>NC_047040.1:20364762-21564762 GCF_011762595.2 Tursiops truncatus
GTTTGACCCAAGTGCTCAAACAATATCATCAGGAATCTTTTTATCCCCATCATCAAAACTCCAAGGCCAAATTTACTATCAACAAATCTGTGTACTTTAACTATCTCTGAGATAATTAGTACAGCCAGAATCATGGGATGAGCTGATTGGCCAGATGTGAATTGTATGGTCTTACCTGTACTTCACATAACCAGAATGGAAGAGGGATAGTTTCTCAAAGGAAAATAAGGGTGATGTACCAGTAAAAGTAGGGAGATGATTGCTGGGAGGTAAGAACAACAGGTGTCCACTATGGAATGTAACAGAGCTTTTTCCATGGCAGGTCTTAGAGCTCTGAATAGGGCCACCTGTGCAGCACACCTTGGGGTTTCCATCATTGTTATGAGTAAAGTTTCCACTGAGTCATCCACTTGGACTCTCTCTGCATCATCCTGCCTAATGCCATCGTGATTGGGAATATATATCAATCCTTGATTCAAGTTCACAGTAAGAAGAGCTGGAACCCAGGTTCATCATCAAAGCCAGTTTCTTAAAGTCCCAGCCTGCCTCTGGGATGGCAGGGCAGGACAAGTTCCAAGAGCAGCTACTACCACCTCAAGAATCCCAAAAGTATTGGGATTCAGTTGCTGTGATAAAGCATAATGTTATAGAAGTGGGGATGGGAGAGTAAATCAAAAGTCCCAGAAGAGGATCTCAGCCAGTCCAGACCTTTGGGACTCCATGCCAAGGCCTTTCCTGGGCCTGGCCTCACAGTCTTACTTTTCCAACTAACACACTGGGCTACTTTCTCATACCTCTTGCGTCAGATACCAAAGTAACCGTCTGCTCTCACTCCCTTATTCCAACTTCTTTCTCCAAATATGAGCCACTTTTTCCTTACCCCTCTTGATACAACTGCAGGTTTCCACCCAGAAGAGTGAAGCTGTTGTTGCTCTTGTTTTTCCCCATGCAGTTACTTCAATTGGAATAAGATGTCTTCAAGCCTTCGGGAGAGGAAAGACATATATAATTAAAAAAGTAAATAATGATACAAAGGCCCTATTACTGAGGTTTTTGGGATGACTGTTCAAGTCAAAAAAACAATAGTGCTCCAAGGATGGAAATGAGCCCACACATCAGAGGACGGAGACAAAGAACAGAAATCATGGAGCAGGGCAGAGCCAACTCAAACAGCGGCACTTGATGTCTTGCTCAGATGAAAGGGTAAGGGACTCAGGTGGGACAGAAGCCAGGGATGGAATTTCTGGTGACTCTCAGTGCCTCCACTTCCCCAAAACACTTATCTGTTCAATCCACAAAGCTGGCGTGTGAGCTTCATGCTAGAGCCAAGTGCATTCAGATATATCAAGACCTCCTCATGTTCACTCCCCACCTCCTGCGCATTGTCAGATCAGCAGTACCTTAGAGGATCTCAGGAAAGATCTTGAGGACTGGTGTGAGGTGTTCTTCAAGCATCCCTGAACCGCATGAGAAAATATCCCTGGTTGCTTTGGCATTCTTCAGTCATTTCAATTCATTCTAGGAAAAATCAGTTTATTTGCAAGAGGTGTAGTTCAAAAGGGCCAGTTTCATAATTCAACTTTGTAGATAACCAGAGTCAGACTGTCCCTCCAAAATCTTCCCTCGCCCTGGGAAGAACAGAGGAAAGTGTATAATGTAAAGCAGTGGTCTGCCCACAGACTAGTGACAAACCTTGACTTCAGAGATGGACTTGTTAAAGGATCATTATGTTCCTAAAGGTTGTTTCTACATGACCTCAACATAGCGAGTTGAATAGTGGAAAATTCAGCCAAATCTCCTGATTCTTTTATCATGAAAGTCCAGTCCTAAAGATAGGCACAGGCATTCACTTCAGGAAAATTCCATTTCATTCAGCGAGGGCTTCTTTAGCAGTTAGGGGGTGCCTATACTGTGCTGATTTCTATGAGCAGTAGAAAACATTTGTGTTCTAACCCCTACCCTCAAGCCACTCCTAATTCCATTGCTGTGATAAAGCACAAGTATTATAGGAGTGTAGGGGGACAGTAAATGCTGCAAATTTGCAGCAATTCCTGTGCCCAGAAATTTAATGCAAATCAAGCAGATCAACGAGATCCAGAAACTCAGTTTGTTTTTTGTTTTTTTCCCCTTCAACCAGGGAGTCCATTAAACTATGTTATTGGAGAATTAACTGTGGGCTGAGCCCAGCGTAGGCACTGGAGTTTTGCTTAAGAAGGAAAAACCATGACCCTATCCAGGGGGAGTATTCCATCCCATGGTAGTGAGGGACAGGGTAGGAAAATACAGGCAGGTTGGGAAAATATGAAAGGAAATGAATTAACTTGCATAATTAGAAGCATCATGAGTAAAAGCCAGATGATGACGGGGGGGCCGTGGGTGGTGTGGAAGAGGTGAGGGAGGATGAGGAAAAGAGAAGATTTGGGATGATTTCTGGAAAAGCCAAAAGCAGAGCTAAATGTTTGCATCCTGTGGAGAATGTGGCTTGGCAGAAAGGGGAAGAATATTCCAGAGCTGGGGGAGTAGCTTGTGAAGAGGTAGAGAAGACCGACCGTATATATCACACCCACTCCCCCATCCCACCCTCCTCACTCTGTTCTGTTGTGTCCTCTTTCTCACCCTGCCTCACAAGAGGGAAAGGGAACAGAGGCAGATGGGAGCTTGGAAGCCAAGCCTCCAATTTCATGCTGATGTTCAACTGGGGAAGGAAATCATGAAAGCTAATTGACTCTCAGAATAACATTTGTCTGATTTTCCCATGAGGTATCAGAGGGCATTGAGTGCAATTGGTCACAAGGTCGCCAGGGTTTAATGTCTCTCCTGGCTCTGGGTTCCTGCATTATTCTCCCCCTGGCAAGTGAGACTGCTTTTTCTCAACCAGTAGTCTCAGTCCCATGCCAAACTCTGAGACCAATCTTGGTTTCTGGCAGTGGTCAGCTTTTTGTCTATGTGGTTGTCTTGCTACTGGTCCAACTTGACTGTGGCTATCTTCTTCCCCAATAATCAGGTTCTTACCTATTTATTGACCAAACCTCTGTCATAAGCCCTAGTTTTCTCCTAAGCTGCTTCTCTGTCTTGTGTATTCATCTTCAATGATTGAGATCCAGGCTTGTGTCCCATCCTCCCTAGGGAAACTTCCTTGAAGCCCAGTCTCATTAGCAGCTGGGATGCCCTGTCCTTGACCTCTTAATTCAGTCCCTGCCAGGCCATCCAAAGCCAGCTTTCTGCCTATTCTTACTGATGGCCTCTCCCTTGAACCTCCAGTAATCAAGGTATCATTCCTGCCTGAAAAGACTGTCTGGATATGAGTATTGGTGTCCACTTCAGCCAATGGTGTTCCTACTCTCTTGCCTTTTGGAATAACATCAGATTCATAAATATTTATCTCTTGACACAGACTCCTAGCCTTACTCTCTGTTCAGATATATTGAGTTTCTCCAATGAAGATTCTACCTGGGGTTCTGATCCCAGCTTTACTTAGGTTTGCCCATTGCACTAGCCAATGCCTAAGATATAACAGAGAAAACACTGTAACAACGTTGTCTTCCACTTCTCAGGTGCTCAGTCACTACAGGACCAAGATCATCTGATCTGGACACCAGACACAAAATCCTAAATTTTAAATTCTAAAAGTTATTTGTCTCTCTGATTTTTTTTTATATGGAATTGACTTGAATGAAAAGGAAAAAAATGCTTACAATTCCTGGAATTTTTTGGAAAGAGGTTGTATGAAAACTCTCAGGACCCCATAGAAATTCTAGGTTAGAAAGAAAGGCTAAGAAATAAGCAGGAAGAAAGGATCAAGGTATCAATCCTCGTGATTCTGTTGCTGTGACAGTCCTGTGACTTGCAGAATTCCCTTCCTTCATGTGTGAGGTGGATCTAGTGAGTATCCTTCAATAAATAGAATATGGAAAAAAGTGATGGGATATGACTTCTGAGATTAGGTTAAGGAAAAGACTTTGGCTTCTGTCTTGTACTCCTTTACCTTCTCCCTTGCTTGTTTGTTCTAATGGAAACCAATTCCCCTTTTAGGAGCTGCCTTATGGAGAGGTCCACATTGCAAAGAACTGAAGGAGACCCCTGATCAATAGGAAACAAAGAACCCTCAGTCCAAAGGTCCATGAGGAACTTGAGTCCTGCAGCAACCGTGTGAGTGAGTTTGGGGTCTATGTTTCAGATGAGACCACAACCCCAGCCGAAACCTGGTTTGCCGCCTATGAGAGAGCTTAAGGAAGGGGTACCAGCTAAGAGGTACCTGGATTCCTGACCCACATAAAGTGTAAGATAACAAATATTTGTTCTTTTTTTTAAAATTCTTTATTGGAGTAAAATTGCTTTACAATGGTGTGTTAATTTCTGCTTTATAACAAAGTGAATCAGTTATACATATACATATGTTCCCATATCTCTTCCCTCTTGCATCTCCCTCCCTCCCACCCTCTCTATCCCACCCCTCTAGGTTTTAAAGTAATTTGTTACCCAGCCATAGATATCTAATGCAAGCTTCAGAGAATTGGAGACAAAGAAGACAGAAATCTTTGACTACTAACAATTAGATCATTTTCATCCACCCTAAATCCTCCAGTTCTCCATTTAGTTAGACTTAGAGGAAATCCAGATTTATTTCATTAACATATACTTAGTGTGTGTGCCCTCTCTGTGCCCAGCACAGTGACACATACTATGCAGGATTCAGAAGTTAGGGCTCTCAGGGAATTGGGATGACAAGCATAAGCTGCAAGAAATAAAAAGGACCCTCAGCATCACTTTGTGTCACTAGTTTTTCTGCCCCCAAACTCATGAAAATCCTTCTTAAATTCCATGGAAAACAATGTTTTTTTAATGGCAGAAAAGAATTTCTATGACAGAGTAGACTGTTATGGGGGAGCCTGAATTTCATTAGTGTAGAGACAAAAAATTGGCAAGGAGGACCCTATCTGCAAGCATGTTCTATTTTGTCAACTGTATTAATTGTTTTAATTGATCACCAACATATCACATCAGGATATTTTACATAAATACCAACTTTCTGTCTTGTCTTGAAACATCTCAAGATCTGGCCTCACTGGATGTACACTCCTCCCGGAGCCAACGTCTAGTACAAAGAAGGCCCTTTCCTCCCCTCTAGATTGGACATGTGCTATTCATTTTGCCATGGTCCCCACCCAGCCCACTTTCCTAATTTAAGCTGCCTTTTCACAAGCAGGCACAAAGCTCATAAACAATGCTTTAAGTCCTCTCTCTGATTCTTGCTGAGCTGCAGAGTTCTTCAAGTCTTCAGTGGTCACTGTGGCCCCAGAAAACAATAGCTCTGATTCTCTGTCTCTGTGAAAATCCCTTAGATGAAAGTCCAAGAGTTATCCATAGTAGGTTTTCAGTAAGTTTTCCCTTACTTTTCCACCATTCTCTAAATAGAGACAACACAATTCTTTTTAAACAGTATGTGTGAGCTTTTTGAAAATAACAAGTACTTTTCTACATTTGCTCATTGTATTGTTGGAATCTTGGGGTGACTCCAGACCTCTCCTCCCACCTTCCAAGCTCAACCTGGGATACAGCATTAAACAGAAGAAACCAAGCACAGCTCTTACAGGGCATACAGCCCCCTGGTAAACTCAAGAAGATAAATGCTGTTTGAATAAATGTAGTGAACCAACTGAGATGACCTTTCTAGTCCCTTGCAGGTATAGGAACCTATAATGCACCCCCTTAAGAAATCCCTCTTCCTTTACTATCTTTTCTCTTCCTCTCCTTACTTCCAACATAAGCGGGTCTTCTTGGCCTTTTTAGGAAGCACAATACCCCGGATTCTGGATGAATCCAGGGCCCACCAGAGCTTTGGAAAAGCAGAATGAGGTGGAGAAGTAGTCCAAGGAAATGTTTGTCTTATCTCTGTTTCTTTGAAGAAGTTCCTCATAACTTACCTCAGAGAAATTTACCACTCAAGCTCTCAAAGACCAGGGAAGAAGGAAGAGAGAAAAGAGACATCCAACTTCTCCAAGATGAAGGACAATGTCTGGATTAACAAGGCCCCCTTGTCTCCAAGGCTAATTTATGCTGTGGTCATGCACATTGGACTCATGGTCTGGCTCTGACCTCTGAAGGATGGCTTTCGACTAATGCTCTCTAGAGGAAGCAGAGGCTGAAGCCTGGGAGGATCTTGGCCAGGACCACAGCCATGACCTCAGACCCTTCAACTGCACCTGAGTACACACTTCCAGGGGAGATGTGCTCTCCATGGAGAAATGACAGCTCTGGCTCATGGGGTCCCTGTGAGATCACCCCAGCTGGTCTAAATTAGTGTGTGTCACACACACATACACACACACACACACACACACACACACACACACACTTTTTTAAAGCCCAGAACATAGAATATCCTTTTTGCATTCTTGATTCTGTACTCTGACCTTCTGCTACATCAACTTTTTAAAATATAATTTTCTCTTCTGCTTATCTAAAATGTTTCTGTACGGAATTTGCTGAGCAGCCAACACATTTGTAAAAGCACACAGGCAAGCTAAACTCACTTCCTAAGCCAACTTCACACCTGAGTATGAAGAAGGCATCTGGCCTTCAAAAATGAACTGCTTTCCTGACAAAGGAATGACTTCCCATCGCCAAGGGAGAATGTGCTCCATCTCCCACTCCCCTCTCCTTTGTCCCCCTCCATCCCCTTTCTTCTTTCTGTCCCTTGAATTTCAGCTCCCAAATGAGGTCAGATCCCAAAGCCCAAATAAGTGGAGGAGGGTTCACGTCTTCTCAGATGAATAATTCCAGCTCACCCAAGCACACAGTGTTCACAAATAATGTTTGCACACTAGGTTTGCTGCCTGCTGGGCTGATTTCTCTCTCCCTCACCCTCTCTCTCTCTCTCTCCTTCCAAACCAAGGGCTGGAGATAGAAGTGAAAGTTTGAATCATATTCAAAACACAGAGTGAAAAATACTGATTTCTAAAGAAAGAGGAGAAAACAAGAGACTTAGCCATCTTTACTTCTTTTTCTTCTTAAACTTCTTTACTCTTAAAGGCCCTTTACTTTGAAAAGACCTTTTGGTGTTTTGCTTCATAAAACTCTGGTGTGAGAAAAAAATAAAAGCATACACATTTTCACAACTGTGTAGCCTTATAGAGATGAGCCCATATTTATTATGCTGTGTCTTCTGCTGATAAGGGGAAACAAAAATTGACACAAAGAAAATGCTCACATAGCTTTTTAAGACAAATCTCTCTGTATCAGTCAATGTCCAACCCAAAATAATGAAAGTCACATTTGAGTATCTAAAACAGAGGGATTTTAGTACCGGGAATTACTCAGGTGATGGAAGAGCTGAGAAGTCAGACAGGAGATAATGAGGCAAATCAGAAGGTAGCAATGGCAAGATGCAGCTACTGCTTGTAGGCTGCGGGGACAAAGGAGGAGATAGGACTATCAGAACCCAAGGCCTGGGGCCACCAAACAGAAGCTGGAACCATAGCACACCTGTCTAGTAGGATCTGGAGTCCAGGAAGACAGGCAGCTGCTACTGGAGAGACCCCAAGGTGAAGAAGGTGAAGAGAAATAACATGGCTCCTCTCTTCCTCCCTCCCTCCCATCTGTATCAAGTGCCTTCTACTGGCTGAACCCAGCTGGAAGCCACCTGATTCTGGGAGCCTGGGAAATGCAACCTGAAAATGGTCAGTCCCTTGAGGCACCAAGCAGAGCTGAGAAGCATGAGAGATGTGGCTGAAGTTCAGGTTTAGGTTCCACACGCACCCCACCACCACCACTTCTCCCTCCACTCTGTCCCCACTGCCAACAGCCCCACCTGACCATTGAACAAGCTTGATGTGGGATCTGGATGAGCTGGAGATTGGGATTGCAAGGAAAAATGCCTTGGAAGTAAAGCTCAAGTTCATACCCAAATTCAGCTCTATCAGGCTTTCATCCAGGGCACCTTTCCCTTAATTGCTAGGGCTGTCACCCTGTCTAGTTTGTGTGTCCAATTCTAGGATGTGGGAAATGCCATGAGTTCCAGACAGAGCATGGATGGAAAATTACTCCAGACCCATGTCAGGGAGCATTCAAATGAAGGTGAGCTAGAAGTACATGGAGGCACAGTGTATTTAGTCCCATTCTCTACTGAGAGCAATGACCAACCACAGGAGAGGATACTGTGTCAGAGAAGAGATATTGCAAGATCTTCCTGGATGTCCCCTGAAGGCTTCTTTTAAGCTTTTCAGCAGCCAGGCCTTGCTAAACATGTGCCCCCCTGCCAAGCTCACTCCCCACCCCCCAAGGCTGGCACAAAGCCCTTAGAGATAGAAGTGTCAGAAGACTGCTTTGTTCAGAAAATAAAGGAAAATTCAGGGCTCATAAAAGAGCCCTGAATTCACTCTTAAATATTCCACTCAGGATGGAATTCAACAAATCACAACTAAATCCTCCTTTTGGCAAAATGCTTCCATCTTAATTATAACTATTATTGCTTGTGTTATTGAACATGTCTTTCTCTGCCCTTAAAAATGGAGGAGGGGGCTTCCCTGGTGGCGCAGTGGTTAAGAATCCTCCTGCCATGCAGGGTACATGGGTTCGAGCCCTGGTCCAGGAAGATCCCACATGCCACGGAGCAACTAAACCCGTGCACCACAACTACTGAGCTTGTGAGCCACAACTCCTAAAGCCCGTGCGTCTAGAGCCCGTGCTCCACAACAAGAGAAGCCACCGCAATGAGAAGCCCACGCACCACAACGAAGAGTAGCCCCCGCTCGCCGCAACTAGAGAAAGCCCGCACACAGCAGCGAAGACCCAACGCAGCCAAAAATAAATAAAATAAATTTATAAAAAAAAAAAGTGGAGGAGGAAGAGAGAAGCAAAAGTACAATATAAACAGAGGAATGGAAAATTACCCTAGCAGAGTGTCATGGCTAAACAATGACTAAGGGGGCTGTGATATGCATCAACACAGGTCCATGTGCGTAAACAGTGTGGTGGGAAGGGAGATGATGTGGATGATCTCGACAGAGAGGGGGCATTCAAGCTGACACAGCGTTTCCTTTCCCTGGGGGCGGGAGGGGGAAAGCAAGGTCAGCATTAGGAGGATGGCTGAGAGAGCGGGGTCCTTTTTCTTTGGTCTGGGAGGCTCTGAATGGACAGAGGATGGACACAGACCATGCAGCCCAAGCACCTTGGGATGTACTTAAAGAGGCTGAGAGAGAACACTGAAGCAGGATCTGAGGCTGGGGCTCCTGAGTCAAACTGCCTTGGTTCATGGCTCTGTCCCACCTCTTGCCTGTTTTATCACCTGAGGCAAATGATTTACTCCTTCAGAACCCCAGGTTCCTCCTCTGTAAAATTAGATGTGCCAGGCACTGTTCTAGGTACTGGAAATACAGTGGGTGGGGGGGTGGGGGGTGGGGAAGACATCCTTGCTGTCAAGGAGTTCATATTCTGGTGGGAGGAGAAAGACCATCCACAGATTAGCAAACATAGAATATAATGATGGTGAAGGCTATAAAGAAAAATAAGACCAGGTAAGAGGGAGGAAGAGTGATAGCAGAAGGGTTTGAGACACTTATAGTGGTAGGAAACAGCTCTTTGAACATGTGTAACATTCAAAGAGACATGGACAAGGAGTGAAGGGGAGAGAGCCACAAGGTATATATGGAGAAGGTGTTCCAGGCAGAGGGAACAGCAAGGGCAAATACCCTGTGGCTTCTGAGGCTTTTTATACGGGTATAATATAAAGCATTAGTGCAGCTCCCAGTCCATAGTCAGCACCTAATAAAGGTTAGCTATTAGTTTTAATTATAAATGGAGTATCCATAAAATACACCTTTGCTCAAGGTAGAACAGCAAGAGCAATGAGAGGATCAGCGACTCGCTCCAACTTCAGAACTTTGCTCTTCCCCCACCCTATGTAACATTCTTCTGTTTATCAAGACTGATGGTGCCCTCAGAGTTCAGTTACCTGCAAAGTAAAAAGAGGCACAATACATGATAACCCAAACCAGCAGATAACCCAAGAGGTCCTGTCCATGCTTTTAACAGATGACTTTGGGAAGACATACTTGCCTAGTTCTGTTTTATTCACTCTAGTATCAACAGGAGGGTCATGTGGTGCAGAAGTTGGCATCACATGCCAAGCCATCAATTCCTGGTTGTGTGATATCAGACAAGTCCCTTTGCCTTTCTGAGCTCACAGGGTTGTTTTGAGGATCAGATACGATGACAACTATGGGGGCCCTTTGTGAGCCATAAACCTGGGCTTGATTATTGCTTCATGATGAAAGTTGAGTGAATCTTCTGAGCTCACAACCACGGTTGTGGTGGGACATGACCCACCCACACTTTGGATGACTAGCAGACACAAGCCTGAGACCAACACTTGTCCCAAGAAAGTCACAAAGCCACTCAGAGTCACAAAGGAATTCTTCTGTTTTTAATACTCTCTAGGATGAGGGTTGATGACGCTTGTTTAGATCGGCGTTGAAGGGGAATCATTCTGTTGTGAACCCAAGCTGCTTAGAAAAGAGTTGATGACACTGCCAACAGCTTGATTAGAACAGGCACACACTGCAGGAGACAAAGTGGGTGAGCCGGGGGGATTGCTTACACTTGTCTACTGAGATATAGACTACAAAAGTAAATCCCTAGGCATGACATGGCTTCACAGGAGATTCAGTCCAATACTAAGCTGAATAAGGATTTCAAGAGCTGCAACTGAGATTCTTAAGATAGAGATTCAGAGAAACCAGTATGTTCACTTCAGTCATCTTTCATTATTTCAGAATCACTGAACTTTAGAGCTAAAAGAAATGAAGAGGTCTCTGCAAGTGAATCCTTCTAAATGCTGGGGCTAAAAAAAAAAAGCAAATAGAAGTTAAGGAAAGACTCCCTGGTGTTCTACACTTTAAGGATAGGATAGTAACAGCCCAGTGCCAGCCCAGGCTGTTATTGAGCATAGGGCATTGGGCCAGATAGAAACTGTCCTTGAAACTCAATTTAGTAATAAACACTGGCAGAAAGAGGGGACAGAGAAGGATAAAGAGGACTCATTTAAAATTCCTGACACTTTCCTCAAGATTCTTTCACAACAACAAACATCTGGTTGGGTTCAGCTGGGTCAGGTTGGATCGGGATGGTCACCTGCCTATCTGTTCATTGTCAGAAGTTCAAGGAGAGGCTCAATTGGTATCTAAAGTTGCAAGCAAGCTCTCCACCCAAGCTTGATATCAACTTAAAAGTCAGTGGGGTTGGGGGAAGACATGGTGGAGTAGAGAAGGCACATACAAGTCTTCCAAGAATAGTGCTTTCAGGAATTCTGGAGTTTTCCCAATGCTCCTGAAAATGCATGTTCGCAAATTAAATTCCAATTCCCATAACTCTCAGGCAAGAACCCAGCCCTCACTCTATTGCTCAGAGGGAGATACTTATGTTACAAAGCCCAAATTTCAACCCAACTTGGAGCAAGCACTAGATGAGAAGGAGGAGAGATGATGCCAGGAAATATGCCCATATATCCTCCAGGGACCAGGTACAATCAAGGCTAGTTGTACTGGACAGGCAATGTGTCCATAGCATGCCTACCATGAATATGTTCTTTGAAGGAAACCAGTGTCATCGAGACCTTTCCTACCTAACCTTCCCACCATTCTAGGAGCATCTCTAGTAGCTAATAATTGGCATTGGCAACTTTAGTAAGCATGGCCATTCTGTATTATTTACTTATTGAGGAGAAAACATAGGGAAGAGAAACTAGAAGAGTAAAGAGAAATAAAGAGGGAGAGAGAGAGAGGAAGGAAGGAGAAAAGGGATAGGAAAAAATAAGGTAGAGAATGATGAAGAGGCTGCCTGATGTTGCATAAAAACATGAGATTAGAAATCTGACCTGGGTTCAAATTTTATTTTAGTGTCTAAATAGTTTTTATTCCAACCCAGTCATGGTGGGGGAAAAAAAGTTGAATAAATAAATAAAGCAAGTGGAATACCATAGTGATGTAAGCAAGTTTTCATAAGGTTTTTGGCTTCCTTCCCACCCCTTCCCAGGGGCTGTCCCTCTCTCTACCTTCATCACGGTTCACTCATTTCTTTCCAGTTCTACATCAAGTCTAAGAGAGACCTGTACATCCATACTGAGCCAGGCTTCCAAAGAACTTAGACACTTTTGGACTCTCCTGATCTGGGAAATTTGGGATCTTGAAGGCTAGGGGCTGTGACTCTTATGGAATGATTGATTGGATGCCTGATATCAGGAGGTTTAAGTTGATTCCTGAGAAACACTAAACATTATTGCAAAAAGGGTTGGGAGGAAAATGGGCTTTCCAACCATGAACTAGTGCTCACTGAAGCTCATTTCTTCCAACTACCCATGTTTGGGGGTCAGCTGCGGAGCCTAAGGGTATTGACATCACATAGGAGCATGATCCCAGAAGCCTAGAGCAGAGACTTGGAGTTCTGAGCTCCATGGAAGGCCCTTCATTGGCGGCCAAAGTTTTAAAATGTGCTTGACAAGCAGATAGGAAAATTGGCTGTATATGTCTCTACTGTAACAGAACTATTTGCTTTGAAGACTGTGCCTGGAGTCATTGCTTTGAGGAAAAAAAATGCATAACTTTGGAAAAGGATGACTTACTTCTGCAAAGAACCCTGGTCTGTGGGTCTTACCTTTGGGGACTGCATGGGCTTCCTTCCATAGTTATGTCTCTGTATTCACATTATTCAAAGGCACTCACCAGGGCCTCCTGGGATCTGGTCCAGGGAAGAGGCACCATTCCAAGAGACACGCAGGATAGGTCTAAGTCCTTTTGTATCTAAGGTAGACGTGCAGATAGAAAAGAATATTTGGAAGGAAGAGGTCACTGAAAGAAAACTACTGATTGACTGAATATTGGGGTGTCTCATAACTTAAATGTATGAAAGGGGCAGTCCCCATTATTTATCAGTTAATTGAAATGAGTTTATTTTACCTCAAAGTTGTTGTTGGTTTGCTTTTAATAATCAATCACTTTGGAAACTGAAGAATACAGAAAAAGTATATTCTTTAGGATTCATCTCCACTCTATAGATTTTCATAAAAAACAAATTTGGGTTGGAATTCCTGCTTCACCATTTCCTTACCATATGACTTTGGACAAAGAATCTGGAAAATGGGGCTAATAAGTCACTTCTCACAGGATTTTCATGAAGATGAATGTTTTCTTATCTAGGTGTGTGCTACTGAATAGGCATGTAGTAAGTGGGAGCTATAACTATTATTGCTGTGATTTGGGTGAACTGCTGGATAATTATCTCACTAACAGACCATGGGGTTCACAGGACTCTTAACAAAAGCACATTCTACTAGTTGAGTGAGCCCCCATGAAATCAGCTCCACCGTACTGCAGATGGTGGAGTGGTTGAGAACACAGCTTCAGGGCAAATGCCAGGACTCAAATGCTAGCCACCTTACTAGCAGTAGGAATTGGTAAATTCCTTAACCTTTCTGTGCCTCAGTTTCCTCATCTTTAAAATGGGGGCAATAATACCATCTACTTCATAGAGCTAGACTGAGGATTAAATGAGATAATCCATATAAAATGAGCTTGAAACAAAATCCTGGTACATAGTAAACACTGAATAAAGGTGAGTTATTTATTATTACATGGTCTAACTTTTGCCCAGGCTCTAGCTCGAAGAATGGAGCTGGGGTTTTTTGTTTTTTGTAATGTAAAGACCATGCAGTCTACTTCATCTAATTTTTTTTCACGTGAAGGGGGAGGGGTAAGGTATGAGTTCAATGGATCAGACTGGAGAAACTACCTGTGTCTTATGATCAGCTATAGAAACTGGTGATACAGTGAGAAAAACCTGGTACTGATCTCACTTGGGGATCGGAGGCTGGGTCACTCATTACCTAACATATATTAAGTTTCTTGATCTCTAAAAAGAGGGCAATAACATCTACTTTAAGAGCTATTGGGAAAAGAAAAAGAAAAAAGACCTTTTGGAAAATGATGGGAGTACCACATGAAGATTTGGACACAGACTTGGTACATACGTGTTTGTTTCATTGATTTTATTGGGAAGACTCAGACAACTGGAGAGCAGTGGGATCCTAGGAAGGAGAAGGCCAGGTTGAAATGCCAATGAGTGGTAAGAATACCGCCTCTCTTCATTCTACACATGGCAGGTGCTCTGGCAAGGAGAGAGAGGTTGTGTGCTAGGAACTCATTTTTGCATAAAATAACTAGGTTTTTCTAGTGCAATTGCCCTATGATCCACATTCAATGTGGTGTATATTGCTAGAGATTAAAAATACACGAAGAATTCTCAGTAGCCCTCCCACAAGGAGATAGCTTACTATGGTGAAAGAAGATTTGATTCAATATGGAAACCTTTTCTTTCTCTGGCCTCCATTTCTCCTACTTTCTATTCTGGTTCAGCTACCATTTGCATACCCATCACCAGAAAACAGTGAGTTAGATACACCCCTCATCCCATTTTATAGAAAAGGGAACCCAAACTCAGAGAGACTGAGGAAGGAACCCCAAAGCCCAAAGCTAGTGAGCATGAAAGCTGGGCTTTCAATCTGTACCTTGAGATGCTGTGTCTTTGGCTCACTCCACTAGGTACTGCAGCCTCTGGTACCCCAGCCCTGCCTGTGAATCTGTATGGTGGGGCTGCTTCAAGAAGCCAGCACTGGGGCCATGCCAGAAAAGTTGTGGCCGTGGCCTATAGTTTTTCTCCCACTGTGACTTTTTGTTCATTCTCAAAACTATTTCAAAGGGAGTTGAAGTAGCAAAATGGGGCTCTGCCTCACTATGTCTGAATTCTATAAATTAGGGCTTTATGTGAAGCAAGAGTAATGTTTTTTCCAAAAAACCAAAAATAATTAAAAAGCCATTCTAGAGGATCTTAGCACCCTTTGTTGATGTTTTTTTGGAAGCTTATAATGAGCTCGTAAATGCTAATGAGGAATGGTCTGTGGCTCCCAGCCGTGCTGAGTCAAACCAGCCACGTTAGAGGACAGGATTCCACTGGGGCTTGGGATGTGAGGGCCGCCCCACCGCCGCCGGGCTGGCCTGCTCGTGGCAGAAGGAGCACCTCTGTCTGCTTAGCCAGCTCCTGCACTTGCCTGCTTGCACCCTCTCCATTAGCAGTCTCTCTGACCTAGATTATTTCCCCGGGGGTGATGGCTCCAAAGGCCTCTTTTGCAAGTCAGCCCTAGGAGTTTTGAGTTCTCCATAGGATTGGTCATGTGCTGAGTACCCATGACTGTGCCCAGAACACAGCGAGGAGAGAAGTGGCTCCCCGTGTGCTGCCGCCAGTCTCATCATTTAGTAGCCTCAGCCATGTGGCCCTAAAGTCTCTGTATCAACCACCATCTGCTAGGAAGAAAGGGTGTGTGGGCTGAAACACAGTACAGAATTTAAGGAAGAGATTATCTACAAGGTAGAACAAGGGTTAAAGGAAATCAGCAAGGGATGGTGAAGCCTCTTGCTCTCTCTGACGATATCCAACATCAGAGACATTGCCGCTCCTGGGTGAAGAGGGATAGGAGCAGCTATGAGTGTCCTGGCTGTAAGAGAGCATTTCTGTCCCAGCAGCCTGGCAAGAGGGGAACCTAGGGAAGATATCCCCGGGCCCCTCCTCCTCCCTCAGCCCCCAGCAGGAGCCAGCAGGCAAGGGAGCACATCGGTGCAGCCCAGAGGCAGCATCGGGAGCACAGAGCAGGGTAAAGAAGAGTGGAGAGCCAGACTAGAGGGGCTGAAGGAAATCCCCAGCTAAACATCCCTCCAGCCTCACCTCCTAAGACTTGCCCGTATCAACACGTTACTCACTTTTCAGACTTGACAGTACATGCCAGGTTCTCCTTGAAATGTTCTCTGAGTAGCCCAGTTTCCGAGTCAGCCTTGTATTGTAGGCATTTTGGTGCTTCTCTAAGGCTGTCATTCATCTCCGAGAGTGAGTTGAAGAGAAGCACCATGTCCAGTATTTCCTGTGCTGTGTACAGAGCAGATCCTTCTCGAGGGATGTGAGGGTGAAGGAGCAAGGTCATCTCCTGCCCTTGAGGTCATTAGACTGTCTATTCATGTGGTTAGTTAACTGCAGACGACTCAAACCAGGAAAAAGATGCACCCACGACAAATTTATGGCCCTGGGTTTAATGAGAAATATCTTCTCTCCTCTGCCTGGTGGTTTGAGGGATGGAAGGAATATAGAGTTGGGAACAGGGAAGTTGATCTAAGTCCCTGGGGATCTGGAAGGACACACTTTTTACATTGACCAACACAACTTTTTCACTTTGTAGGGTACGTAAAAATACGAAGGTATTCATCATAGAACACTGTTTAGAAATCATTAAAGGTCTTGATCTACTGCCCCCTCTCTTGAAAGCCTTTGCAGCAGTTATTCAAAGAGGGAGAAGGCAGGGAAAGGAAAAGAAATAAATGTAAATAAAAGCACCTTGAGTACCTTGCTGGCCCCCTGGTACATTCTGCTAAAAATATCCTGTTTATGGGCTTCCCTGGTAGCGCAGTGGTTAAGTATCCACCTGCCAATGCAGGGGACGCGGGTTCGAGCCCTGGTCCAGGAAGATCCCACATGCCGCGGAGCAACTAAGCCTGTGTGCCACAACTACTGAGCCCACATGCCACAACTACTGAGCCCACGTGCCACAACTACTGAGCCCGTATACCACAACTACTGCGCGCCTGGAGCCCTTGCTCCACAACAAGAGAAGCCACCACAATGAGAAGCCCGTGCACCACAACAAAGAGTAGCCCTCGCTTGCCACAACGAGAGAAAATCCGCGCACAGCAACGAAGACCCAACGCAGCCAAAAATAAAATAAATTAATTAAAAAAATAAAAATATCCTGTTTCAATGTAAGCCTGACAATCCTGTGAGGTGGTGTTCTCAATTTATAGATGAAGAAATTGAGACTCAAGAGAAGTCCTTTCCCAAAGTCACTGGTCACCCAGCTAAGCCAAAATGAATGAGGAGTCTGTTGCCTGCAGGTGCACAGCACACTTTAGACACTGGCCCAGGCTCTTCTGTGGGGCAAGATCTCGGCTCTTCAAGACTGCCATGTGTATCTTCTGTGTTTCCCGATGGTCACCAATGTTAGGCCCTGGGCTTAAGACGTGAAGAGCCCTCTCTGCTTCTACAGACTGGACTTTACACACAGGAGCTGATGCTTGTCGGTGGACAGCGAGCCCTGCTGAAGTGAGACGCCGACCCGGATCCAGGAGGAAATCTAGGGCTTTGGGGATCTGTGTTGTCAATGGCATGAAGGTCCCTTTACCAGTGGGGTAAAGAGGCTGAGGTGCCCTAAGTTTCTGGACACTTGGATTCCTGGAAACGCTCCAACTTCCTTAGGAGTGGAGGGCTAAGCTTTTGGACCTGTGCTTTCTGAGAAAGGCCTGGAAATTTTTCACGGGCTTCTAGGAAATCCTTACATTTTCACCTCTTTCTTCCACTTTCCTGTATAGTATCCTTGCTTCTGGCAAAGCCTTTCTCCCAAGCTGGAGTCTGGATACCAAACAAAAAAAAAGGTCTGCATATATTTAAGGTACTGAGAAGCAAATCATAGGCAAAGCATTATGCAAAAGTCTTCCTTTGCAGGGACCTGCTGCCTCTGCCCACTCTCCCCACTCCTGGGATCCATGACTTGGGAATGTCTTACTAATGTGAAAACAAGTCTGGCTTGGTCTACTGCGAGTGAAGATCAAGGCCAAAACTTCACTGTACTGAAGTGAAAAAGTCATGTGTACCATCTGGCCAGAGCTAGTTAATGGGGTTCTTTGTTTTTGTTTTTTAAAAGCCAAGAAGATATGGGAGAAAGAGAGTGGAAGCATTTCCAGGAAGAGAGAGCTATGTGTGAGATGGTGTCTGAAGTGTGTGCCTCCCACTGGGACGTGTGATGGGTGTGGGTGCCTGAGTGTGTACACATGCTCACGCGTGGGCATGCATGCTACGCCCGCGTGTCCGCACGTGTGTTTGTGCATGTCAGTGGAGGGGTTGCTAGGGGAGAAAGTGCACGGGTGCAGTAAGAAGTGTTGACAAATTGAAGCACAAAACTGCCAACCCCTAGGAAAGGGGGATCCTCCAAACCCCCTCCTGGCCTGCTTCCACTTCACTTTCTCCTCAGTTGCCTTCATTTCGGGCTTAGGTTTCCATGAACACTGCAGTTATTTATTTTATTTTTGTTTGAAATGTTAAACAAGTCCCGAAAGAAAAAGCTGTGGAGGCAACTTGTGCCGTCTCCAGGGAGCAGTTGCACCACAAGCATTTTCTGCCGGCGTTTGGCGAGGCTGCCCCTCCCCTGCAGCTTCACCCCCCGCCCCGGTCTCTGGAGAAGCTCCCAGGCACCTCTGCCTGGTTCAGGAGAATCCCAGGTTCCCTAATCTGACCCATATGTCTGTCCTCCCCAGGATGTAGCTCTCCCCCTCCCCCTCCACGGAGACCTCCTCTGGAAGGGTCTCTCTTCAGGCTGGTAGAATGATTAGCAATTGTAACGACACCGTCAGCGACACCCAGAATGATGGCTAACGTTCACTGGGTGCTTATTAGGTTCAAGGAGCTGTTGAAGATGAAGATGAGGCACCGGTATCAACACATTTCACCCTCAGACCAGGCCTATCTGGTAGGTGCTGATACTATTCCCATTTTACAGATGAAGAGCCTGAGACACGGAGAATTCAGAGACTTGATTATAAAAAACAAGGTCAGTCAGGAGCCTCAGGCACAAAGTTTAAGGGATTCACACACAAACTCAGTAATCAAGATAAATAATATTTTAATGCCACATTTTAAAATCCATATTAATGCAAAAGTCCCATGATGAACAACATATCAAATTTAAAATAAAGACAGGACCAGTAGATTCCAGTCCAGTCTGTGTGGCTGCGGCTCTCCAGCCCCGTGCTGTGCTGCCCTGTTCAGCATTCATTTAGGGCTCAGGATGTGCTGAGCAGGGTGCTTGCTTTTGCCGGACGTACCTCTCACTCATTCTCGTAGCCTGGTGGGGTTGTAATCCTCACTGTAGAGATGGGAAAACTGACCCTGAGGGCCAAGGGTTTTCTCACTTTCTGTCCATTGTTTGCTTATGTGTGTGTCTGCCTTCAAAGAACAACAAACACCAATGGAATCTCTAGCAGGACTGGATTCCAAGTTCCCTCTGAGTTCACTGCTCTTTCCATGAGTTCACAGCTGCCCTTGGTGACCAGGCCTCCTCTCCTTCCTTGGCCAGGAAAGGAAGCTGATGGGCAGGAGGGGGAACCTCTTTGGGAGGCACAGGTCTCAGTGTGGGGTGGAGAGAGCAGGGAAGTTATGATTCCAGCAAGTCAGTTCTGACAAGCAACCTTCTGCTGCCTCCACCAAAGCTCCCCCGAGACACCTCAGGCTCAGCTTAAGTGGTCATCCTGCTCCAGCAGGATGCAAATGTACGAAAGACCCTTCTCCTCTCCAGTTCCTCACCAGCCTGCCCAGGACCACCTTGCCCACCAAGTCTCCCCCGCCGCTCCTTCTTGACTCAACAGCACACAAGACACAGGCGTGCATGTGCACACGCCTCCAACCCCATGTTTTGTTTTGTTTTGTTTTTTTGGCGGAACGCGGACCTCTCACTGTTGTGGCCTCTCCCATTGCAGAGCACAGGCTCCGGACGCGCAGGCTCAGCTGCCATGGCTCACGGGCCCAGCCGCTCCGCGGCATGTGGGATCTTCCCGTACCGGGGCACGAACCCGTGTCCCCTTCATCGTTAGGCGGACTCTCAACCACTGCGCCACCAGGGAAGCCCCATCCCTACTTTTATCCCAGTTCCTCTAAGGAGGGGTCCCGAGCTTGCAGGGGGATGCAGGGAAATGTAGAGGGAGGTGGAAGCCCCCAGAGCCAGAAGGCAGCTCTTGAAGAAAGAAAATAGAACAGCTCTGTTGTCATGCCCACATCCAGGTCCCTGGAACAACCACAGTGTGGCACACACACCTGCTTGACTGTGCTCTCATTTGCCAGGAGCAACATTTTGGCACATTTAAGGCAGATGCGGAAGGAATTCTAAACGGGTCAAGGAGGTGTGGTCAGGTGAAGTCATCTCCATCCATCCCTGTCTCTAAGAAGCCCAGACACCATGGTCTCCCTCCTACTCCTGAGGCCCCATTGTAACATGTCTCCTGCTTACTCTGTGGCTGCCCCTTGACTTCTAACCACTGCTTCAACCTCACCTGTCCTCTAGGATGGGAGAAAGAACAGGGGCTTTGCAGCCAGGCAGGGGTAGTTTCAAATCCAGACTTTCCTTCCTACTCACTGTGCGGACTGGGACAAGCTGCTTGTACTCTCTCACTTGTTAAGTAAAATAGAATAATGGTGTCTATGTAAAGAACCTGGAACAGTTCTCAGCAAAATGAATACTAACCCCCTTGCCTGGCTTCTTTAAGGCCCTTTCAGCACGGCTTCATCTTGCTTGCTCTTAGAGTGATAGAGGTCGTTTCAGAAACTTGTAAAGATCATCTTTAGTATTCAGCCTTCACAGCAACTTCTTAGGTTCCCCCACCTGCACCCTGCCCCCAACATGCAGGATCCAACACCCCTCTTTTAGTGAGTTATCAAGATGTGGACAAAACCAAGTGTAGATTGTTTTAGAATCTTCACTCGAACTCACTTTGCCTCTTCTCTCCTATTAACTGCTCATGATGGAGGGTGAGGGGTAGGATGGTGGCATCCACTTTCATACCCACAATGAAGAGGAAAACCAAACTCAGGAGGCAAGAGATATGTTTTGAACACTCGAGGGTGGGGGTCATACCGCTCACGCACACTGCCCCACACCTGAGTCATTGAGCATAAGGAGTGATGGAGATCTTACAAGGCACGATGCTAGGGCATAAGGGCCACTCCATAAATAGCACCCCTTCTCCCACTAGAATTCTGAGCCAACAGAGGAATAAGAAGGAAGAAGAAAGCAGATGGAGAGCAAAATATTACCTTTGTTATGGTTAATGCTGGTGAATGGGACTTAGTCTGGGGACAAGTGGGTTTTCTCATTCTGAATCCCAGAATTGTGGGGAATTACCCACTTGTTACTGACCTTGCTGGGCCGAGGCAGGGTCCCCTGCAGGACAGATTCTGCCCCTGTAAAACTTGAGACCTAGAGGGGCAAGAGAGAGCATGTGTTTCCCACATGTGGACTCACTCCAAGAGAAACAAGACAAAGAAGGGACCAGGCTACACTTTCCCTTCCAAATTCACCAGATTAGGTCACTTCTCGTCCAGGGAAGGAGTGAGCAGATGAAGAGATGCCAGGAGTGTTACTCTAGTGGAGAACCCTTCACTTAGAAGGAAATATCAGGAACGAGGAAGATGCACTCAATGTCCCCCCAACCCCAATACAATTTTTTTCTTTCAATTTGATTGCAAGAGCAAAAGCAACAAATATATATATGTGTGTGTGTGTGTGTGTGTGTGTGTGTGTATCTATTAATATGTAATCTGTTAGGCATATATATGTATACATATACATATATGTATATATATACACACACATATGTTATCTAAAAATTAGAAAATAATAGTAACTATCTTTTAATAGTTTTGTGAACAATAAATGCACTTAGCACTTAATAAATGCATTTAATAAATTCTAATCATAACAACTAGAACAGTAACTAAACACAGGAATAGGAGGCATTTATTCAGTCACATTGATTCAGTCACATTTACTAGGCAATGGAGGTTGACACAAATACACAGGTACACTTAAATCAAAGCAAAGTAAGAGAAGTACCAAAAAGAAGAGCTCAGCAGAGAGAGACTGATCCAGAAATTTCCCATGGCCATGGTGACATGTGCAATAGATGTTCTGGAAAGATGTTCTTAGTCAAAGAAGTTGGAGCAGAAAGAGTAGTCCAGTCTGAATGAGCTGTTATATTCTTGAAGAAAGTAATGGGAAGCAAATTTTCACATTTTCATCCACATCCCACCGGTCTCTCTTTGGACTTGTTTCCCTCCTCAGGTATAGGAAAAATAGCAGCGGAGATGAGTTCGGCACATCCTTTCAATTAGGGACACTTTCAAATAGGGACACCCTTCCAAACCACTCTTCCTAATGTCCGTGTTCTTGCCCCTGCATAGGATGCTATTTAGAGCTGAGAGTTCATCTCTGTCTGGTTCTAGCACCTCCCTGCTAACGCCCATCCCTTAGTGGACAATTCTGTCTTCTCGCTGGTTTGTGTTTGCCTCTGTTCCTCTCCGATGCAGTCCCTCCAGGCCACAGCAACAATCTACTCCCTCTCCCAGAGCCCACACCCTACCACGGCTGGCACCTTTTTATCAAAATGCATCTCTGGGTGTTGGTGGTGCAGAGCAAGCTAATGTCAGCCCTTCCAGCTCCCAAGCCAGTCCCTCTGGCCCCTTAACCACACACCATGCCTTCTCCTGACTTTCGCCCTGTGTGTCAGCACATTCTCAGTTTAAGCTAACCCAGCCACACTCCCCTGGAGACACATGAGAGCACCGCCCTAGCCTAGATGCATACATTTTCTCATGGTTCAACAGAAACTGTGGCCACTGAGCTGTAGAAGGCTACAAGCCACGTTAGAAAAACCAAAACAGAACCCTGTGAACCTGCACGAGTAAGGAGTAAGCAGTCCTTGCTGGGTTCTCTGTTTTGAGGTCCCCGGGCCCATGGAGGACACAAATTGGATATCCCAATGTCCAAGTCAGTTGAAGGTTGGCCGCTCACATCCAATTCCTGTTTTATTCTAGTTGTGGCCTGGCGGAAACTTCAGCAGCTGCCTTTGACTGTGCCTTAAACACAGCTACCAACACTCTCATCTGAGTCCTTTTTTCAGGTGTGAAATGGAATCTTCTTATCAAGGACCAAACTCAGCTTATTGATTTTCCAATATTAGGGGAGTGCTAGAAACAACTCCTTGACTTTGAATCTGCTCCAGGCAGACAGACAGGTCAATACAGAAAGTCGTCTGAGAGAGAAGACACCCACATGGTTTGTTATTTGGGTTAATACCACTCCTGCTCAGGGACAATGGTTCTAGGTCCAGAGAGAACTTGACTAAGGCAAAAGCATTAGAAAATCAGTCCTTAGAAATAAACAGTGTTCTCTATATCTTTTAGTGCAAACTGCTTTGGCTGGACACACCCATGAGAGATGACACTAGTTCTACCCAGAACGGCCATGCTGCTCACAACTAGTCACCCAGGCTCAACATTCAGCATCATTCTGACTCCCTCCCCTCACTCATTTTCCACGTTCAGTTGGACAAACTCAGTTTGGCTGCACAGTATTCTTCCTTTCCAGTTCCATGGTGACCACCCAGCTGAGACCCTCCCGTTGACCTTCACCTGGATTATTGGAATAGCCTCCTCTTCCTCTGATTCTTCATTTCTTCCATCTCAACCCACCCAGCACTCTGAAACCAAATTTATTTTCCTGACTTTAATTCACTGTTAAATTATTTTAATTGTCCCACATGTGCCCTCTGAAAGATCAAACATGTCCATTAACAGATGAATGGATAAAGAAGATGTGATATATATATGTGTATATACATATATATATATATAATACACACACACAAACTCACGGACAATGGAATACTACTCAACCATAAAAAAGAATAATAATTTGCCATTTGCAACAATATGGATAGACTTGGAGGGTATTATGTTAAGTGAAATAAGTCAGACAGAGAAAGACAAATACTGTATGATATCGCTTGTATGTGGAATCTAAAAAAGTACAACAAAATAGTGAATAAAACAAAAAAGAAGCAGATTCACAGATATAGAGAACAAACTAGTGGTTACCAGTGGGGAGAAGGAAGGGGGAGGGGAAACATAGGGGTAGGGGGCAGAAAGGATATTATGGAATTATATGAAATCATGTGTGTGAAAGTTTTGAAAATTGTAAAGCACTATAGAATTTAAAGAATCTTTCATTCAATAAAAAACAAAAAAGACCAAACTCTTTAATTGGCATCCAATGCTTTCTAAAACCCTGCCATGCCCTTTCAGTCATGTGATGCTTCTCCTCTCCCTGGACCCCAAGATACAGTCAAGACCCATAACTCACCATTGCCCAAATTCCATCTTCCTGTGCCCTGACTTTCTTTTGTAGAAACCATCTTATTCTTCACCCCATCTTGCCCATATTATCTATCTATTGACTAAAAACCATCCCTTCAGATCTATTCTACAGTAGGAGCTATTTGTGATTGGCTGGCCCAGTACCCGTTTACTTGGGGATTTCACTTTTCTTCCACGTGCCTTTCACATGGTAGGCACCTGACCCCGCATGGCCAATGCAAGTATTCCATCTGCAAGCCAGAGTGATTGGTCTAGATTTGATGATGAGAGACATCCAGGAGTAATCATGGTCTTCTGGAAGGTTGGACAGACGGGTGTTGGAGACGAGGCAGTCTGTGGGATAAGTGCTCCCAGCAGCCATCTTTCTTGGCACCTGGACAGAGTTGTGCCACGCAGCTCCAGGCTCTGCTCTACATGTTGGCTTCACTCTCAGGCAGAGTCCTGGTACCATTACAAGCCTTTGTATACATCTGTATGTGAGGTCAGATCTGCCTTTGGACTTACCAGTTGCATGAAGCAATAAAGTTTCCTGTTTCCTTTCAATATTTTTTTTTAATAAATATTTCCCTTTAAAAAAATAATTCTCTTTTTGCTTAAGTTGAAGTTTGGTTTCTGCCACTGATAAGTTAAAAGAGCCCTGAGCAGGACATTCCCCACATTTTGTGACAGATACGAAGAGACATACACATATTCTGCCTTGTAGTATTTACCGGAGTGTATCATTTCTCCAGAGTACGCTGTAAACCACTCCAGGGCAGTATATCTTACACACATCTGTGTCCTCTGCGGTACCTAGTACATAACAGGACTTCAAACATACTGTTCACTTGGTTGAGTGAACAAGAAGATAAATATTAGACAAGCATAACCTGTTCCCCAACATGATTCTCACTGGCCACACTCATCCAGCCATAAACTCTGGAAATATCAAATACACATTTTGTTGCCAAGGACATTTCCAATCCGTAAAAATAAAATAAAATATCTATGTTTCCAGACTTTATGGACACCCTGTAGAATTCTAAGGAAAACATGACTTAGGGGTTTCATGGATTCAGCCTTTCCCACAAGCTCTGGGTCTGAGCTGAGTTAGCTGAGAGATGCTGTCTCAGCTCCAAGGGCCCTAGTAATTAATGCTCAGACTCTGCTGGACTTGGGAACCATATAACGGCTGAAAGAGGCTTTTAAAGATGAGAAGGAAGAGGTCAGACCTCTTGAGGAGCACCCTGAAAAGGGAGTTAGCATCAGAATATCCGCGTGAGGAGAAAACTAGCCAGACACAAGGGCCTGCCCGCCATATTTCCTACTCGCTGGGGCAAGGTTTCTACCTCATTCTACGAGAAGATGATCTGTTTATCTAAGGGGGTTTTAAGGAGTGCTTCAGCTTTTTTAGTGCTTGTGTCTTTTTCTAATTTCCTGTTTCTTCTCCCCACATTTGGGGTGGTCGGCCCGTGCCTCTCGATGGGGCCCTTCTTTGGTGCTGGAAATACTGGGCCGGTGTTCGCTTCTGACTTTCTTGCCCAACCAGGCCCCATCTACCCCAAACCACCGTTCTTCCCTGTTCTTCAGAAAGAATCCAACAGCCCAGTAGTAGCTGTTTCCAGTCAACTAGCCAAGTGGAAACTGGGTCAGAGCCCCAACCTGCTGTGCTCCCTGGTGCCACTGAGGGCGGTGGGCAGACAGCCATTCTCCCCTCCGCTTCCCATGCTTGGCAGGAGAGCCCTTGATTCTCCCCATCTGGCAGTACAGAACCCTCATTCGTTGAGTGCACCTAGGAGATTAGGAAGATGATGCCACACCTGACCAAACCTGTCCTCTTGCTTCATGGCAGCGAGGGGGCAGAGGCTCCCCAGTTGGGAGCAGACATCATTGGTTGGGAGGGTGGGGGGCATGTCTTTCTCCCTGAGGTCGGACGTCTTCCTACAAGAATGTCTTGCCTGCTCCTCAACAGGGTTACAATCTGGATACTGGAATAATGTGATTTGAATGAAATTATTTCAGTCTTGTTCGTGTGAGTGCACACGGGTCCACCATGGATATTTGTGCATACAAGTGGGTGCACACACAGGTGAACATGCACACGTGCCAGCCCTTATTTGCACACTACCTTGCACAGAAATGTGAAAGAAGAAGGAAAGTGGAAGAAAAGGATAGAAGGACCAATTCAGAAGAAAGACAAATGTAGATAAAGACAAAGATCAAAAGAGGCATCCCTTCCCCCACCCTATCCTAGGCCCTTTTGCCTCCTTGAGAATCTCACACTAGAAAACTTTTCCTCCCTCTCTTCTGTTTACAATCCTATTTTCTACTTCTTCCCTCTGTATATAAATATTCTTAAGTCTTGCTCTCAAAAGAAAGCAGAAAAAAAAAAGACAGGAGAGAGAGAGAGAGAAAGGAGGGAGGGAAGGAAAGAAGGAAGGAAGGAAGGGAGAGAGGGAGGGAGGGAGGGAGGGGGTATCTTAATGCCCCTCTACCCTTGCTGGGCTGTGATTGCAGGTCTCTGCTCTACTTTCTAGCCAACCTTCCAGAGAGCAGTCTGCACTCACTGATGCCTTGCGCTTACCCACTCTTGCCTCTCCAATCCATAGTAATCTACCTTTAGTTCCTACCATTACACTGAAAGGGTTCCAGCCAAGGGCACTGTAATGAACTGAATTGTGTCCCCCAAACAAAATTCTATTATTTGTTTTACTGGAATGTACTGGAACATCTCCGTTCCTCAGAATGTGGCTGTATTTGGAGATAGGGCCTTCCAAGGGGTGATTAAGTTAAAATGAAATCATAAAGGTAGGGCCCTAACCCAGTAGGACTGGTGTCCTTATAAGAAGAGGAGGAAGCGTCAGGAGTGCCTGCGCCCAGAGGAAAGGACATGCAAGAGTGTGGCCAAGCAATGGCCATCTGCAAGCCAAAGAGAGAGGCTTCAGGAGAAACCAGCCCTGCCAGTGCCTTGATCTTGGACTTCCCCCCTCCAGAGCCGTAAGACAATGAATTTCTGTTGTTTACCACCCAGTCTGTGGTACTCTGTATGGCAGCCCTAGCACACTAATACAGGCAGTAATGATGTGCTTATCAAGTTCAAAGAGTGCTTTGAGTCCTTGCCCGCTGAGCCTCTCTGGAGCCTGTGACACCGTTAGGACTCATGACCCCTGAAACTCTCCTCTGTTGGCTCTTGTGAGGTATCTCACCCCTGATTTTTCTTCCACCACTGGCTACACTTTTCAGTTCCCTATCCATGCTCATCACTTTCCCTACATTTGCATGGCTTCCTGGGGCTCTAACCTCAGCCACCTTCTCTCCTTACTATGTATTTTGCACTGAATCACCCAGCCAAATCCATGACTGCAACTGCTTCCGTGTGCGATGACCGTGACGTCTAAATCTCCCACCCAGACCACTCTCCTCCTGTGTGCACAAGCATCTCCTGAAAATCACCACTGGATGACATGAGGTTAAACTTCACATGACAAATAGCAAACTTATTGTGTATCCCTCCTGTCCCTCAAATTTTATTCCCCTCCTATTGCTGTAGCCAGTAGATTTATAACTGCCCCAAATGGGAATCCTTGTCTTTTCCTAAACTTCCTTCTTAACGCCCCATATTTAATTGGTAAACAAATCTTATTGCATCTCCCTCTTTGCTATGGGCTGAATGTTTGTGTCCCTCCAAAATGCATATTGAAACCTTAATCCTCAATATGGTGGTATTTGGAGATGGGGCCTTTGGGAGGTAATTAGATTATGAAGGTGGAGCCCTCATGATGAAATCAGTGCCCTTCTAAGAAGAAAATCAGCCTTCTCTCACTCTCCTTCATGTAAGGACACAGTGAGAAGGCAACAACCAGGAAGCAGGCTCTCACCAGACTCCATATCTGCTGGCTCCTTGACTTCCCAGCCTTCAAAACTATGAGAAATAAATGTTTATTGCTTAAGCCATCCAGTCTATGGTAATTTGTTATAACAGCCTGGACTAAGATACTCTTAAATGGCTCTCAAATTGTTTTTTTCACCCACCCTTATCTCTATTTCTCTGCTCACTTTAGGGTTCTTATCTTTTTTTACTGGGATTATTGGAACAATTTCTAATATTATTGAAATAATTATTGGAATAATAATAATATTGGTCCCATGTCTTCACTCTCATTTCCTTTATTTTATCCTCACTCTTGGACCAAAAGAGTAAACTCTATAAAATATAAAGATAATCTTAACAATAGGCTGCTTAAAAATCTTTCAGAGGCTCTACAAAGTCAAAGCCCTTCTGCATGGAAAAACAGCCCTTTGCAAGGTGGCCCAGCCAACCTCTCCAGCCTGTGCTCCCAGATTTCTCTGTGTTTCTCCCAAACCCGGCTCCTCCAAGTGCCTGACCTCACTGTGCTCTGTCACAGGCTGCCTCACACCTAAAGTCTTCGTACATGATGTCTCCTCTCTCTGGAGTGTCCTACCTCCATCGTCCAGAAGACTTCTTATCCTCCATCAGATCTACACCTAAATGCTATCTCTTCTGTGAAGACTTTCCTACCATTCTTGGAACTGACTTTAAGGATACCCTTTTGTCATACATGATACCTGGCACATTTCTTTAATAATATTGTTTTATAATTGTGTGTATGTCTGGCTTCCAAACTAGACTGTAATCTCTTTGGAGGCAGGAATTTTGTCTTTCCTCCCTCTTTGTACACCCATTACCAGAACAGTGTCTGCTAAGCCAGTGGGCTTGCAACCCACAGCAAACATTTGTTAAGTGGATGAGTGAGCAAAAAGAAAACCAGATAAACAGTGATTCGAACAAGAGAGAAAAGGGCCACAAACCCAAAGGCATTAGATGCACTGTGGCTTTGAGGTAAATGAGTCAGAAAACAGAAAAATTGCCAGGTTGCTGCAGCATCAGTACTCAGCATAATATCTCTAGGGGTTGGGGGTAGAATCAGGGAGAAAGAAAGCAGTGAACTAGAGAGGAAAGTCTGTATGGACCCATAATTGTGGTGAAAATGGTAGCAGCCTGAACTATAATTACAATAAGGAATTACTGGCTGTTAAACTAACTTGACGCAATTTAACTCATTAATTGGTTTTTCAATAATGAAAGACTTGGTCTCTGTGGCCTGGGAGAGTGGAGTTAGTTCCAAAAGGAAAGTAAGGAGAGAAACATTTCATTGCAACATCAAGATCTTTCTAGCAATAAATCTGCCTCTTACAAGCTCTGCAACCTTGAATAAGTTACTTAACCTCTCTGAGCCCAGTTTCCTCACTGTAAAATGGGCACCATAATAATATATACCTGAGCATAAATATTATAATGATATCATGTATTTAGTGGATTATAAGCCCTCAATGCATATTGACTTTTATTAGGAGTGAAAGTTCTCCATAACTGAAACTTTTAGAACAATTGTGGACTAACAACTAAGTGCAGATATTTTTCTTTTTGCTTTCTCTCTCGCATTACACTTATTTGTATATCTTATCCCCGGTAGATTATTAATTTTTGAGGGCATGGTATACATATGTTTTATTTTGGTAATCTCCAGATTCCTTGGACATAGGAAGCATTTGATAAATATGGATTGGGGGATGGAGACCATTTAAGCATCAGAGAAAAGACTGGATTAGGTCACCTTCAAAGTTTGCTTAGATGCTAAAACTCTCTGATTCATTCATTTATTCATTCATTGACTCAACAAATGTCATTGAGTGGCAGCCATGTGCCATGCAAAGCCTAGCTGCTGGGGATACGATGGATTACAAACGCAGACATGGTCTCTGTCTATTGATTCTACGTCCCTGTTAGGTTAAAGAGCTGAACGTTACCTAAACTTCACTCTTTATCCCTTGAGCTGTCTAAATGCTACTACTGCAGTTCTTTGTTTTGTTCCCACAAACTGCTCGCTCACTTTATGTTATCCTGGAAAGTCGCTTAGGAGGAGAGATACCAAAGAGGAACAAAGTGGGAGTGGCTATTTTCCAAAGCACACAGTTGTTTTCAGAAATGCAAATCCAGACCTCTTAGATAATAAGGAAAGAAACCTTTATAGTAGCAAAAAGTCTAGGAAGGTCTCCAATTAGTGCTAACCTCTTCCTTTATACTTTGATAGTCCACCCTCAAAGCCTCAATGCAAGACAGTTTGAGAGGTGGACACATGACCTTAGAAAGGGTGACCTTCTGGTACATAGAATTTAAACTCAAGGGTGGAAAATCCAAGTGGAAATGAAGAAACATAGAACCATATGCTCAGATGTAGGGGCCCTTCCATGTAAAGGTAATGTAACAAATTCCATGAGTTAATAAAGGATGCAAGCCATTCTCTGGAGAATCCCAGGGGCTGTGCATAATTTGTTTTTTGTTTTTTTACTTAGAACACAAGTCTTTAACCCCTGTGGGTCATAAATGGCCTTTGGGGATCTGTGAAGTCCTAAAATTGCATGCAGAATTAAGCATGTGGTTTTTCCTAGGGAGAAGCTTTATAGCTTACATGAGATTCCCAAAGTGATTTGTGGCCCTCCAAAATCTCATGTTAATAGCAGACTTATTACTGAGCAGTTATTCTGAGTTGGAGGCAAATGGAAGGTTCAGGAATGCATTCCCATGGTGTTCACAACAACCAGGTCAATCAAACTCTCACCTGCTTCTTAGCACATCTCCCATAATTCTTCCAGGAAGTTTTATTCAAAGAACCCTGAGTATTCCGTAGCACTCAGTGTATCATAGCACTGAGAGAGCTGTGTGGAGAGGTTGACTTACTAGAAATTGACCTTCTGCCAAAGGACACAAATGGCTCATGTTGACCCACAAGGAGGGGATATCACAGGAACAAATACTACAACTCCTCTCTATCCTTCAGTCACTCACCGAGGTTCCCTATTGCCTGAATTTAATGGAAGCCAGAGGACGGGGAGCCCATTGATGTAGTCCATAAGGTCAGCTTCCATAAATTGTAGAATAGATCTGGAAGGGGAAACTGAAGATGTTCCAGCACTGTGTGTGTGTGTGTGTGTGTGTGTGTGTGTGTGTGTGTGTGAGACCTACATGTAGGGGGTAAGTAATCTAAATTTAGATCTACTAATCTTTACCTCTGACAAGTTAAGCCACAGGAAATGGGATAAATGGGATAAATAAGGGTTTCTTTCTCACCTCACAGTGTCAAAGTCACTGCAATTAGGAGCTTCCCCATGTGTTCGTCCCTAAGACTGGCAACAACCCCATAGAGTAAAAAATGGGTAGAGCCAGGAATGGAAACCAGATCAGTGGGATTCCAAACCCATGCACTTTTCACTACATCTTGACACCTCAAAATGGGAAAGATACTTGGAGAGCTTGTGCAGAAGGTGCTCTTGGAGCTGGGTTCTTCTCCTCGGGGGGAGGTAGATGGGTGAGTGATGGAGGGCACAGACTCCAGGGCCAAATTTTATAGGACTGAGCCAAGTGTGGGTACTGTTTGAACAAAAACTGTTTTCATGTCAGCTATGTGTATGAACACTAGCTTATGCTCACACACATAACACAGTCACAAACACACAGCCTGCTGCAAGACATGCATTGAGAATGGGTAAGGACAGGGCCAGAGAGAAGAGCATGATGGGCTAGTGGGAAAATTATAGAGGAAACCCTAGTATTGAACAACTCCAACAATATTCACCAAAGAGAAAGGTAAGAATAATATGAACAGAATTTTAAGTCATCACACACATATATAATAATTCAGGCTCTACAGATGCAAAGACCAATACAGTTGATGTCTAGCATAGTACTGAGTTCTTTAAAAAGCTCAGTAATTGCATTCAATGTCGAGAGGTTAACAGTGATGGCCTGTTTTCTACTAGTTGGATTATTTTGGCCCATACCAAAACAGCACCCTTGTTGGTAGAATCCACGTCTTTCGAGGCTTTGTTGGTCCTATCTATGGTAGCAACAACTCCCGAGCCCTCCCCATATCCTGTCTCTTTGTCCTGCAGTTCCTCCTCCATCCCGGGTAGTGAAAATGGGAGTAATGTACCTAAAAGGCAATCTCACTACCCAGCCATGTGTTTGTCTTTGTTATGCCATGAGCTGGCTGTGTAACATTGGGCCAGGCCAGTCTCACTGTGGACCTCAGTTTCCTCATCTGTAAATAAAAGGGTTGGACTAATGCTCTCTGTCTCCATGTTTGGTCACTCTATGTCTTATACCTCTCCTAACATTTTGGTTCCCTAAGGCCTACACACATGTGTAATGGCTTCACATAATGGGCACCCTATAAACACTTGGAAACTATAGGGCTCATCTCGGTTCAACAAATATCTCTCCAGTCAAATTCTCACTGTGTACTTAGCTCTTGTATTGCTCCATTCAAGTTTATCCCACCAAAGTTCATTTCCAATAACAATCTTCAATTTGATTACTGCCAGGAAATACTTAAGGCTTTCTAATCCTTTCTAGGACTTTTAGTCTCCTGGATTCCTGTGTGTATTTTTTATGCCACTCCCACGTTCCAGCCTCAGTAAGAGTGTAGGTAACTCCGTGTACAAAAACTTAGTTATTTCCAAGTTATTGAATATTCTGTCTCCATTTCAAAAATTCCCTTCTCACCCTTCTCTGCCAATCATATTCTGGGTTTCTCTGGCAAACGCAGTCATGAACCTGTCCACACATGCTGCCTTCTTGAAACATTCCAAGACTAGTCCTAGATGACTCCGGCCACTTCTGTTTCTTCTATCACTTTGCTAACCAGATATTTTATTATCTCTCCCCTCTCGCTCCTCTGTGGTGCTTCGAGCTTATGCCTGTCATGTTGGTTATACCTGTGGGATTGAGGCAAGTTTTATTTTATTTTTTATTAAGTTTTCTGCTTGAGCTGTATTTCTCCATTAGACAATGAGTTGCTTAAAAACTCAACCACATGGTTTCCTTCCTCCATGATTCTGAAGAATGCCAAGAGCATAGCCCTGTCCTTTGGGAGGGAAAAAGAAACTGCAACCTGGAGAAAACCAAGGACAGGGCCAAAGGACACACATACAATGGTGTGCTCATCCCTCAGTGTGAAGATGTTGTTCATTTATAATATCACTACATTTTATTTAGCATGTAAATTAGCGTGGTTCCAAAAGCAAAAACTAAACAAAAGGTATACTCAAAAGAGCGCCATTCCCTACATCACTATGCATCCTTTCCACTCCATTCCCCATATCCCTTACAGGTAACACAGTTTATTCATTTTGGCTTTATCTTTCCTCTGTTTCTTTGGCAAAATTAAACAGATATTGTATCTATGTATATTTTCTTCATTCTTACACAAAAAGTAGCATGATATACATTGCATGTGTACTCTTGCTCCTTGCTTTTTTTGCTTAATAATATATCATGAAAGTCACTCCATACTGGGCATAGAGATCTTCCCCCTTTCTTTTACAGCTCCGTAGCCCGTAGTTTACTCAGTCTACTATGTATAGACACTGAGGTTGTTTCCAGTATTTTGGAATTATAAACAATGCTGCAGTGAAGAACTGTGTGCATATGTATTTTCATATTGTTTGATGTATACCTTCAGTCCCAGAGGATGGATAGCTAGATCAAGAGATAAACACATATGCAGTTTTGTCAGGTATTGTCAACTTCCCCTTCAAAGTGCTGTATCATTTTTCATTCCTACTAGCAATGGGAGCGTTTGTTTCCTCTGAGCTCTGTCAATAGAGTATGTCAAGTGTTTTTAATTTTTTTTCCTATTTTGATAGGTAAAAACGGTATCTCGTATATTTAAATTTTTTCTCTTATTTTGAGAAAAGCTGAACATCTTTTTATAGATTTCAGGACCATTTACAAACTCTTTTGGACATATATTTTGTTCATTAAAATGATTTTTTCCCTCAATTTTAAAAGTTCTTTATATTTTTCTTTATATATTTTAATAAGTTTTCTCCCAGTTTGTCACTTGGCTTTTGAATTTGTTGCTTATGGTTTTGACCACCCAAAGTTGTTGTTTTTAAATTTAATATACTCAATTTATTATTATTACTATTACTATTACAGCAGGATTTTAAGTAATAGTTAGACTCAGATCAGATCTATGTTAGAAATTAATTTACTCATGTTTTCTTCTAACTAGACTCTCTAACTTGTAAGATTTTATTTTTTATACTTTTTAATCTCTGATACATTTGAAGTTTTTTTAGTATATGTTTTAAGGTATAGATTTCATCTTATCTTTTTTTCAAATGCTTATCAATGATCAGAGCTTTTACCATATACCAAAATTTTGTATGTATACTGTGTGTTCCTGGATTATATTTTATTTCACTGATTGGTCTGTCTACTTAAGTAGCAGGTCCACACTGGTGTAATTACAGAAACTTTAGAATATATTTAGAATTGGGGCAGAGCTAATCCTTCATAGTAGCTCATTTTTATTTCCTAACACTTTTCTAGTTATTGTTTTATGTTCATTTTTTCTATATAAACTTTAGTATCAATTTCTCTCTGAATGTTTTTAAATACGATATTTTTATTAGGATTGTATTTAATGTGTAAATTAAGTAAGGGAGAAATGACATCTTTAAGATACTGAGACACCCTAAGCAAAAATAAAGGCTGCCTTTCTATTTGTTCAAGTCTACTTTCATATCTTTAAGGTGGGTTTAAAATTTCTCCTTTGAATTTTGAACTTCCTTCATGTGTTGATTTGAACCCCTTTCTATTTTCACCAAGGAAAATGGAAAACAACTATGCTCATGAAACCAAGCTGATTCAACTGACCCTACCATTAAAACCAGAAGTAATCATGGATAGTTCCTGGGGCATGTGTATTAAGAGTGTACGAAGTTCCCATACCCACTTCCAGTACAGCTGAGAGATCTAACCAAAACCTTGGTTAAATCATCCCTTAGCCTCTTCTACTGCAAACCAAAACCTCCTCTGCTTCAGAGGAAGAAGTGGAAATTTCTTAAGCCCTCAGATTTGGGGTCAAAGTCTAAAACTATTCAAAGTCCAGACATTTATTTACACAAAGTCCCTGACTGCTTAATTCATACTTCCAACAAAAGAGCAGGTTGTTACAGTGGAAAACCTTGGAGTTTTCTTCAGTTAATCCCTCTCCCTTCCCAACAGCATTCCCACCTACCTTATCACTCCCATCCAGTGACGTATCCAATCCCACATTAAGTACTACGGATTCTATCACCAAAATAAATTTCCAAAATATATTTCCTTCTCTCAATCTCCCTAGTCTCCACCTAAGTCATCATAGTATTATCTATACTACGAGATTCTGTGTTTTCTACTTTTACATTACTTTTTTTTTTTTAAAGATCTCTCTGAGTGTCGTCTGGAGAATAGGTTGTGGTTGGAGGCTAATCATGTTTATCACTGTTTGAAGGTTCTTATTGTGATTCTCTCTGCCTAGTGTATCACTGCATCCTCATCCCTTACTGTTCATGTGACTGGCTTCTTCTCAATATGTAGGTCCCTGCATATGTACTAAAGTGCCACCTTCTCAGAGAAGCCTTCCCTGACCACCCTAGATGAAGAGGTACCTGCTATTCTCTGTCCTTGAATTTTGTTTCTTTCTTTCATGATATTTTATGAAGTTAAAATTAATTAATTAATTGTGCCCTCTACTGAATGATAAATTCCAGGAAGACAGAGGCCATGTTTGATTTGTTCACCTCTGACACAGTATCTCAGCACCATAGTGTCTAGTAAGTAGTACCATGTGCTCACTAAATATTTATCAAATGAATAAATGATTCTGGGTGGGAAAGAAAGCATTGAACTATCGGATCTTTCCAGATGTAGAGTGTTTGGTCCCACCATTGAGGGTAGAGTTGGCAAAATTGTTTCTCCTATCTTGAGACTTCCGGGAAAGCTAAGCCTGGTCGAAGGTTTGGGTGCCCTTTCAAGCACTCCAGTGCAACCCTAACAGGAGCGTATTTCCTCATGCCTAGGGAACTTGCAAGACATTTCTGAGTTCCCATACTCACAGCTCTGAACAGATGCTTCCTGGGAAAATTTAAGTCCAGCACAAGTCAGTAGCTGCTCTGTTATATTTTTCTCTCTTTTACTCTCTTTGAAAAAGTAGTTGTTTTCATTTAAAAAGGAAAAACACAAACAAGAAGATAACATAAAGGGCAAAACTTCAGACCCTGGATTTAATTGCTTGGAGCAAAAAGAAAAGCATTTGACTATAGCAGCAGTGAGCTCTCGTGTGTGGGGGGGCGGGGGCGGAGGGTGTGATGCCCCACCTCTCAGTTCTCCCTGACAACCACTTTCAATAAATTCATGTGGCCTCAATCAAAGATGCTGTAGACCATTTTCTTTCTCACTCACTGTGTAACTAGGGATCAGATAATTTAGGAGATTCCTTTTGAAGAAACATCTGGAACCCTGGAACTGGCCCATTAAGTTCGCACTCATTCCCTCTCTCTCTCTCTCTCATCCTCATCTTCCTTTGAAGAGGCTGTTCTGGCTTGAAGCTTTCTAACCCAGAATTTTTGGCTCTGAGACATTTCGCTCAGTTCTCTGGAGTCATTTACAAATAAACCCACTAGGCAAAAGCTCATTGCTGGGAACCCATGGTGGCTTCAGTCATCTGTTTATGGGGATCTGGTATCCTTAGGGAAGAAACTGGCTCAAAGGAAAACTTGTGTGGGGCCGAATGTGACTTGAGAGTGGAATGGTCTCAGGTAAGACTTCTACAGTCATATGTTGTGTGTATCGTATCAGCTTCTCAGGAACTCATAGGATTCTAAAGGAATCCTAGAAAGCAGGTGGGAAAGAATGTCATGATATTTTTCCACTGATGTGAAAGCAATATTCTTGGGAAAGAAAAGAATGGCTCTGAATTCATACAAAAAGGCAATGGGTAGGACTAGAAGCATAGACCACACTTCACGATGCTCACTTTACGTTGTTCACTATCTCATCCTAAGCTTGGGTCCTAAAGCCAATCAGCCATGGCAGAGGTGATGAGCTCTGTCTCTCCACCTGAGCCCAGGATCCTTGTTGGCAAAAATACTGAGGTTCCACTGGGTCTCCAGAAAATCGTGTTCCAGCACTGGACAAGAAACACAGTGTGGCAGAATTGCAATAATGTCCCCAATTGTCACCCTTCCCTATACCTAGGCCCCTTCTCATGAAACTTTGAAAAATTCTCCCACAGTGGGTGGTGCAAAATCCCTACTCCTGAGGTCAGCCATGTGAATTGCTTGGTCAACAGCAGTGATGATGTGCCAATCACAAGCCTAGGCTTCAAGAGGCCATGCATGTTTTCATTTGCTTTCTCATGCTTCCGCCATGACCCTGAGAAAGACAAAGACGCACTTGAGCTAGCCCACTAATCCTGGGAAGAGGATGAGAAACATGTGAAACCAAACTGACTCAGCCAAGCTCTGCCTGGTCAGCCAAACTCCAGCCACCTCCCAGACGTAGGAGCAAGCCCAGCCTACATCAGCTGAACTCCACAGATGTGTGAGAAATAAATGTTTATTGTTGCATGCCACTGAGAATTTGCGGTTGTTTGCTCCATATCAAAAGTTAACTGATCACAGAGCTAAAAATTAAAGCTCATAAGAAGCTCTATATTTGAATGACAATACCTCATAGTCATAGAGCATTCCTAGGTTTTCTAAATAGTTAATACAGCATATCTTATTGGGCTTTCATGATAGCCCTGTGAAGTGGGTAGGAAAGGTCTTATTATTTCCATTTTATAGCTGAGGATATTAAGGTGCGAAAAAGTAAAATTAGTTTGGCCCAAGTGACATAGATAAAGTGACATAGATAAAGGAGTAGAAGCCACAGCTTCCTCATCGTTATCTCATCATTCCTCTCCCCGCTTGTACGTAAGGGAAAAAGATGAACATACACGTAACTGGCTGGCAGCATATAATCAGAAGAGTATGCTGAAAGGAAATTTGGGTGAAAAAAAATTGGCTGCTTGTTTAATGGAGTGGATTCCTCTGGCAAAAATGTCCTGGGACAAGTGGGTCACAAGTAACATTTCAAAAAGAATAGAATTATGGCGCAGAAGGGGGCAGAAGAGACAAAAGTCTCTGAGTTCGAGAAGGTTGTATAGCCAGTATATATATAGTCTCTTGGTGTTTGCAATATGCGAGGAACCCTGCTAGAAATCTGACATGCACTATCTCATTAACCTTCACAGTAACACCAAGAAGATTGTAACATAACACAATATAACATAACATAATATAATACAATCCCCAGAAATTAAGCAATAAAACAGCATGCCAAAACTCACACAGCAAGTGGCAGTGGGTTGAAGCCCAAGTCTGTCTGCCTCCTGCATTGGATCCTCTGTCTCTGGTTGAGAGTGAGAGAAGCGGGAAAAAAGCCAACCCAAATAAGCCGAGAAGAGGAAAGAAGTAAGAGAGCTGGAGTGGAAGAGTGGCTGGAGGCTGGAAAAGCTTTCTGAAGATAATGAACTGCAAAGGGAACCTACGTTCTGCCCACGTGTTGACTCCTGATTACATCGTTAGAAACTCCGTGGCTCATGGGACCCCCTTCCAAGTCAGTTGAACTTGTATGTACCACACACCCCTCTCCAAAGAGTAAAAAGTCCATCGTTGAGCAGCATCCCCTTTCTCTCTCCTCTTTGTCCCTCTCAGCCTGCTGCAGCACTTGAGTGGCTTTTCTTCCATGGTGCTGTTATAACTCGAGACTACATGGTATAATGGAAAAAGCAGTTTAAGCAATTTAACATTCCTGGGTTCAAAACCTAGCTGGATTTAGTAGCCATGTATCCTTGAGTGGGTGGCTTAACTTCTCTGAGCCTCAGGAATAATAATAGTGTCTGCCTCATAGCAGCCTAGGGGAACTCAAAGAGATTCCCCACGTTTATGCTGTACTCTTTAGAAAGATACACATATGTGCAGCTCACACTTAAAGGGCAGGGAGTTATGCTCTACTTTCTTGATCCTGGGGAGAGTATCTGCATAAATTATTTGAAGTTTTTATGCATGGGAAATTTGTCTATTCTCCCCATTTCTTTATTTATTCAATCATTTATTTACAGTATAGATTCATGGATGTTTATCTTATTTTGGTTTATAATCTGATACTATTTTATTTATTTTATGCTCAAATTGTTCCAGCTTTGGACGTTGAGAGTTTTTCAGTTGACCTTTGTGTCCCTTTCATAAACCCCCATTTGTTTGGGGATTTGGGTTTTTTTTTAATTGAGGCTTTATTAGAGGGCATTATAAGATGCTCTAGACTCTTCTTGTATACTGCTTGCCCCTAGCTCTGGAAGTAGCCATTCCTCCAAGGACTCCTGGTTCTACTTATTAGAAATCAAAATCCGGGTGTTGGGTATGCTCATTGCTACTTGAACGTCATTGCTTCTAGGTCGATCCTCTCGGTGGACAGAGCTAGGAAGTGCGTATTTGTGTACTAACATGTGCTTACACACATATCTATAATTACAAATATGTATAAAGCTAAACATAAGTTCATACTGATGGCACCATCTCTCACCCAGTACCACATCGTTTGTTCAAATCTTCCCTGTTGCTTATCCGTAAACTCTCACTGCAATAGTGAGAAACCTGGCTCTTGCCGTCCTCCATCCATTTATTTATTTGTTTAATCTCAGTACATGCATTATCTGAAGATAAAGACATTTTATTCTTTCCAATTTGGTGTCTTTCATCTCTTTTTCTTGCCTTTTAATATTTCGTTAGAATAAATTATTTTTTAAGATAAGTACAAGATGAACAAGTTTTGTAATAATGTGTGACTTAATAAAACACTTACAAGAAGCCAGGCCATTTAAATTTGTAGCTGGAATCCAATCATTACTGAAATTTCAAGTAAATTGCCCAGGAGTTAGAGCTTTACAAACCCATTTATGTGCCAGATTTATCAACTTGAGCTTATAATACAGTGCTAAATACCATCAGATCCCAAGACCCTGGATCAGCGAACATATAAGCTTCAAAAGGAAGCATTTCCCAATTTCATTTTGTCCATTCTCATTTTCTTTGCTTTCTTTCTCACTTTTTTTCATGCATCTCCATCTGTCTCCTTTCCCCTCACTCTCCATCTCTCCACTCCTTCCACTTTTTCCTTTTTTGCTTCTTTTCCCTTTTCTCCTGTTTTCTCTGCTTCTCTGTCATTCTTTCCCAGACGACCACTTTCCCTAATCTCTCCATTTTCCAACTCTTGCTCATACCCCAGCTTGCAGATGTGTCACGTCATTTCTCTTTCCACTGCTGATTCCTTTCCTTTTTAATGCCACACCCAAGGGGCTGTCCAATCTTTGCTGTCCTAACCAACTCTCTGTTGCTCTCTCCCAACCTAGTCTTCTCAACTTCTGGGCAGGCTGGGATAAAATATTCTTACTCTGCTGCAAAGTCTTCCACAGGCTTAAGTCCCACTGATGTGGACCCAATCAACCTAAAATTTCTTCCCCTCATTCTCTTAAATCTCACCATTTTAACCATAGAAGGAAGTGATTCTCAGGTCTTGGAGAGCATAAGAGGATCCATTATGTCTTGGTAGAGCTTAGGAATCTACTTATTTAACAAGTCTGTCCCAGGTAAGTTTGATACAGATGGAATGCAGACCCCACGTAGAGAATCACTGCTATGAGAAAGGGTGGGTGAAGGGAGGAGTGTGCTCTTTTCATTATGCTGCAAAATGATTTCCAAGGACTGGCATCTAGTCCCAGATCCATTCCATTAGCAGATGACCCAGCTTACTTAATCATGCCTCAGATCCTCATAGATAATGGGGCTAATACCATCTACCTTATATGTTTCATGGAGTTATGAGACATCAATGAGTTAATTACTCTGAAAGCCTTTTGAAAAACATAAATTGTTCAACACATGCAATAGTAATATAAAAATCTCAAAGCACACAATAACTTCAGAACCTCCTTCATTACTTGAAAAAGCTTTTGAAGCTACTATAAATTCTGAAGGAAGTCAAAATGGCATTGCATGCCTCTTAATATTGGGTATAGGCTATATTAATCTTTCTCAAACTAATCATATACAAATCACCATCTTATGAAAGGCAGATTTGACTCAGAGATATGGGCTGGGTCCTGAGACTTTGCAGTTCTAAGAAGCTCCCAGGTGAGCCTGATGCTGTGGGCTGATGAGCTACACTTTGAACAGTGGAAGGGTTTATGCTCTAACTAGAGAAGGCTGGAACAGGTTGCCAAAAAGATGGTGTAATTCAATTTGGCTCTTGAGAGAAGGAGGAGGAGAAGAAAAGAGTAAGAGCTCAGCCTCTCTCCAGAGTCCCATTCTTGAGGCACTGGTGTCAGAGAAAGAACAGCCTTTCCTTAGACCAGGCTCCCCAGGGAACTTGGTGCAGGAGGAAAATGTAAGGGGTTCTGCTTCCCTGCCTTCCTGAGGAGGAGCTAATGTCAACAGACAGGGTACAGAGGTGACAGAGCTGTGAAGTCCCCAGAGAACACAGCACTGAAAGCCCACAGGATTTAGTTCTTAGAGAAACCTTTGTAGTGACCCAGCTGTGCAAAAGCTCAAATGTAGCAGATCTGTCCTAGTTGACAGGAGATCATCCTTTACTAAATCCACAGAAAGAGGCTATAGACCTTGCTGTGCACTGAAGTGATATGTCCATAAAAGCAAGCATGAGGTCTTTACATCAGAAAGAAATACAAACATCTATGCTGGCTGTTTAATTTTTTACCCCACTGTCTATATCAGGTCCACTCTCTACTCTTCCCTACCCTGCCTATTCCTTGGCATGCTAAGCTTTACGGAACTGTCTCATTGGCTTCCCTTGTCTTCTGGCTCTGGTTGGGTTCTACCAATGAGAGGCTCCAACAGGAGATCACAGGAGGGAGGAGACAGGTTGGGATATTTATTTCCTGGGCACCTCCCTGCTGAGCTATGGGTTGGCAGTGACTGCCTTCTCTACTGAAGGCCACAGCTCCTGCCAGGCTCTTCTCTACTACAGCTATGGCTGTCATCTCTGGGTTCTGGAAATCACTGCTCTCCCTGAGCCCCTTCAGGCCTTGGTATGTTAATAGCACCCCACCATTGCCTGCCCTGGGCTGATTCACCATCTCTGGTAGATTTCCCGTAAACCTCCCCAAATCTTATAAATAGTGCCTTTATTTAAACTCTCCTTTTTACTCTGTTTGTGTGTTTCATTTCCAGACCTATTCTGCTGCAATATCCATAACCAGAACAATCTCACAATATGGTGACTGGGAAGCTCCCTGTATTTAAATGGCTCTCATGGAGGTAAGAATACCAGAGAGAGGAAAAAATCGAGGCTATCAGTGTTAGTGTAGAGAGAGTGAAATGGGGAGAAGAAGCTGAGGCTTGGGAGAGCTTCAGGATTCATGAGAGGAAGCAAGATGGTGCAATGACCTATGAATGCATCATTAAGAATTTAAACCCTTTTTCTTCTGCTGTTTTCACATTTGCTATCCCCCCATTTCCTATGTTCATCTTTAGAGAACTGAATTAGGCTCTCTTGAAGGCTGAGGGAATCAGCCTCCTGGTTTCTTTGTCCTTCACATCAAAAGCCCAAGCTCTGGGCCAGAGCTCCCTAGGTTCAAGCCCATATTCACATGAGTTGGAAGAAGGATCAGGTGTATAAGTGAATGGGATGCTCTTTGGAAGCAGTGGATGCAAAAGATGGCTGGAGGCGACTGGACACTCAGAGGGCCCCAGATACAATAATTGCGATATTGAACTTCTGTGCTTAACTGTCTGAGTTTTAATTCTAGTTCTGCTGTTTCTTGCTGTTTGACCTTCAGCTCCTTACTTCACCTTTTTGAACATCGGCAACCACGTCTGTGAAAAGCTGATAATAATTTAACCTAGATCCCACACTGGGAATTAAACGATATAATCCATGAACAGAACTTGCTGCAGTGCCTGGCACCTAGCACACACTCAGTAGACTTCAGCTTGTACTCATGTTATTATCACACTGTCATTATCATCATCAACATCATTATTAACATTACAATCATTGAAATGACATAGATGATTACTAAGATGAAGATAGAAGAGCTTCCCGTAAATCTCACCTAAATTCCACAATCCCATTTACCCATTTTGTCAAAATTGGAAGGTTTTTTTTTTTCATTTTATTCTGCCCCTGAGTCTCCAAGGCAAAGTAGTTACGACCTGTTCTGTGCCTCGGTTTCCTCAAGTTTCTGCAGAAGTTTAGGACTAGAGTGGAAAGATGGCAGATAGGGGCCTTGAGTTGCCTGAGAAGGGTTTCCCAAGGACACAACAAGGGCAGCAAAGGAGGAAGAAGCACACAGGTACGGAAGGAAAGGTATAGAAGAAAACATTTTTTAAGTTGGTGACAGGGTATGTACCCTGTTCTTTCTAGGAGCAAAACCATATATTTTTCTCTTATTAACATATTCCATGTATATCTGCAATAGTTCCCTTACTTTATGAGTCTTTACACCAAAGAAGTTGGACCCAGGCCTTGGACTCTTCAAATTTTAGCCCCCACCCTAAGGTCAAGACACCAGGGTGAGTAAGTGAAAGAAACTCCCAGCAGAGACCTTTTCTTTGGGGTGAGAATGCTTCTCATAGGCTGAGCCAGCTGCCCTGCTTAGCCCCGGATTCATCTTGGCTCACCCTCTAGTCTGTACATCTGCACATCTATACATCTGGGAAGCTCAGAAAAGAACTCAAGCGGGACAAGATGCAAGGAGACACCAGAAGAATCTAGACTTCTGGTGGCCTTTTCTTGCCTCTCCCAGTCTGATGGAAATGCTTGCCTCCCTCAGTGGCAATGGAGGAGTGGCAATGGAGATAAATGGGCTGCATAATGAAATCCTTAGGTTTTTGTTTTGTTTTTTTTTTTGTATGTACATGAACAGTTAATACTTGACTCTACACCTCAGTCCCTTTAGGAGTGCAGGAATTTCTAAACTCAGAGATCTCTTCCTTTTTATTGAACCATAGAAACTCAATTTTGACAATAATATAGTTGACCACAAGGAAACAGTATTTGGTGTGTAAACAGTATTCGGTGTGTTTCTACCAAACACCAATATTATGTTGCAGGTAAAAAGCAAAGTTTCATTTATGGAAAAGCGATGTATCCAAGTGAAAACTCATTGATCTATTCCAGGCAAATTTGGGGGGTTGGGAGGGGGTTACCAAGATTGTTCAATGGAAGTCTTCATTTCCCACAAATACAACAGTGACAATTAACAAACAAGCACCAAGAAATCCTGTGAACAGACCTAAGCAATGTTTTGAAAATTATTGAGTTGAAGTGATTGCCTCCTAGCTCCACAGACGAAAAAGCCTGGTTGATACTGGCTAATGACTCTCTCGATCCTGCAGACCAGGACAGAATCTCAGATCACAACATAACTAACCTGTTCAGCATGATGCTGTGTCTCACTGCTCCTTGTCACTTCCTTTTTAAAATATAAATAAATAAAATATGGTAACTGACATCAAATGCCTAGAGTTAGAATTTCCTCATTCTGGCTTTGATAGATTTCCAGTATTTATCCCAAAAGGTAACATTGATTAGGTAAGATGGAGAGGACTTGAATTCTAAAAATAGTTTCCAATGGTTTTTGTGAAAACAGCTCAAGTCTTTCTTAGCTACAATGAGCCCAAAACATGACTTGGCTGCTAGAAAGGAAATCCAGTCGCAGGCAGTACTAATAAAAGCGTAATTATATGTTGGAGGGAAGTGATAGGTTTAGTACTGCCTAGTTCCAGTTCCTAGTTCTAGTGTTAACTCAGAGGTGCCTCATTTGGGTGTGGGGGGGGGGGGGCGGGGGCGGAGAAGGACATAAACAAGCCTGAACATATCTGTAGAGGATGGCTAGTCGCGTAATGATAGCAAAAGAAAGAAATTGAAGAACACAGGAGTGTTTAACAGAAAGCCTGATGGTATCTTCAAACATTGTAAGGGCAAAAATAATTAGGTTGTAATGATAATAACTATATCTACCAAGAATAAGACCTTCTGCCTCATGAGACATGAGCTCCAGTCACTGGTAAGTACTTAACAGATATGAGCTCCTAAAATATACCACATTTCCTTTATTTTATACATTATATTATATAACAACAGCAACAGCAATAGCTGATGCTACGTCCCAGGCACTCTTTAAGTAGTAACCCGTTTAATTCCCATGACATCCTGTAATCCCCCTGTTTTTAAAATTTTTATATTTTAAATTGGAGTATAGTTGATTAACAATGTTGTGTTAGTTTCAGATGTACAGCAAGTGAGTCCCGGAGAGGTTAATAACTTGTCTAAGTTCCATGCCAAGTCAGGGGAGGAGCTGAGTATAGCTCCTTATATCTATATCCTTACATCTACTCTTGGGAAATTATTTTAGGAGATAAGCTTTATTCTCTCTAATTTTCCGAGGAAAAACTAAAGCTAAAGTAGCATGTTCTCAGACAAAATGACTACTAAAGTATGAAGATCCCTGATAGACTGGTTAGTTTGGAGAAGATATAATCAAATATAGAGAAAGAAAACCCAGAGACGTTCCTAACGTCACTCAGCTAGTTAATTTTTGAGCCAGGATTAGAACCCAAATTTTAAAATTCCCAGTGCAGTGCTCTTACACTGCTTCAGGCTGAGTCCCGTGGAGACGAACATCATGCAGAGGATCCCTATAAAAGCAGAGGGGACCAGCCAATGGGCCTGACCTTGCCGTTCCATCAGGCCAACATCTGGGCATCCAGAGGGAGACAGTGTATTAGAAAACACGGCAGCTTTATGGTATATAACACACACTGCTGCCCAGTGGGGGAGATACAGACCCAATAGACAGGAACCCCAAATGCTTCATTTGTACTCCACTGGGCTTCAGTACATGCTTTGTGGGCTGCAAGGGGATGAAGGTACAGTAGGGAGGGTTGGTGTAATCTAGATATAGACAGAAGGACAGAGGCATGGAGAGGAACAAATATGAATTCTGAGCAAATTACATCCCCATGTGACAATTTACTTCCAAAGCCCAACATCTTTCTGGCAACACCCCAGTATCATTTGTATGTTCCAGAGACTTAATTAGTTTGTGCAAGGTAGAGGGTGATCCCGGACTCACCTAGAGTGGAATGAAAAATCTTCCCACACTGTCCACCTACCATCACCTGCAGTGACATAGATTGTTGTGCCTGCCCGGCATCTCCTCCCCTGGGAACAGCCTTTTTTCCCTTAGATGAGCCATCATGTGGTTTGGAAGAGGCTGCCCTTAACCCTTGGTTCTAGGGCTGGAAACCTTGATGAGACTGGCCTAATAAAAAGGCCCTATTCCACTGACTACTGTGATTATCTCACAGGAGGCACTACAAGCCAAAGTGTGCCACTGAGAGCTCCTCCCACCGCCAGGACTTTGGCTGGACCTCTTGGAAAAGAGGCATTCTCTCAGTGCTTAGGGTTTTTGAAGCTATCAGGTGATGCTGCTGGAAGGCACTTTGCCTTCACTTGAATAAAGTCTGCCTGAGAATGGAGCCAAAACACAGGAAAGCAAAACAAAGAGAAAGAATGTTGAAAATCTGCAGTTGTGTGCCCAGTTGCTCCTGGACTTTCCAGTTTCAGTGGCTATTAAATATCCTATTAGGCTTAAACTAGTTTGAGTTGGGTATCTATCACTTGCAATCCAACGAATCCTGAACATTTCAGTTTTCCACTATTAAATCCTGAGGTGAGGGATTGGGAGCTAGGGGTAGCAACGGGTCAGAGCATGGAAGCGTTCCCAGGATAGCCCTAGCTGCCTCCAATCCTTCTTAATCCTCACCATCAAATGATTCAAAGCCTCCATTTTCCCAATAATATCAGGGCTTGAGAAAGTCTTCTAAATCATCCTTCTGACTTTATGTGAATTTGTAACTAAACCTACTCAAACAGATGAGTCTCTTTGCTCTCTCTTTTAATGAAAACACCTCCAAAAGGAATATTTCTAATATCACCAGAACTGGATATTATGAAGTGTGTTTTGAATTTGGCAATTATGTGTCAACCCTGTAGCCAAGGAGCTTATGAAGAGAAAAATAATAAAAGTTTAAGACATTATGCAAAATAGACAGAATTCGTCTAAATTTTCACATATGATGTTGGGTCTGGCAGGGCGTGAGCTTGAGAAAGTCAGATGGAACATTTTCTTGTTTGGTGTTAACTTGGGAAGAGTTTTGAACTATGTCTTAAAGGAAGGGAGGGTCACTGTGACAAATGGGAGGGTGGAGGCAAGTGGGGGGAAGTATGCAGACAGCAGGCTAAATCATGTGCATTTTCTGAACTAGAGGCTCTGTGATCTAGGTGTTTTCACCACCAACCGCTAACTCGCATAATTCCAAGTTTTCTATTCCCCTCAGCAGGGAAGAAACATAATGCAAACTGGACTCAAGATTGATATCAGCACACTCAAGGATGTTGATTAAAAAAATAAATAAAATTAATAGCCTCTGAGAAAACATTCTCAGGGAAGGAACCAGCAGGGTGGCCAGTTGACATTAACCAAGTCATCTGAGAAGTCTCTGCTGACTCTTTGTCCTAATAGCATTGGGGTTTTCCTGGAGCCCCTCAGAACATGTGTGGCGAGAGAAGGGTGTGTTAGATTTCATTTTGTTTCCTTAATTAAAACAAATTCTAACCTCAAAAGAACACAGGGTACACCCTCAGTGGTTCAGACACGATGAACTTAGATGACTTGAGTGTCTTTTTCCATGAGCAGATGTCAGTCTGAGCTCTACCTCCTTGAAAAGGAAGAGTCCAGGAGGTTGTGTAGTGACCCATGGTTAGCAAGTGACCCCTACGAAGGACTTTGACTTCAGTCAGAGCAGCAGCTGACATCCTGCTTTGTAAAGAGGGTGGATGACCCAGTGAGCCAAGCACAATGGCTTTCCTCTCTTTGCAGAGTATTGTATGCCCACTGAAACTACTTGGTCCCCACACTGCCCACCAAGAAGAAAAGCAACTGTATCTGCATCAGGAAGAAATAACCCAAACCACAACCAGACTCCCTGGGCCACTTCCCTGTACAGTGATAAACAACTGGTCAACACAGAAAATTCCTCTTGATCCCAGAGATATCTTACTCACCTACTATGTGTGCACTTCTCTAGAGCCTAGAGATTTTAAGGTAAATGTTTATAAATGAAACCCAGTTAACTGGTCAGCTAGTCTCAACCAAATTTCCAATTGAATATGTTAAATATTCCATTATTTAACTAAATTCTTCAGTTTATACCCAAATTTTGGCATTAGTTATGTTAGTGATAACTCATTTTACTGCCACTCCATCTCATCATACTTTCCATCCATGTTAACGACCATACATAATTCAAGCTGGATTGATACGGTATAATTGTGCTATTGAGACTTCTTGATGAAAAGTTTCCTCTGATGATGTCAACAGTGGACTGGATTAAATGGGTGTGGAAACTGGAAGGAATAGGAGAGTTTATTTAATAAACAGTGTGAGAGACAATTGATAATACAAGGGAAAAAAATAGCTTCTTACTTTACACCATATACCAAAATAAATCGCTATAGATTAAGAGAAAAATAGGTAACCGTTGTATGTGAAATTATCTGTTTGTAAGTGGAGAAGGTGCTTTAGAAGTATAAAAGTAAGGAGGTGGGTGTTTTTTAATAAGATTGATAAACATGACCATTTAAAAGGTTAATATCTATAAGTTAAAAGTAACTTATGCACAAAATTAAAAGATAAGTCACGGAGGCTTCCCTGGTGGCGCAGTGGTTGAGAGTCCACCTGCCAATGCAGGGGACGCGGGTTCGTGCCCCGGTCCAGGAAGACCCCACATGCCATGGAGCGGCTGGGCCCGTGAGCCATGGCCGCTGAGCCTGCACGTCCAGAGCCTGTGCTCCACAACGGGAGAGGCCACAACAGTGAGAGGCCCGCGTACCGCAAAAAAAACAAAAAAACAAAAAGATAAGTCACAAACTGGAAAAAAAATTTGCAAGAAAGGGCTGCAAATCTGTAACAAGAAAGGGTTAACATATTTAAATACAAAGAGCTCTCATTAAGCCAAAAAACACTCAAGAAAACAGGGCAACGGATGCAAGCAGTCAATTCCTTAGAGATAAAATGAAAGTTGCCAATTAACATATGAGGGAAAAGTTTAATGTCATTTATAATCACAAAGGAACAAATTGAAATACTAATGAGATGCTTTTTATGCCCTGAAATAGGTCCTCTCATACAGGGTGGTGAGAGTACAGATTAGTACAGAGCGCCCTCCATATCTGTGGGTTCCTCATCGGCAGTTCAACCAACCCACAGATGTAGAGACAACTACTACGCCATTTTGCATAAGGGACTTGAGCATGAGTGGATTTTGGACTTTGGTATCCGTGGCAGGGCTGGGGGATGGCTGTGAGGAATGATTCACCCTATGACTTGGAATGGATTCATAGTAGGGTTCAGTAAGTGTCCCAGCCTCCTCACTCCTAACCTAGGCTCCTGCCATTCTTCAACCCTGTAAGTTCAGTACCAGCTAGTTAACCTTCTGCTTTATGTGGTCTGTGGTCTATCATCTAGTTTTCATTAATAACCAGCTAGCTGGGTGCTTGGTAATGATCTGTCATCGTGTCCATGGCTGTGTTTTTTGACCCTGGTCACTTCTGGTGTGAAATAACAGAGTCCTGACCAGCAGAGGTCTGAAGGTGTCACTGCAGAGCAGAATGCACTTGGGCAGGTCGCCCCATAGAAAATGACATTCAAAGTAACAATTTCAGATATTCTTTTCAAATCTATCTTTCTAATTTAAGTATTTTTGGAAAGTCTTGCTATTAAAAAAAAAAAGCATGTGGGTTGCAAAGACTAGAAAGGCATGCAAGAAAATTCAAAGATCCCAAAACAACTGTCATCCAAGCATAGATTCAGAGTCTAACTCAAAGAATAAAACTGAAGGTTAACAGATTTTCTTCAGCTAAAGAGGTTCGATTTCAAACCCTTGAACCCTGTCGTAGGGATAGCTGATGGTATTTGGCTGGATCCGGGAAGTGGTCATGAAGTAAGGCAGTGGTAACGTTAGATGGGTTTTGTTCAATAGAAACAGTATGAGCCACATTTATAATTTTCAGTGTTTCAGTAGCTACATTAAAAAAGGAAAAAGAAATATGTGAAATTAACTTTAATAACATATTTTATTATTTCACTCAGTATTTCCAAAATATTATTTCAGCATGTAACCAATATAAAAATTATTAATGAAATATTTTACATTCCTTTATTCTTATTAATCTTCAAGATCTGGTGTGTATATTATATTTAGAGTACATCTCCATTCAAATGCTAAAGATCTTTTTAGAAATACTTGATATATATTTAGAGCTCATAAAACTTACAGTTGAAACATAATCAAGTTGTTTCAAACATACTTAAAAGTTCTCCAATAACTGAAAGGCATATCTGTTTTTAAAATTTAAATTTAATTAAATATTTACTTCTCAGTTTCATTCACCACATTTCAAGGGTTGAATAGCCACATGTGGCTAGTGCTACCATATTGAACAGCCTTAGACAGAGTCCTATGATGATCTCTGAGTCGTTTGACCGCTCACCTACTTCCTTAGGAGAATATTTAGCTCTTTAGCCCAAAGCATCAGATTAGTCTAGTGTAGAGACACCAGTGCATAGGGAAAGGTCACAAGAGTAAGAAAGAATATCAGTTTCGTTGGGGTGGGGGTAAGGGTGGGGGGTACTGGAAAGAAAGGGTGAGGCTGGCATGGCCTGGGAATGAACAGGGAGAAGTGAAAGATCAGCCATCTTTCTAACCCCAGGAAAGTTATTGTCCCATCTTCAGAATAAAAAAAAAAAGATATAAAATAATTGATAAATATAAAATTCCTAAAGTCCCAGGTCCCTGTGACGAACTCATAAATCCTTTTTCTGTAGGCAATATACATCAACATGATATGTTTCTGCTTCCAAGAAATTACATCTAAGAAAACCTGTCTTCAAAGAGAAAAATGATCTTTAAAACTCTTAGAGGACTTCGCAATGAGATCAACTACATCATTTCCTTAAATATCAAGCCTACCTCTTATATTTAGACTGTGATTGGATTCATGGGGAAAAAAATACTGACGCCCAACTTTTCAAGAACATACCCACAACAGAGAGCAAAGAACACCTGCTGTTGATCTTATCTTTTGAATCTTAATTTCAAAAGTTGTTTTCATAGCTAAGTCTTTGCTTACAGAATGGTTCCGCCCAATGCTTTTGGGTTTAAGACTTTGGACATGTGGGTGATTGCTTAAAAGCATCTTGCCTTGGGCCTCAGTATCTGAACAATTACCCTGATTCTCTACTCTCTAGGCCCATTTCAATATTAGTAAGTATCTATTCTGGGAGATAAATAACTTCATTCACCAAATGTTGACATTGTGTCATTTTGACTTAAGTCTTCTAAGTATACTGAAACTTTCCAAACTTGTAGAATTTTGTGTTCAAGTTTTAAAAGTCTATTGTTTGCACATTTCCTTCATATTCATCTGCATCTAGACTGTCTATTGAGATGAACCTCAAAAGGTCAAGGACCTTTGGCTCATGGAACCCCTGGTACTCTACTGCATGCCAATGGTACTTTAAGAAAGGCTTCTTTATGGAATGGGAGAGTGAGAAGGAAGTGCTAAAAAGAGGGCTTAGCCTAGCAGAACCTCATTTGTTAAATAAAAGAAGCTGAAGAAGGAAACCAGAAGAAAAGTAGATGAATTCAGAGGACAATGTTTAGGAAAGTAAGATGGACAGAAGCTGCCTAATCTATCTTATGTCTTCAGCTGTCTTCAGATCAATGCTTTCAGTCCCACATCAACCAAAGAGCAGCAGCAAAGCCAGGAGTGGTGGGCAAGGCAGAGGGAAAATTAGCCCTCACACCTCCATCCCTTAGGAGACTATTCAGTTCTCTAGCCCAAAGCTCCAGGTCATTCTGTCATACATTGCGTTAGGTAAGTCATAAAAAGCAAGCAATTGAGGAAGTGAGTTGTCAGATGGCTTCCAGATATGGGTACTGTGTATTTTCACGATCCCCAAAACCTAACCTGGAAAAGCCATACATGCTTCTTATAGGGGACTGGGGACTCCTTCTGCTAAACTCGTACAAGGTGGTGAGTTAATGGTACAGCAGGTGGCGATAAAATGCAGCAGGTGCCAAAAGCAGGAGACCCATAGCTCCAAATCCCGCTGATATGCCACCTCACCCCGCCCCATAAGTCTTTGCTAGGCCTCCCTGCATAGATACTGGCAGAAGAATAGAATGATCAGACCAGGGTTGGAGTAGCAGTAATTGGAGATGGTTGCTAACTGGGGTAAAGGTCAAGGAGGAATGAAAAGTGACTTAATAGTTATCCTCCAATCTAGGTGGAGTTTCCATAAGGAAAATGTCATTGTTGTCTATCAATGTAGTCAGCTCTACAACAAGAAATGGAACTCTTTGTAGCAAGAAGAAAGAAAGGATAGACAGGCAGTTTGAGGAAAAGAAAGACAATTTAGCCGGGAGTGAAAAGAGCCATATTTTGTTCTGGCCATGTTACTGACCAGCTTTGTGGCCTTCAGCAAATCATTTCCTGTCCTGACTTCAAAAGCCTATAACATAATAGTGTAATAGCTACAATAATATTAGAGCTATACCTAATAGCACTTAAAACTGAAAGGCATCACTCTATACATTATACAAATATTCACTCAGCTAATCCTCATAACAAAACTGTGGGGTACATAGTATTCTTATCCTCATTTTACAGATGAAGAAACTGAAGCACAGAAAGATGTAGAAACTTGCCCCAGGTCACTCAGCTAGGAACTGGCAGAGCCAGAATTCAAGCCCGCTGTGTCTCTAGGCCCATGCTCTTCTTGCCAGGGCACCACTACCTGCTTCTCAAGTCAAAGGACAGGCTGCTCAGGGGACACAACTCTGCTGAGGTTTTAATGAAGGCCCAGCTCAGGGACCCATGCTGAGTGCCAAATGCTCAAAGTGCAGAAGAGCTGTCCCCCTGTGTTCCTGGAAGCAGAGGTCAAGGGGAAGGGTATGGGATTTCTCAAAGCGTCCTCCATGGGCCACCTCCCCCAGAATCATCTGCAGAGTCTTAAACAAGCAGATTCCTGGGTGAGCCTAGATATACTGTATCACACTGTCTGGAGGGTGGGGCTCAGCACCCTTCATTTAGGCAGGTCTCCCGGGGTCTTTGATGTGTACTTGAGTGTGAGAACCACTGGTTTGGTGTCTGAGAAGAGAGCAGACTTCACCTTAATCTTGTTTTTCCCAAAAAAAGCACCCTGAGAAAACAGTTGAGCCTTGAACTTGACCACAACAACTAGGTCAAATGAATAGAAAGGACAGTGTACAGCAAGGTTGGTGCCCAGAGAAGCCTATGGTCCAGGTGGACACTGAAGTCAGGAAGAGACCATTTAGTCAGGCCCCCTAGCTTGGATTAAGCCACTCCCTACTGGGGTACCCATGTGTAATTCACACCTGCTGTAAAGCAAAGGGAACTCAGGTGATAAAAGTCTTTGTGGCTGGATGTGCTGGATATAAAATCCCAACCAAGAAGTGAAAGCTGGCAGATTCCAAATCCAAGAGGTCCCAGCTCCAGGAGAGAAGTCTCTCCTCCTTCCCCAGGTTATTTTATTCTTCCCAGGAGTTATTGGTTGACACTTACTGAAAAAAGCAGCAGCAGGAAGGGTCTGATTGAGGTCTGACCTGCTGGGCATCATTTCTCAACAGCCTGACTTTCCATCTCATGCTGTAAGGACAAAGGGGCTTCGTGCCTCAGGGCAGTGAATAGAGCCTTGCATATTAACTCTAGAAGAGAAACCCCGATGCTAATTTCAGTTCTGACAATGATTGTGGAAGCCCAGCAAATCACTTCATCTTTCTAGGCCTCTGGTTTCCCATATGTAAAATGAAAGCGCTAGGGGTGGTTTTCTCTAAGTTTCTTTCATCTCTAATACCATATAGGTCTAAATGGGCTGAGCCTCCAGCAGGAATAATACCACTGTCCAACACGGAGGAATTCAATCCAACAGATATTTCGAGAATTCCTGCTATGGCAAAGCAGTATGTGCATGAGGCCTTCGGATGTGCGGGGATGTGGGCCAAGAAAACTGCACAAGACTTTCAGATGTACCCCTTTCTTCCGTGTTTCAGGGTAATTACCGTTAGGACTTTGGGAGGAGGGGCAGTGCTAATGGCAAAGACTTTCATTCTTATTGGGATGGAAGTGAAGTCAGGCACTGTCGAGGAAGGGGCACTGTAACTCGAGAAGTTCTCTAGGATTCTTGCCTCCACACACAGCAGCTCCAGAGAACAGGTCAAGGGACACGTGAGAGTTTCCAAGACACCTGGGAATGGCCTGGGAATCTGTGAAGTGTGGTGTCATGGCTTGAGAAACAGAAAGCAAAATTCTGTGGAATCTCAAACTGTTTAGTCTATACTGAGCTTCCTATCCACACACAGCAGAGGTTAAGGGGAAACAAGACATACAAATGAGGAAAAGCAAAACACCTTTCACACAGGAAAATGACAGTCCAAGAAAGAATTACCCCCTTTACCCCAGGCCCCCAAGTCTGAAATGTCAGGGTGAGGGAGTAAACATGATCATCCCACCAGAGAAAGGACTGTCCTCTTCCAGCTCTGCCCACCTGCCTACAGCCCTCACCTACTGGAGTATCGTCCAATGCCTTTGGCCTTGAGGCTTAAAGGGAAGAGGGAAAGGGGCCCTGCTTTGGATCATCAGGCCGTGGGATGCTGTCTCTGCGTAATTACTTCAATCTTCAACTTTTTGAAAAATTTCTCCATGGCAGGTTGAGACAGTACCAAAGAAGCAACTTCATTTACCAAATATTGTCAAAATTCTGATGGAGTCCTTCTTTACACACTAGACCTTCTTGTCTTGGAGGGTAACATCTGAAATAAAAACCTTGTTTGAAATCATGAGCGCCTCTGAACTTCTCTCAGTACCCCCTCCTACCCCTTTAAATGTCCCTACTTGCTTCACTCTCCTTTTTCATACAGAGGGCCAGGAGTTCTCCCTAGGAGGTACTTTTATGCCCCCTCTTTCTTTCACCATGTGTGGTTAGGGTAATTCTGCTTACACCAAAGACTCCAACTTCCTAATCCCTCTTCCTGAAACAATGACAAATCTCTGGACCCCTAGGATGCACCCATCTCCAACTCAGGCTGACTCCTCAGGGGTCTGCTGTGTGGTCTACTTTGCAAAAGAGTCCCAACCTCTCAGCAGATGACAAAAGAGACAGGCCACAAGTGGGAAAACTGTGTCCTAACAGAACTCTGTTGGGGCCCTGAAGAGGCTTCCTGTCCTTTAGTGGGCTGAGACTGGGAAATCCTTCCTAAAAAGTGGACTAAGAACAGTCAGGGGTTAAGTCTAGAACTTTGAAGTGAGAGAAAAAGGTAGACGGACGCGGTGTAAAAGGTAAATGAAAGAAAAGAAGAGGCATTTTCGAACCGAAGTCAAGGAAGACAGAAGGGTTGACTCCTCTGTTCACTTAAGTCGCTAGAAAAAGGAGCATGTGTAATTGCACATGTCTGTGCTCTGGGAAGTCTGTCCTCAGTACAGCAGAGAGTTATGCAACTCTCTAATGCACAGAGCCAATCTGCACTCTGGAAGCCAAAATCAATTAATCAGACAATCAATATAAATCATTTTGTTCCACTATAGTTGGATTTAGACCTGAAACACCAGAGCATCGGTCACAAGGCTCTAAATCTTTTGGCATCTGGGTCAACACCATCATAGACCTGTACCGCCTCTCACTTTACATCTACGTTTTGTATCCCATTATAACCGAAGATTCCTCCAGCTCAGGCAACTACACAGCTGGACCACCACTGTGGTCTGGACAGCATCCAGTCTTTACCCACAGAGGCCCATGATCATATCTGACTCCCCAGAAATCCCGGCTGACCCAGGAAGAGGGTACTTAGACATACACCTGCTTGAAGAAAGCTCAACCTTTTTTGCCAAGTCATGACAGCCTCTATGATGGGCATACATTATATGTATTATATACATTAGATATATGGTGTAGGTCCCTACGAAACAACCCTGAATGGAAGAAAGGAACCCTTTTAACAGATGAAATTAATAAATAAGACCCCAAGGAGCTAAACCCAGAGATGCTTACATGAGAAGGTGTGGAAACTGCTGAGAGTCTAAAGACAGAAGAGCGAGTCCTTTACCTGGGCAGGCATGGCTGCTGCCTGCAAGCAAAAGTCTGGACTGTAGGTCCTCCCAAGGCCCCTTCTTGTCCTGGGATTGTAGTTCTCTAATTTTCCAGAAGAGAGGCAATAGGGAAAGGATAAGTGGGGAGTGTTCATGAAGAAGTGTGGTAGAGAAAGTGAAAAGGAAAATAAAATAAAACAAAATAAAATAAAATAAAGCACTTCCTGATCCGACAAGAAGCATGTGTGTTGGGGTGTGGTGGGCAAGGAGAAAACCTGTCATCTGAGTGCTGAGCAAAGGTTCAAGGTCATTTCTGAACTCGTCCAAACAACCTCTCCCGGCACTTGTTGGCTCATGGCAGATCTGGGCTTTTGGGTTTTGGCAAGGAAGAGAGCATCAGGAATTCAGCACAAAACCTTTCCAGTTTCTGAGAGAGAGAAGATGAAGAAGGCTGAATTTCTTGGCGTGGCTGCCAAGGGTGAGGCTGACGCAGAGCAGAGAAAGGAGGGGACCTGGGAGAAGGAGCCTGTGAAAGCAGGAAGGTCACCAAAGCTCCAGAGGCGTGAGGGCAGTCCCGAGCCTCAGGGAACATTGGGAAGAACAGCCTTAGCCTCAGCACTGAGTCAGCCTGGGCTGAGGTCCAGCTGTCAGAATGGATGCTGGACTGGGGGACCAGCAGGTTCCAGGCCAGGCAATAGGCCCTGCAGGCTAGAGGATCACGCATTGGAATCTTGATAGAAAAGCAGCCCAGTGTACGGCCCTGGACCCTGGACAGCTTCACACGTTCACCACTACCCCAAACCTTTCAGGAACTCTATCCATGAGAAAAGGAGAGCAATCCTTGTTTTGAAAGGCAGCATGAAGTGATTTGCCAACTTACTTGAACTTAGTGGAACAGCACAACTATTTCTAAGCATAACCCCAATCTGTAAAGCAGGTAAAAGGAAAACTGGTTGAAACAGCGTCTGGAGTACCAAGAACAAACCCACCTTCCTCCTACCGCCCACTACATACTCACATGGACCCAGAGGTACCAGCAGGCCCCTGGGGCATATTCTGGACATTGTCTGAAGACTCGTGAGGTAGAAGAAGTACCACAGAGCAGATTTAGACGAGCCTGGGTTTAAATGTCAACGTTATCATTTAATTTCCTGTGTGACTCCAGCTTCATTGCTCAACCTCTTTTTACCTTAGTTTCCCCAGCTATAAAGTAGAGCAGGTAGGGAATTCCCTGGTGGTCCAGTGGTTAGGACTCCATGCTTCCACTGCAGGGGTCACAGGTTCAATCCCTGGTGAGGGAATTAAGATCTCACGCGCCTTGCGGCACGGCCAAAAAACTAAAAATAAAGTAGAACAGGTAATGCCCACCTCATGGGCTTCTTGTGGGAATTAAATATTTTACAAATACAGCTTATATTTTACAAATGTAGCTCATAATAGGTGCTCACAATTGTCAAAGTTCCCCTTTATGTAAATAATCCTATTATCACGGAAGCCCCAATAACCCTGCCTCCAGGTGGCTTATATTCAGTGTAACTATATATGCTTATTAGCTTTAAATCAGCATAAAAATTAATTGTCCTGAATATCTCTGTGTTTGTGCTCTGAATTCTGAAGCTCCATCCCAGGACACTAATTCATGGCAAAAACACAAATAAGTCAACCCAAGCTGATCAATGGATTCAAGATCATCCCAATCAAAACCCAAGGGGACTTTATTGGTAGAAATTGACAAATTGATACTAATTTTCATATGCAAACACAAGGGACCCAGAACAGCCAAAACAACCTAGCAAAAGAGAAACAACGCTGAAGGACTTATAATATCTGATTTCAAGGTTTACTATAAAGGTACAGTAATAGAGCAAAGTACTGGTGCAATGACAGACAAGTAGGTCAATGGAATGAAATATTGAATGCAGAAACAGACCCGACATTTATGATCAGTTGATTTTTGACAAATGTTTAAAGATAACTTGGCATGGGAAGATGTCATAAATACGTGTGGAGTAGATGCACTTCTGCCAAAATGCAAGAAAACCCAAGGTCTCATATTTAGTGCTCAGATTAGTTAATCTACATGGACCTCAATTTCATTTTCCTTGCAGTGAAGAGAGCCAACCATGTTTAGGATCTACTGAAGACTCGATGTCATTCTTCAAGGAAACTTGCCCCCGAATTGAAATATTCCACAGGACATTGACGTTGCTGTGTTTGATTCTACACATGATTCTACTACCCTCAGGATGTACGTTCTGAGCTGCTCTTCTGGTCAGGGCTTTGGAACTGAGCTGATTCATCCACACCTTATTCTCCCATCCCCACAGAGACCATAACAGCGTGCCATATGCCTTACAAGACATCTGGCCAGAATTTAGAGCATGGACTGCGGCCACAGAACAGAGCGAAGCTGAATGACCACACACAGGGTCTGAGCCTCTGACCACAGCCCCTTAGCTCTGCCTGCAAACCAACCCAGACAAATGAAAGCTTCCTTTCTGTCTTGTGCACGTCACATGTGTTCCAAAGGAAGGTTCTCACCACTCACTCCCAAGCTGCTGCCGCGGAAAGGATTCTTCACCTCTTACACAACTCCTTGCTTAAAGAGGACAGCCAAATTAACCACAGCCTGATAGACTGCTAATGGTAACTTTGTACTTCAGAGCTGAGGACAAAGTTGCGGTGGTGACAGGGACTCCATCAAGCACCAGGGCCAAATAGAAGCCAGTGGACCCAGAAGAGAAACCGATTCTAACTGTGGAGCTAAGCTGCTTGCTGGTTGGTGCTCTCTGCTACCTCACTATCTGTATTCCTTTAAGAACTAATGAATAATGTTTTCCAACATTAGTTGCTCCTGGTTCTTTGCCATGTCCCTGGCTTGCTGCCTTCTGTCCAGGTGTGAGAGGACTTTGCATTCTGGGAGTCCCCGCATTGTGATAGAGAAAAGAAGCTGAGAAGAGCTACCTGTGCAAATCCAGCCACTCCCACTTGCTGGGCAACCCTAAGCAGCTCATTTAATCCCTATTAGCCTCAGCTTCCTCCTCTCCATAATAGTACCTGCCTCATAGGGTTATTGTGAGGGATAAATGAGATAGTAAGAGAAAGCCTTCAGCACAGCACAGGGGCACAAAGTGGACACTCAGATATTAGCTGGTATCATTATTAGTATCATTATCACCATTGTTGTTGAGATGATGGTATGCTTTTATGTGGATAAAACAGCCCACTCCTCAAAATGTAATTGTGTAAAAGAGATACCAGGGAGGGGCTCCTGACGAGGGGCCAGACTGGCCTACGTCCAAAGCAAAATGTGGGGTGCTAAAAACTTTTACATGTAATGAAGACCATCAGGGAGCTGATCTGAAAAGGCAGGTGCGTGTTGCATAGTCACGAAGGAGCTGCAGAAAGGGTATGTGACGAAGTTCAGGATAGTTAAATCCAGGAGATGAAAATTTACAGCTGGGAAAAGGTGTGGGAGAGTACGGAGGAGTAGTGTCTGGGGGATCATGGGAGAGAAGGAAATAGGGGGTGAGTCAGTGAGAACCCATTCAAATGGAAACAGATGGGAGAGCCTAGGCTCTGAGTTTGCTGAGTGGTTGGTCCAGAGTGTAAGGACTGGGGAGAAACATGATGGGAGAGCCAAAGGCAGGCAAAAGGTAGAGGGCATAACAGGCCGACGCTGCCCGTTCGCAGCACATCTTTGCTATCAAGCGCAAGGTAAGAGAGTTAATAGATCCAAGATTTCCTAGGATTAAACCCAGAAGTATACCAGGTGCATAGTCAGCAACTTCCCAAAAGTCTACCAGCTCAATCAAAAGCCAAAAACTGTGGACTCAGACAAACTAGGAAAGGACTTCATCCCAAACCCCAAAATGGTGAAGATGGAAGGTTATTAGAGAAGACAGATCAACTTAGGGTTGACGAAGGAAGAAAGATTGATGAAATGTAAGGAAGTCAGGCAGTTTGGGGAATATTTTATACTAAATCTCAGCAGGGTGGATGAGAATCAATAAGAACATAAGAACTCAGATAATATTTCACAACTATATATGTATGAAATTCCCCAACCTCAATAATTGATGATCAGTTATAGCTGTGCACAGAGCTTATGTGTCTGTGTAACTGTGTGAGTGTTATTGTATCTTGTACTAGGGGACAAGAATGCTACCAGAGATGCTAGAAAGTGTCAGAGGGAAAGATATTTTCTCCTTGTTACTCCTATGGTTGTGCCTGAAAGATAAAGCCCTAAATGTAGGAGAAAATGAAGAACCACCTGCTGGACTGAGTGATGTAATGTTTTTGTTTGTTACAGATTATACAGTCCTTTCCCTGATAATTTTTCAGAGGAATCAAAATTTTGTTTGAAGACCCATCATTGTCCTCTCTAGAGATCATAATGATCAGTGCTCCAGCCTCATACTGTGTAATACTTCCTGAAAATGGAAAATGGGGAAATAACTTTGGTTATTCTATCCTATAGCCATGAAACAATCCATCTGCCTTGGAGATTCCACAACGCTCAAGAAAGTAAATTTTTATTTAAGCTGCAATTAAGTATGATGAGGAGGTATATTTGTGGACTGCACAACAAGAGATTTCATTGCAAATCCAAAAGAAAAGGTTTTTTGAATTACCCATGCACCATGTTCTACCCTCCTCCCCAGTCCAATTTCATTAACATTGACAGACGAGTGTGGATGGTAACTCACACTGCTAGTGGATATTTTCAGGATGTATGGAGCCTTCCCCTTGTCGCATCTCTCGGCATAAGACCTACTCTCTCCTTCCCTCCCATGATCTCTTTGACACCATACAATAGGACATCACACAATAGGACATCACGACCTACTTCTCTCTCTTCCCCTCAGTTATATCCTCTGTTTTTAAGTTGCCAGACAAGTGTGATTTGACAGATGGAGAAGTCTATCAGCAAAGAATTGTGTGATGTTACTTTGTGGCCTGTCTGTTCTTTCTCTAAAATGCCGCACAGTCTCCGGTGGATAAGTCCATTTTTCCTCTTCTTATGTCTCTATTTCTTCACCACGTAATCTCTCCACCCTCTATCATATGAGCAACACACACAGAAACTAGCAAAGGAGTCAGGGAATTGTACCAAGAGTCAGAGCTGTCCCTAGAAACCTGTCCAAGGAGGCATGTGTGGAACAGGGCACTCTTCTCTTTATAATAATTATAATGATGTTTTCTATATAGAAGGGCCAGATGTAAGTATGTCTTACGGCCCTTCATGGCTAATACTGAGGGATACTGACAAATGAATGAGGTAGTTAAAGACAGGCAAAGAGCTTACATGATGCAGGGAAGACAATCCTGAGGATTAAAAATGTAAGGAAGGGGGCTTCCCTGGTGGTGCAGTGGTTGATAGTCCGCCTAACGATGCAGGGGACACGGGTTCGTGTCCCGGTCCGGGAAGATCCCACATGCCACGGAGCGGCTGGGCCCGTGAGCCATGGCCGCTGAGTCTGCGCGTCCGGAGCCTGTGCTCAGCAATGGGAGAGGCCACAACAGTGAGAAGCCCACGTACCGCAAAAAAAAAAAAAAAAAGTAAGGAAGAGGAAAAGAAGGAAATGGGGGGAAAGGAAAGAAGAAAGGAAAAGAAAAGGAGAATAAATTCAAAAGTGAAGAATGCAATTATCAGTGGAAAGCCCACTTTTCATTCATTCTTTCCATCGTTCATCTAACAAGTGTGTTGGGTGTTGCTATGGGCTAGGTACTCTGGTAGAGGCTTTCAGGCACCTTATTCCATTTAATTCTCATAACAACTCCATTGGCTAGACACAATATCCCTTTTATAAGTGATTAAACTAATATGCAGAGAGTTTAAGAAGTAAGCTCAGTTAATACAACTAAAGGCAATGGAGTAGGTATTGGGACTCAGATCTGCCTGGCTTCATGACCTCGGCTTTTGTGTCACAGAACTTCCATGCCAGTCATCTTATCTACCAAATATTTTGACTATCTTACGATAATGGACAGTGAGAAACCCAGATTTTGGGATCATTAGTTCCAGCTAACCAATCTTGTCTCTTCTTGATACAAACAAGTGACTCTTGGTACCCTCATGACGAGCGTAGCTTTAGATTCTAATTACTAAGACATTTGCCCTCATGCCCTGAACACATCACACCTGAGACATTGCATTTTTAGGAGCAGTGAGAGCTGCCTGGCCCACAAATCCATCACCAAGAGCTGTTCAGGAGCAGGTATCCATCCTGGCCCTCCAAGATCACACAGAATCTTTAGCACACCTGAGTTCTCTATCTTCTTTAAACACCTGAAGCTGGAAGAGCCCCCTGTGTCCTTCCTTTCTCCTTCCACTTTTCCATGTTCCTCAACCCAGAGCTCACTCCCATTTTTCTCCACCTGCACCCCTGAGCCCTGGTTTGTTCCCTTGAGCTTGTGGAAAAGAAAGGTCTACCTCCTATATTCTGCACATCACCAAAGAACTCAGATCACACCGAAATAAAAAGGAGGAAACAGCTATCAAGGGTCTCTCACACACTGTGCCCTGTCTACGGCTCTTGACGTGGGTCATCTTCTTGGATCTCACATTGTGAGGTAAGTATCAGTAACCCTGTTTTGTAGATGAGGAAATTGAGAGGTTAAACACATTTCCAAAGGTCACACAGAACTATTAGAGTTGGGGCAGGAATCCAGGTGGCCTTGTTCTAACCCATTTTCTTCACTACAAAACCAGACTCTCCCCCAAAAGTAAGCATGAAGATGATGGGTGGGTGGAGAGAAAACCCCTATAGGCTCAGTAAGAGGTAGTTATCATCATCAGGCAACATGCAATTATCCAAGGACAAGAAGGCTTACAGAAGCCTCTGAGAAGCCTCATTATAACAAACTGTAGTGACAACCACATACTGTGGTCTGGGCATCTTCCTCAACAAATTCGACAAATCCTAAAGCAGATACCACTCAGCTTTGCTACCTATCTCAGGCCAATTTCCATCAGATGTTAGAGAAAAAAACTATGTGAAAAGAACAACTGTGATGACCTTTCAGAAAGTAGAAACTAGGGAGGGAGCAAAAGAGAAATAAAGAAAGAAAAAAAAGGGTGTGTGTGTTTTCCTTGAGGCTGGGAAGGGACCCGAGGAGCCTGGAGATGTAATGGGATCCAGTGCAGATTACAAAAGTTTTGTTACAGCTGTAATAGCCTTTCACAAAGGCATGGCCCTCCAGAGAGCCATATTTCATCTCAGCTTTCTCCACCACATAAGACAGAGGGTGAGGAGCTGGAAGGCAAGACTGGAAACTCAAGCCCGAACTGAGCGAGCCCTGACATCCCCGTGACACTCCCATCAAACCAAAACGAACTGGACCCAAATGCTCTTGTTCTAACAGGCTTTGGATTTCAACTCTGTCATCTGTTTATTTATTATTTTTTTCTTCATACTCTCCTTTTTGGAAATGCATTGCCTAGCAACCTGATGTCTTATTCTAAACAGCCATGCGCACAACTGTACGCACGCACTTGGAGACACGGGGGTAGTATTTGAGTGTCTTTGATGGCCTTGCTAGCACCAACGGGTCACTTACTTGGAAGAGTTAGTTCCTAGGATTTGTGTTAGTCAGGGTTGCATCTCAAGCAATCCCTGGGGCAATCTTAGCCCCTCAAGAGAGAGGAAGGGCACATCTTTGCTTAACACTAGGTGAGTAGAGATAGCCCCAAAGGGATTCATGAGAGGAAAGCAGGCACCAGCATTGATCTCTTTCATGCAAATAAGTCTTCGGATCAGTCACCTGTCAGCTACACATCAGAGAGAGTGTTCTGAATGCTTTGGATTCAGAACAGACAGAGCAGAATAAAATACGCTAGTCACTTTCCAGTTCAGAGGGATGGGGGGCAGACCTGCCCTCTCTTCTGTTCTGCCATGCCATTTGTACCTCTTTTCAAAGGGGCACCCCCTGAATTTAGGCAGAGAGGCTGGTGTCCCAATAAGAGCTGCTACAGTGATACGGTCATGTCAGTGGAAAGTGGCACATGACATGGATCCAGAGCCCAAAGGATCTAGCTGTCCAGCCTCCAGGAAACTGACCAATTATCTTCACCCTTTTATTGTAAAATAAAACACAGGTACAGAAAACCACACAAAACACATGTATATCTTAATGGATTATTATAAGGTGCACTGTATTGTAGTCGACACGGGGGTAAAGAAATAGACCCCCTCCATGTGTCCCGTCTCAATCCTAACCCTCCTCTGACCGGAAAGTGACCTCTCTCCTGGCTTTTAGAGTAATGCTTCCTTGCATCCTTGTAGTTTTAGCACCAGGCAAACATCCCCGGATACCACAGCTTAGTTATGGCCATTTTTTAAAAAGTGATGTATCTTTCTAATCTTTTTTTGTCTCTGGTTCTTTCACCCTTTTCAATTTCTTACAATGTATCTGTTAAAAAAATCTGGGGCATTTAAGCTGAGGGCTTGAAATTGAGAAAGGAAAAAAAAAGACCAATAAATGAATAGGCTGGTTTTCTCCTTTGGCTTCCTTCAGAGTTTGTTTTCCAGGACATACTGGGGTGGGAAGAGGAGAATTGAATGAATAGAGTGGAGTGAGTATTAGTAGGGCCAGGGGATGTTTTTTTAAGTATGTGACAGTGTTTTCCGAGCTCCGGACCCCCCTCCCCTGCCACTCTGCTGGCAAGGCTGCACTAACAGGTGTGGCTGGGGGGGGGGGGTCACTGGCCCAGCCCCCTCCCCAGATAGTCCCAGAGCTCCAGCTTCAGCTCGGAGTGGTAGATGGGAAAGCTGCTGCAGTCTCTGGAAGTGAAAAGCCCAGAGGCTTTATCCCTGTCAAGAGCAGGTCTGACAAGACAAAGGCAGCCTGGTAACCAGAGAGGCCAGTGGGGAGTCAGAACACCTGCCTACCCTTCCGGCTCCCTGAAAGCTTTCCCTCCCCACTCTGGGCCTCAGTTTCTCCCTTTGGCAGTGTGCAGATGTGAGCATCCATCTCATGGAAGCATGTGGTCACGCATGTTTGCAAAGCCCCTGCTTCCCTGGGGCGGGAAGGCACCTGTGTAAACAGAGCATGGAGGCGCCATGTGCTCGTTGTTGGCTACGTTCTAAGGGAGGCACCAGTCCCAGGCTGCAGCCCTGATGCTGCAGTGGGAACAATGCAGGCTCTGTTTGCCCAGCTGCAGCTCTTACCTTCCCCTCTGTTGCACCATTCTCGACCCCCACCCAGTTTCTCTGCCAGAGGGGGCCCAGAAAGCATTAGCTCACTTGGAAGCCTCAGTTTGCTGGTAAAAAAAAAAACCCTCAAAAACACAAAGTAGATTTTTTTGAATCTCCAGGACCACTCTCACCAGTGTGTGTGCTGCTTTGGAGGAGAGGAGAATTTAGGGAAGACGTGGATGCCCTAATCCTAAACCAGCCTTGTCTTTCCCATTGGTACTTAGGAAAGAGTCATCATAACCCTTTCTTCCTACTGCACACTGACCAAGGAGCTCGTGTTGATGGAAAGGAGTCCTTCAAACTCACTTTTAACTCACGTAAATTTTAGTATGTGTCCTCAGCAAAGAGAAAAAGAAAAATAACTGCCCATCATCTGATTCAGTAAAGCTGCACTTTGGAAAGTATGACGTGGAAATCTGCATTTCCTTCACTCCAGCTCAGAACTGCTTGTCTTTCAAACTATATTTGGCCGAGACATAGTTTTGCTCAAGGTGGTTCCAAACTCAGACACACATAACATTCAATAAGCTCAGAAGATTCTCTTTTCTTTATTTTTTTAATTTAATTTTATTTATTTACTTTTTATACAGCAGGTTCTTATTAGCTATCTGTTTTATACACATTAGCGTATATATGTCAATCCCAATCTCGCAATTCTTCCCACCACCACCCCCACCCACTTTCCCCCCTTGGTGTCCATATGTTTGTTCTCTACATCTCTGTCTCTATTTCTGCCCTGCAAACTGCTTCACCTGTACCATTTTTCTAGGTTCCACATATATGCGTTAATATACGATATTTGTTTTTCTCCTTCTGACTTACTTCACTCTGTAGGACAGTCTCTAGGTCCATCCATGTCTCTAGACATGACCCAATTTTGTTCCTTTTTATGGCTAATACTCCATTGTATATATGTACCACATCTTCTTTATCCATTTGTCTGTCGATGGGCTTACTTTTCTTTAATATTGGAGCAGACCACTGTTTCTTCAGTTGCAACACTTGAAGTAACTGAACAGCAAACTGCTATCTTTCTAAGGAAATTTCAGGAATTCTTTGGGTGATATACTGTCAAGCCTAAGTGGCTTGCCCTAAATACTTCTCCTTCACCAGTTGACCCTTGGATAGATTTGCTTGGATCTATTGACTTGGTTAAAGCTCAGTGTATCCAGGACTTCTTAGGTGAATTATCATTACCTATGGACCAAGGTGGTTGGAGACAACTGATATCAGGCCTTGGAGAGTGGACAATAGCTAGCAGGTTATTTCTGGTTGGTGTTAATGGAGATATACTTGATCTATAGAATGAAGAGTGAGAGGGAGATCCAGAGTTTTGAAGTCATGAAGGAGGGCTGGTCTGTGGATTCCTGGGAAGGAGGAGATGAGGTGCTGAAAAAGGGAGAGGGTATTCCACCAGAAAAACATGGCCTTCAAAGCTTTGCTCTTATCATTGCTGACTCCAGACCAGCCATGCCTCCTGCATGACCTGACCAACTCCAGTCTAGACAGGATGGGAAAGTCGACCATTTTCTAGGGGAACCCCATCAGCCCTAGTCTAGACAGAATTGAGACATCTACCATTTCCTTGGGGCCTAAGGGAAACAAGAAGATCCCTGGCCTGAGCATTGTCCTTTGGAAAACCTAAAAGGTGTGATGAATTTAGTGTCCCCATCCCAGCAACAGAGAGCTGAAAGCCAGGGGCTTAATAGGCCAGATTAGGAGAAGTTTTTAGGACTTACACAGTAGGACACTTTCAGGAATCCAACACTGTAAGCTTCAGACTTGACCAAGCATCACAATTTCCAGCTACCTCTCCACTTCATCTCAACCCTCTGCTCCTGGTTGTCTGGCCTCTTTCTGTGCCCTGATTCTCTTTCTTTCCAAGTTTTTCCTACATTTTTCTGAATTATCGTCTTTGCCCTTTTACTACATGCAAGATTGTCTGCTTGGGTTTTCATGGCTCTTTCCATTTTCACTCCCACTTTTTCTGCTGCTGGTCTTGGCTGGGTTCAGTACTTGAATTTCTGTAATTTCCTGGCATTTTCCACTGTTTCCTCTGAGGTGTCGGTTTTCCCTCCATGCCCTCTACCCTTTTCAGATTGCCTATTTCTCATCTCTAGCTCCATCTACATGAACCGAATGAGCCATTTAGACTACAAAGGAGTGGGTGCGATGAGGGCATGAGTTAGCACCCCTGGGAGAAGCTGAGTTCATCTCAGCTGGTGCTTCAGCAGGCTGGCCAAGAGAAGAATTAGAAAGAAGCAATTTAAAAATTCTTTTTAATTTTTAGAAATTAAAAATCAGAGAAAAACAACAGACAGAAGAGATAAAATTAAGAGGGGGAAGAGAGAATGAGGATGGTAAAATGGGAAAATAAAGGGATTTAAGAATAGATTATATAAACCAAATGAATCAAAATTTTCTTAAAGAAAAGTGAAGAAAAGGAGTCACTGGTCTGAGCTTGAGTTTATTTTAAAAACTAAAATTCAGAGTAGATGACCCTGTTCCCTACTGGGTTGACACAGCTTGGGCAGGGTTTTTATTTGGTTAATCACATTTGAAATGTGAACTTTCTCCTGTCTATCAAGGATGTGAATTGGATACACGCTTTCCTGAAGTTCTTTAAAAAGTGAGGAGACCTCTATTTGCCTGGGGTGTATTGCAAGAGGGCTTAAAGCTTGGGATTTCTGGAAGACCTGCCAGTGTGAAGAACCTAAAGGGAGATGTCAGCACCATTGGCCTTCCCACTCACCTAGGACTTTGCCAAACTGGAGAATGGGTGTCATATTCTGAGCTTAAGAGAGCAAAGCAAAGCAAACTATCTCTCTCTAGAACCCGTTCTTCCCTGACAAAGGTGCATTTAAGGTCTGTACTGGAATAAATAGTGTCCCGGCAAAATTTATGTTCACCTAGAACCTGTGAATGTAGCCTTATTTGGAAACAGGATCTTGGTAGAGGTCACACTAGATTTGGGTGGCCCTAAATCCAATATGACTGGTGTCCTTATAAGAAGAGAGAAAATTGGACAAAAAGACATAGACACATAAGGAGAATGCCATGTGAAGACAGAGGCAGAAACTACAGTGATGTGTCCGCAAGCCAAGACACACCAAGGAGCCTGGCAATCACCAGAAGCCAGAACAGACAAAGAAGGATCCTCTGCTAGTTCCTTCAGAGAGAGTGTGGCCCTGTCAACACCTTGATTTCAGACTTCTAGCTTCCAGAACTGTGAGAGAAAATATTATTGTTTTAAGCCATCTACTTCGTGATAACTTTGTTACGGCAGCCCTGAGAAATGAATACAGGGCCCAGTGTCTCAGGATAGCCATACTAAGGTCCACAGAGGGATGTTAAGACTTGCCTGGCCCTGTCTGTGGGCAGCTTTCTGACCTCCCCAGGTCAAGGCTCCTGGGGCCCACCAAGCCGTCATTCTTCTCTGGGTGACCCCCTGACCGCCTCTTCCCGCTGTTTGCATTTCTTTTTTTTTTTTTCCCACCGCTTGCCTTTCATTAAACATGTATTTGTGGGGGATGACCTGCTTGTGTGTCTGTTGCCTTTTAGTGCTATGTTTTATTTCTGTTTCACATAAATATAGAAGCCCACTTGGAGAGAAGCCTGCCTTGGCAAGGAGGCCTCTGGTGGTTCTGCCAGCTTTGCATATCTCTCAAATGAGTTATGAGTGGATGGGGATTGGGGACTGGACCTCAGAGGCTGCTTCCCTGAGCCCCATGGTCCTCCCAAGAAAGTGACCCAGCAATTCCCCCAAATCCCTTTTTTTTCCAGGCGCAGAACAGCCACTCAGCCAGAGCATGGGGAGAAAGGAGAGAGTATCACACACATCCCCCTAAGCTCCCTACTCCTCACAAAACATTTGTAAACAGCCGTGGAGCACTTTAAGCTGTTATTCTTTGTTCATAAGCAGATTGTTGAAAAAATCTCCTGGCACAGCCTGGTTTAGGGCTACTGGGTCATGACTTGAGAAGAGGTACATGTCAGGCATGTGCTGGGAAATTTTACCAGGAGGTTGTAGAGACTCTACAGGTAAGTGCAGGGGAGAGTCCCAGACAGATGTGGGTCTGGCCAACTGAGACATGGGACATGGCCTTGAGTTTGTAGTGGAATATATTTCCTCCCTGCACAATGGCCACTGTGCTTTCACTCACCCAAGCACTCAGAAAACTGTTTCTTCTATGAGTAATAATAAGGCTGGGAATGACTAGTACTGTTTCTGAGCTCCAGGTACAGACTTCTAGAATAGCAGGGCTAGAAAGAACCTGGGGGTCCCTGGGAGCCAGTGGTCTCCAAACTGGGGTGTGTGCACTTTAGGAATTGAGCAAGACTCCACTGAGTTTGGGAAGAAAATATTGAACCCTCCAGCTTTATTTATTTTGTCCTTAAATTTTTTTAAAAAACTTTATTCATAGTTAACACAGATTGACAGTAGTGAATGTATACAGTTTATCAATATGCGTATATTAGGTGTGAGTCTCCTAAATTAATTTTGGTTCTGCACACTGATCAGTAAAAGATATAGCGTCCACTGTTCTAGTTCAGAGATTTTCAACGTATGTGTTGGGGTTGGGGGTTGGGGGGATACATATAGAAAGGGAGAGGATGTCTTGGGTACAGGAGGAGTCTACTTAATACTCTCTGTCCTCATTAGGCAATTTGGCTCTGCTTCTATATGCTCTGCACTCTGAATTTCTGCATGATGATATGTCTGATGAAAGAGTTTTGCTTAAAAAAAAAGTTAAACAAAATGGCTGAACTACTTCAGCTTCCTTATTTTTCAGGTGGGAAAACTAAGGCCTGGAGGAAAAGTGATTGCTCCAAGAAACACATGTCATCAGGACCAACACCAAGGCTACAACTCCCTTTCTTGACTCTTAGTTCACTGTGTTCGCCGACCGAGCCATGCATTCTCCAGGCCAAGCACCCTGTTTGGGTGACCCTACATTTAAAAAAAAAAAAAAAGAAAGAAAGAAAGCCAAGCCAGAAGGAAAGTCAGCAGGCAAGGTGGTCTCTCCCTTGCAATGGTCTGGACTCCCAGGAAGAAGTCTTGGCCACTAAAACTCTTAAACTTAACTTTGCTACCTGCCCAGGACACTTCCTGAGAGGTGACAGAGCCTGAACACCTGTCTACTAACAGGCTGTCTTGCTTGACCACTTGGTCCCAATGACTTTCTCCATGGCTTCTCAGAAGAAGGCCCTTGTGTTCCTGGAATTCTGGAATGTGGTATGAGCACACAAATTAGGAGATCCTCAGAGGACTTCTTCATTGATATGTCAGTCTTAATCAGGAAAAGCATCAATCTTTCTCTGATTTTAGACCCCAGTAGTCAAAGTAAGTTGCTTCCTTTAAAGATCATCAAATGTCATATGTTGATCTCTCCTCCCATTTTCTAGACCCTCACACACCTGTTGCGGCCAGCCTACTGCTCTCAGTTACTCTAAAATCCTTTAAGTTTTCAGGGAGTTTAATATTAACAAGGCTCTTTGGGGAATTAAAAAAAAAGGCAAGACAAGTTGTCTGCCTTTAAGGAAAATATTTTATAGATTAAACCAAAAAGGAAAAAAAACAGAAAGACACAAAGAATACTACTAGCAATGTAGACCAATAAGATACTGCTACTGAGTGTATACTATAGAAGCTGAAAATTCTTCCTTTCATATTCAAACTCCTTGAGGGTAGGGAATGTGTCTTAAATCTATATGCCTAATGCTTGGCAAATAGTAGATGCTTAATAAACAAGTTCAGCAAATGAATATTAATTCAGCAAAAACTAAACATTTGAATAAATGAATTCTTAAACAAATGAACACATAAATGAGAAGAAAGGAGAGTATTGTTGACTGACCTAAGAAACTTCATTGTGCAGGAAGACTTTGAATAATATCTAGAATCAGAGGAAAAGGAGAGCATGTTTCAGATGGTGAAAGACAAGTTTGGAACTAGAGACCCACGCTGCTGGTGTTGGGCGCTAGCAGATTTGTAAGTTAAATAGTTGGGCCGGATTGATAGGCTGAAATGAAAAACTAAGGAGCATTTTTCTTCCCCAAAGATGAATTACTAGAGGTCATTAAACAAGAAGAAGATATAAGAAAAGTGATGTTTTAGGAAGGTGAGTTGGAGGTGATGTGAAAGAAGGATTAGTGAAGGAAGGAAGCAACAGCGCATTGCCTTCCTCTTAAATCCTCTCCCTCCATTAGAACATTTCTCCCTGATCCTCAGCATGACTCTAGCTCAAGATCCAAGACACTCTAAGAAGAGCTTAAGATGTTGCCATCATTTCTCTACCACCTATCCAAAGGCCATCTTCCTTTTCTCTCTAGGTTTTCTGTGTGGCTCTGTATAACACAGTAGTTAGATCTTCCTACTAGAAGCAGTCAATTCAATTTTTAAAATAGTCACATTAGCCCCAAATTCTACCTTTTCAACCAACTTGTCTTCAAATCAAATCAGCTCTAACAATTGATGTTTGCTAATCCAATCTTGGAGAAACAACCTGGACCCCTCTTCTTCATTTTCCCTGACTTTGGTGTCATTGCCTAGCTCTGTTTCCATTTTGGTTGCTTCTTTCTATCACTGTCTACCTCCCTATTTCTTCTCTTTTGCTCGGAAATGTGCCTTTTCTTCAGAACGAGCTGTAATATGCACATTGAGGAATAGCAAGGCAACGTTCCTTAAAACAACAGTCTCACATCCCCCTGGGAGTCCTTTTGGATCTGCCTAAAAATCCTAGTCCAGAAACATGAATTATAGCCACTCTTTTCTCAAGGCCCAGAGCAATTTCAACTGAACCCAAGGGTTCTGAACATACCCCATTCCTCCCAAATAGTGTTCTAAGAAGGCACATATACCCACCAGAAGGAATCTCTCCAGAAACATCTATTTAACTTGGCCACTATACCCCATATCTTTCATCTATTTTTATTAATAAAGATAAATATTTCTTTCCTTTTTTGCCTGATACCATGCTAAATCAGGAGTCCTATCCCAACAACACTATTATGTCCTTGCAGCACTAATTGTTTTTATGTAGTCTTTGGATATCAACAATAATACTTTGTGCTGAGAGTGATGTGTATTTAAGAAACTACTTTTTGGATTTGGGAGGTCATCTAATTCATGGACAATCAGACTTTGAGTATCTAGAAGGCAGGCGCCATGTCATATTTATTTTTGTAGTATGAGTGCTTGACATAAGCTATGGGCTCAATAAATGTCTATTAAATAAATGGATTAACTAATGAATTATTCCAAAACGTAACTCATGTAACTCTAGTTGTTTTAACTATTCCAGGCCTTTCCAAGTTTAATCTATACCACTCTAGACCAATTCTTATGTCCATAGCCTTATTCAAAATGCACTCTTTTGTGTATTTTTGTTTTGAGGTTCTATGCATTCTTCTCAGAGTACGTCACTACCTCTCCCTCCACTGCATGGCAGATTAAGGATGATCACTAATTCTTTGTCTCTCTTCCCATTAAAAGGTGGCAAGTATTTTCTCTCCCCTGAATCCAGGATGGTCAGTGACTGCTTGACACACAGTGTATAGCAGAAGTGATATTACACCAGTTCAGGCCTCATCTTTAAAAGGACTAATAGCTTCTGCCTTGGTCTCTTGGAGCCCTGAACTGACATCCTGACTATCACACTGGAGAGACCAGGAATCCAGAGAAGCTCTGCCTTCTAACCTTCCCCATGAAGGTGCTGGGCATGCAAGGGAAGCCAGCTTGGACCCTCCATACAACAAAGCCACTATTGTGTGAAAAGCCCATACAACATGAGCCATACAGGGACAGCCCCAGCTGAGGTCCCAGCCAACAGTCAGCATCCACTGACAGCCATATGAGGGCACGATTTTGGATGACCAGCTCACTCAAACCTTCAGATAACTGCAGCCTCAGCCAATGTCTGACTGCAACTTCATGAGAGAGCCCACAACAACTACCTAGCTGAGCTCAATTCACTCACAGAACTGTGAACCATAATGATAAATTATTGTTTTAAGCCATTAAGTTTTGAGGTAGTTTGTTATATAGAAGTAGGTAAGTAGAACACACTGCTATGCAAAAAAAGGCAGGAATCAGGTGCAGGCCTTTCCTCTGAAGTTCTTACAAAGCCTCGTAGAGGGCTTTGCCCTCAGCTGAAGGAGTATAGAGCAACTCATTTCGCAAACAGAAGAATCAAAAATAAATAGGACCTCCTCTCTATAGGGGCTGTGAATAATTTCATGTCAGCTTGGATGGCATGTGTCTGCCACCTGCCTTCATGGTACCCTAGCACAGGGAGAGACCATGGACAGCCACCTAATCCGTCCCCCTGCCTCCCAATACAATGACTGCTTAAAAGAAATCCTGCCAGGGAACTCTGCTGGGTTTTTCTTTTCCTTCCTCTTTCTTTTTAATCCCAAGAAAAGGAGATCTTGCAGCTACCTTTGACAATGCACTCCAGCAGCTCGTAAATCTTAAGTAGAGCATTCTAACAGATGTTTCACCTCATTCCTCCAAATGTGGCTTCAGCCCTTTCTTCTTGCTTCTTCATCTTGTGTTTTGCCTTTATTTTCCTAAATTTTGAGGAGCAGTGAAGAAAATATTACTCACAAACACCTCTTTATTTTTCTTTCATAGATGTGAAAGGATCCATCACTTCATTCCCCTGTGGAAGCTGGGATGTTCTCATTCAGAGACACCTCAGTTTTCTGATCTGAAAAATGCAGGATAAAACCACCTGCCCTGCTTACTCAAAGAAGTTGATGAAAAGTTCAAAATTACAGTGACTATAAGAAGGCACACATAGGCTTTAAAGATACTGTAAGTTCATGGCATCTTGAGTTGAGTTGGCTGTTCGTTTGAGAAACTTCACAGAGAAGGTAAATTAGTTGTTGTGTAGGACTGGGGGGATGGGAGGATTGGGAAGTGATGACTAAAGTGTACAGGGGTTTGGGGGTGGAGGGGTAGTGAAATGTCCTAAGATTGTTTTGAAACACAGCTCTGTGAATATACTAAAAGCCACTGAATTGTACATTTGAATAGGGAAATGGTATGCTATATGCATTATATCTTAATAAGGCTCTTAAAAAAGAAAAAAAAAACATAAATTCAATATCTTTCCTGGATTCACATTAGTCTTTCTTCTTGGGGCCTTCTGTCATCTGTCATTGCCTAAGCCCCATTAGTTATATGCCTTGTCTCCCATCTCTTGGACCATTTTAGTACTGGGTTTTCTCCGTGAAGGCTTATCTTCTACTAAGAGCAGAAAACAAGAGAAGAAATGGACTAAAGTGACCAACAAACATTTACAAGACAAAATGAGGCGATTAGGCCCTGAGTTATGACATTATGAAGTAGATTATAGTCTCTAGAAGAGGCTGCTGAAATAAGAACTAAAATGATATTTCGTTGATGAAGGCTTGCAGACCTTACAGCTGGGTCACAGAGCTTGGAGACAAGAGACAAGAAGTCCATCTTCATCTTAACTTTGAAGACTTTAAAGATTCTCTCCCTCTCCCTTCCTCACCTTGGACTTCACTGGTGGTGCAGTGGTTAAGAATCTGCCTGCCAATGCAGGGGACACGGGTTCGATCCCTGGTCCAGGAAGATCCCACGTGCCGCGGAGCAACTAAGCCTGTGGGCCAAAACTACTGAGCCCGCATGCTGCAACTACTGAAGCCCACATGCTTCAAGCCCGTACTCTGCAACAAGAGAAGCCACCACAATGAGAAGCCCGCACACCACAACAAAGAGTAGCCCCCACTCACCGCAACTAGAGAAAGCCCATGTGCAGCAACGAAGACTCGACACAGCCATAAATAAATAAATAAATAAAATAATCAATAGGCCTAACTTTATTATATATTAAAAAAAAAAAGAAGTCCATTGTTTCCATCTCCTGACAGTGCTGGAGAGCAAGAAGAAAGAAATTTGAGAATACAGTTCACAGCTTGCCTCAATTTCCCCTGCCAGCTTCCCCAGGTCTGTCTTGTTCTGTAGAGAACCTTCTCTGAGGCAACCATGAGAAATGGGTGAGAGGGAGGATGGCCAGGAGGGCAGTAAGGCCTCCGGAAATAAAGGGAGTCCTTAGATCTCCAATGAACTTGGCCAAAGAGCTGCCCTTCCCCCAGCCCCAGCCTGGTGCTTCCAAGTCCCTGACAAAGATGGAGCGCTCCTCAGGGAGGCTCTTCAGGAGAACCCCATGTCCACGGAACCCAAGCTGAAGTGCTCTTTTAGGGAATCTCAGCCTTTCTGAGAGCACAATCTGGGCTAGGATCTGCACTCCACAAACTAAAAAAATAAAAATGAATCCCACTCTTGAGAAGCACCTGGGGCAGTGATATCAGTCATTCTGGCTCATGACAGCCAATACCCTGACCCTCAGACCCTCCTCAGCTCCCCCTTCCTCCCCCCTGCCACTCTCAGCTCCCATCCAGACCCTGATCCTGCCAGCACCAAATCAACAGAACAGGCTTCGGACAGCTGGAATAATCATCATATCTCACTCAATGTCTCCAATTCCTGCGGAGTCTGCCCTGTGCCCTCTCCCTCTCACCCTCCTGTGGCCTCTCACTCAATTTGTCCTTCTCTTGGCACCAACAGCTATTTTCCACCACCCTGACTGGCCTACCTCCAACCTACCTCCCCAAGGGGTTTTCACTCCCCACTTCATCAGTCTCCTTCGTGCTTCTCCTGCTGGAATTGGATATTCCAGCTCTATTTCTGGATTCTTTCCACTGTTCTTTCTTGGGCTAGGCAGTTTGCTTCTTCAACCTGTCTTGCATCTCCTTGCCCTATAATAAGCGTCTCTAAAATCCTCCAATGGCAGGTGTAGAACCACAGTCAGTAGCTATGTTCTTTTTTCCCAATAGATTCTTCCTCCTCTTTCTTCTCTGCCCTGTCACAGAAACATAGAGCTTTGGTGAAACGAGGGCTTTGTTACTACCTCCTATGTCTAAAAAGGTCCTCAAGTCCTCTCTGTGGTCACTGTCATTAGGAAGAAGGGAGGATAATTCCTCTCTTTTCTGGACAGAACCCTGTTTCCACAGCTTTCTAATCCACCCCTTCACCAATTTTCCATTCCCATCCTCTTCCTTGGCTCATACACAGATAAGATAAGCATATTCCTAACCTTTACTATTGTAGTTAATGTTCATTCATATTATTTGGCACTAAAGCTTCCCATAAGTACTAGCCACTGTGGGCTACTGACCCATTTCTACCTTTGGGTGACTCTATAGCCTGAGGCAGAGTCCTCTTTTTCCAAACCTGGGAATGCCAGGTCTTCCATCTTTGGTCGTCTGTACTCAGTTGGTCTTCTGTATTCTTCTCCTGCCATATTCTTTTTTTGAGAAGGTTGTGCTCCATTCTGCCTATACTGCACCTTCAGTCTCTCAGAGTCCCACTTCTAAGAATCATAAAAATCATCTTTCTTCAACATCCCCTTACGGAAACCCAAAACAATTTTACCTTCCAAAAATGACACCTATTGGCTCTCCCTTCACTTTTGAAAATAGCCCACATTTACAACTGCAAATATATACATTTGACCAAGGAAACAGAAAGTACAAGTTATGGCACTAGCCACAAATAGTACAAATCAGGTATATAACGTTGAACAAACTGAATCACCTCCCTGAGCTTTATTTCCTGCACCCATAAATTTAGTAAGTTGAATTAGATAATTATCAAAGGGCCTTATAAACTCTAATTTTCTGTTATCCTTATAAGATTTCTTCAAGAGTATTATTATATTCTTAGAAATTATTTATGAATATAACTTTGAAAAGAAGAATTATGATAGATCTTGCTTTTTCTTTCAACATAGAATTTCTTTTAACCTGAGTGGGGTTCAATTCCTGGGCCTTACGGTTCCTGCCTGTGTGGACTTGGGCAAGTACTTAAGCTCTTCAAATCTAAGTTGTCATACTTGTAAAATGAGTATAATACTAGCACTTATGTGATCAGGTTATAAGGTAAGTAAAGCACCTCACATGGTGAGTGGCACATAGTGGATGCTCAATTAATGTCAATTATCATCAATGCATTCATCATTCTTTTTCATTTCTTGAATGAGCCCTATAAAACTGAACTAAAAACACCTCTGTAATAAGCAATTTCATCCAAATTCTAAGAGCTAGTATGTTTGGCAATGGAAGTCTACTCCCATTATCTGTGAGTCTACTTGGATAGTTCCCATTCCCAAACTGGGGTTGCAAATGACACCATCAAAGTTGGATGTGTTCACAGATGGATATGTGCCTTTGCCACATTCTCAAACTGAATATTAATGAGTTTGAGATTATCAGTCAAACCTATATTTCCTACACTTACTATGGACAACTGAGAGCTCACCATCTGTATGTAATAAAAAATTGCCTTGGATTTATAGTTTACTTTAAATTATTGGGCTATATAAATGAAACTCTTGGAAATCAACACAAAGAAAAAGATAGAATACCGAATAGAAAAATGGGCAAACATTGTGGACAGGCAATCACAAAAGAAGAAATTCAATTGGCTAAACAATGAAGAAACAAACTCATTTGCAACTGAGACACACAAATAAAACAACAATGAGATATCATTTTACACTCTTCAGATTGACAGACATCAGAAAATTGAATAAGTTAAAGTGTTTGTGAAGATATGGGGACATAGGTATCTTCACAAAGTATACCTTGTGAGAGTATAGGTTAATGTAGTCATTATAAAGAAGAGTCTGGAAATGATGCCAAAAGCTCGGCCTCTCTGCACCAGCGCCAACTCAAATCTTGGAGACAGAGTTTTGGGTGAAGTAGAAAAGAATAGCTTGATTGCTTTGCCAGGCAAAGGGAGACACAGGGGGCTCCCACCCTCGAAAACCATATGTTTTCACCAGGGAGGATTTGATGAGGAGTTTTATAGCAACGGTTCAAGGGTGAGTTTGCTGATAAGATTACGGTGTGGGCAGGACCTCCACTCCTGCAATCTGGTCTCAGGTAATCTTCTTGATGAGCTTCTCTGGTTCCTTTAATATAGCCTCAGGTAGTCTTTCTCTGGTATGAAGAATGCTGACATCTTAAAGAGCTTAAAGACATTGTTATGTGTATCCCTTGAGGTGGAACCAGGACCTTGCCCCAAGGCTGCATTATTGTTTCCTGGCTGCCTCCTCCTTGACTTTGCATCCCTTCCCTTCCTGGATTAGTAGCTGTTTGAATCTGCCCTTTGGAACTCAGGGAAGGTCATGCAGGCTGGAGTCAAGAAATGGGGGACAGAAAGGCTTCCAAGCCCAAGAGTCCCACAGGGTCCTGCTTGGTTTCAGTGATACTCAACCAAATTGGGTTTATGTTTAAATATTCTCTATGACCAGTATTCACACTCCTGAGTGATATTGTAGAGAAATTCTCTATAGAATTTTAGTAAAAATCTGTGATTTCACTAGAATATTGCTTTTTATATTAGGGAATTGGAGGCAATTTATTTGCCCATTCATAATGTGGTGGATAAACACTAGATACATAATGCAGCCCATGAGAACCACAGCAGAGAGCCACTACATGCCTTTATCCCCTACCTCCACTCAAAGGTTTGTAAAAAAATTAAATTTTTCTCTTATTACAAACATAACCCATGCTTACTAGAGATACTTTCTAAAATCATATAAAGAAAACAAGAAAAGGAAAAAGTCATTTTTAACTCTACCACTCAGATATGTATAACTACAAGTGACATTTTGATGTATACATGCCCAGAATTTTTTTCTATGCAATTATATCTACATAACTACTTAGCATACATAATTTGGAGCCTACTGTCACTCTACTTTGTAATCTTCTTTTGTCATGCAACAATATATTTTGAACAGCCTTTTATCCCACGGTATCTGCCAGGAACCCAACAGGAAACAGATGGCACACTCGAAATAGGATGACTCCAGAAGGGTTTATTCACAAAGGACAGTTTACAAAAGTGTCAAGAGGGTGGGGGTGAGTATAGATAAGGTGACCATGCATCCAGGTTTGCCTAGGATAATCCTAGGATATATCTGTTGTCTTTGTATCATATCCAGTGTGACATTTCCCAGATTCTCCACTTTTTATTAAGGTCTTATTATTTATTGTTGCACTAAAATCAGGTGGGATGAGTTTAGAAAACGCTTTTATCCTTTCAGCATCTGCCATGGTGTCATCTAGTAGTCGATGAGATGTGTGTGCATTGCAAATGTGGTTAGATCTGGAAGACTACCTGTGAGAACCCTTTCTCGAGCATTCCAGACCCAATTTGATTAATGCCTCCTTTCCAAGAAAACTATTCCACTGATCCACTAATCATAATGTTTTTAAAAGTGTACCTGGACACAAACATCTAGTTACAGCATCTCCTGGTCTCAGGCTGTAGTGTTAGAGGTCTTTGGTGCTGCTGTCCCTACTGGTCACTTGAGTCTACAGCCACTTGACAGTGGAATGTGCCAAAATTAAGAAATGTGGTGTCCTGGATGACTTAACTGGTAGCGCCACTCATGTGAGATGCAGGCGGTCACCAGTGTGCATGGAGGCCCCTGCTTGCCTGGCAGCCTCCAACTACCCAGTGGCCATGATAGCCATGTGGCTGACAGGGTACTCTGGTCGGGTGTCAGGCCTGAGCCTCTGAGGTGGGAGACCTGAGGTCAGGACATTGGTCCACAAGAGACCTCTGGACCCCATGTAATATCAATCGATCAGAGCTCTCCCAGAGATCTCTGTCTCAGCGGTAAGACTCAGCTAAACTCAACGACCAGCAAGCTCCAGTGCTGGACACCCCATGCCAAACAACTATCAAGACAGGAACACACCCCCACCCATTAGCAGAGGGGCTGCCTAAAATCATAATAAGTTCACAGACACCCCAAAACATACCACCAGATGCAGTCCTGCCCAGCAGAAAGAGAAGATCCAGCCTGATCCACCAGAACAGGCACCAGTTCCCTGCACCAGGAAGCCTACACAACCCACTGAACCAAACTTATCCACTAGGGGCAGACACCAAGAACAACGGGAAATACAAACCTGCAGCCTGTGAAAAGGAGACCCCAAACACAGTAAGTTAAGCAATATGAGAAGAAAGAGAAAGACACAGTAGATGAAGGAGCAAGGTAAAAACCCACCAGACCAAACAAATGAAGAGGAAATAGGCAGTCTACCTGAAAAAGAATTCAGAGTAATGATAGTAAAGATGATCCAAAATCTTGGAAATAGAATGGAGAAAATACAAGAAACGTTTAACAAGGACCTAGAAGAACTAAACAGCAAACAAACAATTATGAACAAAACAATAAATGAATTAAAAACTCTCTAGAAAGAATCAGTAGCAGAATAATTGAGGCAGAAGAACAGGTAAGTGACCTGGAAGATAAAATAATGGAAATAACTACCTCAGAGCAGAATAAAGAAAAAAGAATGAAAAGAATTTAGGACAGTCTCAGAGACCTCTGGGACAACATTAAACACACAAACATTCGAATTTTAGGGATTCCAGAAGAAGAAGAGAAAAAAAAAAGGGCTGAAAAATATTTGAAGAGATTATACTTGGAAACTTCCCTAATATGGGAAAGGAAATAATGAATGAAGTCCAGAAAGCACAAAGAGTCCCATAGAGGATAAATCCAAAGAGAAACAGGACAAGAAACATATTAATCAAACCATAAAAAAATTAAATACAAAGAAAAAAATATTAAAAGCAACAAGGGAAAAGCAACAAATAACATACAAGGGAATCCCCATAAGGTTAACAGCTGATCCTTCAGCAGAAACTCTGCAAGCCAGAAGGGAGGGGCAGGACATATTTAAAGTGATGAAAGGAAAAAACCTACAACCAAGATTACTCTACCCAGCAAGGATCTCATTCAGGTTTGACAAAGAAATTAAAACCTTTACAGACAAGCAAAAGCTAACAGAACCAAGCACCACCAAACCAGCTTTACAACAAATGCTATAGGAAATTCTCTAGACAGGAAACACAAGGTCTTTTCCTGCTCTTTTCCACAAGAGAAGGCAAAGACCTACAATAACGAACCCAAAACAATTAAGAAAATGGTAATAGGAACATACATGTCAATAATTACCTTAAATGTAAATGGATTAAATGCTCCAACCAAAAGACATAGACTGGCTGAATGGATACAAAAACAAGACCCATATATATGCTGTCTAGAGGAGACCCACTTCAGACCTAGGGACACATACAGACTGAAAGTGAGGGGATGGAAAAAGATATTCCATGCAAATGGAAATCAAAAGACAGCTGGAGTAGCAATTCTCATATCAGACAAAATAGACTTTAAAATAAAGTCTATTTACAGACAAAGAAGGACATTACATAATGATCAAGGGATCAATCCAAGAAGAAGACATTACAATTGTAAATATTTATGCATCCAACATAGGAGCACCTCAATATATAAGGCAAATGCTAACAGCCATAAAAGGGGAAATAAACAGTAACGCAATCATAGTAGGGGACTTTAACACCCTACTTTCACCAATGGACAGATCAAACAAAATGAAAAAAATAAGGAAAAACAAATCTTAAATGCCACATTAAACAAGATAGACTTAATTGATATTTATAGGACATTCCATCCAAAAAGAACAGAATACATTTTCTTCTCAAATGCTCATGGAACATTCTCAAGAATAGATCATATCTTGGGTCACAAATCAAGCCTTGGTAAATTTAAGAAAATTGAAATCTTATCAAGTGTCTTTTCAGACCACAATGCTATAAGACTAGATACCAATTACAGGAAAAAAACTGTAAAAAATACAAACACATGGAGGCTAAATAATACACTACTAAATAACTAGGAGATCACTTAAGAAACCAAAGAGGAAATCAAATAATACCTAGAAACAAATGACAATGATAACCCAAAACCTATGGGATGCAGCAAAAGAAGTTCTAAGAGGGAAGTTTATAGCAATACAGTCCTACCTCAAGAAACAAGAAAAATCTCAAATAAACAACCTAACCTTCCACTTAAAGCAATTAGAGAAAGAAGAAAAAACAAAAGAAACCCAAAGTTAGCAGAAGGAAAGAAACCATAAAGATCAGATCAGAAATAAATGAAAAAGAAATGAAGGAAATGATAGCAAAAATCAATAAAACTAAAACCTGGTTCTTTGAGAAGATAAACAAAATTGATAAACCATTAGCCAGACTCATCAAGAAAAAAAGGGAGGAGACTCAAATCAACACAATTAGAAATGAAAAAGGAGAAGTAACAACTGACACTGCAGAAATACAAAGGATCATGAGATATTACTACAAGCAACCATATGCCAATAAAATGGACAACTTGGAAGAAATGGACAGATTTTTAGAAAAGCACAACCTTCCAAGACTGAATCAGGAAGAAATAGAAAATATGAACAGACCCATCACAAGCACTACAGTTGAAACTGTGATTAAAAATCTTCCAACAAACAAAAGCCCAGGACCAGGTGGCTTCACAGGCAAATTCTTACAAACATTTAGAGAGGAGCTAACACTTATCCTTCTCAAATTCTTCCAAAATATAGCAGAGTGGGGAACATTCTCAAACCCATTCTATGAGTTCACCATCACCCTGATACCAAAACCAGACAAAGATGTCACAAAACAAGAAAACTACAGGTCAATATCACTGATGAACATAGATGCAAAAGCCCTCAACAAAATACTAGCAAACAGAATCCAACAGCACATTAAAAGGATCATACACCATGATCATATGGGATTTATCCCAGGAATGCAAGGATTCTTCAATATACACAAATCAATCAATGTGATATACCATATTAACAAGTTGAAGGAGAAAAACCATATGATCACTTCAATAGATGCAGAAAATGCTTTTGACAAAAATGAACACCAATTTATGATTAAAAAAAAAAACCTCCAGAAAGTAGGCATAGAGGGAACTTACCTCAACATAATAAAGGCCATATACAACAAACCCACAGGCAACATCATTCTCAATGGTGAAAAACTGAAACCATTTCCAGTAAAATCAGGAAGAAGATAAGGATGGCCACTCTCACCACTATTATTCAACATAGTTTTGGAAGTTTTAGCTACAGCAATCAGAGAAGAAAAAGAAATAAAAGGAATCCAAAAAGGAAAAGAAGAAGTAAACCTATCACTGTTTGCAGATGACATGATACTATACGTGGAGAATCCTAAAGATGCTACCAGAAAACTACTAGAGCTAATCAATGAATTTGGTAAAGTAGCAAGATACAAAATTAATGCACAGAAATCTCTTGCATTCCTATACACTAATGATGAAAAATCTGAAAGAGAAATTAAGGCAACACTCCCATTTACCATTGCAACAAAAAGAATAAAATATCTAGGAATAAACCTACCTAAGGAGACAAAAGACCTGTATGCAGAAAAATATAAGATGCTGATGAAAGAAATTAAAGATGATACAAACACTTGGAGAGATATACCATGTTCTCGGATTGGAAGAATCAACATTGTGAAAATGACTATACTACCCAAAGCAATCTACAGATTCAATGCAACCCCTATAAAACTACCAAGGCATTTTTCACAGAGGTAGAAACAAATATTTCACAATTTGTATGGAAACACAAAAGACCCCGAATAGCCAAAGCAACCTTGAGAAAGAACAACACAGCTGGAGGAATCAGGCTCCCTGACTTCAGACTATACTACAAAACTACAGTTATCAGGAAAGTATGATACTGGCACAAAAACAGAAATATAAATCAATGGAACAGGATAGAAAGCCCAGAGATAAACCCACACACGTATGGTCACCTTTTCTTTGATAAAGGAGGCAAGAATATACAATGGAGAAAAGACAGCCTCTTCTATAAGTGGTGCTGGGAAAACTGGACAGCTACATGTAACAGAATGAAATTAGAACACTTCCTAACACCATACACAAAAATAAACTCAAAATGGATTAAAGACCTAAATGTAAGGCCAGACACTTTAAAAGTCTTAGAGGAAAACATGGGCAGAACACTGTATGACATAAGTCACAGTAAGGTCCTTTTTGACACAGCTCCAAGAGAAATGGAAATAAAAATGAAAATGAACAATGGGACCTAGTGAAACTTAAAATCATTTGCACAACAAAGAAAACCATAAATAAGATGAAAAGACAACCCTCAGAATGGGAGAAAATATTTGTAAATGAAGCAACCGACAAAGGATTAATCTCCAGAATATACAAGCAGCTCATGCAGCTCAATATCAAAAAAACAACCCCAGGGGCTTCCCTGGTGGCACAATGGTTGAGAATCTGCCTGCCAATGCAGGGGACATGGGTTCGAGCCTGGTCTGGGAAGATCCCACATGCCACGGAGCAACTGGGCCCGTGAGCTACAACTACTGAGCCTGCGCATCTGGAGCCTATGTTCTGCAACAAGAGAGGCCACGATAGTGAGAGGCCCATGCACCATGATGAAGAGTGGCCCCCGCTCGCCACAACTAGAGAAAGCCCTCACACAGAAACGAAGATCCAACACAACCAAAAATAAATAAATAATTTTTTTTTAAAAAAAAGAATCCTTCCTTTAAAAAAAAAAACAACCCATCCCCAAATGGGCAGAAGACTTAAATAGACATTTCTCCAAAGAAGATATACAGATTTCCAAGAAACACATGAAAGAATGCTCAATATTATTAATCATTAGAGAAATGCAAATCAAAACTACAATGAGATATCATCTCACACCAGTCAGAATGGCCATCATCAAAAAATCTGGAAACAATAAATGCTGGAGAGGGTATGGAGAAAAGGGAATACTCTTGCACTGTTGGTGGGAATGTAAATTGATACAGCCACTATGGAGAACAGTATGCAGGTTCCTTAAAAAACTAAAAATAGAACTACCATATAACCCAGAAATCCCTCTACTGGGCATATACCCTGAGAAAACCATAATTCAAAAAGAGTCATGTACCAAAATATTCATTGCAGCTCTATTTACAATAGCCAGGACATGGAAGCAACCTAAGTCTCCATCAACAGATGAATGGATAAAGATGTGGCACATATATACAATGGAATATTACTCAGCCATAAAAAGAAATGAAATTGAGTTATTTGTAGTGAGGTGGATGGACCTAGAGTCTGTCATGCAGAGTGAATTAAGTCAGAAAGAGAAAAACAACTACCGTATGCTAACACACATATATGGAATCTAAAAAAAATGGTCATGAAGAACCTAGGGGCAAGACAGAATAAAGACGCAGACCTACTAGAGAAAGGACACAGGGATGGGGAAGGGTACACTGGGACAAAGAGAGAGAGTGGCATGGACATATATACACTACCAAATGTAAAATAGATCACTAGTGGGAAGCAGCCGCATAGCACAGGGAGATCAGCTCGGTGCTTTGTGACCACCTAGAGGAGTAGGATAGGGAGGGTGGGAGGGAGGGAGATGCAAGAGGGAAGAGATATGAGGATATATGTATATGTATAACTGATTCACTTTGTTATAAAGCAGAAACTAACACACCATTGTAAAGCAACTGTACTCCAATAAGGATGTTAAAAAAAAAAAAAAAAAGAGTTATGTACCACAGTGTCCATTGCAGCACTATTTACAATAGCCAGGACAAGGAAGCAACTTAAGTGTCTATCAACAGATGAATGGATAAAGAAGATGTGGCAGATATATACAATGGAATATTACTCAGCTGTAAAAAGAAATGAAATTGAGTTATTTGTAGTGAGGTGGGTGGACCTAGAGTCTGTCATACAGAGTGAAGAAAGTCAGAAAGAGAAAAACAAATACCATATGCTAACACATATATATGGAATCTAAAAAAAAAAAAATGGTTCTGAAGAACCTAGGGGCAGGACAGGAATAAATATACAGACACAGACAATGTACTTGAGGAGGACCTGGGGAGGGGGAAGGGTAAGCTGGGACGAAGTGAGAGAGTGGCATGGACATATATACACTCCCAAATGTAAAATAGATAGCTAGTGGGAAGCAGCCACATAGCACAGGGAGATCAGCTCGGTGCTTCGTGTCCACCTAGAGGCGTGGGATAGGGAGGGTGGGAGGGAGACACGAGAGGGAGGGGATATGAGGATATATGTATATGTACAGCTGATTCACTTTGCTAAACAGCAGAAACTAACACACCATTGTAAAGCAATTATACTCCAATAAAGACGTCAAGAAAAAAAAAGTAACAAATATATGTAAAGCAAAAAAAACAAACAAAGCTCACAGCTACTAAAAAGCAGTCAGCAAGATTGTTAAGAAGGGTAGGAAATTATAGATTAAATATACACACAATATGTGCAGGAAATATACACCAAGCAACAGAACATTCTATACAGTAGCTTTGTCATTTTGTTTGGGTGTAAAATAATCTGCATTATCTATTTCATTAAGAAGTATTTTGTTAAAGACCATGACTCAAAAGAATAATTTTACACATTCAGCTACAGAAAGTACATTTACATCTCTTTGAACCATGGCTCTTCATGACTTTGCATTTTGATCAAATGAGTGTTCTCCCAACGTAATTTTGCTCATTTTTAATTCCAGAATTTCTATATATGAACAAAAAGTGAAATAGCACCTATTAATCTGTTGACTCTATAAGCTGAAAATGAGCCTGGTAAACAGTTAAATAGTGCCATTTTTGTATCAGTGTCTTTAGATGAGTCAAATAGGAAATGAGTGACCTGAATTCAAAAAAAGTCTCAATTTTTTAATTCTATTCATAGAATCAAACTAAAGCTTTTGAAAACTTAATCTGACATGGTTGTAAATACTTTAAATTCAATTAAAAGATCCAACACTGAAGATAAAATTCGTTGCTTTGGTAACAGCAACGTGAATACAAATTTTGGTAAAGAACAATATCTGGTAAAAACAGTGTACTTACCAAACGAAAAAACTCATGGAACAAAAATATACTTAGACTTGATTGCAGTACACAGATTTCTTCAATATTTCAAAAAGTTCTACAATTCAGATAGAAGCTATAGTTGTCAAAATATATCTTCTCTAAAGTAAGAGAGTGGATCTGGGAGGGCAAGCAAAAGGTATCTGGCAACTCCCTAAATGTTCTTCTTTAAGAGTGGTTTCTAAACAACTTTAAACTGTGAATTCTTGGCTCAAATTAAACCTTACATGGAAGTCTAGTATATAAAACAGAAAAATACCCATCAGGGATAGGAAACCTAGAACCCCAAATCTCACTCCAGAGGACTCCATGGAGAATTGCTTAAAAACCATGATCTTACATCATGAGCTTAAATGTCTACAGAATTCAATAATCCATGTATCATAATTCATTAGAACAATTATTGGACATCAATTTCAGGTTTCAAGTTTTTTCTTATTATAAGCAGTGTTGTGATAAACATCCTCATAGCTATATCTTGACATAAAACATTAATTATTTTCTTAGAATGATTACTGGAAGTAGAATAACTGGCTCAAAGTGTAGGAACATTTTTGTTTCTTGATTTGTGTTGTCTCATTATCCTCCCATAATACTGCACATTTTAACACTGCAATTTACAGTGCTTGAAAGTCCCAGTTTCTCCTCATTCTTGTTATCCTTTTTTAAAGATAATTTTGTCACTTTTTTAGACACAGAAGAGTAACATCCTTTTCCTATTTCAATTTGAGAAACCGTCTTCTTTTGTTACCACTCAGGTTGACCTCTTTTCTATGTATATTTATTGGCCATTTAAATTCCTTCCTTAGTTATACATGCTTCTCTTTGTTATTGATTTGTAAGCACTCTTTATATACAGGATATATGTAATAAATATTTCCTGGATGTGTTTTTTATGTAATTTTGAGACATACAATTCTTCAGTGTTTATAGAATCATATCTATCAACTTCTGCCCTTGTGGATTTCTTCCCTGAGGTCATGCATAGAAAGTCCTTCTATACCTCATGACAGGCTGCTCTTAAATGATTCACTCTGATTTTTTTTTTCTCCTTTACTGATAAGTAGACATGAGAAGCAAAAAGGAAGTAGAAAAAATCTGTGAGAACAAAGACCAATGAAAGGGGTAGGAGAGAGACCTCTCAATACAGCCAAAAGATGTGGATGAACTTTAGATAGAAGTTTGCTCTCAGTGTTGAGAGCCAGGATAACTTGTCATCTTGAAGTATATATAAAATATTTTCTTCCTATTGTCCTTGAATTGGTTTAGAGCAAGCCAGACATGAAAGCAGGGGACAGGATAAGATGGCTCCCAAAGGGTAGAGCTTCCCAAAGCAGCAGGTCTCTGGCCCCAGAACTGCAAACTTGCCTACCCCAGGAGGGCCTTCTGCCACTCTCAGACATGGGTGAATCCCATGCAAGAGTCCAAGCAATAATAATATCCTGGCTGAAGGAGCTCTTGCTACCTGATGCCTGGAAAATAACAGTCTGATCAGAAAGAGAAAAAAAGAAGTCCAGAAAAAGAGTTAGGTGGGGCAGGTGGCCATGTGAAGGGAGGAGAAGAGTCCCTCCCATCCCCAAAGCACCTGTCCAAGCCTCCACCCTCAAGGGACCACTCCTTCCCTGGCCAGCTGGTGTTTTCCCATCCACCCCAGGCCTGGCCCCAGGCCACAAACATGAAGAGTGATGCCTATCCTGGAAGGATCTCTGCAGAGTCTATTTTGATAAGACTCTAATCCTTTCCCCACCCCTTCTCCCCCTTAACCTCTCCACCTCTAGCCAAGGCCTTTGTGTGTTTGTGTGCCTGTGTGTTTGGGGAAGGGGGAGTGAGATGGAGGCAGGGTAGCTTAATAACCAGCAAACATAGGCTCCGGTTTCATGGGGCGGATTAACGCAGTCAAATGGCTGCCTGGTCCCGGCTATTGGAACCAGGCAGAGGCTGGAGAGAGAGATTTCCTTGTCTGGCCCTCAATCCTTTGGAAACATAACACGAGAAGGGGAGTTGGATGGAATACTGCTGTTAATGCATCAAAATTTTCTTCTAGGTATAAACAGAGATTTCATTTTCCTTCCCCTCCTTCTCTGACCCCCATAGAATTGCCAGGTAAAATACAGCAGAGTGAAATTTGTATTGTAGATAAAAAACAAGGCATGGATCATACTTATACTAAATAAATATGTATATGTTTATACGAATGTAAAGATATATATATATATATTTGTCATTTATATGAAATTTAAATTAAACTCAGAGTCCATATTTTTATTTTCCAAATCTGGTAATCCTATGGTTCTCTCCCTCCCCTTTTTACTTCTCTGGCACATACCATGAAGGCAGACATGCTCTTTTGCTCCACTTCCTTTCCAAAAGATTTTAACAATAGTATTACTAACAATAGATCACATTTATTGAGCACTTACCGGGCACTGTCCTACGTGCTCTACCTGTTTTGACTCAAAACAGGTATATAATTATACTCAGTATAAGTATACTCACAACAACCCTATAAGGTAAGAGCTTTTATATTTATCCACATTTTACTAATGAGAAAAATGAAGCTAACAATGATAATATTAAGTAAACACTTCTACTGAGAGATGGAGTCAGGGTGGGTATCCAGGAAGTCCACACTCTTGATCTCTGTTGGTAACTTCAGCTCCCAAATGTCCCTGGTGAACCCAATCCCTCTTCCCTACACTTCTGGCCCATCACATCCTGCTGGCTTCTACCTTGGTCCTGCCCACCCCATTTCTTCTCCTGCTAACCATGATGTGAGTTAAGAAGGCTCCCATCTGTGGAGAGGGAACATTATCAAACCTGGCAGCAGCGGCCAGTAGAGGAAACACTTGCTACCTACACATATTCCCACCCGTGGCAACTTCCACTCATTCTTGGAGCTTTTAAAAGCCTAGGTGTTGGGGCTCCTTGTAGGAGGAGAATCTAAAAGATAAAGCAAAATCCCTTTGGCAGCCCTCTCAATTCTAGCTTTCTGGGGGAGCTGCCTATGCTAAGGAGGCAGTTCTTGAGGATGAACTTCCATTCAAGAGTAAGAACTCTTGACCATGGGGTCAAGAGTAAGGCAGTTCTTACTCTTGACCCCATGGCTAAGGGAAAAGTTAGGATAGGTGATATAAGAGGCCCCCATCCTCTGCATCAACAGGACCACCAGGCTGAAGCCAGCAACACCTACTGAAGCTAACAGTGTAGAGAGGAGTAGGCACAGACCCAAACTGGCCAACCATACAGCCTCAGCATAGCCCTAGGATAACAGCCCTAACAGACCTTCATTCTTTTCACCTACAAAGTGGGAAGAATTACTGTACCAAGTTCATAGGGTGATGGTGAAGATTAAATGAGATCATGCGAATATCAGCATAGTACAGGACATGCAGGAACTAAGCTCTGACAGTCTTTGACATTTAGTATAACAACTTTTTGGTTGGATGGTTGGATTCTTTTTCTAATTGTCATTAGAGGTAAAAATGGATCCCTCCAGGACCTTATTTTTTTTCACTTTTCCATCTGTTTTTAATAGATGAAAGATTTACAAAATCATAATTAGTCTCATTCAGCAGTTAGTGTGGCCAAGACAAATCACATCAAAAGCACTTGTCAACTTACTTCCTGTAGACCAGAGGATAAACAAGTCTCTCTTTTTTTTTAACTTCTCTCTCTTTTTTTTAAACTTTTCAAAATAAATAAAGTATACATTATTAGGACTTTTCACAGCTGAAAGTCATTTTTCATTTCATTCCATGTGGAAATTTTTGCTGTGGTTTATGTTTTCACAGCTGTATGATATTCCATAGCTGTTTCACAATGTATTCATCCATTTTTCTCTTGCTGGACATTTAGATTCTAGGTTCTTTTCCTCTTTCAAATAATACTGCAATGTATTCTTCTGTATGTCTCATTATGCACATGTGGGAAAGTCTCTAAAGATGGGTAAGTACTTCCTCATCTTTTTTTTAATAAATGTATTTATTTATTTATTGGTTGCTTTGGGTTTTCATTGCTACACCCAGGCTTTCTCTAGTTGTGGTGAGAAGGGGCTATTCTTTGTTGCAGTACACAGGCTTCTCATTACGGTGGCTTCTCTTGTTGCGGAGCACAGACTCTAGAACGCACGCTCAGGAGTTTTGGAGCATGGGCTTAGTTGCTCTGCAGCATGTGGGATCTTCCCAGACCAGGGATCAAACCCATGTCTCCTGCATTGGTAGGCGGATTCTTAACCACTGTGGCACCAGGGAAGTCTCCTCATCTTTACTAAATGAGTAACTACTAAACTGCAAAGTGGTCGCATGAATTCACCTTCCCACCAACAACACATGTTCCTCTTGCTCCACATCTTCCCCAATACTTCGGCAAATGTTTTTGGTTTTTTCGTTTGTTTGTTTGTTTATTTATTTATTTTGGTTTTTACCAATCTTATGAGTATGAAATCGTATCTGGTTTCCTGTAATTTACATTTCCCTGACTGCTAGTGAGATCAGGCATCTTTTCGTGTATTCATTGGCTTTTTAGATTTCTTCTGTAGATTGCCTGTTTGTATCTTTTGCCTAGTTTTCTATTGAGTTATTTGTTTTTATCTCATCAATCTGTAGTTTGTTTGTTTTTACATATACATTCTGGATACTAGTCCTCTGTTATTTATAGGCTATGTCTGTTCAGGTCCTTCAAGAAACAGACAGCAAGAGGGAATTAGAAGTGCAAGACAATTATTGGGGGTCAATGCTTCTGAAGGGTAATGGGAAAAGGAACAGCAGTGGTTGGGAAGAATCTTCAAATCCCAGTGCAGCTCTTGATACCTGTGATGGGAGAAAAGAGAGGAGGATTGAGTAGGAAGAGCCTTCTTCTGCAGGCAGTTCTGAAAGATCTCGGCCAAGCTAATGCGGAGCCCCAGAAGAAAGATTTTCTTTAAAAGGAGACTAACACTGGGCAGGAATGGCTTAGCTTAGGTTGCCCCACCATGCTCAGTCACTGGCAGATATCGGGCCAGGGAGAACACGGTCTTGACTTGAACACTGGTGGATCTTGAAGGCATGGCATCTACCAGCTTTCAGCTAATCACACACCTGGCAGGTGCTTCTCTCTTGAAGGAAGACGAAGCAGCACACCCCTTATGGCTTCCCCACTGCCAACTTCTCTCAGTTTGTGCTTGTCTATTTTTTATTTTTCCTGTATGGCCTCTTTTTAAATTTTAATTGATTTATTTTTTATACATCAGGTTCCTATTAGTTATCTATTTTATACATATTAGTGTATATATGTCAATCCCAATTTCCCAATTCATCCCACCACCACCACCACCCCTGCCACTTTCCCCCCTTTGTGTCCATACGTTTGTTCTCTGCATCTGTGTTTCTATTTCTGCCTTACAAACCTGTTCATCTGTATCATTTTTCTAGATCCACATATATGTGTTAATATATAATATTTGTTTTTCTCTTTCTGACTTACTTCACTCTGCATGACAGTCTCTAGATCCCTCCATGTCTCTACAAATGACCCAATTTCACTCCTTTTTATGGCTGATTAATATTCCATTGTATATATGTACCACATCTTCCTCATCCATTCGTCTGTTGATGGGCATTTAGGTTGCTTCCTTGTCCTGGCTATTGTAAATAGTGCTGCAATGAACCTTGCGGTGCATGTGTCTTTTGTATTTTTTTTATTTTTTAATTTTATTTATTTTTTTATACAGCAGGTTCTTATTAATCATCAATTTTATACACATCAGTGTGTACATGTCAATCTCAATCGCCCAATTCAGCACACCACCATCCCCACCCCCCCACAGCTTTCCCCCCTTGATGTCCATTCGTTTGTTCTCTACATCTGTGTCTCAACTTCTGCCCTGCAAACTGATTCATCTGTACCATTTTTCTAGGTTCCACATATATGTGTTAATATACGATATTTGTTTTCCTCTTTCTGACTTACTTCACTCTGTATGACAGTCTCTAGATCTAACCATGTCTCAACAAATGACTCAATTTCGTTGCTTTTTATGGCTAATATTCCATTGTATATACGTACCACATCTTCTTTATCCATTCATCTGTCGATGGGCATTTAGGTTGCTTCCATGACCTGGCTATTGTAAATAGCGCTGTAATGAACATTGGGGTGCATGTGTCTTTTTGAATTATGGTTTTCTCTGGGTATATGCCCAGTAGTGGGATTGCTGGATCTTATGGTAATTCTATTTTTAGTTTTTTACGGAACCTCCATACTGTTCTCCATAGTGGCTGTATCAATTTACATTCCCACCAACAGTGCAAGAGGGTTCCATTTTCTCCACACCCTCTCCAGCATTTGTTGTTTGTAGATTTTCCAATGATGCCCATTCTAACAGGTGTGAGGTGATACTTCATTGTAGTTTTGATTTGCATTTCCCTAATAATTAGGGACGTTGAGCAACTTTTCATGTGCTTCTTGGACATCTGTATGTCTTCTTTGGAGAAATGTTTATTTAGGTCTTCTGCCCATTTTTTGATTGGGTTGTTTGTTTTTTTAATGTTGAGCTGTATGAGTTGTTTATATATTTTGGAGATTAATCTTTTGTCCGTTGATTCATTTACAAAGATTTTCTCACATTCTGAGGGTTGTCTTTTTGTCTTGTTTGTAGTTTCCTTTGCTGTGCAAAAACTTTTAAGTTTCATTAGGTCCCTTTTTGTTTTGTTTTGTTTTTATTTCCATTACTCTAGGAGGTGGCTCAAAAAAGATCTTGCTGTGATTTATGTCAAAGAGTGTCCTTTCTATGTTTCCCTCTAAGAGTTTTATAGTCTGGCCTTACATTTAGGTCTCTAATCCATTCTGAGTTTACTTTTGTGTATGGTGTTAGTGAGTGTTCTAATTTCATTTTTTACATGTATCTGTCCAGTTTTCCCAGCACCACTTATTAAAGAGACTGTCTTTTCTCCATTGTATATCCTTGCCTCCTTTGTCACAGATTATTTGACCATAGGTGCATGGGCTTATCTCTGGGCTTTCTATCTTCTTCCATTGAGCTATATTTCTGTTTCTGTGCCAGTACCATATTGTCTTGATTACTGTAGTTTTGTAGCATAGTCTGAAGTCAGGGAGTCTGATTCCTCCAGCTCTGTTTTTTTTCCCCTCAAGACTGCTTTGGCTATTCAGGGTCTTTTGTGTCTCCATACAAATTTTAAGATTTTTTGTTCTAGTTCTGTAAAAAATGCCACTGGTAATTTGATAGGGATTGCATTGAATCTGTAGATTGCTTCGGGTATTATAGTCATTTTCATAATATTGATTCTTCCAATCCAAGAACATGGTATTTCTCTCCATCTCTTTGTGTCATCTTTGATACTTTCATCAGTGTCTTATTGTTTCCTGAGTACAGCTTTTTACCTCCTTAGGTAGGTTTATTCCTAGGTATTTTATTCTTTTTGTTGCAGTAGTGTATGGGATTGTTTCCTTAATTCCTCTTTCTAACATTTCATTGTCAATGTATAGGAATGCAAGAGATTTCTGTGCATTAATTTTGTATCCTGCAATTTTACCAAATACATTGATTAGCTCTAGTAGTTTTCTGGTGGCATATTTAGGATTCTGTATGTATAGTATCATGTCATCTGCAAACAGTGACAGTTTTACTTCTTCTTTTCCAATTTATATTCCTTTCATTTTTATTTTTTACTTCTCTGATTGCCATGACTAGGACTTCCAAAGCTATGGTGAATAACAGTGGTGAGAGTGGAAATCCTTGTCTTGTTCCTGATCCTAGAGAAAATGCTTTCAGTTTTTCACTATTGAAAATGATGTTTGCTGTGTATTTGTCATATATGGCATTTATTATGTGAGGTAGGTTCCCTCTGCCCACTTTCTGGAGAGTTTTTATCATAAATGGGTGCTGAATTTTGTCAAAAGCTTTTTCTGCATCTACTGAGATGATCACATTGTTTTATTCTTCAATTTGTTAATATGGTGTATCACATTGATTGATTTGCATATATTGAAGAATCCTTGCAACACTGGGGTAAATCGCACTTGATCATGGTGTATGATCCTTTTAATATTTTGTTGAATTCTGTTTGCTACTGTTTTGTTGAGGATTTTGCATCTATATTCATCATTGATATTGGTGTGTAATTTTCTTTTTTTGTCATATCTTTGTCTGGTTTTGGTATCAGGGTGATGGTGGCCTCATAGAATGAGTTTGGGAGTGGTCCTTCCTCTGCAATTTTTTGGAAGAGTTTGAGATGGATGGGTGTTAGCTCTTCTCTAAATGTTTGATAGAATTCACCTGTGAAGCCATCTGGTCCTGGACTTTTGTTTGTTGCAAGATTTTTAATCACAGTTTCAATTTCAGTGCTTGTGATGGGTCTGTTCATATTTTCTATTTCTTCCTGGTTCAGTTTTGTAGGGTTATGCCTTTCTGAGAATTTGTCCATTTCTTCCAGGTTGTCGATCTTATTTGCATAGGGTTGCTTGTAATAGTGTCTTAGGATGTTTTGCATTTCTGCTGTGCCTGTTGTAACTTCTCCTTTTTCATTTCTAATTTTATTGATTTGAGTCCTCACCCTCTTTTTCTTGATGAGTCTGGCTAAAGGTTTATCAATTCTGTTTATCTTCTCAAAGAACTAGCTTTTAGTTTTACTAATCTTTGCTATTGTTTTCTTTGTTTCTATTTCATTTATTTCTGCTCTGATCTTTATGATTTCTTTCCTTCTACTAACTTTGGGTTTTGTTTGTTCTTCTTTCTCTAGTTCCTTTAGGTGTAAGTTTAGATTGTTTACTTGAGATTTTTCTTGTTTCTTGAGGTAGGATTGTATAGCTACAAACTTCCCTCTTAGGACTGCTTTTGCTATATCCCATAAATTTTGGATCATTGTGTTTTTGTTGTAATTTTTCTCTAGGTATTTTTTGATTTCTTCGGTGATCTCTTGATTATTTAGTAACGTATTTTTTACCCTCCAAATGTTTGTGTTTTTACGTTTTTTTCCCTGTAATTGATTTATGATCTCATAGTGTTGTGGTTAGAAAAGATGCTTGATATGATTTCAATTTTCTTCAATTTACCGAGGCTTGATCTGTGACCCAAGTTGTGATCTCTCCTGGAGAATGTTCCATGTGCCCTTGAGAAGAAAGTGTAACCTGCTGTTTTTGGATGGAATGTCCTATAAATATCAATTAAATCTATCAGGTCTATTGTGTCATTTAAAGCTTCTGTTTCCATATTAATTTTCTGTCTGGATGATCTGTCCATTGGTGTAAGTGAAGTGTTAGAATCCCCCACTATTATTGTGTTACTGTTGATATCCTCTTTTATAGCTGTTAGCAGTTGCCTTATATATTGAGGTGCTCCTATGTTGGATGCATATATATTTTTAATTGTTACATCTTCTGGATTGATCCCTTGATCATTATGTAGTGTCGTTCTTTGTCTCTTGTAGTAGACTTTATTTTAAAGTCTATTTTGTCTGATATGAGAATTACTACTCAAGATTTCTTTTGATTTCCCTTTCCATGGAATATCTTTATCCATTCCATCACTTTCAGTCTGTATGTGTCCCTAGGTCTGAAGTGGGTCTCTTTGGAGACAACATATATATGTGTCTTGTTTCTGTATCCATTCAGTGAGCCTGTGTCTTTTGGTTGGAGCATTTAATTCACTCATGTTTAAGGTAGTTATTGATATGTATGTTCCTATTATCATTTTCTTAATTGTTATGGGTCTGTTTTTGTAGGTCCTTTTCTTATCTTGTGTTTCCCACTTAGAGAAGTTCCTTTAGCATTTGTTGTAGAGCTGGTTTGGTGGTGCTGAATTCTCTTAGCTTTTGCTTGTCGGCAAAGCTTTTAATTTCTCCATTGAATCTGAATGAGATCCTTGCTGGGTAGATTAATCTTGGTTGTAGGTTCTTCCTTTTCATCACTTTAAATATATTGTACCACTCCTTTCTGGCTTGTAGAGTTTCTGCTGAGAAATCAGCTGTTAACCTTGTGGAGTTCCCTTGTATATTATTTGTCATTTTTCCCTTGTTGGTTTCAATAATTTTTCTTTGTATTTAATTTTTGTCAGTTTGATTAATTTTTGTCTTGGTGTGTTTCTCCTGGGTTTTTCCTGCCTTGGACTCTCTGCACTTTCTGGACTTCAGTGGCTGTTTTCTTTCCCATGTTAGGGAAGTTTACAACTATAATCTCTTCAAATATTTTCTTGGGTCCTTTCTCTCTCTCTTCTCCTTCTGGGACCCCTATAATGCAAATTTTGTTGCATTTAATGTTGTCCCAGCATTCTCTTAGGCTGCCTTCATTTCTTTTCATTATTTTTTCTTCATTTTGTTCCACAGCAGTGAATTCCACCATTTGACTTCCAGGTCACTTATCTGTTCTTCTGTCTCAGTTACTCTGCTATTGATTCCTTTTAGTGTATTTTTCATTTCATTTATTGTATTGTTCATCTCTGTTTGTTTGTTCTTTAATTCTTCTAGGTCTTTTTTAAACATTTCTTGCATCTTCTCAATCTTTACCTACATTCTTTTACTGAGGTCTTATATCATCTTCACTATCATTATTCTGAATTGTTTTTCTGGAAGGTTGCCTATCTCCAGTTCATTTAGTTGTTTTTCTGAAGTTTTATCTTGTTCCTTCATCTGGTACAAAGTCTTCTGCCTTTCCATTTTGTCTATCTCTCTGTGAATGTGTTTTTCCTTCCACAGGCTACAGAATTGTAGTTCTTCTTGCTTCTGCTCCAGGACCATTTATTCCTAAGCAGAATTAATAATAATCCTTTACCCCACAAATAGTGTTAAAATTCAGTTAATCGTGGACGAATTTTTTCTTGTATTTTTTCAATAAATATTTATTATCTGTTGTGGGCCGGCACTCTGGGACAACATGGAAAATTTGTGGAAAAATATGTTTTTTATCAAGTATCAGAGACTCCAAAGGAAGGTGAATTAAGATCCACTGCAACTTGTTCCTCAACACTAAGTGGTAAACCCTGCAGAAAAGCATTTGTCATTAATAATTATTTACCAGTAATCACAACACAATTAACTTCATAATTGTAGCAGTTGTAGTATGCTGAATAAGAGCTCCATAAAGTTGTCCACATCCTAATCTCCAGAATCTGTGAATATGTTATCTTACAAGGCAAAAGGGACTTTGTGGGTGTGATTAAATTAGAGATTTCAAATTGAGAGATTATCCTGTATTACCCAGGTGGGCCCATGGTAATCACAAGTGTCCTTATAAGAGGGGTATAGCATGATCAGAGTCAGAAAGTTACGTGATGATAAAAGTAGAGGGACAGAGAGAGAAATTCGAAAATGCCATGTTTTTGGCTTTGAAGTTGGAGGATGATGCTATGAGCCAAAGCCATCAGAAACTAGAAAAAGCTGGGAAACAGACTCTTCCTTGGAGCCTCCAGAAGGCACATGGTCCTCCTGACACCCTTATTTTAGGACTTCTGACCTCCAGAACTATGAGAGAATAAATCAATTTTTAAAGCCATTTAATTGTGATAATTTGTCACAGCAGCAATAGGAAGTGAATACAGTGGGGGAAAAAAAGGAAAAATAGAAAATTGTGATCTTATTGAATTTTATAATGGGGATGATATCAAAATATAAGAATTAGAAGAAACAGAAAGGAAAAATATAGTAGTGTGTCTTAACACTTCATATTATTTTAAATATTTTACGAGCATAACAGGTTGTGTGACAGTGGTGCTTAGTAAACACCAAGAAAGTGAATTACCCCCAAGAAATACAGGTTGAAATATAGTTTCTTAAAATTTACTTAAGTCCACAGGTGCTGAGCTCACATAGAACAACAGAGACAATAGACCTATGATCTCATCCAATTTGGTGACACTTGTATAGGCTCAGACTGAAAGTTAGTGCTCAATCATGTCCATTAGTCCACATGCCCAGGAATCTGTGCCAACAGCAAGAAACATATCCCCCAAAGAAATCATCCTTTCCCCTCTTGCATGGAAAGGAGCGAAGTGATTGAGCATGATGTTGGATTGGTGTCAAGTGCAGGGGTGCATCAGGAAGCCACTGGAACAGGTTGTACAGCAGGTACAAAACCTGCATCTCTTCCTGGCTCCACTTAAGCCTCACAGTCATCATAAGTGCCACAAAATAACTTTTACTGCAAGACAAAGAGATTTACAGGAATGCAAACTGTCCGCAAGTCACAGGCAAAGTCTCATAGAATACTCCAGCATAAAAGATGAGCCTTTTCAGAAATCACTCTTTATCCTCATCCCCTCCCCCTAATCCCCACATTCTAATCCTTTCTGGGTTCTTAACTGGCCAGTCGAGAAATCCGTTATCATTTCCTTGATTCCTTCTGCTTTTATCTTTAGTGCAAAGCAAATAATTCTCAACTCCCCTGGCCATTTTGAGTCTGTAGATTCCTTTTGATCATTTTCCTTCTTTCAAACCTCTAGTACCCACTTCACTGTGAAAAACACTAGGACTCCAGACCTAAGTCCCTGAGACAGGGATACTCCTGGAGCAGCCCTGGCCTCATGTATCACAGAAAGTGACATCCTCCTCTTCACCATCAACTTGTCTTCTTTGTAGCTAGCATGTTCTTACGGTCCCTTTTACTGTCACTCAGCCTTCTCGCCTCTCCTCAGTGCCTTTCTACAGAATCACTCTGTCTTTGATCTAACGGTCCAACCCAAAGTCTTGCTCACTTCCCGCCATACCCAAGAAAGTCACATGACTGCCATGTGTCCTGGACAGAGAGATGGAGTCTTGCAAGGATCACTGGAAAGGCTCTCCAAATCGACTCACAGTAACATATCCTCTTTGGTTATCTCAGTTGTTCCAAGCTTCTTTTTAACCAGCAACTCTCAGTATTTTTTGGCTAGGCAGTTGATATATATAAGCTAATGGAGGCAAATCTGGTCACCGAGGGTGGCCCCATTCTTACAAGTTTGTATACCCCATCTAAGTGTTACAGTAAACACCATGAACTCAATTATTCACGTTTCCATTTATTCAGTACACATGTAGTCGAGGTCCTGCAATGTACTAATCTCCTGATGGAACTATTAGCATTGCTTGTTTACCCCCATTACTGCTGAAGAAATAACAAGTCTCTGTGGGTCAAAGACACCAATACCATCATGTCCTTTTGTACATCCTGGCTCGCTCATGTCCTTCCCTCTGCCTGGAATTTCTTTTCACCACCCAAGAACTCTAACTTATTCTTCCCAGATTCCCATGCTGAGAGTCCATTAACCTTCTCCACACTCCACCAACCTTGGTTCCACACAGACTGCCTCATACTAGAGGTAGCTGTGTTTGCATGCACCCACCCCTCTAAGCCGTAAGCTCCTTGAGGATAAGGACCATATTGGATTAAATGTTGGATTTCCAGTAATTGGCACAGTGCTTGATACACCATGCCCTGATACACAGAGGCTCCATAAATATTTGCTAAACTTTTAGTATATACATATATATATATATATATATATATTCTGTGATATATATGTGTGTATATATATACACATACATATATCCTGTGAGATATATATATATATATATATATATATATATATATTCTGTAACTTATTAGTTATATGCCCTTGGGTTCTCTGGGCTTCAGATTCTAAGAGAAATAATGGTACCTCTCCATAGGACTTTGGAGAATATGATTAAGATGATGCACACAAAATGCTCTGAAAACCTCCTGACACATGTAATCTCTCAATAAATATAGTAATAACGCAATTATCTCTTTTTATGCCAATATGTTTTATTCTCTTAACCCTAGGCTCCTTATTAAAAGTTAAAAATAAACAAGGTCCTTGCCCTGAAGGAGTGTAGGGTCTGTTTCTGCATGTTTGCTATGTTTCCTATTATACAACTAAAAGAGGTATTCTCAAAACAAAATATCAGAATATCACAGGTGGACAGCTCTTTCTGACTTTGTTTCAGTGGGACTGGCAAATGGCGGCTTGAAACCATGATGACAGAGAAAGGGTGAAGGGACACACTTCTGACCACTGGAGGCTAAGAACAAGGTTGTGGCAACCCAGTGTGTGGCCTTAGGATTTCTGAGCTCTGGGAACAAAGCAAGTGGTTTTCATATTAGAGGAAAAGCAAGTTCTGCTCTTATTTGTAGTTTCCTGTGACAACTGCCCTTTGCCTGCTCTTTCTCCTGGCCACAAGTTTAGCAGACCTTGACTGTAGAAATGCAAGCATCCCATCTTATGTCTGCCTATATGATTATAGGAGTACTGGGAGATAATAGGAGTCTCAGAGCTGCGAGGGACTGTATGAAACTCTGCTTGGAACCATCCAGGGACTTTGCTGCTGACATGGCAGACAGGCTGGCCTTATGCCGCCTCCAGCCTGCCCCCTTGTCTGCCCACCATTGTCAGCACCTGAGCCCATGGGCCCATCCCACTGACCCCGCACAGGCCTGACCTGCCCACGACCCTCAAACAACGCCTAGAATAAGGTGCAGAGTGCCTTTTCAGTTGACAGCAGATGGAGATAGCGGAGGCAGGGTCAGAGAGGGCAGAGAGGAAGGAGTACAGTGGGATGGGGGTAGGAGGAAGAGGAAAACCTGATGGAAGGTGACAGAGGGTACTTCTGAGAGAAATCTCCCCCCATCAGCTCTTATTCCATGGAGACTTTCCATTTAGTCAAAACAGAAATTTGGTTCCAAGGGAGTGAAGGAAACTTGTGGTGGTCAAAGGGACAAAAAAAGAAAAAAGAAAGGAAGTTACTTTCCCATAGCTCTCTCTCCTCTTTCTCTCCCCCACCACTAGCAGATAAAATTTCATTCCAAGTGCTTCTCAGTATGAACCAGGCTGATGGCCCTGATGACTATCTGATGCTTCCAAAGGAAACGCTCCCTGCCTGTGTGAAGCCATTAACATCAAGCATCAAGGTCACTCTGCCTGCACTCTGCTCTCATACACCTGGCCGAGAGCATGGCTTCATGGCCCAGAGCATCCTGCTACGGGTTATTCACTGCACCCAGGGGAGAGCAGCAGAGGGAACCTGCAGCAGGAGGGCTCTGGGTTAGAGAAGAGGACACAGCTCCAGCCAGAAGGGTTAGAAAACCCTGTAGCCTTCCTGCTCCAGGAGACGGAAGGTGTAGGAGGAATCATTCACACCTGCAATTGAGTCTTGGCTCAACAAGAGTCTCCCTCTGTGTTCTCAGTTTCTATAGCTGTAAAATAGGGATAATCATCCAACATGGAAAGAGTTGTTGGTAGCAGTAATTCCAGTTAAATACAGAGGATTGGATACATGTGTTTACCTTCAAAACCTCACCAAAATGAGAATAAAGGCAAAAAGGAATGGAAGAAGCAATCACAGAAGATGAAAGGCATCAAGTAGATGTTCATAGATGGAAAACCAATGGAGGAAGAAAAACTAACACAGCAGAAGGGCACACAGTTGGGGGTGGGGAGAACAATGAGAGGCAAATCCATGTGGCCCCCCAGGAAACCAGATTGGCTCTGAAATGAGAGTACCAGGTACTATGGAAGGAAAAGTGAAGCATGGAGCTGAAAAGGCAGCAGTTGCTCAGAAGTCCCTAAGAAGCGAATAAACCCCATGTTCCCTCCTCCACCCCACACAGCGAGGCAAGTTCTTCTACAAAGAGGAAGAGACAGAGGTGTAGAGATGGAGCAGAATTCTTCATATGCCCCAGCTTTCACCAACACCAGTCCCTTTCCCCCTAGAGCTCTGGATTGCTGGAAGCCAGTTATTCAACCCCCAGGCAAGAGGGTGGAGAATTCCCCGGAAAAATGAATGGACCCTGCAGATGTTGGCATTTGGGGGTCCACCAGTGAAAACTCCAGCTCACAGCTTAATCACCCCAGACTCCAGGACCCAGTGAGTTAAAGCCCAACAATCAAAAAGGGTTGCCTCAAAACACAAATTCCAACCAATTTTTCTTACATTGTAAAGTATAATAATGTACATAAAAAGAGCATATATCATGTCCATAAAGAGTTAAAATAATCCTATTGAAAACACCTGCATGTACCATTTGCCATAGGAAATAGAACCTCACCAATAACTTTGAACCACAGATGTGTTCCTGCCCTCTTGTATCTTTCTCCATCTCAAAGTAACCACTATGCTGAGTTTTGTTTTAATCATTTTTTTTTGTTTTTCTTTGTAGTTTTACCACACATGTATATATCTCTAAACAATATATTGTTTAGTTCTGCCTGCCTTTGAACTTTACATAAACAGTGTCATACTGCACTTATTCTATGATTTGATTTGTTTGCCCAAAATTATGCTTTGGGGGTTCATCCACATTGAAATGTGCCTGCAGATTTATTCTTTTCATTGATGTATAGAAGTACATTTAAGAAAACCTTGTAATTTATGTATTCCTTCTCTTTTGAGTGGATTTCTGGTTGTTTCTAGGCTGGTATTATTGTGAACAGTGATGTTCTGGGCGATTTCATACAAGACACCTATTGTGCCTGTGTCGTTCTTTAGAGTATATATGTCATAGAGGCAGACTTGCCAGGGCATAAACTTTACTCACGCTCAACTTTACTAGATTATGTAAAATAATTCTCATAGTGGATTTGACCAATTTACATTCTACCATCTGTATGAGGATTCTCTGAACTCCAAATTCTCACCAATGCTTGGTATTGACCATTTAATTTTTGCCTATCTAGGTGATGTGAAATAGGTTGTTTTGGTTTTATGTTGCATTCTTTGATTACTAATGAGGTTGCACATTATTTTAGATTATTTTTAAGTCATAAACACATCCGTTTAGTAAAATGCTCATTCATTTCATTTGCTCATTTTTAAAAGTAGATTTCTTATAGTTTTTATATATTCTAAATAGGAATTTTTTGCTGGTTACATGCATTGAAGACATATTCTTGCATTTATTGACTTATCTATTTGGTGTATTTTGAGAAATACAAGTTCTATGGTCAATGTTATCATGCTTTTCCTTTATAGATGGTGTTTCTGTCTTTTGGAAAAAAAGTGATACAGGAGAATATCTTTGTGACCTCAGAGCAGAGAATAATTTGTTAAAGTTTTAAAGATTTGCACCTCACATTTTAGTTCCAGATTCAACTAGAATTGGTTTTAAGATATATTGTCAGGTTGTTGTCTATTTTTGATAACTGCCACATGAAAAATGATGTTTAGAACCACTCTGTGAAAAGTTTATCCTTTCCTAATAACCTGCCTCTGTCATGCATTGGCTAACAATAATGCATGTAATGCATTTAGAAGAGTGTTTGGTACATGTGGAGCACCCTGTAAAAGATGTTTGTGAATTCTCTTAATCCTTACAGCAACACTTTGAAGTAGGTATTATTCTTACTCTTATCATTACTCTTAGCCTTCTGAAGCACAAGAAGGTTAAGTAATTTGTTCAAGGTTACATACTTAATAAGCAGTAATCCTGGCTACAGAGCTGACAACCTTAATTTCTATGCCTGCACTATCCAATCCAGTGGCCATTAGTCACATGTGGTCACTGAGCACTTGAAATGAGACTAGTGTGACAGAGGATTTGAAATAGGGTCTACTTAAATGTGAAATTTATACTGGATTTCAAAACATTAGTCCAAAAAATAATGTTAAATATCTCAAATTAATAATTTTATATTGATTACACATTGAAATGATATTTTTGTTATAGTGGGTTAAATAAAACATATTAGTAAATTTAATTTTATCTGCTTTTTAAAATGTCCATTAATGTGACTACTAGAAAACTTTAAATTACATATGTGGCTTGTATTACATTTCTACATGGACAACACTGCTCTATACTCTACTGATTCTCCTGGTTGTCCTATATGTGTGGGCTTATTTGAGGGCTTATTAATCTATTTAAGTAATTAAGATAGTATGTTGTTAATTCAGGGTTAAAAAGGCAAATCAATGGCAAAGATTTTTGGTGATATAGGGAGAGCAACTTTTATCACCTGATTCATCTTCATCCGAAGTGTCTTAAACCTTCTTGGATCTTTGCTATTCCATATAAGTTTCCAAATCAGCTTGTTGAGTTCCACTAAAAACACTTTTGGATTATTTTTTGGAATTATATTAAGTAAATCAATCAATTTGGGGAGAATTGACATTGTCACAATACTGAGTCTCCTTATCCATGAATATGTACGCCATTTCATTTATTCTTGTTTTAACAGCTTTCAAAAAATTTTAAGTATTCTCTCCATAATGACTTACACAATTTTTTGTTAGATTTATTCCTAGGCAACTTATATGTTTAATTGTCAGTATAAATTGTATATCATTCGTAACTGTATTTTCTAATTATTTATTGCTGTTATATAAAAATATGCTTGATTTTTGTGTATTGATATTATATTTAGCAACCTTACTAAATTCTTTGATAAATTCTAAGAATTTGTCTGAAGATTCTTTGAGGTTTTCTGCTCACTGGTCAGTCTACTCAAGTGGTAGTATTTCAGTTGCAGGAAAAGAAGTCCCTATCAGCCTCATCCTTAAATAAAAGTAGAGAGCAAAGAATCACAAGACATTTAAAGCAAGCCTGTAAATAAAAGACAGAGACTAAATCAAACAACACAAAATGAAACTTAGAGGACACAAAATACAAGAAAGGAACAATATAAAACAAACAAAAATAGTATTCCCAGAAAGAAATTTTTTTTCTGTTACATTCATGAAATAATGAAAACATATTTCTATTATTAAAAATCGAAGAACAAAAACAGATATTGGATATTGAAGAGATAATAAATAGCTAAATATAAAATTAAGTAGGAAGGTTGAAACAATTTTAAAGACAAGGAAATCCCCTAGAAACTACACAAAAATAAATAAGAGAGAGAGAGAGAAGGACAAATAGAAAAGAGATAAGCTTATTAGATAACCAGTCTGCAAGGTTCATCATCATTAGCTAATAAAAGAGGAGCCATTATAAATAAAAGCAGAGGAAAGGAGAGGAGAGACTCATCAAGAGATAGTACGAGGAAATTTTCCAAATTTGGTGGAAATAAGTTTTCAGAATGAAAGGGCCCATCAAATACTCAGTACAAGGAACACAAAAAGACTCACTTCAAAATCCATCCGGGTGAAGTTTCAGAGTATTAGGAAGAAGATACTAAACATTCTGTGGACTTAAAGGTCACATATCAAGGCTGAGAATAAGAATGACCTCACCATTCTCAACAACAACACTTAACCCTAGAAGACAATGGAGCAACACTTCAAATTTCTGAGTAAGTTATGTCCAACCTTGAATCATATATCTAGTTGGACATTTTTAGATAAACAAGGTCTTAAACATTTTAACTTCCATTCATCCATCCATTTTTAAGTTGTTACTAGATGATCAAAAAATAAGGAAGTAAACTAACAAAGAGGAGGACATTTAATCCAGGAAATGGGAAAATATCATAGAAGAGTCATGAAGAGAAACAGTCCCAGGAAGAAGGGGAAAGGAAGTCCCAGAGTGATAGCTCTACAGCAGGCCCAGCTGAGACTGGGACAGGAAATAGAAAAAAAAAAAAAAAAGCATGAGAAATGGTTATATACTCTAGGAAACAAAAAGATATGCAAGGAGCCATGGTACTTAGATCATCAATGAATGGTATTTATATAGTCATATTAATGTAAACACTGGTCATAATTCAATAAAAAATAATTATAAGTAAGATGGTAGAACAGGTGGGGTGGGATCCAGCATAATAGGCTTTTAATAAATAATGCCTGAAATTGACAAATTGATGATATTTAGAACAATGGAGAGATACTGCCAAGAATTAAACTTGCTTACCTCTGGGATGTGCAATGACAGTGGTCAAGGAGACAATAGGGGATTATTGTTTGATTGTACCATGTTGTGCTATTTGACCTCTAAAACTGTATGTATGTGTTAATTTAATGGAAATTAAAATTAATCTTTATTTTTTAAAAAGATATAGAACCTGTTACATCAATGGTGCTCAAAAATATAACTGTCTATTCTTCTTAAAATGCTGACATACATCTGAAATGTGTTCATCGTTTAGCTTTGGTTCTCCCAAAAATTAGGGTCTGAGACAAGGGCTTGCACACAAATGGTTTATCTGAGGGAATGACCCCCAGAGTTCAGAAAAGGAGGACCTAGAAGAATGAAATAGGAAAAGAAAAACAACTAAATCAAACATGTGTTACTGAGCTGTTTATGTGTCCGTGGGCAATAGGAATGCAGTCCTGCTGAAGATCCTCTGAAGAACTATGTGTGTCATAATTGAAACTGCAAAAGAGAAGTATTTGACCCCCAGCTCTGGTCCCCTGTTGGTCAAGTTTGCCCCACAGAGTGTTAACTCCCTAACACTTCGCCCCCTTCCCACACTATAGCAGGAAGCCCAGGGCAGAAGGCAGCAGATAAGTGATGCAGCTGGGGTGAAGCATGGTCAGGCCATACCTGCATAGCTATTGGCTGAAGCAACAGCCGAAGGAGGAATATAGGCTGAGAGGATGTAAGCTGGTGGATAAAAGATGACCAACATGTATGGTTAAATGAATACACACATGTATATTCCAAGCTACCTCTTGTTTACCCTCCATAGTCCCACTTTCCCTTATACTCCCCAAATCCAAAAATGCCTTTGGTGGGGAAATGGGGGGGAGGAATAAATTTGGAATTGGGAATTAACAGATACATACTACTATAGATAAAATAAACAACAGGACCTACTGCATAGTACAGGGAACTCTATTCAATATCTTGTAATAACCTATAATGGAAAATAATCTGAAAAAGAATATATATATTATATATATAGTAAATCAACTACACTTCAATAAAAAAATTAAAATTAAAAAAACTCTTTGGTGAACATAAATGTTTCCTAGTCTACTTTGTGCCAGTTAAGCTCTGTCCTTACATGACCCCTCATCTCTAATGCTGTCTGCATCAAGGGCTATATTTCAGGTGGCAGGAGCCACATCAGCATTTGTCCTCTGGTCTGGCACCCACCATGACTCTGTAGGATGATATTATTCAACAAAGGCTTTGTCCTGGGGACATGGAGGAGGTGATGGTGACCCAGACTGGGGCACAGTAATCTGCAGGCGATCCTCTTTGACACTGCTTCATCCATTCTGATGTGTAGATATAAACAAGCCTCTCTCTGCATCATCATTTTCTACCAGTCATCCCTGAAAAACTGCTTGGAGGGAGGAGACTTACCACCATTTGTTGATCTCAATTGTCCAGACTCTCCCTGTCCCTGGGACCACAAATAGTAGATTTGGCTGTAAAAAGTGCCTTATAGGAATCAAAACTCTTACGCAATGCTGAGGTTCTCAGGGAAGCATTGATGGGAAGACTGTGGTAGTCTACTTCTCTCCGTCTTGTAGTCATGTGTACAGAGAAGGCTCCAAATAAATATTTGATTAGAAACTGAAAGAATGAAGTCATCAATCTCCTTCTCTCTCACAGGAAAAAATGTTGATCAGATTATAAACTCTTTAAAGGCAAGGATGACTAATAGGGCTTTAGGGGTAGAGAATTTGAAGGAGTGTCTAATCCAGTGGTTCTCAAAGGGTAGTGCTTGGACCAGCAGCAACAGCATCAGTAGAAATGTTTAGAAATGCAGAATCTTGGGTCCCATCCACATTTACTGAATCATAACTCTGTGGGTAGAACCCAGTAATCTGAGTTTTAACAAGCCCTCCAAATGGTTCTGATACACGTTCAAGTTTGAGAACCACTGGTCTAAAGTTATCTGGCCTGCTTTTTTTGTAGATAAGGAAACTGAGGACAGAAGTGAGAGGCAACACAGCCAAAGCCACAGAGCCAGGAAACAATGGGTCTAAGAAGTAAAGCACAATTTTGTGACTTCATCTTATGACCCAGTCTTCTGTCTACTCTTCCATGCCAACACGCTCTCACCTTCCTCCATGTTCCTAGAACAATGAAGTTTTACGTAACTTATTAGGTCAATGTGTTGGTGAAGGTAGTTAACAAACCAAGGTCATAAATCTGATCCTCAGTTGGGACCATTTTCATTTTTCCTTCCATGACTACAAACTGTAATCCTACTCCAGTTAAGCATCTCACAAATACATTCCTTTTGTCCTTAGGAGGAATAAGTATAAAAGTATGAAAGGCTTAGTGAAAATTCCATCATCTCTATTAGGGAAATAATATAAAACACATCCTATATGTTGGTCCTGTGACAACATCTTTGTATAGGAACAGCCACATTGTACATTCCCTTCACATAGAGCAGCGTGTGTATTCAGCCAGACGTCACACCAGTAAACCAGTTCTGGTGCCCTCAGCCAGAAATGTTGCAACCATCAACAGCCTACCTCCTACTCATGCTTTAAGCCAGAGGGTCCTAAACTCTGAGGTTTCATGGATCAGTAATATTTCCAAAAATTTTGAAAGGCCGATATGTGATCATCCCCTTTTATTTTATCAAATAAAGACATAGACACAAAAACAACAATTACACCCGCTTCTGTCATCGCCATCTAATGTCACCATCATTTTGTATAAGTAACCAAAAGGGTACAGCATCTCAAAATAAAGACAATATTTTCCCCCAGATCTGAATTCATGCAATCATACTACATTGCCCACATTTTTCTCATTTCTCTTGTGACCTCTATAATATTAGCATGGGGTGGCATGGATCTGCAGATCAGGGTTTGGGAACCACCTTTCCTTTAAGCCAAATCATCTTTGGCACAGCCTGGCTTAGGTGTCTCTCTGGATTCCCACAGCACCCTGTGACTATTTCAGTGATTGTACTTTTTATATTCATTTATAGTTATCTGCTTATGAGTATATTTCTCCTACTCTAGTGTAAATTTTTAAAAACAAGAATTAAGACTATTTAAATATTTGATTTTGTTCTTTAGCACTTGTCTGGCACGTGAGAGCCAGGCAATAAGTAACTGTGGAAGGAAGGAAGGATAGAAGTAAAGAAGAAAGGATGGAAAGAGGGAAAGAAGGAAGGAAGGAAGGAAGGAAAGAAGGAAGGAAGGAAGGGAGGGAGGGAGGGAGGGAGGGAGGAAAAGAGGAAGGGCTGGATTTCGCCACAAAATCTCTCTAATAACCAATATTTCTGCCTTTAATTCTTAGAAGTGAAAGGCAGCCTTAATGTAGGCAACCTGAGCCAGACAGCCCCCATTCTGACCAAGGAAGTAGTATCTAGAACCAAGTAAGCCCACACTTGACTTGCAATCTTGCCAAATATCAGGTATAACTTCCCTCTGGCTGCTTATTCTCTAAAAACAGCCTGATATCAGAGCCTTGGTTTCCAAGAGGAAAATGGGGGCAGTAGACAGCTCAGGAGAAGGAAGAGGTTAGGGAAAGGCTTATGGGAGGTGTCTGAAAGGAAGTTGCAATTCATTAGAGTCATGCTCTGTGGAGCTACCAGGCAGGCCAGGGGATGGTTCAGACATTGAGCCCAGAGTTGATGGGATTCCTCATTCACACTGCTCTTAAAGGACATGTTGACATTAGACAGTTATAATGTGTCTCTGGAATGGGAACCTCTGGAGAATTTAAGGAGCTGCCACGGTCTCCAAGTTCCTGGTTGATGTACCATGATGCAATGGGGCTTGATATTTCAGAAAGGTCCAAAGACAGGATAAAACCACCTCTGTGCCAGGAGAGGAGACAGGAGGAAGAAGAGGTGGGCCACACGATAACCCCCAGAAGGAAAGGTTGTTTTTAGGTTCCCATAATCACAGGCAAGAGGCAGAAAGGAGCACCTCCCACCAAAACCCCTCGAGGAGGGGGCCAATGACAACATCTTTAACCCACCTACTTCTTTGTCCTAGTGTCCAGGGACGCATCATGGAAGACAGACCAATGCCCTCATGTCTGCAGCCCTGGGACTTTCCTAAAGGGAGAGAGAATTCCTGTTTGGGGAATTTTTAAAGTCTTTGTGTTGCATATCTTCCCTCAGCCCAGCTTCCAAGCTGGAGTAGAAGCTGAATGGGTGTCAGAACTTGCTGAAAATAAGAGACTGGATTCAGTGACTCCTAAAGGGCCTCATCAGCAGAGGAGCTCGGAAAAGGAGAAGAAAAACAGAAACAAAGGAGGCCAAAGATACAGGAGGCAGTGAGTGGCAGAAGCCAGGAGTGGAGTTTAGAGCTGATCTGAAAGTTCATGCAGGAATATTTGAACAAAGTAGGAAGTGATTAACCAACCCCAGCGATACACTCACTTGAGTAGAAGCAAAGATTTATGGATTTCCTACCACCTACCAGGCATTATGCTGAGCCCCTCCCTCAAGGAGTTTACAGTCTATTAGGGGAGAGAAACACATAAATAGACACCTATAGTAGCAATTCTATCAAATGTTCACAGAGGACCTGCTGATGCCAGGCTGGCTTCTCAGCACTATGCGTTTACTCCTCCCAACAGCCAAAGAAGTAGGTCCTGTTATTAGTGTCACCCTCATTCTACAAACAGGAAATGGAAGCACAGGAAGTTTAAGTGACATGCTCTATAGCATCCAGATAGGAGTGATGGAGCTGGAGTTGAAAGTCTGTGTTCTTATAATATTATGCTGAGAGGCAGTGCTACCACAGTGGCCAATTTCACAAAGAAAAGTAGGACTAGGGCAGTAAGAGTTCAGAGGAGGAGGCTCAGAAGTCCTTTCCTCATATCAAGGCTGAGTTCTGAAGAATAGTGGACAAATACTAAGAGAAGACTGTTAGTCTTAAGCTGACTTAGGGAGGGAAAAAAGGAATCAAGAAATTTAAACTAAAAGTATAGAAATGAAACAGAAGTTAAGATTTGGAATTTAAAAACCAGGAAGATACAAAACTTCAGACTAACTGGCCAACATTCATTGACCTTGCCTGTCTTCCCAAGGGTCCCCAGCAACACTAGCATCCCTGCTTTTCCAGCCCCTGCCCCAAACAAAAAGGGCTACCTGCAATACATCTCTTCAGTTCCCACCTCAAGCTTGCCTTGGTTTGGACATAAACGAAGAGGGGGCTTAAAAATAAATAAGGAAATAAAACAGGAGATGGTCAAAAGACATTGGGAACCGGAGCTACCAAAAAAGTCTTATTTATGTCAAACATTTGAAAAGTTAGGCTGGTAGGAACAGAAAAGCCAGAAAAAGAAAATAAGTTGGACATTTGTTTAGGTTAGTGCTGTTCAGCAGACCTCTCTAAAATGACTGACATGTTCTATCTCTGTGCTAATACAGCAGCTACGAGTCACATGTGGCTATTTAATTTTTTTAATTTAAATTACATTTTAAATTCAGTTCCTTAGTTACCGTAGCTACATTTCAAGTACTCATTAGCCACACGAGGCTAGTGATTACCAGATTGGACCTCATGGTTGTAGATTATACAACTTTGTTGAGGCTTAGTACAATAGGAGGCAAATTCGGACGTCCAAATTTGGGATACAGTTTGATAGCTCTATGATACATGGGCTTCCTTTAGGAGAGATAACATTTTTTCTAATTGAAAAAAAAAGCCATAGTGGAAGTGAGAAAATTATGTGGATAAGTAGTCGCTTGAGAGGTGTACATTAGATATTTCTTATTTGATAAGGAGACTACACGGTGAGTTAGGAAACCTAATTCCTAGTTTCTCATCCTCAGCCTGACATGTGCTTGGTGTGTGAGCTCACACAAACAAGTTCTCCTCTCTGATCTCCTAGCTTTTCTCTAATGAAGATTGGGTCATGATCATGGACGACAAATAGGAAAATAGAAAGCACATACACCACCACTCCCCATACCTGTTCCCACCGCAGACACAGGTAATTAAGCTCAACACTCTTTTCCATTGAGCTGAGGTCAGCCCTGGGCTTCTTACAATTTAGCACAACAAGCAGGCACCAACGATTAATCAGAATTGTCACAGAAAATGAAACCTCTTTCCTACCTCGGTTTGGGCTAATTATTAAATCAATTTGTGATTGTTTGATAACTCAGATGACCAAAAAAAAGAATAAAGAGAATGAAATAACACTGAAAAGACCCTTATCTGGACAATTGTCTTCAAGACTGTTGGCCACAACCAACCAACTGCCTTTCTGAGGAATCAGGCTGCTTGTCGTGTTGTTTAGAAACACTTTGACAGTATTCAGAGGGTCACTCTGCCATGACGGTTAATTTTATGTGTCCGCTTGGCTATGCTACGGTGCCCAGTTATTTGGTCAGACACCAGTCAAGATGCTGCCGTGAAGATGTGATGTAATGTGTGAATCAGTACATTTTGAGTAAAGTAGGCTGCCCTCTGTATGTGGGTGGGCCTCAACTAATCAGGTGAAGGCCTTAACAGAAAGGACAGAAATCTCTGGAAGTGGAAGGAATTCTGCCTCCAGGCTACCTTCAGATTCCAGACAATATTCTTCCCTGGGTCTTCAGTCTGCTGGCTCTCCCTAAAGATTTCAGACTTTCCAGCATTAAAAATCTTTCTCTCTCAATCGATCTCTCTCTCTCTCTCTCCATATATCTCCAATATATACATATATGTACATATGTGTGTATGTATTTACAGCTGGCCCTTGCATAACACGGGTTTGAACTGTGCAGATCCACTTACACGCAGATACACAGAGATTTTTCACTAAATATGTACTACTGTACATGATCTGCAGTTGGTTGAATCCACAGATGCAGAACGGTAGATGTGGAGCATCTGCATACATGGAGGGCCAACTACAAGCTGTATGTGGATTTTTGACTGCATGGAGGATTGGTGCCCTTAACCCCTGTGCTGTTCAAGGGTCAACTGTACACACACACACACGCACACACACACACATCCTATTGGTTCTGTTTCTCTGGGGAATACTGATTAATACACCTGCCAAGAACACAACACAATACATGTATGTACCTACAATCCTATAGGGGTACTGAATACCCAACCACTGATATAAAGATGTGCATTTCACGCCAAGTAAATGCTGGTGTGTTTGTATGTTTGTGAAGTAGAAGCTTGGGGTGCGTCCTAAGCCCTGTTCTCAACTTCGTCTTGGCCTATAAACTTCAGGCTTCATGAGCTATGGAAAATATTTACCAGTGCCCTTTACTCTCCCTGGATGCGAAAGAGAGGGCAGAAGGAACCCACCCCATCACAAGCCTCCGGTTAACTGTTCAGGGGCAAACAAGGCCTGGGCCCGCACTGAAGATGGGAAATTGTGTCACAACCAGCATGTGCACAAGTACAGAACAGCACCTTCCAGGGGCCAGCTCCTTTCATTCCTTCTCTTTAACCACTCAACAAACTTCAGGAGTTTGCCGGTGCATAGAAAGAAGTGCAAATGTTTTTCACCCTCAGATGAATTTTATTTGGCCAGCATGCCTTTTTAAAAAAATTGGGAAATTTCCAATTAAAATTCAGATTCCAGCTTCTCTTTGGAAAAAGGAGTACTGAACATATTCTGCACACGTTTTTGTGTGGTCGTAACAAGGTGAAGATAAGTAGATGGGGAAGAAGACTCCAAGTTGGCGAATCCCCACTGTCCCTTGTATCTTTCATTGGGCACAGTTGGTCACCTACTGTATGTCTAGGCCTTTGAGGTGGGCACCTTAGCTCCTCTGTCCTGGGCCAGGACTTCTTGAAGGAAGACTTTGCTTATGCATGTGGGGGTGCCCCACAGGGCTGGGCAGCACCTGGCACGTGAAGCTCTCAAGGATCTCCCATTCTGAGTGGCCATAGCACAGGCTCCAATTCACAGGGTCTAGCTGAAGTCACAGTTTGGCTATAGTGGCAGTGACAGGCAGCTCCAAGGGAATCATACAGCCCGGGAAGAAGAGCTCAGGGTGAGAGTATCAAGGCTAAGAAAGTTGCTTGTGAGATTTTAGATGGCAGCTTGGGCTCACCTGAAGACGGGGCAGGCTGGGTGCTCTGTGCCCTAGCACGTGTTTAAAGTCACAGAGGCGAAGCAGAAAATGCCTAATGTGCTGTCAGCCCCCGGGGACGGTCCCCCAGGCTGATGAAAGGGAAGGAGCTGGACACATTAGAGTCGGCTCAGAAGGGAGAAGTAGTCGCTTGAGAGGTGTACATTAGATATTTCTTATTTGATAAGGAGACTACACTGTAGTTAGGAAACCTAACTCCTAGTTTCTCATCCTCAGCCTGACATGTGCTTGTGTGTGAGCTCACACAAACAAGTTCTGGGCAGAAGCAAAACAAATGTTACACACCCCCTATCCCAGCCTTTTGTTATTTGGGGGTTTCCTGCTGCCCCCTTGCCCTTGCAGGAACATTGCTTAAGTGAGTTTCTAGAAAAGGTTTCCGAAGAGTTTCCTTAACACAGTGTCCCTTCCTCAAATGGGCAGTTCCCCCCACTTGTGCCTGCAATCTCACCTCCTCGCCCTTTGCCCTCCCTCCATTGCTGACTACCTTCTCCTCAAGACCCATTTCAAATGCCACCTGCCCACTACGGCACTCTCTGGCCACATATGGTGATTTAAATCAAAATTTCCTGAAATTAAATAAAATTCAAAATTCAGTTCCTCAGTCTCGTTAGCCATGTTTCCAGGGCTCCATAGCTACGTGTGGCTAGTGGCTACCATACAGAACAGCACAGACACAGAACACTTCCACTCTGGCCAAACATTCTATGGACGGTGCAGTGTTAGAATCTAGAATGGAGCCTGGGGGTCTAGGGGAGCTGGGAAAACAGAAGCCGCTGAGCTTGGGGCTCCTTCGAACACTCCCTGCTCTATTTCTTCTTCTCAGAGATGTGTCTGGGCCTCTTGATCTGGACTGAGAACAGTGTAAATTCCTGGGAGAAAAGCCCAGAACTGTTCTGGCTGCAGCCTGCTCCCAGGGGGTGTGGGTTCCAGGAGGGAGGGGGACAGGCAAAGCCAGGAGAGGTTGAAGTGACAGTTAGTGAAAAAATCTCAGACCACCCTTCGCACTGCCCTTGTACTGGCCAGTCTCCCAAACACCCAGGGCTCCTAAAGGAGAGACAGAGAAAGCCGAGGCCTCAGGCTCAACCCTCTCCCTAGCCCGGGTCCTGGACTGGTGCAGGGCTTTCAGAATGTGGAGAGGATGGGGGAGGTGTGGACACAGGCATAGCCACATCTCCTTCCAAATGGTAGGAGGGATCGAGTGTGCGAGTGATGGGCCCTCTGTGACCTGGAATGAAGCCCTGGAGCATGGGAGCTTTCACCTTGGCCTTCTCAGGCAGAAAACCTATCTGAGGCCTCGCTGGCCTTGAGCCCACTGCTCCAAGCTGACAGTATTGCTCTCAGCTCACACACTGGTGGGTGTTCAACTGCAGTTTTCACCATGAGTGAGTAAGGAGCACCTCCTTCAACCCAGGACTCTTGGGCCAGGAAGATATGACCTCAAGAACCTGACCCCTCTGGTCCTCCTCCTATTAACACTGTGGCTACATGAAGGCTCTTACCTCTAACTTTGGCCCCTCCCTCTTTCTTTGCCAAACACTGCAAAGGCTGAGAGAAAATAAGGAAAAGGGAGTGGTGGTTAAAGTGGGCGAGATGGGGAGGTGAGAGGAGAAGGGCGCTGGAAAGAGGAAGGGAAGAAGAGCCCAGAAGCTGCATGAATAATGAAGAGCTGGAGGGAGGCGAGGGAGAGAGCAGGAGACTTGGCACAGAGCCCCCCAAATGCATAGTCGCTGCTGTGTCTGTGCTGCTGGCTGATGGCATCTCTCCCGGCCTCACACCATCTGCTGGGCTGACTCGCCCCTGGTGGCAGCTGGTCCCAGTGTTGACCAAGCAAGGTGGAGGGGAGTGGCAGAGGGGGTAGCTTTCTTTCCTCCCTCAGGCCCTGGAATGCCCATTCCTAGCCCTACCTGCCAGGAGCAGAGGCGCTGAGATGTGGTGGTCTCTAGCTGGGCAGCTGTAGGGACCACTCCGCCGCTCAGCCAGCAACTCACTAATCAGGGTTGCTTCTAGAAGATCCTGACTCAGCATCAAGCAAGGGAAGGAGGATGATGATGGGGGTCAGGGAGTGCAGTCAATGCTCTCTGGGGCCCCAGCTCTTTGGTGGTCCATGCAGGGTGAAAGGATGTCCTTGGAGCCCCACACCTGAGCCTCCACAACCCATTCTATGTCGCCTATGTTTATTTATATGTCAAAGACCCTTTCCAAGCCAAGTGTCCCAGCTTCTCCAGTCACTTCCCCATGGTCTATAGCTATCTTTGCCTCCGAGATCTTTCTGTACTTCTTCAGGGAATCAGGTCATATACAGGAATTATTACTTCTCCAACCTCTTCCAGCTGTAGAATTCAGTTCTGCTTTTTTACGAATAAAGTAACAGAAACCCAGAAAGGGAAAGATGACCAGGTGAATGCCACTTAGCTGGAGGTGTCCGGCCAAGATTGGAACTTTTGGCTCTGGACTCCCAGCCTGACCGTTCCTCCTTTGCTTCTCTGGCCTCCACTAAGTGGAGAGCCAATGAAGTGAACAGTTATTTCTACACCACACAGTACACCATGTATGATTTCCGAACAAACTTACAGCTCAATTGTGCTGTCTGGATGGTTCCAAATTGCTCCTGGTGAGCCTGATTTCCCTCTGACTCTTTTTTTTTTTTTTTTTTTTTAGTTCTTAAAACTACAGGCCATCTGCCATCCCTGTGGGAGGAAGGAGATGGCCGGAGGGTCATTAACAGATCCTACGTGACGCCTGGGCCATAGCGCTCAATTCTGCCAAGCAGCCTCAACCATCCGATCCTAGAAAATGCCCGCAAGAGTCCAGCTCTTTTTTCCCTGGGGGCTTTCTGTTTCTGCTCAGAAGAAAATTGGTTTAGGAGAGCAGATGCAAAGTGCACGCAGCGAGGAGCAAGGGGTCAGGATGTGGGATTAAGAGAGATGGGAGGCCTTGACGAGAATCCCACAGCAGCTTTTTCCTTGGGAAAGTCTGGCTTTTGCATGGATTTCTAATCCTTGCTGACTCAGAAGAAAGCTCGGACGTCATATTGCCGCATTAAGGTGATTTGCGTTGCCTCACACAGCCACGGGCTCCTGAGTAGAACTATTCCTTCGACTTGACATAAACAATCCAGCTTTGCGATAATGTAGTTATGATGTAACCCAGACTTATTTGACTTAATTTGCACATGAGCACCGTGGGAAATGAATGGGTGTCGCTGTAACTGAAAGAGGCAGCTGTTGGTAAGAATTGTTAGCACAGATTTCTACAAACTCACAAAGGGTATATTTGGTTTGCTACAGAAGATAAGTCAACTTGGTAATGCTGATGATAGACTTGGGAACCCCCTGGAGGTGACAGGAAGCCACAAAGCTCATGGTGTTACAAAGGCAATTACTAGTTTTATCATCTCGCTAGGTAGGGTCCCTTGGCCTCTGGAGCCAGACTGCCTGGGGCTGAATAAGGGTTCCTCACTTTCCAGCAGTAGGAGCCCAGGCAAGTTACTTAACCTCCTGGTGCCTCAGTTTCCTATTTTATAAAATGAGCATATCTATTTACTGTAGCCAGGACATGGAAGCAACCTAAGTGTCCATCAACAGATGAATGGATAAAGAAATGTGACACATATATACAATGCAATATTACTCAGCCATAAAAAGAAACGAAATTGAGCTATTTGCAGTGAGGTGGATGGACCTAGAGTCTGTCATACAGAGTGAAGTAAGTCAGAAAGAGAAAAACAAAGACTGTATGCTAACACATATATATGGAATCTAAAAAAAAAAGTGGTTCTGAAGAAACTAAGGACAGGACAGGAATAAAGACACAGGCCTAGAGAATGGACTTGAGGACCTGGGGAGGGGAAAGGGGAAGCTGGGACGAAGTGAGAGAGTGGTATGGACATATATACACTCCCAAATGTAAAATAGATAGCTAGTGGGAAGCAGCCGCATAGCACAGGGAGATCAGCTCGGTGCTTTGTGACCACCTAGAGGAGTGGGATGGGGAGAGTGGGAGGGAGATGCAAGAGGGAGGAGATATGGGGATATATGTATACGTATAGCTGATTCACTTTGTTATACAGCAGAAACTAACACACATTGTAAAGCAATTATACTCCAATAAAGATGTTAGAAAAATAAAATAAAATGAGCATAATTACAGTTCGTGTATCATAGGGTTATACGTCAGTTATCACATCTGTTGCCGACTTTGACTAAATACCACTTCCTGGAGTGGGTCCCTCCCTTCCTATTACCCTCCCCCCATGAGGGCTCATCTTGTTCTCCCCTGTGTGTGGAAGCCTGGAACACCTATTTCACTCTCCAAAGTCTAGATTCCTTCCTCCGAAGGTCCAGCTCCAGACAGGAACCGCAATGCAAAAAGCTCAATGGCCAGGACGGCTGGCAGTAAGTAGGGCAGTAAAGATTCATATCTATAGCCTCTCATAGAAAAGGAAAGGCTCCCAAATTTCAAGACGCCACGTGAAAAAGTCATGTGACTGGAAAGGATCTGTGGCCGATTGAAGCTGGCCTCCATTGAGAAGGAAGTCTCCTTCCCCTCTCTTTGAATCTGGACTGGCCTGATGACCTTCTTGGCAACAGAATGTGGCAGAAGGGACAACCCAGGGCTTCAGAAGTTAGGTCTTGAGGTGCCCCAGAGCTTTTTCCTGGGTTTCTTGGTACACTCCCTCTCAGAGCTCTGAGCCACAATGGAAGAAGTTTGGTTGCCCTGCTGCACAGACCACGTTGTGAGGCCTGGGACTACATGGAAAGGAAAAGTATGCTAGCTGAGCCCTGCCTTCCAGTTACCCCTGCCATGGCATCGGACATGACAGCAGAGCTGTCCTAGACCCCAACACCAGTCCACCTGCCAGCTGTAAACCACTGAGTGAAGCTAGCTGCCACCATGTGGAGCAAACGAATCACCCAGCTGAGCCCTGCCCAAATTCCTGACCCATGAGATCATGAAATATAAGAAAAATATAACAAGATTCTTGAGAACCACCTAACTCAGGATGGTTTATCTCACAGCGATAAACAATAGTGTCCGTACCAGATATAAGTATAGCCACGGGCAGCAAAGTCAGACATGTCTGAAACATCCCATGAGTTAGTTGAGAGGACTTTTTAAAATCTGCTGTGACTCCCCTTTATTGGGGGGAAGCCACTCTTCCCTCGTTCTCTAACAATGCTGCCCAGCATTACAACTTGTGGCAGAAATAAATGGTTAGACATTCAGCAAACCTATTTTCTTTCCTGCTGGGATCACAGCCAGCCTGCATGTCCCATACAATATTCCAGTCCATGCATGGGGCTGAGTTCTGGGCCAATGAAGTGTGAGCGTGGCCCATAAGAGAACCTCCTGCACTCTGGTGCAGGAAGAGACAGTTTCTCTTCCGCTGTCTGTTGGTTGAATGCTGATGCTCTTGGTGACCTTGGAAGCCACAATTGAAGATGGGAGAATCTCCCTCAGCCTGTGTGCTTGAGAATGTTCTCCTGATTGGACTTTATAAGACTAAAAGGTCAACTTCTATTGTGTCAAGCCCCTGAGACTTCCAGAGTTTGTTGTTACAGTAGCTAGAGCTTCCCTATTCTACTGTAGCTAGTGACTCTATCCTGGCCAATCAGAGAATCCCTTCCCTCTGGCCATGAGATGTGCCAGTGATATATGTAGAATCCAGGTTGGGTTAACAGAATCACTTCCTGAAGTGTGTTAGGTACCCTCTATCTTGGGAGCCCACGGGAGCATTTTGCTGAGAGAGAGAGCATTTAGATGACATCAATGAACTCCTGGGTTCAGCTCTACCTGAAGCTAGTCCACTCCTTGGAATACTCAGTAACATGAGCCAGCAGATCTCTTCTGGGAAAAAAGTTATTTATTGTCCTTGCCACCAAGAGTCTTAACTAACATTGGAGTTAGTTTAGGATTATCTCAGATTTAAGAAGAGTCCTTGGAGAGCAGGGCATGTTGAGTCCAATGTCCATGGTGAATCAGACACACAAAGCATCCCATTATACGTGGCCCTGATGATAATTCAGTGGGGTCTCATGTTTGATTTTAAGTCCATTTCACTGCATTCTCCACACATCCATTAAGCAGGTAGCTCGGATCTAGGAAATGAACCCAGGCTAAGGGACAGGCATCAGCTCTGCCTTTCTGGGTAAAACAGAATATTTGCCCCAAATATGGTGTCCCTTTAAAATTTTCAAACAATTTTAGAAGCATCCCAGCTCCAAAGCCCAGTGGTATTCTAAAAGTACAGGGACAGTGTCTAGGAAATGGAGGAAGCAGGTAGCAACATACGGGGAGGGTGAGGAGAAAGAATCAAGGATTAGGCAAGATGTATAAACCTTAGCTTAAAATTCCATTTTTTGAAGGAAATGTCTAAGCATTAATGTGTTACACACTTATCCTTTGCAATTTGCTTTTGTTCTCCTCTTTGTATTGCCTATATATTCCATTTATCCCCATTGTAGTAGATTGGATTGTGTTCCCCCAAAAGACAGGTTTAAGTCCTAACCTCTAGTACCTGTGAATGTGACCTTATTTGGAAATAGGGTCTTTGCAGATGCAGTCAAGTTAAGATGAAGTCATTCTGGATTAAGGTGAGTCCTAAATCCAATGACTGATGTCTGTATAAGAGAAAGGGGAGGGAGATCTGTATACATAGACACAAAGGAGACACAAGGACGAAGGCCAGATGGCGATGAAGGAAGAGACTGGGAAGATGCAGCTACAAGACAAGAAGCACAAGGATTGCTGGGAGCCACCAAAACTAGGAAGAGAGAAGGAAGGATTCTTCTCTGGAGCCTTCAGAAGGAGCATCTTCCTTCCGACATTTTGAGTTCAGACTTCTTGCCCCAAGAACATGAGAAAATAAATTTTTGTTGTTTTAAGCCAACAATTTTGTGATCATTTGTGATGCAGCCCCGGGAAACAAATGCACCCAAGTTTCTCACATGGGTGTGAATGCTCATTCACAGGGATTGAGTCTAAGGAGAGGCTCCTAAGCTGGTCAGTCCTAGAAGTTGGAGGAAAATAAGTCTGTCCAACCGGCTATATGCAACATGTTTCAAAGTAAGTGCTTGGAAGAGAGGATGCTTACATTTCTTGCTCTCTACCTGTGCCCACATTCAGACAGACTCAGAATTCCTCTGTAAGATGATGTTGGGTTTTAGGTAGCACCAACCAGCTAGTTTCTATGCTCATCAGTGGAAGGAGGCAAGCCTGAAAAGATTGTTCCCCCAAATGTTACCACTGAGGAGAGTGGAGAGGTTAAGGGTGCAGTGTGGGACCTTTTCTACCACTGTGTGAGCCTGAGCAAGTTCCCTATGATCTCAGCCTCACTTCCCTTGTCTGTGAAATGGGCATAATGGCAGCAGCTACCTCTTGAGCTTGTTGGAAGGAGTAAAAGCGCTGATATCTGCAAAGCACACAGCCCAGGGCTTGGCACAGAGGAAGTCCGCAAGGGCTGGCTATGGACTTTATCAGCTGCTCTGAAGGACACAGACCCTGGCAGGTCAATACATGGCAAATTTTGGCCCTCAGTCCCTGTCTCTCTTTTTCTGCTTCCTTTACTTTCCCTCTCCTGCCTCTCTCTGACAGAATCACAATTTCATGGTCTCCCCCCACCCCCACTCAGTCTCCAGCTGTCCATATCTCTCCTCTCTCTTGTTTTTGCCTCCAAATATTCTGGTTTCTCAGCCTCTCTCCTCCCCACACAAGGCCTCAGCGAGGACATCCTCTGCATCGCTCCATCTCCAGAGACCACCTGCTCTGTGGGTACATGATGTTATTTATTACAGACACGGCAGACTTCATTTAAAAGACACACTCCCAGCCCCTCACTCTCCTCCTGCTTCCTCAGTTTGAGATGGAGACATCTGGAAACCAGTTTAACAAGGTGGTCGATGGGAAGCTGGTTCCTGGAGGTTCTCAGGGGGCTTCTGGGAGCCATTCCACAGAGGAAGCTGCGAGCCAATTGGGTTGATGGACTGCTGGTCTCAGCGAGAATCCAGTCAGCTGTTCCAGACAGAGCTACTTCCCACCTGCACTCACAGGAAGTGTCTACATCTGTCCAAAGAGGAAGGAATGAAGGGGTGGAGACAACTGCACAGGAAAGTGTCCTGCACTCCCTGCTGGGCCCCCATGAGAGGTGTGCCTTTGAGTAATACACTAGACCTCTCTGAGACCTCTCCATCCAAAGGTGGATTTGACCAGATGAAATCTCAGATCCCTTTTTGCCTTAATATTCTAGAATCCTGGGGTAGAGCAAAACCACCTGGTCAGAGACAGACAGGGGGAGAGAGCAGAAAAAGCCCAGCAACTCTTTATTGACCTGACACACGACAGAGTCCCTGGGTTTATCTTGGGACACCAAGATAAAGGAACTTGCAGTTGGAAAGAAGAGATAAAACATGCATGTGAATAACCCTCGCTGCCCCACATTACATTGCGGAGCTGACAGGGTGTCGCCCTGTGCTCCAGTGAGCTCATAAGCAGACGGGAGTGACAAAACTTCCACGCACAGAAAAATGAGACACAAGCATAAGTAGAGTGTAACTAATGCGACCAAGTACTAAGTGGTGTGGACAGGCCATAACTCCCAAGGAAAATGAGGAGAGGTGATTAATTAGAGAGTGGAAAGGAATCAAGGAGAGCTTCCTGGATGGGGTAGGACTTGAAGTGAATCTTGAAAGACTTGTACCCATGGAAGAGAGAGGGTGAGGTTTACCTGAGTCCAGTACAAAATGAAAATGCAAGGCTGTGTATTGAACACTTAAGAAGAATTTCAAGACGGTGACAGCAGAGCATTAAACCAAGGGTGGAGCCCTTCTAAGTGTGGGGTCCTGACCTGGGAGTCCACTGGGGTGCTGGAAATATGCTCTTTCTTCGTCTGGATGATGGTTACATGGGAATATACCTCTGTAAAATCCACCAAGTTGTACAATTAAGATCGGTGCATTTTATGCACTCTGCTGCGTGTACGTTTTATCTCAATAATCACACTAACAAATGAAAAATTGAAGCAGGACGAGAAACCAAAGGTTGCTTTCAAACATGGCCTGGTCAGTGCATTGTCCTTCCCCCATTCTGCACAATTCCCCGACTCTCAGGCGGTACTTACCACTCCATAAACTCACTTGAAAGAAGCTGGGTTTAGGGAGCTGGGTGCTCACTGCCACATCATGCTGCTACCCTAGGAACTCACAACGTTCGCTCTCAAACCCAAGCCCCGCAATCGTGCTCTCCTCTGAGCGTCTGTTCAAACGGCTGCCGCCGGGGGTTTCACCCTCTCCTGCTGGCTGGAGGGTGGCCTCTGCCCTCCGCCTCAAGTGCGCTAGAGGTCCTGGAAGGGGTTTGTACTGGGTTGAATTGTGTCCCTCCCCAAATTAATGTCTATCCAGAATGCCAGACTGTGATCTTATTCGGAAATAAGGTCTTTGCAGATGTAATTAGTTAAGATGAGGTAATACTGGGATAGGTTGGGCCCCAAGTCCAATAACTAGTGTCCTTAGAAGAAACCCCTGTGGAGACGCACAAGGGGAAGAAGCCTGTGTAATGACGGAGAAGAGGTTGGAGTAATGAAGCTACAAGCCAAGGAAGGCCAGGGAGAGCCAGGAGCCACCGGAAGCTAGAAAGTGGCAAGGAAGGCTTCCTCTCTAGAGGCTTCAGAGGGAGTGTGCCCTGTCAACACTTTGATTTTGGATTTCTAGCCTCCCAAACTGTGAGAGAATACATTGCTACTGTTTTAAGCCACCACATTTGTGGTAATTTGTTATGGCAGCCCTGAGAACCTAATACAGTATTTATGGTAATTTGTTATGGCAGCTCTGGAAACCTAATACAGTATTTATGGTAATTTGTTATGGCAGGCCTGGGAACCTAATACAGTATTTATGGTAATTTGTTATGGCAGCCCTGGGGACCTAATACAGTATTTATGCACCGTGATCTCTCCTCTGCTCCCACTCCCTCACCTCATGGTCCTCACCTGACTCCCACCCTCCTGCCAGCAGATCCCCAGCCTCTCCTTAGCGGTCTTCCACACTGGCCCTGCCGCCCAGCCGTCACTGTTCCGTACGAGACTATGACATGGTCCACCCACACAGCCCCATACGTCCTCTCCATGGGACTTGGCTGTTGATGGTGACAGTGACCATGATAGTAATGGCCCTCATCCTCACCCAGACCACTGGTGCACTGCCCTCCACCCCTCACTCAGAGCCTCTGACGTGCTGATTCTCTTCCCTGGAATGCTCTTTGGTTGGCTGGTTCCTTCTAATCCTTTGGGCACCTCTGAAATGGAACCTCCTCAACCTGACTATATTCCCTCCATAGCACTTATCCTATTCTGAAGTGATCTTTGTTTGTTTCATTCTCTGACTCCCCATTAAGCTATGGTCTCCATGCAGGCATGGACCACATTTTTACAATGACCAATGAATTCCAGTGCCTAGCACCATGCCAGATACACAGTAGGTGCTCAACACATACTTGATGTATAAAGGAATGAATACAAAATTAAATGAATTAATGAAGAACTGAGAGTCTATCTTTCATGCAGAGATTCATCTTGAACCATAGAAAGCCTGGATGCACAGTAACTTATCTCACTCTGGCCAGGTTTCTGCTGCTGTGATAGTGTGTTGTTGTGAGAGGTGGAGAAGTGGAGTCCTTGAATTCTGACTCTCCCTCTGCCCAGCCAAAGAGCTGGCTGCATGGTCTCTTGGGTAGAAATGGTATATCGAAGTATGCAGAGCAGGATCCCCTTATCCTCACCTCTGCCCAGAGAGAGGTCTGGAGGCAGCAGGCCTGCCTACAGCCTTTCCCATCTATGCTGAGATGGCCTGGAAAAGCCTAGCATGTGTTATTAAAGCTCATTTGCACATACAAGTTTCATCATGATTCTCGGCATACGTGATTCTCGCTTTCACTTGGAGTGGCTTGGCTCTGTCAAAGTCTCCCTACCCTTCTTTAAGGAGGCCTGTATCAAGTCTTCTTTAAAACTATGGGGTTGGATCAACAACTAAATAAAAGATGAAGAATAAAACCATTAGAAGGAACCAGAGAACTATATATTCATCACCTCGGATTTGGCAATAGATTTTTAGATTTAACACCAAAAGCATGAGCAATTGAAGAAAAAAATAGATAAATTGGAATTCATAAAAATTTAGAACTTTTGTGCATCTAAGGATATTGCAAAAAAAAGTAAAAAGACAACCTACAGAATGGGAGAAAATATTTGCAAGTCATTTATCTGGAAAGGGTCAAATGCCACAAGTGCCACAAGGAACTCTTACAACTAAACTACAAAAAAGAAAATGACCCAATTTTTAAAATGGGCAGAGGATTTGAATAAACATTTCTCCAAAGATACACAAATGGCCAATAAGCCCATGGAAAGATGTTCAACATCGTTGGTCATTAAGGAATGCAAATCAAAGCTGCAATGAGATGCCACTTCAAATCCACTAGAATGGCTATAACAATGGGGAAAAAAGAAAGAAAATAACAGAAAAATAACAAGTGTTGGAGAGAATTTGGAGAAGTAGCAACCTTCATGCTCTACTATGAGAATGTAAAATGGTGCAGCCACTGTGGAACAGTCTGACGTTTCCTCAAAAAGTTAAACATAGAATTACATATGACCCAACAATTCTACTCATAGGTATATATCCAAAAGAATTGAAAACAGGTACTCAAAAAATACTTGTTCATGACTGTTTATAACGGGACTATTCACAACAGTAAAAGAGGGAAATAACCCCAAATGTCATCAACAGATGAATGGATATACAAATTGTGGTGTATACTTCCAATAAAATATTATTTGGCCATAAAAAAGGAATGAAGTACTGATACATGCTACAACTTAGATGAACATTGAAAACATGCTAAGTAAAAGAAGCAGCTAAACACAAAATGTCACATCGTATGACTCCTCTGCTATCAAATACCCAGAATAGGCAAATCCACAGAGACAGAGAACAAGTGGTTGCCAGTGGTTGGGGGAGGCGGGAAAGGGGCGTGACTACTTAATGGGTACAGGATGTTCCTCGAGTGATGAAAAAGTATTACAGCTAGAGAGGGGTGGTGGTTATACAACATTGTGAATGCCCTAAGTACCGCTGACTTTTACACTTTAAAATGGTTCACTGTATGCTGTATGAATTTCATCTCAATAAAATAATAGTAATAAATAATTTTTTTTAAAGCTATGGAGGAAGAACAGTGAATGTGTCTGTATAGTACTGGGAGACTCCACAGTGCTATCCCAGAGAGACATGGCAACGTTGCAGCTGTAGATGTTAATGGTGTGGACTCCAGTGTTGACCACCTGGGGTTAAGATCCTGACTCCATCTCTTGCTAATTGAATAACCTTGGGCAATTTACTTAGGTTCCTGTGTCTTGGTTTTCTCATCTGTGAAATGGGGATGATATTATTATTATAAGATGATGGAAGATTAAATCAGTTAATACATGTGGAGTGCTTAGAGCACACCTGATGTAGGGTAAGTGCTCAGTACAGCTGACCCTTTCTTGTTCCCATAGGTTAAGGAATTTCAGGCTGAAATTGTCACCTTCCTCCACACCTACCTCTATAGTGCCCTTTCATGTTTATGTTTAAGCTCAGGATATATCTATAAGATAGATAAGTGAGCCGATGAGCAAACCTGGTCCTGGGGGTATTTAAACCCTATGAAAGGACAGCTTACCCAAGCAAGAGCATTTTATGACAGCCCCTAGTTCTGGGACCAGGTTGGGGAGCAAATGATATAGGAAAAATAACGGCAGGAGGAGGAAAGGCAGAACTCTGGCCCTGCCAGTCTTTCAGGAATATCTTAGTGTGAGCCTCCCACAATGTTTGGCCACATTAAATTAAACGGTTTCTCCCTTCCAGCCTCCCTCACCCCCACAGCTGTGGCCACAGATGATGCAAGAAAAATTAGAACTGGGTTCTCTCCAACTGCAGGAATTTTCATATGGTTTCTGTAAAGCTATTTCGTTATTATTTTTATTTCAATAGACTTCCCTTTTTGCTTCAATAAATTTTATTTTATAGGAAATTTTATATTACTACTCTAAGTCAGGGACAGCAGACAATGGCCAGTCAGCCAGATCTGGCCAGCCACCTGTTTTTTCAAATAAGGTTTTACTGTAACGCAGCCATGCCCGTCTGTTTGTGCATTGTCTGTGGCTGCTATTGTGTTCCAACAGCACAGTTAAGTTGTTGCAATAGAGACCTTATGGTCTGCAAAGGCAAAAATATTTACCAACTGTCTCTTTGCAGAAAAAGGTTGTCTACCCCTTCTCTAAGTGACAACTACATCCCTTAACTAGAAGGGAGAAGCAAAAATTAATATATTAGAAACCTATTATTATTAAACTCCAGCTAGATTCTGTTATTTTTCGCTCAGTGTCCATTCCATTCATTCTCTCATTATCTATTGAATACTTGGTCAATACACTACAAGATCCTGGGGACACAGAGGCAAACAACATAGAAGGGTCCCTGCTTTCATGGGGTTTATGTTCTAGTGGGGATTGACAGACACTGAAAAAGAAGTATCCAAAGTTACCCAAAAAATAAGATATCTCAGTTATCTTTGATTTTCATTGTAACAGAAAATAACAATACAGTACATGATGGATGACTGAGAGTCGGAGAGAGGGCCCTTTGAACTCGCACCTCAGGGAAGATCTCTCTGAGAAGTTGACATTTGGGCACAAGTTCCAGAATTCCTGGCAGAGAGAACAGAACGTGCAAAGGCCTTGAGGCAGAAATAGGCATGATGCATTTGTTCTGGGCAACTGAATGCCCATAAGCAGATGGTCATCTCTGATATCTTCCCACCAATCAGCAACACTGGAAGCTATTGATTTGATTTGTCAGGATATTTGGGGGAGGGCTGTACACCTACTTTATTGACATTAAGCTGCAGGAGAGTCTGAGACTGGGCCAGAAGCATGACTCTGAACCATTCCTGGAGAGAACCAGGAAGTAGGGTGTCCCATCCGGTTCTCTAGAGGTTAATGCTGAGATAGAGCTTCTGTGAATGCTATTTATTAGGGATAAATACTAATAAAAGGAAAGGGGTAGAAGTAGGATTGAGCAGAGGAAGAAGCTGAACTACGTATCATGTAGCCTGACAAGGCCTCGGCAAAGCTGTGGGGCAGCTCTGAGTGATCATTACTGCTCAGCCCTGTTCAGGTCAAGCAGCACTGACCAGGCTTGTGTGCCCCATCTTTCACAGTTACTAGAGGTAGGCTGCCTAACAAGGGCTTGACCTTGAACAAAGTGGTTCCCTGCAGCTGGGGCTGACCCTGAAGAAGCTGACACCTGGAAGCCATCTACTCACGGTACACCTGCAGCTGGGCAGCAAGTCCTTCCCAGAAAGGGGTTCTGGGCAGTATGTCTCCAAGTCATCCAAATAGGGGAAACGCCTTCACCAGGAATGTGATACATCCTCCTACCATTGCTCTGGCCCGAATCTTGGCCCACCATGTGTCTCCAATTCTCCCGAGAACCTTGTAGCCAGCTGCCTAGGAGGGTGAGAATGTGACCTGAAAAGTGAAGCCAAGCTAAGGCATCAGAGGGAATGACTTACAGGACAAAAGTTTTCCTTTGAGGACTCAAAGACGGAAAGACGTCAGGACCCAGTCAATAAATCAATGTGCTCATTAACTCATCTAGTAAGAAATTATGAGTCATATTACTGTGCAGAGCAGAAAAAAACTCAGAATCTCAGATACTGCATGTGACTGGGGTTGTATTTTCTAATACTCCTGGAAACACACTAAATAGACATCCACCTTCTAAGGAGGCTGTGAGCCTGGACTGCCCTGAAGCCTCCATGCCTCAGTTCCTTGGACACCAGTGGCTACCCAAGGCCTGGCTGACTGACCCGTATCAGCGAAGGGGAGGGCCACGGAGCAGTTACTCACTGAAAACCACTGGAGCAGTCAAAGGTCCTCTTTAGCTCAGAAAAAAAACCAGAAATTCCCCCCAAGGAACCCCTGGCAGGCCTGAAAGTAGGACAGCAAGTGGTTGTGGTCCAGATTCCACTCCTCCTACCAGGCTTCTTTAAGAGATGCGGCAGCACCTAGAGCCTCTCTTCACAGAAAACAGTGTGAGAACCCATGATTCAGGTGAATCAGCTTGCTTTAAAGATGTGTTGTTCAGGGGTAGCTGATGTTTGTGATATTGCCCCCCAGTCCTCCCAGTCAAGAAGAGGCCCATGGAAGAGGTAACTAGTGAGATCACACAGCCAGGACCTGCAGGGCCTGGCGAACAGCCCCAGGCGCCCTGCTTCCCCTGTCTTCCTTATCACTGTCCACTGCAGTGTTTCGTCCTCCCCATGGCTGGTTCTTTCGGCTGCTGGACCCCCTCCGGGCCCTGTGCTGGGCCCACCCCCCTCCAGCCTGGGCCCAGCTCGCCTTCCGTCTGAGAACGGGGGATGCTGCCTCCCATCATGTTGCCAGCATCACCTCACAACACCTCATCCAGCTGCTTCCCTGCCCACGTCCCAGGACTGACCTCCCTCAACAGTGGGAGATTTTCCAGGCCCCTCCACTGCCCAAGGGAGCCCCTGTAGGGTCTTCACAGGAAGAACTTGCAGGCAACCAAGAAATGATGACGCACAGCACCCAGTAAGAGCCCACATGTGTGTGCTCGGGGCGGGGCGGGGGGGGGTCTCTGATGAACTTGGGGAAGGCAGGAGGTGGGGGAACAGTCTGGGAGGGATGGAGCAGCTGGCAGTGTCCCTAGACCCCTCTGGCTGGCCTAGAGGAGGGTGTTCATGACTCTCCTTGTCCTCTGTGCCCAGAGGGGGCTTCCTCAGCCTTGTGGGGGTGGGACATGCCCCGCACCCTGCTCCACCCCGACCTGCAGTGAGAACTCTGACTTCATCCCCCAGAGAGCTTTGGAGGCTGCTAAGGAGCCAACTGCGAATTAGTTCTGTGCCCTCTGCCCGCAGGCTTGAGCCTCCAGCAAGGCCTTCGGAAAACAGAAAAGGGATTTGCAAATGTAAAAGCAAGGAGTTGAATGCCCTTGAGGGGGATCCAGCGAAAGGATGATCTAGGAACAGGTGGATGACTGTCAGATGTAGACAGACAGAGTCAGGAGTCAGACAACTTCAGAGGGTGTTTGTTTGTTTTTTTTTTAATTTTTTATTTATTTATTTTTTTGCGGTACCCGGGCCTCTCACTGTTGTGGCCTCTCCCGTTGCGGAGCTCAGGCTTCGGATGCGCAGGCTCAGCCGCTCCGCGGCATGTAGGATCCTCCCAGACCGGGGCGCGAACCCGTGTCCCCTGCATCGGCAGGCAGACTCTCAACGACTGCGCCACCAGGGAAGTCCTCAGAGGGTGTTTTTTAAACAGGACCTTCTGCATAAGAACCCCCTGGGATGGGACGTGTGTTTTAAATCTAGATTTCTCAGACCAACGAACCAAAGCTTATTAGGTGGTCCCAGCAATCTGCACTTTATCAAGCTCCTGGGTAAGGTGTGAGCACCACTGACCAGACAGACCCTAGTCCTGTGTCCATCAGAGAACAGATGAGTTTCTTGGAACCTCTGTTTTCTTCTCTGTAAAAACCGATTGCGTAGCTTCTTTTATTTCTGGAGATCTGGCCATTTATGATGCATTTTCATCCGTATGGGACCACCACCATCAGAGAGGCAGGCCACTCCAAAGAAAGGGACTGAGGTCAGGAGGGTGTGGGAGCGGTAGGCAGAAGGTGTGGGTGCTGGATGGTTGAAGAAGTCACCTAAGAGGACGCATCACCCCCTTAACCACGTCATCACAGCAAGAGGAAGAAGGATGGGCAGGAAGTCGGGAAGTACCCACCAAGGGGTGACTGGACAGGCATAGCTAAGACGTTGGGAGCCAAAGAGACTGAAAGAACTCAGGAAAGCTTGGAGGGGCGGGCGCTTTCCTGCGGAAAGAAAGGGCAGCCTTCATGGGTGGATGAGATGGGTGAGAGTCTGGAAGGGAAAGAAGCCCGGCGCTGGAGTTGCCGGGGGTCCTCAGGCTTGGCGGGCTCGTCTCGGGGAAGCTTAGTGAAGTACTGCTCTCCCCACGAGCCTGGAAGGGCATGGCCGCCCTGGGAAGGGTGTGTAGAGGTCACAGTTCCTGAAGGAGACATCTGTCTGTCTACATCTGTTTCCAGCCAAGCTGAGCAGGAAAGGCTTTGGGGAGGCTCTGAGCCCAGGGATCAGAGATGGGAAGTGATGGTGGCATGAATCATTTGGAAGGAGAGAGGCATGATTCTTCTCCCCCACCCCGACTCCTGGTTATCTCTTTCCTGGTTCCTTTTTCCACTCTGTCCTAATGTCCCGGAGCCGCAAGGCTGTTCCTCACCCTCACCTGACAGAATTCCTCCTTAAGACCTACTTCCAATCTGCTCAACCAGTTTGATCATCTCCAAGGAGGGGCTGAGACTGCCCTTGTTTTTTTAGGGCTAAGGAGCCTGATGTGATATTGAAGGAATGAAGAATGGCTAACGTGACGGCCTTAAAGCACGACTTCAATGACACATGATGGAGAAACATTATACTTGTAGGACAGGAATGTCCTTCTAAAGCCATCAAATTTCAACAGGATCCTCTTCAAAGACATAACCTTTCACAGTATGGAGGTTTCTCAAAAAACTAAAAATAGAACTACCATATGACCCAGCCATTCCACTCCTGGGTATATGTCTGAAAAAAATAAAAACACTAACTCAAAAAGACTCATACCCCCCAGTGTTCACAGAAGCATTATTTATCAAGATATGGAAGCACCCTAAGTATCCATCAACAGATGAGGAGATAAAAAAGATGTCCTATATATATATCTGTGTGTGCATATATATATATACACACACACACACACACACGCACGCACACACAATGGAATACTACTCAGCCATAAAAAAGAATGAAATTTTGCCACTTGCAGCAGCATGGATGGACTTGGAGGACATTATGTTAAGTGAAATAAGTCAGACAAAGAAAGACAAATACTGTATGCTATTGCTTATATGTGGAATCTAAAAAATACAGCAAACTACTGAATATAACAAAAAAGAAGCAGATTCACAGATAGAGAGAACAAATTAGTGGTTACTGGTGGGAAGAGAGAAAGAGGAGGGGCAAGGTAGAGGTAAGGATTAAGAGGTATGAACTGTTATATATAAAATAAGCCACAAGAATATATTGTACAACACAGGGAATATAGCCAGTATTTTATAATAACCACAAATGGAGTATAGCCGAAAAATTGTGAATCACTATATCGTACACCTGTAACATACAATATTGTACAGCGACTATACTTCAATAAAGTAAAAACTTTTTTTTTAAAGATATAACATTTCAATCTCCCAGCTTCCACTCTTGCTGTCCCACCTGTCCCTTTTCTTGTCTCGTCTGAACGTGAAGAATGCCTGATTACAGCCCTGGGTACTACCTACGCCATCAGAGGGAAGAGGGTTACAAATTCACTGCACTCGTCCATCCTCTCTTTCTCCCCCTTGGACCTCTCAGTGCAACAGCTTGGCTCTGGAATTGACCAGTGTTCCCAGGAAGGGTGGGACGGAAAATATAAAGACCCCAAGGCAGGGTTTTGGATGACTATGGCAGACTTGACATGCTGAAAGCCAGGACAGGTGGGAGAGCTCAGCCCCTGATCTGTTTTGCAGAGGATCCTTGGGGCTACCCTTGGGCAGAGCCTCAGAGCAATAGCCTGGCAGACAATGCAAGCACCCATTTACACCTTCAGCTCTCTGGTATCCACAAATGCACTGTGGGCACCTGCCTTATGTTGCTCACCTCTCCCCTCCGATATCCACGGGATTTGTGGAGACCACCTGTACTCTAACAGCTTCCCACGGCAGCCACCTGGGCTTTCTCTGCCCCAGGGCTTTCTCCAGCTTCAGGAACATGACTTGCCCACATGTGGACCAGGTTGAAAGTACTGGGGAGTTAATGCTCCAGGAGCAACTAGTGAGGTAGGTAAAGAGCTGGTGGATAAATACCCCACCTTCCTCATGAGGTGGGTGCCTCTGAGCCAGCACCCGTAGGACTGAGCCCCGTTGCCCACACAGGCAAGCTGCTCATTAACACGCATCCTTTACTGACTTTCCTCCCTTCCCTGTCCCCCTGTTCCTCTTCCTTGACATGCTTCCTGGAATCACCTCGTAAATCAACTCTTGCACCCAAATCCTTGATTCAAAGTATGCTTTGGGGGAAACATAAACTAAGAGTCTGGGGCATAAAGAATAAACTATAGGAACTATTCATACCCTCTGAATGGAGTCTGTTACCATACACCACTATTGGCTATGCCAGGGCAACCGGCAACCATCAAAAATATAGAGAGCAAGAGGGGAGTGGGAACTGGGCCAGCCTGCAGACGTTACTCAGCTCTAGAACTCCTGAGTACACAGAGGGGTCTGTTCGTCTCTTCTGGGCCACTGGCACAGGAAGGCAGAGTGATTTTGTATAAGGCAAGCAAAATGTGCTCTGAGAAGCTGAGTCCATCCCAAGGCATGACTTCTGTTCATAAGAGCCTCCTCTTAGAGAGTTCAGCTCTGCCTGTCTCAGACCCTGCAAACACTTAGGAGCAAGCTCCAGAAAGCCCTGGCAACCTGGAAAACACAAAACAGTGAGCATGGGTTAAGAGAATTTCACGTTGCTTAGAAAGAAAGGAAACATCTTGAACTGCTTTCCAAAGAGTCCCAAATCTGAAGCCAGCCTCTAGCCAAAAACACTGTCCTTTCCTACACATAGCACACGGCCCTTCTGCTCAGCATTTGGGATGCCTGCTCCCCACACCTCCCTTCCTTTTCTCATTTGTCTCTCTCACCAGTTGACCTTTCCTCTCTCAGTACACCCCAGCCACTTGGCCACTAAACCACAGGAGATGAAGAGGAATTGCAGGGGAGAAGCTGCGAGCATGCTGGGTGGCCAGAGGGTGAGCAATCCCATCAGTGAGCCCACAGAAGGGAGGTAAGTTCCCAACACTAAAGCCTAGAACCGAAGGGGGCGGGCTGGGCTGAGGGTGAGGGTGATGTTCCTTGATTCTGAAACCCTTGTGTATTTTCAAGGAAATTTTATCCATATGTTTCTGATTCATTTACACTTAACTCATCAAAATGTTATTTGTTAAGAGCTATTTGAAGTCCAAGAAGCCTTATAACAGCCTGTTTAATGAGCCCAAAGAGCTTTTTCACTTTCTTTTATTTTTTAGGAAGGGGAGGATATTTTTTTTCTCTTTTCTCTCCAGAAAAGCAAGCTGTCATATCCTGTATAGTGATTCAGGCCTATGAAACACAAGTCTTTGGAAAGACCATGAGACAGGAAGACAGAAGTCCAGGTATTGGGCTCTGATCTGCTCTGACCTGGGTGATCTTCTCTAGATGACTCACCTTCTCAGAGCTTATTCAATCATCCAGACTCCACATGTGGCAGAGAAAGATGCTCAAAACCAGAGGACCCTTACAGCAGTGAAGTTCCTGCAACTCCTCACTTCTATATATGCCATCAACTCCCCACCATCTATGCCTTGCCCAGACTTCAGTAAGGTAAATTCTGTTCTAAATGAAAATCTTCAAGAAGAAGAGAAATAGGAAGGAATATGTGTGGCAGTGGCAAAAAACAATTATTTAATGGGTATTAAAACTTTAGTGTCCAGAATCAACCGAACCTCAGACAGAATAAGAAGACGTGGGCTGAAAGAGGGAACCATTGGATGAAAATAGAGGCAGGGAAAACTAACCATCGGGAGCATGAAGTACCAGATTTTTAACCAAGGAAACTAGAATCTTCCTTCCTGCACATCCTAAATGAAAGACTCACCTTCTCCTCATTGCATAACTGACCTACTAAGTTGATAATTAGCCGCCCTTCCTGGAAGCAGGAGAATGGACAAGTTGACCTTCAGAAGACCCTTTCCCACCCCAGGCCCCAGGACTTTTACAATTTGCCCATTAGCCCAGCTTAGCACAGCCAGAGTCCACTAAGAACAGAGGGCCATTATGTCATTCTTCTCTTAAGACCACAGACTCCCAGGGATGAAAAGGTCAGATGCCTCAGGGGCAGCCCACAGTTGCTGGTGCTTTGTCATTCAGGGTGAGCACAAAGCTCAAAGACTAACTATGGTTCTCCCAGCTGGTGAACATAGCCCCCAGCCTTTCTCCCTCATTCAGCATGGTAGCAACAGTGCTGCTTTGATTATTCTGTCTACTGAGCAAACAGTTGAGGTACCACAAATGAGAACAGCAGCTTAGAGGCTGGATGACTTCACATGCTTAGAGTGGGAGTGGGTAAACTAAAGACATCTGTGTGCAAGTGAATGATGATGTCCATAGAACCCCAGATCCAGAGAATTTCATTGTTCACTGAGCATCTAAGTCTAGCCGGCCCCACTGCAGAGATGGGATGTATTCCTACATCATTTTTTCTCTCTCATACCAAAGTTCCAGTTTATAGATAGAACAATTCCTGTGTCAATCAACAGATCTGTATTGAATGCCTGAGGGGGTGGGGGTGAGAGGGGAGGGAGGTATCCCAAACAGAAGCCTCAGTCTTTTTGAAACCTAATCTTAGAAGTGACATCTCATTGCTTCTGCAATATTCTATTCACTAAAAGCAAGTCCATAAGTCCACGCTCAAGGCAAAGGAGTTACAGAAGGTGTGAATACCAGGACACAGGGACCCTTGGGTGTCACTTTGGAAGCTGCCTCCCCTATACCATGTGGTTAAAAGTCAGGGGATGTGCATCCTAGCTGGTTCAGCCTCTACCATTTTTGGGCATGAGGCCTCTGAGACCTCATTCTATCTGCAAAGTGAACTAGTTAAGATGGTTTTTCAGTTGATAAGAGCCAATACTTGGTGCCATGGAAGAGTGGTTGACAGACTCCTCAGGTGACTAAGTGCCTTGGAAAGTCAACCATCCCAGACCTCCTTATGGAAAAGCCTCTTCTCACCCCATGCACATGAACCTCCCACTGTGATAGCCCTCCTGGGGAGGACATCACTTCTTCCAATCTCATCCATGCCAATACTTCACCCTCTCCCCTGGCGGGAAAGCTTCCTGGAGTCCAACCTTCATCTATTCCTTCATCTGAAATCTTGTTCTTTTTCATCTGTGTCTGGTCTCCTTGGTACCAGAGGACAGCTTTTCCAGGCTTATCTAATAACCTTCACATAACTTGAACGTGGAGAACCTGACCCCTTGGGTGCCTGGGTGAGATGACTTCCCTCTAACCAGGCAGATCACTGGTGTTTACTTCAGACATGACAGGGTTGTGCTCGGCTGACCACTTCCACGTGGCTCATTCTCTTATTTCTTGCCCTGTGGTCCTTTGGACCACGGACCGTCAGTTCAGAAAGTCCTGAAGGAGACAGAGAAAACTGCAAGGAATTAAGAAAACAGAGGACGGGGAGGAGGTTATTTGAAATTAAAATTGACACTGTGCATAGCACCTAACACATCATCTCATTGACTCTTCCCAGCAGACCTTCGTGAAGGTCATTATCCTCGTTTTGTAGCAGGAAGGACTCAGGCTCAGTGTCCACAGCTGGAATGTGTCAGAGTCAAGATCAAGCCCAGGTCTGTTTTACATTAAGCCTTGAACCACTCTTAAGACTTGCTTCATGGTACCTTAGGTTAGCTTAGGGTGAAGCAAATCCTTTCTTTCACCAATAAAAGAAAGCACTGTCAGAATCCTATAAGGATAAATGGGCAAGGGCCACTAGAGATGACTTCCTTTATTCCAACTTGTGGGCAATTATCCTCCTGATGTCCTCTGTGGACTAAAGTTTCTGTTTAAGGAACCAGACTTCATTAGGACTGTGGATGCATCAGGGAAACGCAGTAGGTGCGAAGATTTAGACCCCAGAGGTATTTGGGACTCAGGACCTTGCCCACATGAGTGGATCAATTCTGACCCCCATCCTCCTCTCCCACAGCCATGTGCTGGAAAAAATGCAGTCAGGCCATTCAAGGCTGGGACAGGTAGACCATCAGCCTCAACTTCCACTCCTCTCTTGTCTTCCTCTTGATCCAGGAGCCTCCTAGGCTTCTCCTCCTAGGGAGAAGTGCCAAGTTCTTTCTGGACTGTGCATAGGCTGGCTAGAGAGGACCAGCTGTGTGAGGATGGAAACAAAGTTCATAAACGACCTACAAATTTTACTTACTGCCATAAACACATCAGAACAATAAGAATTTGGTAGTCCCTCACAGCCTCCCCCAATCTCTCTCCCTTGGCTTTGAAAGGAGAGCCTGAGAACCGCCCACAAAGTCCCAGTTTGCTTAAGGCTCAGGCACTTGCTCCCCCTTCTAACCCAGGACCTCGGAAAGCCCACTAGAGTGACACATTGATGAGAGCAGCAGCCCCAGGCCCCAGGACTGACTGCAGATTTCTCTTTCCTTCTGTCACACTGACTCAATGCCCAAATCCTGCCTGTGAGAATGGCTTTATGCCTCATCTGTTAAGCCATGGTCTCCTTTCAGTGGATCAAAGACCTTTACCAAGAGTTCAATGTGTTCAGTATATTACAAAATACCTATCCGTGTAGGCACCGTATTCTGCTTGTGGCAACAATTATCTCATTTAATCCTTAAAATAGCCCTATGAGGATAGCTATTTTTTATTCCCCCACCCCTTTGCAAATGAGAAAACTGAGACTCCAGGAGATTAAGAAACTTGCTGAAAGTGACACAGCTAGAGTGATTGAACTAGGGTTTGTATTTGGGTTAGGATTTAGACCCAGGCAGGCTGACCCTCTCAACTGTCCCTCAATGAGGCCCATGATATTCCACAGCTCCCAGTACAGCTGGAAGCAGCTCATCCCAGTTTGGAAAGACAAAGCTGTGACTTACACATCAGATGTCTTTAAGAACAAGCTCCCCCAGGGAGACCGTATTCTCTCAAGGTAAGGCATCAAATCAGTCCAAGGGCTTAAAAGATAGGGACCCATTCACCACCCCACTTTCTGGGGTAGCATCATTAGGGAACAGCTTTCTGCTGAGAAGTCAGCAGCTCTCTCCCACAGCCCATGCCCTTCCTTTTGGTGAGCCCCCAATTTTTCTTGCCATGCAGGATGACAAGAGGGAAAAAGTGTAAGGATTTCACCACTTGGAAATGGGAGTCCAGCACCTCCACGTGTCCTCGAGCTCTCCTCAGACCCAGTGCTTAGAGACTGTGACTTGAGAACCAGAAGGAAGGGGGAGGACCAGACATCTGCACACTTGGCTGTGAAGCTACTATCTCTCAAATGGGACATCTGGACTCTACAATCTCTAAGGTACCATTAGATGTGGCCCTAATCACATTGATGCAGAAACTAGTGAAGAGGCCAAACACGGAGAGGAGGAGGATGCCCTCTGAAATTAGCTTATACATGCAGAGTTCTGAGCTGGCAGGAGCCTTAGGAATCACACAGTACAGTTCCTCCATTTTGCACATGAGGAAAATTAATTGTAGAGAAATTTCTTTTGAAACCCTTTGCTGAGCTGACTCCAGTCCCAGGTAACCTACTTCATGCATGTGTCCACCAGGTCTCTGCTACCTACAACCAAAAACTCATCAGAACCTCCCATGTAGCTTTGAGCTGGCAGTTCCAGTGGTAACTCTTTGATCCAGAAATATTTGTGCTTGAAGAAAAAGCATTCTAAAAAGATGAGAACATTCTAAACAAACAGATCATATGACTTATTGTCTAAACTGGTAGACTTTTGAGAAGGATGAGGATAAGGGCAAACCAGGAGAAACAGGGACATATGTCATCCCAACCATAAGAGATTCTCAGGTCTTTCTTGGTGGAAGCATCATGTAAGCATAGACTTGGGTTGCAGAAAGCCTAGAAGGGCTTATTCATCCAATTAGTAGACACTTCCTAGACACCAAGATTGTGACAAATAGGTATGAGCCACACAGTGCGGCCTAGATTTTGGTGGTTTGACTCCTACTACCAACTAGATGTGCCTTTCACAGCTCACTGTCTCTCTCTGGGCCTCATTTTCATCTTCATAAAATGAAAGCGTTGAGTCACATCACCTCTGAGACCCCTCCCTTCAAGCTGTAACATCTAGGAGTCGGTGGGATCTCTGGCTGAGAAAGGGGGTCCCAGCACAGCAGCCTCCCCGCTTGCCAGCCCAATGCACTAACCAGCAGAACACATGGCCTGACCCCTCTCAGGCCCACCAGGCCCCGCCCTTACCCAGTCTGCCCGAGCCTCACCCTACACGTGCTGTTGCTTTTCTTGTCTGGTGTCTAGGAACATACTGGGAGACTCTGGAAAAAGAGCTGCAACACACACACGCACACAGAGTTCAGAATCCTGACAAATATTAAAAGCCACAACATTCAAACAAGTGCAAAGGGCAGGCCAAGAATCCTGTGGCACTGCCTTCTGTGAAACACCTGGTCATGTTTAACCCAAGCCGAAAATATGATTTCCGCGCGAGACTCCTGGCAGGCATGGTAGGAGGCAGACTGGACACCCTCCACGGGGGTCAGGCTAGCCTGAGTCACCCCATCTCCTGCAAGGGGACAGGTTCCACCCCTACTAGGCAGCAGGTGACAAAGAGGGAGAGTGTGAGCACTCCAGATCTCAGCCACATCCTCGCTTCGGATGCACTCTTAACCTAAGCCCTGCCACCACCTCCCTGGGAGCCAGCAGATGGGGAAACAGAAGGGAGATGGCTGGTAGGGCCCATTGGCTTCCCATGGAGGACCTCAGCCTAATAGAAGTTGTCATGTGTCAGCTTAGGGCATGAGCACAGCCCGCCTGGGCAGCAGCTGCTCCAGCGGCCCTAGGCCAAAATGGTGTTCACATGAGGAGGGGGTATGCGTGAGTAGGTACCAGAGAGTAGACCTAGCTCAGAAGCTGGACAGAGGAAGGAGCTCAGGACCGGCAGCATAAGAACAATCTAGCAGCACAGGAAGATGAAAAGGACTCTAAATATAAATTCAACTTCCTCTTTAGCCAGTCCAGATCTTGGTGTTTAATGAGGTTGCCTCTCAGATATGGTGAGTGGGAGAAAAGCAGGAAGGGCCAGAGGATACAGAACGAACCATTAAGCTTGGTTCAACTCTTCCAAAAACTCCCAGCTCTTGGAGTCTGATGGATTCAAGTAATCATGGTGTCTGACCCTCTCATTCTACAAGTGAGTAACCTGACGCCAGAGATTCTGCAAGGACCTGTCCCATGCAATTCAGCTGGTGGAGCCTGAGTCACCCAGCCCAGCATTTTGCTTTGCACTCTGGTCTCTCCTCTACTTCTTATCAATAAGATACATAAACATCAAAACAAAGTGAACCATGAACTTATTCATTTAATCTCTATTCAAAATATCACACATTGTTTGGAATCTTTACAAATCCCAAATATTATATTATTGTAAGTAATAATACTAAATATTGTAATGAGGTGTATTTCAACAACAATTCTACTTAAAATAGTTATAGTTTAAACATGTTAAAACATGTTTAAATCATAAGGAAATTATAACATTTTACCAAATTCTGAATGTTCTTTATAACTGGCTAAGCCATCTAATTATGTCTAAACCTCCAGTTCCCCTTAGTGCAGCATTTGAATACATGGTACAGAGATCTTTTCATGATCTATATTTTTCTCATGCATGAGGTCTTGAGTTCCAGTGGTCAGGAACTGTGATTCCCTTGTCAAGGATAATCAGAAAAAAGTGTTTAGTTTTTGTGAGAAATAAATAAAGGAGGTGAAATTGTTGCAGGAAAGTGGAAGATTTTGCATTGAAATCATAGAAGAGAGAACAGAGGCTGAGGGCAAAGTCTTTATTTTATTTTATTTTATTTTATTTTATTTTGGTAAGAAAACAACATAAGATCCACCTTCTTAAAATTTTAAGTGTACAGTAAAATATTATTAACTATAGGTATGACATTGTACAGCAGATCTCTAAAAGGCATTCTTGCTTAAAAGAAACTTATGCCCATTGGGGGCAAAGTTCTAAATCTCCTAAAGCCCTCCTAAAATGAGCATTAGGAGGAAGAGAGCTGATGGGTGAAGTGCAAACAGAGCCAAGCCTTTAAATTCCACATGTTGAGAAGAGAAGAAAACTTGAGAAAGACCCATCTAACTCTTCTAAGCAAGGTCAGTAAAAGTTAACTGATGCACTCAAACACTCCACTTTACCAGTCGTCCCTGGCCCGCTGTGCTTCCTGAGACTGCATTAGCATCCCCAGTGGTAAGATCACATTGGCCGTTTGTGTGGAGAGCAGATGCAGAGAATGCACCTTTTAGCACACTCATTTGTTGGCAGCAAAGCAAAATGATTGTCAAGTCTGTCATTAAAACAGTGAGGGAGAAAAATCCTGAAAAGTCCTAGCAAACAAGGGAGAGAAATGGAAATTAAACGGATATACCATACCATGAAGATATGTAAAAATGTCTTTAACAAAGACAGAGTTCTATGAAAGGGTGCCATGTTTTACTTCAGTGAGTGTATTTATTCATTACTTAGTCCTTTGTGGATTGTCTGGTAACCTCAGAGCCCCACACTTTACTTATTTTTATTCAAGTCCTTAGATTCCATAATAGTAAATTAGTAAATTTCCTTACTCTGCTTTTTGTATGTTTGTGTATTTTTTTTTTTCAGAAAACTTGCCTTCCTCTTTAAGGAAACAAGTGCACATATACAGACTCATTCAGACACACACATACACACCCACAACTAAGAAAGGTCAAGAGTATGACTGATCAATAACAAACCTGGATAATTAAAAAATGCCAGAGGCGTCATGCTGATGGCTCACATGTTTCCACAATCTGAAGTGAGATGTGATCCAAGCAACATGGTGACCAGGTTGCCAGTTTAATGGGCTGGTAATAGTTTTAACCACCTCTTTAGTTTGAAAGACATAGGAGTAATGGTGGTGTTAAGCCCCTCAGATGCATAGACTCAAATGGGTTAGTTAGAGAGAAAAGGAAGGAAAGTAGTTCATAAAGTTAGAAAGCCAAGCAGTGTGGTGGAGTGGAAAACACAGCACACTGGAATTATGGAACTGAAAATGATTTTCCTTTCTGCCCCTCCTTAGCTTTGGGACTTTGGGTAAGTTATTTACACTCTCTGAACTTTCATTCCTTTACTTACAAAGTTAAGAAAATAACGCCTACTTCACAGCACTTTGGTGAGGATTAAATGAAATGATGTTTACGGAAAGCAGCTTGTGTGCTATAAATTGCTTGGCAGATATTATTCTAAAGGCTAAAACTTGAAACCTCTGTCAGTTTGGAATCTGAAAAGTGATAACAACTTTCTATTAATACTAGAAAACAAACATGAATGAAAGAATTTCCACTGTAAGTAAAAGAGATCCACATTGGACATCAAAAAGCTTCCCTTCCAAAAAAAAAAAAAAAGCCTCCCTGCAATCCCCACCCCAGTAAGACCTGCTGAAAACTAGAATACTAGTTGGTGGAAGGTTATCAAAAGTCCTTCTCAGGAGGGCTTTCCTTGCATGAGATCATCCCACTGCTAAGGGACTAAAGAAGAGCTGTTCCTTCTCTTTGGAAAAATGACAGACAGAGTGAAAATTTTCAGGTCAAAGACATTTTCAGAAACACGACTGGTCTTATCCATTTTACAGTAATAACTAGGCTGACCATAAGAGTAACAGCTTCCAGCTATTGAGAACTTACTACACTGAGCATCTCAATAGCAAACCTTTATGCATATATCTGAATTCTTCACAATCCCCTTCCTATCTGTGCAAGGCAGAAATTATTTTTTTTTTCTGCTTTACCCATGAGAAAACTGAAGCTCCAGTGATCCTACAGAATTCATCAGAAGTGACACAGCTAGTAGCAGAGCTAGGAATTGGGTCCGGATGTATCTAACTACAAAGTTTGTTCTACGTTATGCCAAACTACTTATATTAGTTTTCTATCCTTGTGTAACAAATTACCACAAACTGGGCAGCTTAAAACAATACACATTATCTCCCAGTTTTTGCATGTCAGGAGCCTGGGCACAGCTTATCTGGATCCTCTGTTCAGGGTCTTGCCAAGCTGCAAGCAAGATAATGGCCAGGCAGTGCTCTCATCTACAAGGTTGACTAGGGAACTCCATCAAAGCAACAAGGAGCACCTCTCATTTTAGGTGGGATCCAGTCCCTCTTTTAAGGGATCTTACCTGATTAAGTTATGCCCACCTAGGATAATCTTCCTTTTGATTAACTCAAAATCAACTGAATAGGACCTTAATAAAGTCTGTTGTGTTCTCTTGGCTAGAGCAACTCACAAGCCTACCAACTCTCTAGGGAAGGAGATTATACAGGGCATGAACACCAGGGGACAGGGATCCTGGGGCCATCTTAGAATTCTGCCTACCACACTACCTTCCTTGAGTTGTGGCTATAAGAGATGCAGTCACAAAGAACACAAACCTAGAACAGAAAGAGAACAGCTGGTTCTGCTCTGTCTTAACATTTTCCTATGGTGTCATAGGTAGCCCCATGTTAGAATACTAGAAATTAGAAAATTGCACCTAGTGGATATTCTAGAATCTAGATCTAGAAGAATAGAGGTTCTTATCCTTGGCTGCATGTTAGAATCATCTAGGGAGATTCTGAAACAAAAAATCCTCTCCCAGATATCCTGATTTAATTGGTCTGGTGTGGGACCTGGGCATCAGTTTTTGTTCTTGTTTTTGCTTTGCTTTTAACTTCTCAGGATTCTCTAGTGTGAAATCAATTTAAAAATGCCTGGTCAGAAGGGAGTGGCAAGATATATTCAAAGGTCTGAAAGGGGAAAACCTGCAACCTAGGATACTCTACACAGCAAGATTATCATTTAGAATAGAAAGAGAGATAAAGAATTTCTCAGACAAGCAAAAACTAAACTAATACAGAAATACCAAACCTATCCTAAAAGAAATATTGAAAGGTATTCTCTAAATAGAAAATAACCAATAGGAAAGAGAAAATGACAATTAGATAATAAATCACTTAAATAAACCATTACACAGATCTAAAAAAGAAGAATCAAAATAATTTTTGTGAAAGTGATGATAACCACAATGAACAGCAAAAGGATAAACATGAAGATGTAAACAAGGATATCACAGTCACAAAATGTGGGGAAGGAAGTAAGAAAATGTAGATTTTTTTAGAATGTGTTTGAGTCTATATGACTAGAGTAATGGGTTAGCATATTTGAAAAACAGGGTAACCACAAATCAAAAACATACAATAGGTTCACAAAAACCAAAAAGAAGAGAACACAAGCATAATACAAAAGAAAACCATCAAACCACAAAGGAAAAACAAACAGGAAAAGAAAGGAACACAGAAGAAAAAAATATCAACTTGGAAACAAGGTTTAACATGGCAATAAATACATATCTATCAATAATTACCTTAAATGTCAATGGACTAAATGCTCCAATCAAAAGAGATAGAGTGGAAGACTGGATAATAAAACAAGAGGCTACAACATGCTGCCTACAAGAGATCCACTTTAAGGTGAAGGACACACGTAGATCGAAAGTGAGAGAATGGAAACAGAAAAGTTCATGCAAACAGAAATGACAAGAAGGCAGGGGTAACAATACTCTTATCAGACAAAATATACTTTAAAGTGAAGGCCAGAAAGAAAGATAAAGAAAAACACTATATAATGATAAAAGGATTGATTCAAGAAGAGGATATTACACTCATTAATATATATGCACCCAATATAGGAGCACTTAAATACATAAAACAAATACTAATAGACATAAAGGGAGAAACTGATGAGAATAAAATAATAGTGGGAGATATTAACAAAGCACTGACATCAATGGACAGATCTTCCAGACAGAAACTCAATAAGGCAACAGAGATCCTAAATGACACAATAGAACAGTTAAACTTAATTGATATTTTCAGGACATTCTATCCAAAAAAACAGAATACACATTCTTTTCAAATGCACATGGAACATTCTCTAGGATAGACCATATACTAGGACACAAAACAAGCCTCAACAAATTTAAGAGGATAGAAATTATTTCAAACATCTTTTCTGACCACAACAGCATGAAATGAGAAAAGAATACCTGGTCATTAGCAGTGATCTACAAAGTGTGCTGTGTTCACCCCAGAGCTGTGTGAAAGACAATCTATTGGGATGTGAGAAGAAAATTTTTAAACATCTTTAAAAATATAGAGAAAGAAGACTTGGACTTCTAGTTTCTGGTCTGACATGTAAAGAGCCTGGATGTTGTCACTAGCATCCTCACAACAAGAAAAATCAGAACAAACTGAAAATCAGCCACGTTTCTTAGATTCATCAGAGAATTGAAGTCACAGGGCAAACCACTGCCTCAATCTAGACAGACAGGTGGGCACAGAGAATTACAGCTTAATAGTAGCAGATGCTTAGGTACAGAAGCCTGCAGTTGGAACCATAAAGCAGGAAAAATACCAAAAATTATACACATAGGAACATCATATTCAAACAGTGGAAAATCAAAGACAAGGAGGAACTCTTGAAAGAAGCCAGAGAGAAAAACAAACAAAACAAAACATCTTACCTACAGAGGAACAAGAATAAAAGTTATGTTGGACTTCTCTTAAGAAACTATGCAAGCAAGAAGAAAATGGAGTGAAATATTTAAAGTGTTGAAAGAAAAAACCACCAATCTCAAATTCTGTATCTAGCAAAATTATCCTTCATAAGGAAGGAGAAATAAAGACTAGACTTTCTTAGACAAACAAAAATGGAAGAGCAGACCAATAGATCTGCCAAGCAAGAAACGTTAAAAATTCTCCAGAGAGAAGGAAAACTATATAGGTCAGTAACTTAGATGTATATAAAGGAAGGAAGAGCATTAGAGAAGTAATACATGAAGACAAAATAAAATCTTTTATTTTTAGGTCTTAATTGATTTAATAAATATAATTTTTTTCAAAATAGTAATACCAATAATATATTCAGTAATTATAGCTTACAGATAAGTGAAATGAATCACAGAAATGTTATAAGGAATGGGAGGAGGAGTTGAAAATATTCTGTAGTTATCAAGTACTTGCCCTACCCATGAAGTAGAATAGTGTCCTTTGAAATTGGACTTGGATTAGCTGTAAATGTATATCACAAATTCTAGAGCAACCACTAAAAAAAAAACTTTTTAAGTATAATTGATACACTAAGAAAAGAGGGAAAAGTTAAATCATACAAAATGCTCATTTAAAACCAAAGAAAGCAGAAAAAAAGTAGAAGACAAAAAAAAGGGATAATGAATGGAAAATAGTTATAAATAAGGTAGTTATTAACTATATCAATAATGACTTTAAATGTAAATGGTGTAAATATACCACTTAAAATACAGAGGCTGTCAGACTGGATTAAAAAACAAGACTCAACTATGCATTGTCTATAAGAAGATCTACTGATGTTTAATATTGATAGAAAAGCATGCATATAATTGATATATAAAAATATTAAAGGTATGTACTCAAAATCTTTTTTACTGCTGGGAGTGAGCAATCCAAAATGCTTGGATGCTACTGATCTACAGCAGAAGAACTTCTGAAACTTTAATGTGCACAGAAATCATCTGGGTACTTTATTACAATACAGATTCTGAATTAGTGAGTCTAGGATGGGGCTGATATTCTGTATTTAAAAAAAAAAAAATCAACCCAAGGGTATCGATGAGGCATTCCTCTGACCTCACAGTGGATAGCAAGGGTATAAAGGATATATCCTAAACCCCAATAACTGTGGTTGTACCTAGGAAAGGAACCAAAGACCTGTATTATTGAGGAGTTACCCTCCTTCCCTGCAATGACAATGTATCAATATGTAGGCATGTACATATTTTTAAAGATCTATTAGGACAAAAAGAAGTAATAATGGATATAAGTGGAAAGAAAAATGTGAAGGAAAGAAAGAAAGAAGGAAACACGATACTGCAGCCTGTGGAACGAAAGCCACATTCACAGAAAGATCGACAAAATGAAAAGGCAGCAGAGGACTATGTACCAGGTGAAGGAACAAGATAAAACCCCAGAAAAACAGCTAAATGAAGCTGAGATAGGCAATCTTCCAGAAAGAGAATTCAGAACAATGATAGTGAAGATGATCCAGGACCTTGGAAAAAGAATGGAGGCAAAGATAGAGATGATGCAAGAAATGTTTAACAGAGACCTAGAAGAATTAAAGAAAAAAAAATACAAGAATTAAAGAACAAACAAACAGAGATGAGCAATACAATAACTGAAATGAAAAATACACTAGAAGGAATCAATAGCAGAAAAACTGAGGCAGAAGAATGGATAAGTGACCTGGAAGACAGAAAGGTGGAATTCACTGCCATGGAACAGAATAAAGAAAAAAGAATGAAAAGAAGTGAAGACAGCCTAAGAGACCTCTGGGACAACATTAAATGTACCAACATTTGCATTATAGGATTCCCAGAAGAAGAAGAGGAAGAGAAAGGACCAGAGAAAATATTTGAGAAGATGATAGATGAAAACTTCCCTAACATGGGAAAGGAAATAGCCACCCAGTTCCAGGAAGCACAGAGAGTCCCAGGGAGGATAAACCCAAGGAGAAACATACCAAGACACATAGTAATCAAATTGACAAGAATTAAATACAAAGAAAAATTATTGAAGCAACAAGGGGAAAATGACAAATAATATACAATGGAACTCTCATAAGGTTAACAGCTGATTTCTCAGCAGAAACTCTACAAACCAGAAGGGAGTGTCACGATATATTTAAAGTGATGAAAGGGAAGAACCTACAACAAAGATTACTCTACCCAGCAAGGATCTCATTCAGATTTGATGGAGAAATCAAAAGCTTTACAGACAAGCAAAAGCTAAGAGAATTCAGCACCACCAAACCAGCTCTATAACAAATGCTAAAGGAACTTCTCTAAGTGGGAAACACAAGAGAAGAAAAACACCTTCAAAAATAAACCAAAAACAATTAAGAAAATGGTAAGAGGAACATACATATTGATAGTAACCTTAAATGTGAATGGATTAAATGCTCCAACCAAAAGACACAGGCTTGCTGAATGTGTACAAAAACAAGACCCATATATATGCTGTCTACAAGAGACCCACTTCAGACCTAGGGACACATACAAACTGAAATAGAGGGAATGGAAAAAGATATTCCATGGAAATGGAAATCAAAAGAAAGCTGGAGTAGCAATACTCATATCAGATAAAATAGACTAAAATAAAGAATGTTACAAGAGACAAGGAAGGACACTACATAATGATCAAGGGATCAATCCAAGAAGAAGATATAACAATTATAAATATATATGCATCCAAAATGGGAGCACTTCAAAACATAAGGCAAATGCTAACAGCTATAAAAATGGAAATCAACAGTAACATGATAACAATGGGGTAAGTTAACACCTCATATACACCAATGGACAGATCATCCAGACAGAAAATTAATAAGAAACACAAGCTTTAAATGATGCAATAGGCCAGAAAGATTTAATTGATATTTATAGGACATTCCATCCCAAAACAGCAGATTACACTTTCTTCTCAAGTGCACACAGAATAGTCTCCAAGATAGATCACATCTTGGGTCATAAATCAAGCCTTGGTAAATTTAAGAAAATTGAAATCATACCAAGCATCTTTTCTAACCACAACACTATGAGATCAGAAATCAATTACAGGGAAAAAAACGTATAAAACACTAACTTGTGGAGGCTAAACAATATGTTACTAAATAACCAAAAGATCACTGAAGAAATCAAAGAGGAAATCAAAAAATACCTAGAGACAAATGAAAAAGAAAGCACGATGATCCAAAACCTAGGGGATGCAGCAAAAGCAGTTCTAAGAGGGAAGTTTATAGCAATACAATCCTACCTCAAGAAACAAGAAAAATCTCAAATAAACAATCTAAACTTACACCTAAAGGAACTAGAGAAAGAAGAACAAACAAAACCCAAAGTTAGTAGAAGGAAAGAAATCATAAAAATCAGAGCAGAAATAAATGAAATAGAAACAAAGAAAACAATAGCAAAGACCAATAAAACTGAAAGCTGGTTCTTTGAGAAAATTAACAAAATTGATAAACCTTTAGCCAGACTCATCAAGAAAAAAAGAGGGAAAGGACTCAAATCAATAAAATTAGAAATGAAAAAGGAGAAGTTACAATGGACACCACAGAAATACAAAGCATCCTAAGAGACTACCACAAGCAACTCTATGCCAATAAAGTGGACAACCTGGAAGAAATGGATAAATTCTTAGAAAGGTATAACCTTCCAAGAGTGAACCATGAAGAAATAGAAAATATGAACAGACAATCACAAGTAATGAAATTGAAGCTGTGATTAAAAGTCTTCCAACAAACAAAAGCCCAGGACCAGATGGCTTCACAGGTGAATTCTATCAAACATTTAGAGAAGAGCTAACACCCATACTTCTCAAACTCTTCCAAAAAATTACAGAGGAAGGAATACTCCCAAACTCATTCTACGAGGTCACCATCACCCTGAAACCAAAACCAGACAAAGATATGACAAAAAAAGAAAATTACAGACCAATATCACTGATGAATATAGATGCAAAAATCCTCAACAAAATGCTAGCAAACAGATTCCAACAACACACTAAAAGGATCATACACCATGATCAAGTGGGATTTATCCCGGGGTTGCAATGATTCTTCAATATATGCAAATCAATCATTGTTATACACCATATTAACAAATTGAAGAATAAAAACCATATGATCATCTCAATAGATGCAGAAAAACTTCTGACAAAATTCAACACCCACTTATGATAAAAACTCTCCAGAAAGTGGGAATAGAGGGAACCTACTTCAACATAATAAAGGTCATATATGACAAACCCACAACAAACATCATTCTCAATGGTGAAAAACTGAAATCATTTCCCCTAAGATCAGGAACAAGACAAGGATGTCCACTCTCAACAGTGTTATTCAATATAATTTTGGAAGTCCTAGCCACGGCAATCAGAGATGAAAAAGAAATAAAAGTGGGGCTTCCCTGGTGGCGCAGTGGTTGATAGTCCGCCTGCCAATGCAGGGGACGCGCGTTCGTGCCCCGGTCCGGGAAGATCCCACATGCCACGGAGCGGCTGGGCCCATGAGCCATGACCGCTGAGCCTGCGCGTCCGGGGCCTGTGCTCCACAACAGGAGAGGCCACAGCAGTGAGAGGCCCGTGTACCGCAAAAAAAAAAAAAAAAAAAAAAAAAAAGAAAGAAATGTAATACAAATAGGAAAAGAAGAAGTAAAACTGTCACTGTTTGCAGACAACATGATACTATACATAGTAATCCTAAAGATGCCACCAGAAAACTACTAGAGCCAATCAATAAATTTGGTAAAGTTGCAGGATACAAAATTAATGCACAGAAATCTCTTGCATCCCTATACACTAACAACGAAAGATCAGAAAGAGAAATTAAGGAAACAATCCCATTCACCACTGCAACAAAAAGAATAAAATACCTAGGAACAAACCTACCTAAGGAGTTAAAAGACCTGTACTCAGAAAACTATAAGACACTGATGAAAGAAATCAAAGATCACACAAATAGATGGAGAGATACACAATGTTCTTGGATTGAAAGAATCAAATTTGTGAAAATGACTCTACTACCCAAAGCAATCTACAGATTCAATGCAATCCCTATCAAATTACCAATGGCATTTTTTACAGAACTAGAACAAAAATTATTAATTTGTATGGAGACACAAAAGACCCAGATAACCAAAGCAATCTTGAGGGAGAAACGGAGCTGGAGGAATCAGACTCCCTGACTTCAGATTATACTGCAAAGCTACAGTAATCAAGACAGTATGGTACTGGCACAAAAACAGAAATATAGATCAATGGAACAGGATCGAAAGCCCAGAGATAAACCCATGCACCTATGGTCAACTAATCTATGACAAAGGAGGCAAGGATACACAATGGAGAAAAGACAGTCTCTTCAATAAGTGGTGCTGGGAAAACTGAACAGCTACATGTCAAAGAATGAAATTAGAACACTCCCTAACACCATACACTAAAGTAAGCTAAAAATGAATTTTTACTCAAAAGACCTAAATGTAAGACCTGACACTATAAAACTATTGGAGGAAAACATAGGAAGAACACTCTTTCACATAAATCACAGCAAGATCTTTTTAGACTCACCTCCTAGAGTACTGGAAATAAAAATAAACGAATGGGACCTAATGAAACTTAAAAGCTTTTGCACAGCAAAGGAAACTATAAACAAGACAAAAAGACAACCCTCAGGATGGGAGAAAATATTTGCAAACAAATCAATGGACAAAGGATTAATCTCCAAAATATATAAACAGCTCATGCAGCTCTATATTAAAAAAAAAAACAACAACCCAATCAAAAAATGGACAGAAAACCTAAACAGACATTTCTCCAAGAAGACATACAGATGGCCAAGAGGCACGTGAAAAGCAGCTCAACATCACTAATTATTAGAGAAATGCAAATCAAGACTATAATGATGTATCACCTCACACCAGTTAGAATGGGCACATCATCAGAAAATCTACAAACAACAAATGCTGGAGAGGGTGTGGAGAAAAGGGAACCCTCTTGCACTGTTGGTGGGAATGTAACTTGATACAGCCACTATGGAGAACTGTATGATGGTTCCTTAAAAAAATAAAAATGGAATTACCATATAACCCATTAATCTCACTACTGGGCATATACCCAGAGAAAACCATAATTCAAAAAGACACATGCACCTCAATGTTCATTGCAGCACTATTTACAATAGCCAGGTCATGGAAGCAACCTAAATGCCCATCGATAGCTGAATGGATAAAGAAGATGTGGTACATGTATACAATGGAATATTACTCAGACATAAAAAGGAATGAAACTGGGTCATTTGTAGAAACGTGGATGGACTTAGAAACTGTCATACAGAGTGAAGTCAGAAAGAGAAAAACAAATATCATATGTTAATGCATATATATGGAATCTAGAAAAATGGTACAGATGAACTCGTTTGCAAGGCAGAAATAGAGACACAGATGTAGAGAACAAACATATGACACCAAGAAGGGAAAGCGGGGTAGGGGGGGAATGAATTGGGAGACTGGGATTGACATATATACACTAATATGTATAAAATAGATTAATAAGAACCTTCTGTATAAAAAAATAAATAAAATAAAAACAAATATAAGATGGCAAAAAAAAGAAGCTGCACACAATGCTTGTATGAGTAGTTCAAACTTGCGTGAATTGATAATACTTCTTATGGTGTAGAGATTCTCAATAAATAATAGGCACATTACAGGAAAATCAACATAGCCAAGAATCCATTTCCAACTGATTAATATAGCTATAATCATGGCACCTGAACTCAAGAAGGCATTACACTTCCCAGCACCATAACAGTGAAGTAACCAGTTATTTACTTTTATGTACTACATTGTGATACACTATTATTAGCTCTCCTTTGTTTTTCTATTGTATAAATCTTAATTTATACTTGCACTTAATTATTTGTTGGAGAACAAAAAGGCTCCTCCTGAATATTAAATGTAACAAATAAATCATTAAGAACTACAAAAATAGTAGTTCTCTATTTATTGAGAATTATATATATTTGCCATTAAGCTCAAAAAAAAAAAAAAGAAAGGAGGAAAATGAAAGGAAGACAAGGACAGAAGAAAGGAGAAGAGAATTAGAAATGGGGAGAGGAGGATAAAGGAGCTAAAATGTAAGAAGATATTTTGGTTCTGGGATCATGAATCAGAGAAAGTTATCCAGAAATTGAAGAAACTTATGGAGATAAAAGATCAGGGTCTCACGTTAGAACTTTTTCAGACCGTGTTAAAACTTATGATTCCACGATGAGGAATATTTTGAAATATGGGTCTCCAGAGCGGTATTTCTTTTTACACGCTCAGCTTTTATGGCTACTAAGGAAATCTTGTGATGGGACCCTACCTTGGAGATGTGGTAGAGGACGAGGTCGTATCCAGCATCCTTAATTCTCAGGAGAGTATTTTGGAGAACAAAACTGGATGGTCTAGTGATGACTTGAATCCAGACTAAGCAAGTTGGTTCAAGACCAATCTGTATGGAGGGAAAGAAAGGGATACAGGTCACGATGCTGTGGCATCTTCTTGACCAGAGCAAATGCTGAAGACCCTCAACAGGTGGGTTTAAAGGGAAAGTAAATTATTGTAAAAACGGAGAATAAAGTTACAGATTTAGAAAGGACCATAGCATTTAATTGAACTACTTCCATCCTTCTTCTCATATACCCCTCAATATGCTGCACCCTGGTTTCAGCTCTCCCGAATCCCTTCATCTCCTTCCTACTGAAAGTTCATCTGTGTCCTCCCAACTTCAAAAATCCAAAGAACATGTCTTAGTGCTTCCAACTGACTTTTGGCAGCATTTGACTCTGGTGTCACTAAATCAATCAATCAATCAATAAAAATACACAGGCTTTGAGGAGGAGGGGGTGGTCTACAAACTCTGGGTCTCCTCCCACATCCCTGATAACAGTTCAGTCTCCTCCCCTTCACCTCCTCTTTCAACCAACTTTTTAAATGTCTAAATGCATCTCTCCTAAAATATGATGCCCAGAGATCAATTGTATAGTCCATGTGAGGTCTGACCAGGGGCAAGTACAATGGAAATATTGTTATCACTCTGATTGACTTTCTAAGAAAGAGAGAATTCAAGTGCAAGGAGAACTAGAGGGAAGAATGTCGCAGTTTCTGCCCCATGTATTGAAAATTCTTCACGAAAAAAATTGATCTAAGTTCCCTTTCCACAAGCCAAGCCTATCTAAGTGCAAGATCTTAATATGTTATAGAGGTAAATATACCTATATATATATATATATATATATATATATATATATATATATATATATATTAAACAAACAACTATTCCTTTTTTTTGAAAAGAAAACTAACTACACAGGAAAATAATGTGTGAATTATTGATTGCAAAGAATCCTATAATTTCTTGACAATTTCTACTGACAAATTACTATCCCCAAAAAAGCAAAACAAAATTATTATAACTTACTCCCTATCTTTTGTATAGTTTATTAGATTAAGTGGGTGGAATATCAACAAGGCTGGAGAGTGTGGTAGGTGACGGCTACTGTAAACAGTTGGCTTCTATGACATCTCTGTACTGACTCGGATGTTTGGCCTTGAGCAAATCATATCCCTTCTTGGCCTCCTCTCCTCATCTGTAAAATGAGCCTGTTGGATTCCCTGATCTCTAAGTTCTGTTTTACCTGGGTGATCAGCCTGGCCACAGCTTCCCTTCACAAAGCAACCCATGGCCTTTATAATCACCTTTGTGTCCTCAGTCCTACCTTTTGAGATTCCATTCACCTTCCTACCAGGACCCCCTCTCTCTGGATCTAGTTTTGCACTTCATTTTCTTCCTGGCACCAGTCCTATGGCTTGCACATAAGCCCTCCCCGCCTACAATGCACCAATTTGCAAGGACAAAGAAACTGCATTAACAACTGGCGTTTGTCACATGAAAGGACATGTAAAACATAAATCTGTAATTGGGCATGAGATTAGTTCCTGTATTGCTGACTTCCATTGGATTCCTCTGGACAGTCATAAATGCAGTCTGGGAGACTGGTTCCCGAGGACAGCGACCCATCACCAGGCCTCTCTTGGGGGCACAGGACCTGCCCTGCTAACCTGGCTCCACCTCCACTTTAAAAATAGACTCAGTTCTATTTCTGTGTTCCTTTCCTTCCAAGCTGCCTGGGCAACTTCAGCTTATCTTCCCCATCCTTCCAGCTGCCTGAGAAAGTGGAGAAACTGGTTTTTCCTGATATTCCTTGGGGCCCCTTGACTTTGCCCTTGATTCATTCTCCAGACCCCTTTTAGAGAAGTCAGAATTACCTGGCTTCTCACTTTAGTGCTCTGTTTTTAGTTTTCTTCTCTACTGAAGTCCTACAGGTCAAGCGTAAGGAGTGGTATGGAGAAGAATGTGGGTTCTCCGTCCCTAAGGGCTGGCCATTGCCCTGTCCTGCTGAACTTCACAGCCCAGACATACACCCACAGAGAACCCCCAGACTGAAGGATGCTTAGAATTTATTCCACCTGTCTGTCTCCACCTCTATCAAGTCTAATCCTTTTGTGAAACTCTCTGGAGAGGAGATTCTCACCACCTCCTTCAGTCACCCATTTCTGCCCTCAATACAGGAAATACATTGTTTATCAGCCAGGATTTACCCAAGTAACCCTTTTCTGAGAATAAACAGAATTTAAAGAAGACCACTTTATGGGGAAAAAAGGGGGTAGGTTTCCTTTTATTTTCAAGCTGATAATGAAGGAAGCCAAAGGTAAAGGTCAGCTGTTTATCCAAAATTTTATCTCATTTATTCAAATCTTTCTGGCATTTAGATTAGCATGAAAATCTGTCTTCTGAAAAGTTCAAGAACAATCTGCTTTGAGATAAACCCTTCCTGCTTTCAGAAAATGATTATGTTGTGGCTTTAAGAAGGGCAGGCCCACAGTCCTTTTCACACCAAATCGCTCTCTTACTTTCGAAGACCTTGAGTGTCTGAGCTGGTGCAGATAAGCCACTGGGGTCTGTGCAGCAGGTACCCCTGGGAGTCCTGCCAGGCCAAGGTCAGCACTGCACTCACAGGCTCCCATGCTCACATTTTCTGTTTGGGGTGGTAGTTGCACCCTTAGAGCAGGGATTCTCAACCCGGAGTGATTTTGCCCCCCACCGCAAGGCACATGTGACAATGTCTGGGTGCATTTTTGGTCGTCCCAAGTGGTGTGGAGGGCGGTGCTATCAGCATCTAGTGGATTGAGACTAGGGATGCTGGTAAACATCCTACAGTGCACAAGGCAGTCCCCACACCAAAGAACTGTCCAACTGAAGATGTCACTTCTGCCAAGGTTGAGAAATCCTGCCTTCAGTGTCACCAGTTTGGGAAAAGAGTCATATCTGATATGTATTTTCAGACCCATCCTCTCCCAAGCTCCAATTCTTTCATTTATTATTCATTTTATATATATATATATATATATATATATATATATATATATATATATATATATATATATATACTGATCACCTACTACAATGTGTCAAACCTGTGGGTGTCAAATAAAATGGCAAGAAGTAGCCTCCATCCCTGTCCTGAGAAAAGATGCCATGTTGCAGGGAAGAATCAACATTGAGAGCACATCCTCCAAGTAACTTACTGTAGCACAGACATTGCTCTAGGCACCTTATGAATTCACTTAGCTCCCACAACAGTGCTATGAGAGAGATACCATTATTATTCCTGTTTTATCAGCGAGATAACTGAGGCATACATAGAGAGGTTAAATGATTTGTACAAGGTCACACAGATAACAGATGGAAGCGGGATTCAAACCCAGGCCATTAAGCTCCAGGGTCCATCTATGCTGTGTGTTATTTTTTTTAATTCCTAAATCATGTTATTTATTTTTATCAATAAAGATATCAATTAACTGGCCAGTTATTGGTGTCTCAAAAATTCAGCAATGACCAGATAAGTAGCTAGAATCTAGCTGTGGTGTTCTTCATTTATTTAAAGTCTCCCTTTCAGGTCTGCCTTAAATCTGTTTTATGAGACTGATAACATTAAAATAGCTTGAACATGAAAGTTTTAGAACATATTAGAAGCTCGATGTAGAAATCTGTAAATAGAGATAAATAAATATGTGAAGATCTTGCAAGCAATTCCTCTGGTATTTGTTTGTCTGTTTTTTGTTTTGTTTTTCTATTCTTTTTCAAATATTTTTCCCATTTGGGTTATTACAGAGTATTGAGCAGAGTTCCCTATGCTATACAGTAGGTCCTTGTTGGTAACCTATTTTAAATATAGCAGTGTGTACATGTCAATCCCATCTGTCCATCTGTGCTTTTAACCAGCATACAGTGCTGCACCTCACATAAACACACTCATAATGGAATTATAACAAATGATTAAAAAAGAGAGGAGGACAAAGCTATGAGTGTCTATTATAGAAGGGGCTGTCGCCTAGACAGGGGATCTTGAGGAAATGGCACTTGGGCTAAAATCTGAAGAGTTAACTAGACGACAAAGAGAAAGAAGTGCATTCCAGGCAAAGGGACAGCATGGGTGTTAGTTTCATATTACCGCAAATGAAACATAGTGGCTTGAAACAACACACATTTATTATCATACACTTCTATTAGAAGAGAGACGTGGATTTCACTGAGCACAAATCAAAGTGTCAGAGGGGCTGCATTTCTTTCTGTAGGCTCCTTGACTCATCTAGCTCCTGGAAGCTGCCTGCATTCTCCAGCTTGTGGCTCCCTTCAGTCTTCAAAGTCTGCAAGGATGGATTGAGTCCTTCTCTCAGCAAGTCACTCCAACCTTCTTGTCTCCCTCTTCCCCCTTGAAGGAGGCTTATGATTATATTGGACCCATGCAGATAATCCACGATGTTCTCCCCATGTTAAGGTCAGCTCATTAACTACCTTCATTCTATCTACAATCTTTTTTTTTTTAATTTTTTTTTAATTTTATTTATTTACTTATTTATTTATTTATGGCTGTGTTGGGTCTTTGTTTCTGTGCAAGGGCTCCCTCCAGTTGCGGCAAGCAGGGGCCACTCTTCATCGCGGTGCGCGGGCCTCTCACTATCATGGCCTCTCTTGTTGCAGAGCACAGGCTCCAGATGCGCAGGCTCAGTAATTGTGGCTCACGGGCCTAGTCGCTCCGTGGCATGTGGGATCTTCCCAGACCAGGGCTGGAACCCGTGTCCCCCTGCATTGGCAGGCGGACTCTCAACCACTGCGCCACCAGGGAAGCCCCTCTATCTACAATCTTACTTCCCCTTTGCCATGGAGTCTAACACATTCACAGGTTCTGGGGAGTAATAGATGGGCATCTTTGGGAGGTCATTTTTCTGCCTATTACAGACAGCATATGCAAAAGCCTTACAGAAGAAGAAGAAAGGCAAGCACAGGGCTGAAGAAAGTTCATGTCGTTAAAACAGAGAAAATAAAGAAGCAGACAGGGGACAAGCCTGAAGGGTCAGACCTGGTGTTCCTTGTGAGACAGGCTGGGACCTGGGGCCTGGGACGCTTTGCTGAAGTACTTACACCTGGACAAAGGTCTCCTCAAGCAATAAAATACAAAGAAACTATAAGGGACTAAAAATAATGTCATGCATGCGCAGTTGGGGCAAATTATGGACCACAAAATACAAAAAGACCAAAAAAGACCAACTGCCACTTCTGAAGAGCCGGGAGCAAAAGCAGGGGGTCGGGAGAAAAATCAGCATACTGTGCATGCCCCCTGCACACAATCCCACCAAAAGGGTGGGCAAACCACCTAAGCCGCCGCTCCAGCCCAACCCCTGGACCCAGCCCTACCCTCACCCCATATAAGGAACCAACTTGCCCCTTGTTGTTTGTTCTCACTCCCCCCTGGTGCAGCAGGGGCCCCAATAAAGCCTTGCCTGAATTTCTTTTCTGGCCTCTGATCAATTTCTATAGATCAAGGAGGCCCAGCATCCTGGTCGGTAACACTTGGAAGTGGTGTCAGACATTTGTCATCTTCCCGAGAGCAAGGGGAGGCCACTGAGGCATGTTACCTGGGGCACTGGCAAGATGGACTAGCATTTTGAATGGTCACCCTGGCTGCTGTTTGATGGGGAGAGAATGAGAGAAGGGGCCAGAGTGGAGGCAGGTAGACCAGTGAGAGGAGGGGCTGTTGCAGGAGGCCAGATGGGACATGATAGAAGTCCAAACCGGGTCTTCAAACAGAGAGAAGAAGGAAGGTGAGGATTCAAGAGACATTTTGGAGATGAAATCGAAAAGTCTTGGGATTCGGTGAGTGGGAAATGGAGCACGAGGGAGATGGACAAGTCAAAGAGACTCCCGGGCTTCAGGCTTGGGCAAACGGCAGTGCTGTTCCAAGGGCAGGAACATGGAGGAGGAGTGTGTGTAGGGCTGAAATTCAGCTTTGGATGTGTTGAATTCAAAATGTCCGAGAGGAAGCATCAGCTAAGATTTGTGGGTCTAGGCAGTTGGATTTATGGGCCAAGAGCCAAAATGATGGCTGGAAGCCTCCAGTTCAATGTCCTGCTGGCCACTCAAGACCAATATATCTCAATCCAAGCCTGTTATCTTTCTCCAAACCAACTCCAATACCTGTGTCCTTTCCCTGTTCAGCACCACTGTGCAGGGTCAGAGGCCATATCTGTTTCATCTTGCCAGGCCTTGCAAGGCTTAGTAACATGTCTAGCCTTTGTAAGAGGTTAATAAATGTGATAGAATAAATAACTGAATGAACTAATCAATTACCTCTCTGTTTGTCCATCTATCTCTGTTCCTCTCTCTCCCTCTCTCTGCCTGTCTGTCTCTCTGTCTCCGTCTCTGTCTCTGTCTCTGTCTCTCTCTCTCTCTCTCTCTTGCTTCCCCCAGCACACTCATTTGTCCTTACTTTTGAACAGAAAGTCAGGTCTGTTTAGCTTAGAAAGATCTGAGGTTAAATTCTGTTGTGACCCCAGCACCTGTAGACACAGGACCTTTGACCTTAAAGCTGCAAAGGACTCTGCTTCCTCTGACAGCTCAGCCAGGCACTCAGAGAGAGACTTAACAGAACTGACAACATTGCTGGCTTTTATTATGTGTTTGGGTGTCTAAAACTGTAGTCATTTCCTGTAAGAGATATGCTTCACAAAGCATGCTGTAAATTGCCTTCTTTAAATATGAAGTTGTAGCTTTTTCAATCAGATAAATATATTCCCTTGTATATGTATTGTGTGAATTCATGTTCTTTGCTCTTTAAGGCTTCCAGGAACTAAGCACTCATCTACCATACAGAATGCGTGTTCAGAACAACTGGAGGAGAGAGAGGAATAGTGGTTCACAAAGGAATGTCCCACTGTGTCAGAGCCTCTCTGAGCTTCAACTTTAATTAAACAATCAGTCAGTAAATCATCCATTAAGTCCTGCTGTATTAGTCACTGTAAAAAAAGAATTACACTGACACGGTCTTCTAAAATCTCACAGTCTTAAGACTATTCTGCCTTCTGTTTTTGCATAATGCTTGTTAGGTTGTTAAACAAGAAACTGGACAAAAACACAGCAGAATGTTAAAAGGAGTTTTGGAATTCTCTTTAGGTCAGATATTAATCCACTGTATAGCAGCAAAAAACTATGACCAAAGAATTTTCCTTTTGTTCATTCATTAAATAACTTTTATTGAATACCAATTATTTGTCAGACAAGAGAAATACAGCAGGGGACAGGAGGAGGAAACCTGTGACAGATCCTTGCTGGGGCTCATATTCTAGAAGGGAATGAGAGTCAGTGAGTAAATAAGACAATAAATAAACAAGAAAATACTAGGTCTTGATGATTGCAAGAGTGTGAAATGAGGGAGGGGATACACTAGGTTAGACTTGTAGGAAAGGTCTGTCATAGTAGTTGACATTTAAGCTGAAACTCAGACAAAAAAAAAAAAGCTATGAGTACAAAGATCTAGGGGAAGCATTCCAGGTGCTTCTTAAGTAAAAGTTCCATAAAGCTGGGACTGAGCCCTATTTAACATTATAGTCCCCAGAGTTACCAGCATAGATGTTACCTCAATAACTGTAGGCACTCATAAATGTGGGCAAAACACATCACCTATGGTCCTGAACCAGGTGTCTGTGATCTCTAAAATGTGGACGGTTTGGGCTTCCCTGGTGGCGCAGTGGTTGAGAGTCCGCCTGCCGATGCAGGAGACACGGGTTCGTGCCCCAGTCCAGGAAGATCTCACATGCCGCGGAGGGGCTGGGCTCGTGAGCCATGGCCACTGAGCCTGCGCGTCCGGAGCCTGTGCTCCGCAACGGGAGGGGCCACAATAGTGAGAGGCCCGCGTACCGCAAAAAAAAAAAAAAATGTGGACAGTTTATCTCCAGGAACTTTCTAGCACCTTCTCATTTTGCAAGGCTCCCTGTCCCAGCACTGTACTCACTATGGGGCCATGGGCTTAGAGGCCTCAAAAGCCAGCAGATCTAGCTGGCTTTTCTTTAAGGGTGGAAATCTTCTCACCTTGACTCTTCCTGATGTTTTTCATTTCCCACTTACCTTTTATTGGGTTCAGGGCTTTGCCCAGTTTCCATGTGAGATTTGCCCTGACACCTTAGGAAAAACAGCAAGAAAACCCCTCCCTTCACTTCTAAACCACAGCAGATGCAATGCTTGTGCTAGGAAAGACTCAACCAGGCTGGAACCTCACCCCCTCCCCACAGGATGCAATATAAGCTGTGTCGGAGATCAGATTCCCTCAATCTTGCCTGCGACAATTTCACATCCTCCACCACAGAAAGTTCTTTCTTATGGTCAGTCCCTCACAGCTACAACCTCATCCATTGCTGGAGAGTTGGTTCTTGCTGCTGAAAGCCAGTGGCTGACTCATCCATAGACTCAATACAGTAAAGGAAAGAACTGGTGAACTTGAAGATAGATCAATGGAGATTAAACTGAAAAACAAAGGTAAAAAAGAGTAGAAAACACAACAAAATGAAACAAAAACAGAACAGAGCATCCAAGCGCTATGGGACCATAAAAGCCAATGGCTGGAAATGCAATAGTTGCATGAACAGGACAGATCCTAAGGCTTTTAGTTCAACCCTTCCCTGCCTATCCCCTAGTTAATTCCATGGAATTAATTTCAAATCCACCCAGAAACTCAACTGTTTTCTAAGACATCCTCCTTGGCTAGCAAGTTATAATATTCTAATATAGAGCTGGTCTTGGCAGTAATGAAAATGATGTTCTCATGGTTTAGGGATTATTAAAATAGGCTTCCCAGATAAAATACAGAATACCTAGTTCAATCCGAATATCAGATTTTTAGTATAAGGTGAGTCTTGTGCAATATTTAGGACATACTTAGATTAAAAAGTAAGTCATTGTTTATCTGAAGTTCAAATTGAACTGGGCACCCGTATTTTTATTTGCTAAATCTGGTAATTCTATATTAAAAGCCACCATGTAACCCACTCGAAAGTATCTCCTTGCTGACCATCCACATTGCCTATATCTAATAAAGCCTTGCTGTGGATTGGTTTATCAGGTCTATATTAACCTAAAGCAGCGGGCGCTTGATGAAGCATGGGACACAAGACAGAGGAGTGGTGGGGAGAAAACCTGCTACAGAAGAGGGAGCTCCCAATGAGGAATCAGAGTATCCTGTCCTAGAACCAGCCCTGCCTCTTACAAGCTGGGCCCATCATTGAACCTCTGTGTCTTAGCTTCTCAGTGTCTAAAATGGAGATGACAATCCCCACCCAGCTCCCTCCCACGCTCTCAGATGACCTTCAGCACAGCTCTCTGTGGGCCCTTACTTGGAAACCATATAGGAATACACACCCACCCAGTGGTGGATTTCTTGTTTCTTCCGGGAAGCAACAGGAGGGAGCTGTCATGTAGGGGATGCCCGATGAGGGAAGAAAGGGCCTCTGACGATCTTTGCATAGTTCTCGCCCCTCTCTGGCCTCAGCAGTACCTGCTGCCATCATACCTGCCCATTTTCCACCCCCACTAGTCTCATTTCAAATCTTGGTCGGTCGATAGCGTTTATTTTTGGACTTTGCCGATGCCGGCATGCCAGGTGCAGTCAGGTCCCGTTATGGAGGTGCGGCAGAGCTGGCCTGCTCTGTCTTTGGAGAGGTAACTGTCAAGAGGGGCATGGGAACCAGCAGTGATACGAGACCCTGTCCTCTGAGTCAGCCCTGATGCCAGCTGGGTGAGGTAAGCATCCGTTGGGGGCACCCTTCACCTGCTGGCTCCTGGCCTCTCTCTGGCGGACATCGGCTCCCAGCAGGCTGGCAAGGGTGTGAGAAACAAGACAGGTCTGTTTCCTGTGGCTCCTGGCTAGAAAGTAGTGGCCTGGACAAGAAGAGGACAGACAGTGAGCTGGCTGTGGCCCTGGAATGAGCGTTCCCAAGCTGGCCGTCCAGTTCTGCTCTGGCCATCGCTTTGGACTCCAGGACCCTGGACCCTGGGCCATGCCTTCTGGATCCAACCTTCAGCTGCCCCTTCTGAGATGCCCATGAGCCTGAAGGACCCACCTCTCCCCTGCTGTCACTCCCCCACCAACACAAGTGGCAATTTCCAGGTTGGGGAGAAATAGGGCTTCATTTTTCTCTGAATCTGAGAAATCAAAGTCGCATGAGCCGGGGCAAGCTACCCTAAGCTCAAGCTCTCTTTAGCCCATAATAAAAAGGAATGTGCTGTAGTTATGGTTAAAGAGATTGGAAAGATGGACCACAGAAAGAGCCCTACCCTCCAGGTGTGGGCACAGGGACCAGAGCTGCTGGGACCCGTCACTGAAGGAGGTGACGGAAGCCCTTGTACTCGTGACCCAAAAGAAAAGGAAATGTGATGGCCCAGAAGGAAGTTCCTGGAGAGGGAATATCTGTGATTCTTTGTGCCTTGAAAATAAAACCAGTGCTTGTCTGTACGCCTGCTTGGAGCACACGGCAACCACAGGGACATACATCAGTGAACATGGCAGGTCTTCTTACCCAACTCTGGTGATTGGAAAACAGTGGGCCTCAAATTCCTCTGACCAGTCAACAGGTGAACCAGCCCAAGCCTGGCATCCATCCTTCATGACCCAGGGACCCACCTGGGCCTGCGGCCCTTTGGTGGCTGCCATGCTGACTCCAGCGCTGCAGGTCTGAGAACCTGGGCGAGTGCTGGCCAGCTGCATGTTCTCACACACGGGGCCCATCCGATTCACAGCTCCAAAAAAGTCCAGTCGAGGGAGGAGAGGATGAGAGGGGTCCTAGGGGGAGCTGCAGAAAGACCCCCACTGGGGAGCTGCCTCTCCAGCTCCCATCAGGGCACCAGCACCCAGGTCTGGCCTGGGGCCTGCCCATCCTGGCTCCCTCAGACATCGCTTCTCTCCGTCCCTCCAGACCAGATCTGGTTTCACTAGACCTGGAACTCTCCAAGCCCTTTCCTGCTGTGAATTGATTTATTCGGATGCATCTGTCAGAGCGTGACTGAAGGATGTCTGGACGGCAGGGAGCACAGCTGTGGCAGATGTGCCTCAGAATGCCTCCAAGTGAGCCCCTTCCCCTCCTTTCCCCCTTCCCCTAGCCTGGGAAAGGCCAGGGGAGGTTGAGGACATCTGCACAGCCCATGAGAACCAGGAAAGGGAGCAGGGTATCCCGGGGGCTAGGAGAGCATGGAAGAGGCTGGTGTGCTAACACTAGAGGGACAAGTGCTAGAAAATGGGGATCTAGACCTTATTTTGCCACCAGTGAGGTCCGTGATTGTGAGCAAGCCCGTGGGCCTCCCAGTAGCCATTCTCTAAGTTCACGTAGAGTCTTCCAATCCACAGGACCAACCAATTCCCTCTTCTCTTTGATTTCACAGCACCTGACCCTCCTCTAATAAGGGCCTTGAACATGGAGCTGTCCCAATGTGGGGTGCTGGCAAAGGTTTCACAACCGGCTCTCTAGAAAAAACTATGAATAAAATAAATTTTGCTGGTACAAAGCACACAATTTACAAATAATAACAAAATATACAATACTCTTTATTGTAAATTCCATCTAGCCAAATGATTCTCAAAGAATGCATTTGTAGATTGTTGCCAAACTCTTATCTGTGGCAAGCCTGTGGCTGCCGTTCAACCATGATTTAGCAAAAGGTTGTGGTTGACAAGCAGCTTGGAAAATCCCTGAACATTTAACAAGTGGCTCTGGGGACCTAGTAGGAGCTGCCCCCGTGTTAGACAGCGGGCCCCTGAGCACAGGGCCTGGAGTTGGCCGTGTCTTCAGCACCCATGCCAGACTGGCCCGCATCATCAGAGTTCAGCCTTCAGGCTGCTCCCTGAATGGAACCCACTCGCCTTAATTTACCCAGAGAAGAAAGCCAAGTAAGCAGGGGCTGATAAAGTAGGACAGGTACCCTAAGGGACTGCGGCCAAGGACGGATGGTGGCAGGTGGTGAGTAGCCTGGAAGACTCCATAGTCGAGGTGAGTCAGAGACCAGAGAGGCGCGATCAGCATGGAATGGGGGGAGAAGAGAACAGGGAGGGTGTTTCGGGCCGGAGGAACAGCACAGCTAAAGGCACGGTACACACAGCTGCCTTCTCTGATGCCCAGACCACCATGATGCTGCCATTTGACAAATACTGATTGTCTGCTGTGCGCTAAGCACTGTTCTCAGCTGAGCAAAGTCCCCGCTCTTGCAGAGATTGAATTCCATTAAGGGAGAGACACAATACACAGCAAAGAAGAGCCCCCATTGGTGGAGTAAACAGACTTGACTTCAGTGTAAGAAAGAACTTCCAGAACCTAATCCCTAGGGCTATTGAACAGGTGCTTCTCGAAGAAACGTGAGGTGTGGTTACGTAAGGAAAAGTTTCCTTCTTGCAGGAGCCCTCAGGACCCCGGCTCTTGGGTGCTGTGAGTCACTAGTAGGGGGTCACAAGCTGCATTGTTTGCCAAACTTGCATTATGGATGGAAGGGGGAAAAAGTGGGTCCTTGTGTGAATAGCCATGGGTCTGACATTCAAAGTCTGGGTGGTGGAGACCCAAGTAAAGAAAACCAGAGGAGGAAAAGGCTGGTCCAGAGAAGTAGCTTCTCTTCTTGGTTTAGTGCCTACTTCTCTGCACTGTCCACACCCACTCCTCCCCACCCTGGCCCCCAAAGGAAATGGATCCCCCAGCGAGTGGTGGCACCTGCCCTGGGCAGACACTCCCACCTCTGCCTTTCTAGTAGCAGGGCCGACCCCTGGGCTGTGGAGAAGCAGGCCTGGGATAGCAAAGAAACAGGCCTCTCAACCATTTGTGCTTGGCTGGACTCTCGAGGGAGCAGAGCTTGGCTGGACTCTCGAGGGAGCAGAGCTCAGCTCGCACTGAGCCACAGAGGCTCCCAGTTTGCCTAATAATTTGCCAAATAACTTAAACTTCCCCAGGGGTTCCTAAACTGGGTTCCATGGAACCCTGGGATCCTCCAAGGTGGCTTAGAAGTCACTGAGAGAAGCGATGGAAAAGGTGAGAGGATGGGGCTTCAGGCCCCTCCCTGCCTCAACCACGAAAGACCCCTCTGCACTGTACTGAGACTGTACAAGAAGACTCAGCTGATACCCAGAAAGAAAAACACATTTCCAACACACCCAGAGCTCCGGGCTTTGACTCTGGTCCCTCCAGACATCCAGACAGTCCCTTCCCAAACTCATCTCCCACCATCCATTCTCTGCTTTTGCCATGAATTTGACAGTTGACCAGATATTCCTCCTCACACACTGGGGTCTACCTACCTTCCAGGTCTGGAACAGGGAGGCAGATGGAGAGGAACACTCAGGCCCAGAGAGAAGAAATTGTGGTCAGCAGCACAGCCAAGGGCCCCCAGACAAGCACTCTGTCAGCCTCTACACAAACTCGAGAGGCCCTGCCTTCCCTCACTCCCAGCCACAACCCCACCTCGGCGCTGAGCTGCTGCCCAGGATCTCATGGAAACCCCTCTTTGTTTGTTTTTGGTTTTGTTTTTGCTCTCCTTCTTGGTTTTGCTCACAGCAGACTTTGCCCATCTCTGAGCCAACCCTGAATGACAACCATTTTCCCAAGGATTAAAAATCTTTTTAGCTAAAGCCATCATGCCACACAGGCTGAGCCTGGGAGGAACATCTGGGTGACACATCTGGTCTATCGGCCGACCTCCCTCACAGATGGGGCTTTATGGGCATTAGCCCTGGTTCCTGCCACAATACCAGGAAATGGGTCTCGGGGTCCCTGCTCCAGCCAAGGACCTACTGATGCTGGGGGAAAGTCAACAAATGTCTCTGAGCCTGATTTGAGCTCTTCACAATGTGGGGAGACCCTGCCCTATCAAGTTACTTGACCAAGCATTATAATAATAAGCAAAGACATGGCTTCAAATATGGTCCAAATCCCCAATAAAGGCAGAGAATTAGCAGTCATTCAAAGTGTCAGTTATCTTGCAACACTGTTGAAAGATATAAAGACGCATTGTTTTGTTGTGTGGCAGGCTGAGATCTTCTCAGTCCAATTCCACTTCCTCTCCCCTAGCAACTACCCATCAGACAGCCCGCCCTTGACATAGACGCTTTTGCCACTGTGATTTTCACAGAAACCCTAGATAGTCACCCTTATCTTTCTTGGGAATAAAGTTGCTGGTGGCTGATTGGGAAGGAGAGAGGGTCCAACCACCAAGGCCTGGCGTTTTTTGGAGGAGAGATGGTGGTGGCGAGGAGGGCCCATGGGGTTGAGGGAGGGGGTCAGCCACGTGAGCTGCTCCATTTCTGGCGGTGGCACCATGAGTAGGCCTCCTGGGAGCCAGCCAGTCAAGTCAGACTGATTAGGTCAATTCACTCTTCATCTGGGACCAGCAGTTAAGGCTGCGGGCCCAGGGGGGTGAATATGGGATGTGCCCGGTGGGAAGGAGACCTAAGGAACACTGTAGCTGACGGGAAGGGCAAAGCAGAACAGAGTTCTCTCAAGAGCCTCCTTTTGGCTCTACTGGGGGTCTCAAGTGGTTTCCAATCAGGGTGGGGATGCCGGGCCTCCCTCAGTGCCCCACCTGAATGCCCTAGGCCAGTGGCTCTCCATCCCTTGGGCATATCAGTCAGCTAGAGCCCCATGCCGCAGAGGTCCTGATTCAGTAGGCCAGGGAGGGACTGAGAATTTGCATGTCTACCAAGTTTCCAGGTGATGTTGATGCTGCTGGTTCAAGGACCACACTTAAGAGAACAACTGCTATGGGCCCAGCGCCCAACCCCACCCCAGCCCCTGCCTTCGGGCATCCTTCCAATCCATCTCCCTCACTGCTCCTAGGAAACAAAGATCCCAAGAGGCCCTACACCCAACAAAGCCCCTAACAGGGGAAGGATGAGCATCTCTCCTAGTCGAAGGCAGCCTGGGCACAAAGGTGTTATCAATGAGGAGCTGCAGGGCCTCCCCAGGCCTCACCTTCCTCAACTGTGGAGTGAGGAGGTTGGACCAAGTAGTGTTTAAGGAAGTCCCTTCCTGCGCTAGAGCTCCCCGAGTCCCTGAAAGGCAGAGGAATGCCCAGCTTCATCTGCACGTTTGCTGGGGCCGCTCTGTTCTCTCCATTGCCCTGGAATCACATTCAACAGTCGAAGACTTCATCCTGAATAACCAGCTCCCACGCCATTCGTGCACTCACTCCAAAGCCCTAAGTACCTGTCTAAAGATTTTCCTCCTTCTCAGCTTTGCCCCCAGTTTCCACCTCTCTGTGCCCTTCTCTTTGCCATCTTCCCTGGACTTAAGATCTGAGCAGAATATTTGCCCTGAAGATGAAGATCTTAGATCCATTTTTTTAAATCTCAACTCACCACCTTTCACCTGGGGCCTCTCCCCCATGTGGTGCCCTATCAGAATAGAACCTTGTCCACAGCCATCTGCCCCACAGGGCTGACCAGTGCTACCTCAGCTGCTATTAGTCACCTAGACTATACCAGAAGCCACCTGCTGCCACAGTCCCAGCCTCAACCTGAAACACAGAGGGGAAACCTGGCAACCCAATTCCTGCCCTCTGATTTGCCAGCAAGATCTCTGGCTCTCACACCCAGGCCTTGCACAAGTCCACAAATGTCCCTGTGGAGCGATGACCTGGCAGCCAGACACCCCACACCCCATCGCTATTCATGCTTTCAAGTGACAGCCACAGGGCAGAGGACCCCTTACTCCTGTCTCCATCAGCCCATATTCTCCTCTCTCTCTAATGCTGCTCCCATTGTTTCTCCTCCATGAAGCCTGGAAGGGAACTCAGAAAATGTGGGTTATAATTCTGAGCCTCAGCGCCCACGGGGGAGAGATGGGCAGGGTGACCACAGCCCCCTGCCTAGGCTGCATTCTGTGGGTCTGTGGGTCTCCCCACAAAGGTTGCTTAGTGCTAATCCCTCCTGTTCGGCAAGAATCCTGACAGAAACGTGTGCTTTCTCTCTTTGGACCGTCACCAACACGTTGCGAAGCTGGCCCCGGGCACATTGCTGCGGGCGCGCAAAGCTGAGATCCCTAGAGGAGAAGAGACGTGCCCAGTGCTACACAGCTGATTCTTAGTCGAGTCCAGAACAGCGCCCAGGCCTCTGGGACTTGAACATGTCCTTCCCCTCACAGCAAGCAGGCACTTGGGGCTGTTACTCCCATCTGACTGCACGTGCCCACATGAGTGGTGCTGGGGCGGGGGAGGACCCCCTCCAGCGTTCCACGAGGGATTAGGAATGAGTCCTCCAAGACCTCTAACTGGGGGATAAGAAACACCCTGTATTCTTCAGCTCATTCACATGGGACCCAGGCAATAATCCCTGCATGTTGCCCCATCCCAGGCTCTTGGGCTCCTCCCCCACTTCCTTCTCACAAGTCCCAACTTATCCCTCCCCAACACTTCCCCTTTGGTAACCATAAGTTTGTTTTCTCTGTCTGTGAGTCTGTTTCTGTTTTGTAAATAAGTTCATTGGTACCATTTTTTAGATTCTACATAAAAGTGATATCATATAATATTTGCCTTTCTCTGTCTGACTTAACTTCACCTAGTATGAGAATCTCTAGGTCCATCCGTGTTGCTACAAATGGCATTATTTCATCCTTTTTATGGCTGAGTAATATTCCATTGTATACAGTACATACCTCTTCTTATCTACTCGTCCGTTGATAGACATTTAGCTTGCTTCTATGTCTTGACTTTGCTGTACACCTGAAACTAACACAATATTGTAAATCAACTATACTTCAATAAAAAATAAATTAAAAAAAATAAAAGATAAAATAATTAAGTCCCAAACGTCTTCCAGCCAGATATCCCACTGCCCCCTCTTCCTGGCCAGAGGAGGTAGCTCAGTGTTACTTACTACTGGGGATGGGGTCCAAACTCCAGAGGAAAATTAGATTCTTCAAAGTCAGAAGCAGAACTGGGAGAAGATTCCATAAAGGTGTTTCCTCAAGGGTATTTCAGAGAACACCAGCAATTCTCTTTAAAGACAGAGTTCTCTGGACACACACTGGAAACTGGTTAAGTCTGGTTCGGGAGAGACCGGGTCCCATTCCAGAGTGAAGGCTCTGTGAAATGCTGTGAGAAGGGATCTGTTTCCCAGACTCACTGGCTTCTGGCACCCCTTGTCAACACTCTCAGGATGATGCTCCTTGGAATTAGAGATCAGCTCAGCTCTGTTTAGCTGGGCCCAGAGCTAATTTTTAAGACATTTTAAACAGATAAGCGCCTGCGAGTTCATCTAGCCTAGGGGTGAACAAACTATGGTCAAATACGGCCAGGGTCTATCTTTGTATAGCCTTGGAACTAGGATTTTTTTTTTCTCTAACATTTGTAAGGATTTGGGGAGGGCAGTGTGGCAAAAAAGGAAAGGAAAGGAATCCATCACAGAAACCTCCTGTGGCCCCACAAAGCTTAAAATATTTACTATCCTTTCTTTTACGGAAAAACCTTGCCAAGCCCTGACCTGTCCATCCCCATCTCTCATATGTGGTCAAAAGTATCCTCCACAGAGAAGAGGAAGGATCTAGACAATGAAGCTGTAGGAAAAGGAAACTGCAGCCCGCAGCTGAGTTAGACACCAAAGATTTCTCCAAGGAAGGTGAAAGCATGGTTTCTGTCTATTCCAGAGCCTGAAAACCCCAGGAAAGGGTCAGCCTGGGGAGGCAGGCTGTGCCAGGACTCAGGACAGGTGGGGAGGGGGGGGGGGTGTGGGAGGACAGGCCAGGTGTGGGGAGCCGGGCCCTGAGGAAGAGCAGCTCATAATCATCACCATCATCACCATCATCACCATCATGGGGGAGACGGGTATGAGGTCTGGAGCTGCGGGCAGGAGCCTCCACAGTCCATCTCCCTCAGGACAGCTGGCCCCCAGGCACTGGGCAAGGAGAGCTCCCTGAGGCTCCATGATCCCTGGAGAGTCCCTGGGCCAGCCTTGCCTGGTCAGTCATTCTCTGTAACCAGACCCAGCTGTGAAGGACACCAGTGAAAGGGACGAGGAACGTAAACTGTATACAAAGAGATTCAGGGGATTTGATTACAAAGTTGCACCAGCCATTTCCTGGAACACAACGGGAGCGAGTTCTGAGAATTAGAAGGAGGGGGGCAGCTAAGAGGGGAGGGAAAAAAAGGCAAACAGCTAGCTTGCAAGTAGGCAAGTGGGAAGGAGAGATAGGTCTGACTGCAGGGCAAAGCAGGACCAGCATCTAGCAGGTCCAAAGGTGGGAAGGGGCCCAGAGCCCCTTTTTCCCCAGCCTGGAGGGATTCCAGGCCCCAGAGGCAGCCTGGGATAAAACCCCCAGCCTTTCCCTCCCCAAGCCTCCTTCTCTGCCCACCCAGGGCCTGGAAAATCTTGGGGTTGAGGAGTCCCTCCAGTGCCCACCCCAGCCTTCTTTGCCCCAGGAGGCAGAGAGCAGGGCCTGGTACCGCCCCCGCCTTCCCCGCTCTGGACCTCCCGCCCTTGGCCTCTCCCCTCTGCAGTCCTGTCTTTGCTCCTCGGCTCATCTTTTCTTCTGCCTCCTTCTTTATGTTCTTCATTTCCGTCTTTGGAACTTCTCTTCCTCCCCCTGAGCCCTCCCCCTTTGTGGTTCCGCAGCTCATGGCCACCCAGTCCAGGACAAATGCGGGTCCTACCTGAGCCCCATCCATGCCCAGCAGGGTTGGGAGCTGGGAGTACCCATGCGGGCTTCACCTCACCCAAGTGGTTCTGCAGCCTTCCTCATGCTCTCTCTCTCCAATAAGATGTGAAATCAGGAGGAGCTCAAGAAGGTGGTGGTGACAGAATGAAGACTGGTTCTCCAAGAAACCTTCCTCCCAAGGGAACGTGCCTGCCGAGCCCGAGGACAGCTCTCTGACAGATGAACAACACTCATTTTTCCAAACTGCGTGCCCCCCACACCACCACGCACACTTCATTTGCCTTTCTCCATCCCTTTCCCCTTCACCAAAGACCGAGGAAAGATGTTAGGACCGCTCATGTGTTTGTGCCTCTGTGGTAGCCGCGTGCATTGGCTTTGAAAGCACCAAGTTATCAGGCAGCTTCACCTGCTAAACCACAGGTTTCTTGAAGGAAGGACCTGTGCCTTTTGACAGTGTAGTTCAAGGCCACTGTGACTCTTATTCCCACACCAACAGACTTCCACTTGAGGCCCTTCTGGAAAACCTGTGATGTGTGGAGGTTATGTATAATTACTGTCCCTGGCCAGGTCTGGAAGAGATATGGAATAGTTCAGACAAGGTGTGTCCAAGTGCTTAGTTGTTTGGCTAATGAACTCAAGATGACATGGAGTGGAAATCTGAAGGAGCTATTCTTCAGGTCACACATCAAAATTCCTCCTACCCTCCATCATTCTATCACCAAAGGCAGATTTTTTCCTAAACCAAGTTGAAGGTCTTCTCCAGGAGGTGCCCGTACACAGGGTGCCACCCCAGGATGATCTAAAGCTAGTCCAGGGGAAAAGCAGTCCTCTTCTTGAACAAGCAAATCTTTGTTTCAACCCCAGCTTGTTCCTGGGACCTGCTGGGTGGGGTTCGCAGTGCCTGAGTCACATGTACGTGGCTTTTGAGGATGACATTGGAATATGATGCCAACACACAGAAGCAAAGCTTCAAGCAGCTTCCTTGGCTTCAGGTATAAGATCTCTCTAAGGTAGGGTCTGTGCCCCTGGACTAGCCTTGACCATTCTTGTCACCAGTTTTCCAGCCTGGAAAGCCCTGTCCACGTTTGTTTCTCTATCTCTCCAAGAAGCGTTCTAATTCTCCCTGTCTTGGATGATCTTTGCCTTCCCTGAGCTCCCAGAGCACCCATTGCCTAAATCACCCATCTGACCCCTGAGCCTCTGTGTGTTGTAAGCTGGCTTTTTCCATGTCCACACAGCAGAAACCGCTAGGACTCAATGCAGGTCCTCTCGGATCACTTTTACTGGTTCTGTGCATGCTCCTCTAGCTCTGGGGTGCTTTTTCTTTCCCAGGGCCCCATACAGGCGACTCTCCTAGGCAGAGCTACCTTTAGCCCACTGGAGCCACCTTACCTGCACACAAGCAGAGAGCCTGACATGCCTGGGAACTTACTGCCTCATGGGGTGACCTCTGGCTCATTTGCTCTAGGGCAGGGATCTAGCCTCAGGAGACAGAAACCACATCAGCTATTTTTAAATAGAGAATTTAATGTAAAGAATTATTAACTCAGTACTAAGGACAGAAAAGGCCAAAGGGAATACATATTAAGAAAAGGTAGCAAAGATCAAAAGAAAAAGGAAATGGTAGCAATTACAAGAAGCATCCAACACTCTTAGTCTGGGGGAACAATTGTGAGAATTAGAATTATTAAAACTTTAAAGCTTGAAGGAAGAGCTCACAGGGTGGAAATACAGCCCTCTGGAAGGGGTTGCTGAGCTGCTGGAGGAGGGGACCCACCAAGCTGGGACCCAGACCCTGAGAAGGGGGTGCCAGCCAACTGGGGAGGGTATTTCTGAGGGAGAACAATAGGCCTGGCTCTCTAAGTGTTGGAGAAAACTACAGCTGGAACACTGGCCACAACTGGAAGGAGTTGCCAGGGTGAAAAAGCATCACTAAATGGTGCCAAAAGGAGCAGGAAGCACATAGAGGAACAGAAAGCAAACAGGACAGAGCACTGGCCGAGCCAGACTGGGGGCTGCCTTGCAGAGAGGGATTAAGTTCATTTACCTACAGAAACATTCGAATCGCATTACCTGCAATGTATATGGGATCCGGGGGCAACTTGACATTAACAGAGGATAGAGCCAGAACTGGAAAAGAGATCTTTTGTTTTGACTCAACATGCCCACGCTCTGATGTGTGCCCAGGAACAGGACTATTTCTGTTTCATATATAGGTTAGTTTATTCTGAGACAATAAAGATCTCTACTTAAGACATTTAACTAAGCAGGTCCCTCGGTATGGAAACTGTAGAACATCCCAAATAGAGAGGACTCCAGTGATTACCTAGTTCAGCCTCACTTTTCCACCCACCCACTAGCACCCATTAGCACCCAGAAGGGCCAAGTGATCAGAAAGTGTCGGGACAAGCCCTGGAACTGGAATGATTCCTCCAGCCAGTAAGTACTTTTGGAGCATCTACTGTTTCAGCCCCAGGTCTAGGCCCATGGAAAATATCAATAAATAAAACATTCCAGGAATTCGGAAACATGGAACGTAAGCTATACTGAGGCAGAGATGGGTTTTTCTGCATCTCTTCTCTCCAAGATGCACTCTCCTTATTACTTTGGGGGAGGCTTCATTTTTCACTTATTTTAACTGTAGATTTCATCATGAAACAAAGCACAGAGTGACTGTGGTTAATGGGGAGGTTTGGGGAGGCACCAGAAGGTGTAGAAACACTAGGACTGTCCCAATTTCAGACATTCTGCCATCTGTGACTAGTGTATCCTAAGTAGCTGGTGTCTTGACGGTTTGGATACGTATGTCTCTATCCACACTTGGTTTGGAACAGTTCTCCCTGGTGATCTGGAGGAATGGCTTCTCTTAGACACTGATGGGGCCCAACAAGTCTTGGAAATCAGAAGTTTACCTAATTCTTCCATGAAAATAACAAATTACCTTCACACTAGATCTTGTCAAGATCTGGCAGGGATCAGAGGAAATGGAGAGGTCGGAGTTTATTTGGGGGTTGAGAATTCTTAAGTTCTGTTCTCCTTGTTTCCAATGACACTCGGGCCCATTTTTTGTTGGTGACAGATACGAATGTGCTCTGAGCCTAAAATGTAAGAGAGACAAGGATATCAAAAAGGAAGACAGAGGCAGCATTGGAAAAACTAGATGTGGCTGTAATTTACCTTCACCTGAGTTCTAATCATGAACTGAAATTTGGAAGATCTGGATCTTCGATTTTCCTTCTTTATATTGATCACCATTTTTTTATCCCGTTTTTTGATTACTAGTTTCATTCTTGGGAAACAGAAGAGATGAAGGAGCACTAAGTCCTTTCCAATTCTGCTGACAAATAGCTCAAACCTTTTTTTTTTTTTTGTCAGACTTTCTTCAAAGCACTTGGTAATGATTCAGATTCCAAGAACCCTAACACTTATCTAGCTTAGCCTTTCCCACATAGTCACAGAAATTCGAACACAGAACACCTGGTAATTTTCTGGATAAACATAAAATAAGAGTGAACAGTGATGATGAATTCAGAACATTTGAAAACTCAATTAAATATTGCTAGATGGGGACTCTTTTCTAAGAATCTGTTCTATGGGTTTTATGTGTGCATATGGCTGCGAAAGTGCTCTTTTCAGCTACAGTCACACCTCATTTTATTGCATTTATTGCATTTTACTGCACTTTGTAGATATTGCAATTTTTTTACAAATTGAAGGTTTGTGGCAACCCTACATCAAGCAAGTCTATTGACACTATTTTTCCAATAGCGTTTGCTCACTTCATGTCTCTGTGTTTTGCTAATTCTCATGATATTTCAAACTTTTTCATTATTATTATATTTGCTATGGCGACCGGTGATCGGTGATCTTTGACGTTACTACTATGACTTACCGATGGCTCAGATGATGATTAGCCTTTTTTAGCAATGAAGTACTTTTTAATAAAAGTATGTACATTTTTTAGACATAATGCTATTGCACGCTTAATAGACTACAGTATAGCATAAACATAACTTTTATATGCACCAGGAAACCAAAAAATTTGTGTGACTTGCTTTATTGTGATATTTGTTTTATTGCGGTGGTCTGGAACCAAACCTACAATATCTCCAAGGTGTGCCTGTATAAAGAAACATTTTCAGAATAAGAGAGACAGGGAATGCAGGATGAATGTCATCCATCCCTTTTCTACTCAAGTGGAATAGCCCTTAACCTATCCTAAATAAACAGAGGCTTCCACTGTGCTAAAAGTTCTCTAAGCAATAAGATTTTACGACCTCTCTTAGTCAACCACGCACAGGTCATTGCCAAAGTTCACCCCAAATGCTCTCCCACACCACTGATAGGATTATAGGTCAATGAAACCTCTCTGAAAAACAATTTGGAAAAAATGTATTGTCTTAAGGATGCCATCCTCTTTGACCCTATAATTTCACTTCTATAGTTGTATCCTAATAAAATAGAAAAAGTAGAAAAATAGAAAAATACTGAATAAATATGTAGATCTTTGTATATATTTTTTAAATAAAAGCACATTATAAATGCACTAAATATAAATTATAAATGCACTAAATACAGAATGTTGGTTAAATAGATTTTGTAAATCCAAATAATAGAATATTATGCAGACATATATATACACATATACACAATCAGAAAGGTTAAATGTTAAAATGATACATTTTCTGTCCCATTTTTGGCTGAGACCCTAAAGAGCAGAGAATGAAATAACAGGGAGAGAGGATTTCCACAACCACAGGTGGTAGGCAGCCCAGCAAGGGGACAGTTAACATTCGCAGGGGAAACCTTCAACTAGTAGGGGTTGGATGGAAGTCAATGCATGAATGTCCCAGCCTCCCAAGACCTAGAGGGACAATTCTGAGGGCATTTCTCATAGCCCTTCAGAAGGTCTCCAGGGGGATTGAACCCTCATGGCCCATGACAGTGATCAACGCAGTAGCACACTCTTTATTCCCTTTCTTCCCTGTCCCCCACACTCTATCCTCTCCCTCCTGCTCACTCGAATCTACTTCCCAAAATAAAGTGCTCAGGTCTTTATCTCAGCCTCTATTGGAAGGCGAGTAAAATTAAGTCACCCCCAAGACATAATACTCTTCTGAGCTCAGGCTTTTGAATCTCAAAAACAAAAGAAGGGGGCTTCCCTGGTGGCACAGTGGTTGAGAGTCCACCTGCCGATGCAGGGGACACGGGTTTGTGCCCCGGTCTGGGAAGATCCCACATGCCGCGGAGCGGCTGGGCCCATGAGCCACGGCCACTGAGCCTGCGCGTCCAGAGCCTGTGCTCCGCAACGGGAGAGGCCACAACACTGAGAGGCCCCGCGTATCGCCAAAAAAAAAAAGAAGGAAGTTATATTAAAGAGCCTGTGTTTTATTCCCAACCCCAAGCAAGGAAACAAAATGAAAATGTGGCCCTATGCTTCAGATGAGGGAGGAGAAATGCACACATGATACACACAAACTCATAATTCAGTGAGTTATCCTGTCACAACATTGTCATCATCAGTGCCATTATTATTGTCAAATGCCATAGACACAGAACTCTGACAGGGTCTCTGCCTGTCGGGACTTACAACACTGGAAAAAGACTCATGAGGCTAGGACCTGTTTAAGACAGTCCTTCTGCCTAATGCAATTATGTGACTGCACCAGCTGTTTAGAAGAGGACCATGTTTTACAGACCCACCAAGACGTAATGTTGAGTGCTAGGGGTGCTCTCATTCCCAACATGGAACCCAAGTCACATCTAGACAGACAGCTGGTTCTCTTCTCTTTCCTAATGAACTTCCAACTATGCTTCAGGAAAAAGGAGGGATTCTGAGGTTAGGAATGAAATGGCCCTGATAATGTGTGGTCCCAGGGATCTGAATCAGATTCCAAAGGGAAGGAGGCTGGCCTGTACACAATCCCAGATTCTTATCCTTGGCTCCCCTGCCTAGCAAATCAAACCGGCCTCTGAACTATTTGATAAATGTGGGCAAGAGAGAAATACAATCAACAGGGTTGGTTGTGGTAGATTCCAAAAGTTAACAGAGTTACAGAGTCAATGTCTTCAGGGCCAGGCTAGCAATATAAGTAAAAGAAGCAGAGACTGGTGGAGATGACAGCAAATTGAAGAGTGTATGCTGCATCTGAAAGGTACCTCTGAACTCTAGTCAATTGGGATCCAATGCTGTTAGGAGAGTTTTTAAGAGAAACCAGGAAGTCAAAAATCTAAATTTTACAAGAAAGCTGCTGGCAACTAGTTCAAATGTTTTTTTTTTTTTTTTTTTTTTACCCACTCCAAGTTGGCCTGCACAGCTTGTCAAAGAAAACATATTTCTGGGCTATAGTTGGCTCTTAGACCATCAACTGGACACACATTATAGGAATATCACAATTTACTATAACTGGAGAATTATTAAAAGTCCATAGTAACTGACAACTATACAGAAAGAATGGAGAAAGACTCTAGAGAATGAGTTGTACAAGGGCAAATTCATAAGCTTATGAACTTTAATATGGGACCAGTTTCATACCTGCCATTATGAGGTGTAAAGGATAATGGTGGATGTAATATGACCACATTGTATCACAGGAGGCCCTGACCCTGTGAAGAGCCAGTTAGCTGCCTTCCTCCTGTCATGTTGTTGGAAGATGCCTCTGCTCCTGGGCCCAGGGACACCCACCATAACATCTTCAAACTACCATCTCTCCCTATCCCCACACTAGGACCAAATGTGATCACCCAAGAGCAAAAGCAACCATCAAAGAAACCCATGTTCCATCAGAAACAAAAACTCATCAACATCTAAGAAACATGACAAAACCCTGGGGCCTAACTAAGTTGGAAGTTCCCATCTCCTTTTCCAGTTTCTGCATCTTTCATGTTCCAAAGTTAGATAGAAGAATTGAGTTATGAGGCTTCAACCTTAGAGATTAGCTTTAGTCTTGCTGGCCTGAGATTTTTAAAGATTGCTTTTATGATCCCTGGGTGTGGCAGGCTGTGCTTCCCAGAACTTTTGCAGTTTAATGGTAATGAGTAGGGGGAAGGAGATGACCTAGTACCTTTATGTGAATTACACAAGGTTCAGATTCATTTACACACGGGCTTCCACACACTTATCAGAATTATTTGACCCCAGAGAGCCCCAAAACTACATTTTATCTAAAGTACGCTATTCAGAGAAGTTTGAGAAGGTTGTCCTTTAAAATGTTCCAAATACACACGTGCCATTCTAGGCATATGTTATGTTTTCCCCTTCCCTGTGTTTACAATTCCTATGTTTCATGGTGACGTGACCTGGGCTTGTTTCTAGATAAACGGTAATCTTCATAACTAATTACCAACAAATGAAACCAGAAGTGTGAGCTGACGGTGATCAGGTTACAGGTTTTCTGGTTGTTGTACCCCCCAGCCCAGCCAGTTTAGAAGGTCTATCAAACAGAGTAAGCTCTTTCCATATCCAGAAAGCATCACAACCTATCCCAAACCACAACCCAAACACACATTTTATTAGCAAATCTCTTAAATAGGAACAAAGGAGGAAACTACGTATTTCCTCCTGACTCACTTGGTTATGCCTCTACCCATCACACCCCACTTATCCTATTACATAAAAAAAAGGGGGGACCAGTTCTCCAGATTGCCACAGGTCATTCTCCAGCTAAACAAAAACACCATTTGTCAGTGAAAGGAGAGAGATTTTATTCAGAGACCCTGGGGCAGAGAGGAAAAATCACAGACGATTATGGTGGTCTTGGGTCTGAACCGAAAGAAGCTTTTCTTTTCGCCATCCATGAAAGCAAACATGACATGGGAAGACATGGTGGATTCAATCAGCTTCTTCAAGCAGAGCATTGGTGTATGTAGCTGACTAAGGAGACAAGAATGAGAAAATGGAAGATTTACACTCAGGAAACCCATTCGTTTTTCATATAGGGACCTCCCTAGTCAGCTTCCTGGAGACTCCATCAGACATAAATTTATCAAGAGTTTAAGAAGCCTACCTTCAAAGGTAGGTCCAGAGGTTATGTCAATATTTCTACTGAATGGGCAAGATTAGAGGGAGGCTCTACAGCATAAAGAAGAAAAGCAATGAACACAGAAAGTCTGGCTCTCTGCAGGATTGGTGAGGAATCAGGGTCTGGGGCAGGGATGGGAAGAGGAGTGGGTGTTGGGTGGAGGAAGGGAGAGTGCTAGGGAAGAGTTGGATACAGTTTTTGGAAGGCAAATGGAGAGCTTTGCTTTGACAAAGACATGATATTTTGGAACACCTGCCAAGCTAGGATGATAATTCTCAAGTCTGAGAGTCCCCTTTCTCAATCAGAAAATGTCATTAATACCTTGGCTTCCTGGTTTTTTTCTGGTGTAACTTCTTTGCTTTCTGTCTTTGTGGTAAATCCTTCAGATGGCATGCTGAACACTTACATCTGTAGGATTTCACCATCCTCTTACATTTTGCAACTCTGCCCAGCAGTGGGGTTCTTGTTGAAACAGCAGCCTCGGTCAGCTCCCCCTGCTCCACCCCAAGTCCATTTGTCCAAAGCAGCCCACTCATCACTCCCTTTATATATGAAGACACATGGCCATGACATGGGCCCTCCTGGTAAAAGGACCTAATAATTGATGATTGTTACAATGGCTGAGAGTTAACATGAGAGCTTGGTTTGGTTGCTGGGGAATACTGAGACATTTGGATAAAGTCAAGGAAGTACTTGTTAGGACTGCTAGAATCAGCTGGTTGCCCATCAGTATAGCCCATAGGAACCACCTTGAATGATATAAGCCAAGTAAAATTCCCCCTGCCTTGCAGACACAAGTCTAGCCTCATCAAAGACTTCATTCTCTGGCACATTTAGGTATGCATTCTTGGTTCCATCTTCTCCTTTCTAAAAAGAGCTCTTTAGTGAGGACTTGAATGATACGGAATTTTTAAATTAATTTATTGAATTATAATTGACATACAATAAACTGCACATATTTTAAATGCTCAGTTTGATAAGTTTTGACATATCACCACAAATCAAGACAGTAAGCATGTACTCCACTCACAAAAGTTTCCCTGTGCACATTTGTAATCTCTCCCTCCTGCCCTTCCCTAGCCCCCACTCAAATCTCGAATAATGTAGAATTCAAAGCTTTGGTCCAACTCATCTTTTTAATCTATTACCCCTGCCCCATCCCCCAGAACCTCACAGAGGTGCAGCTTCAACCTCAAGAAACTCAATGTTTGAGAAGAGATGACATGCATAGAAATAAAAAATTCTGGACAGAATCTGATAAACGATAGAGAATGTGTTCAAAAGATGAATAATGGAAGTTTATTAAAGAAGTCATCATAGAATCGGGGGGCTTTGTTTTGAGTTTTAAACATTCCATTGGAATTTAACAGATTAAAATGCTAGAAAAAGCAACAGTGCAAGTTAAGACACTGAATTTCCCATGAACACCTATACTTTTTATACTTTTGAAATTACCCAATTTGACTAGAATAAGCAGAGTTTGCCTGAGGGAGAGAATAAAAGGCATGGCTAGAAAGTGAAGTTGGGGTTAGGAGGGCTGATATGAAAATTGAAATTGAACTACACCTTGCAAGCAAGAAGAAGGTTCCCACACGTCCTGAACAGAAGAGTGGCATGATTAGTCTCACTTTAGGAAGTTTCACTGAATAATAGTTTGCATTAAAGAGATCCAAGCAGCCTCCACAGTAATGTAGTCCAAAGGTAACAAGGCTTGCTCAAGGGCTGCCACCCCGGAGCAAAAACTGTGGACATCATAAAGGAAGACTCAACAAAGACTCAAAGGAGAGGGAAGAGGTCAAGGACTCCTGGATTTCAAGCCTAACTAGTATGGCTCTTGGGTGGTGCCACCCAGAAGAGACAGGCTGGCAGGGAGGCCCCAAGAGATGCAATCTCCTCTCTTCCTTTAAAGCCTGGTTTCAAGCACACCTCGTTGAACAAAGGCTGTAGTGGCTCACCCGCTCCAAGAGGGTCAAATACACATGGAGACAAAGGAGGTGATAATCCAAGTACCTCCCGTAGTCACTCTAATTTCCTACCTCTTGCAGACTCTAAGAGGCAGGGGATTCTACTGTACTTCTGTGGTTCTTTTAACTTAAGATCTAAGGTTTGAATCCTAGGGAGGGCTACAAAGGTTGGGAAGAGAGAAAAAGGAAGAAAGAGGAGGAGGTAGATGTATTTTGACTATGTGTGCATATCTGCCACACTGAGTTTAATTTATCCTATGTCCTCTTTTCCTGGTCAAAAGTTACTAATAATCAGATTATTTCCATCCCCCAAAGAACTCAGATCTTTAAGGTAGAATGATTAGAGTCTATGATTGTCTATGAATGGAGTCTATGATTGTGATGTTATGTCCTAGAGATGGCTTGATAGAGCAATCCATTGTTCATCCAAATTTGTATTGAGGATCTGCAGCTATCTCCTTAATCTTATCTCTGCCACTTTCTGTTTCTGTATTCTTTCCCATGCATGCATGGAGGCATGGGTCAGTGTGAGGGATGGGCAAAAAGGAAGTGATGGAGATATTTTCCTGGGATTCCAAATCATGGCTAAAATATGCCTGAGAACTCACCAGCCTAAGTACATATTAACATGGATCCCTCTCCCACACACACACACATCAACAGCCTGAATAAATCTTCACTTTGTGAATACGATATCCTTATCAGGAACTTTGTTTTGATAAACAATAGGGAATCCATTCTCAACTGGCAAGGATATACTGAGAACCTCTTTTGTTCTAGCCTATCTTTGTGCTAAGTACTTAAAAAGAATGTCAACTATATAAGAAACAATCTTATATGAGAAATTACTACGGTTTCTTACACAAGAAGACCCCAGCTCCTCCATTTACTAGCTGTGAGACCTTGGGTGGTTACTTAACAACCTTGGTCCTAGAACATGGCAACAGTAGTGGCCACCTCACGAGGTTGATATAAGGATGAATTGGGTTACTATCTCTAGAGTACTTACCATATTCTGAGCACTGTCAGGCACAAGCTATTAGCTTGTCTCTGTACTCCCAGACTGTAAGGTGTCTGAAGGAAGGCACCAAGATGAAATAACAAGGACCAGCCAAGATTGGATGTCCTGGACTTCCCTGGCGGTCCAATGGTTAAGACTCCGCACTTCCACTGCAGGGGACACGGTTTCAATCCCTAGTCGGGGAACTAAGATCCCACATGCCGTGTGGCACTGACAAAAAACAACAACAAAAAAGACTGGATGTCCATCCCAAATTGCAGCTTTATCTATACCTGAAAGAGGATGTAGAGGTCAGGTAGGGGTAAAGGACACATGAAAAAAGTAAGGATAGAAAACAAGGAGAAGGCTTGTCACTTTTTTATGGCAGAACAATAGTGGTTGAATAAGTTATCCTCTTTTGAGAAGCTTGAAGAGGATGGTTGCTAGAGAGAGACTTACCTTCCTCTTCTCAAAAACCTTCACCCTCTATTACCTCACCTTCTGTCTCTCTTCTATTCACTGCACTCCTGACCACACCCTCTATCCTGTCTCTGCAGGAACGTAGGTGTCAAATGCTCTGTGGGGTTGAATAAGGTAAGGACTGAAAAGATGACTTGAGGCTCCTCAAGTACTCCGCACAGCACCTGATACTCAGTAGGTCCAATAAGGGTTACGTCTGCCGCAAGTTTGGCAGCTTCCATATTTGAACTCCTTACTGTTACTTAGCAACTCCTCTCTCTCCTGAGTTTTCTTCTGCTCTCTTTGTCTCCTTTCTCAGTTTTTTCCTCTGGAAACCTTAGAAGATGGTGAATCCCAAAATTCTGTCCCTAGACCATCTCATCTACTCCTGTAGATTCAACTACATAAAGCTCTACTCTGCCAACACCCAGATCTACATCATCACCCCCAAATGCTCTTCTGAGCTAGTTACCTATATCTACTTTGTCCACTGAGAACCTAAGTGGACACCAGATCTGTCCAGTAGACATCTCAATCTGTGCAAAACTAAAAGCAGTACTTTCTATCCAAATACAGTTTCTGCTTCTGTAACCACCTAGCACTTATTCACTGGGGGGCAGAGGTCTGGGATTCAAACTTTCCCTTCAAAGCTCTCCACATCTCATCAGTCACCTCAATATTTTATAATCTACCCCTTCTTTTCCATCCCCATCACTGACTTGGGTCAGTCTCCTCCAGGTCTTAATATTCAAGTCTTTTGTTCATATCTCTCATCATGGTAAAACATGATGAGAGTAAAAGATATCACCCCCTAGGTGATTAAGCATCTCCCTCTCCCTCCCTACCAAGGGAGCAAAGGCACCAGGAGACATCATGCATAAGCACTAACATTAAGTAGGTGTGGATTTAAATCCCAGCTCTGCTGTTTGCTATCTATGTGTCCTGGAACAATTTCCTGAAGCCTGTAAGGAAGTAATCTCCAACTGGGTACTTTTTTTCCTCATTAGTAAAATAATAGGAAGTCCAAGTCTTTCTGGATTTAACTAAAAGAAGATTTTTAAGACCAAGAGAAATGAAATAATTTGTCCTGGTCTTAGTAGGTTTACTAGGTTGAGAGGTTTGGAACCAGAAAATCAGTCTAATTAAATGTTGAAGGAAATAATCCCAGGTCCCACTGCTCAGCTCTTCTCCTGTAGATTTGGTTGCTATCTCATGTGGACTTTGTGAAATCCTAGAGTGGGGAAGTCCAAGTCACAGTGGCCTAGTTTCTTTACAGGTGGCCCCTCAACCCCCATATCTCAAGGTTGAGAATACCATCTTCTGGTAAATGACTGGAAAGCCCACACCAAGCTTCTAATATCTACCATGACTAGGTGCAACCACACTAGGATACTGCAGTGCTGCATATCCCTTAGGACTTGGCAGACTTCCTGCAGGTACATAAGAGAAAGCACCACTGAGGACAGCATGGAGGAGGAGAAAGATGGTGGTGGCAATTGGCAAGGCTCTTGAATGTGTGGTTCTGAGGGAGTGTAGGAGGAACGTGGGGAGTAGTTGTAAACTGTGTGTGAGGAAGGGAGTGAAGAGGTGGTGATGGAGCCATTACCGAAGAGGCTTCATTCATTCTGGGGCACCTGGTATGGCCTCAGTGAGAAGAAGTCCATTTGTAAGTATTCATCAAGCCCCCATTATGAATAAGACATTGACCAGCTCTCCTGGACTATAAAGATGAATGAGATAGGGATATTTCAATGTGTTATCTGAATGTTTACCATAAGAAGTACCTTCAGTCAGGAGGGACAAGGTAGGCTTCATGGGTATAGGACCTGTGCTGTCACAAACAGCCCTGTGCCCAGGGCTGCTGAGGCTTGGTTTATGCTCTGCAGTCACCATCTTGAAAGTATTTTTTTAAAACAAAAGTCCAACATATTCATCTTGCACTGGACCCCACAAATAATGTAGCTAGTTCTGGGGAGATGTGACTGACCTGCAAGTAAACCAGGCCAAACCATAGCTAAAGAGGTAATAAAAGTCATAAAGGAAAATCTGGAAAAATCAAGTTGGTTTTGTGTGCCCCCCTGAAGAAGTTTCTGAGACTCTCCCACCCTAACCAGGGACCTTTATAACTTCAGTTTTGTCTTTGCTTCCTTGAAGCATGAAGAAAGTACCACCATCACTACTGCAGGGCAGTGGTCCACTGAGAAAACAAATACTTCTGCATGGAGACACTGTCTTTACCAGAACTCCAGGGCAGCTCAGCAGTATGATCTTCCATATTTCCTCCTAGAACAAACATAAGGAGGCCTAGCACTGGAAATTGATTGACCAATAAAATCTGCTCACTGCAACACTCAAGAAATCTGGGTCTTTCTTTGGCCCTTTCTGAAAATGAAGGCTTTGTTTTAAAGATTTCACTAGGTGAGTCTTCCCTGCTGTCCTAGCATAGGGTGCGTAGAGGGCAAACTGTCACTAAGACTTTGTGCTTTGGACCTAAGAATTCTACTAGAAAGAACAGTGAGGGGGTTACTTTGTTCTCTTTCTTTAGTATAAACACAACTAAAGCTACTTCTCCAAATATGAGAATTCCACCCAAGGGAACAATGGGGAAACAAAATAGACAATGATACTGCCAGGCAAGACTTCTTTGTCAGTTCCATTTTTCAAGATCTTCAAGAGGCAAAGTGAATTTATGATTCCAACCTATCTCCTCTTCTTCACCCTCAATTGATCACCACTGAGAATAGAAAGTAGAGTTTCAGCAAATCATGTCAAAGAAATACGATTGGATTGTGATTGTCTCTCTTGACTCAAGCCTGATCAGTAGAGTTAGAATAGGTATTTGTGTTAAAAAATAATCCAGAAATATTGAGTGTCTCCTCTGGGCAATGTACACTTCAGCAGCATGTTGGTATAATGCTTTGAAATCATCAATTATGAAGGCTCTGACCCTCAGTGTGGCAACTTCAGTCTGTCTTTCTGGTCCCGTTCTTTTTTTTTTTTTTTTTTTGCGGTACACGGGCCTCTCACTGTTGTGGCCTCTCCTGCTGCGGAGCACAGGCTCTGGACGCGCAGGCTCCGCGGCCGTGGCTCACGGGCCCAGCCGCTCCGTAGCATGTGGGATCCTCCCGGACCGGGGCACGAACCCGTGTCCCCTGCATCGGCAGGTGGACTCCCAACCACTGCGCCACCAGGGAAGCCCTCTGGTCCCCTTTTGATAGCAACATTTCCCCCTTTCACAGGGCCAAGTGTCCACAAACTCAGTGACATGATAGTCTTTGGTTGGTGGGATGATTTCAAGAGGGCAAGGGCCTCTGGAACATGGCTCTCAGAATGTGAAAGGAGACTTCAAAATAGAGAAAAAGCACGGGAAAAAAAAGAGGCCAGAAATCTCAACAAAGCGCCTCATGAAACAGTGGCAAGAAGCCTGGACTGGGGATGAAGAGATCTGAGCTTGAGATCCAACTTTGCCTATAATTTGTGATTTTGGCCAAGCTACCCTTCATCCCCAGACCTATTTATTATGAAATTGTTCTCTTAAAACCCTTGCAATTCAAAATTCCTTACTCCGGGGGCTTCCCTGGTGGCGCAGGGAAATTTCCTTACTCCAGTTGTTAAGCGGATTAAAATTCATTCACTCCTAAGGACGATATGAGGCAAATAATTTAACATGCATGACATTTTCACACCATATCACACCCTTTCTAATATCTTAGGATGCAGCTTTAGTTTTATCTTATGGCTGTAGGGCTCTGTATTCCCAGTGTATTCTGGGAAGGGGCAGCTTCTTCTTCACTGTGATATAGATGGGGATTAAGGTCAGTGGGCAAAAGGGAGTAGTTAATGTGAAAACATTATTTGGAACCTTCTGAAGCATAAAATTTGGATTTTCTTTGTATACTACTGAACCATGTGGCCTTAGGGTCGGTGGTGGCAAAAGGAATAAAAATTGTCAAATAATTTCTCGTAAGTCCAAAAATAACAACAACAACAAAAACTATGGCATTCTCTCCAAATGAGAATTTTAAATTTGTCCAGAGGAACTCTAAGTTCACACCCTGCCTCTAAGAATAGCTCATTACTTTTTCCCAGTTCTCATTCTCCCTTCAGTATTATATTCCTTCATTGTGATCCTAGCAGCAGCACAGGTAGGAGGAGAAAGGCCAAGGGAGCAGAGAGTCAAGGTCAGATCGATTTTTAAGGCAAGTAGAGAAGGCAGTGTGAAGTGGGGGGCAGTCTGGTTTGAAGACCAGCAATCTGAGATCAGCCATGGCTCTTGCACTGCCTGGGTGCAGCCCTTAGACAAGCCTCTTGGCCTCCCAAAAGAGGGGGGTCAGATGGCTCCTGAGGAACACCCCCCCCAGGGCCACTGCTCTTGTGATGAGCTTCCTAACTTATAGCAGCCCAATTTCTCTATTCCTGGAAAACAGAAGTTTCTTATGGAAAGAGAGTTTGGAGATGCAGTCAGAAAGGATGGGGGAGGAGCCTGAAAGAAAAATGAGGAAAAAACTCCAAAAATCTTCGTGTAGAACCCAGACCATCTTCAGAGCCAAGATGTCCCCTTGTTTCCCAGAAATGGATGGGAAGAGGTGGAGTTGAGGTCCCTCCTTCCATTTTCTCTGCAAACCACCCCTTGGCCTTTGGCTCTGGTTCCTCTTTATTTCCTAGGAGAGATACCAGATGAATCCTGAGCTCAGAGAGCTCAACCCCTTGGTGAAACCCCTCTCTCAGCAGATTTCCCCCGCTCCAGCCCACCCTGAGCCCCCTTTGCCTGCCCGAACAGCAGCAGCAGCAGCAAGAACAGAGAAGACAGGGTGTGCGTGCAAACAGGGTAGAAGGTCCTCACTTCCCAGCTAAGGTCAACGTCTGTAGAGACTTAGGTTTCAGACAGGGGTTCACACTGAGTGATCTACATTTTTAAGGACTGTCAGCAACTTTTCCATGTTCCCTGTAATAAGCCCCAATTTCTGGCCTGCTGGGAAGATCCTGCCCTGGACAGACATCCATTGGACTCCTAGGAAAATTAATGGAGTGAGTTTGAATTGGAGAGGTGAGATGAAACCCAACTAGAGGTCTGACTTCCAAAACAGTGATGTCCAAAGCCTGCCTCTTCCTAACCTAAGAAAGGGGCCAGTGAGAGTGACAAGTCTCCAAGCCCTTCCCTGCAGTGCCACTTCGCCATCTTTCTAGGAGATAAAGACACCATTTTGTCCATCCACCTGTTCTGGGCAAAATAACACTCAGCCCCAAAAGTGAAGGAACTGATAGCTCCTCTTCTAAAAAGACCAGTAATTCAGTTCTTACTCCATGTCCCTATAGCTACCAGAAAATATCTATTTCCTTTCATCAAGAGAAACAAAAACTAAGACCCACTAGGAAACCAAAGTATGGAGGAAATAGGTTTATTGGGACATCCCTGCTATTCCTGTGCTGGGTTATTTAAAGTAGCTCATGTAGCCATCCTGTGCCTTGGTTTCTTCATCCAAAAGGAAAAATGAAAAAGAGAGAGCAGAAGAAGAGGTAAGGAGACAACAGATTAACGGATTAACAGATTAACAGATGGATTAACAGATGGCTCTCAACAAAGGAAAGAATGCATTGTGCTGTAAATTGCTATTGGCTCAAACAACACTGGGGAAGAAACAGAAAGAGAAACAGAGATAGGCTGCAGTCCCCACTGCTCAACCCTGCTGGGAGGTCTGACAGAGAAGCCAACACAAACACCACCACAGCCCCACTCCTCACTGGCCTGGGAATTGCCTCCCCTCACACTGGGCTTCCTGCTGGTGGAGTTTCTCAGCATGGGTGTCTGAAACCAGAATTTGTCCTTAACCCTATGCAAAGGGGACTTTCCTGTTTGTTTGTTTCTTCATCCCATCTCAAGTCTGGCTGCCTTCTTCCCTGTGATCTCAGCTTCTCCCTGGCAGAGTAGATCTTTGGGGGATGGGAAGGATTGGGGGAAAGAAATATTATCCAGTCTCCAGGACCATGCAGAAAATATCTCCCAAACTAAAGAGGCCAGATCCCTCTGCAAACATGTTCACCAGCAGGGTCAGGCCTGAGAGGCCAGCACGGAGCACCTGAGGGCCTTTTATGGAGACAATGTCCTTTTTCCCTTCTTTCTCTAGAAATGCTCCCACTTGGTATACAAAATCACTCAATGTCGTACTGTCTGTCCTCATAACACCAAAGTCGTTGGAATGAGCAAATGTTCATGACTACCTACTATGGACCATGTCCCTGTGGGAAATGCAGTGAAATAAAAAATACAGTCCCTAAGTACAAGGAGCCTACCACAAAAGTCAGATCAGCTCAGAGATCACTTATCCCAACCAGCATATTTACAAAATAATAGAGCTGAAGTCCAGAGGAGTGATGTTTATGGCACAGTCCAGACTAAAAACAAGACTCATTGCCTCCTGTTGAGATCAGACTCACACACATGACATGACAATGTGGGCACAAAACAAGATTTCAAACAATTAGGGTTGGTTTCCCAGACATCGAGGACAATATTATAGGACAATGGACTTTGAACAAATTTCAAAAGACAATGATAGTTTGAAAAGTCAGAGGAGTCTTCCTTGGAGAAGGTGAGACAAAATGGGAAAGAATCAGATCGTTGGAAAAATAGGACTTTTTATTGATTCAGCCAAGATTTCACAAATCCTTATTGGGCTCCTACTCTGTGAGGACTGTTCAATGCTCAGTGAACATAATTTTTAAATTCCAGCTTTCATGAAGCTTGCTTGTGGGAGGAACAACTAGGCTGGAGTAGACAGAAAAGTCCCCAAATTACAAAGAGGCAAGGCAGCAGCCAGCCTCTTTCATAGAGTTCCTCCTTCTTTGGGTGAATAAAGGCATCCAACAGAAGGTCTTCAGAAAGAACTGCCTGGAAACCAGAAAATGGAAGGGGTCACTTATGATGGCTGTTCAAGGAAGCTGTGTCTCAAAACATGATTTGCCATCTTCTCTATAGACATTAGAAATACAGGGAGTGGGCCTTGAACTACATTCTGTCTTCTATTCAATCAACGTTTGCCTAGAACCTCCTACATGCAAGAGTGCTTGGTTCTTGAATGAGGATGATGGCAGGGGAGAGAGAAAGAGGGACAGAAAGAAGTTATCAGGCTCTATTGAGATTTTGTTCGAAAGGTCTCAATATAAGGTATAAAGGAGGAAGAAGAAAAGGTTGGATGATGCGGCCAGTATCAGGGAAGTTGGGGATGGTGGATATCTCCTGCTCAGACTTTTACCCTGACCTCCAGACCCATATACCAAACAATCATTCAGTATCTCTATTTGGAAGTCTCAAAGGAATCTCAAACCCAAAATATCTTAGACCAAAATCATGATCATCATTGCCCCCATGCTTGGCTTTTATCCCAGTGAGTGGCACGAACTTCTAGATAGCTGCATCACACAGAAATAAAATCCACACCTTTGATACACTCTACTCTCACCAACCAAATCCAATCCATCACCAAGTCTTTGTCTCCTATCTACATCTCTACATCCTAACCAACACCCACTGGCCCGGGCTTAAGCCATTTTCAAATATTTCTCTCCTGAACCCCCACTATTGGCAATAGCCTCTCCCTTTATTCACTTCACTTCCCCATCTATCCATCCGCCATCTAAACTTATCACGTCATCCTCTTAAACATTTTTCCATGGCTCCCCAATGTACCTGAGCTTGTCTGGTATCTGCTCCTCTCTCCAACCTCATCTTGCACCATGTTGAGAAGTAATTATTCACTGATTAGTGTAGATGTCTGATTAATAGCTTTCTCCCCTACTAGGCTGAAAACTCCATGAACTCAGAGTCTATGTCTGTTTTTACCCACTACTATTTTCCTAGCACCTAAATGCATGGCACATACTACATGATCAATAAATATTTGCAGACTGACTTTTTTTAAATGGCTAAGCCAATGGTTCTCAACCAGGGGTAATTTTTGCCCCTCCCTCCCCCTGGCAATGTTTGGATACATTTTTGGTTGTCACAGCTGTAGGGGTTCTACTGGCATCTAAAGGGTACAGGCCAGGAATGCTGCCAAATGCACAAGGCAATGTAAAAATTAGTAAAAGGAAACTTCAGCTAAGATTGGAATTGGAAGCACTCATACAGGGAGCTCTCTCACACCTTACCACTCATGGTCAATCATGCCAAAAAGAAGATATTACTTACTGACCCCAACAGGAAGACATCAGGCACTGACCCCAACAGGAAGTACAACTACTTTACTACCCCAGCAGGAGGAAGGAAGACTTCCATCACCCAGCAACAAGCCCAGCCAATGGAAAGGGCCGCAGCTCAACCAATAAAAAGACATTATCACCTGAACTTTTTTGTTTTGTTTTGTTTTGTTTTGTTTTGTGTTTTGCGGTACGCGGGCCTCTCACAGCCGCGGCCTCTCCCGCCACGGAGCACAGGCTCCGGACGCGCAGGCCCAGCGGCCATGGCCCACGGGCCCAGCCGCTCCGCAGCACGTGGGATCCTCCCGGACCGGGGCACGAACCCCCGTCCCCTGCATCGGCAGGCGGACCCTCAACCACTGCGCCACCAGGGAAGCCCCTATCACCTAAACTTTTACTTTCCTCCAATGAACTCTCATTATTTCCTTGCTGATGACTTCCTTTCCCTGTCCAGCTCTCCTTACTATAAAAGCCTTCCATGTGGTATAACCCCTTGGAGTATCTCTCTGTCTGCCAGATGAGATGCTGCCTGGTTCAAGAATCATTTAATAGGGCTTCCCTGGTGGCGCAGTGGTTGAGAGTCCACCTGCCGATGCAGGGGACACGGGTTCGTGCCCTGGTCCAGGAAGATCCCACATGCCGCAGAGCGGCTAGGCCCATAAGCCATGGCCGCTGAGCCAGCATGTCCGGAGCCTGTGCTCCGCAACGAGAGAGGCCACGACAGTGAGAGGCCCACATAACGCAAAAAAAAAAAAAAAAAAAAAAAAAAAAAAGAATAATTTAATAAAGCGAATTAGATCTTCAAATTTACTCAGTTAAATTTTGTTTTTTAACAACAATAGTCACACATATTTAGCCCATAATGTCAGCAGTGCTCAGGTTGAGAAAACTTGGTTTAGATGAAAGAGAAAGAATATTTATGTTTTGGTCATATTGAACTGGATTTCCTAGAGTCAAGTCCTTATAGAAACACCTTTGTTATCCCCCAATGCCATAAGAGAGACTTAAACATGATGCATATACACACACTCAACAACCATTGAATTTCCTACAAGCAGGAGATAACAATTTTAATGGCTCTTGTACTCCCCAGGTGCCCAGCACGGGGCTGGAATTTAGGTGCTCAATAACACCTGTCTGGAAAACCTCACTTATCATTAAAAAAAGACCTCAAAATTGAGGGTAGCCTTGAGCTGCATTAGAGGGGCCACCTTATTTCACATATATTACCAAAGTGTAACAAAGGCTAATGACATCACAGTGGAGCCCTGCCCACCTGCTAAGCCATGCCCCCTGCACAGTCACAATCGCTAAGGCCTTAAATACCCAGACTTGTGGCCTCCCGGCTCTACAGAGCCCCTCATTTTGGCAGAAAGTACAATGTCGACCAGCCGCAAATTAAAGGGTCACAGCATGAGGAAGGGCAAGAACCAAGCACCTCACAAGGGAGTCAAGAGAGGTGGCAGGAAAAGAAAATACCAGAAGGGCAACATGAAGAGTAGAAAACGGTACAATGACGGTGAGTGAGGGATGAGTAGGAGAGCAGTCAAACAGAGGGGGATCTTGTTGTCCCGGGGGCCCTCGCTCTTGGAGTTACCTCTCATAGGACCCTGAAACCTCAGCATGAGAATTTCATTCCCAACTAGGTTCATGTTTGGGCAAGAAGAGGATGAATGGTCATGTTCTAACTGGTGTTCCTGTCGCCAACTTGTCCTTTCCCTACAGCCAATCGCAATTCCCGCTCCCACTTGTGACTCCACCAGCGGGCTCTGCCCTGGTGGACTTCAAACGACACCAGGCAGCAACAGAGAACAGAAAGGGGACTGCCAAGGAGATCTGAAGTTAGATCAAAGCCGGAGAAGAGCCTATCATGTGGATAAAATGTCAGTCGTGACGAAGTGAGGAATGTATAGGCTGGCTGTTTCTCCCCAACATTTCAATAAACATTTGAAAACTGAATTTTAGTTTCCTTTGATCCTTTGGTTGGAAAATGGCTCCTGAGCTGGGCAGCCTTGGGGAAGAATTAGCAGGTATGAAACCGTTAAACATCAAACATGATTTGGATAATATCAATGTCAATGTAGTTTTCCTTAACAACTCTCTCTCCTCGTGCCCCAACTCTGGCTATGCATCAGCACCATATTTGGGTCTTGGTCTCAATGTACCGTCTCCCTTCCCAACATGGAAAGGGAGAGGAGATAAAAGAAATGGGAGAAATACATTCATCAGAGTTCCAGTTATGAGCCAAAGGAAGCAAGCCGGTTTTGTCAAGGGGCTTAGAGCATGGAAACACCAAACTGTGATTTCCCAAACTAGCTAGCTAAAGACATGTCCCAGTGGTGGATAGAGAACCCTCAATGCTTCTAATTTATCTGATTGTATGGGCATGATTAGCAGGCTGTTGGAGATGAGGATACATTCTGGGCAGAGGCCAGCATGGTATTTGGACAAGACCAGAGGCAGGGATACTGCCTGGGAGATTCAAGCCAGCTTGTGTGACTCTGACATCATAAATGAATCTTAATCAGGTGTGTCTGGAAGTAGGAATGACCTCACCTCAGTCTGGGTGGACCTTATTGGCAAGGAAGAACCATCCCTTGCTGTGGCCCTCACTTTAGCTTGACCTTGGGTTCTGATAACGGTTATGTCATCTCTGGCCAGGGATCTGACACCTCCTCTCGGCATCCACCCGCTTAGGAGGGGGCAATATTTTTCTTAATGAGGGTTTCCTGTTGCCTCAGAGACAGTACCAGGGTGGCACAGAGAGGAATTGAGACTCATATTTAAACAAGCCCACCCACTTGGATTCTGGAGAAGCAACCAGGAAAGGTTATAAGCCAGAAGGAATGAGAGGAGCATGAGGTCAGACACGAAGTTTCCAACATGGGCAGGGCGGGGGGGGGGTGGAGGGTGAGATGTGGGACCAGGTGACAAAGCGAGGAAAGGGAGCCTCTTCTCTGCAGAGCTCCACATATTTTCAATGAGATCATTGACTCTGAGCCCTGTGGAGGTGTCTAGGTATTGGGATATGGGGATGGGAACAAGGGCTATCCCTGTGGGTCAGATTCTAGTAGGGAAGGATGAGAAAAAGCCCAGGTCATGACATGCGTAAAGATGTTTCAAGTTGCTTTGTCCTCTTAGCCCTGGAGAATGCACACACTGCTCCTGAGCTAAGTCCGCATCAGGCACCCAGACTCTTCAGAACTCATCAAACTTGTATTTCCCTCCTTATTTTGTCAGTTTCCATTTTTGTAAAGAGGGAATAGAGAAAACACTCCCTTCGTAACCTTCATCTCCCACAGTTTTACCTCTTAAACATTCCTGTTGTCCCTGTTTTTCAAACGAAACTCAAACTCCTATGATTCTCAAGTAGATAATTATCCACATCCACACAAAACTCTTTACGGATTCAGCTGGAATCCCCAATCAGAAATGACCGGTCCTCACATACTCTTGTGCCCTTTGGGAGTTCCTCTGCCTCCATGTAAAGAAAGCCGGAAAGCTCCTTGCAGCACACAAAATCCACTGGTTTTACTGTCAGGCTTTTGCTGCTCCAGCCATAAATTCTCATTCATCAGCCAGCAGGGAGTACAGCCAGTTAGAATTCCTACATGGGTCCAAAATAGTGAAGCCTTTATATCCCCTCCTGCCCAGCAGGCTGCTTAGGGAAAGGGTGACCTCAGGCCAGGCATTTCTCTGTGCTGAGGCAGACCCTGCAGTTAGGCTGAAGTTAGGAGGCTGTCTGCTGGACCTCATGCCCCACAGTCTGAGCCACACACCTCTGCCTCTTCCACTGGCTTTCTGATAACCTACATCTCTTCCCACCTGCTTTTTCCCAACTTTTGCCCCTGCCACTCCCTGCTGCAACTGTGTGCCAGGAGCCTTCAAATGCTTTCATGCACAGCTCACCCCTTGCTCCGTGCTCTCCACTTCACCTTTTCTCTGCCATCTTTCAGATTGCCAAGATGCGCAAAGACAAACTTTCCCATAGGGAAGAGTCAACAGAACAGCAAAATAGTGTGAAATGTACTTCCCTCAAGAAACTTATTATTCTTTAAACAAGAATATTATTCCACATGTATCAATAAATAGAAATATTATTCCTGTATCCATCAGGATCCCTCAGGAAAGCAGATCCTGGAGGGGACTCAAATGAAGGCACATTACTGAAGGGACGATTCACAGAGGCAAGACCTCCAGAGCCTGGCAATAATGGCTCTGCAGGGCTTCCCTGGTAGCGCAGTTGTTAAGAATCCAGCTGCCAATGCAGGGGACACAGGTTCGAGCCCTGGTCCAGGAAGATCCCACATGCCGTGGAGCAGCTAAGCCCATGCATCACAGCTACTGAGCCTGAGCTCTAGAGCCCGCGAGCCACAACTACTGAAGCCCACATGCCTAGAGCCCAGTGCTCCGCAACAAGAGAAGCTACCGCAATGAGAAACCCGTGCACCACAAAGAAGAGTAGCCCCACTCACCACAACTAGAGAAAGCCCGTGCGCAGCAACGAAGACCCAACACAGCCAAAAATAAATTAATTAATTAAAAATAAATAAAGAAATAATGGCTCTGCAGAGGCAAAAGGATGGAACAGTGTTATAGGAGCCCCATGAGAGCCAAAGCTGTGTGTTTGGTGAACGGGGTGGCAGATGGACCTCTGGGTAAAAAGACTGTACTGGAGAGGGACACAGCCACTGCTGGTCTCAGTAGCACCCTGATGTTTCTCTCCTCCAGCCCTCCAATCTCCTCCTGATGCTTCCCGTGGCCAAACTCAACCAAAAGGCAACAAGTTAAGGACCCCAGGTGTTGCAGGGCAGCAGAGAGCAGAGGGTGCTGAAGAATAGCTCTAAAATCCAATGGTGATAGCTGGCACAGGCTGGTAGGGAAAATGTCTTCTTTCATTGGACTTCTAGAAGTTGGCCACTTTAGCATATAATTTGTCTTCTCTCATTTCTTGTCACATACCAAAGTCCCTTCAGAAGTAACCAGTGAAGAGACCCCAGACCAAGTTACTCAGGGCTCCTGAACCCTCAGCTCAAAAGCACGCGTCCATGTCATTGGCAAGAGAGTATTATTCCCAGACAAAATGTTCTAAGACAATGTTAATTAATGATAAGGATGGGCATGTGGAGAACAGCTCAAGGCTGGTCAGGGCAGCCAGACCCTTGCCTGATGACTTGTCTTTGCCCCCTTAGACAGGTGTGGAAGGATTGGCAGCCACCTGGAAAACTCTGTTTTGTAGTAAGAACATTTTCCAGGCTCACAGGCTGGGCATCTTCCAGCTCTGGTGTTGACTTAGTCACTGCCCTCCAGGAACATTCATTCTGGCTCCCTGTTGACAGCTCCTGCAGGCTCAGCCTGGACCAGGCAGGTACCCAGAGGGAAAGAGCACAGGGGGCTTGGGACACTGGAAGACCTCACCCTCTGTGTGCTTTTTCTCCACCTCCTTCACCAAGGGAACTCTGTTCCTCTCTCCAGTTTTCTCTGGAATGCCATGTTCTTAAGTCATCACTTACTCAGCCTTTTTAGAAAGTCAGAAATCAAGAAAAACAAAAAAATTAAGGAATTTGACCACAAGCCCTTCTGGGTCACCTTGACCTTCTGGTGAGCTGACTTGGATACAGGGCCTCTGCTCCACTGACATCGGGGTCTGATGGGAGTGGTCCCTGAGGACCCTGTGGGTGGAGAGAGCCCAGAGGAGCTAGGGGAGAACACAGCTGACTCCCACCTCTTGCCCTGGGCCTGGCCAGATCAGCCCAGGTGGGGCCAGCTGAGTCTGTGCAGCTGCAGGAAAACAGGAAGTTCTAGAGAAGTGCTCAGGGCTGTGTGAGGGAGTGAAGGCCCAGAAGCTACAGCTGGGAGGGGACTGGGGTGCCCCAGGGGTAGTCGGTACAAGTCAGACATGGCCTGGGGCTCAGCTGTTGGGGTCACCTAGAGGTCTGTCCTTTGAAACCAGAGGACAGCACAGCCTGGCTCTGCAATCTGAGCCTTCACGCACCAGGCCCCCCAGGGAAAGACACAAACCTCTAGGAGCACCAGGTCCTGGTCACCAGGTCGCTGGTCCACCTCACCGGGTTGATGAGTGAGGAAACCAGTTGTCCAGCTTGAAGAGAGCCTCTCCTCACTTTTGGGCCCCCAAGCCGCCCTCCCTCTCCAGCCTTTTATGGGTCCAAACGGGAGACCTCTCCCTGATCCGAGCCCTGCAGCCGTGCCTGCCATTTGGCTCAGTGTCCCAGAAGTGATACAGATGACAATTCTCTCCACAAAGCACAGTACCAGGGAAAGGGTCCAGGACTGAATCCCGAGGGTCTGGATTCCATGAGAACCAACTCCTCCTGCATTGTGACCTTGATCCATCTCTCAGTCCTGCTTTATTTCAAGCCTTTGCACACCTCCCCTCCTGCAGCTGGGGCCACTTCATCTCTTCTTAAGGTTCAGATTTACCATTGCTGTTACCAAGCCTGACTGCAGGGAGAGGCATCTCTCAGCGGCCAGCAGGGTAGGCTAAAGCAGATGGGCAATGGTTCTACCAGCCATGTGATCTTAGGTTGATTTTCCAACCTCCCTTAGCCTCATCTTCCTTATCTATAAAATGTCAGTCATGACATCTACCGCACAGGGGACTTGTAAGAATATAAAATACTGTAAATTATAGGACTTGAGTTGAATTGGCTGCCCTCACCTCTCTCCCTTTGGACTGGCCTTTTAAATACCATTGTGTCTGTCTGGCCCTGACTCGTGACCCTGCTTCCTGCCTTAGTCTCTGGATGGCGCTCCTGTGGACAGATTCCCAGGCACCACTTCCTCTGCAGAGAGCTCTGGATTCCCATGTGACCTAGAGCCTCTCAATCTCTTCCATCCCTTTGCCCAGGTCAGATACTGAGATCAGGAAGCATCTATATCGCCCTGTGACTTATTTTGCTCTCCCATAAAATTAAGGCATTGAGGATGATCTTATCTCTCCAATGAGACTGTAAACTCCCAGGGGCAGGAGCCAAGCCATTCCCAAGTGAGGGGCAGAAGGATCACATCGGGACAGACAAACAGCCCTTGTTTCTTGGGAAACAAATCAATGAATCCACCTTCTAACCCAATACATTGTGAAAAATAAAATCTGAGCATGGATGTCAATGAAAAGGACTGATTAATAAACTCACCGATTAGGATCATGTCTATTAGTAGCAGGCAAATATCTCTGTAATTAATCAGCTATAAAGTCCTAAGTCTAACATGCAAGTGGTTTTTATCAAAAAGACATAAAGAGCTGGAATTTCACAATTTGCAGGGACCATTCTCAAAAGCGCCTCAAAATGGAAGCTCTGAAGAGGGAGAGCTTCTCAACAGGACTAGAAACTGTACCTTGATTTATTGACTTACTGTTTCCATCAGGAACACCAAAGAACAATATCACATGAGGTATATGCAAAATGCTTCTGACACTTTCACATGCACAGAATCACCTGGAATCAATCTGATGGAATGCAGATTCTAATTCTGTAGATCCAGGGTGGGCCCGAGATTCTGCATTTCTAGGAAGCTCCCAGGTGGCTCTGACACTGACTCTGTAAGTAGTGAGTGAAGAGATATAGAACACTCCGCTCGACCCACTAAGGTCAGGTGAATTTTCTGTACTATTAAACTTCTTTATAATAAAATGAGAGAAAAATTTAAAAAAAGCAAAAACAAGAACCCTCTGGTAAAAGGCTCAAGGAGCAGGTCCAGGTCAGCTCTGCCCAAACTTCCACGGCAATTCACTGCCCCTCTCTGGGGTTCCAAGATGCCTTGCAATTCTTAAAAAAAAAAAAGTGTCCTAAGATTCTAAAGGATTAGATCCAAGAAATGTAGCCCAGCAACTCCCATCTCTCTGACTACTCTTTTAGGAACAGAAGGCAGCAGCATCACAGAATGTGGATAGAGGGCTTTCTCTGCCCCTCTGAACCGTGCTTAGTCTACACCACTTCAGAACATGGGGATTGTACTTCCCAGGGATATGAAAAGAAAGAAGCTAGAGAAGAGGTGAGAAAATGCTCTGAACAACGATGCCTCTCCCACCACTGCCACCACGGGAGGCTAGAAACGGAATCTCTGGTCTGACTACTCAGTCTTTTCTGTTTGCTCTCCTTGGCTACAGATCCTGGGCCAGATCACAGCCCACTTGTGGCTCAAGGTGTGCATTTGTCAACAAACAACAGAAACAGATTCCAGTTAACTTAAAAGAGGGGGAAATGGAATCTATTGGAAGGCTGTGAAATTGCTCAAGAAGAGAAGGAAAAGCTGGACAAGTAGGTCCCAGGACGGAAGCCAGGCAGGAAGCAGGCCGCAATTCAAGGGCGCCCTCTTTGCATTGAAAGGGCTCCAATTGTTTTCCGTTCTTACATCACTACCCTAAAAAGCCAGGGTCCCAGGAGAGAGAAAATGATGGTCAAGCTTGTGTTACAGTGGGGCAGGGTTGATCCTAGAAGGAAAATTGAGGGACTGTTACCAAAGAAAGGAAAATGTATGCCAAGCAGCCAGACATGTCCACTGCATAAGGCAAGAAACAACCTCCCTGCAATGCAAGCAATGCCAGCAGACTCTCCCACGGGGTAAAAACTCATCCTGCGCACACAGCAGCCCCTCTCTTGAATCCCTAAAGGTGTGAACACCGTTATGTCGTGCAGTTTTCCTGTAAACTGCCATCTTAGCATAAAGAATCTGCTTAGAACCGATCAAATACATTTTGCTTTCACTGCCAGAACCATAAACTGGCTTCATTCTCCACTCCATTTTTTTCCACACAAAGAACGTTTTCACCATGTTGAAAAAATTAACAGCAAATGGGATAGCAAGAAGAGAGTCACAGAACCGCATGCAGGGCTGCTGCTGGAGGGATGGACAGTCCCATTCCTGGTGTGCACATTTTATATTCATGGCTCAGGAAGTACACATACCTGGGAGTCACAGATTCTAGGGAAAGGTGGAGAGGGAGACTGTGATCTCCATAGAAGTCAAGAGTACAATAAGGCAAATTTGGGGCATGAGCAGGCAGCCCTGGCCTCAGGGGGACTCCATCTTCCCCTGCCTGGCTCCTAAGAAGAAGGATTTCCCTCTTTCCCTCCTTCCACTCCAGACGTCCAAGAAACAAGACATGTTCTGGCTGGTTTAGCAGATAGAAGCTCCCCAGGGTTTGGGTCTAGGACATCCAGTATGGGAGCCACTGGCCACATGTAAGTACTGAGCACTTGAGATGTGGCTAATTGGAATTGAGATGTGTTCTCACTGTAACATACATACTTGGTTTCAAAGACTTAGTATGAAAAAAAGAATGTAAGATATCTCATTAATATTTTTTCACATTGATTGTATGTTGAAATACTTAGACATACTAGATTTAAAAAAAAAAACTAACATTGATTTTGCACGTTTCTTTTTTGTTTTTTTAAGTGTGGTTACTGGAAAATTGAAAACCACAATGTGACTCGTGTTATATTTCTATTGGACAGAGCTGGCCAAATCTGCCCTGTATTTTCACAGCTCAGTAATGCCTCATTCCCTATACTTCCTACTCTTTTCCTTTAGAGCCGTGTCTACTAAGCCAGGCCCTGTGCTAAGTCAGAACTGCAAAGAGATGAATAAAGCCCACCATTTACCTTCAGTTTTCCCAACCCTCTATCACACGCACACACACACCTACTATCTTTTTTATTTTTAATATTTATTTATTTATTTTTGGCTGTGTTGGGTCTTTGTTGCTGTGCGCGGGCTTTCTCTAGTTGCAGCGAGCGGAGGCTACTCTTCGTTGCGGTGCACGGGCTTCTCATTGCAGTGGCTTGTGTCGGAGCACAGGCTCTAGGTGCACCGGCTTCAGTAGTTGTGGCATGTGGGCTCAGTAGTTGTGGCTCGTGGGCTCTAGAGCGCAGGCTCAGTAGTTGTGGCGCACAGGCTTAGTTGCTCTGTGACATGTGGGATCTTCCCAGACCAGGGCTTGAACGCATGTCCCCTGCATTGGTAGGTGGATTTTTAACCACTGTACCATCAGGGACATCCCTGCCTACTATCTTAATTGAATCCTTTAGATCCAGAGGTTTGGGAGGTGATTTCCGTGTTGGTCTGTATTATTCTTGTTATTCTCATGGTCATCCTTGCTGCCCCTGATGTGCCTAAATAATTGCTTCCCTGGAGGTCTGGGGCCCAAATTGCCAAACCCTGTAGAGCTGTATATTTTCTACTCAGAAAACTTTTGGCTCAAAACTGTTTGGCTTGAAAACATATAATATACAAAAGTAAAAAAATGCTTGCTCTTTTTGGCATATCAAGAAGATATGTCACACATGAGAGGAGGGATAACTTGACATCTAATTAACACAATGAGCTACTCACATCTCTCTACCTGCTAACACACACACACACACACACACACACACGCACACATACACACAGTCAAAAAGGAGAGAAGGAAAAGTCAAGGTGGTGGCACTCAGCTTTAAATTCTATGTTGTTTTAGAAATGAATACATCTAGGAATAATAATAGTAATAGCAATACTTATAAAATGCTTATGCTGACCTAACTGTCCATTGACAGATGAGTGGATAAAGAAGTTGTGGCACATATATACAATGGAATATTACTCAACCATAAAAAGAAACGAAATTGAGTTACTTGTAGTGAGGTGGATGGACCTAGAGTCTGTCATACAGAGTGAAGTAAGTCAGAAAGAGAAAAACAAATACTGTATGCTAACACATACATATGGAATCTAAAAAAAAAAAAAAATGGTTCTGAAGAACTAGGGGCAGGACAGGAATAAAGATGCAGATGTAGAGAATGGACTTGAGGACCTGGGGAGGGGGAAGGGGAAGCTGGGACAAAGTGAGAGAGTAGCACTGACATATACACACTACCAAATGTAAAATAGCTAGCTAGTGGGAAGCAGCTGCATAGCACAGGGAGATCAGCTCAGTGCTTTGTGACCACCTAGAGGGGTGGTATGGGGAGGGTGAGAGGGAAACGCGAGAGAGAGGAGATATGGGGATATATGTTTATGTATAGCTGATTCATTTTGTTATAAAGCAGAAACTAACACACCATTGTAAAGCAATTATACTCCAATAAAGATGTTAAAGAAAAATAAAAGGCTTATGCTGGAGACTCTCCTAAGAGTTTCTTTCAACCCTCAGCACAATCTCATACAGTAGGTACTATTATGACCTCTGTTTTAGATGTGAGAAAGTGAGACACAGAAAAATCAAACAATTTGTCCAAGGTCACATGGCTGGTGAGCAGCAGAGTTGGGATTCGAACCAGGTTGTCAGTTCTGTGTCTTCGTGCTTAACTACTAAGCTGTGGCATTCTACAGTTGGAGGAATTGAGATTTAGAGACTAGAAAAGACACACTTAAGGTGGCCCAGTTAATGACAGGGGCTGGACTAGAAGTATGTCCTCTGATGCCCACCACAATGCCCCAGTCTCCCCAAAACCAGAACACGCCAGTGTCCAAAATGCAGGGGGATTTTGATAGGTGCACACTAGGGTGCTTGGGGATGGGAGACAGGAAGGAGCAAGAACCGACAACATTTCTCATCTCTCTTGACCAGGTAAAGGCAGAGCAAGTTGATTCAAACCCTAAGCAACGAATTAATTATAACAGAAAAACCAAAGGCTTTGACACCAGCCAGTCCTAGACTCAAATCTTGCCACAAGTACAGAACAATAACATGATCATCAACAAGTTTCCTAACTTCTCTGAGCCTCTGTCATTTGCTGTGTAAAACGGGGTTAAGAACACCTCCTTCAAAGACCACCGTGAGGATCTGCATGAGATCCATATGCAAAACAGCTCACACCATACCTGGTGCATGTGCCTCGTAACTGCTTTATAAATATTAGCTCCTCTCCAGACCAGCCCTGGCCCTCCTCAACTTCAGCTGGAACCAAACAGGGACCCCTGGAATTCCTGCAAAAGAGTCTATACAGGAGTGAAATAAGCATGTAGGGCTAGAGGGGTGGCCCCAGGGACTGGGGAGTGGAAAGCTCTGTGCTGTTTGGGACATAGTGGGTGAGGTAGGGTTACCACCATAAGATGCACTCCACGGCCTCAGTCTGTGTTGCTAGAAAGAAAGGGGAGGATTGTGAGCTCCAGCCTGAGTCACAGAAGCCCTTTGTGTCTCCCAGGACAGGGCAGGTTGGGGCCTTGGGCTGGGGGGACAGTGGTGGGTGGGGTCACCTGGCAGCCTGGATTTCATCTAAGAAAGGCTGGCTTGATGCCCGGCCTCATGTGTTTTAAGGGCCGGTACAGGAGCCCTGGGAGGGGGGACAGGTGTGGACAAAGAGCAGAGACTTTGAAAAAGAGAGATGTCTCTTTCTTATTTCTGTTAGCTTAGAGTTTAACTAATTAAAATTCATTCTTAAAGCTATTTGGGCTTAATGAGGTTCCACCTTCCATGCCTCAGTTTCCCCAACTAAAAGACTCTCAAAGTGTCAAAGGGCCCTCAGAGGACCTTCCCGGGTCCATCGTCTCCACGCCTCCACCCACAGCACAGACTGCCCTCACCCCTGCTGAACAGATGGAAAACAAATGGGAGAGACCCCAACCCTCCCAGAGATGAGGGAGTGCCTTCTCCTTCTGGGTGGACTTGACTTTCCATGGTTTCAACGGCAAGGTAATTAGGCCAGAGACAAGAGGAAGCTCCCCTCTGGAAAGAGACCTCTTTTGTTTCTATCACCTCTTTAACATTGCTCCCATATTTTTATACATGTTTCCAAGAATCTTTTCCTAATCAACCAGCCAGAAATGAATGGGCTTTATCATCTCTGAGTTTCCAGCTCAGTGTGTTTGCCCATCTAGAAGTCCTCCCTGGATACAATAATATTATAGCTACTGAGGTATGGTCTCATGGCCCTAACAGAACATAATTTCCCTAAAGACAGAACAATCATCAGCTCTGTCTCACCCATGTTGCTTACTACAGGGTCTCTCAGGTTGGGACAATATCCTCCTGGCTAAGTCAGTGGGGGCTTATTGAATGTCTACTCTGTACCCAGAACTAAATGCTTTTCTACATCCATCCAGGACAGCAGCCAGTGTTCAACAAACGTCCATGGAGTGAAAGGCCACTATGCTATGCCAGTCCTTATATTGAAAGAGTGGTCCTAGTACCATTTGTGCTCTTCAGGATATATGCCTCTAAGTACACAAGGCATCAACACTAAAGGGGCAGGGATTCACCAAGGGCGAGGTAAGTACCAGAAAGAGGTCTTGGGCCCTTCAGAATATACACCAGGACTTCCTAATTTTGCTCAGTTCAAAACACCTGAATTCTAAATGTATTGATTTGGCCAAAGAAGCAAGAGGAGGACTCCATTAACCCAAACTGGTACTCCAGGTCTGGACACTCCCATGAGGGCAGACAGCATGACGTCCGTAGTCTATTGTGTTTCCAGCCTTAGTACAGTGCCTGGCACAGATTAGTTGCTCAACAAGCATGTATTGTATGGATGGCAGTTGGATGGAGGTGATGCTGCTGACAGGTGACCACATATGTCTCCATAAGGAAGAGGACGATAAAGAACATTGCAGTTAGAAGGGACTTCAGAGTTCTTCTACACCAGCCTCTTATGTTTAGATAAGAAAATGAGGGCCAAGTTCACATGGTGGATTGGAAAAGGGCACTGAACTGGAGTTTGAAAGACCTGGACTCCCTGGTTCTGACCAAACTCATACATAAGAACTGTTAGTTAGGGATGCTGTTAGGGCAGCCATCCTTACAACTACTTCCCCACCACTGGTTTGGTCAGATCCACTTTTATACTCAGCACAACACACATGTGTGCTCTTTAACATCACTGTTCTTCACATTCGTGATTCTTTTTATTTTTTAATTTTTTGCTGCACTGTGCAGCTTGCGGGATCTTATTTCCCCAACCAGGGATTGAACCCAGGCCCACAGCAGTGGAAGCATGGAGTCCTAACCACTGGACTGCCAGGGAATTCCCTTGTGATTCTACTGTATAATTCTCTGATTGCAAGTTGGAGGTCACAGTTTTGGTTTGCTTATTTCTTTCTCGCCAACCATAGTGTCCCCAACATCCACCTGAATTACATAATAAATATTTGTTAAATACATATATTTATTAATAATACATTCTTTCTCAGTTACGTGCTGAATTTTTCATGGAGGCTAGAGTGGCTCTTATTGCAAATGCAGCTACCCTGTAACTGTAAATTTGTATTTGAGAAACTGATCATACCAGAAGAGGGTTGAATTCTGGATTGCTGGTGGGACCCAGAAAAATGTATGGCTGCTAGAGCGAAATAAGGAGATTGTGTCTTAGAAAAAGATGGAGTGTGGGGAGTGGCATCTTTCAAACATCAGACTTACACTAATCTGAGCAGGGAGCAAACTTAAGGGACTTGCTTCAGAGGGTGGGTCTGGGAAACAGAGGAATGTAGAAGATTCTGCTAGTGGAACTGAGAGAGTGAACAACAAGCCTTTAGTGGCCAAATCACAGCTGCAAGGAAAGCTTGGACCTACATTTGAGGAGGTTCATACCTAGGTCACCACAGGAAGGAACTTGGCATCCTCCAGGCTCAGGACTAACAGAGGTGGCAGAGCTAGGAAAAGAGTAAAATACAAAGCTGACATTTCATTCTGGTCTGTGTTAAGTTGTGCCAAGCTATGTGCCTATAAATCATCTCCAATATATAGACTCTGTACTGAGATTTGAGCTCTAATCAGAAAACGGAGGGCACTATCATGAGGTCCATGCATAGTTAAGGAAGACTTTAGATTGGGGAAATGAGTGAGGACCCAAGTCCTGGTTCTAAGGACTAGTCTGAAGAAGAAAATTGTGACAAACTAAACAATGCAACCAAGAAGTTGTGTAGGCACCCATACACTATGAGAGGAACCAAAGGGCTGTGTCTGAGTTGTCCATGCAGAAACTCAGACCCTAAGATTTTTGAACCCTTGAAGGGTAGAAGTTGAAACCAAAAAAAGCAAAACAAAGCAAAGTTTAAAAGCTGATCTAATAAAAATGCAAATGGCCAAATTTTTGGACCCAGAAATTTTAACATTAGGCATCTATTCTAGAGAAATCTTTACATCTCTACACAAGAGTGTTTCATAACAGTCACAACAGCATATAAAGTTAACAAGACTCAAATACAGCAGCTTAACTCATAAAAGTGGGCTTGCTGTATAGTCTAAGTCTAATATGGGTCTCTCCTCTTATAGTACACCCTAGGGGACTAGTCGAATAAAGTAAATTATATCTATGCCATGATATATTCTATAGCAATTAAAAAGTAGATACATGTGTATATGTGCATAGATCCACACATACATATATGTACTGATATGGAGAGATCTCCCAGACATATTATTAGGTGAGGGAAAAAAGGAAAGTAGCAAGAGAATACATACAATATGACACCCTTCAAATGTAAAAGGATAGAAACTTTTATATGTAAAAATTAAGGGCTGTGTGTATATTAACGTTTACATATACATGTATACAAATGCGCATGTGTATGCACACATACACACACAATTTTGTACATTGTTAAAATATTTGCACCAAGCTGTTGACAGTGATTGTCTATGGGGAGAAGAATGAAATTAAGTGGTGAACAAAGAAGACTTTTGATTTATCTGTATTGTTTGAATTTTATTGCATATTATACTTCTGTAATTAACTTTTTAAAAAAAAATTCTTCAAGCTGCAAGCAATTTCTGTCTGGCATGAAATGGAAACATCAACAGTCCTTTAGTATAGAGAGTCTCTTTGTTCTAAGGAAATCACCAGAATAAGGGTTTTAATGATATAAATGGAAAGTAAAGACTGGCTTCTGATCTTGAGATGTGGTTGCCAGGAGGAAAAGGTTTTTTTGTGTGTGGGGGGCGGAGGGGTGGTAATATTTCCTGTGTTAACTTGTCCCCGTGTTGGATCAGAGATGATTGGACTAGGAGATTTTTGAGAACATGTGGCTTAACTGACAAAGGAATGAAGACCCAGAGGAATGGTGAGGCTTTTATGTCTCATGCAGCAGCAGCATGCTCTGGGTTTGAGCTCCTATGGCTAGAAGTCTGAGGACAAGAGGCTTGGAATATTTTTATAAGATCTTTCATGAGACTCTGGCTGCAAGCTGTGCTCTTTCCATGCCCAGGTGACAAAATGAAGCTCTGAGTCATGAGACACCCTTCCTCTCTGCTCTGCATGGAAGCACTCTTGGACTGAAGATGGGTGACTATTGTGAGTGGGGTCTTTTACCATTGTATCTTTTCAATAAGTCATTACTGATATACAATAATGCTCTAGGTTTTTGTATATTTATTTTGTATCTGGCTACCTTACTGATCTCTTATTAGTTTTCATAGATTCATTCTCTCAATATTTTTAGACATTCCATCTATTATGGGTTGAATTGTGCCCCCAACTCCAAATTCATATGTTGAAGCCCTAACCCCCAGTACTTTAAGATGTGACTGTATTTGAAGATAGGGCCTTTAAAAACATAATTGAGTTAAACTGAGGCCTTTAGGGTGGGCATCAGTCCAGTCTGATTTGTGTCCTTATAAGAAGACGGAATTTGGACACATAAGATGTGCATGAACAGACGGACAAGCATGTGAAGTAGCAGCAAGAGGGTGGCCATCTACAAACCAAACAGAGAAGCCTCAAAAGAAACCCAACTGGCTGACACCTCAATCTTGGACTTCTAGCCTCTAGAACTGTGAGAAAATAAATTTTTATTGTTCAGGCTACACAGTCTATGGCATTTTGTTATGTCAGCCCTAGCAAACTAATATGCCTTCATACAGTCAGAAAATAATAAGAATTTGGCTGCTCTTCCCCCTTAGATCTACACTTATTTCTGTTTCCTACCTTATCACATTGGCTACCTATACACATTCTTTCAAAGTTTAAGGTGCTCCAGGAGAAGAGATCCACATTCCACTTTCTAACAAGCCTATTTTTATTAATTAAGTCACCCTATAAAAAAAGCATCTTGTTGACTTTGAAGGGCATTACATTTATATTCAAATAATCCTATAAAGTTGGTACTGTTATCTTGTTGATTAGATGAGCATATTGAGGCTCCATGAGGGTATGTAACTTGTCTGGGGTTATAAGTCATAATCAGACTCAGGTTTTAAGATTTAAATTAAATCCCTTGTTTTTTTTTTATCATATCCACCAAACAATTGAACAAAAACGAAGACAGAAAATTTTGTATTAGGGGAAAATAAGTTAGAACTTAGTAACTATTACTATAAGTCCTTCTTTATGGGGTTTAAGGTGTTCTTTCTGCCTCTAACTCTTTCCCTTCCTTTGAGGAGAAGGGTATTTTCTCCAACTCAAAAGCAGAGTAGAATAGCTATTTAACAGAACACCCATCTCCTAAGTTTCTGCCTTCCCAGACATTTCTGCCAGATTGTTGAAGGAAGCAGCAAATAATAGTGAAAAGTATTCAATATGGTATAGGTAGTTTCTAAGATGGTTCCTAAGGATTTTTGCCGCTTGATATTCAGGAGTGTGAGCCGTACATAGTAACTCACTTCAATACTAGGTACAGCAAAAGTGATGATCTGACACTTCCAAGATTAGGTTAGAAAAAGACTTTGGCTGATGTGTTGCTCACCCTCTCTTGCTCTCTTACTTAATCACACTGATGCAAGACAGCAGTAGCTTTGTTATGATCTGCTGTATGGAGAATAATATATGACAAGGAACTTAGGCCAATAGTTAATGAGAACTGAAATTCTTAGTTCAACAGCTTATGAGGAACAGCATCCTAACAACAAGTGAACTTGTTCAGTGAGCTTGGAAACAGGTCCTCCCAACTGAGCCCTGAGATGAGTATGCACTAATACCCGCTAATACCTTGACTGAAGCATCAGGAGACACTCTGAACCAGAGGACTCAGTTAAGATACATCCATTTTCCTGACCCATAGAAACTATGAAATAATATGTATTCATGGCTTTAAGCCACTAAATTTGGGCGTAATTTCTTACACAAAAATAAATAACTAATACATTCAGTCTGGAAATAAATAGGTCCAGGACCTAGTTTCAGCTCTACCAGTAGCTTACTGTGAACTCTTAGGCAAGTATTTTCCCCTCTCTGGGAAACAATTAGCCTCCTCACCCGTGAAATGAGGATTGTGAGAGAGATCTCTATAAATCCTTTCTACCTCTCCAAACTTATAAGTCTATCACTATCCTGATGCAATCTCCCAAATCTTTCCCTATGCCCCACCACCACTCTACACCCCTGTCATGCCCCACCACCCCTTAGGGCTCTTCCTTAGGGCTGTGTCTTCCCTGCTCTTTCAATCCTGCACTGAAAGAGAAAAGATATTACTGGAGCAAAGGGGCCCAGTCCCTGTAGTGTAGCCAAGACCCTTACTGGAATCCCAGGGGCTGAAGGCAAGAAGGGACAATGTCACTACACACCATTGATTTCTGTCATTTTTAGACTCTTACTGACTGCTGCTGACAGCCACGCCTCAGCCCTCAGTCCCCTCTTCAACTTTTATGAGCCCACTGTCACATATGCTTCCATTTTCCTCTGAAGGGAGTTCCAAGAGACCCTAAAAGCCTGTCACCTGACTTTAGAAAACACCTGGGCTCAGAGTCAGCCCAGCACAGTGAGTGTGGCAAATGGCATCTTAGGGGACCCAGCCCTTCCACTTAGAATACTGACATCGTGCTTTCTCCAGAATGTTTGGTTTGGTTCCAGGGGAAGCAATTCATAGGACTTAGGAGGAGGCAGAGAGGTCATCTGGAGGGAGAGGCCTGGTTGGAGAGCTCAGACACTAGAGTTCAAATCTCTGTAATGCTGCTGGATTGTCTGGGTGTGGTGGAGCAGGATCTGACTCTAAACCTCAGTTTATCTTTCTATAAAATAGACAGAAATCCCTGAGAGATTTCTACCTCTCATAATATGCCTCTGGTATTTTTACTAAAGTCCTTTCTCCTACCTACACACTACAACCTTCTCCTCACATCCTCTTCTTCAAACCTCCCTCTGAAACCTAGAAGGCTCTGCATCTCCAATAGAAAGTATGAGAGAGAGAGAGTTGCTTCCTTAAAGATAATAAGCATGAAAAGGAAAGCTGCTAGTATAATTTAAGTACAGAATCTCTCCCTCTACTGCCTTCTGCTCTGTTCCTTAGCAACACTTGCTCTTGCAATCCAATATAATAACCAACAGGTTCTGGCAACTATGGTGGTGGCATTTGTGTTCCCTAGAAGAGGAAAATGAGACACAGAAAAGAATTAACTTTTTCAAAGTATTTTAATTCTTTTTTACTCCACCTGCACCCATTAAAGTAATCAAAGAGGCTAAGTGATTCATTCATGTCCAGAAGAGTTACATGCCGGAGGAGGTAATGCACCTACCTGCTCTCTCTTTACTGCATGTAAGGAAAATCTGACTCAAATAGCTTAACTCTTAAAAAGAATTTATTGGCTCATTTAATTTAAAAAGATGAAAGGTATACTAGCTTCAATAGTTTTGTTTAGAACCTATTCTCTTTCTATCTCCTGTCCTAACTTCAACTTCATCTTAACACTGGTTCCCCCACTATTAAGATGGCTTCCAGCAGTCCCCAAATTCATGAACTTCCTCCTTCACATCTGTAAGGAATGCAGGAGCATCTTTGTCCCAGCATTCACAACAGAAGACCTGATGCTCACTTGGACTTGACTGGCTTAAGCCACTTGCCACTCCACAAATGATCATGATTGACAGGGAATGGGATACCCTATTTGACTAAGCTCCCACTGAGCCAAGAGCAAAGGTAGCTTCCCCTGAATCACTTGAATTTCCAAATAAAATTGGAGGCCTTTGGGGAAGAGAAAGGGAAAGTGGATGCTGAGAAGATAACCAATTCATATCTGCTGTAGATACGAAGCGGTTCTTCAAGTTCAGAGCCCTGGGGTGTGTGGGTTGGTTGGTTGGTTGGTTGGTTCATTGGCTGGTTGGTTGGTTTTTTTAAGGCCTTATTTTTATAGCAGTTTTAGGTTTACAGAAAAATTGAGATGGTACAGAGATTTCCCATTAACCTTTTCTCCCACAAGCATCTTCATTATCATCCCTCGCCAGAGTAGTACACTTGTTGTGGTTGATGAACATACACTGGCACCTCATAATCACCCAAAGTCCATGGTTTACACTATGGTTCACTCTTGGTGTTGTACACTCTATGGGTTTGGACAAATGTGTATTGACATGTATCCATCATTATAGTATCATACAGAGTATTTTCATTGCCCTTAAGGTCCCCTGTGCTCTGCTTATGCAACCATTTCCCAACCCCTCAACCCCTGGCAACCACTAATCTTTTTACTGTCTCCATAATTTTGCCTTTTCCAGAATGTCATATAATTGGGGCCAAGTGTGTAGCCTTTTCAGATTGGCTCTTTCACTTAGTAATATGTATTTAAGATTCCTCTAGTCTTTTCATGGCTTGATAACTCACTTCTTTTTAGCACTGAATAATATTCCACTGTCTGAATGTGCCAGAGTTTATTTATCCACTCACCTACTGAAGGACAACTTGGTTAGTTTCAAGTTTTGCACTTATGAATAAAGCTGCTATAAATTTCCATGTGTAAGTTTTTGTGTGGACATAAGTTTTCAATTTCTTTGTGTAAATACCATACCAAGGAGCACAATTGCTGGATCGTATGATAAGAGTATATTTAGTTTTGTAAGAAACTGCCAAACTGTCTTCAAAAGTGGCTGTACTATTTTTCATTCCTACCAGCAAGGAATGAGAGTTCCTGTTGCTTCCCATCCTCACCAGCATTTGGTGTTGTCAGTGTTTTAGATTTTGGCCATTCTAATAGGTGTGGAGTTTTATCTCACTGGCTGTTTTAATTTGCATTTCCCTGGTAACATGTGATGTGGAACATCTTTTCAAATGCTTATTTTCCATCTACATATCTTCTTTGATGGGGTGTCTGTTAAGATCTTTGGCCCATTTTTTAATCAGATTGTTTTCTTATTGTTGAGTTTTAAGGGTTCTTTACATTTTTGGATAATAGTTCTTTTATAAGATGTGTCTTTTGCAAGTATTTTTTATTCCAGTCTTTGGCTTTTCTCCTCATTCTCTTAACATTTTTTTTTTCATAGAGCAGAAGTTTTTAATTTTAATGAAGTCTAGATCTTCAATTATTTTCTTCATCAACTATGCCTTTGGTGCTGTTTCTAAAAATTCATCACCATGCCCAAAATCATCTAGGTTTTTTGTCTATATTATCTTATAGGAGTTTTATAGTTTTGAATTTTACATTTAGATCTGTGACCCATATTGAGTTAATTTTTGTGAAGCATGTAAGGTCTGTGTCTAGATTCATTTTTTGTTTGCATGTGGATGCCCAGTTATTCCAGCACCATTTGTTGAAAAAAAAAATCGTTGCTCCATTGTATCACCTTTGCTCTTTTATCAAAGATCAATTGACTATGTTTATGTGAGTATATTTCTGGACTCTCTATCTGTTCCATTGATCTATTCATGTATTCTTTCACCAATACCACACTCTTTTGATTACTGTAGTTCTATAGTAATTCTTGAAGTCGAGTAGTATAAGTCTCCAACTTTGTTCTTCTCCTTCAATATTACGTTGGCTATTCTAGATCTTTTGTCTCTCCATATGTAGAGTCAGTTTATTGATATCCATGGAATAAGTTTCTGGGATTTTGACTGAAATTGCATTGAATCTATAGATCAAGTTGGGAAGAACTAACATCTTGACAATATTGAGCATTCCTATCCATGAACATGGAATATCTCCACTGATTTAGTTCTTCTGTGATTTTATTCATCAGACGTTTGTAGTTTTCTTCACATAGAATTTATACACATTTTGTTAGATTTACACTCAAGCATTTAATCTTTGGGAGTGCTAACATAAATGCTACTGTGTTTTTCAAACCAAGCAATCTTAGCAAACCTGGGAATGTATTGCAGCAGGTGGGCAAATCTCAGAAACGGATTCTCTCCTACTGCAGTTGGGCTTTCTCAGTGCAGCATCTGGAGACCCCAAACTCCCAACTCACCAGCTCTGCAGTCAGAGTGGAAAGGAATAGTTCCCATGGACTCCAGCCAGAAAAACCCCAAGGAATTATTTGCATTGGCTTGGACTGAATCACAAGCCAATCTGTCTGCCAGTTTGGGGTCAAGGATGGCTCAGCTTGAATAACCTGGCAATACCTGCACCAGTCACTGTGACCAGGGGGAGGGAGGATCTGATTGGGTCACTTCCAACCCATTGCTGTGGTTATCACAAAAAGAAGGGGGTACAGGTCAAAAAAAAAAAACATACTGTTTTTAATTTCAAATACCACTTATTCAATGCTGGTTTGTAGGAAAGTGATTGACTTTTGTATATTAACCTGGTATCCTGTAACCTTTCTACAATCACTTATTACTTGCAGGTAATTTTTTGGCCAATTCTTTCAGATTCTCTACATAGATGATTATGTTGTCTGTGAACAAAGACAGTTTTATTTCTGCCTTATCTTATTTCATTAGCTAGTACTTCTAGTACAATATTGGAAAGGAATGGTGAAAAGAGATATACCTGCCTTGTTCCTAGCCTTAGTGAGAAGCCCTCACATTTCTTACCATTAAGTATGAAGTTAGCTGTATTTGTAGATATTCTTTATCAAGTTGAGGAAGTTCCCCTCTATTCCTAGTTTACAGAGAGGTTTTATCGTGAATGGGTGTTGGATTTTTTCAAATGCTCTTTCACATCTATTGATACTATTGGCTGATTTTGCTTTTTAGTCTACTGATTTGATGGATTACATTAGTTGATTTTCAAATGTTGAACTGGCATTGCACACCTGGAGTAAAGCCTATGTTGTTGTGGTATATAATTATTTTTATACCTTATTGGATTCAATTTATTAATACTTGGGGGAGGTATCTTTGCATCTTTGTTGATGAGAGATAATTGGTCTGTAATTTTCTTTTCTTGTAATGTCTTTGTCTGGTTTTGGTATTAGGGTAATGCTGGTCTCATAGAATGAGTTAGAAACTATTTATTCTGCTTCTATCCTCTGAAAGAGATTGCAGGTAATTGGTATAATTTCTTCTTTAAATGTTTGGTAGAGTTCATAAATGAACCCATCTGAGCCCGGTACTTTATGTTTTGGAAGATTATTAAGTATTGATTCAATTTCTTTAATATATATAATAAAGGCCTATTTAGATTGTCTATTTCTTCTTGTATAAGTTTTGGCAAATTGTGTCTTTCTTTTAAAGAGAAAGTTATCCAATTTGTGTCATAGAGTTGTTCATAATATTCCTTATTATCTTATAATGTTCACAGGCTCTGTAGTGATGTCCCGTCTTTTGTTTCTGATACGAGTAATGTGTGTCCTCTTTTTTTCTTAGTTAACCTTGTTAGAGGCTTATTAATTTTATTGATCTTTTCAAAGAAGCAGTTTTTGGTTTCACTGATTTTCTCTATTGATTTCCTGTTTTCAATTTCATTGATTTCTGTTCTAATTCATATTATTCCTTTTCTCCTACTTACTTTGGACTTAACTTGCTCTTCTTTTTCTAGATTCCTAAGGTGGAAAGTTAGATTATGATTTTAGATCTTTTTTCTTTTCTAATATATACTGTAAATACTATAAATTTTCCTCTAAGCACTTTTTTTCACTGCATCCCACAAATTTTGATAAGTTGTGTTTTCATTGTCATTTAATTAAAAATATTTTTAACTTTCCCTTGAGATCCCCAAGGTTTTAAAATGCTTAATAGCCACACTACACACTCTTTTTGAGTTTTGATGATGACAGAAAATCATCCTTTACCCAGGAATGTGTGTCCATGCTCACATGCAGACACTTAACCTTTTTGGAATCCAATTCCTCATTTATAAAATGAAAAGTTAGTGTAGTAACTGAGTCAGTGCTACTCCACTTCCAAGATTCCACGACTCTGTATGTATAACAGATGCACTAATAGGCTCTCTCAATCCATGTACAGATTTGTGCTGATTAGTCTTTACTGCAAACCCATCTCTGCTCTTCTTGGCCCAGGGAGTACTCCTAGAACTCTATACACAGGCACCGTTGTTAACTGGTTCTGGTTGGGTTTGGCCAGATAGGGTCTTTAGAGATATAATTAAGGATCTCAGAATGAGGTCATCTTAGATTTAGTGTGCATTCTAAATCTAATGATGGTGTATTTATAATTTAGTCACAGAGAGAAGAAGGTCATGTGAAGATGAAGCAGAGATTGGATTGATGCATCTATAAGCCAAGGAATACCAAGGATTGCCAGCAACCCCTAGAAGCTAGGAGAGAGTCTTGACATGGATTCTCCTTCAGAGCCTCTAGAAGGATCCAATGCTGCTGACATCTTGATTTCAGACTACTGACCTCCAGAACTATAGGAGAATAAACTCCTGTTGTCTCAAACCACCAAGTTTGTGGTAACTTGTATGGCATTCCTAGGAAACTAATATAGTCTGCATTCTAACTCAACTGAATAGAATGTCATGCACAGCCTGGCCAGGAATCTACCATCACTATGCTATCCAGTTTCGATTGCTTGGAGATCCATTGGCTTGTAAGAGCATCCATGCCCTGGTGGGCCTCCTTATAAAAACCTGTTTATGCAAAGAATTTTAGACTCCAGGGAACCAGTGAGATAAACCACATATAATCCCTCATAGAGTACTAAATGATCTGAAAGAGTATGTAGACAGATACAGTTGGGTTCTCAGTTTTACTTGCAGGTGTATACATGTGCACACAAACCCACAGCTAGAAGGCAGAGACTAAGTCTATTTCATTTACTTTTCTTTTTTCCACTCATCCTTCTCGTGCCCATATGATGTCTTACCCACACAAAACATAGGATCAAAGTTTGATGAATTACTGAAGGAAAGAAGAAATTAATTAATCAGTTATTTAGTGAACTCCCAGGCCAGCAGTTTCAGCCAAGAGAAGCAGGTTGCTCTTGGATACATTAGAAAATCTCTTCACTAATCTACCCTTCCAAAAAGGCACAAAACACTAGACTAAGAATCATAAATCTGTGGGAAAGTCAGAATTTAATCCAAATTGAATTAACTGTGCCAAGAACAGGTTCATACCTGTCCAGGCTCTTGCCCACAACTCTCAGACACACTGTTGTTTCCAGTGCACTTGGGTATGTAAAAAGGACTAAGTGATCCTGTTAAGTTATTTAAACATCTTAATTTGATGAGCGATTAAAGAAGTATTGTGAGTGGATAAAGACACTGTCTGGAGCCAGCCTTCCTGGACTCAGATCCCAGCTGTGCTACGGGTCATTGGTGTATAATCTTAGGTTAACTGACTTAAATTCTGTTCCCTCATCTGTAAAATGGGGATAATAATGGTATTACTTCACAGGATTATTGAGAGGTTTACATGAGTTCCTATTCAAAAAACTGCTTAAAATAGTAGTTGGCCTAGAGGAAGCACTGCATAATTGTTTGCCATTATTGTTTCTCCTTTTTTGCATACAGGTGTAGCTTGACTAATGGGCAAACCCAGAACCCCCAGAGCTTGACTCTTGGCCACAGAACACTTTGGTGTGAGAAGAAGGACTGAAAGACTGTGGAAGCATGGACTCAAGCCAGGGAGCCATGCCCATTTTCCTGTCTAGTTAATAAGAACCTTTGCCCCATTTACTGCTCATGCCCTGGCCTTACTTTTACCCATCAATGAAGTTTGAGGAGCTAATGGTACAGGTTGAGGCATAGATGAGAGTGCAGTAGAGGCAGGAAGAGTGTCTTCCATTTTCTAATAGGAACAGAAATATTTCAGGAAGCCCTGGAGACTTTATCTCACATGCCTCTCTTTGCTTTGCATGGCCCTCAACTCTTTTTCTCCTCTTCTTTTCTAAACTGAGAACACTGTCATTTTGTGAAAAGAATAACAAAGATGCATATATGCCTATAAATGGAAGATGAAGTGGTGACTGAGGGCTTCCTCCTGCCAAGGAAAACAAGTGCAAGGCAGCTGGAAGAGAGGAGCCAGAGGGCCCTGCAAAATCAGAAGCTCTCCATCTTCTCGGGAGCTGGTTCTGGCCTGTGCAGGCCTGGCCGCCTGGGAACAGCAGCTCCATGGTCCTGCGGGAAAGGCCTGCCAGGAAGCTTGAGGCCATGGATCAGGGGTTGCTGGGAGCTGAATGCTGAATTTGCCATGGGAAAGGAAGAGAATTGGAGGCTGGTGTCCCAGAGTAATTGCTCTTTAATTCAACAGTCATCAACTGAACAATTGCTGTGCCCAAGGCATGGGGCTGTAGGGCAGAAGAAGCAAGAGAGCCATGTTTTCTGTCCTTGAAGACCTAGAGTCAATGGAGATGGGTCCAGGAAGGTAAGGGTTAGACAAATATAGCCGTAGCTGCACCTTCCAATTAGCAAGAACTGGGAGGTTTCCAGGGGTGAGGGGTCACACTCAGTTTGAGGAAGTGACATTGAAGGTTAGTTTTTAAAGAATGGTAAGATTTGGGCAGATGGAGATGGCATCATAGAACAGCGTTATAAGCAAAGTGACTGATGTGACCAGGCATGAAGGCAGGAAGACAAAATACACCTCTCAGGGGAAATAAGAGATCCAATAGGACAGGTAGGGTAAAAATGTGAGAAAAGTGTATAAGTGCACAACTTGGCAGAGGACCTTGAAGCCCAGCTGGAAAATTGATGCTTAGTTCAGGAGGCAATGAGGACTCCCTAAAAGTTTGATACACAGGATCATGTGACCAGTACTGGGACTTAGCAAAATCTACCCGCAGAAAGTGAGGATGGATTGGAGGAAGGAAAAAGGAGATTCCTATGATTATCAGCCCTTGGAAAGCAGAACACCTAAGGACTTCATGACACTTTAGAAGAAATCTAAGTTCCCTACCACAGCTTGGCTACCAGGACCCTGCTCTGCCTGTCACTCCTGCCTCTTCTTGTGCCACCCTCACTACACTCTAGCAATACTGGCTGTCTTCCTGGTCCACTAACACCCCAAGCTTTTTCTATCTCAAAACCTTAGCTTGTCTCCAAGAAGGCCATCATCAATCCTTCCCTCCTGAATGCACCAGCCATTCTCCTTTGGAGTGGTAGTTTCCAATCCTCCACATCCTAGAATCCAGGCTGACCTGCAACTGCTTTAATCAACAGGATGCTGCAGAAGTGACACTAGACCAGATCTAGGTCTATCTAATGTTTAACAAATTGGGCAGCTTCCTCATTCCTGCTCACTCTTGAGAAAGCCAGCCAGCCTCCTATAAAAAGTCCAACTATACCAAGTCCTCTGTACTACGAGGAGCCTAAGCTAGCCATTCAGAGAAGCCATATGAAGAGAGAGCATTGATAGTCAACCTCCAACTATTCCAGCCAGCCCAGTCCACACGCCAGACATAAGTAAAGAAGCCATTTTGAACCTCCAGCCCAGTCAATCCTTCAGATGGTTCCAGTCCCAACTGCTATCTGACTACACTGCAAGAGAGACCCCCTGTGAGAACCTACACCTAGCAAAGCCCAATCAACCCACAGAGCTTGGAGAGATGAGAATACATTTTTGAGTTTTGGTTTCTTGGGTTTTGTTGGGTTTTTTTTTTGGCCACACCACATGGCATGTGCAATCTTAGTTTCCCAACCAGGGATCGAACCTGTGCCTCCCACAGTACAAGCACAGAGTCTTAACCACTGGTCCGCCAGAGAAGTCCCAATACATTTTTTTTTTAAACCACTAGGTTTGGGGGTAGTTTTCTATGTGGCAATAGATAAGTAAAGGACCCATTGTCTTTCTCTGGACCTCTTCTTTCTCCTCCACGTCTACTTATCCTTAGGCCCCTCACGGTTGATCACTGTCAAACTTCAGACGCCAGCCCACTTCAAGGCCTTCCTTTCCCACCCTATCTAAGTATCCTGGGTTGCAGCCCACACTGAACATTATCACTTTATCTCAAGTCCTCTCTGCTCCCTTCCCAGCATTTCTCATACTTGAGTTATCCTGTTCTTGGTTGTTGCTTCTCTCCTTTCACTAAACAGACTCTCTGAAGTCAGAGACCATGACTACTTTGATCACTATCTCGTCCCCATATTTAGAAGATGTATATGCCAATAAATGTTTGTCAAATGGACACAGAAGTCATCTCTTTATACAACACAGAGCCACTGACAGTATAATGATGGGTGGGGAATGAATTCCGAGAGCCCCAGTAGTCTACCAAGCAAATAAGTGAATAATTACATATAGTCTTGACATTAGCCACGACCCAAGGGACTCATAAGCTACTTGAAGTCTTGGAGGTATGTTCTTTCCATATCCCCCAAAGCAGCTAATCAAAGAACGGCTGCATAGAAGGTGCTCATTATATATTCACTGATTAGCTGATAGAACTCTGAATTTAAACACTGAGGATTTAATGTATAGGTTACTAGCAGAGTCAGTTCTGGAACTTCTCATGCCACTAGGACCCCCAAAAGCCTGGGGAAAGTCCTTTAGAAGACAATTTAGAGAGTCTGAGGAGTTGTCCTTTTCTTTTACCTCAGCGTAGAAATTCCCCTGCCCAAACCCAATTCTGGGAGCATGTCACATGTCTACTGTTTCTAGTTCCCAGTGGGAGAGGGGTTGGTGAATAGGAATCTGATCAGAAGACAGGAGCTCAAGGGTGAAGTTAGGTAGCCCAGCACTCTGGGTCACCAGACCCCAGGTAATCAAATCACAGACAGGGTTCATACCTCCCAAGTTTATTAGTGGTCCAGGCCTCATTCTGTGTGCCATTAATTCCTTCACCATGACAATGGTTTTGATCCACACAAGGTATGTCAATTTTTATGTTAGAGGGTATAGAAATTATTGGCAAGGTCCATTCTCCCTGATCTAGCCTGTCTTAGGCCTCTTTCTTCTCTAATCTCACCAGTACCCCACACCTCTCCCTGCTCCCAGTCTTCCCTAAATTTTCTTTGCCTCTCCCCTAACAGTCTCTGAGTCCCTGCTTCTTTCTTGCACTCTGACAGTACTACAGCATACTGCTGAGATGGCTGGGAGTTTCTTCTCACTCCTCTTGCACCAGAGGTGGCCAGTGAGCCATAAACGAGAGAGGAGGGTGAGTGGCTGGTGCATGTGGGAATATTTGTGTTGTGCGTGATCAGAAGACCCCAGTTCTTCTCACAGCTCTGCCTCCTCCGGCCATTTATTCTCATGTTTAACTTCCTGAGCCCCAGTTTATTCATCTGAAAAGTGAATAACCCTGTGGAGGCTATTTATAATTACATGAATAATAATTATTATGCCTGGCCCCTCCCACAACAGAGATGGAGATGAGACATACTCTGTACATTTCAAATGCTCAGCAAAGGAAAGGAAACACAAATTCTGCTGTCCGGTAGTGAGGAAGCCCAGTCTTGCTTTGGTGAAGAGGCCCTGTATTCCCGTCCTGGCTCTGCCTTTAATTAATTGTGCTGCCTTAAATAAGCCACTGTTCCACTTTGAGCCTCAAAATCCTCAGCCACAAAATGAGGGAGTTAGAATCAATGGCACCATCGAGGAGGGTTCTGGGTCTACTTCACCCACTCTTCTAACCCCACCATTGTCTTTGGTGTGTAGTCAGCACTTAACAAATAACTGCTGAGTGAATGAATGTGTAATATGTCATATATATGATCAAGCCATGAAAATAACTACCCATCCACATCCAGAATAGCTAAAAGAAGTCTGGCTAGGGGCAGGGCAGTAGATAGAGAAGGATGCTAATGAAAACCCAGCAGGCCAGGAGCCACGTCCCTCCTCTCCCTCCTTCTCTCCACATCCTCTGCCTTGTTTCCTGGGAGACTGGCCTGGGATGGCACTTCCAGGTGAGCTTTGGGCAAATGTTGAACACCTCTGAGCTAGATCAGAGTAGAAGTGTCAGAGGGAATAGACAGGAGATGGGGTGGAGGCAGAAAAGATGGGAGAGCCCAGGAAAAGGAGACTGCAGGGTGTTCCAAACTTGAGGTTTTGACAACGGGAAAAAAACATTTTGCAATCATGTAATCGTGTAATGAAGACACTCACGATCTACAGGAGGAACTTGGGAGACATCAAGGTCACATGGCTCACCGGTGATTAGGCCAGTTTGGGTTTTAGGAGGGAGCAAAGGCATTGCTGCTTGGGATTCCCTAACTGTTTCATGTAAGTTCCCGCCTAGCCAGATTATATAGAACTTGGAAGTAGGGACAATACCACATCCCTTATCTTCCTGCTGTCTTTTCTCCGGGTTCCATTCCCCACTCCTACCCTACAGCATGCAGCACAGTGGCTGGATGTGGAGCAGATGTCCTATAAATCGTGTGGCCCGCAGGCTGGGGGCAATTTCCTACTTGCTGTAAGTCCCTCTTCCGTCTTAATGCAGCCATATCGCTTCCCCCACATCATGGAGGGGATTTCTTGGTCTCAGAGGAGGAATTCACAGTTTCCCAATCACCTGCCCAGGAATGGGTGGGAGCTGGAGGACATGAGCCGTTGCCAGAGTCCACATGAGCACTGACCTCTCAGCCCTGGCAGCAGTGGTGGGTGCTGCTGTAACGGCCTTCGCCACGACCTGGTCCTGGGGGAACATCTACAGAGCAGTGGTTGTCTTGGAATAGGCCATGGGAAAGTCCAAGAGAAGCCATGGCTCTTGAAAACCATCCCAGAATCCCACTGGGATGCTTTGCCAGAGTACACTGAGCCCGAAAGGTCTTGGGTTTTATGCTATTTTATCCATTTTTATTTTTTGGCTGGACTCTTTAGTTGGAAATTCAGAACACTAAAGCTATCCCAGGCCATTCATTCCAAGCATGCCACGCAGCTCCCCTGCGGCTGACCACTAGAGGCCCGGGACTCGGGCTCCTTGGCCCAGCCCTGCAAACGTGTGGTGCCCTAAAGACTGTGGCTGAAAGAGATCCATGTCTAGGGAAGCAAGAATTGAGACCCAAACCCAAATCCTTGCCTCCAGGCCCTAAATCTTCCCGCTCTGACTGGGAAAAGTAAACTACCCAGGGGCAAGCACTTTGCTTTGTTCGCTTCTGAGTCCCCAGTACCCAGAACAGCCCCTAACTCACAACAGGTCCTCCGTAAGTATTTGATGGAATAAATGGATGAATTGCTAGGCTATACAGAGACTCTCCAAGCAGAGTGACCTCACCCAGACACAGTGCACCTCATCTTAGGTTGTGATGGGAGAGGTGATGAGTGAGCCAACAACCGCCCGTGGACCAAATCGTCTTTGTGCAGCCCGTGAGCTGAATATGTCTTTACATTTTTTAGTGGTTAAAAAAAAATGCAAAGGAAAATAATACAGCTGACTCTTGAACAATATGGGTTTGAACTGCACAGGTTCATTTATGCAGATTTTTTCAGTAGTAAATACTACAATACTAGACAATCTGTGGTTGGTTGAATCTGGATGGCTACATCTGCAGATGTGGAACCGTGGATACAGAGAAACTGCAAATACAGAGGAACCATGAATATGGAGGAACCAGGGATACAGAGAACCGACTGTAAGTTATACACAGATCTGCAACCGTGCTGAGGGTCAGTGTCCCTAACTCCTGCATTGTTCAAGGGTCCACTGTGTTTCTTTACACATAAAACTTATGTAAAACTCAAATTTCATTGTCCATCAATAAAGTTTTATTGGAGCACAGCCACTCCCATGCACTTACTGGTATTATCTGTAGCTGCTTTTGCAAAGCAGCAAAGTTGTTGCAAAGTTGCAGCAGAGACTGCATGACCCACAAAGCTGAAAATATGTACTATCTGGCCTTTTACAGAAAAGGTTTGTCAACCCCTGTCCTAAAGAATCTCCCCAGTTAGGTAAATGTTGTCTAAATCGCCAGCATTCATTGTTCTGGATTAACCATTTCTCGCTGTCTCGTGTTTCCCTCTCTCTCTCTCTCTCTCTCTCTCTCTCTCTCTCTCTCTCTCTCTCTGCCTCTCTCTCTTATTCTCAGCTCTTCTTTTTAAATCAAAGCCTTTCTATAAGTGCTTTAAGTTACCTTTAGTGGTAGTTGTCTTCTCTGAAAAAAAGAACCTGTTCAAAGACAAAGTGGTCCTAAGGAAGGAACATCTAAAGTGGTTAAAGGGTTCAAAACAGGGGACATCCAAGAAAAACTCAGTCCACTTTAGGTATTGCTAAGGCCAAGCACTGTCACCAGCACTCCGATGAAGGATACAAAAAGGGAAACTCCTTTGAGCTCACATGAGGGCCTTACCCTGAAACAGCCACGCCCCCTGCTCAGACTTGCTCTCCCCATCTCACCTCCCCTGATGCCTCATCCAACTTGGATCAGCACACATGCTCTGTCTTTGGAGGTCTTCCCTGAGCTGGCCACAGTGCACACAGAGCTCCCTTGAGCAGCAGAGATCGTGGTATGGTTTATCTAGATCCAGGCACCCGTCCCTCCCTCCCTGCAAATGCATACACCCATGGCAGTCACAGTCAATCACATCAATCTCATCGACAAAAGAATAACTCCTTGCCATCTCTGGCTACGTGCTTCCTCTAGACAACCAACTACTTGCATGTATACACTCTGCCTTACAATTTTTATTTCCCCACCTGACGTTGCAGTAGGTATTCGGCTGACACAAGTCCTCTCCCCGCTTCCTTCCATTGCCCTGTCCTGCAGAAGCAGGTGCAGAATGGAAGCCAGCGCTCTTTGCACTAAGGCGTTAATAACCACTTCCCCAGGATACCTGTAATGAAGCTAGTCCTCCGCAGGTAAGAACATGCATCTAGAGCTTCAGCCCAGGAGCTCAGATCAGCTTGATGCCAACACCCATCCAGGGGCCTACCATGGTCAGTGTGACTTTTCTTCTCTAGATGGGGCCACTCAGGCTTCAGCTGCAGAAGGAGCCTTAGTTTGTGTTTCCTCTCTGGTCTTCTGATGAGCTAGCAAGGTCCCCCATTCCATCTGAGGTCTCTTTTCTTCACCCTGGGCAGGAGAAGCAACAGTCACCTCTACACTCAAATCAAACTCCTGACTCTTTCCAAGCCAGAGGAAAGTAACTTTCCAATCTCTTCTTAAATAAGAAAAGAAACTCTCCTCTTTCAGTAGGTATTTTCAGCTGCTGACAAGGGTGTTTCAAGAAATTTAAATACAATGGCTTGTGTCCTGCTATCTGCAGTTACCCTAGCGACCTCTAATTTTACAGATTGCCTGGGATACCAAGGGAATTGGTGGCAGATTTCTTAGGCAACCAAATTCCCCTGAACTGACTCCTCCAGGAACTTAGACCTCTTGCAGAACAGAGCTTCAGTTGAAAGGGGAAACTTGAAATCCCCATTTACAAAAAGAACAGAAACCCTACTAAATGTTATCTTACCAACCCACCATGCTACAGACATGGACAATTTAGAATTTAAATTTCACAAGTGTGAGTCTTCCCTGGTGGTCCAGTGGTTAAGAATCTGCCTTCCAATGCAGGGGACGCAGGTTCGATCGCTGGTCGGGAAAATAAGATCCCACAGGCTGCAGGCAACTAAGCCTGTGTGCTGCAACTAGAGAGAAGCCCAGGAGCTTCGAAAGCCCTCTCACTGCAACAAAAGATCCCACATGCCACAACGAAGATACCACATTGCCACAACTAAGACCCAACGCAGACAAATTAATTAATTATTTAAAATAAATAAATAAATTTCACAAGTGAAAAAAACCATGCCCCAAGTGAGCGTTGTGGATGGGAGATGCAAGCCAAGCAGACCAGCAAAGGGAAGGGGCATATTTGGGATGGTGGTTCACAAACCTGAACCACTCACCTGGGGAACATGTTCAAATACAGAGTCCCAGGCTGTGTCCCCAGAGATTCTGATTTCTGTAGGTCTGGGATGAAACCTAGGTCATTTTTTGAAGCTCTCCAAGTGATTCTGATAAGCATTCCAATTTGGAAACCAGCCATGTGAAAAATATTCCTTTCTCCTTCCCCCTCATGTTCCAAGGGTCTCCTGGACCTTAGTTCCCTCAATTCCTGCCAACCTCAAATTCTAAATCTAGAGCAACAGGAACTCATTTTCTTTAAAATAAAAGGAGGAAGCAGCAGCCACTAAGTGCTGTGCTCGGCACTGTGCCAAAGAAACCTGGGAATGTGACGCTGCATCTGGCCCTGGGCTGCTGGAAGGCTGTGTGGTTTCTTTTGAGCTTGCTGCCTGGTTTATCTTAGGTGCTGGGTCTGCAGACTAGTAGGCTGACCTTCCTTGGCTATGCCCCAGGGAGCAGGCTACCAGTCTCCTGCTGTCTCTGCAGCTACAAGGTACGATTTCCACTGCATTGAGGTAATAGGAGCTGACAGTCAGCGATGGCTGGGATCAGAGTTAAACCTGGGAAGGCAGCCTTCTTGGGAGAAAAGATTCCTGGCATTGAGGCTTTACAGGTGGTTCTAGCACTGCTACTCACAAGCTGTGTGACTTGGGGTAGTCACTTCCCCTCTCTGGGCCTCAGTTTCCCTAGCTATGAAACAAGGGGTTGAACTAGGTAGAGGCAGCATGGAAAAGTGAAAGGAATGAGTCCTGTGGCCAGGCTTCATTGCTAACTTGCTTTGTGACTTTGGGCAGTGAAAACCATCAGTTTTCTCATCTATAAAATGAGTCTAATGTTACTTCCTTCACAAGGTTGATGTGCCAATTTAAGGAGATGATACCTGCTAAGTTCTTGACTTAAACTTCATTTGAGACCCAAGATACACACATACATACTCAATTGCTCACCCTTAAACCAGCATCTTTCCGGTAAAGATGGTGAGTTTGAAGGGAGTTTAGGAGAGAGAGAGCTCACTACTCAAAGGGCAGATAGGGAGGAAGGGACGTATGGTCTTCTTTTCAGTTTGAGTTGGGATTTTGACAAACACCCAGAATTTGAATAAGCAACTGAAGGAAGAAACCCTGGAGTACAGAAGGAAAATCAGTAAGTCTGGGCTGGGAAATTTGTGTTCTAACGTCTGCCCTCTCACTGTCTAGCTGTGTAGCCTTGCTGAGTCTCTGCATCTTTGCCTATAAAATGGAGTTGTGGTGAGAATGGATATGATGATGTAGGAGAAAACAACTTGTATGGTGCCTGGAATGTGGTAGGTGTTCTATGGATGGATTTCAGATGAAGAAAGTGAAGATGGAAAGAAGAATGCCCAAGCACCTTTATAAGTCAGTGAGTATATTAGTAGAACTCAGCAATTTCCAGAGTGTTTGTGGAACTCTAGAACCCCAAGATGTTCCTGGGAGAAAAAGTACTCCCTGGTCAATTAAATTTAGGAATGGCAACATGATACATCTCCCTCTTGAAGATTTGCAATCAATTTCAACACATTAATAATTCTGCAAAATCTTTTCTAACTTTATTTACACCCAGTGGTTCCCAAACTTAGTTCACTTCTAAACCAATTTTCCACATTAAACCTATTAACTTCTCACTGAACTTGTCAGGAGTCTTTCTGGTGTGAAGTAAGGGGATGGTGGTGAGAAATCTGGAAAAAAATCACTAGGGTTTTGCTTTGTGTTTCCACCGTATTCAGCTTTTAGGAACAATCGGTGCAGTGGTGTGGAGAGTGCATCCCGAGGAAGAAGCACACGTTCTCGGAAACAAAGAGTCGCCTCCATTTATGAGTCATGCTGCCATGGGCAAGTTCCTTCACCTTTCCTTACCTCCAGTTCCTTATCTATAAATTTGCAACACTCACTTCATAGGATCATTGTGAGAAGCAAATGAGCTGACGTACCTGAAGAGGTTAGCATCATACCTGGTACAGAGTAAGCACTCAGTCAGTAAGCAGGAAATGGTGTCATCATTATTATGCCACCATCCAAATATCCTCTGTCAAACATTTTGCAACATCCAGCATGACTCGAACATTGAGCTCTGAGAGTAGGAATCAGACTAATCTCTGCCTTCCTCGCCCGCATGGGGATCGCCTAGAGCCCCATCAAGGGTGAGTAAAGCCCATTTTAAAGAAGGCACTGATGGAGGTGTCTGCTTTGTGCTTTTTCTGAATAGAAAGCAAAGGAAGGAGGCTTTTTCGGAAGGAGGGCTTGTCCTCCAAACCAGTCTGAGCTGACAGTGTCAACTCTCGCAGGTGGGAAGCTGGCCACCAGGAGATGGAGAATCTGCTCAGTCATTTCTCAACAGCAAGAGCAAGTAGCTTGAAAAAGAAGCTAAATATACCCCTTGAGAGGCCCACCAAGTGCATCCTAAAAAGAGAAAAGGAGGGACAGTACAGAACTTGAAGCAACAGGATCTGATCAGGGCCACAGGGCAGAGACAGCTGTCTGCCAGGGTCAGAGACCCACACCTTGGGCTCGGGGAGGTTGTCCCCGGTTCACCCCTGGCCATCCAACCCAAGTCCCCAACTCTCCTCCCTTTGTTGAAGAATGTTGGCCACTGGCAGCGGCAGTCTCTCCAGGGGTCCTATGGTCAGTTTCTCTTCACGATTCATCCATTAATTCAATTAACATTTATTGAATACTTACTAGACATGCTATGGGAAACACAGTTGTATAAAAGACAGAAAAAGTCCCTGCACTTATGGTGTAAACATTCTAGTGGAGAGAGAGAGACAGAAAATACACAAGTAAACAAGTAAGAAAATAATTCCAGGGAATGTTAAGTGCTTTAGGGAAAAATTATGAGGCCGAGAGATCAACGAATTAGGAGCTGGAAAGGAACGAAGGTGGGCACTCAGCCTCCTCAAAGAAGAGACATTTGAGACAAGACCCGAGTGGAGGAAGGGAAGGAGCCAGAGAAGATCTGGAAGGAGAGTGCCCCAAGCAGAAGGGCCAGAGAGCACCACAGCGCTGGGACAGAAATGAGCCCAGTGTGCTGAAGAGTAGCCCAAATGGCTACAGCCATGTTGAGAAGTGGACAGGAGGGCAGGAGAGGGTTAGAGATGAGGTCAGAAATCTCCCCAGGCCAAGGCAAGGAGTTTTGCTCCAAAAGGGATAAGAAGTCATTGGAAGATTTTTAATGGAAGAAAGGATAAAGAGCTCACCCTGATGGTTATGTGAAAACTAGATGATAAGAGGGCAAGAGTGGGATCTGGGAGAGCAGTCGGTGCATGCATCCAGGTGAGACATGATGGTGGCTCGCACTAAGGTGTTGGCAGGTAAGGGGTGAGATTTGGGGTGTATTTTGATGGTAGAGTGACAGGGCTTGCTGGTCAGTGGGATGCAGGCTATGTCTGAAAGTGAGGTTGTTGAAGGGGGACTCTCAGAATAGCTGCCTTCTTACTGAGATGTGGAAGGGTGCAGGAGGAAAGGTTTGGGGAAGGAAGGTACCATAATGCTTTGCAAGGGCATGGAAGGTTCAAGGTGTCTATTGAACTTCCAAGTTGAAGGGTTCACCTGGAAATTGGATGTGTTTGGAGCTCATCTGTCAGCACTGTGTTCATCAGCATAGGCACTTAAAGCCCTTCAAATCCCCACACTTCGACATGATTAAACGTAGTCAGAAGCTTACCATTTGGGAATGAGACTTTAGCAAAATGCGTAATCCAACCCCTTTGTTTTACAAGAGGAATACGGAAGCCAGAGAGGGGAAGAACTCACTCACTCAAGATCAAACAGCAACTGGCTTGCTGACCCAGGACTCACACCCATGTCCTCCCTTCCCTCCACAAAACATCCCCCAAGTTTGAGTTCTTTTTCCACTATTCACGAAATTTTTTCACATTGATTTCTTCTTTGTTGCTGGTTTTCTTTTAACATCTTACTTCAGTATAATTGTTTTGCAATGTTGTGTTAGTTTCTGCTGTATAACAAAGTGAATCAGCTATATGTATACATATATCCTCATATCCCCTCCCTCTTGCATCTCCCTCCCACCCTCCCTATCCCACCCCTCTAGGTGGTCACAAAGCATGGACTGATCTGCCTGTGCTATGCGGCTGTTTCCCACTAGCTATCTATTTTACATTTGGTAGCATATATAGGTCAATACCACTCTCTCACGTCATCCAAACTTACCCATCCCCCTCCCCACGTCCTCAAGTCCATTCTCTACATCTGCGTATTTATTCCTGTCCTGCCCCAAGGTTCTTCAGAACCAATTTTTTTTCTAATTTCCATATATATGTGTTAGCATACGGTATTTGTTTTTCTCTTTCTGACTTTCTTCACTCTGTATGACAGACTCTAGTTCCATCTACCTCACTACAAATAACTCAATTTCGTTTTTTTTATGGCTGGGTAATATTACATTGTATGTATGTGCCATATCTTCTTTATCCATTCATCTCTCTATGGACACTTAGATTGCTTCCATGTCCTGGCTATTGTAAATAGTGCTTCAATGAACATTGTGGTACATGTATTTTTTGAATTATAGTTTTCTCAGGGTATATGCCCAGTAGTGGGATTGCTGGGTCATATGGTAGTTTTATTTTTAGTTTTTTAAGGAACCTCCATACTGTTCACCATAGTTGGTGTATCAATTTACATTCCCACCAACAGTGCAAGAGTGTTCCCTTTACTCCACACCCTCTCCAGCATTTATGGTTTGTAGATTTTTTGATGATGGCCATTCTGACCGGTGTAAGGCGATACCTCATTGTAGTTTTGATTTGCATTTCTCTAATAATTAGTGATGTTGAGCATTCTTTCATGTGTTTGTTGGCAATCTGTATACCTTCTTTGGAGAAATGTCTGTTTAGGTCTTCTGCACATTTTTGGATTGGGTCGTTTGTTTTTTGATATTAAGCTTCTTGTATATTTTGGAGATTAATCCTTTGTCAGTTGCTTCATTTGAAAATATTTTCTCCCATTCTGAGGGTTGTCTTTTTGTCTTGTTTATGGTTTCCTTTGCTGTGCAAAAACTTTTAAGTTTCATTAGGTCCCATTTATTTATTTTGTTTTTATTTCCATTTCTCTAGAAGGTGGGTCAAAAAGGATCTGGCTGTGATTTATGTAATAGAGTGTTCTTCCTATGTTTTCCTCTGAGAGTTTTATACTGTCTTGACTTACATTTATCCATTTTGAGTCTTTAATCCATTTTGAGTTTATTTTTGTGTATGATGTTAGGAAATGTTCTAATTTCATTCTTTTACATGTAGCTGTCCAGTTTTCCCAGCACCACTTATTGAAGAGGCTGTCTTTTCTCCATTGTATATTCTTGCCTCCTTTATCAAAGATAAGGTGACCATATGTGTGTGGGTTTATCTCTGGGCTTTCTATCCTGTTCCATAGATCTATATTTCTGTTTTTGTGCCAGTACTATACTGTCTTAATTACTGTAGTTTTGTAGTATAGTCTGAAGTCAGGGAGCCTGATTCCTCCAGCTCCGTTTTTCTTTCTCAAGATTGCTATGGTTATGCACAATGCACAAATTGTGAAATTTTTTTTGTTCTCGTTCTGTGAACAATGTCATTGTTGGTTTGATAGGGATTACATTGGTTCTGTAGATGGCTTTGGGTAGTATAGTCATTTTCACAATGTTGATTCTACCAATCCAAGAACATGGTATAGCTTTCCATCTGTGGGTATCATCTTTAATTTCTTTCATCAGTGCCTTATAGTTTTCTGCATACAGGTCTTTTGTCTCCTTAGGTAGGTTTATTCCTAGGTATTTTATTCTTTTTGTTGCAATGGTAAATGGGAGTGTTTCCTTAATTTCTCATTCAGATTTTTCATCATTAGTGTATAGGAATGCAAGAGATTTCTGTGCATTAATTTTGTATCCTGCTACTTTACCAAATTCATTGATTAGCTCTAGTAGTTTTCTGGTGACATCTTTAGGATTCTCTATGTATAGTATCATGTCATCTGCAAACAGTGACAGCATTACTTCTTTTCTGATTTGGATTCCTTTTATTTCTTTTTCTTCTCTGATTGCTGTGACTAAAACTTCCAAAACTATGTTGAATAATAGTCGTGAGAGTGGGCAACCTTGTCTTGTTCCTGACCTTAGAGGAAATTATTTCAGTTTTTCACCATTGAGAACGATGTTGGCTGTGGGTTTGTCATATATGGCCTTTATTATGTTGAGGTAAGTTCCCTCTATGCCCACTTTCCAGAGGGTTTTTATCATAAATGGGTGTTGAATTTTTTTGAAAGGTTTTTCTGCATCTGTTGAGATTATCATATGGCTTTTTTCCTTCAATTTGTTAATATGGTGTGTCACATCAACTGATTTGCATGTATTGAAGAATACTTGCATTCCTGGGATAAACCCCACTTGATCATGGTGTATGGTCCTTTTAATGTGCTGTTGGATTCTGTTTGCTATGCATCTATGTTCATCAGTGATATTGGCCTGTAGTTTTCTTTTTTTGTGACATCTTTGTCTGGTTTTGGTATCAGGGTAATTGTGGCCTTGTGGAATGAGATTGGGAGTGTTCCTTCCTCTGCTATATTTTGGAAGAGTTTGAGAAGGATACGTGTTAGCTCTTCCCTAAATATTTGATAGAATTCACCTGTGAAGCCATCTGGTCCTGGACTTTTGTTTGTTGGAAGATATTTCATCACAGTTTCAATTTCAGTACTTGTGATTGGTCTGCTTATATTTTCTATTTCTTCCTTGTTCAGTCTTGGAAGGTTGTGCTTTTCTAAGAATTTGTCCATTTCTTCCAGGTTGTCCATTTTATTGGCATATAGTTGCTTGTAGTAATCCCTCAGGATCCTTTGTATTTCTGCAGTGTCAGTAGTTACTTCTCCTTTTTCATTTCTAATTCTGTTGATTTGAATCTTTTCCCTTTTTTTTCCTCAATGACTCTGGCTAATGGTTTATCAATTTTGTTTATCTTCTCAAAGAACCAGCTTTTAGTTTTATTGATTTTGGCTATTGTTTCCTTCATTTCTTTTTCATTTATTTCTGATCTGATCTTTATGGTTTCTTTCCTTCTGCTAACTTTGGGGTTTTTTGTCCTTCTTTCTCTAATGCTTTAGCTGTAAGTTTAGGTTGTTTATTTGAGATGTTTCTTGTTTCTTGAGGTAGGATTGTATTGCTATAAACTTCCCTCTTAAAACTGCTTTTACTGCATCCCATAGGTTTTTGTCATCTTGTTTTCATTGTCATTTGTTTCTAGGTATTTTTTGATTTCCTCTTTGATTCCTTTAGTCTTCTCTTGGTTATTTAGTAGTGTATTTTTTAGCCTCCATGTGTTTGTATTTTTTACAGATCTTTTCCTGTAATTGATATCTAGTCTCATAACATTGTGTTTGGAAAAGATACTTGATATGATTTCAATTTTCTTAAATTTACCAAGGCTTGATTTGTGACCCAAGATATGATCTATCCTGGAGAATGTTCCATGAGCACTTGAGAAGAAAATGTATTCTGTCATTTTTGGATGGAATGTCCTATAAACATCAGTTAAGTCCATCTTGTTTAATGTGTCATTTACAGCTTGTGGTTCCTTATTTATTTTCATTTTGGATGATCTGTCCATTGGTGAAAGTGGGTGTTAAGGTCCCCTACTATTATTGTGTTACTGTTGATTTCCCCTTTTATGACTGTTAGCATTTGCCTTATGTATTGAGGTGCTCCTATGTTGGATGCATAAATATTTACAATTGTAATATCTTCTTCTTGGATTGATCCCTTGATCATTATGTAGTGTCCTTCTTTGTCTCTTGTAATAGTCTTTATTTTAAAGTCCATTTTGTCTGATATGAGAATTGCTACTCCAGCTTTCTTTTGATTTCCATTTGCATGGAATGTCTTTTTCCATCCCCTCACTTTCAGTCTGTATGTGTCCCTAGGTCTGAAGTGGGTCTCTTGTAGACAGCATATATATGGGTCTTGTTTTTGTATCCATTCAGCCAGTCTATGTCTTTTGGTTGGAGCATTTAATCCATTTACATTTAAGGTAATTATTGATATGTATGTTCCTATTACCATTTTCTTAATTGTTTTGGGTTTGTTTTTGTAGGTCTTTTCCTTCTCTTGTGTTCCCTGCCTAGAGAAATTCCTTTAGCATTTGTTGTAAAGCTGGTTTGGTGGTGCTGAATTCTCTTAACTTTTGCTTGTCTCTAAAGGTTTTAATATCTCCACTGAATCTGAATGAGATCTTGCTGGGTAGAGTAACCTTGTTTGTAGGTTTTTCCCTTTCATCACTTTAAATTCACATTGATTTCTTAAAGTTACACATTCCCTAAAAGTTTCTCATGTTCCACTATGGGGGAAGTTTTATTTTCTCATCTAACTTAATTTTCTCTACCAGCAGTTTAAGTTCACTCTCTGTAGTAATCACTCTTGTATTTTTTCTAAAATCTGCATGATGTTGTTACACCTGACTCCTCAGAAAATCGTGTCAGTTCTGTATTTTGGTTGCCATTTACAGATGAGGAAACTGAAGCACAATAGTGAAGTAAATTCTGTTCAGTCCCGTAGCTACGTCAAGACACAACCAAAAATAGAACCTTGCGTGTCTTAAGTCTTAGCTCAGAGCTCTTCCCTGTGGCGCAGGAAATCTTTTAAGCCGAGGTCCTGCCATTCTTCAGCTGAGGACTGTTCCAAGCTCTTTATAAACAGGAAGATAATTAACATCACTCTCATCCTACCCTTTTCCACACCATATGATCCTCTATCTTTTTAGCTCTCCTCTCTGTGGCATAATGGGTTCTCATTGTCCAAATCCATTTCCTCTTTTTTGGGAAATTACATATCCTAGCTTCCCTTTGTAGTTAAGCATTTCCTTGTGACTGATTTCTAGTCAATAGAATTTGAGCAGAATTAATGCACACCCTTCCCAGTCTGGCCCATAAAAATATACCAGGCTTAATTGTCCATGATTTTCCCCCTCCTATCATCAGCCTGATGTAGATGAGCCTGGCAACCTTAGAGCCATGTATTGAATATGGTGGAACTTCAAGATAGAAAAATCATAGATCCTTCTATCAATACTTGGAGGAAAACAGTTACCAATCAAGAAAACATATTTATAATTTTTGTGAACAACAAATAAGCTTCTATCATATAAGAACCAGTATACATTTTGCAATCTGTTTGCTATAACAGCTAGTATACTGACCTGGGTTAGAGAGAACTTGTTCTGTCCCGAGAAAACACTTTGCAACACCTAGTGACCACTTTCCAGCACTCCGACTCTTAGCATGAGACTAAAGTTCGAAGTAGAAGAAAGAAGCTCAGAGACCATAGACCACACCCTTCTTTATCCAAGAGAGGAAAGAGAGATCCAGAGAAAGACAGATCTGGCATTGTCTAAGGTCAGGGACACCCAAAGGTCTCTTCAGAACTAGAGCACTCATTTTCTGGCTCCTCGTCCTGTGCTCTTTTCAGGACATAACGTTGCCACTCTACTGACAGATGGGGGGTACAGTGGTCAAGACAGGCTTTAGAACAGGATTCAGACAAAGCTCACTCTCAGAAATATCTTCTGTAAAACAAACTTTGGTTACCAAAGGGGATATGTGGGGGAAGGGGAAGATAAATTAGGAGTTTGGAATTAATATATACTTGCTGCTATATATAAAATAGGTAAAAAACAAGGACTTACTATATAGCACAAGGAAATATATTCAATATCTTGTAATAACCTATAATGGAAAAGAATCTGCAAAACAATATATATATATAATATATAACTCAATCATCTTTCTGTACACCTGAAACTAACACTTGTAAATTAACTATACTTCAGTGTTTTAAAAGTGGTTTAAAAAAAGAAATATCTTCTGTAGTTGTAACCCAAATCTCTCTATTAGTTTACATTCACCTATTCATGTTCTGTCCACAGAGAAGTTGATGAGTCTCTGATCACCTGCTTTCCCATAATAACCTCCTGACACTTAAGGGTGAGTATTATATGACCCCTCCCTCCTCATTTCTCCAGTACAGCTACAGTCTCACAAGCATGTTTCATTTTCTAAGAAGTAAAAACAATCATGACTATAAGAGCCCCATAACCTTGGCAGGGGAGCTCTACCCTGAACTGACCCCATCATCCAGTTGTTTCTTCCATCACTCAGCAAGGCCCACAGTTTTCACTCATAGGACAGCCGCTCTGGCAGAAGGAACAGCGGGATGGTTTGTGTTTAGTCAATCTTGCTATAGACATTCTGCCCACTCCCACATTCCCGGAAGCCCTCTGGACACTAAACTGAAGTCTACAGCTTTATCCCTGTTTCAGGCAGGGAGTGTACAAATATCTGCTTTGTAAAGACTATTTCCAGTGGTCTTGAACTTTTCCTGATCCACATCACTATCAATAAAGTACTTTAATCATGTGCCCTTAATATATCTATTGAAATATTATAAGATCTATTGTTATTTAAATAGAAATAATATCTACTGAAATATTTATAAGGACATACATGTGCTATACACGGATTAGTTATGTTTATGATAGAGTATTCACAAAAATAAGAATTTTTAAAGGACGAGATAAAAGACCAGTATGAATAAAAGTGTTAACAGTTTCTTCCCTGGACCTAATGGACCCTTCTGCACAGTCCCCTTTTTGGAGAACACTTGGTTCATCAAAGTTTTTGAACTGAAGTCACAAACTGGCAACCTACAGGCCAAATGTAACTCACAGATGTGTTTTTTTGGCCTGAATAATGTTTTCTAAATTTTCTATCAGTTCCCAACACTTAAAAATTGGACAAGCTCACATAAAAATCTAGAATTTTTTATCCATTTTATTCACTGCTTTACCCTGGTGCCTGGTGCATAGTAGACACTCAGTAAACACTTATTTAATTGAACTTCCAGTTTCTCTCAAAAAAAATCAGACTGGCACATCTTCCTGGCAATAATCACCTGGAGCTGAGTAGTGACTACACCCTCTGGCAGGATTTAGACTCACCAATCCTGAGCCACAGTCCCCACCACTCCCTATTGCCTATAACCAACCAGCTTCACTCAAACCTATTACCTGCCTGGTCCCTGAACAACTGTTTTGCCTTAGGACTTCCTGGTTATGTGATGACCTTGGTCACGCTCCATGAGATCAAACTAAACCAATATTCCATTTGGAGTCCAAAGGTACAGGTTTGAACCTGATTCTGCCAATTACCATTCTTGGGGAATTTGTTCTCTGAGCCATGATCTCCTATCTGGAAAATGGGAATTGCAATACCATTTCCAAAGGTTGTTTGAAAATCAGAATAAATGAGATAATATCTGTGGGCTGTTTTGTAAGTTTTAAAGTATTATGGAAATTAGGAAATTAGGAAACTTACCATTATAACAGCTGTGTTCATCCTCCAAAAGGACTAGCTGAGGTGATGGGCATGGAAATTCCCCACACTCCCCTATGTTAACTGTCTCTCTCTATACCTTGTTCCCAGTCCTACCCTACATCCCACCACTTTGATTTTCAGGTGTACTGGGAGGAGAAATGAAGGGACAGGCCAAGGAGTAAGGAATAAGCCACCACCCTAAAGGGTTGGTTCAATTTCTCTAATTAGAGTGACTCTTTATTTCACTCTTTTTCATGTCTAAGTCACTAACAGCTTGTGACTTAATACATTGTCAGACCCAGGTGCCCATGCCTTGCTCCTAGAGACCAACAGTGTGCCCAGTGTCTTTCTACACCTAATCCTAAAAGCCAGTCCCCAACAACCTCCACCTTTATCTCCTTGATGAACTTCTAATCTTGTTGTTCACCCATTGGAAATATGCCCAAGAGAGCCTTTCTCTTCCACCTTTTTATCAGCAAGGAAACTATTTCTGTTACATATAAGACTAGCCTCCCAGCAATGTACTCGCTACACACACACACATACACACACACACACACACACACACACACTCACTCACATTCTTCTCCCTCTGGCTCTCCCATAAATGTTTGCCAGATATAGGCTGACCCATATAAAATGGTCAATATTCAACAATTTCTGACCTAGGGAAAAGGGCAATTTTATCATGGTTCAACTCAATACATTTAACCCAAAGATCCAGACTTGGGGGTTTCTGTGACCTCTGAACCTTCCTATTTTTAAGCCAAAGCCAGTTGTTCTTGTCTATTTCTCATGGTGATTGCACTGAGGCTTTGAGTAAAATATTTCAGCATCTCAAGTATGCTGGGGGGGGTTTCCTTCCTCATGGACCTATAGTTGCCAGACAATTCCACACACTTAGAAACCCTGGTAAAAATACAGATTCTAGATGCAATAGATTCTTGCATCTTCAGTCTCTTCCTGCTTCCTGGGGAGAGGGGATGTGGAATAAAATATGCACTGCTGGCTTGAGAGTAGGAAGTGAAAGCCTTTTTAAGGAAGGAGAGGATCACTTCAGGATCTCCCAAGTCCCACCATCTTGGAAACCCCACATTTCTTCTCCCCAGGTTCTTTTAGCCCTTTATGAAGGAGGTTCCCAAATTCCCTACCTCTGGCTTCTTTTGTTCTGTCCATCAGCAGAAACTCTCTCTGCTACCTACCCCCTCACCTAAAGCCCTCCCTCAATGTTGCCCACTCTTCAACCCAATGGAGGAAAGGGGAGGTTCCAGGAATGCTGAGGGAATCCCCCCAACTTCCCATTGGTACCTGAAAAGCTATGTATTAGTAGAAATCCTGTGGTGTTAAACATTGTGCTCTGTTGCAGGGTCCCTATTTAGAAGGCAAATTCCCCACATATTAAGCATTTCTGAAACTGTTCCTCAGAGTGCTAGTGTTCCAAGAGATATTCTTGGGTGTTCCTAAAAAAGGTGTTCTTTTGATCAAAAAAGTTTGGGAATCTCTGCATGCCATTGCTAGCCCCTTGCAAGAATTTCATAATACACAGCATCACATTCAAGACTCTGAGAGACCTTGCAAAGGAAACCTTATTTAACTTTGTTTAATCTAGTGTTTCCTAGACTTACTCAGCAAAGGAACCCTTTTCTTTCATGAATTTTTTCTTATCATTTCCTGGACATTTATGTCCCAGAGAACACACTTTGTGAAATCCTGCTCTAACTCTTGAGGGATAATGATGAGTTTAACACTTCACCTTCCCTTTCAGTGTGTAGAGAGCAAGGCCAGTGAGGATACTAGACCTCTTATCCATCCCCATCACCTATGGAGTGAACACCACTCACCAGCCTTGCAAATGGCTCTCCTCCTTGGCCCTGCACACATGCAATATCTGCAAAGAGCAAAGGATTCCCAAGTGCCTATTCTAGCCCATGACCCCTCATCAGTCTGGGCCCTGAGAAACCCAACATGAGCCTTCAACAGACATAGTTAAGACAAGGAGATCCAAGAGACCTCCACCCAAAAGTGAGGAAATCGAATGTCCAAGTATGATACATTCTTTCTAGTCCCATTGCCCAATTTTGATTAGGCACACCCTGGTCTCCAAACTCATGCATAAGGCTTTAACCACATCCCATCCAGGTGGGAGGCCCTTGAAGACCCTGTAGAAACCATAGACTTGGATGTGGTGCACCTTGGTCAAATTCCTTGTGATTCATCTTGATCCCACACCTCAGCATTTCAATTCTCTCTCTTGTTTATTATTCTGTTTCATCTATGGAATTTATCCCTCCACCTAGAATGTAAACTCCAGGAGGCTTGAGGCCATATCTTACCCTTCATCTGTTTTTCCCTACAGTATCTATTTCTCAATAATAGGTACATTGGAAATACTTAATAAACAATACTAAACTGTACTTAACAGAATCTTGTCTGCTCTTTATCCACCCCAGGAAAGAAGGGAGGTAAAATAGGAAAACTCTCCTAACCCATCTCCTCTAACTGACTCACAGACTGAACCAATACCCTCCATTTCCACTGAGAAGTAAACCAGACAAACCCAGAGTACACTGATTGCTCATGGCTACTGGGCCATGCTCTCATGCCCTAATGCATGTCTGTTCTCACTGATTGAGTTGTTTGTTTATCAAGAGTCAGTTGTGTTCCTAAATTTGTCCATGCCAGTTGTATATGTTACTATAGTTATAAGTTTTAAATAAAGTTACTGGGACAGATGCTTGCTTTCCACTAGACTAGATGTTCTCCATTTGACTCTTCAGCTCCATTCTCCAACCTGCTTTGTGCCCCAGGAGGCTGACCTGTATGGACTGGACCAATCAAGCCTCCTTGTCCTCTAGCCTCTGGTTGGATTCAACCAACGGAACCTATCAGTAGGAGATAGAAGGTGGGAGGAAAGAAAAGTTAGGCTATTTATCCCCCGACTCTCTCCCTGCAGGTCTTGAGCTTGACAGTGGCTGAATTCTTCTAGCAAAAACCATAGCATCTGCCAGGCAGCTATCTCTTGTAGCTACCTGACAACAATACACCCAGGGATGAGAGCAGCCTCCTACAGTACCAGTCACTGTGTACTTCACCTCCTCCTCCTGGTTTCCCTCAACAATGACCGCACTGCATAGTTCTTTGCTGAACTCTTTTCAACCATTCCTTCTGAGTATACCAGTTATTTTCTACCCCCCAGATCCCTGACTTGTCCACCTACCAATAACCATTTCTTTCTTTCCCTCTTCTTCTCTAACAGAGCCCCATTTTGCTCTAATTCCAGGATTCCAAGTGCTTCGGGGAACATCTCCCTCCAGGGGCGATGGAAGGCAGGGGGGACAGGATTTAAAAGATTAAGTAACTATCCTGAAGTCTCACAGCTCCAAAGAGCAAACCTGGGAATGTTTCTTAAGCTGGATTACCCAGAGAAAGCAGAGCCCTAAATGAAGACTTCTGTGTGCATGGTTTATTCAGGATTGTGATCCTAGGATCAGGAGTAAGGAACAGGGAAATGAAACGGAAGAAGAGAGAACCAATATTAGGATACGTTATCAAAACTGTTAAGGGAGTGAATGGTCGATACTGCATCCATCTGAAAAACCTTATGAATTGTATCTTAGATTGTCCATCTGAGAGAAGAAAAGGAAGGAGCATTTACCTATCCGCAACCATCCCCCATTGGTTAAGGGCTGCCCCCACCCCAAGGTGTTCATTGCTCTGCACATCCAGGTTGCCTATATAGCAGTGCCTAAGGGCTTCCCATGGGTGTCCCATACTGTACCGTTAGAAAACCCAGGACAGATAGCAAGAGGAACATGGTAGGAGAATGAGGTTCCATCTTTGTGAAGTAGGTCGAAACCTCTGTGGGAGAGGTCACTGCAGCAGTGGCTAGAAGAAGTGAGCCCAAGAGGATGTAAAGTGATGCTCAAGAAGTGACTGATACAATCTACCCCTTTTACCACTCAGATCTGTTCATGCCCTCCCTCCCTTAAATCTAATTTATCACAGTCTCCTTCAGGATGGTGGCCAGCCACAACTCCCCAAATAATTAATAAAAGAGAGTTAGTGAAACCAGCTACACTCCCTACTGCTATAGCTGTCCTGAAGGCATAATTAATGTTCATCACCCACTTCCTCCACCATCCTTTCTAGATTCCCTCCCTCAGTCAGCACTTTGATTGGTCTGCATTGCTTTCCTAATGGGGCATCACAGGCCCTTCAGAGAAGAGTCTGCATCTTTAGTTGTCTTTCCCTTGTTAGGCCATGGATGTCAGAATTGCTCATCCACTTATATCACTGAGCAAGAAAGCATGAAGTGATACCTGGTGAATCCCATGAATTCCAGGTATATTGAGATGGAATATACCTGGCAGGGAGAGGAATCTCCCTGCCCTTTGCTGTATAGAAGCCACCATAGTTCCTCATATCTATCAAGGTCAATTACCCCCACCAGTACAGTAATTATTTATTTTCTTTGCCTGCCAGACCATCAGCATGAGGAGACCAGAGCGAGTTCGCAGTAGAGGTAGAATGTTTGAGGGCCCAAGATACAACAATTCATCATTCACCCTAGAGGGGGTGTTTGGGTATGCTCCAAACCACTGTACTCCTTAAAATGGACTTGATCTTTTAACAAATGGGGTTTTGAATCTTTGTGGAGTTTAATTCCCACTTTTCGGTAAGCATGTGTCTTAGCAAGGCCACTTCCTGCCAACAAGTCCAGTTAGCACAACTTCATCAACATCATGAACAGAGCACAGGAGAGGTTGCTCTGAAGACCTAACCCCTGTCATGGAGAAAGCATGTAACACGTATGGACTTTCTTCCTTCTCCTATGTCATTTATTTCTTCTATTCTCCCTGGTGCAGGTGCTTTCTTACAGGTTAGGGGGTATCCATCTCAACAGTTTGGTTTAATAAATTGGGCCCAGAACTCCCTTCTCAGGAGGGCTGCTTTTATGAGCCACAGGACTATGAGTCTCCTGCAGCACAGGCCAGTCTATTAGTGACTCTTCAGACCTAGGCAGTTCCTGGCACAAAAATTTGTGGAATTGAACTAAATTATATTAGTTGGGTTGATCCAGAAAGGCTCTAAGCAATCCCTAGGGAACACTGGTTGCCTTTGTCTAAACTCTCGGCCCCTGGTGCAGAAATGGAGGAATAAGTGTTTCCACTAAGATTTGTCACTGAGTCCCTTTTCCTTAAGGGCTGACTTTCTTGGGATGCCTTTAATCATACAGAGTTACCTTGACATCATCTGTGCAAAGAGCCCAGAGGAGCAGCAACAGGTGGCAAGAGCCAGGATCCTAGAGACAGAGTCTTGCCACCGAGACATATGGAAACATTCTGTCCACTCTCACAGCAGACCTTTATCCACTCCCCTCCCCATGTCATTCCATTTTCACATTTACCATGCACCTGCTGTGTGTTAAGCACTGTGTGTTTATATAGATTAGTTCACCTCATAAAGAACAGAAATTCCAGATTATCCCTGGGCTGGGAGGGTTGGGGGATGATCATGGGTAAGTCCCTGGCCTGTTTCCATGTCTCTAAAATGAGTGGGTGTGCTATATGATCTCTCAGGATTCTTCCAGTCCAAATTTGCTAAAATTCTATACAGCTCTGAGATCTAGTTTCTCCTTCCAGAAGAAGCCCCAGTAAACCTCTCTTAACCTGAGCTTCCCCTCTGAGAGGGGAACCTGAGCCAAGGGTTTGAGTGCAGGAGGCTTAGTTTTTGAAGTGATCTCAGGAAACAGGAGTGAGGCAACAGGAGGAAGAAAAGAAGGAGGGGAGGGGAGGGAGGGAGGGAGGGAGGGAAGAAGGCAGACAGGTTAACACAAGAGTAAATTATTGAGCTGGTCACCGTGGCAGGAAACTGAGTTTTTTGGTTTTTGGGGTTTTTTTCTCATTAAATTTTTAAATGGGTCTCAAATTCTGTGACAGATTTTTGGTCAAGTTGTTTCCATTAAAAAGTACTAGAGGGAGGAACACTCCCAAACTCATTCTATGAGGTCACTATCACCTTGATACCAAAACCAGACCAGGATGTCACAAAAAAAGAAAACTACAGGCCAATATCACTGATGAACATAGATGCAAAAATCCTCAACAAAATACTAGCAAACAGAAACCAACAGCACATTAAAAGGATCATACACCATGATCAAGTGGGGTTTATTCCAGGAATGAAAGGATTCTTCAATATAAGCAAATTGATCAAAGTGATAAACCATATTAACAAATTGAAGGAGAAAAACCATATGATCATCTCAATAGATGCAGAGAAAGCTTTTGACAAAATTCAACACCCATTTATGATAAAAACCCTGCAGAGAGTAGGCATAGAGGGAACTTTCCTCAACATAATAAAGGCCATATATGACAAACCCACAGCCAACATCATCCTCAATGGTGAAAAACTGAAAGCATTTCCACTAAGATCAGGAACAAGACAAGGTTGTCCCCTCTCACCTCTCTTATTCAACATAGTTTTGGAAGTTTTAGCCACAGCAATCAGAGAAGAAAAGGAAATAAAAGGAATCCGAATCAGAAAAGAAGAAGTAAAGCTGTCACTGTTTGCAGATGACATGATACTATACACAGAGAATCCTAAAGATGCTACCAGAAAACTACTAGAGCTAATCAATGAATTTGGTAAAGTAGCAGGATACAAAATTAATGCACAGAAATCTCTGGCGTTCCTATACACTAATGATGAAAAATCTGAAAGTGAAATCAAGAAAATACTCCCATTTACCATTGCAACAAAAAGAATAAAATATCTAGGAATAAACCTACTTAAGGAGACAAAAGACCTGTATGCAGAAAATTATAAGACACTGATGAAAGAAATTAAAGATGACACGAACAGATGGAGAGATATACCATGTTCTTGGATTGGAAGAATCAACATTGTGAAAATGACTCTACTACCCAAAGCAATCTACAGATTAATGCAATCCCTATCAAACTACCACTGGCATTTTTCACAGAACTAGAACAAAAAATTTCACAATTTGTATGGAAACACAAAAGACCCCGAATAGCCAAAGCAATCTTGAGAACAAAAAATGGAGCTGGAGAAATCAGGCTCCCTGACTTCAGACTATACTACAAAGCTACAGTAATCAAGACAGTATGGTACTGGCACAAAAACAGAAATATAGATCAATGGAACAGTATAGAAAGCCCAGAGATAAACCCATGCACATATGGTCACCTTATCTTTGATAAAGGAGGCAGGAGTGTACAGTGGAGAAAGGACAACCTCTTCAATAAGTGGTGCTGGGAAAACTGGACAGGTACATGTAAAAGTATGAGATTAGATCACACCATACACAAAAATAAGCTCAAAATGGATTAAAAACCTAAATGTAAGGCCAGAAACTATCAAACTCTTAGAGGAAAACATAGGCAGAACACTCTATGACATAAATCACAGCAAGTTGACCCACCTTGTAGAGAAATGGAAATAAAGACAAAAATAAACAAATGGGACCTAATGAAGCTTAAAAGCTTTTGCACAGCAAAGGAAACCATAAACAAGACCAAAAGACAACCCTCAGAATGGGAGAAAATATTTGCAAATGAAGCAACTGACAAAGGATTAATTTCCAAAATTTACCAGCAGCTCATGCAGTTCAATAACAAATAAGCAAACAATCCAATCCGAAAACGGGCAGAAGACCTAAATAGGCATTTCTCCAAAGAAGATATACAGACTGCCAACAAACACATGAAAGAATGCTCAACATCATTAATCATTAGAGAAATGCAAATCAAAACTACAATGAGATATCATCTCACACCAGTCAGAATGGCCATCATCAAAATATCTGAAAACAATAAATGCTGGATATGGTGTGGAGAAAAGGGAACACTCTTGCACTGCTGGTGGGAATGTGAATTGGTACAGCCATTATGGAGAACAGTATGGAGGTTCCTTAAAAAAGTACAAATAGAACTACCATATGACCGAGCAATCCCACTACTGGGCATATACCCTGAGAAAACCATAATTCAAAAAGAGTCATGTACCAAAATGTTCATTGCAGTTCTATTTACAATATCCCAGAGATGGAAACAACCTAAGTGTCCATCATCAGATGAATGGATTAAGAAGATGTGGCACATATATACAATGGAATATTACTCAGCCATAAAAAGAAACAAAATTGAGCTATTTGTAATGAGGTGGATAGACCTACAGTCTGTCATACAGAGTGAAGTAAGTCAGAAAGAGAAAGACAAATACTGTATGCTAACACATATATATGGAATTTAAGGGAAAAAAGGCATGAAGAACCTAGGGGTAAGACAGGAATAAAGACACAGACCTACTAGAGAATGGACTTGAGGATATAGGGAGCGGGAAGGGTAAGCTGTGACAAAGCAAGAGAGAGGCATGGACATATATACACTACCAAACGTAAGGTAGACAGCTAGTGGGAAGCAGCTGCATAGCACAGGGAGATCAGCTCCGTGCTTTGTGACCACCTAGAGGGGTGGGATAGGGAGGGTGGGAGGGAGGGAGATACAAGAGGGAAGAGATATGGGAACATATGTATATGTATAACTGATTCACTTTGTTATAAAGCAGAAAATAACACATCATTGTAAAGCAATTATACTCCAATAAAGATGTAAAAATAAATAAAGTACTGATTTTAAAAGCTAATAACTTAAAACTGCCACACACAAAACAAATAGTCCACAACACATTCTCCTTTCCTTCCGAAGGTTTTATGATGCACTGTTATCATTAACCAGTCTTTTGCTATTAAACTTAAACGGCCAGTTGAGACAAATTGTTCTGGGACCGTTCTTCCACCACTGATTAAGACTGGGGTGGCAGGTATTGGGGATAATGTTCATTTAGCCTTTTGAGCTTTCTGGGCAGACTTGGTGACCTTGCCAGCTCCAGCTGCCTTCTTGTCCACTGCTTTGATGACACCCACAGCAACCATCTGTCTCGTGTCTCTAACAGCAAAATGGCCCAGAGGAGGATAGTCAGAGAAGCTCTCAAAACACATGGGTTTGCCAGGAACCATATCAACGATGTCAGCATCACCAGATTTCAAAACTTTGGGGTCATCTTCCAGCTTTGTCCCAGAAGGACAATCAATCTTCTCCTTCAGATCAGCAAACTTGCAAGCAATGTAAGCTGTGTGACAATCCAGCTATGTGACAATCCAGCACAGGTGCATATCCAGATTTGGCCTTGATGATTCAAGATAATCACCTGAGCTGTGAAGCCAGCTGCTTCCATCGGTGGGTCATTTTTGCTGTCACCAGCCACACTGCCATGATGAACATCTTTGACATACACGTTCTTGACATTGAAGCCCACATGGTCCCCAGGAAGAGCTTTACGCAAAGCTTCATGGTGCAGGAAACCGCTGTCTCACTGGTATCTTCTGAAGAGCCGTATAGAACGCACTCATAATTCCATGCTACGGAGGGATGGAAAGAGACAAACATTTTTCCATCAACTCCCATCCCACTGGTCAGAGGTTGTCCCATGGCGGTTAACTCCCTTACCCTTCATGGTCTGTACCTCACCAATGACCAGGAGTTTCCTATACAGTAACAGCAGAGAAGTGTCAGCAAGAAGCAAAGGATACAAGAGGCAGCTTAGATGAGGACTGCTGGGGGCTCTGAGCTAGTTGCCTCCACAGTAATCGTGTAAAATGTAGGCCAAGAGGATGTGCAATTAAGTTTTGCCAGATTTAACAAAAATCCAATATGCTCAGTTAAATATAAATTTTCAAATCAACAATGTATGCAATATTGGGGACATGCTTATATTAAATAAATGATTCATTATTGATTTGAAATGCAAATTTGACTGCATTTCCGACTACCCTATGTACAATGCACAATTGGGCACAGACGGCAGGACACACTAAGCCCCAGCCCTACCTCTCCAGTCTCCTTTAAGGACTTTGTCTATCTGCCTTGAAGATCTTTAAATTTCCCATTTCTCCAAACTTTGGATATAGAAGTAGTTCAGTTATGACTGATGACCTGTGGCTTCTCTGTACAAGGCAGGAGAGGTGGCAGGGAAAAAAATGCAGCCAGGTGAGATGAAATGGGACACAGAATTTCCAGTTCTTCAGGGACTCAAAGCCCAGGAAAGGAATCCTGTGCTTGACACAGATAAGACCTCATGCTAAGCAAATCCAGGCGGGTGCTGGACTCCCCACCATATGCCCCTCCATGGCTGTAAGCATCTGCAGCAATGCCAAGGCCTACAGGGAATGAAGGAACAGAAATACTAATTTTCAGTAAAAATGAGGATACCAAGGTCAAAAGCCAGTGTTTTTTTTCCCGCAAATCCTTTTGTTGTTTTCAGGCTCAATTGTCTTCTCAAAAATACCAAATGTGATCATCTTAAAAACACTCAAGTTAGTAGATGCTTCTTATTTTGAGTTCAGGAAAAAAAAGAAAAAAAAATTAAGTGCTTAAAAAACAATACTATCTATATTTTTTTCTCATAGCTTCAAACTTTCCAGAACTTTTACATTGTTCATTAGTGGGGCCTCCTCACCCTTGTGCTATCAGAAGCCAGACCTCCCTCCTGCCCAGGTCCTTAATCTAACCCGAGTGACAGCTCTACTTGAATTCCTGGACTTTGTCCCTCATCCCTGCTGAGGATGAAGCTGAATTGTATTGGAGCTGTGTTTGCTATATTGGAACCTTGAATCTATCTCACACCCAGGGCCTCTGGACAAGAGGCTGAGCTGCATGCTCACCTTCATATGGGATCGGCCCCACCAGCAGGTGTCTGAGCTGTAAGAATTCCAGAGCATGGCTTCTACCGAGTCTTAGTTCCCAAAAGTGGGGTGGAAAGGACCATGGGGTCATCTTGGCGAGCCTCTTCATTCCATCAATAAAGATGCTCCGTCCCACAGGTCATAGGTAACTAGTCCAAGATCCACACCTGGATTTTGCCATTCGACAGAATCAAGAGAAGAACCCAGTGGTCCTCCCATTACCCCTACGACAGCCTCACCCCCCTGCCCCATCCTTCCCTCTGATTGTGTATTTGTGTTGTTCCACTGTGGCAGGAACTTAGGTGTGATAACAGAGCTCCCCTACCTAACCAACAGGGACCAGTTTTCAAAGACTACAACTGCAAACTTTTATTCTTAATGACGGAAGGCGTATCAGAGCCTCATGTTGCCCAGGGCAGTAACCATAAATAGCTTCCTATAGAGGAAATCTGTATGCAAACCCTGGTTCTGTCATTTAATATTCATGTAACTTTGGGCAGGTCACATAATCTTCTAGAACCCCAGCTTGCCTGAAAACTGGACAGGTGATCTCTGTCCGACTCATTGAGTTATCGTGAGGAACAAATGACTTCCCGTGTCCCACGCAGTAGCCACTAGCCACATGTGGCTATTTAATTTGAAACATAAATAAGACAAAGTAAAAATTCAATTCCTTATCCACACGACATTTCAAGTGCTGAGTAACCACATGTGACTAAGAGCTACCATACTGGACGGGACAGATATAAACACCATCACAGGAAATTCTATTGCACAATATGGCACAAGGATACTCAAAACTCGCCTAAGTCACTGGGTCCTTCATAGTTTAGTCTCAGTCTTCCTGTCCAGGTTCTTCTCCTGCCACACCCACCCCTCTGCTCCCTTATATTCTATACCAAACCACATGTTCTTCCTGGCTGGTACTTCCACCTGTTCATGACTTGCTTCATGCGGTTTTCCTTTGTTGAGAATGCCCTCCCTACCCTATACCCCATGCTATCCTCTGCTCCCGTCTGCCTAGAAAACCTGCTCACCCCCTGGCCCAGTGCAAAAAGTTCCTTCTTGGAGGCAGTGTCCACAATGCTCCCGGAAGACATCAATCAGTCCTTTTTCTCCGGATCCTCCATTGATGACCCAACTGCAACCTCTACACCCTGAGACCGTTAATGTGCTGGTCTCTGAAGCCCTTGAAGGCAAGGACTGGGTCTCATTCACCTTTGTTCCCCAGGGGTTTTGCCCAGTGCTGGGAAGAGTAGAGATCTTGATCAATGTCAACACCATGGATCTCTACCATCATGCTCCCTCAGCACAGTGGTTTCCAGTGCTGGCTCAGTCTTAGTTATGTGCTTTTAAGAGAAAAGTTTCCCTACAGGTTGCTGGTTCCCCCTGAGCCAGCAAAGTTGGAAGCAGGAGCTCGAGTCATGGTGGCGGCCATGGGGAAGAGGGCAGTTGAAGAAAGCAGGCTCTGAGGGGAAGAGCTGGTCCCTAGGAGGGAGGGGACGAGGAAGGGCAGTCCCAGAACACACACGTGGACCATTCTCTCCCAGTGGAATACTCTCTGCCTGACCTCTCTGACAAGCAGCGCTGGCAGCTCTCCCAGCCTCCCACGTGGGTATTCTCCTCAGGGCACTGCCCCACGCACCTGTCCCACAGGCCCTGGGACCAGCAGAGTCTCCTGTGGCTAGAGCCCCAGTGTCAGCTCCAGGACCTTCTTCCAAATGATTACATCCATGCCCTATCCCTCACTGCCTCTCCCACCGATATCTTCTCCTGTGTTCTTTTTTTTAGTAAACTATGCAAATCAGTTAAACAAGAGAAACGTATATACTTTATGTAGTGTACCTGTCTAATTTCTTGGGTTTTTTAATAAATTTATTTTATTTAGTGTTGGCTGCGTTGGGTCTTCGTTGCTGTGCATGGACTTTCTCTAGTTTTCAGTGAGCGGGGCTACTCTTCGTTGTGGTGCATGGGCTTCTCATTGTGGTGTCTTCTCTTGTTGCTGAGCACAGGCTCTCGTCGCTAGAGCTTCAGTAGTTGTGGCACATGGGCTCAGTAGTTGTGGCTCGTGAGCTCTAGAGTGCAGGCTCAGTAATTGTGGCCCACGGGCTTAGTTGGTCCTTGGCATGTGTGATCTTTCCTGACCAGGGCTCGAACCCGTGTCCCCTGTATTGGCAGGTGGATTCTTAACCACTGCGCCACCAGGGAATTGCTGTCTAATTTCTTATTCCTGTTTTTTATTTTAATTTTTTTCTAACGCAATTATTTTATTACAGTTCCAGAAGATACTGTAAGCCAAACATTTTTGGACATTTTGATTTGGGGAAGAGTTTCAAAGATACACATTTTTTTTTAAGAAAAAATTTTGAAATCACAATACATTTCAAATCTCCTATCCCATTAGCTCTTTTTCTAATCATTTCTTAGGAAGAAAGTCTTTTCTTTTTTAGGTTACTAATTTTTTAACTTAATTATTATATATCTTAAAAAAATTTTATAGGGGTAACATTGATTTATAACATTGTATACATTTCACATGTACGACATTATATTTCCATTTCTGTATTGCTCTACAATGTGCTCACCACCAAAAATTTAGTTCCCATCCATCACCACGCAGTTGATCCTCTCCTCCTGTGTTCTTAGTTTGATGACCAGCCCCACCATCCTTCCAGCTTCCTGGCTAGAAACCTCCTATCAAACTTGGTCTCCCCCTTCCTTCTTCTCCAAGACCATCTCCTGCCATTACTCAGAAAGTCCTGCCCATCTGACCACCGCGGTGGCCGTAACTCTCTGCCACTGGACTTATCAGGTCCCCATCTCTTCTCGCGTGGACCACATCAATGTAATGGCTTCCCATCTGGGCTTTTCCTCTCTAACCTGTGGTCCTTTCCTTCCATCCTGTCGGAGCCATCCTCCTAAAATACAAATCGTTCTCCTCCTCCTGGTCTCTGCTTTCCACCATTGCCCACGGGGGCAAAACACAAGCCAAACTCCTTAAACAAACACTCAAGTCCCTCCCAGATCTGACCCCCACTCACGCTGGCTGCCTTCCCTTCTCTGGGACACACCATCCACTTTCCCACTTGTGTGTCTTTTCTCTACCTCCCCGTCCCCACCCCACACACAGCTTCCAAGTTCAGCTCAAACATGACCCCCTCCGTGTGACCCTAGGGACATGCTGCCATTGGCTTCACACCCGACTCCCACATATACGAGCTGAGGGACCTTGAGAAGGTTACCGAACCCCACCACGCCTGTTTCCTCATCTGCAAAACAGGACCGTAGCATTGCTGAACAGTCGTTAGCAGACTGAATAAGCTACTTCATTAAAAGCACATACGCAGCACGTGGCACGTGGCTGTTTCTTTCCACCCCTGGTGGAGGTGGTGGTGTCTTCCTGGCAGATCTCTCAAACTCTGCCTCCCCGCTTCAATCACAGTTTGCCAGATTCTCCTGCATAGGGCTTAATTATTTGGCTCTAGAAATGAGATTGTTTTTGTCCATGGCTGCCTCACTCAGAAGACTCAGGAAGCCAGTCTGGTTTACCTGTCACCTCCCCAAGCCCGGCACAGAGTAGACCCCAGGGAGCCTCCTGCTTGGATCCTGCCACCTCCACCCACTCCCAGTAAAGGTCTCTTTAATTCTGACTCCACAGGGGTCACACGTGAGAGTGTGGGCAGTGGAGAAGGTGTTTGTGAGATAGCGCGTGAGAGTGTGTGAGTCTGCTGGAGCACGTGTGTGAGTGAGAGTGTGTGTGAAAGTGAGTACGTGTGAGCCTGTCCGTGTGTGAGTACATCACGTGAGGGAGGGCGTACGTGAGTGGATGAGAATGTGTGTGTGAGCGTGTGAGCGTGCATTGGACCAGGCTACTTTCCAGACCAAATCCTGTCATTTTCCCGTCCATTCAGCTATCCTTGTGGTCAAAATTTCTGCACGTCTGTTAACAAAGCTACAAAACAGCGTATTTCCACTGCTCGTTTCCTACACTGCAGAGAGTGTGCAGGGCTGAAGAGGAATAAGACAGCATCACCAGGGCCCCTGAGGCATGCACCCCCTTGCGTGGAGGGTACAAATAATACTCCATCCTCTCCAGGTGGCTTGTCTGTTTGGCAGCTGGAGGAGTTTGTTCTGTCTGAATGATAAGATTAGCAAACATTCATTGAACACTACGTGCCAGGCGTTTTACCTATCAGTGACAAGCAAACTCTCAGAGGTAGTTACTCTTGTTATTTCTAGTTTTAAAAAAAAAACTAAGGCACAGAGAGTCTAAATAACTTGCCCAGAGCTACACAGCTAACGAGTGATGGAGCCCAGATTCAACCCAAGAAGTGTAAAAATAACGCTCGTGTGTGTAACTACTACATTTACTGCCAGAAGTGACTGTGTCAGGCTTCTGTTCCACTCCCAATGCTGCTGAGATGTGAGATGCTGAGATAAAGAGTGTGTGTGGTGGGCGAGGAGGGGGGCCTCAGCAACCAGAACATGAAAACTGGGCAACTTGGGCAGATGCTGGAAAGAAGAACAGAAGCATGGGAGCCAAGGAGAGATCTCGTGGTTCTCAAACATTCAAACATGCAGGCCTCTGAAAAGCACCCTGGCTGGATTGGCGCGCAGCGCAAGTGACCCAGCCTGAAGGATCAGCCTGACACCGGGGGAGGCCAGTTGGACTGTAGACAGCAGCAATTTGCTCCCGGCTGAAGCCAAGCCACTTGGAGTTGTGGGATCAGCAGATGTCAGGGGAGGGTGGGGCTGCAGAAGCCCAAGCTAGCAATCAACCTGTTACTGGTGTAACGAGGGCTTCCCCGGGGGCTGCAGTCCTGGCTCTCAAAAGGAGGCTCCAGGGCCACAGACAGCAGGACCCACCCCCCCCAGAGAGCTCACTAAATTTCAGATTTGGGGACCTCACCCTACTCAACCACTGTCTCTGGGACCTGACCTTGCAATCTGCATTTTTCACAAGCTCCTTTAGTGATTCCGATTTGCTCTCAAATCTGAGAACAGAAATGCATAGCCAGCTGTCTTAGATTAGGTTCTCCAGAAGCAGACCCTGAGAGGAGGGTTCTTACACAGTAATTTATTAGGAAAGTGCCCCCCAAAAGGGCAGATAAGGAATGGGGGAGCAGAACAAGAAGGGAGAAACCCAGCAAGGATGTGAACTCAAAGTCCAGCAGAGGATGGCATCCGCCCAACCACCCAGGGACACTGGAGGGTAAGGCATGTCTCTGGGGTCAGCCACCCCAAGTCCTTCGAGTATCAAGATCTTTATCACATCTAAGACTTTGTTAATTTTCTAATCAAAACTGGGTTTTTACTGATGCCTTGTTTATTAGCATGAAGAATAATGGAAATGGGTTCTTTTTGTGAAATTAAAGATATGTACAATATGTAGATTGGCTAAAAATAGGTTAGAAACACTCCCACCTGCATGAAGAGGGTGTAAGAACCAGCCACACCCACCAAAACCACCACCCTTCAGCATCTGGGAGAAAGATGGCCCCTGGCAACGAGCATAGACTTCCATGAATACGCGAAGGCAGTAGAAGAAAACGAAGGCAGTAGAAGAAAACGGGTACAATGGCTAAAAACCAGATAGTGTCATCCCTTCTGATGACAAAAGCCCCACATAAAAGCTGAGAGCACTTTGAAAACAACACGTTTTTCTTGTAACCTGGGAGAGAGAGTTGAAGAAACTGCAGCAGATAGCAGAAAAAACTCAGATCTACAACTTTGCTAATGGTACATTGGTTCCACACCAGGAACAGAATGAGAAAGGGGAAAGAATGACAAGAAAAATGAAAGATGGAAAATTAGTGGTGCAATGCATTAGGAACAATGTCACCTGTGTTCAGATCTGTGGAAAATCAGAATAAAAATTTCATCATCATGTTTGATAACAATTAGCTGTGAGATGATAAGCAACTCTCTTCAAATCTCCATGCTGCTTCTTATTTTCTTTTCCTATGTTCGATTATCTGTATCACAAACATTTTACTTGCAGCTATTTCAAAGTATTTCTTTAATTAGGATCAACCGTTTGGTTAGTAAATAAAAGTGGGTTTTATTAGAAAAATAAAATAAAAAGAATTCAAGCAGGAGGCTAACTCCCAACAGAGCTTCTAGCTATTAGCCCAACAGAGAAGATGCTATGCAGTGGTATACTTGCAGAACTGTGTAAAGTTTGAAAATCTGCCTAACTTCTCCCACATCCAGTAAAACAAAGATGCAGGTAGGTTGAGAGGCGATGGGCTTACCTTTGGTGACAAGGAGGAAACTGTCCAAAGTCAGTCTTTGTTGGGGGAGGAGAAGAGTAAGGAATGGAATGGAAGGTGACAGCACCCCCAGAGAGAGGGAGGAGGAAGCTACTCTGATGAACCAAAGAGTGGCCATCACCTGTGCAAGGGACCTGAGCCAGGCCTTGGGCTATGTCTTTCCCTTACCTGATCCCGTTTAGTTTTCCCAAGAAGCCAAGGGCTGTGTCTAGATTTTCTCTTTACAGATAAGGAAACTGAAACCCAGAGGGTTTCACTGACCTACCTGGGTAACTCAGTTGGAAAGTGGCAGGGTCCTGGAGATGCCCTGCATCAGAAGTGTTCCAGGCCCACAGGAGATGTGGCAAAGGCCTTGAGGAGGGAGGGAGCAGGGGAAGCCTGAGAACTGAGAGGGGGCACAGTGAAAGTGGGGCACAGAGCGAGGTGGGGAGAGCGGGGAGTGGGAAGCCTTGCTGGTCAAGGGAGCTCTCCCTTTGGAGAAGTCCTCCAGACACAAACCAACGGTTATTAATCAACCCCTCTGTGCTGGCTGTTAAATTGATGCTCTCTGCTCCCTTAAACTCTGATCAGGGGAAGAAAAAAGAAAAAGAAAAGCTTTGTCGGTGAGTGTCCAATTACAAAGTTGAGACACAGAAAATCTTGGGCCCAGAACCTGCAGACACAGCAGCTTCTAAGTTCAGTTTGCTTCAGATTTCGATACTTGCAAAAGCAAGGGTCCCTGGAAACTTCATTCTCCTCTTTCTTTCCTCTCTCCCTCTGTCCTTCCCTCCTTCTTCACCCTTCCCTTGTCCTGTCTTTTATTCACTCAGGCAGCAAATATTGCCGACACCCACCACTAGCCACACACTAAGGAAACAATTTCCCAAGCATCTTCCTTTCCATGATCTCCTCTGACTCTGACACCCACCCCGAGAAGTGTGAAGTATCATCATCTGCATTTTAAATGAGGAGCAGACTGTCTGAGGTTCCATGACTGGTCACTGGTCATGTGTGGACTTGAACTCAGAGCTCCCTTAGTCTAAAGGCCTTGCTTTGTGCTGTCTTCCCCCTACCCTAGAGCCTCACCCTCACCTTTTCCAATCTGAGGCAGCTGTTGAACAAACTCAGCCAACCCCATGAGCCTCACCCCGACCCTGTCCAGGTCGCCAGCAGAGGAAGGACAGGCAGGGACAGTAAAAGAGCCCCGCTTGGCAGGCAGCCCTGAGTGCCCCAGGTCATGGGCCAGGCCAGCGCTGGGCTCCAAGATGAGCCAACGTGGCAGGGGAACAAGAGACCAAAGGAAAGAACATGTTAACCGTCTTCAAATCTCATACCTGAGAGGTGTGAACACTGAGAACCAGAACACCATGAGTAGCCGCTCCAAAGGGGTACCCAGGACCGGGGGCTGGAGAAAATCAGAGGAAGCTGCTGGAGGGGCAAGAATGGGAGAGAAAAAAGGAAGGGGAGGGGCGTAGAGGCAGAGGGAGCTGCCCCCAAAGGATCAGGATCTGGAAAGCAAGGTGGGAGTCGGACACCACTCACTGAAGGACCAGCAGGATGAGTCTGGTTTGAAGCTTCCCAGCATCACCAGACACTGGCAGAGAGAGCCCACTACCTCCCCGCTTCTTGCAGGGAGTCCAGGAAGAGATGAATGGAGGGAGGTCCCTGACACTGCCTGGAGGGCTGAGAGGACGGAGATGGGAGGGAAGACAAGGCTAACCTTGGAGGGGAGGCCGGGGATGGGGGCAAGGAGAGCAGGGCTCCTGCCTGAAAGATGTGTTTGGCAACAGAATCTAGAAATTTTGCCTGACCCAGAGCTTCACCACATGTTCTTTTCTGTTTCTGTGATGACAAAGATAAAGAGGGAGGAAAACAAACCCATGAAACATGCAGAACTCCTCTCTCACCTCCCCTGACCTTGTAGAAAGCAACCCCGTGGGGAGACAGGGGGGTTGGAGAGAGCACAGGAGTAAGTCCAATATAGAGCTCGAAGAGTCACTCCGGATTTGGGAAGGTCACCCTGGCCACCTGGGCAGCAGCTAGCGGCCAGCCCCACCTCTTCCCACTCCCACCCCCTGGCTTGAGAAAACGATCTGGATAAGCTGCCCCCGAGGTGGGCGCCAGCACAGGTCACCCAGTCTCTGGAAGTGACGGCCCATCCCCTTATCTCTGCAGCTGTTAGGCAGCCTCGCAGGAACAGGCTCCGGTTACAGGGTATAAACAGCCACAGAATCAGCTGGCTCTGGTCTGGCCCCTGCCCTTGGCTTCTGCCTTAGGGGAGGCGGGAGGGGGGTGCGGGGAGGCTGGATTCGAAAGGTGGGCCACTCCCTCTCTGCTTTCCACCTCCTCCTGTCTGCGCTCCTCTGAATTCTCTCCAGGGCCTACCGATCCGCCTTTCCCAGGGTAGTCGTGTGTATGCTCCCAGTGACCTCGGCATGGGCTGCGATGCACACGAGCAGCCCCTTTTACGAGTCTGTCAGACCTGAATTGTGCGACTTTTGGCCAAAGGCCACGCACGGTCCCTTTCCTTTGAGCAACAGATACGCATGTGTACTTGTCTTCCTTCCAGCCTTAACCCGTGGGACGGGAGGTTTGTATCTTTTTGGATCTAGGAGACCCCTGTTGCACCCAAGATGGGTCCTGTATCTTTGGAGTGTTTCACCAAGAGCTGCAGATGATCAGAGGGTGTGCACAGGGTGAGCCTCCAGGGTTTACTCTGCAAACCCAACCAAAAGGGCCTCTCTGTCTCTGGAAGAGAAACCAGAAATCCAAGGCTGGTCTTCTTACCAAAGGGCCTCCCCCTAAGCTTCAGAACCAAAGACTGCTGGGCTATTCTGCCTGGTGGCTGAGACCTTCAGAAAGCAGATGACATCCGGGGAGCCCAGCCAGGTGTGTGGATTATTCCAAAGAGAGTAGAAGAAACCACCGACAGCCTAACCAAATACACACTAGTGTTAATCCAAGCAGAGTGACCAGCTAGCAAAGGGCAGGAAGATTGGCCCAACCCCACCTCGGTACCACCTCCAGGTTCCTATCTGGTGGGCTTGTGGAATTTCTCTCCAGCTCTTCCTTAACAATTATTATATTCAATTAATTTCCAATCAGTATGAGAGGGCTGGGTTGCTGCCCTTCAGGCGTCTAGTCAATCTAGAAGTGTCTAATCAATCTATATGTGCTGATCGATCCGTATGTGCTGATCGGTCCACACATATCCTCAATCACGGCAGCCTCTCATTTTGATAATGTGCAAAGACAGGTGACTAAAAGAGAGAAAAACAAATACCGTATATTAACGCATGTGTGTGGAATCTAGAAAGATGGTACAGATCAACCTATTTCCAGGGCAGGAATACAGACACAGACGTAGAGGATGGACATGTGGACACAGGAGGGGAAGGGGAGAGTGGGATGAATTGGGAGATTAGGGTTGACATATATACACTACCATGTGTAAGATAGATAGCTGATGAGAACCTGCTGTGCAGCACAGGGAGCTCAGCTCGGTGCTCTGTGATGACCTAGATCTGTGGGATGGTGGGGGTGGGAGGGAAGTCCAGGAGGGAGGGGATATAGGTATACATATAGCTAACTTACTTCATAGTACAGCAGAAACTAATACAACATTGTAAAGCAATTATACTCCAATAAAAAACAAAAAGAGCAGGGGGCTTAGAAACTGGGAGATGATGCAAAAAAACTCCCAAAAGGAGAAATAAGAAAGAAGAGGAGGCAGTGGACAGAGGACAGACTTCAAAAGACCGAGCTACAGCATCGGAAGGAAGCTCCTTGCATTTCCAACGTGACCAGGCCAGGCCTGGCCAGAATTGTGTGGTTTTAGTTCTGCAGCTACCGAGATCCTCTGCTTTCTATCATTTATAAAGTCAGTGTGTGTAGATTTTGGGGGAGGGGTGTGTGTGTGTGTATGTGTGTTTTAAGTTGGCTGACTTGAAACTTCCTTCTTGGAAAAAGAAATTTCCTTCTCTTTAAAAGTGGTTATCGATCATACACAAAATAAAGAAAACTTTATGGACTGCAAATAAACACTAGGTACAGCAATAAATAGCCAGGGGCCAGCCTAGTGCCGCCCCTCCTGGACAATATTTTAGTAATAAGTCCTGCACACAGCAGAGATGGGCACCAAGGATGCTGCCCTGTACAGAGGTCAGACCCGTTGACCACCCTCCACTGAGGTACAGGATGCTCTGGGCTGCACCTCACATCACACCCCAGCTCCTCCTCACTTAGATCTTTAACAACCCCCTTCGCAGACACACATCTGAAGAAACACACACACACACACACACACACACACACACACACACAGAATGACTTATTAAATGTATGTTGAAAAGAGACAAGACACCTAGTTACAGATTTAAGGAGCTGTTCATCTATTCAGCAAGGATTACATTCCTGATATGTGGGGACCTACGTTAAAATTAGGCCAAGGGGCTTCCCTGGTGGCGCAGTGGTTGAGAGTCCGCCTGCCGATGCAGGGGACGCGGGTTCGGGCCCCGGTCTGGGAAGATCCCACATGCCGCGGAGCGGCTGGGCCCGTGAGCCATGGCCGCTGAGCCTGCGTGTCTGGAGCCTGTGCTCCGCAACGGGAGAGGCCACAACAGTGAGAGGCCCGCATACCAAAAAAAGAAAAAAAAATTAGGCCAATTACACAAATTCATCTGCTAGAGAAGAGAACACTTGATTCAAGGGCTGTTTAGCCATTTAATCAAAGAGCTTAACTATTTTTAAAATAGTCCAGCATGAAGGTTTTTCTTTTTCTACACTTGGACAGTCAGGCACTTGGCCTTGACATTGAAATGTTCTCGAGATCCAAGCCGGGGTGAGGCCTGGAGCTAAAAAGACCTTCAAGTACTTCCAGTCCTTTCCCCGCTCCTGGAAGATTTTTAAGGGAAAAAGAAGAAAGAGAAAAAGAAACATCCATGGGTTTTGATAAGCACTCTCTGTACTTGCATTTGTCTCTTTCCACGAGGTTGGCTGAAGAGTCTGCTAAAAATATCATGAAGGAAGGGGGGCTGGCGGTGCGGGGGAGAGAGAATTAGAAACTAACCCTGTTCGGTCTGACCGTTCCCTCACACATTTACCACCATGATGAAGCTTATCTGCCCCTCTTCTCAGCCCACTTTTGGCACTTGATTTGGGTAAGTTATTTTTTTAATAAAAGGGAAAAGTACTCTCATTTCTATTCTTTCTGTGGGGCTCAAGAGTCTCTGTGACTGAGAATAACTCTCCAGTTCTACTCGGGTCTATGTTGAGACCACACCTCCCAGAGGAAGACTGGCCCATTGTGTGGGTACCAGAACCCACCGGATCCCAGAGGTAGACGGGCATCTGTCTCAGAGGCTTCCCAGGGGCCAGCCAGCTGGGAATATACCCAAGCGTCCTGTTTCTCAGCTTCCAGGGTCTGATCATCCCTGTTGTGGCTGGAGTTTTCCCAAAAGGAAGAAAGGAGGGGAGCACAGCAGGGACAGCCTGGTAGCCGGGTGGTTAGCTCACCGGATTCCTTAGAGCTCTCTCTCTTTAGCACTTCCCTTTCAGCCAAACCCAAAGGTTACTGGAGCAGGCTGGGCCTGGTTGGGTTAAGAGAGCTGAGTCATTCTCAGGACAGGAGAGCGGCGGCTATAAATTATCCTGTGTTTAAGGATGGCTTTCTCAAACCATGGCTTTGGGCTTGGAGTCCTTATTTATATCTCTCACAGGAATATTTTTCAAACTCATGACTGCACTCTGTATTGCTTTGGGGACACTCCAAGCACCTGGTCTCCTCTATAATGAGCCCTGCAGGCGACAGGCCCCCAGAGGCCCTGGGACTGGACTCCAGGTCGGCTCACCCTCACGCCCACACGTACATCCCCAGGCTGCCAGGCCAGGGCCCCGGCTCGTGCATGGAAGTGTGTCCACCTCTGCTGGCCCAGCATCACACGCAGGCTCACAGATACATTCAGTGACACACACATTCTCACACACACACACACACACACACACACACACACACACACACTACAAATGCAAGCTACTATGAACCCTCTGGTTCTCTGTGTATTTTAGAGATAGTCTCTGCACACAGTGAAACATGCGCCATGCAAGAACGACTCCGCAGGCTGCAGGACCTTCCAGGGGTCAGACACCCACCCCTCTGACTCAGTGACCGACAAATTTGTATGTTGTTGTCGTTGTAGCTTGTGCCTTACTCGGTGCATAAGGCGATATCACAGACCGGAGGCTGCCAAACGGTTCACAGGGTTGAGAACAATTCCTCAGACCAAATCCTCACAAGTCAGAGCAAAGGAGCCATGTAGACAGCCCTCTCTCTTTGCGCATCTGCAGGAGAGAAGCAAACTTTCTGAAGAAGTGGCAGAGGGAGTGCCGTTTTCTCTCCTGCTCATAAATTTGGATTCCTTTAATCCCTCTGTGGCCCCCATGTAATGCTTCTCTCCCCTCCCTAGCCTTTTGTTTTTCTTTCCTGTTTTGTAATTAGATAATTTTGTGTAGTTTGGTAAATCACTGGTTGTTATTTATTTCCCTTGGTTTATTGACCATTATTTGCTCTTTTCAAAGTCTCTCCAAGATAGAGCTAGCCCCATTCTTCCTGTGGTACTGAGGCACAGAAAACACAAAAGACATGACCTGGGGCCACAGAGGGCAGTGGCTGTGAAGGATCCAGCCCAGCCTTGTCCCCAGACCCTGCCTAGCAACTTCCTTCTGGGAAGATGAACCCAGGACATGCTGTGGGTCTGTCCTCTGAGCCCTGGGCCCCCTCATCCAAATGGCACAGACACTCACTCTGCCACCTTTCTGGGAAGCAGAACTCCCTGGGGCTTTGAGACTAGGTCTTAAGGGGTTGTCCTCACCTGTCAGTAGAAGGGATGGTTAGTGACCCTACTGTTGATTAAACCACAATGCTGGAAATTTATAAAAATATCAAAATCCTCCATTAGGTAACATAGTAGTTCCCCAATCCCTCCCTCTCCCCATCCTGTTCCCCACTCCTCTGAAGCACCTGCTGTTCAACACACCTTTCATACTCTTATCCCACCATCACCTCGAGCTATCTTCTAAGTATCACCACTTCACCCACAGGGCATCCAGCCTTCTTTGTATAACATCTTCACTACTTAAACATCACTAGAATTTCCACTTCTTCTGGCTACTTTTTCCAGATGAATGTTGTTGTTGTTTTTCTCTAACTTCACAAAGCCCGAATTCTTGCCACATTTGTCTCATGTACATGTTTGGACCTTATCCTTCCAGGTCTGTTCAGAGGTTATGATTCAGTTGTGCTTTGACCGTAGCTGTGTCTGTGCTGGGCGGCTTCCAGCTGCCCCTCCAGAGCCTCCCTCCAGCCTTCTCCACCCTGCTCTGAGTCTCGGGAGGCCGACCCTGATGGACCATATCAAGGGGTCTCATGCGCTATAGTTTTCAGCTGGATTAGGCCAGTGGGAGGCACCACCTGGAGGTCAAAGGGAATGAAAAAAGTAAGAGACCAGCCTCAGCTCCCTCCTTGCCACGCTCTCTCAGGCTGACCCAGCTTCTCTGCAGAAGAAGCAAGGCCGTCCTCTCCATAGAGCTACTGCATTCATTTCCTGGGGCCGCTGTAACAAATCGCTATCAACTTGGTGGTGTAAAACAACAGAAACTTTCTCTTTCACAGTTCTGGAGGTCAGAAGTCTGGAACCAACGTGTTGGCAGGGCCACACTCCCTGGGGATGCTCCAAGGAGGATCTTTGCTCTGCCTCTCAGCCTCCAGCACTGTCAGGACTCCTGGACGTGTGGCCCCATCACTTGTCTCTGTCTCTGTGGTCACATCGCCTCCTCCTTTCTCTGTCTTCTCCTCTGCTGTCTGTCTTGAACTCCCTCTGCTCTTCCTTTATAAGGGCACATCATTGGATTTAGGGCCCAGTGGATAATCCAGGATAATCTCCTCATCTCAAAATCCTTAAATAGATTCATAAAGACTCTTTTTCCAAATAAAGTAACAGTCACAGTTTCCAGGGATTAGGATGTGGATGTCTCTTTTGGGGGCCACCACTCACCCCATGACAGCTACCCTCTCTGTCTTCTAGCAAATGTGCTCTCTCCTTCCGTTATCGACCTGGGGGTAGTGATGCTGTCACTAGCTCTGGCACCTTACCCTGTCTCTGGTTGAGCTTCCTTTGTCCTTGCCACACTTATAAACAGTCCCTTTCTTAAACTCTCTTCTGACTTCCTGCTTTGAGCCATTTGGTTCCTGCCAGGACCCTGACTGATGCAGGCGTCTTGAGATTAAAGTCATCAGGGAAAGAGTCTGTGTGACTCACTGCACGCAGCCCCCATAGCAAAGTAAGGGAAAGTAAGGATGTCTTACGATGGCAATAACAAACGATGAGATTAACGGCTCCAAAAGAGGAGGCACCCAGACTCCAGGAGCAGCATCACAGCAGAAAGACAACACTCTTGCTTATGATTCCTCCCTACACCCAGTCCCAGGTGTGAAATACGAGGGTGCAGTTAGGATGATCCTAAGTCCTTTCCAGACCCGCTAGGCTTAAATGGTGGTTCTCAAGGCTTAGCACGTATCAGAACCACCTGGAGGGCCCTTAAAACCCCCCACCCGCAAAAGTTCTGATTCCATAGGTCTGGGTGAAACCCAAGAATTTGCATTTTTGACAAGTTCCCAAGGGATGCTGATGCTCCTGGTCCAGAGACTGTACTTTGAAAACCACTGGCTTAAACAATAAGGAAAATGTATTCTCATAAACAACATGCCCTTGGGGAGGGTGGTTCCAAGGTTAGTTGCCTCTCTGGCTCAACCAGGTCCTCAAGGATCTGACTCCACTCTGCTCTGTCTTCCTCAACATCTCAGCCTCAATCTTGACTGGGTCCTCATAGCTGCATTCTGGTCCAATAGCTCCAGGCATCCTCTGCAGGTGAGTTAGTGGCCAGTAAAAGAGATTACCCTTCTTTGGAACAGGAACATTTCTCTGAAGTCTTCCACTTGGTGTCTCCTTATACTGCTTTGGCCAGAATTACATCACATGCTTGGGCCTAAACCAACCACTGCCAATGGGGGACAGAACAACAATTATTAGGTTACACCAATTAGTACCACAAAGGAAGAGTAGACACCAAAGACTTTGATGGGTTCTGCCAACTATGGAAAGAGTGTACCTCCTAAAGTCCTGTGCTTGTGAATGCACTTATTGGTCGTGATCTGTTCAGCAAACACTCTTATCTTCTTTCTTCTGGTGTCAGGACCCAAAGCCCTACATAGAGGGATAGGGAAATGTCTGAGGGCCCATGAAGCCTAGTGCCCATGTTCAGGCAACAGTGACTTATAAACCAAGTAGGGAAACTTATAACTCTTCCCTAAGATTGAACTAAGAATACTACAGGGGGGAAAAAAGTCACCCTCTTTCTGCAGAAGTTGCTAAGTGGGGACTGCTGGCGGTCACGTACTTACCAGGAGAAGAAAGCCTCTGCGAAGTGGTCACAGTTAGCTAACAGTCAGAGAGAAGCAGAGATGAGCAAAGAGTGATGAAGATGGGTCCTGATTTTGATGCCGAAAACTCCGCCTCTGTGCACTGGTGCCAAATCAAATCTTGGAGACAGAGTTTTGGGTGAAGTAGAAAAGAATAGCTTTACTGCCTTGCCAGGCAACGGGGGACACAGAAGGCTCATGCCTTGAAACTGTGTCCCAACCTGGGAGGATTTGGAGAGGAGTTTTATAGCAATGTTTCAAGGGCAGTGTTGCTGATAAGATTAGGGTGTGTGCAGGGCCTACACCCTTTTAATCTGGTCTCAGGTAATCTCTTGATGTGCTTCTCTGGTTCCTTTAGTCTGGCCTCAGGTGGTCTTCTCTGGAATGAAGAATGCTGACATCTTCCATTTGTTGGGGGTTTTAGTTCTGTAAAGAGCTCAAAGATACTGTTATGCGTATCCCTTGAGTGGGAACCAGGACCCTGCCCCAAGGCTGCACTATTGTTTCTTGGCTACTCCTCCCTTATCTCTGCATCCCCTCCCTTCCCTGATTAGCAACTGTTCAAATCTGTCCTTTGGAACTAGGGAAGGTCATGGAGTCTGGGTTCTATTCCCTACAAACAAGAAATGGGGACAGAAAGGCTTCAGTGCCCAGGAGCCCCACAGGGTCCTGCCCGGTTTCAATTTCTGTAGCTCTTCCTTTATTTCTATGAGCACTTCAGTGTCCTGCCCAGTTCTGGAATAAATGTCTCATTTGTCTAAGCTCGCTGGAGTTACATTTCTGCTCCTTGCAACCAAACATTTCAGATTTATTCATTGCTGGTGTCATGAAGAACTCTGAAGAAGGAGATCTGACACCCACGTGTGAACAGAGGTAGCCAGGGCTGCCTTGGCTCCCATCTCGCACCCCACCCTTGGCCACATCTTCCAGACTGGGAACAAAGTGAACTCCCGCCAAAGACCCCAGCCCCCTCCATTATCAGTACCTAAGAAAACACGAGGCCCCTGGGAACTTCAAAGGCAGGGCAGAGGCAGAGAATAGACAAGCCAGGATTAGAGGGCATCTCCCCTCTCTTTGCAGAAGTAGTCCTGGCCACAGCGATTGGGAACATAAGAAAAGAGCCTGCACCCTCAGGATTACTCTTGTCTTTTCTAGCTGGTGCTAGGGTGACTGTGGGGTGGGGGATCGTCCTGAAGCAGGAAGTGATGTCCAAGGACTTCATCAGATGATAATCAGCCCCAGACAGATTCCTTGCGGGATTTATTTATTTATTTATTTATTTTTGTCTTAGTGGAAGGGAGTTCCCCAAGCATTTGCTCAAACACAAAGTTGTTTATTTGTTTGTTCTTAACGATCATACTGGTCAAGCGTGCCAGCAATTCTGCTGAGGCAGGAGAGGTCGACTCAGATAATGTTTCTGCTCCAGAGACTCATTAGGTATAATAGTTACAGCAACTGCTACTGCTGCCCTCACCCACTTACCAACCCACCTACTCTGCCCCCGGCACTGGGAGAAGCTCTTTACGTGCTAGTGCAAGGACAGTCTGCATGATCCCACCACAAAACAAGAGAAACAAGTTTATTTGTTTTCCATTGGCAATGGAATGAAAGCAATTTTTATTTATCTTTTCCTTGCTGACTTCCAGTGACCCATCCCATCAGAAATCACAGTGGGAGAAAGATAGAGAAATAGGGACAGAACCCAAGAAGAGATGAGAGATAGGAGAGAAATGCAACAATTTGGCAAAAACATGAGTCAAGGAATCTCCCTTTTTCTAATTACCAGCAGGGCTTTCTGGAGCCTTTCTTGTCTCCAGATGCAGGGGGCAGAGATGACACCCACCCCCCCAACCCCAGGTCACTGATGGAATCCTTGCTATCAGACCAGTGGTGGTAGCTGGTGGGTCCAGGGTCCGGATTTTGGCAAAAGAAACAATACAAATGGAAGCGAAATGGGTGTGTATTTCTGCTCTTGTTGAAATACTATTTGTCCTTCAAGGTTCTCTTCTCTGTGAACTTTTCTCCAAACTCCTTCCCACCACTATCAGAATATACTCCTCCGTCCTAGCAGTTTGTGATAAGAGCAATAATAGAGCATGATCAGTCTTCCGTCCATAATAACGGCGCATGTGTCTAAGGTAGAGGACAAAAACGTCTCCAATTCTCTGCCGCTTCCCCCATCAAGAGGTGGAGTCCCTTCCCCCACCCCTTCAATCCAGGCTGGCCTTGTAACTTGCTTTTGTCAGTAGAATGTGACCAGAAACAACTTCACATATGTTCCAAGTCTGGACCTCCAGAGGCTTTGCATGCTGCCCCCTACTTCCTTGGAAACCTGCCCCTGAACACGAACAAGCCCAAGTTAGCCCAGGAGAGGATAAGAGGGCATGTGAAGAAGGGCTGTAGTTGTCCAGGCCATCACTGACCAGCCGGCTGACCCACCAGCCACAGAGCCCAGTCTGATTCAGCAGAACTGCCCAGCCGCTTATTAGACTCGGAAGCAGCACTAAAGGAATGGTGTCAGAAACCACTAACTTTGAGGGTGGTTTATCACACAGCACAGACTAACCGATTTGTATCCCTGTCCCTCACTGGAAAGGGAGTACCTCGAGCCTGGTCCATCCTAGTTGTCTCGATATCACTTCTTCACTAATGTATTCCTGGGATATTCAATTCTCAATCAAACCTCTTAAGATGGAGTGGCATAGAGTGGAATGAAATGGAACTAAAATGCTGGTAAAGGGTGGGGCAGCTACCAAGCACCTCATGCAGACGCTAATGTGACTACCTGGCTCCTCTCCAACTCTCCAAGCCCTGTGCGGGGGGTGGGGGGGGGGAAGGTCACCTGATCACCACCACCTTTGTCTGTCAATTCGCTGCATTAATCCCTGCTCAGCTTCTCCCCACCTCACCTGCACCCCATCCCCAGTCTGGCTGCCCAGATGATGTAAGCAGTAACCAATCTTGCAGTCGGAACAGTCAGTTGGCTGGTTCACTTCTGTATCCATTAAGGGGAGGCAGACGTTTTAGAAAGACCTGGAAAATATTACCAGCCACCCACTCCACTCGACAGCCCCCTCCCTTGCCCCAGTCTCCACTTCCCAGTCATATACACCCTAATCCCAAGAGACCAGTGCTGGGAGGCACTGAAGCCAAGGAAAGAAGAAACTGGTAGTGTAGCCCTGTGGGCCTCATGTGCTGAGCCATAAGATTCCTTCAAGCATGAGAACTAGTCCTGGAAGAGACCACTTGGGGGCATCTGGGGAGCCCTGCCAGCCACCTCCCCCTGTCCCTGGCACCTTTCCCTCCAGGGACTTTGCTGTTCAATGCAAATGAAATGAGCATGGAGGGGTCAGAGTATCCAAATCTGTGTTTCAGAGGGGGACACACAGCAGATCCCCATCACTTAACTGAATTGCCAGACTCACTTCCAGGGACACCGTGGTGGCTCAAGGTTGACGACGTGAATGGACTTGGGCAAACAATCTGGCTGTTGGCTGAGTTCAGGGTTTTGAAAACCTTTCGAGATCTATGCTGTTTCTCTCTGCATCGAATATGGGTGTGGAGAGTTCTACCATCTACCTTCCTGCCTTGGAATCTTCTGCTCTTTGAAAGTGTCCAACAAAAATGACAGTAACATCCCAGATTGGCCCCTCAAAAACCCTGAGGTCTTGGTCAAGCCCCTTTACCTTTCTAGGCCTTCTTCTTATCTGAAAAGCGCAGATGAGAACACATCTCTACCTCACAGAGTTGCTGGATAGAACAAATGAGCTGACTTCAACAGAAGCTGATCATGCTATAGCCTATGAAAAGCTGGATGGGAACTCTGCACTTTCTACTCGATTTTGCTGTGAACCTAAAACTGCTCTTAAAAAATTAATTTAAAAAGTAGTGCTGCCAAATTCAGGATAGTTACTGCTTCTGGGTGATGGGAAAGAAAGAAGACACTATTGGAGAGGGTTCACGAACCCTATTTGTATTGTTATACTTCAGTTGAGTAGCAGTTTCAAGTGTGCTCATTATACTACACATAGCATTTTGTATGTTTGAAGCATTTCATAATCAAAAAAGGAAAAAGACAAAAAAATAAAAGTGAAAAACTAATACTGGACAGATATGTGTTCAATGGATGATGAATGGTTGGGACCCATTTCTTCAACACCTAAGGACTTGAAAGGAACAGCAGAGTCAGTGGCAGCATTTCTATCCTATAACGTCTGTGACACATGTGGGTCCTTAACCCATCAGTGTGAAGGGGCTGCATTTACTCTGGAAAAGGTTTTTGGCAAAATCCCAATCTGGAGACCCATTGAACGAGGGATGAGCGGTGGCACTTTGGGAGGAAAATGGCTCCTATCTGTCCATGTGAGTTTCTGCCCAGCTCAGGATCAAGCCCTGAGGAAGGACAGCCACTGATGTGGTGTCTCTCATTCTGTCTGCCTGGCACACCTCCTCCTGGCTTCTAAGAAATGCACCCTCCTTCCTTCAGGGTGTCTTCCTCCCACCCCATGTCCCTGATACTTTACCAGGAGCTACCAACGATGAAAACCTGCCTCTCTGATCACAGGTTGGGTATGTGATCCAAAGTAGGTCAGTACTTCCCTAAGACTTTCTGAATCAGACCTCCGGGAAAAAAAAAGGCAGTTCCTCCTTGGCATAAAGACAGAAGGTGTGAAAGCTGGCACATGGACAGAAACCAAGATGAAGGACAGAGTCCTGTCCCTTGTCTTTTCCCCATTCCCAGTTGTCCCTGAGGCCAGCTGCACTCGGCCTCCCCTTGCTGTGGTTACAGGAATCAACAAATCCCCCTTAGAGCCTGGATTGACTATGGAAATTCTGCCATTTGTGACTATACTACTTACAATATACTACCCACGATATAATACAATCGTAGGTTGTCTACTACAACCAGTATAACCTCCTGAGAAAGAAGACATTGTAAACAAAACAGTTGGAAAGCCATGCAAGATGGCACTAGATTGAGAGGCTTTGAGTTAACTCCTCCTTGTACCTATGTATTTCTTTCTTTGATAAGCATTTTTCCCCCAACTAGCCACTGGGAATGTAAAATAGAACCTACGCCTGAAAATCTCACAATAGAGCAACAAGGAAGTCATAACTATAACTTGCACTATTATGGAATTTATAGCCAGACCAGAGAAACATAGAGGAGGGCTAATTCATTCTGAATGCCATGAGTTTGGGACGGTATCACGAGGCAGGGTTATTATAGGAGAGCTTTTGGAGAGAGCAGAGATTTGGGAGTTTACAATAATATAGATGGGATAAAGGAGACAGAAATCCCAGGAGACCTCAGGGATAGCCAAAAAGAGCAGAAACCGTAGTAGAAGTTGGCTGCATGGAGCCCAGAAGAGTGAAGCTGTTTAGGGCTCTAGGCAGCTCAAGGAGGCAGATGTCTTCCCCCTACAGCTCACCCTGACCTCAGCATCTATATTCAGATGCTCTGCCTGTAAGCAGGCCTATAGCTCCTCCCCTCTTGCTGCTACTCTTCCTTCTGCTCACAACCACCATCTCACCTGGACTCTCTTGCCCCTCTTCTGGATTCTGCTTACTCGTAACTTCAACTCACATTAGGCCCATCAGGGCTCCTCCTGCCGTAAACCGATACACTCTCTGTGCTCTAGCATCTGATAGGGAAAAGCAGAGAATGCTAATAGAGAGCAGGATAAAACTCTATACCAGAGAGCAGCAAACCGCAGCCCATGGCCAAACCTGACCTGCCATGTGCTTTTGTAAATAAAGTTTTATTGACACACAGCCAGGACCATTTGTTTACATACTATCGGTAGCTGCTTTTACACAACAGCAGAGTCGAATAGTTGCAGCAGAGACCACATGACCTGCAAACCTGTACTATTCACCATCTAGCTCTTCCCAGAAAAACTTTGCTGACCCCTGGCCTACACTATATGGCTTTTTCTGAACTTTAGCTCCAGACTCCCCACTACCAAGTTTTACAGTATGTTTAAACATTATAATACCTCAAAAAATATTAGCATTTGAGACATACGGAACCCTTCTAGGCCTTGTCAGATAGGACTAGGTAGGCGGAGTGGTCTCGAAATTGGCTTTGGACATAGGGATATTTACATACAGAACCACAAAATATAAAGAAAAATAGGTCTTCGCTTGGAATCTTTTTTCCCCTAGAATTTTTTTAGGAAAACTCTTTAGGACTCTCACTTTAGAACAGACAACACTTAGGTGCATCATGGAGTATTTTTCAGAAACCTGAAGGCTTCTGGTGTCACCTGCCACCCCTGAGTCCTGCGAGGGTCTGTCGCAGCCCATTCCAGACTAGTGAAGGTGATCCAATTTTTAAAGCTCTCCCCCAAAGAGCATTCCACAGCCTCCCTCCTCTCACCCCATTCCGGCATTTAAACCCATCCTCCCCCTCACCACCCCTACCCCCTTCCGGAGCACCTGTTGCTACAACAAAGAGAAACTCAAGATGGAACGCTCTGGGTTTGCCCAGGTGATAAACTGAGGCCATTCAGAGGAGATCATACCATCTGTTGGATCAGCTCTTTTCAATCACCAGGGAAAGCTCTGGCCGGGAGAGGCATTCAGAGAGCTACATGGATATAAAAAGGTGATTATATCTAAATGAGAGATCTCTCACTAGGTGAAGTCCTCCAGCAGCTGACATGAGGCAACTTCAATGGCTAAAGTGCAGGGGGTAGGACTGGATTTGTGTGGCTCTGCAGCTCTCCTGCGGGGCAGATCTGGGGGCTGCCCTGCACTAGGGCTCTCCTGGGAGCTTTGTCAATTCAGCCCAAGCCATGAGCGACTCAGGCTACTCTCAGACTCTAGGAAGTCAGGTCCCTATTGACGTCTCGAAGACCCAAAGATTTAAGGACTGTGCACATAGCCCATGTGAATGAATGCTTACAGATTGGGGTTCGGCCCAGAGTTTCTATTTGCTTAGTGTTGTTATTCTAGAGCAGGGGCAGCAAACTTTTTCTGCAAAGGACTAGATGGGACTAGCCTATATTTGGGACTTTGCAGACGTGCAGTGTCTGTCGCTGCTGCTCACTTCTGCCCTTATAACACGAAAGCAGCCACAGACATCAGCCGATGGGCGTGGCCATATCCTGATAAGGCTTCGTTTATTGACATGGAAATTTGAATTTTGTATCACTTTCACATGTTGTGAAATATTCTACTTTTGACTTTTTTCCCCAACCATTTAAACATGTAACAGTCTTTCTCAGCCTATGGGCTGTACAACACAGGAGACAGGACAGTGTTGGCCTGTGAGGCATGGGATGTGAACCCCAATTTTAGAGGATTCTGTTCAAAAGATAAAGAATTACAGGAAAGATGATCTGATTTAGCTCTACGAAGAGTCTGAATAACTCGCATATACATAGCACTTTAATGTTAAGAAAATGCATCTTTTTTTTTAACATCTTTATTGGGGTATAATTGCTTTACAATGGTGTGTTAGTTTCTGCTTTATAACAAAGTGAATCATTTATACATATACATATATCCCCATATCTCTTCCCTCTTGCATCTCCCTCCCTCCCACCCTCCCTATCCCACTCCTCTAGGTGGTCACAAAGCACCGAGCTGATCTCCCTGTGCTATGCGGTTACTTCCCACTAGCTATCAGTTTTACATTTCGTAGTGTATATATGTCCATGCCACTCGCTGACTTTGTCCCAGCTTACCCTTCCCCCTCCCTGTGTCCTCAAGTCCATTCCCTAGTAGGTCTGTGTCTTTGTTCCCATCTTGGTTCTTCATGACCATTTTTTTTTTTTTTAGATTCATATATATGTCTTAGCATACGGTATTTGTTTTTCTCTTTCTGACTTAATTCACTCTGTATGACAGACTCTAGGTCCATCCACCTCACTATAAATAACTCAATTTCGTTTCTTTTTATGGCTGAGTAATATTCCATTGTATATATGTGCCACATCTCCTTTATCCATTCATCTGTTAATGGACACTTACGTTGCGTCCATGTCCTGGCTATTGTAAATAGTGCTGCAATGAACATTGTGGTACATGACTCTTTTTGAATTATGGTTTTCTCAGGGTATATGCCCGGTAGTGGGATTGCTGGGTCATATGGTAGTTCTATTTGTAGTTTTTTCATACTGCATACTGTCCTCCATAGCGGCTCTATCAATTTACATTCCCACCAACAGTGCAAGAGGGTTCCCTTTTCTCCACACTATCTCCAGCATTTATTGTTTGTAGTTTTTTTGATGTTGGCCATTCTGACCAGTGTGAGATGATATCTCGTAGTTTTTGTTTCGTTTTGTTTTGTTTTTTTGTGGTACGCAGGCTTCTCACTGCTGTGGCCTCTCCCATTGCGGAGTACAGGCTCCGGACGCGCAGGCTCAGCAGTCATGGCTCACGGGCCCAGCCGCTCCGCGGCATGTGGGATCCTCCCGGACTGGGGCACGAACCCGTGTCCCCTTCATCGGCAGGCAGACTCTCAACCACTGTGCCACCAGGGAAGCCTGATATCTCATAGTTTTGATGTGCATTTCTCTAATGATTAATGAAGTTGAGCATTCTTTCATCTGTTTGTTGGCAATCTGTATATCTTCTTTGGAGAAATGTCTGTTTAGGTCTTCTGCCCATTTTTGGACTGATTTGTTTGTTTTTTTCATATTGAGCTGCATGAGATGCTTATAAATTTTGGAGATTAATCCTTTGCCAGTTGCTTCATTTGCAAATATTTTCTCCCATTCTGAGGGTTGTCTTTTCGTCTTGTTTATGATTTCCTTTGATGTGCAAGAGTTTTTAAGTAAGAAAATGCATCTTGATCTTATTCAATACCCAGTACAACACTGTGAATTAAGTATTATTTTGCTGATGTCTAGATGAGGAAATTGAGGGTCAGAACTGACATGGCCAAGATCTCACAGTAAGTAGGAGGACCCAAGTTCAAACACAATGTTCCACCTCCAAAGGCAGAGATTTTCTCACTACATCTGTGGGAGCTTAGATTGTTCAATGCAGTTCACGGAGTATTTAGTAGGACTTTCGAGGCAGCGGGTGGGGGTGAGCACCTGGGCAGATGCACAGAGGCAGGAGAGTCAGGACCTCCTGGATGCTCCCTGTTTCCCTGAAGGCCATGGGCACACAGGAAATCAAGAGCTATGTTTCTCATCAGGAACAGGGCTGTCTTCCCAAGGAGGCAGACTGAGCCAAGTTCTGCGATGGGGTGTGATCACTCAGCCCCATCTCCGTGGCTGCTTGGATCCATAAGCCTCCAGAAGGTCAGCTGGCTTCCCTGGAGATGCAGAGGTCAGCCCAAGGCCTTCCTGTGCTATCTGACCCCCATGGAGTAGGCTCCCATCCACATGCAATGATATCAGGCACTCCTGCCCCCAAACGTTCTTCCACCTGGGAGTCACTGCCTGAGAGCACCCTTCAACTTCGTGCCATTTTTAAGGTTAAGTCCCTGGACGTAGGGTCCAGAGTGTGAGTTCTTATCTCCACCGAGGTGTCACACTGTGGTCTGACCATTGGCCACTTACTTCCTATGTCCACACATCAGTTTTCATCTGTCAAGTGGGATAGTAATGGCAACGTGGTGAGGAGTCAATGAAATGATGGTACCTGTGTAGTACCTGCTATGGGGGTGAACCCAACAGGTAGGACCTCCAAGAGGGTTCATTTCCTTCTTCCCTTGGATCCCAGTCTCTATCTTTATGTCTTCTTGTCCATGCTGTTCTGCCTACCTGGGATGCCTTTCCTTCTACCTTCATCTCCCTGGGAAACCTTCCTTAACCCTCTACCCAATGTATACACACACTTTGAGGTAGTCACTCCCTCACTGAGTAATGTTATGGACTGAATTGTATCCCCCCCTCCAAAAACAAAACAAAACAAAACAAAACCACAAGCTATGTCCTATTCCCCGGTACTCAGAATGTGACCTTATTTGGAAATGTGGTCTTTGCAGAAGAAATCAAGTCAAAATGAGGTCATTAGGGTGGGCCCTGATTCAGAATGGCTGAGGTTCTTTATAAAAAGGGGAAATTTAGACACAGAGACAGACAGTTACAGAGGGAAGATGATGTGGAGACAAGGGAGAAGGCAGTCATGTGACTGGAGTGGTGTATCTATCTACAAGGCAAGGAACACCAAAGATTATTGGCAAACACCAAAATATAGAAGAGACAAGGAATGACTCTCCTCTAGAGCCATCAGAGAGGGCATGACCCTACCAATACCTTAATTTCAGACTTCTGGCCTCCAGAATGGTGAGACTATAACTTTCTGGTTCTTAGTGAATGGCAGCCTTAAGAAACGAATAGAGACAAACTCTGTATCTCATTTGACATTTTCCCTGTGATGCTGAACTTTTATTTACATGCCCACCTCCTCTACTAGGTTGCTAGCTTATCTCTGTATCCCCAGGGTCTAGGCTTTGCTGGTTGGTGATCGACATTTGCTCCTTGAACTGAATTAAGGTTCCTTTGCCCTGAACGCTGAATCTGTGTCACTGTGATTATATGTGTGTAACTGCCTTGTTGGGAACCAAACCTCTCAACACCTTGATTTCAAACTTCTAGCCTCCAGTTCCAGGGGACAATAAATTTCTGTTGTGTAAGCCACCCAGTTTGTGGTCCTTTGTTATAACAACTACAAGCCAAATACCTTCACTCTAGATCAAAACTCCATGCCTTCATGGAGCTCACATTCTAGAAGGGAAGAGCAAACAATAAAACAAATGAGCAACGTGTGTAGAATATTGGATGACAATAAGTGTGATGGAGAAAAATAAAGCTGAGAAGGGGGTCAGAGGTGTAGGGGCATGGGGAGTGCTGTGATTTAAAATTGAATGGTCAGGGAAGGCTGCTCCAAAGAGGTTTGAGCAAAGGTCTGTATTGTAGGAACTGGGGGAGTCAAGAAATTTCCCTATAAAGACATCGTCTTTCACCTTTCTGCTGGACAGTAAACACTACAGTTTACAGTGCCCACCAGTTTAACAAAGGATTCGGCTACTCCTCAATTCCACTGTGAAACAGGTCTACATGTATGCAGCTCAGTTACAACCTAGCAATAACTTCAGGGCAGAAGCTGGCTGTCTCCCTACTTAAAACATGCTTTCTCTGCTGAGGCCTTACCTCTCCGTACCTCCCAACTTCCCTCTTAGACATGAGTTAATAATACCCTGATGGTTGGTCTGTAACCTCAGTAAGAATTAGAACTGATGTCATTTACTCATTTTGGAGAAAGGACTTGCTTTGAAGTCTTCTAACCTCTTTTGGTGAAGGTTTCCATTTTAGAAAAAAAGGTGGCAAACACCTCCCCCTACTTTTTTTGTATCTTCTTTATTCCTACACCAGGGAAAAGTTGGGAATTCTAAGATCCCATTTCAGTTACTATCTAACCTAGGTAGAAAACTTGACTTTCATCCCTGAATATTCTCTCCTCCTTATAGGTCCTTGGTCTTAATTATCATGGAAACATCTAATTCTTCCACTATTCCATGGCTTTTGCTGTGACTGTTCTGAGGTTTCAGTTGAGACTTGTTTTAAAAGACATGGACAGCTGACTGGTTCATAATACATTGGAATAGCTGGATCCAAACTAGTAAGAATAAGCTGTACAGGAATTAGCACTCAATATAAAATGTATAAACTTGTTGAAATCTTTTGGATGTGAATGTATTATTTCAAGTGGCTTATATTAAGATTTTCTCAGACTTACTTGGGTGTTAAGAGCAAACCCAAATGTGTATTTTTTGTTACGGAGCTCTGCCTTATAACTTTGTAATAAAGTTTCAGTATAGAAAAAATAAAATAAAAAGTCTGTAAAAGGTGAAGGATGACTCCAGAGAGATGTCCATGGACAGTGTGGTCCAAACCAAGGAAACAGCACATGTATCGAGTGCCTTTTGTATGCCACAGTGCTCAGCAGGGGGCCAGGCAGGATTGGGGGATGACTGAGAAAGCTATCATGGTAGGAGGGTCATTTGACCATTGTCTCAAAGCCTTCAGAGCCTCAAATATAGATGTTGACATCATCTCCCAATGAGATTATGCACAGACTCATGGTGATTGACTACAAGAATTGAATGAAGATTCTTCTGTAAGAATAATTTTTTTTAATAAATCTGTAACTTTCTTATGAATAGCATGAGTGAATTCAAGAAAAATAAGAGACAACCCCTGGCCTGGAGAGATGGGGGCTAGCTAGGAGAGGGGAGTATGTGAATAAAACATTTTAAAATGATGTTGTAAATGTCCTGATGGCAGCATAGGAGAGGCCTTTGGAGGGCTTTTTTTTTTTTTTTTTTTTTTTTGCGGTACGCGGGCCTCTCACTGCTGTGGCCTCTCCCGTTGCGGAGCACAGGCTCCGGAAGCGCAGGCTCAGCAGCCATGGCTCACGGGCCCAGCCGCTCCACAGCATGTGGGATCTTCCCGGACCGGGGCACGAACCCGCGTCCCCTGCATCGGCAGGCGGACTCTCAACCACTGCGCCACCAGGGAAGCCCTTGGAGGGCTTTTTAACATTCAAACATTTTTTTTAATTGTAAGGGAAACTTGAAGCAAAATTTTATACAGATGAGCGGTTTCCAGGTATAATTTGACATTAGTTACTTGGCCAGGAGTGGATTTAAAACACTAATTCAATGGAATTCCCTGGCAGTCCAGTGGTTAGGACTCGGTGCTCTCACTGCCAGGGGCCTGGGTTCGGTCCCTGGTTGGGGAACTAAGATTCCACAGGCCACTTGGCACAGCCAAAAACAAATAAATAAAAAAAAACACTAATTCACCTGAAACTAACACAACATTGTGAATCAACTATACTACAATAAATTTTTTTAAAAAACCAAACAAAACAAAAACAAAGGAGACACTGGGGGTGGACAGGAGGGAAGAGTTTGTGTTGGGTGGGTATTCTATTTATTCAGACTTCTATTTATTCAGACCAGAGCAGAACAAATGGATAGATTTAATAAAATAATAAGCTAAGATTCCATGCTTTTAAAAATAAATAAAATAAAATAGAACATTAAGTAATCTCTACTGGGTTCACGCCTCTCTAGCTGACAGGGTCTTCTCTAACCATGACCCTTGGGATCACTACCCTAAAATGTAAGTAGGGAATTCTTAGACAAAGAGAGATTCAAAGACCTGAAGATATTGCCTCCAACACACCCTAGCTCCTGTTCCAGCATCTTCCAGCTCCTTCCTCTTGTTCTCGCATGAGAGTAGGTCTCCTCAATCTTGTCCAGCTTCCTTGACCTATCTGTGCTTTCTCCCCATAGCTTGGTCCCTCCTTTTACTGACAAAGTTTTCAAGCCACTCCCACCATCTGCCTCCACTTCCTGACCACCATCTCTGCTCTGACTTACCCTACTTGCCTCCTTCTGTCTCCAGTCCCTGGGAAAAGCCTGTACCAAACCACCCAGCTTGGCATAAATGAGCTTTTGTTCAGTGCTTGCTCTTCTTGCCCTGGTTGCTGTATGTGGCATCATGGACCACCCCTTCCTCCTGAGATGTTTTCCTCCTTGACTTTCCAGACGACTCCTTACCCTAGTTCTTCTGTCTCAGACCTTTCTCACCATCTCCTTTGGCTTTCTTCCTCCTCTTTCCCTTTAAACAAGGGGATTCCCCAGAGTTCAGGCCCTTCTCAATCTACTCTCTTTCCCTTGAAAATATAACTCATGCTTATGGTTTCATCCCTCAGTTTTCTATCTGTAGCTCCATCCCTTACCTGTTCAGACAAACCAACTCCCTACCCCTATCTCTGTTATCTCATGCTACTACTAGCTCAAATTCAACATTTCTCAACCTGAACACAATTTCTTAGCCTCCAAATTGTTCCCTGTTCTGACTTCTTGACTCTCATTCATGGTAGCATGACCCTCGTTCTCATCCTGACCTGAAACTTTGTAGAAACTTTTGACACTTCACCTCTCCTAAGTTCCCCATATACAGTCAGTCAGCTGATTCTTCCTTCAAAATTTCTCTCTCAATAGAATAAATGGCTATTTATTCTCATTGCCACTGTCCTCTCTCATCAGCACTATACAACCAGTCATCACGTACGCCTTCTCCCACCTGCCATGGGACCTTCACACAGAGAAGCTACTTCCTTCCCACTCTGCTTACTCTGCTTCTATCATCCTTCAGTTCTCAACCTTAACATCACGTCCTTAAGGGAAACTTTCCTGCCCTCTCTGACTCTGTAAAATCCACACTCTGTTACATGAGCTCATAGCCCTCTCTTCCTCTCCAGGACTTACACTGTTGAAATTTTTGGTATGATGAATTGATTAATGTCAGCCTCCACCACCAAGCTGTCAGCTCCATCAGGTTGGAATCAGGTCTCTTTTTACTTGTCACTCTAACCCCGGCTTCTAGGCTGCTGCCTAAGACATAACAGACACTCTGCAAATATTTGTTTTGAATGAATGGCTTTTCCCATGTCACTCTCTAGAGCAGATTGTATTTTGCAAAAATGGCCCCAACAAGATTTTTGGTTCCATGTACTGTTCCTCCATCAAGAGCTAGGCTCTACTTTCCCTCCCTTACTAATTGGTCAAGACTTTGCCACTGTCCTGATGGACAGAATGTGTGGAGAGATGCTGCATCACTTTCAAAGCTGTGTTAGAAAAGGTATTACAGCTTTCTGGCTCTCTTGGGATGCTAATCCTTGGAACCCAGCCTCCATGTTACAAGGCAGCCCAGCCTACATGGAGTGGCCTTGAGTACATGTTCTGGCAGACAGACACAGCCAGGGATGTAGCCAACAGCCAGCATCAACTGCAGACATATGAGTAAACAAGACCTCAGATGATTCCAGCCCCAGTCACCACCAATTTTCAGTCTTCTAGCTAAAGCCCCAGTCATTAGGAAGCAAGGACAGATGGTCCCTGCTGTGCCTAGTGTAAATCCCTGATACATCTCACTCTGTGAGCATAACAAATGGTTGTTTTATCCACTATGTTTGGGCATAATTTATTCCACTGCGATAGATAGCTAAACCACTCCCTTATCACACTTGCAGTGCCACCCATTGCCTCTGGGACACAGTGCAAGATCCTTGGCTTGGCCTTCAAGGCCCTCAACAAGCTGGTTCCAACCTCTTTGTCTCCATTTATTGCCCTCTGGAGGAAACTTCTGCTCCTGTCAGATTTGTTTAGTCACCGCTTCACTAACATTTTCTATTCTTTCTTCGGTCCCTTGGACCTCACCTTTGCTCATGACTGGGATGGCCTCACCAAGCAGCCCAGCGAAACTCTCTTCACCTCTCAAGGTTCAGCTGTCTGTGATTCCTCCCCACAGCCTCTAGGAACATCCCAGGTAAACAAGGCTCTCACTCTCCCTGGAATTTAGAGCTTTCATTATCTTGCTCTATCATTTTCTAAAGGGAAAAACAAGATCCGTGATCTTAACATTTTTTTTAATGATTTGTGCATTTACTTACAAGGAAAATTGGATAAAGAAATTGAAACTTAAATCCATTTATTCATATATTTAATGAATAGCTTTCCCTGAAAACTATAAGATTGAAACCTCACAAAGTAGGTACGATTATTTTCCCCATTTTACAGATGAGGGAACTGAGAATTAGAAAGATTGAGTAAATTGCCTATAGTCATACATCTAATATTTGGTGGGACTAGGATTCAAACCTAGATCCTCTAAGCCAGATCTTAATCACTGCTTCCCCTGGTAATAAAATATGTATTGTCTTGTATTATGTTTTCATATTTCATGTTTTCCTTTTATAAATCAACTCTTTATTGCAAAAATTAATACATGCACATGATAATATAATAAAAAATATCAAATAGCTCCAAAATGTATGCAATATAAGAGTAGATCTCTCTTCAAATCCAGGCTCTATCCCCCTTCCCTAAAAGCAACCACTGCTGATGGTTTTTTTCTGTACTTCCAGAAATGTATGTGCACATACAAGCATCCCTTTATTGTACAAAGGGAGCATACTATTTACATCTTTTTCTTTGTAATGTCTCTTGACAAGTGTTCCAAGTCAACATATATGGAGATCTTTATATCCTTTTTCCTGGCTTCATAACATTCCAAGGCAAGACCGCACCATTGGTTATTCAACAAGCTCCCTGTTAATGATCTCATAGTAGACAGAGCTATTGAGAGAGAGAGAGAGAGAAAGGACTTTGGATGGAAAATTACAGTAAAATGAGAAGGAGCAAGGGAGACAAGTAGTACTAAAGGAGGAAATGCCTGATTCCCAGGCATGTTGCAAAGAGAAAGAAAGCCTGGCTGGGGAATAGAAGTGAAAACAGAGGAGTTTCTGAATACATTGTGTAAAAGTGGGTCCAAGAAGAAGTGGGGGGGAGTCACCCCTGCAGGCTCAGGGAGATGAGAATTTGCCCTCTAACATCCTCTTTCTTGATGATTTCATCACCATTCCTTATGCTCTCCCCTTTGCCAACCCATCATTAAAAAAAAAAAAATTACCCCACCCAAAAGAAAACAAACATGTTACTATTTATTCATGCAGGAAGGCCCACTGGACACAATAGACAGCAGCACCAGCCCTAATTAAACGAAATGGGGCAGGTGTAATTCAAACCGCCTAGGGAAAATATAACCTGCCACCAAAAAAAATTCCCACCGTTCAGACCACAGGGAGATCAGACCAGCCTCCCGCCCAGGTTCCCAAGCAGAAAGGCTGGAGTCAGGGTAGCAAGACAAGAGAAGGTCGATTTCTTGCCAGCAATCTCCTCCCCCGCCTCTTAGCTCCATGCACCCCCCAACCCCTCTCAGCTTGTTAACTGACAGATCAGAGCTGCTCCCTTTGTAGGCTGGATTGTTTAGCTCATTCATCCATGGAAAATGGTTCAGTTCAGATTCCAGGCTGAGGCAACCAGACACCCACTGTAAATCCAAGCTTGGGGATTGTATCTCGTTCGCTGCTTCCAGACACATAAACTGCATCTCTCCTCCTCCCCGCTCAGCTTTCCTCTCAGCCTGGAAGGGACTTCAGAGAGGGTCCAAGGTGGACCCTCCACTTAGAGCAGATCCAGACCTAAGGGATGGGGAGGGATTCTGGAGAAACTTTCAACTGGCCTCTTAATTTAGACATGGACACTGAGAGTCAGAAACAAGCTTGACCTAAGGATGCTCCCTGGGTACCAGTGAAGAGCACGCAGCCAAATGAAAATCTGACTGCATTCTCCACATTCCTCTCACCAGCTGCAGATGGGCTCTGGAATTAGACCTGCCCTGATTCAAACCCCAACTGTACAACTAATTAACTATGCAAGTTTGGGTAAATTGCTTAATTTCTTTCTGCCTTCATCTTCTTACCTATAAAATGGGAGAATAATCCCTCTCCTCTCTCCCTCATAGGATTATTGAAAAATTAAATGGGAAACCCATGTAAAGTTCTTGGCAATAGTAAGGGTTCCATAAGTGTGAGCTCGTTCCCTTCCCCCAGAAAAAGAGTCCTTACCTACCCACTTTGACCTCACTCCAGTCTTCCCTTCCAGGGTCCATTGTAGAAGTGGGTGACCTCATGCAGAGGGTGATTAATGAGCACTAGACAGGCTCCCCACCTGTTCAAGAATGTCTCCACCACTCCCATGCCAGCTGTCTGAAACACACCACTCACGAGTCATTCTTATAGGCTGAGAGGGCTTCAGGACCTGTTAGCTGCAGTGGCTGTAAATCTTAGTCACTCTCATTTACAGAAGGGGGCAATTGTGCAGATAACCTGAAAAATGCAGCTCTGCCTTGCCATGGGATTTCAAATGCATTGGGAACTCATGGTCCACCCCCAAAAGCAAAACCACACATGACTCTGATTCCATCCTTGCAGAGCCGGAGCAGAGCCAGGACCTGACCCCTCAGGGGCTAGAAATGCCTCTTCCCCCAGCCCTCACCCCCGCCCTGCTCCTGTCCAGGTGGAGCCAGTCCCATTAGCTTGACCTTGCCGCTGAGCTCCAGTTTCCAGCCATTTCATCACCTCCGAACCCTCTCCAAGTTCCCTGTGTCCCTCTCAAGCTGCCCGTCAGTCAACACTCATTACTGAGCTCCAGCTCTGTTCAGATGACTGTACTCAAAGCTGGACAAGGGGTGGGAGCCAGAGTCTGGCCAGGGTGGACAGAGTATCCTGGGGAGATGACCTCATGGGCCCTTCCTCCACCGAGTATTTTTAGGCCACTTCCCTCCTTCTCTCACTTAGCTTCCATGGACTTCCAGTGCAATCCAGAACTCCCCAAAATCCCCAAAAGTGCTGCAACTCTTCTCATCATTTTCAAAAGCTTATGTGACAGAAACAATAAATACTCCTTCATACACTCAACTCCTGCTTTGAGGAACTGGTTCCTTTTCATCTCTACCCCACTTCTTTTCAGAAGATAAGGACTGACTCTTGTCCTCAAATAACCAGGAACTCAGAGCATCCTCCTCAAGGCAGGCAGTCCCACCCACCTCCATGGTGTGGCCCTTGCTCGTGTGGCTGTGTTGTGGATTCCTTTGTTGTTAACCTAGTTTCAAGTCATACAGCCTAAAATCCTGGGAGCAGCCCTTCTCTCTGGTGTATGGAGAGACCCAGATCTTTTTGGAAAATTCCAGGTAAGCAGCATCCAGAAACCCCAGGCTCTAATTAGGAGCAGTATGTATGGATGAGAACTTGAGTCTGGGACCCAGGGTGTCAGGGTCTCTGTCTAGTCCCACCTTCACTTTGCCTGCCTTTTTGGAGAAGTTAACTGCTCTGATTTTTCTCCTGAACAGTCTGAAAATATTCTCTCCTCTTTGCTTTGCTTTGCTTTTTTTTTTTTAACCCCCAAAGCACTTGACCAGAAATTTACAAGTGCAGCCACAAGAGGATGCAGCTCAGGACCTTGAGATGGAGGTGATTTTGACGCTGCCAGACTCAGCAACCCATCTCCTCCTCCCTTTACGCTCTATCTCATCAGCTACATGCGCCTAATCTAAACTGAGCTCTAGGAAACCAGCTCCAGGCCATGCTCTGGCCACGGCTGCCAACCCCTCAATGAGTGCTGAATAGTGAGAAAACCCTCACAGCCTGGGATGAGAAGGGAGGGAGAGACAACGCAGGAGGTAAGAAGCGTCCTGTCTCACCCCACCTCACCCAACTCCAGGGAAGATAGACACCAAACGGAAAGCAGTGCTGAGCAAACAGCTGGCTCTCAGTAAATATGTGTCGATTTCTCCTGGGTGATAAATGTTACCGAAGTCCAAGAGGGACTGGAGCGGGAGGTGGCAGAGCTTCACGCACGCCCTGTGTAGTCAGGTAGGATTTGAATCAGTGGGAAACTAGGGGCAGCTCCAGCTGAGTTCAGGGCTCGGCATAGAGCACCAGTCAGTAGTCCCAGATGACAGATTTGTGTGTCTCGTCTGCGATGTTCTTCTTGCCCAGAATAGCATCTGCCCACATCCACTGACACGGTCTCCAGATCAAAGGCACCCCCTTGTGAGCAGTCCCCAACCCCGAGATCCAAAGGCTCTCCCCCACCTCAGGGCACTTTGCTCAGAGCTCTTGGAAGACACTTATCTCCTCTCGCTGCAGAACAGGCAGGCACCAGCAGGGCAGCCCCTTTGGCAGGCATCTGGTATGTAACTGCCCCTTGCGGCCTTTGCAAAATCAGAGGCACCCTGGCCGGGAGCCAGGACAGGCGGCTGGAAAGTGGCAGCGTCCAGGGGAGATGGTCAAGGGGACTGATTTGTGCAGCGCTCACGAGGCATTCTTCAGGGGTTCCAAAACCTATCTGGGACAAAGTAGAGGGAGCACTGCATAGAGTTGCCAAGACACATCAGCTAGAGCAGATGTGTTTGGGAACTTGCTGTGACCCGATTTTTTCCCCAATCAGGTAATCCCTGGAAGGTGAGATTACGTGCAAATGTTTGCGTTCCATCCAGGAGTACAGGTTGCTTCACAACTCCCAGTTTTATCATCCCCAGATCCTGTTTGAATTTTATCACCCCTAGCAGGGGTGGAGGGCAGAGCCCAACCCAGAAGAAGGAGCCTCTCATCTGAGAATGTAGGAAATATTGAAATCAATAAAGCAAACAAAGCTAAATATATATGGCCAAGGCAGGTGTATCATAGAAGCTGGGCTGGGGGCACTCCAGAGCCACACTGCCTGTTTCAAACCCCAGCTCCTACTGCTCACTCTCCTGCTGTGACCTCTCTATTCCTCAGTTTCCTCATCCACAAAGTGAGGATAATTTCGTTGCATGGATTAAATGAGTTAATATATGTAAAGTGCTATACATTTGCTATGTTGTTATTGTTGTTATTCATATCCATTGCCACAACTGAAGAGGCCACAAGCAGAACTTGAACGTCAGTGTGAGAGCTAAGAAGGAAGCGTCAGGAAGGAGTGAGAGAGAAATGTAGCTTCAGAGATGTGGGAAAATCCAAGATATACTGTTAAGTGAAATAGAACAAGGTGAAACAGTATATATTTTATGATATTATTTAAGAAAAAATAAATAAAATACAAGGATTTAAATGTAATGCTTTTTAAATGAAGTATAGTTGTTTTACAATGTTGTATTAGTTTCAGGTGTACAGCAAAGTGATTCAGATATATATATATATGTATTTTTTTTCAGATTACTTTCCATTATAGGTTATTACAAGATATTGAGTGTAGTTCCCTGTGCTATACAGTAGGTACTTGTTGGTTATCTATTTTATATATAGTAGCGTGTATATGTTAATCCCAACCTCCTAATTCATCCCCCCCCAAAATACTGCTTTTTATACAAGAAATATTTGTGGAAATATACCCTAAAAATTGGGAAGAGAAACTGGGGAAATAGGATGAGCAGGAAAGGAGCGTTTGCTTGTCACTGTCAGCCTTCTTATATTGCATAAAAGTTTGCCATAGGGTATAGGACGTTTTTATTTAACATAAATAGGCAAGTGGTTGGATGGATGGTGAATGAGGAACAATCTAAAGCAATTGCTTAAATCCGCTATTGTGATTAGGTTTGGTGTGTTGGTCATCGTATCACGAGAGGGTGACTAAACCTCATTTTCAGTGTCAGGAATGGACAGGTATCTCTTTCCTCTTCATAAAAAAAAAATAGGAGCTATCAAAAGTTTATATTTGGATCTGTTAGAAATTATTTACTGGATCAGATCAAGTCCCTCCTCAACCTTCCATGTCAGATCACTTATAAAGAGAGAAAGGGCAGGGCAGCATCATCTGGTCACCTGTAAAGACAGAAGAAGTAGCCCCAGGGAGTGGAATAGGGACAGGACAAGACTGTGAGCTCCCTCAGGGCTCAACCGAGTTCATGTCATCATTGCAGCAGGCGCTGAAGTTCTGAGAAGTGGCTCCGTGAAGCATCTTACATGGAGATTAGGTTCCAAAGTCAGCATCTAAAGCAACGATGTCGTGAGACCAACATGAGCTTCCAATTCCATTCACCCCAGAGTGCACACCATCTCTCAGCAGGTCCAGCAAAGCCTGTTTTAATTCCAGCGTAGAAAGAGATCCGAGTCTCTGATTGTACAGCCAGTGAGGTCGCTGAGCAGTGTTTAGGGGCCATGGTGTAAACCTAGAGCCACCCTTAACCTAGTGAGCTTCTCACAGTGGGGCAGGCGCTCGGGGACAGAGGCTAGAAGCTGCTGGCAGATGGACACACCCACCTCAGGCTCACTTCACCACATACACCATTGTAACTGGCTCACTGTTTCTTTCTTGCTCTCTTTTAATTTCATACATATGAATTCACATTATTTAATGTGACTCCAATTCAATGGTTGCTTATTGCTCAACGACTAAAAGGGAACATCTAACAGATAAAGAGGTAGATGACCCAGAACACCACCACCCCCACTGTCATAGAAAATATAGTCATAGAAATAAAAAGGAGGTATTAATAATTGTGATTTACCTGCAATTCCACTGTTGGAGGTGAGCTGGAATAAGATCATGATAACCCAGGGAAGAAGACAACTGCTGAGACATCATCTTCATGTCACTAATTAAACAACATCAAATAAGTAGATACTGACCATTTGAACTGCAAGAACTTCAGGACATTGGCCAGAGTCATCTCAAAGCCATCAGTTTTCCTCCTGAAGCCCTCGAGGAGAATTGGAGGGGGCAGCATAGATTGAAAGGACAAACAGAGCATTTACTAAGCAAAAACAATGTGTCAGGCAGGATACCGGGATCTGGGCAGAACCACCGTGGAAGAAAAACCAAGATCACCAGTTTCCAGGAGTCTACTGTCCAACGGAAGCCATAGGGAGATGGGCAAGTACTAACACCACACTTCAGTGTGTAGCATAACAAATGTAAGTGCAGAGAGGAGGGAGCAACTATGTCTCTTGAAAGGAGAGCCCAGGGAAGTGACGTTTTTTTCAGCCCAGCTTGGCTCCTTCACAGCACCTACTGCCAGGACACACCCCCTGCAAAGCCATTTCTGGACTGAGATATGCACCGCTGATCCTAAACTTCCCCCATCTCTGCCATCCTAGTCACAGGTTCTCCACGATGTCTCAAGCCCTATGCTCACTCGGTTCTCTGTCTTTGATCATGGCATGGCCTTGACTCCTCCAGACCACCACTGAACTGTCCATCCCGGCAGAGCTGCTCAGAGCATTGCCCCTGATGCCCTGTAGGGCTCTCCCTACTCCAGGGACACTCCTTCCTCACACTCATCCCCCACCAGGGTGACACACAAGCACATTCAAGCTGGTCCTCCAAGTCAAATAGGAGTTTACTGAGTGGAGAAGAGGCATGGCTTTGCAGGTAGAGGGAGGTGTGTGGAAAGGGGCCAAGGTGCAAAGCAGTGTGAGTGTGGGGATTCAGGAGAGCCTCTGTGGTTGGCACATATGGTGGACGGCAGGGTCTGCATGGAGGGATGACAGCCCTGTTCATCAGTTTCACATGAACAAGCTGTCCATTTTCCTGCTTCTAATCTCTCCCCTCTCCAACTCCACCTGCACATCTCTGCCGAATGAAGCTTTGAAGTTCCCTAAAATACTGCTTTCACCAAATTACTCAAGGAACTTCGGAGTCTCTCTGCTTGTGGAGTCAAGTCCAAGCGCCCTACCCTGGATTTCTGGGCATTTCGGTTGGTTCCATGGCACCTGCTCATTATTCTCCAGCAGAAGTTCTCCAAGGCATGCTCTTCTCCAGCAGGGAGATCATCTCATTGCCTCCCACACATGTCAAGGTCACCCCTGCCTCCAGGCCTTTGCTGATTCTGTCCTCCAAGTCTGGAAAGACCTCAAGCCGCTTCTCCACAATCAATTTACTTTTTCTCGTGATCCAGCTGGAATCCCACCTCCTATAGTAAGCTTTACTTGACTATTCCAGTGCTCTTCCCTTCCCATCAATTAAGTCCCTCGTTTAATGTGTCATTTAAAGCTTGTGTTTCCTTATTTATTTTCATTTTGGAATAGCTGTCCATTGGTGAAAGTGGGGTGTTAAAGTCCTCTGTTATGATTGTGTCACTGTCGATTTCTCCTTTTATGGCTGTTAGCATTTGCCTTATGTATTGAGGTGCTCCTATGTTGGGTGCATAAATATTTACAATTGTTATATCTTCTTCTTGGATTGATCCCTTGATCATTATGTAGTGTCCTTCTTTGTCTCTTGTAATACTCTTTATTTTAAAGTCTATTTTGTCGGATATGAGAATTGCTACTCCAGCTCTTTTGATTTCCATTTGCATGGAATATCTTTTTCCGTCCTGTCACTTTCAGTCTGTATGTGTCGCTAGGTCTGAAGTGGGTCTCCTCTAGATAGCATATATATGGGTCTTGTTTTTGTATCCATTCAGCCAGTCTATGTCTTTTGGTTGGAGCATTTAATTAATTGATTTTAATTAATTTAATTAATTAAATTTAATTAATTAATTTAATTAATGTAAATTAATTTAATTTACATTTATGGTAATTATCGATATGTATGTTCCTATTACCATTTTCTTAATTGTTTGGGGGTTGTTATTGTAGGTCTTTTCCTTCTCTTGTGTTTCCTGCCTAGAGAAGTTCCTTTAACATTTGTTGTAAAGCTGGTTTGGTGGTGCTGAATTCTCTTAACTTTTATTTGTCTCTAAAGGTTTTAATTTCTCCATCAAATCTGAATGAGATCCTTGCTGGGTAGAGTAATTTTGGTTATAATTTTTTCTCTTTTGTCACCTTACATATGTCCTGCCATTCCTTTCTGGCTTGCAGAGTTTCTGCTGGAAGATCAGTGTTAACCTTATGGGGATTCCCTTGTATGTTATTTGTTGCTTTTCCCTTGCTGCTTTTAATATTTTTTCTTTGTATTTAATTTTTAATAGTTTGATTAATATGTGTCTTGGCATGTTTCTCCTTGGATTTATCTTGTATGGGACTCTCTGCACTTCCTGGACTTAATTGACTATTTCCTTTCCCATATTAGGGAAGTTTTCAACTATAATCTCTTCAAATATTTTCTCAGACACTTTCTTTTTCTCTTCTTCTTCTGAGACCCCTATAATTTGAATGTTGGTGCATTTAATGTTGGCCCAGAGGTCTCTGAGACTGTCCTCAATTTTTTCATTCTTTTTTCCTTATTCTGCTCTGCGGTAGTTATTCCCACTATTTTACCTTCCAGGTCACTTATTCATTCTTCTGCCTCAGTTATTCTGTTATTGAATCCTTCTAGAGAATTTTTAATTTCATTTATTTTGCTGTTCATCATTGTTTGTTTGAGCTTTAGTTCTTCTAGGTCCTTGTTAAACGTTTCTTGTATTTTCTCCATTCTATTTCCAAGATTTTGGATCATCTTTACTATCATTACTGTGAATTCTTTTTCAGGTAGACTGCCTATGTCCTCTTCATTTGTTTGGTCTGCTGGGTTTTTACCTGCTCCTTCATCTGCTGCTTATTTCTCTGACTTCCCATTTTGCTTAACTTACTGTGTTTGTGGTCTCCTTTTCACAGGCTGCAGGTTCATAGTTCCTGATGTTTTTGGTGTCTGCTCCCAGTGGGTAAGGTTTGTTCAGTGGCTTGTGTAGGCTTCCTAATGGAGGGGACTGGAGCCTGTGTTCTGGGGGGTGGGGCTGGATCTTGTCTTTCTGGTGGGCAGGGCTGCATCCGGTGGTGTATTTTGGAGTGTCTGTGAACTTTATATGATTTTAGGCAGCCCCTCTGCTAGTGGGTGGGGTTGTGTTCCTGTCTTGCTAGTTGTTTGGCATGCGACGTCAGCACTGGAGCTTGTAGTCCATTGGGTGGAGCTGGGTCTTAGTGTCAAGACAGAGATCTCTGGGAGAGCTCTCGCTGATTGATATTATGTGGGTCCAGGAGGTCTCTGGGGGTCCAATGTCCTGAACTTGGCTCTCCCGCCTCAGAGGCTCAGGCCTGACACCAGGCTGGAGCACCAAGACCCTGTCAGCCACACAGCAGATGAGTGGTTTATTACTGAGAATATTAAAGCACAGGAACCAACAGCCAGATGAAGAGATTCATAGGGTGAGGTCAAAAACAAAGAAACTTCAGTCCTCTTAGAGTTTGGAGCCCAGAACAGTAGCATGTGGAGGCATTCTGCTTCACCAGCCTGGAAGCTCTCTGAAACCCCGCCTTTTGGATTTTAATGGTGGTTGCATATAGGGCTTAGTACAGGACATAGCACAGCAATACTTAGAATAATTGCAAGGTTTTTTTTTCCTAAAACTAAGTAAACTCCATATGGTAAACATCAGTTATGCATTAATTAGCACTTAAGGCTTTGATTTTAAAGATTTGGAATATGGAACACTATCCTTAAAGTTCCTAATCGTGAATATTCTACAATATGGAGGTCATGTGACAATAAAAGAAATCATGGGATCCTCAGTGATGAAAAAAAGGGGAGAACTTCTCATTTAATCCAACCTCTTAATTTTTCAGAGTCCGAAGTCACTGGAGAAGCCATAAGGCACAGATCCTACCCCCCTCATCTGGTTCCCTGCTAAGGTAGAGGCATTAGAATAGGAATCAGCTCCTACACATCTTCAGGATGTGAGAACATTCCCCTGGATGGATTAGGAATCTGGTCAAATGTAGAAATTCTGAGGTTTTTTTTTTTGGCTTTTGAATCTGATTTGATGTCAAGCAAAACAACTGGGTGAAATATTGCAGGTCTGCCCCTGACCCACCTCCTTCCTTTACTCACCATCATCAAAGTCAACAGGCATTTATTAATAAGCATGTATGCCTGACACTGTGCTTGGTTCTTTGCAGGGGAAATGCAAGATTCCTTGACCTGTGGGAGTGGACAAGCTCAGGCAAAGTCTTGCTGAGCTATTCCAGGCAGCCCCAGGGAGGAATAAGAGGTGGAGGGGAGAGGAGGAGACAGAGAAGGGGCCAGGATCCCAATCCGGAGTGGAGACTGAGAGTGTGGACAGTACCTGATAAGATCAACCTGGGCTACAGTCTTGCAGGCTGCGTGGGGGATTAACAACTCCATGAGCTAGAGTCCTATTTACACTCTTCTTTATGCTAATCATTTGCTGGATGAAGTACAGCATTGTGTTCCACCCAATGTATTTCAAGCTGGAGTTCAGGTTGAACCTGACTCCCCAGGGAGAAGTCTATCAAATCCGAAAAATGCTTAATTTAGTCATAGGCAGTAATAGTGCCCCCAATAAGGCTGAACCTTTTGAAAGGAATTATCTTTCAGAATGGTTGCTTACACACACACACACACACACACACACACACACACACAGAAAAAAAAAAAAAAAAAAAAAAAAACCACCTCCCTGGATCTATAAATTGTGCTTCTTGGCTACAGACCATGTCACTGATCTCTGGGGTTATACATGCAGGCCCAGGGTAAATTCATTGAGAGAAAGAGAGCTAAAAGAAACCAAATATAAATGTAACTCCTTTTAAGGTGACCTGGAGGCCTTCCTGCAGGAGGTGTGGTTTGTCAGGAGCTAATTACAAGTCCCAAGCTCTACCTTGTTCGTGAATATAGTTATGGAACCAAGTACTCAGAAAGTGTAGGCATTCTTCTGGGAAGAGAAAAGTAACTTTCTGGTGTCTTACAATAATTAGACTGGGGAGAGCCTGAGAATTCTGTTTTGTTCACCCTTTGTCATTCTTTCCATCTACACGTCTTTAGATCAATTTTTAGAATCTCTAACATATGGCATTTATTTTCTCTTCTCCATTCGGGGGCAGGGTGCACTCATAGCTCTTCCTCAAGCTTCTCAGCCCCACTTCCCCAGCCTCTGTGAGGCCCAAAGGGGCCCAAAGTTTCCCTAGTTTTGACAAAATGTTATCCTGGAACTCAGAAACCAGAAAGTAAGCAAAATGAAACCCCTAACCCGGTCCCTGGAGAAGGACAGGCTGCTGTGAGCCCAGAGGTTGCCTGCCTTGCCCACCCCCCCACTCTCCCCCTCCCCCACAAAGCCCAGGCTCCTTCCTCCCCAGGGACGGGGATGGCCCCCACCCCACCCCCCCCAGCCTCGCTCCTGTCACCCGCCTGGAGGAGTTAAAACAAACAGTCTTTTGGAAACTCAGTGAAAGAAAACGGCTGAGTCAGGCCTTCTGTTTAAATAGTCCCCACCTGTTCTCCCGGCCCTGGCCTCCCCCGCTCCCACCCTGGGCTCCCCCACTTCCCTTTCTCTTTTCTTTCTTTTCCCCTTTGTTGCTCATTTTCAAAAGAGCAGAGTTGACAGCTCTTGCCTTGAGCAAAGCCAACCCCGGGAGCCAGCCAGGAGCCACCTCGTGCTGCTGACCCAGCGCTCTCTCCCCGTGGCTCCCTCACCACAGCCTGCACGTGGCTGGGTGCGGTCAACGGGGAGGGGGAGAGAAAGGGGGGCCGTAGTTCCCAAGAAAGAGAGCCCCATGCCCTCCTTTTACCCTCCCCTCCCCCTCCAACTCCCCCACCAAGACCCAGCACCCAGGCACCCTCTACCCGGCATCCAGGCACCCTCTGCCCAGCAGAATTCCTGAAGCCTGTGGAAGGGGAGACATGAGAGACAGGGTGTGAGAGAGGACAAAGGAAGACAGACAGACCTTTACCGAGGGATGTGCCGTCTTATCTGGAACCCTCAGTGGCCCCATACACTTGATGCTGTGTGTGAAACTAACTTCTCGGCACTGGAGGAGATGATTTAGTTGCCCATATTCAAAAACATACAAAATGTTTCCAAAGTGGCATAAGCTGAGTTAGAGACAAAGCCCTGAACCCACTAACTGCCTTCAGGGCACATGTGCAGGTTTCTAGAACTCCCCTGTGCCTCCTTGGAAGGCAGCAACATCTCCAAGTCTGTTGCTGGCTCTGTAAGTCAAAAGCATTTTTTTAAATTAAATTGTCTTACAACTGCACATGAATCTACAGTTCTGAGAAAATAGGAGGTTCATGTACAGTTATAAAAAATAATACAGAGAGATTTCCTGTGCCATTTACTTAAGTCCCGCAGTGTTACATCTTGCAAGACCATAGTACACTATCACAACTAGGATGCTGCTATTTCTACAGTCAAGATATAGAACATTTCCCTCACTACAAGGGTCCCTTGTCTTGCCCTTCTAGAACCACACCCACCTCCTCCCATTCTACCCCCTCCTTAACCCCGGGCAACCACCAATCTGCTCTCCATTTCTAAAATTCTGTTATTTCAAGAATGTTATATACCTTTGCATCAAAAAGAATAAAATACCTAGGAACAAACTTACCTAAGGAGGAAAAAGACCTGTACTCCAAAAACTATAAGATGCTGATGAAAGAAATTGAAGATGACACAAACAGATGGAAAGATATACCATGTTCGTGGATTGGATGAATCAATATTGTCAAAATGACTATACTACCCAAGGCAATCTACAGATTCAATGCAATCTCTATCAAATTACCAATGGCATTTTTCACAGAACTAGAACAAATTTTTTTTTAATTTGTATGAAAATGCAAAAGACCCGAAATAGCCAAAGCAATCTTGAGAAAGAAAAATGAAGCTGGAGGAATCAGGCTCCCTGACTTCAGACTATACTACAAAGCTACAGTAATCAAGACAGTATGGTACTGGCACAAAAACAGAAATATAGATCAATGGAACAGGATAAAAAGCCCAGAAATAAACCCACACACCTATGTCAATTAATGTATGACAAAGGAGGCAAAAGTATACAATGCAGAAAAGACAGGCTCTTCAATAAGTTGTGCTGGGAAAACTGGACAGCTACATGTAAGAGTGAAATTAGAACATTCTCCAACACCATACACAAAAATAAATTCAAAATGGATTAAAGACCAAAATGTAAGACCGGATACTATAAAACTCCTAGAGGAAAACATAAGCAGAACACTCTTTGCCATAAATTGCAGCAATATCTTTTTGGATTTGTCTCCTAGAGAAATGGAAATAAAAACAAAATAAACAAATGGAACCTAATCAAACTTAAAAGCTTTTGCACAGCAAAGGAAACCATAAACAAAATGAAAAGACAACCCTCAGAACGGGAGAAAACATTTGCAAATGATGCAACCGAAAAGGGATTAATCACCAAAATATACATCTTCTACAGCTCAATATCAAAAAAACAAACAACCCAATCAAAAAAATGGGCAGAAGCTCTAAATAGACATTTCTCCAAAGAATACATACAGATGGCCAAGAGGCATATGAAAAGATGCTCAACATCACTAATTATTAGAGAAATGTAAGTCAAAACTACAATGAGGGCACATCCCTGGTGGTCCAGTGGTTAAGAATCCGTCTTCCAATGGAGGGGATGGGGGTTCGATGCCTGGTCAGGGAACTAAGATCCCACATGCCACAGGGCAACTAAGCCCACATGCTCTAAAGCCCTCATGCCACAGCTAGAGAGCCCGTGCACCGCAACTACTGAGCCTGCCTGCCCTGGAGCCCACGTGCCACAACTAGAGAGAAGCCTGCGTGCTGCAGCGAGGAGCCCATGTGCTGCAACAAAAGATCCTGCATGCCACAACAAAGATCCCACATGCTGTAACTAAGATCCGATGCAGCCAAATAAATAAATATTAAAAAAAAAAACTACAATGAGGTATCACCTTACACTGATCGGAATGACCATCATCAAAAAGTCTACAAGTAATAAATGCTGGAGAGGGTGTGGAGAAAAAGGAACTCTCCTACACTGTTGGTGAGAATGTAAACTTGTTCAGCCACTGTGGAGAGCAGTATGGAAGTTCCTTATAAAATAAAGCTACCATATGATCCTGAAATGCCACTCCTGGGCATATATCCACAGAAAACTCTAACTTGAAAAGATACATGCACCCCAATGTTCATTGCAGCACTATTTACAATAGCCAAGACATGGAAGCAACCTAAATGTCCATCAACAGATGAATGGATAAAGAAGATGTGGAATATATATAATGAAATATCACTCAACCATAAAAAAGCATGAAATAATGCCATTTGCAGCAACATGGATGGACTTAGAGATTATCATACTAAGTGAAGTAAGCCAGACAGAGGAAGATAAATATCACATACCACTTATATGTGCAACCTAAAAAGAAAAAAGATACAAATAAACATATGGAAACAGACCCACAGACATAGAAAACAAACTTATAGTTACCAAGGGGGAAAGGGGGGAGAGATAAATTAGGAGCTTGGGATTAACATATACACACTACTATATATAAAATAGATAACCAACAAGGACCTACTGTATAGCACAGAGAACTATACTCAATATTTTGTAATAACCTATAAGGGAAAAGAATCTGAAAAAGAATTTGAATCACTTTGACCGAATCACTGAATCACTTTGCTGTACACCTGAAACTGGCAAAACATTGTAAGTCAACTATACTTCAAAAAAAATTTTTTTAAAGAATGTTATATAAATGGGGTAATACAGTAGGAAAAGTTTTGAGCTTGCTTTTTTATATTCTGCATAATTCTCTAGAGATTGATCCAAGTAGTTGTGTATATCAAACGTTCCCTCCTCTTTCTTGCTGAGTAGTTTTCCATCATATGGACGGACCACAATTTGTTTAACCATTCACCTGTTGAAGAACATCTGAGTTGTTTCCAGTTTTTTCCTATTACAAAGAAAGTTGCTGTAAACATTCTTTATATATATATAATTTATTTATTTGGCTGTGTCAAGTCTTAGTTGCAGCACACGGACTCTTCGTTGTGGCACATGGGCTTCTCTCTAGTTGTGGCACGTGGGCTCAGTAGTTGCAGTGTGCGGGCTTACTTGCCCCACGGCATGTGGGATCTTAGTTCCCCAACCAGGGATCGAACTACGTCCCCTGCACTGGTAGGCGGATTTTTAACCACTGGATCACCAGGCAAGTCCCTAAACATTCATTTTTATGTGAAGATAAGCCTTCATTTCTCTGAGTAAATGCCAATTGCTGGGTTCTATGGTAATTGCATGTTTAGTAGTACACCTTTTAAAACTCTTCTCTAAAACTACCCCTTATGCACTTCTAGGAGTGTTCCAGGCTGGAAGGTAAGCAGAAGTAGAGCTACAAGTAGAAGGAGGATGTCTGTGAGACCTTAATTCATGGAGCTGAGTTGCTGCCAAAACACACAGCCTGTGCGTGCACTGGATGGTGAAAGTGGTCCAGGAGAAAAACCAAGTATGGAAGGCAGAATAATGGCTCCCGAAGATGACCATGCCCCAATCCCCAGAACCTGTGAGTTACATGGCAAAGAGGAGTAAAGTTTGCAGATGGAACTAAGGTTACTAAACAGCTGACTTGAGATGGAAGAATGGATGATATGCAAGTGGGGCCAATGTAATCACAGGGTCCTTAAAAGTAGAAAAGGAAGGCAGGAGAGTCAGAGAATGATATGACTGTGGAAAAGGACCCTCAAAAGATTCAGTGTTGCTGGTTTTGAAGAGGGGGAAGGCAACCCTGAGCCAAGGACCTTGGTGGCTTCTAGAAGCTGGACAAAGCCAGGAAACAGGTTCTCCCCTATAAGCCTCTAGAGAGGAATGCAGTTCTGGTTTTTGTAGGCCAATGATTCTTGTGTCAGACCTCTGATCACAGAACTTTAAGATAAAAAAATCATGTTTTTTAAGCCACCAAGTTTGTGGTAACTTGTTACAGCAGCAAATAGGAAACTAATACATCAAGTGACCTCTCCATGGGTTTCAGCCCTCGGAGTTCAACACTCCTGCTACTGAACAGAGCCTGTCTTATGAGGAGGGAGAAGGGAGAACATGGGACTGCTCTCATGGTCATTTACAAGCCCCTGGTCTCTCCTTGTTTATCCACACACTTTCTGATTGGCCTCTCCCTTCCCACATCAGACCTGTTGCCTGTTGTCCCTTTCCACCGGACCTCACCACCCTCAGCCTCTCTGGGCCTTATGCTATCTCTCCCCAGACAGCATCTTCTGCATCAAAGACTCTGAGAGTGTTCATCCAGCAAACTCGAACCTCAGCCCATCCTGACTCATGCAAAAGATAAAGAAGTTTTGGGATTTGGAACTTGTCTGCCCACTGGGATCTAGCACTTAATTACAATAATATAAACCCATGGGTCCTGCCTCTCTTACAGCCAGACACTGCTCTGCAAAATCAGGCATTTGGTGTTGCATCAGCTTATTAATGAGCTGGGCTTTTTTCCCTCTGATAATGACCCTAGAAAGTGATGAGCCCAGAGTGTGGATGAAGGAGATCCAGAGAAATAAAGTCGAAACAACCTTTTCATGAGGATGCAAAAATGAAGTGACAATTCCCTAAATGAATCATTCTCAAGTGAAGAGTAAATCAGGATCAACAGGGAATTTTTTCAACCTATACACACATTCCACCCTCACCCACCTGCAAGCACACACAACAGAGACACTCCCTACTCTATCAGAATTGTCATAATTCTATGAGGACCTAGCCTTGAGAGCTTCATCTGTGAGGGCATCAATATACAACCTAACCAATATGCAAATACATGCCTACAAGCCACCCCCAACACACATACACAATTTTAATTTGATCCGCTCTTTTACCAACTAGTTAGGCTTTGGCAGCCAAGACTAAGAAACTGGTCTAAGGAGGAAGACTCCTCTAATTAATGGTCTCCCCTCAACTAAGTCCTCTCTCACCTGAATGTGGCATTCCTCACCCTGGCCCGTTTTCTCATTCTATACATAGGGTTGGGCAATAGGAACTAGAAAAAAAGAATGGATGAATTGTCAAAACCCCAGAGATTTCCAGAGATACAACCAAAGAAATATCTACAGACAATAAGACCTCTGAAACACCAAGAATACCTCACTCATTCATTTTACAAATATCTGTTTAGCAAAGACATAAGAAGTGTCATCCTAGGTCATGTAAGTTAGATGTAAGCTAACTTACATCTGACCATATGCTGGAGCCAGCCGTCACAGGCTGGGACAGTGGTGCTCAGCCACTATCCCCCGACCTTCACCCGTGAGCAACCGAATCTGAATAAGTGTGATATTTATTTTTGCTGCACTGGAGTATACACGCTGGTAGGGCAGTGATGGTCATGTAGTTCTCTGAGCTGACGATATTGGGTGACTCAGTTTAGCAAGTAGTACAGCTTGCTCTGGGTAAGGGGACCGTCTTAGTCTGCTTGGGCTGCTGTAACAAAATACCATAGACTGAGTGGCTTAAACAACATTTATTTTCTCACAGTTCTGGAGGCCAGAAGTCCAGGGTTGCAGTATGGTCAGGTTCTGGTAAGAACCTTCTTTCTGGCTTGCAGGTGGCTGCCTTCTCATTGTGTGCTCACATGGCCTTTCCTTGGTGCCTGCACACGGGAATAGAGAGAGAGTTGATCTCGCTTCCTCTTCTCATAAGGATGCTAATCCCATCATGGGGGCCCCACGACTTCATCTAAACCTAACGACCTCCCAAAAGTCCCATCTCCAAATACCATTACATTGGGAGTTAGGGTTTCAACATATAAATCTGGGGGGACACACACATTCAGTCCATAACAGGGACAGAGGTTAAGTCCTGAGGAAGGAGCCCATGTTCAGTGGAACACATAAAAATCCACTGGAGAGAATGTAACAGAGTGTGTCAGGGTAATAGAGAGTTCTACTCATAAGGACCACAGCACTGAAAAGAACACAAGCCATTTACGAGGAGACTGGATGCTTTTATACATACTGAAAGACATTATTATACTGCTGTTGATGACTGCACTGTAGTCATTAATGGCTCATTAGTGCTATCTTGAGGTCTTTAATCACATCAAATGTATCTCCAATATGATGCCACAAGTACAAAAAAAAGGCTGGAACTTGTCCCCAAGTTAGGGACATAGTCCTACTCCACTAATTTCACTTAGGCTTTTCTGTGACCCACCTGTAGCACCTCTGGAAAGTAATCATCTCTATAGAAGGTATTAATGGCTCTGTAAAGTATGTGTCCTTTTAAATTCTTTTCTAACATTACCCATTTCGTGCTAGGGATGTTCACTTTTTCTCATAAGAAGGTGTTGAAAATCATATTCGTGTTTGTCCTCTTCCAACCCCGGAGAGCTTCATAAATATGCACCATATATAACTCCTCAGCCTCCATAGTTTCAGTGTGGGGAATCCTCTGTAAAAGCAGACAGAATGTCTTCCATACACTGGATTGTGGGGTGAGCCTCTCTATTATTTTTACGTGAGACCCAGCAAGTAGCATGTTTGGGCATCGCAGTCTGTATGAGGAGGGCAGGGCAATGACTTCTGGTCTCAGTATCCTTCTTGGCGAAGCTCAGCACCACATTGGCTTTCCTCCTGCCACACCTACTGGCCCTGTCTTCAGGAAACAGTCTGTAAAACTCTTAGTTTCTGTTTTTAGGGCTGTAAAATTCCAACGAAAGTTAAAGAAGTCCTGCCTGACCCTGAAGAGTCACGGTGAAGGATTTCCCACCTCTCGAATATGTGTAATGAATTTAACAGATTTTTCTGATTATAAAAGCAGTACATGTTCACTGTAGAAATGTGCAAAGTAAAGAAAAAGCACAAAAGAAAATAAAACTCATATTTTGTGTATGTATCTGTATATAAATATTTCAGCCTAATCAGGGTCATATGACATCTCACCTGCTTTTTTGATATATCAATAAGACATGAATATTTCTCCTGTCAGTTATGTAGATCTTTGCCAACACAATGGTTTTTTTTTTTTTGCCAACACAATTTTTTATAGTAGATGGCTTGCTATCCTATGGGTGTATCATGATTCATTAAACCTATCCTTTATTGTTGACTACTTAGTCCATTTCTAATTTTTCACTGCCTCAAACTATCCTCTTAAAGTGTGTTGCATATTGATCCTAATCTATAATTCATTATAGAGGTAGAGATTATCAAACATAAAATGAGCCTTAAGCATGTTAATTTCATGAATATTGACAGGTAGCTAACTTACATCTATGTAAGCTGAGAACTATGATAGGAAAAAGGAAAGAAACCAAGAGAAACTAGAGAGACCGAAATGAAAGCCTGAAGATGGTGTTGCTTCAATGGATTTGGAGAAGTAAATGTAAGTACGTCAACCAACTAAATGATAATTCATCAGATCTAAAGTGCATTCATTGTAAGATGCACCATTTAGTTTAGGTCCCACTAAGGAAGGAAAAAAAATCTGCCAAGCTATCAATTGTAACCAACATTCAGGTAGTTCAGAAGACCAAAGGGCAAGGAAAAAAGCCTTGTTAAAGATATGCTGAACAGGAATAGAATCTGGGTTGGCAGGAATGAGCGGGTGGTGGAGCATAAGGCAGTTTCACCCTAAAACCAATGCCAATCATTAAACATAAGCCTTTAGACTTAACACACTACCCTTTAGTCATCATCTACTCACAGCTCCGTGACTTCACCAGGCTGTTTCATTCTTCTGTGCCTTTTCAAAAACAGTTCTGTCTGCCTGAAACACCTGTATTCATCCAGAAAATGTTCCTCACCTTCCTGGGGACCTTCTTGAAGCCTCACCCTCTCGGGGACCTTCCCTGACCACCCTAGGAGGAGATGGAGTCTCCAGCACCAAAAGAGAGAATCACTCTCTCCTCGGACCCACCACTGACTTTGCACACCAGCCCCTGTGTCAAACATGGCCCTCCCAGAGGGCCAAAAAGCTGGGCAAAGACAGAACACCAAAAGAGGGCTCCTTGGGTGGTGTTGCAGCTCTAGAGGCCAGAATCTTGTCTGATTGTCAGGCAAGGTTCTCACAGTCTGGAAGCAATAACCTGAACCTGCAACACTTTGTGAGTTGTGTGAAGATGCTTAAAGGGTTTGATGAGGCAGGCAAAGCCCCAACTCCACAGTGAAATCTCCTGACATTTAACTGAACAGGTAACATTACCTATCCAATGCAACCAGGAGGCTGTGGGTCGGGGTGGACGTCTCATATCATCTGCCAGTTTCCCTTCCCACCAAAGTAGTAAAAAGCCTCAACTTTTAGAGAACAGACTGTTGAGTCTTGGTCTGTCCACCAAGCTGCTCTCGCAGCTCCTCCGTCCTCACCTGTGCATCCCACAGCTTACCCTACATCTCCAGGGCTCACTTACTGAAGCTCAAATTGCTCAGTTTGTTTAATTTTTTTAAAAAAAGCAAACCCTACCCTAGTAATAAACTGTGCAAGAAAGCTTGGACCTGCAGCAGCTCTCCAGCTAATCTAGGCATTAAGACTTCAGACTCCCAGCATCCTCTGCTGCCAGACTGGGAGGATCATTCCAAATTCTTTTTGGCGGGAAAAGGAAGTTCTTATTTGGAGACTTGGCTAGAAATGGATCAGTTGTTCATTCCTCAGGATCTGTAGCAATTTGGGAACCTTACTGTTTAACCATTTTATGACCACTCCCTTGTGAATACCAGTAGTCCTAAGCTCACCATTTTTAATCACAGATTTGCCTGGGAGTTCCTGGAAGCCTGGAACCATGTCTTTACTATCTTTAAATGAATGGTGCCTGCAACTCTCAATAGGTATTAGTTTAAGTGAATTAATGCATGAATGAATAAACAAGCGCTGCGGTTGATTCAAACTGGGTATAATTTACCATCTCTTGGAGAGCTCAGTGCACTGAAGGTTGAGTTAATCATGCTCCCATACCCCCTCCTCCACTGTGTACCATCCTCATATGACCACCTGTCCCCAAAAGATGCTTCTCTTTATCCATTGGTTTCTTCCTCTGTTTCCTTTTCTCACTGTTCCCCATTTCCATCCTCCCCTCAGCAACACCTCCCCACCAAGCACATAAAAGTTAAATGGGCAGACCATCTACCTACATAACGTTTGTTCCACCCTAGTAAAGTCACTTGGCGAAGTTAAACAGGTGAAGAAAGATTGTGCAGACAGTGCAAGAATGCAGGATATAAAACAAGAAGGAAGGCAAAGACCTCTAGGTTGAGGTTTTTGGAGGTCAGCCCATCCTTGGCTGCCCCACCACCTCATTTTCTCGTACAGCAACACCTGAAGTTATCTGGAGCACATATTAGGGAGTCTTCTCTATTGGGGTACCAGTGGTGCTTCCCCAAAGTCTTCATTCTTCTCATGAGAAAGCATTTCATGGACTTGGCAATCTAGGATTTTAACCTCTGAGGGCTTCTGTCTATGATGGATCCTACCAAGTGTCAATTGCCAAGCTTATCAGTCAGGAGGACCAGTCAGGATATGCTCTGTAACAAATAACCTCCAAACCTCAGAGGCTTAAAACAACACAGGTTTGTTTTATACCACATGCGTATTGCAGATCTGCTGCAGCGCCCCATCTCTCCTCCCTCCAGTAGCCAACCTTAGATAAGGCGGGTTGCATCATCTCAAGCATCATCAGTGTCAGTGACAGAGGGCAAAGGTGAAGGTGAATAGCCATCCCACAGTAGCTTTTAAAGCCTCTAACCGGAAGTGAGACTCATCACTTCCACTCACATTCAATTGGCCAAAGAGAGTCACTGGCCACGTCTGGATTCAAGTGGGGAGGGAAGGGTGACTCTACCCCATACCTGTAAACAGCCCTAATGACCACCACACACAGAGCCTCCCATGGAGTTGGGGGTCAATTAATCTGTTTGACAGAGAGAAAAAAATACCATTTAGTTGTCTCCTGGGTAAGGGTAAGAAGACCCTTGTCTTACAGAAAGGAGGGGAAGTGTAGGTATGCATAATGAGATGGCAAATCAGCACCGAATTGTTCTACATAAGAGAAAGATGAGCCCAGGAGGAGGTGCAGGAGTCCTGTGTGGGTGGAGGAGGCTTGGACCCTCTTTGGGGCAGGAAGATAGAAACTAAAGGGGAGATTTTATAGAAAGAGAGCAAAAGAATACGGTAGCCACCAGAGGAAGAGCGGAGATGGTTAAACTTTAGAAAGTTTTGTTACATGGGAAGGGATATACCCTCTTCAGGCATCTCCTCTGTTTTAGGAGCATGATTTGTGGGTTTGGAAAGGGACAACATGCTGAGGCTGGTCTCCAGGCAAACGCAAGCCAAGGCCAAAGACTGCCAAGGAGGCCGTTACTGTCTACAGGCCAAAGTGAAGTTCATTTCATTTTGTGTTCTTGATCTGGCTCCAACTCACCTACACTTTATCCTGCACTGCAACCCAGCACCTCTCCAGGGGCTGCTATGGTCCAGCCCCTCACCTCACGTGGGCTGCTCAGCCCTTCCCACCCTTAGGCCTTGGTTCTTACCATCTCACCCACGTCCTAAGCCCCGGTCCCAAGTGTCCACGCTCCACCTCTCTGTCTCTCAAAATGTGTCCTCTCTTTAATCTACATCTCAGAGGCCTTCATTCCCTTGAACCCTAAGCTGAGGTTCTCACCCCTCTCTGTGCCACAGCCACCCCTTCACAAAGAATGTCACATACTAAAACTACTGGTTGACATGTTGTCTCCCCCTAAAAGACGATGAGACCCTCAAGGGCTGGGGGTAATTTCTACTTAGCTTAACTTTTTGTCCCCAGCCCCCATCAGAGGATTTAGCATGAAGTAACAACCATAATGACACTAGGTAGTAGGAACAGTGACGGGTGACATTTATCAAGCCTTTATGGGTTGGGCCCTGTGCTAAGAGCTTAAGTAAACATGTTTTTATCTGTACAATCTTCTGGTGAGTACTGCTAGCCTCGCTTTACAGATGAAAAAATGGAGGCCCCGAGAGAGTACGCAACCAGCCCCAGATCACGTAGCTCTGGTGTCAAAATGACCCCAGTTTGAACACCATCCTCTTCACTTAACTGCAGTGACCTATTGTTTCTCCAGAGTTCTGAGCACACACTACTTAGTGGTGGGACTCAGCATTCAGCTTAAGTCTGATGCCAAAGATTATGCTCTTAAATTCAAGGTGTTTGCGGCAGAGACCGTCTGTCTGTTCTCTGAGCCATTGGTCTTTACTTCCAGGGCAGTACGTTTCCAGCTTCCCAAATAATAGATGCGGCATGTGCCTGACATGCTGGGGGGAGAGATGAACACACCTATAGACCCAGGCCATAAAAACTCTCCAGGGGCTCCTCCATGGGCTCTCCTTCCTCATCCTTGCCACAGAGTGGCTCCGAGTGTCCACGGAAGACTCAGAGCTGTAGATAAAAGGAGCCACTGGATGGATGAGGGACTTCATGGAGCAGAGTCCTCCCACCCCCACCCCAGGCAAATCCACCCCTCCAGCCCCGAAGATGTAAGAAATCAATGTATCCCCTGCAAAGCCATTGAGATCTGAGTGCAGACCGTTGAGGCAGTTCACCTAGCCTGACCAAAACAGTGCCCAATAGATGGCCAATTTTAAAGTGGTATGTGGGGTGCACAATGAGATGGTGGGAGCCGTGTTATGTCAGCAGGGGCAGGGAGGGGGCTCCTGGGGGTGCTTAGAGAAGACTTGATATCCATTCATCCCTTCACCATGCACCTGAAGGGCAGGGTGTTGACTGCTCTCGATGAACAAGCTGGACAAAAGATGAAGGAAAGGCTGGAGATTGCTGGGCCAAGTTCCTGGGAGCAGGGAAACACCGGAGACCAGCATCGGAGTCCTCAGAGCAGGGCTACTTGAGTTTACAGGGGCCAAAAGGAGCAGCTGAGGGCAGCTACAAAGAGGGAAAGAGTTAAGGCTCCCAGTGAGGGAACACCAGCCAGGTGGGAGAGAAAGCCCACATGGCCGGTGGGGTGGACCTCCTGGGCAGCCCAGGGGCTTCCTCTGAGACCTGGCCCAGCTCTTTCTCCAGCAGCCCTCTGAAACACGAGCTGGCACTGTGTCCCGGCAGCTGGTTTCCCACTGCCCGTTCTCTTTCTCCGTTTTCTTTCTCCGAACCCTCCTCTCCCCGCCACCACCCGCCTACTCTTAAGTCACTGCATTAGGGAGAGATTGACAGTCCCCTGGGGCAAAGAACACCCTAAATCTGCAAGCAGACCATCCCTCTGCCCACCCACACACATTTTGCCCCATTTATTTCCATGTCAATACCCAGAATGCCTTGCTGGTCCATGCCAGAGCCGTTAGGCACATTAGACAGTCATCGCCAGCATCTGGAGCCTGGAGTTGGCAGAGCTAGGTGTCCCTCAAAGGGCAACGTGTTTGCTTTCACGCCAGCTGAAATTAGGAATGAGCTGATTTGCCCGCAACCTCGGTCCCCTTGGCTCAAGTTGGCACAGGGCAAAAAGAAACCCAGATGCAATAAGAAACGATGTTTAAAGCCATGTGACCAGCTTTCAAGGTCCCCATGCAGCTCACCAAATTCATCCACCAACACAGACCTTCCACATTCCCACTCAGCCCAGCCCTCAAGAGCATGGCCTCTCTTAAGGGTTTCAAAAGAACTTTTCACAATCCAGATTAGGGACATTTTTCTACCCCCACCCCTTCCCATCGTTTCAGGGTGCAACGGCTTCTTCTTTGGGTTCAGAGAGGGCAAGCAACTTGCAAAAAATGCACCCAGGCCTAACGGGCCCCCCGCCTCGCTCCCAGGCTCTTGGAGTCTCCCCAAGCTCCTGCTCGAGAGGTATCCAGAGAGCATCTTGGGGAAAGCTGCCTCCTTGGGGTCAGGGAGGAAGTAGAGGCGGCCGTCGGGTGGGAACAAGAAAGTATCCAGAACAATCAGAAGAGAGGACGATGAATGTGTGCGTGGAAGGTGGGCAGGAAGGGGTAGATATTACAGAAGAATAAGAAAAACGGCAAACCGAACACAACCTCATGTTCTGCTTCATCCATAACGGTTTCTTTTGTGCAGCATGTATTAGACACATCTGCTCCTGTTCCTACAGGAACGTAAAGCGCACCGTCCCTGACTCAGACAGATATTTAATAGCTGAGCAAGCCGTTCATTCAGTTGAACCTAACGAGCTTACCATGTGTCTGTCACCACGGTGGTAACTGGGGACACACAAGTGAAAGATGTGGCCTTTGCAAGGCGGTACCTGTGTATGTCTGTGTGGCCAGCAAGCCCCTTTCCTCCCTGTCGTATGTGATGACTGCTTTCTGGGTGTCAGGGTTGCGTCCACCTGGGGCATCCACACTCCCTCGTCAGGGTGGCAGTAGGCCTAATAGCACAGGTGTAAGCGTGGACTCTGGGGCTGCACTGCTCACGTTCAGGAAGAGCCTCTGCTGCCTTCGAGCTGGGGGATCTCAGGCCAGTTCTTTATCTCCGTGCCCTAGCTTCCTCACCTGCAATAGAGCCGAGAGGAGGGCTGAATGAGTGAACATGTATGATGCTCTCCACAGAGTGTCAAGCACTCGATAAACATTAGCTATTGTTGTCGTTGCAGCTGGCCGCACAAATTAACAAAAGTCACTGCCAAGCTTCAGGGAGCAGCGGCCGAGGCCACAGACCTGAGCACAGCTAAATGTTTTTTACAAGAAACTAAACCATGAATCTGTCTTCCTTTTCTCGGGGCTCTAACCAGGTAAGTACAGGAAAATAAGCACTTATCACGTGTATAGGCCATGGGATAAATTGATTACGGGAATGGTGATTGGCTAGGAAGTGAGAATTTCAGATCTAAACATTCATATGAAAGGCCTGCACCTGCTCCCTGGCTCTCAGCCACCGCACGGCTGTGGGGTAGATGGCAGGTGAAGCAGGAAGGGAGTCAGAGAGGAACTTCTGAGACTGTGCTGGGTCCCAGACCCAGGAAAGGCAGGGGTCCTGATACGAGGTCAGTGTAACTCCAGCCCCTTGAGAAAGGTGATGGGGGGCGGGGGACTGCTGAATATTTCACGACCTTGACACCACCCTCTCCTTTGTGTCTTTTCACCTGCCCTCCCCCATCCCAAGCCTCAGGGTGGGGTCAAAGACAGAGGGATTTGGAGAGCTGAACTCCAAGTCCCAGGAAAACTCCTTTCTCTATTCCCCAGGATTAGAAGATTAGGAGGAGAACAAAGGAGCAATTCACCGGTGGTTTCTGCAATTCTCCCACGTCCGACTCAGCAGCCGCTGAGTTCCCACCATCTCAAGTGGCTGGAGAGAAGCTGGAGGCCAGCTGGCTGGCCTGAAACAGTGTCTGTACAGACGCCTCTCCCAGAGACACTCAATGCCTTCTGTGCACGTAGCCTGGGGTAGAAGGGAGTAAGTGTGTGTGTGTGTGTGTGTGTGTGTGTGTGTGTGTGCAGGTTGCTTAGGGAAAAATCAGAGGTGAGGGAGATAGGTACTGAACCAGAAAAGCTTCTATAGATCTTCTATTTGGAAAAATGCCTGGTTCCCACCCAGTTTTTTTAAAATCCAAAAGACAGACAATGGCCAAGAAAGATGACACCTGAATGACTGATACACTCAACCCCACCTCCAACAGATACATGCTCTGCAAAAGATACATTTTGAAACTTTTGGAAACTGAGAAAGAAAAAACTTCTCATAATTTCATCATGGATGGTATTGGGGGTATATTTCTTTCTGTTTTTTCCACTATATATCTTTTAAAATACATAACTATCATTCAATTCACATTTTCTTGTGTCCTGTGATGTCTTCATGTTCCTAACATTATACCATAAGCAGTTTTCCATGTTGTAACACATTCTTTCCATCCAGCCTTCTTACAGCCCAGTTTGAGGACTGGTTGTCGAAGGGGTCCAAGGTGGTTCACAAGGGGTCAGAGAAGACAGAAGGAGACCCTGGGGCTTGCATGTTTAAGCTCATGCAAGGCTACTTCCAAATACAATATGGAAGGCACAGTCTTCTCAGTTGCTTTACAGCCCAAATAAAATAAGAGGAAAGCAATGAAAATTGAAGCTGTGAAGGAAATCATGTGAACTATTAAGATAATTATAGTCTAAAGTGGATTGAAATTCCCTGGATCTTTCTGTCCAGGGTGAATGGTGGTCACTCCTTTCTAGGTGCCAACAGAGGCACAAAATACAGCTCCTCTTACCAAAAGGTTTAGTATTTGGACGTTCTTAATGGATCCTTTCTTTAATTCCTATTTTCCTCTGTAAAATAAATTCACATGCATTCTCACTTCCTAGAACCAAACCTTCCCACCTCCTAAACACCCACACCTTCTCCTCCTCATTTTCTCCAGACCGGGTATGCTCCACATGGGCGGCACTGAGGGAGTCCTAAAAACACTGCTTTTCCTCAGGAACTGGAGGTGTGTTGGCAAACATAACTTTCATGTTTAGCGAGAGCGACCATATCCTGTTTCACAAGTACTTAGCTTCTACCTTCTTATTCCTTAGTCAGAGATGCCAGAAAGGGGCTTGATCAGGGTCAGAGCAGGAGAAGTGTCTTGGTTAAACAAAAAAAGAGGTGTTTCTGGGCTTCCCTAGTGGTGCCGTGGTTGAGAGTCCGCCTGCCGATGCAGGGGACGCGGGTTCGTGCCCCGGTCCGGGAAGATCCCACATGCCGCGGAGAGGCTGGGCCCGTGAGCCATGGCCGCTGAGCCTGCATGTCCGGAGCGTGTGCTCCGCAACGGGAGAAGCCACAACAGTGAGAGGCCCGCGTACCGCAAAAAAAAAAAAAAAAAAAAAAAGAGGTGTTTCTTAGGTGGGGCAGATGTTGCTTTGTGGAGGGGATAGCCATCAGAGAGATGAAGATCCTTGTGGAAGCAGGAGCAGAACAGAGCAGACAAACTCCCAGCCTTAGCTTGTAGGGTTAACACGTCCTGCCACTCGACTCCCTGCTCTGGTCCATAGAGCAGGGAGGGGACACTAAGACCAAGACCTTCCTCACTCTCCAGTCCCCAGCGAGGTGTCAGCTGTCATCATCTGGGTCCAAAAAGACAAAAGGCCCCAGTTCTGTGAGGTGCTCACGGAGCAAGCCACCAGTTGCTCTGGCACGGTTTTGCCATGATCCGCAGAGCTCAAGGAAGAATAAAAATAGGAGTGGCCACAGTCTGGAAGAAAACAGGTTCTTCCTTCCGAGGCTAGTTGCCTAAAGGCCTGGGATGGGAGAAAGGAGCAGAATATTTTCATGCTTATGCAATTATCATCGGAGGTTTGGGAACCCACTGGTACCATTCACAATTGGTGCCCTCCCCCTGCCTTCTTTGGAAGACCCATTCCTAAACTGGCTTTAGCCTTCGGTGTCTGAGTTCTCAGGCCCCTCACCCAGCTGCTCACGGGGAAGTGCCCTTCTGACTAAGGATGAGCCAGGGGTGGGGACTGGGGGGAGGGGGGCGGCGAAGCAGCATGGAATCAGTCTCATAAAACTCAAGGCAAAGTTAATGAGAAAAACCAATGTCATCGCCAGCTCGCAGAGCCACTAAGAGTCCCGTTTGGAAAAACGCTGTTGCGAGCCCTAAGTGGTTGGTAAGTAGGACACAGACACTGTGGGGAGAAGGAATTGGTGATTCTGTCAACCAAAATTTTTTAAGTCATAACATACCAATAGTTGGGGAAAAGAAAAAACCTCAAAGCTAATCTCAAAGATTCCTCCTTCTGCAGATGAAGGCATCCAGGTCAAGTCAGCCTAAACGGCCTCCCCAAAGTTTAGGCCAGAGTCAGGGCTGCAACCACAGTGTTTTGAATCCAGCCCTAGCGTTCTTTGTGCTATTCCATGTTCACGTTCACACCACCAGCATGTAAACGCTCCCACCCTCTCCCACAAACAGCACCAAGATGCATCCCACTTTGGCGCGAGGATTATTTCCCATCAGGGCTGCCTTTATATGTACTGTAGAGTCTGATGCCATGCAGCAGGTGGCAAAGTGTGTTGAGGGGCAGGACGTCAAGTCTCTAGGGAAATTTTCAGGAAAGGGACAACTGGCCAAGAAATAAGGAAAGAAGAAACACCTCAGAACATTTGGAATGGGAAAGATTAAAAGCTTATAGTGATATTGGAGAAAAAGCTAAGAACGCTTCTGCTCCAGGCAGAGCCAAAGATGCAAGCACTTGTGTTCCATGCTTCCAAGTTTCCTTTTCTCTGCCTTTCTCCCTCCCGGACATCGAGCTCCTCTTCCTCATAAGCAACACTTCCTCTCAGGAAAGATGCTAATGAGTGCATCCACACTGAAGCAGAACTGACTGAACATTCTCTCAGGCAGATTCCATAAGATGTCAGGGCTAGATGGGACCGGGACTAACATTGCCTAGTCTGGAAAAAAATGTCTTTAATCTAGAAGCTAAATAATAGGTATCATCATCACCTACATTGTGGACCAAGAATTTAAATCTAAGCACTTATCAGCCTGTCTGGCATATAGCAAGACCTCAGCAGAGGACCGTAACTCAGGGGTTAACCCAACTCTGCATCCCTTCTCAAGAGAGCTTGGCCTAGGTAGGTATTTGCAGGATCAGACATTATTTTGTGTACATATCCTTTCAGGATGCCCTGCCACAGGCTTTGCCTCTGGTCACCCTAAAGATTTAGGGCCATGTCTCTTCCAAGATGTCATTATCCATTCTCTACTAGAACTCAGGGCAAGTCTAGATGGGACAACACATCCCTCTCCTTTTTCTTGTCCACCACAAGACTAACACTCCATGTCGCAGTTATATGCACATCGCTTTGTTGAAGTAGGGAAAACTAAAAAGGAAATGGTCAATTTAGACTGGTCAGACTTTGAGTGAACTGTGAACACGGAGTCTATCTTTCAGCTCCCAAGGGAAGGCATCTAACATTTAGGCTTTCACAAGGAAGAGGTCACCTGTGCAGGTCCGCCATATTGCACAATTCCTGGGAACACCAGTCACATAACAGTCTATGTAATGGCTCCGTTGTGCAAGGCCTGGCCTACTCAGCTGGAAAGACAGCTTTGCCTCACCCCTAAGTTGACCCCTCTGCATTCAGATCATTCACATGGCCTTAAACACCCACTTCTTCAAGTCTCTGTGTCCTAAATGCTACTCTCCTTCCGGAACCCTCCTCTTCTTTCTGTACAAAGAAGTGTCAGCTCTCTAAATCACTCCTACAGTTTACTTCCCATGTACAGCTAGAGAGGCAGCCACGTGGTCAACATCAGTGGGACGGTCATCACTGAGTCTCAAAGACCATAGGAGAGTGGGCTCCAGTCCCATAAGCAAGAATGACTGTGGACCCTCCAGTTCTCCTACCAGGGAGAGCTGTCCCAAAGACAAACATTAAATGGAGGAGAGGAGAAAAAAGGTACAATTCAAACCATAACGAGTAAAATCTCTAGCTCTACCCTCATGGTCAATAAGCACCCATTATTGTGTGACAAGCGTTTGGTTTCTTTCGGGCTCTCTCCTGTGGACAGCCGTGCCCACAAAGTGGCTACACTGGGGTTTATGTGTTTTTATATCTAATCAAAAGACTTTAATAATAACCTGTATGATTCCCCAGGCAGCAGAACCTCTCTCTAATACATGCATTCTCAACTAGGGAATATATCATTGTGAAACTAGTTCTTAGGGGGATTAAAAATATCTTAGATATTACAATGATTTGCAGCCTCCAAAGGGTCAGAGTACATGAACAGAGTTAGAGTATACAGCCGAGGAGAGGAATGATAAGGAAAGCAATGCCTAAAAAGGCTACTTAGGGGAGTACTAATGAAAAAAGTTGGGAAACAATGCTCTCATAGAGGAGAAAAATGGGGATGAGGAAAAGTTGCCAGTTCTAACTGGTAAGATAGTTATCATCATCACCATCATAATTAAAAACATTTTGTATGCATGCCCTAAATTAATCCTCCTAACAATCTTAAGGAGTAAGAACTATTAGAGTCAGTTAAGATGATGAAATAGCTTTAGAGGTATTGTCCAAGGCCACACAGCTAGTAACTGGCAAAGGCATGATTCCAACCCAGTTCTGCCTGACTCCAAAGTCCAAGGTCTCAACCATCCTAGAAAGCTGACTGCATCGTCAGCCCAGTAGAAGGAAGGTTGGCAACAGAGCAGCCCAGCTTTAGAGTCTACCATCTACTCCACCAACCCAAGTCTACCTCTAAGACCACGGAGGACAGTTAAGCTCTGAGAAAGGAGACAGACAAGTCTGGGAAAACACTGGGTTGGGTTGAAGATGAGGAGGGAGGGAGATGGCCTCACTCTCCCCTGAGTTTGCCTCCTCTTCCTCTTCTTGAGAAACAGAGCCACTGGGACCAGGATCCTGGAACCTAGGACAAAGAGAGAAGTGAAAAGGGGGAGGGTGGCCCCTGCTGTGTGCTCAGCTACTACTGCTGAAACCCCAGTGTGGGGTTGCAGCCAAGCTCAGGGATGGGGTGACCTCTTTGCAAACAGAACTTCCCCAGGCAGAGCTTCTGCAAATATAAACACGGACTCACCACGTGACGGGTTCAACCAGTTCATGTAAACACCAAAAGGAGAAAAAAAATTCAAGGGGAAAAGTATGCTCCAACCAGACGAAGCAGGATATGTAGTTCTGTGACTCACCGAGGGGAAGGTCAAGAGCTAAAGGGCTCAGGACCCACTGGGCCTGCAGTAGGGCCACAGGTACTCTTGCAACCTGGGCACAGGGAGCCTTGGTTCCCCACAGTGTGGGAAATTCTTTGTCAGGGGCAGCGAAAATGGGTGGCTTTTCCTGACTATCTGAAGCACATTGGGTTAGACTTCCATGGAAAACAGAGAAGGTAGTCCTGAAGCAGAAGGACTATAGGTAGATATCTATAGGTAGATATCAGAAGGACTTCCCCATTGCCAGGTGCCTTTGTAGAAAGAAGGTGCCTCAAGAGGTCTATCTAAGCTTGGGAACAGCTGTCTGCTTGGAAGCAGGGGATGGATGGATGGAATAAACTCTGAACAGCACACCCTTCCTCCCTACCCCCACTCCCACAACACTGTTGTTTATGCTGGCAAAGAGGATGCTCTCCCGCATGGCCCCATGTTATCTATAAGAATGCCAGCAGAGTATCTGGTTTTTCTGCAGATAATCCACACTGCCCCTGTAAAAGAGCCAGCTCTCCACAGCATTTGCAAATACCATATTCTCCCGGGCCAGAAGAGTTTTGACAACACTCCATCTCAGTCTTTCCAAGACACCCATTACCCTAAAATAAACCAGCCAAGGAGGAGGTTGGCAGATGGACGCCACGGACAATGGGGGACAGGATGCTCTATGCTAGTGTTGTGGTCTCCCCAGCATTTCCAGAAGAAAGCACAGAGCTCTAGAATGCCACCGTAGTCAGGGCAGTCAGCAGTCTCTAACTCTGGACTCCTCCAAGAGGACAGTGGGTTCCACGCCAGGCCCTACCACTGTGTTGGGATTCATTCAAGCAGGCATAGCCTCCTATCGCTCAGCAGGGGACCCAAGGGCCCACTGACCCTCCTGGGAACTGAAATCACACCGAAACCCATCCCGGCACAGGAATGAGGCAAGGACAAGGGGAAGGAGACCTGAGCAGGCATGGCCTGGAGGAGACTGGAAGGGGCTGGGAGGCAGTATAAAGAGAAAATAAGGACAGGTGGATTTCAGTGTTTTAACAGCAACACACCCTACGTATGCATCTTATCGTAACCATTTACTTTCATATTATCACATGTAGGCATGTAGGACTGTATATAGAGGCCAAATCAATAACAGATTAGTCTTATAACAACAGAAGATATTTGGGGCAACCCAGTCCCTAGCCCCACCGCTCCTTATCTGTACAACCTTGGGTAAGAAACAGGACTTTTCTGTATCTAAGTTTTAAAATGGGATTAATAATGGTACATATCTCATAGAGTAGTTATGAGAATTAAATGAGTTAATATTTGTGAAGCACTTAGAACAGAGCCTGGCACATAGCAAGCATTATTAGCATTTGTTAAACACACATAGACTCAAATGAATTTGCTTAGTATTTTATGCCTAACCATTCCTCACCCTATTTTTTTTCTTTCATTTATTTACTCAGTAAATATTTATTGGGTGCCTACTACATGTCAACTTCTATGCTGATACTGCAGCTGTAAAAATGAGCAGAAGTAACCGTGGCCTACCCACTCTTGGGGCTCAGAGTCTAAATGTTACTCTTTGGATGAGCCTTTCCCCCTAAGCACCTCCAAATCCATGTCACGTTAAACCATCCCAGCCCAGATCACATCTTGCCTACGGCCATACAGCTCTGAATGCAGGACCTGAAAAGGAAGATTGCTTGTGGTTTTATAGCTGTCCCAGCCTTGTGTACAGAAGAGAAAAGCGCTGGAGTAACCGGAATGAGCCCCAAAATTTGGAATGCAGTTGGCAAAACCCAAGCTGAGCTGAGGTGCCAGGCTCAGTAGATTCCCTTCCTCAGTTCCCATTCCAGCTTCTAGCTGACCTTCCTGCCCAAGCCGTTAAGGTTTGGGATGTGACTTGGGACTTATTAATGATATACAGTCATTCAAGACTTTGATTTGGAATCAAATTATGAAGGAAGAGAGGACGAGTATGGGATGTATATTTAACTGGAGCAGACTGGAGCAAAGGCAGGGGAGCAAGAGCAGCCCGCTGTGGCTATGCTGGTTTTCTGACCACAGAAGAGGCAGCAGGTTACATGGCGGTGCAATTCTGCAGTGTGGTTTGGGGAGTCATTCCTGGAAGCTCGGCCTAGAATCTTTTTCTTCAGCCCCCCGACTTGGTCCATGGTATATCTATACTTCTTAATAAATCCTTTCCAGCCTGTACTAGCTGGAGTGGATTCCACTTTCGGCAACTAGAAGTGGGAGAACCTATTTAGAACTGACCATCCCTAACAATGTAATTATGGTTGAACGAAGGCCTAAACCTAGTGAGAAAACTATATTCCCTAAGCTGCTGAGAAGGAAGACACCATTTTCCCTAGCCTTTGGCTAGCACCGGCAGTAGGACCTGGCATGAAATTCAACAAATCCCTCCCAGGCGTTTGTCTTTATAGTAAGCTTTCCCACTTACCAGGTAGAGAACAGTTTGGAAGGTTTTAGCTGCATAGGCCATGATGAAATAGTAAAGGAAGAGACGGTATAACACGGCTTTCTCCCCCTAGCCCTCAGTCATGCAGGACTTCTTTCTCTCAAACACACCAAGTGTAACCCTGCCCCAGGGCCTTTGCACTTGCTGTCCTATCTGCTGGGAAGTGACTTTCTATCACATTTCCCTCTTCTGTCTTCTTTGTAACACTTATCAATTATTTTATTGCTTTACTTGTTTGTGTGTTTATATCTGGTTCCCCCCATTAGAGCATAAGCTTTTGGAGGTCAGGAGTTCTGACTTGTTCACACTGAATTGCCAGACTACAGAACACGCTTGGCACCCAGTAGGGGCTCCAAACAAACTTGCTGACTGACTAACTTGTTCCCTGACTCTCATTCCTCAAACCTACTTCCTAAAGGTCAGAGGCATTTGAGTCAACTAAAAAGGCCCAGCCTTTGGGGTATGAATTAAATCCCAAGTACATCTTGAGAACAAAAGTGGTTCATGGGTTAAAACCTGGAGGTCAACAGCAGGGAATCCTTCTCCCCTGAGAAATTAATAAGTTAAATCAGATGGAAATAAATTTAATCTTCTCCTTCTCCCCTTGTTATCTTAATTGGTTTAATTTTGTGGCAACTTTTCAGCATTCTCACAACAGAAAGCAACTAACGTTGCTTCGGTAGCCCAGAAAGTAATTACCCTGTGATTTTACTCTAACTCACTAACAGACACTCTCTTTGGCTTTAAGGACCCCTGAGAGTAAAAAAGAGAAAACTGAAGATTAGGAAAGGCTTTTTTCATTCCTTATGCTTTTTTTAAAGTTAAGAGCTATGATAAAACGATTAGGCATGACGATTATCTTTTTTTTAGTTAAAAAAGGAAGGTGAGTGATTTAGAGTACAACGTAAGACATGAATAAATAGACGCAAACATTTAAACACAACTGCGCATCTCATTCGCTGACCTTTATCCGGTTTCAAATATTGCTGAATGCAACCTTGGTTTTATTCCAGAATTGAGTAAATTAAACTCTTTTTGATTATCCTAACTTGGACATAAAGTCTCCCCGGGGCTTATCCCAAGTCTAGTGTGCTTTGTGTCTTCGTAGCAGTTTTTTATAACAAAAAAGTACAAGGAGCTTCTATCCAGCTTTGATCTCTTTCTAACTAGAAAGACCTTGAGAATCCTACTTGCAGTTTATTAGAGAAAAGTTCGATTTGTCCTTTTAAGCCAGCAAGCTCTTTTCCTGCTTTCTTTCCCACTTTGCTGCCCACCAAAAACAAAATAAAAATCAAATGTTTTCCAGCTTTTGTACAAACTCACTTTGAAGTACCTGTAAATTTGCATATAGTCATTCCCACACTCCCAGGAAATATCTGCTGTGGCCAGAGTCCTGTTAAGAAAGGCATCAATGATTGCCCCTTGACACCGAGCTAATTTTAAACAGGCAAGAATGCTCTTTTCAAAGGTATGGGAACTAATTTCTCTACCATGTTTTCATCCCACCCATTTCACCCAAACTTATCTGCAAGATCCTTTGAAAGTCCTGAATAAAGTGACAAAATAGAGACTAGTACAACTGCCAACAGAAGGAGAAAGTACTGGGGACAGTCACCCAGGTGCCACAAATGCCTCAGGTGCCTCTTGCCCCATCCATCCTTCTTTGTTCTCAGTTTGGTGGTATGGATATCCAGGGTAGAAAACGCTCTTCTGTCCCAGGGCTGTGAAGTTTAATCTACCCCTCATCAGGCAGTGGAGCAAACTTTCCCAGCTGTCACCATGAGTCAGTTCACCCAAGCAGATGTTGACAGTTCGGTTTACAAAGAAGAGAGCTAGAGGGAGGAGTGGGGGCTAGGGAATATGGAAGGGAAAGGGATGTAGCTTCAAGGAGTCTGGCTCTCAAAGGACACACCAGGTCTATGATTTCCACGGCAACCCTATTTCTAATGTCTCTCACTCTGAGCTAGAACATCTATATGTGGTGAACCTTCAATGTTGCACAGCTTCAGTTCTCTGCTACCCCATCTTTCTCAGCCCCATTCTTCCTTCTAGGTGGTTCCTCGGGCTCAGAGAAAGATCTGAGGATCATCTAATATGGTGGTTTATAGATTATACAGAACAGTAAAGTGTCCTCCAAAGTTTAGGGCCAACAGGGGGGATGCCAACTCCTCATTTTCTAACTGTGACATTGTGATTTATAATAAGAAATATATATTTGGTCTTTGTCCATGTTTCTGGCACAGAGCTCCTAAAACCCTTGAAATTTCCTAAGGGATAAGAGCCATAAAGATGTCTTTTGTTATGTTAATGATGTGACTTTTGGAAAGCACCTACGGATGGGGACCAGTTGCCTGGAGAACCAACCACATGATTAGAGGGTTGGAACTTTTAGTCCCGCCCCCTTGGCCTCAGGGGAATTGAGAAAGGCTGGAAGCCGAATCAATCACCAATGGACAATGATGTAATCAATAACGCCTACATAAAGAAGCCTCCATATAAACCCAAAAGGACAGAGTTCAAAGAGCTTTGAGGTTGGTGAAAATGTATTGCTGCAGGGAGAGGATCGCATAGAAAGGGCATGGAAGCTCCAAGACATTTCCCCATACCTTGCCTTGTGCATCTTTTCCATCTGTCTGCTCCTGATATCTTTTTATAATCAACCAGTGATTTAGTAAGTAAGATGTTTGTCTGAGTTCTGTGAGCTGCTCTAGCAAATTAGTTGAACTTAAGGAGGAGCCACTGGAACCTCCAATCCATAGCCCATCAGTCAGAAGCACAGGCTCACTGGCATCTGAAGTGGGAGCAGGGAGTGGGCGAAGGAGGACGGTTTTGTGGGATTGAGCCCTTAACCTGTGGGATGTGATGCTATCTCCAGGTAGTATCAGAATTTGGTTAATTGGTGGCATTGGAAAACACACACACACACACCAGAACTGGGTGTAGAATGATATTGGTATTATTGGTAAGTGCTATATCGGTTACGGGGCTTTCAGAGGTGAATAATGAAGAATCCAACTCAAATGGAGCCAGCAGTGTAGAGATTTATCTTCTTATGTCACTGGAAGAGCAGAGAGTGGCTTCAAACAAGGTCACATCAGCAGCATTGTGACATCCTACCAGTGGCAATGGAGACAAAAAGCTTTCACATCCAACAAGAGAGAGCAATCTCTGCCCCAGACATGAAATATAAATCTTTCCATGATCTAATCTGATTGGGCTAATCTGGGTCACTTACATAAGCAATAGCTGTCACCAGATTAGACCACTGGTTTTCAAATTTTTCTACTTGAGACCCCTTTAATATTCTAAAAATGGACACCAGAGAGCTTTCATTTGGGTGGATTATAGCTATTGATGTGTATTGTGTTATAAATTAATACAGGAAATTTTTTTAAATATTTATTTGTCAATGTATTTTAAAGTAACAATAATAAACACATTACATGTTAACATAACTTGTTATAAAAAATAAACATTCTTGTTAAAGTGTAGTGAGAAGTGTGGCAGTGTTCCACATTTTTGCAAATCTTTTTAATTTCTAGTTTAATAGAAGACAGCTGGGTTCTCATATCTGCTTCTGCATTCAATCTGCTGCAATATCACATGACAGCCTCTGGAAAAATCCAGTGTATACTCATAAAGGAATGAGAGTGAAAAAGGCAAATAATGGCTTAGAATAAAAATAGTTTTGACCTCCCAGACCCCCTGGAAGGGTCTCATGGACACACTGAGAATTGCTGCCTTAGGCATCAGAATTGCCCTCTGAAGCAGGGGATAGAGTGGAAATCTGAACAAAACTGGATTCTTTTGGGAAAAAGGAAGGAGTCTGGGTTTCAGTAGCAATCAACAGTATCTCCATCACTGATACTGAAAACATACGAACAGCCAAAAACCACTGCCACCTACCATCTCCTACACCTCATTTTTTTCTAAGTATTTTGATATCAAAGACATGGGATGAACACAATTTCGAAATAAAGGATAGTAGTTTTGATTGAGTACATAAAATTTTATGAAATACTGACTAAAATGGTTGGACACGGAAGGAAAGGGGAAAGACAACATAGAGATGCGCTCCAGCTTGAGGAGTAGGTGAAGAGGATGCCATTGACTGAAACAGAGAACCAGACGGGGAGCAAGCCTGGGGCAGAAGTTATGAATTCCACTTTGAACATATTGACTGGGGCCTGGGAGAAAGCCAAGCACAGAGGTCAGGACTCAACGCAGAGATCTGGGGCTGAGGGAAAAGGTATTAGGTAAGTGAATGATGACTGAAGGCTCTGTAATGGGGGAGGTGCCTGTGGGACCATACAGACAGGAGATGAGAGATGACCCAGGGAAAACCCTGTGGAGACCCCATCTTTAAGGGTGGGTACAAGAGGTAAGACAGGCAGAGGAGAAGGAAGAGGAGTTGCTAGAAAGCTACAAAAACATGGTCCAATCCATGGTCTTGAGAGCATTCAGGAAGGGAATGATGATGGCAAAGCAGGTGTGTATAAGCCAGGTTCTAGAGGGCTGTGAGCGTGGGCATGGAAGCTGCCTTGCTGGCAGCCTTCATGGTTAGCCTCTTATTACCTCCAGTGCCTTCGGCCTCCTCCCCCATTAAAAAACAAAAACAAAAAAACAAGAAACCTGCATAAAAGAGCCTCTAAAAATATTTTTAATGATCATATAATATTTTGCCCCATGGGTGTACCATCACGTGATAGGAAGTGCTCACAATACATTAGCAAGTGAAAAAAAAGCAAGACACCAAACAGTGTAAGAAGAAAGATTGCTGGGCTTCCCTGGTGGCGCAGTGGTTGAGAGTCCGCCTGCCGATGCAGGGGACGCGGGTTCGTGCCCCGGTCCGGGAAGATCCCACATGCCGCGGAACGGCTGGGCCCGTGAGCCATGGCCGCTGAGCCTGCGCGTCCGGAGCCTGTGCTCCGCAACGGGAGAGGCCACAACAGTAAGAGGCCCACGTATCGAAAAAAAAAAAAGAAGAAGAAAGATTCCTGTTTAGGGGGTCTACCTAGGCACATTGCTCTGAGTGTGTCCATGTGTGTAAATTGACCCACCCATGGCTAGATACAGTGAAGCCCCGGGGGTGTGCTTGGTCAGGATTTGGCTCTTTGGTTCTACTGAGTGCAGCTGCTAGCTTTGTAAGCTGATGAGATTTTGAGGCGGTGGTGGGAGGATTTAAGTGCCAGGTGGCTGGAGAAGCTGAGGATGAGTTTCTTGGGAAAGACAGAGAAGAGAGGATGGGACAATTTCCACCAGGATTAAAACTTTGGAGAAAGCTCACAGATGTTTAAAGTGCATGGGGAGAGGGAGAATTTGCTGCATAGTGTGATATAAACCTCTCCAACATCTCCCAAAAATTCTAGAAGAATCTACATCACTCAGCAATGATTTAGGAGTTGGAATTGGATGAGTCCAGGGACTACAGGGATTGGCCTCCAGATAGCACAGAACAAGAACCACGGAGGCAGCCCAGGGAGGCTTAGTTATGTGTGTGTTACAAAACAATAACAATAATCATAATAATAATACTAACAATGATCATTTCCTGAGCACTTACTATATACCAGGCAGTGCTCTAAGCACTTTACAAGTATCAACTTACTAAATCTTCACAACAGCCTTATAGAGTAGCCACCACAATTATCCCCATTTTACAGATGAGGCAACTGAGGCGGAAAAAGCTTAGTCATTTGCTAAGCATTTGTGCTAAGAACACAAAGCTAATAACTGGCTTAGCCCCTTGCTCAGAGATTTTGCTTTTAGCCTCTCAGTAAACTAAGCAATGTGCCTGCTAGAAACTAGAACAAAATCTCAACCACAGTTGTCTCTGGGTTATAAGAACATGGGTGATTTTTGTTTCCTTATTTAAGCATTTTCTATATATTTCCATTTCTCTTCAGTGATCAGGAATAACTTTTATAATTATATGAAAATAAGAAAAAGATCTTATTTCATCACCAGCTACATCATCATCAGTTGCAACTGATCAGAGCATAAGTGAGACCTCTCTTTAGAAGGATTTACATTTTAATGAGTAGCAAACTCCTAAAAGGAAAAAGAGAGATCTCTCATCAGCAAGCCGGCTGGGAATTGCGAGGAGGGAGGGGAAAATCCCTCGGACTCTGAAGTCACCTCACTGCCCACCAACACCTGGATGTAACTATGCTTCAAAGAACAATCCCCAGAGAAAAGGGAATTGGGGGGATGGTAATCCCCAGATGTAAGCAAACCCTGTCGGGGGCCATGGCTGTAACTGAATCCTGTATTTGGGTGTGAGAGGAGGGGGATGCCAAGGGCCCTGAATCAGAAACTTGGCATCCGGGCCTGGCAGCCTGTGGACAGTTGCAGCTGAAAGAACATGTGAGCTCTGACTTGTCCATCTCCATAACCCCTTAGTTTAGCACCGTGTTACACGGTAAGGCTCAGTAAATGTTTAACAAATTAATTAATATGATTTTCATTTTCACCAATGACCTACAAAGAAGGGAAGAATGAAAGCTGCCCCCAGGGAGAACATTTGGGAGGACTTCCTAACTCTTAAGCATGTGAAACCAAAACATGGGGTCCAGAGAAAACAAATTTACCTCCCTGGAAATATTTCTCATCATGATAGACTTCCGTCAGCTTCGCAGGGGTGAAGAGGTCGAAGGATGGCTACTGTGACCTTTGATGGCCCTAATGGCCTAGGCAAAGGCAGCATGCCCTAACTGAAAAACAAATAAGCAAATAACAAAACACCTCCAGGCCTGGGTTTGAGTCCCAGCTTACAGAGTTTGTAGAATCTGGGTGTTCGTTGGGACTTCAGGGATTTTCTCATCGCCCTCCCCTGTCCAAGGGCAAATCCTTCCCACCCTCTCGGCATCTGGCAACCGTCCAACCTCCATCTGACCACATCTCCCTGGTTCCCCAAAGAGCCTCTTCTATTAACGGACCCTTGGAAAGATACTAAGCAAACGCCTCTGGAAATGTCCATCCCATGAGGGACAGATGTCCTGAATTATCCTAGGACACAAAGCCTGGTTGATAACCAAGCCGTAACAGTCATGAGACTCCACTCTGCCGTTGCTCACGTCCCTTGGGGCTACAGTCTCTCAATGGAATAACCCAAACCCACCGGCCGACGCTCTCCAGGATACTCGGTTCATGTCTTCAGTTTTCAAAAAAGACAAATCACTGCTAACTCTGAACTTGACTAACTGTCTAATCTTTCTTAGGCCTCCAATTCCTCATCTGGAAAATGAGAAAATCAGATCAGACGATCTCTCACTGAAATCTGATCTAAGGCTAACACTACGATCCTGTGATAACTCTTGCTGGTAAAGTGGCAGGTGGGAGGAGAGAGGGGACTCAGGATTTATGTGGGAGTCACACCTGAGCTCCGGGTAGAAATGGCCTTGGCCATGAGCAAAGGCTGAAAACATGAAAAGTAGTGTATTCACACTGGAGAGCTGGATGGCTGTCCAAGGCTCCAAGTACACAGAGTGAGGTCAGGAGCTCAAGCCTCCTGGATGGAATGGTCCCGGCTGCCCGACAGCTGACGGGCTAAGGGAAAGGGTACCCAGAGCTCCCACTCAAGCTGCAACTTCAGAAGGCACCCCTACCTAGCACAGCTCTGGGCCCGCAAGGGGCTTGGGGAGGCAGGGTCTATTCCAGGTGAGGCTTCCAAGGTTTCTTAGCAGGGCTTGGAAAAGCACTGGGCAGGTCATTACTGAGGGAGGAAGAATGGGGTATAGAAAGAGTGAGATAGCAGAGAAAGCAGGCAAAAATAAGAATTTATATATATCCAGAGTTACAGTCCAGAGAACACTAACCCACTGTATGGGTAAGATGGGGGTGGCACCAAGATACCCCACCGTATTCCTCAGCCGGGTCCTAGCACAGCGCCGGGGCAGACAGGGTAGAGCCGGGGCGAGCATGGGCTCTGGCCGAGAGTGCCTGGCCCCCGTCCCACCCTGATTCACAACTGTACTACTTGGATCCCGTAAGTAACCTCTCTAAGCTCAGTTTCCTCATCTGCATGATGGGGATGATAATAATCTGTAAAATGGGGAAACAAGTAACCCACCTCCTAAGGTTCTCATGCGTATAAGGGGAGATGATTTTAGGAAGCATTCAGTGAAGTGTCCAGAACCTATGACACACCCAATACTGTTGGTAGTATCAGCAGTCATTGTTATCTTGTCATTAGACCAGCCCCATCCTGACAGCGGAGCTACTGCTCATTCCTGAAGTTCTTGAGTTTGGAGGAGGTGACGGAAGGGAGGAAGCAGGAAGGAAAAATCACCCCCAGTGATGAACCAGAAGAAAGGTCCCTTTTTAAATCTGCCCTCCACACACAGCTGTGCCCCAGGGCTCCTGGCAGGGGGTCTGCAGAGAGGCAGTCCATGTCCCACAGGTGACATGGAGCCCTGTCCGGTTCTACCAAGTGGTCAAGAGGCTGACCTCACAGGTAGCAGTCTGGGGCCTGAGGGACAGCAAGTGGGTCACAGGGCTCAGTGGAGAGATGGGAGAAGAAAGGTCTTACAATGATGGGAACAGGGAGAAACAGGAAAATCAGTGGCCAAAACCCAGTTCGGAAAGTCTGGCTGTCAGATAAAGTACAGGACGCCCAGTGAAAGCTGAATTTCAGAAAAACAAGGAATAATTTTATAGTACAAGTATGTCCAAATACTACGTGGGGCATACTTATACTTAAAAAAAAAAAAAAAAACTGTTGCTTATCTAAAATTCAAACTTAACTAGACAGCCTGTGTTTGTTTTTTGTTTGTTTGTTTTTGTGGTACACGGGCCTCTCACTGTTGTGGCCTCTCCCGTTGCGGAGCACAGGCTCTGGACACGCAGGCTCAGCGGCCATGGCTCACGGGCCCAGCCGCTCCGCAGCATGTGGGATCTTCCCGCACCGGGGCACGAACCCGTGTCCCTGCATCGGCAGGCAGACTGCGCCACCAGGGAAGCCCCTGTGTTTGTATTTGTTAAATCTAGCAGCCTTGGCAGGAAGCACCATGACAGCAGGCTGGAGAGGGTCCTGTGGGGTCCGGGGAGGGGAGGTGGAAGAGTGGGGTCTGGACAAGGGTACAGGGGGAGGTGGTGGAGAACCCATGCTTGGCTGTGAAAGGACAGAGACCGGTCAGGCAGAGGAAGGACAGCACTGCAGGCCTCGTGTGCAAAGGCCCAGAGCCTGGAACAGCACAGCATGTTCTAACAACTGATGGCATCCAGTGTCCCCAAGTGTCCCCCAGTGTCACCCAGTGCAGCACGAGGTGAGGAAAGCAGGGCCCCGGCACCCACCTCAGGGGATGCCTCATATTCAGAACATGTTTATGTAGAACTATTTTAGCATCTACAATGTGCCAGGCTCTCTTCTTGGGATACAGGAAGTGAACCAACAGACAAGCTCACCACTCTCATGGTGCTACTTACATTCCAGCGGGAAGTGAGGGCATTTCGGAGGATAAACAAGTAAACAAGGCCATGAGAACCAGTGACAGATCTAACTCCCGTTCCCATAGTTACCTGGCTAACTCCAATTCACCTTTAGATTCTACCCGGATATTATCCCCTTGATCAAGCCTTTCCTGAAGCCTTTAGCTGGCGTTAGGACCCTCCTTTGTTTTCTCTGCACAGCATTGAGCACACCATATGGAATGAAGTGTTTACTTCTCTAAGCCACATACTAAACCATGGGTCCTTAAGGAAAGGGCCTGCTATTAAGTCCATAGTACTTAGCATGGTGATTGGTATCTGGTACATGCAAAAAAGAAAAGAAAGAAAGAAAGGCTCTGTTGAAGAAACTTGTAGGTTTTGTATATGAGGCATGGCTATGTACACCCTGGTAGAGAAGCCTAGTCAAAGTGAATTTATCGATGTGGAAATGGGGAAAGGATCAGGGACTTAAAATCAGATTTTTAAATTCTAGTATATTGATTGTATATTGGAGCCATGAGTGTGAATATTCTTGTCCAGGGAAAGTATATGCATTATGAAGTTAGATAAGTTTCTTTGGTTAGGAGAAAACAGAATTCACACTGGCAGACTCAAAGAAAAACAAACAAAAAACAAGCTGAACCACAAAAACAACTCACCTGGGGATCGGGGATTACTTTGGGGGCCAACATGGGTGGCTCACAAGGTCAGAGGAAAAGCTGGTGGCCAGGTTTAGAGAGGCTGGGTCCAGAGTAGGTCAGGGCACGTGTGTGGTAGGAAAGAAGCCCAGCCTGCCAGGAGCTCCTCCAGAACGGGCTCCACCAGTGTGGCTCATCCTACTTGCTCGTCTCAACTAAGTCCTGGGAGAGAAAATCCACCGCATAGCTTGGGGCATGGACCCACCTCTTGGTTAGACCAGGACAGGACTTTACTGAGACGAAGACTGCACCCATGGGTAATTCCACCATTTGAAATTAGGGTGGCGTTTTCAGAAAAAAAAAAAAAGAAAGAGAAAATGGATGTCGAGCAGCCAATACATATGTCCTCATCATCCCTAAGCTTTACCAAACGGTCAGAATGCAAAGCATTGGAATGAGACGACGTATGACGTCTCCTTCTATGGTAATTTCAAAAGAAAATCATATACAAACCTGTTCCTGAGATTATTTGAATAGAACATTGTCTAGAAATAGGAGAATGAGCAAAGTAACATCTTTACTTGTTCCCACATCTACAAGAATCAAAGTTTCAGGACAACCAAGGGAATGTGGAAGGGTTGATATTGTCCATTAGTGTATTTTTTTTATGTGAGAAAGTATGAAATCATGCTGTTTCATTTTTGGTGTGCTGGGGTGGGGCAGAAGGGGACCCGATGGGGTGAGCTGTTGGAATAACCAACTTTAGGTTGGATGGGTAACGTCTAATTTATGTGCAGATGTGCCTTCAGTGTTGCAGGTGTTTATGTCAAGATAGACATCTAGATGTGTTGATAGGCTGCAGGCAAGTTGCCCTCCCTGTTGGAGCACCTGGGATTTACAGATTTGGAAGAGGCCTCCCCGTGCAAGCAACTGTCAAGAATGATGGATGCTGAAATCTCAAGTTGGAGGAAGGCATGAACCAGAGGTCTGGGCCCTGGGAACCTGTTGGAACTTAATTCCATTCTCTTTACCCTCAACTATCAAGGACTGATGACCCATGATTGGTGGTCCCTTCCAAGTTGCCTAGAAGATATCGGAGCCAAGGCACCAGAAGAGTGATTGGAGAGGTAGTAGGGACAGCTTAAGAATTATTTGTGGGGAGCGGGGGTAGAGGGTAAGGAAAGCAGAATGGTAATGGGAGGGGGAGATGATGGGGTGGAGACCCAGGGGGAGAGACCAAGAGGTGATTTTCCATATCAGTAAGAAATTAGTATGATTTGCCTCTGAAATTATTGTTTTGGACAAGAAATTCTATCCTCTAGCTCTAATACCAATCACCTTTCTCCTAATTTTTAAAGCTCAAGGGTCTTTTCATGACCTTCCCAAATTGCCCTGCCCAATTTATCTTTCTTTCTACTAGCCATTCTTCTGTTTCCTATTTAAAATCTGGAAGAGACTTGCATGTTAAGCCTTCAAGATGTTAAAGCCCGCAGACTTTAGAATAGATAGCGGCAATCCTTTCCATACATATCATCCTGACCAGATTGAAAAGCGTTTTCACTTACGCACTCTCATTTAATTGTTACAATAGCCCTCTGAAGCAGGTGAGGCTGGCATTATTTTTCTTCAAAGCCAAGAAAATAGTGATAGTGGGACTTCCCTGGCAGTCCAGCGGTTAAGACTCCACACTTCCACTGAAGGGCTGTGGGTTCGTTTCCTGGTCGGGGAACTAAGATTCCATATGCTGCCCGATGTGGGGGGGGGGGGGGGGGAAAAAAAAAACCAGTGATAGTGAAATAAGGTTATGGGTTCAAGATGACGTACCTAGTAAGGAATCAAGTGGAGAGGTTAATCCCAATCTTTTTTTTCTTAGTATTAGAAACAGCTTTCATACATGTATGTTTAAATACTATTTACAATTTTCACAGTGTGGTGGTCACATTCATTCACTGAAATAACACTGATCTTAAATCTGCGTGCAAGTAGCTCACATAGAATCATCACTTTTCCCCCAATTTTACTGAGGTATGATTAACAAAACAGTTTAAGGTATACAATGTGGTGTTTTGATATAAGTAGACATTGTGTAATGATTACCACAATCAAGCTATTTAACATATCCATCCCTTCACATGTTAGCATTTGTGCATGTGTGTGTGGCGGGGGGGGTGAGAATACTTAAGATCTATTCTGTTAGCAAATTTCAAATATACAATGCAATATTATTAACTATAGTCACCATGCTATACATTAGATCCCCAGAACTTATTCATAACTGAAAGTTCATGCCCCTTGACCAATATCTCCCCATTTCCCCTATCTCCAGCCCCTGGAAACCACCATTCTACTCTCTATTTCTCTAGGTCTACATTTTTAGATTCCACATATAAGTGATACTATGCACGCTTTGTCTTTCTGTGTCTGGCTTATTTCATTTAGCATAATGTTCTCTAAGTTCATCCACATTATTGCAAATGGCAAAAGTTCCTTCTTTTTTAAAGCTGAATAATATTCCATTGTAAATATACTCATTTTCTTTATCCATTCATCTCTTGACAGACACTTGTTGTTTCCATACCTTGGCTATTGTGAACAATGCCGCAGTGAACGTGGGAGTGCAGATATCCCTTCAAGATACTGATTTCATTCCTTTAGATAGAAACCTAGAAGTGTGAATTCAGAGTTCTTTCCCTAATTCCACGCTGCCCGAAATCTATTTTCTTCTCCACTCAACAGAGGGATGGATAATTTGCTCTGGACAAGAGGGAGGAAGGAGAAAACAGCAAGGCTACTTCTTGAGATGGGAGCTCATTTCAGATGCTTGTCTGGTGGGAAGATACTATGTGATCCACCCATTCTGAAACCATGCACAGAGCCACTGATACATAACTGTGTTGATTTGTGGCTGCCTCTCCTTTGTTTTAGTAGCACTTGTAGTTTGGGTGGAGCATGACCCAACCTGAACTCCAAAAATGAGCCCTGATTGGTCTGAGCCAATCAGATAATTCCATCCAACTTATCATAAGAATTGGTCCACATTGCACAGCAAAGGAAATGATAAACAAAAGGAAAAGACAACCTAGAGAATGGGAGAAAACATTTGTAAACAAAGAGACCAACAAGGGATTAATTTCCAAAATATACAAGCAGTTCATGCAGCTGAATATCAAAAATAAACAACCCAATCAAAAAATGAGCAAAAGATCTAAATAGACATTTCTCCAAATAAGACAAACAGATGGCCATAAAGCACATGAAAATATACACAACATTGCTAATTATTAGAGAAATGCAACTCAAAATTACAATGAGGTTAAAAACTAACCATGCCATATTTTGGGCCTGCCTTCTGAGATGACCCACACTCTGTCTGTGGAGTGTGTTTCTCTCTAAAAAATCTACGTCTTACCTAAAAAATTAAATTAAATTTAGTTTAATTTAAAAAACAACACTGCAATGGGGTATGACCTCACACCAGTCAGAATGGCCATCATCAAAAAGTCTACAAACAATAATTGCTGGAGAGGGTGTGGAGAAAAGGGAACCCTCTTGCACTGTTGGTGGGAGTGTAAATTGGTACAACCAGTGTGGAGAACAGTATGGAATTTCCTTAAAAAACTAAAAATAGAGTTACCATATGATCCAGCAATCCCACTCCTGGGCATATATCTGGAGAAAAACCCGTAATTTGAAAAGATACATGCACCCCAATGTTCATTGCAGCACTATTTACAATAGTCAAGACATGGAAGCAACCTAAATGTTCATCGACAGATGAATGGATAAAGAAGATGTGGTACATAGATGCAATGGAATATTACTCGGTCATAAAAAAGAATGAAATAATGCCATTTGCAGCAACATGGATGGATAATCTAGAGATTATCATACTAAGTGAAGTAAGTCAGATAGAGAAAGAAAATACCATATGATATCACTTTCATGTGGAATCTAAAATATGACATAAATGAACTTATTTACAAAAGAGAAATAGACCCACAGACATAGCAAACAAAGTTATGGTTACCAAAGGGGAAAAAGGGGAGGGATAAATTCGGAGTTCGGGATTAGCAGATACACACTACAATATGTAAAATAGATAACCAACAAGGACCTACTGTATAGCACAGGAAACTCCACTCAATATTCTTTAATAACCTATATGGAAAAAGAATCTGAAAAAGAATGGATATATGTATATGTATAGCTGAATCACTTTGCTGTACACCTGAAACTAACACAACATTGTAAATCAACTATACTCCAATATAAAACAAAAATTAAATTAAAAGAGAAAGAATTGGTCCATGAACGAGCAATAACCCAAATAAGCCATTCGGCTCATGGGATCCTTCTGGAAATCATAGTGATTAGTTCAAGTTGGCCCAATAAGACTAAGCACAGGACCAAGACCAACCTCACGTGCATGTGACCTATACAGTCACACAGTGCTCTACACTTACTAAGGTTCCATAATTGGTTTAATGTTCTGGTTTTGCCTTCTTGAAATTCCCAATAATTGTTGAGCAAGAAGCCCACATTTTCCTTCACACTGGACCCCACAAATGATGTCACCAGTCCTGCACAGGACTCTACTTTATTGGTTGAGGGTGGACAAGAACAAGGAGTATGTAGCCACGGCTACTGTACACTGCCATCTTGCAACCAGGAGAAAAGTAACCTGAAGACAAAGCCAACACTTAGAGGGCAGAACTGAGAGAACCACAGAGAGCTGGCACCCTGACTGAGTCATGCCTGAAGTCCACCACTCAGTTGGGCTTCTTGATTATGCAAGCTAAAACATCCCCTTCATGGTGAAGCAGATTTCAGGAAAATTCTGTTATTTGCAACTGAGCACATCGTATCTGATGCAATGATTAAAGACATTTGTCAATGCGATAACTTAGACACATAGAGCCACATCTCTAGGGCAGGAAAGGGTGACCTCAGCTACCTCCCCCACGTATTCTGCACCCCAGTTCCATCTCCTCTGTGACATCTGTCTTGCCCATTTGCTCCAGCCCCAAGGGGTGCCCCCCCAACCACTCCCGAAGAAACTCAATCAAATTGACACCCATTTCTTGAACACTTGGCATAAGATGTACCCAGCGCTGGGTTGGGTTGAACCATTTATGTTCCGTATAGTATCTGTTTCTATAAGAAGCATAACAACTAGCATTTAGAGCTGGACGGGGCCTAAGAGACTGAGTCCAACACCCTTTCATTTTCCAGATGGGAACAAAGCCCACAGGGAAAGTGACTTGTCCAAGGACACATAACAAGTCGGGCTGATCCAGGCTTCTGCCTCTGTCCCCTGACCCCCAGCTCTCTCCACCTACTCTGCCTTGGGAACCATCCAGATATCACTACGATACATTGACAATTGAATCTTTGGTCCTACTAAAGTTGGAGAAAGCACAGTAGCTCTGCCAGTCACAGAGAGTTTGATATGCAAAACCCCTTCCACCTTCTCCATAGACTCCCTCAGACATGTATCAGAATCTGCCCGGTGTCTCGTCGTGATAAAAATTGTATTTTCTCCCTGTTGGAACTTAATCATTCACACTCTGCTATTAAATAATCTGGGTTCACAGTGTGGATTCCTCCATTTACTAACTCCGTGATCTTAGGCAAGTCTTTCAATATTTCTATGATTCAGTTTTGTCCTTTCTAAAACAAGGTAATTGTTCTTACCTCAGAAGGGAGTAGTAAGGATGAAATCAGTTAATGAATACAAGACACTCAGGACAGGCCTTGCACATAACAAGCGGTCAATAAATATTAGCTATTATTATTTGAATTGATACAATAATACTCTCCCTCACGATACTGTCCATGGTTATCTTGTATTGACATTATCTTGTATTGTATTAAGTCTTAAGTTGATGTTTAGTTTTTTGTGGATACATGCTTTATCCTCTCCCAAAAGCTCCTTCACGACAGAGAGCTGTCATAATTGATTGCTATCTTCTGTGACACCCAGGACAGGCTCTGCATTCAGTGAGTACTCACCAAAGAATTGTTGACTCAGTGGACCCACCTCCACCAGCAGATGGGATGCAAGAATTTCTCTTCTGTCAGCTTTAGAAAAGCCTAGCTTTCTCTTTTGCAAGATGGAGGATCTAACAAATTAACTTTAAAGTTAAGGGAAGGTTCCGGGGTTCTTTGACGTGATGGAGACAAAATAGCTGTTCTTTGCGCCAGCTGGAAACAAGACCCAAAAGAATGGGGCTCACTACAGAGGAAGAGATTTGAGTTGGGTATCAAGCACTTCCTCACTCTACTGGGGCTTAGATACACTTTCAAAGAAGGTCGTGGTATTTTCTTTTCTGAAGATTTTTAGAGAAGGTAGATACTGCTTGATTTCTAGGACGGCTGGGTGAGGTCCCTCTGGGGTTAAGTAGACAGATATCTAAGTGTTCTTCTGAAGGCTTGGGGTGGACAGAACAAAGACAGCAGAGCCTTGGGACCCAAGTCCTAGAAGTCAAGGCCTGCACATCCCGGCAGATCCCACTGGAGCACCATGCCAGCCACAGAAGCTGTGCCAGGGCTACCTCTTTCTCTCCAGGTTGTGCCGGGGGAATAGTTTGGGGGCAAAAGAGGTGGGAATGAGCTGAGGAATTAATGATGTAATTTCCTGAGCTCCTTGGGAGAAAGGTGTGGTATTATTATTATGAATCAAAATTTCTTCTCTTTAAATCCCTTCTTCACTTAATACTCTAAACAAAATGAACTATTTCTAGGAAAAGGGAGCAGGAGACTTGAGAAATGGTTTTCCAATAGAGTGGAGTGTTTCAGATCCTTTCAACCAGTTTTCCCAGACTTCTTTTTTTTTCCTCTCAGGATCAAATGTCGCCAACTGACCAGACACTATTCTGTCTAAACAGGAAATTCCCTATCCCTGAGCTCAATCTTCTCCTCCCTTCTCCCCTCATTATATTTATCCTTTGACCTGAACATAATATAAATATTTAATCTCATTTATTACCTGAAAATTATCTGTATTTATTCTGTTTATTTAGTGACAGTTACTTGAAAACAAAACAAAAACTATCAGATTTGTTCAAACAAACAGTGTGTCTGATTTTTCCACTAAGGTAATCTCTTTTGGTGTTTAATTTAGATAATTGACTAGTCACTCCCCAAACACACCATGGATTTTCCCAGCCTCCTTGCTTTTGGCCTTTCCTCACATTCTCCCACATACATCTTTTCTCTGTCTGGCAAAATCCGATTCATCTTTCAAACCCTATTTCAAACACCCGCTTCTCTGTGAAGACTTCCCTGATCGCCCCGCCCCCACCTGCTGCTGGACCAGCGCTCCCTTCCCTGTCTTCCAAGAGTGCCTTGGGTGTACCTGCATCCTTGGTCTTATCACAACATAGGATTCCCTGGGACCTACTAGGAGGTTTTAGAGGATTGCAGAATCATACTCCCTGACTTCAAGTACAGACTCTACAACTTTCTAGCTTTGAGACCGAAGGCAAGTGTCTTAGCTTTTTGATGGGCCAGGGAGCCCATCTTATTAGGTTTTACTTAATAAGCCCTCGGCTTCTAGGAGATGCTAGTCAGTCCTTGCGGGGTGGTTATAGATAAGGAAGAAAAGGGAACTGACTGGAAGAATAAAGATGGAGATGGGGGAAACTAGAGGGAAGAAGGGGGAAAAGAGGAAGGATTTTTCTAAAGAGGGAAGAACGTCATTTGGGAGTGTTTGAGACCCCAAACATCTAATCCTTAAGTTAGTATCCCACACCCCAACCCAGCAGCCACCATGGCCCATGGTTTGTGGGGTGCAGGTTCCTCTGTCAGCCAGCTCTGTGTTCCTGTATACCAGCAAGGCCCGGGCTGCAGCTAGAGAGCAAGAAAAGGACGAGGCATGGGTAAGCAGGTTCCCTCGGTCTGTCCTGGCGCAGCTCATGAAGTCTGCCTCTCAGGCAGGACCTCGCTTTGGGTCTATACTTCCTCCTCCCATACCAAGCCACATCCACTTAGCCTGGGACTGGGAGGAGCCCGAGGTCGGGTAACTCGGGATCAACTTATTATTTTAACACCCACGTCAGAGCATGCCGGTTCCTTGCTCCCAGGGCCCCATGGCTGCCCCAGTCACTCAGGAGACAATCCAAGGTCCTTAACATGTGGCTTGGCCCCTGCCTACTTCTTTGCACTCTGCCCCCACCTGTCCATTCTGCTTCTTAAATACACCAAACAGATTCCCTCCAAAGGTCTCTGCACTTGCTGTTCCTTTTCTGAGGATACACTCCTTGAGAGACATGCCTGGCCCTTCCCCTCCTTTCTTCATGTCTCTGCTCAAATGTCACCTCTTAGGAAATGCTTCCCATGACCGCCTTACCTAAGGCAGGCCCCCATCCGTCACCTCCCACTCGCCCCGCTGCACTTACCTTCCCCACACCCATCTATCTGACATTACATCTGCTCCCCAGTCACTCACTGCTTCCTTTGGCTTTTGTCTGACTCCCCCTGTGCATATGCTCCATGACTGCAGAAACTGTACTGTGTTTACCACCATGTCATCAAAGTCTGGCATGTAATAGGTGCTCAGGAAATAGCTGTTGAGTGGATGACAGAATGAAGTATTCCAGCCACCTTATTCGCAGTGAGGAACCCAGGGCCCAGAGCAGGAAGAACTTGTTCAAGGTCATATGTGCTGGCTCATGTGTGGCAGATCCCGAGTCAGCCGTGTCTCCTGGCCCCCAGATGGAGGCCACTGTGATCCGGGGAATGCCCCCCTCACTCACACACACCCCCAGAGTGGACTCTGAAAGGGAGATTTAGCCCCAGACAGCCCGGTGCTCAAGGTTGCTTTCTGGCTGCACTTGAGTCTCTTCACATCTCTTACGCCAAGTAGGTTCTGACTCCAAACAAAAAGGTGCATAAAAAAAACAGGTCGGGCTTCCCTGGTGGCGCAGTGGTTGAGAGTCCGCCTGCTGATGCAGGGGACGCGGGTTCGTGCCCCAGTCCGGGAAGATCCCACATGCCGCGGAGCGGCTGGGCCCGTGAGCCATGGCTGCTGAGCCTGCACTCCGCAACAGGAGAGGCCACAACAGTGAGAGCGTACCGCAAAAAAAAAAAAAAAACAGGTCAAGGGACTTCCCTGGTGGTCCACCGGGTAAGACTACATGCTCCCAATGCCCAGGTTCGATCCCTGGTCGGGGAACTAGATCCCACATGCATGCCACAACTAAGAAGTCCACATGCTGCAACTAAAAGATCCCACATGCCGCAACGAAGATCCCATGTGCCACAACTAAGACCCGGTGCAGCCAAACTAAATAAATAAATATTATAAGAAAAGAAAAGAAAAGAAAGAAAAATGACCCTACTATTAAAAACAAAACAAAACAAAACCAGGTCCTGATGATTACAGGCTGGGGGTGACCAGTCCTGGATTATGTCCACAGAAGGCAAGACAAGAGTCCACTGGGTTTGGTTAGAGTGTGGTTAGAGGGCAGAAGGAAGCCAGAAGAAGAACAGTTGGAACCGGAATGGGTGCCCAGGACAGGGTGAAACATTGTGAGAACCCTGGAGAGACAGGAGAAAGCCACAGCTATCCATTTATGTGACATTCAGGCAATCATTCAGCAGACACTCGCTGAGTGCCCACTGGAGTATCTCAGGATATCTAAGGACTCTGCATGGGTGGGACAACCTGTGAGTCCTCACAAGCCCACGGAACCTAACCCTGTATGAGTTGTCCTCAAAGAGTCTCTTTGTAGAACAGCTCAGGGGATGAGAAGTCCCCAGCAAAGAACTTGACACCATCTTCCTCCTCTTTGCTCTGGTTCAGTGACTCAGGTGACAATGACATCCACACCAGATTTATGGATGCTGGACTATCTGGACCCTCCGTGGCTCATTTTGTCCATCCCCCTGCCCCTAAAAATAAACAGTACTTTCTTAGACCCAGGCAAGGATGGGTCATTCTTAGAGATGGCCCAGCAGAATTAATCCCACACCTCCTTTGTTCAACATTGTGTAAGTACTCTCAGCCTTTCCATCATAAAGCTTCTTCTGCCATCTGCCCTCATACCTTTCTGCCAGAGCTTTTTAAGTTCTTGTTTTAAAGTCAGTCTCAGTCATCACAGATGATTCTCCAGACACCAGACCCCTTTTTGCACCATTTACTAAAGAATACATTACAAAATTAATCCATCAGCCAACAAATACACGTTGAGTATCAATGATAGGCAAAAATCTCTGGTAGGTTTAGGGAAAGGCACAAAGGGAAGGCAGAGGAAAGAGCAGTGGGTCTGGAGACAGAGATTAAATTGGAATCACAGCTCTGATACTTGTCCCCATGAGGACAAATCCTCTTCCTCCTGTGAAGTTTATCATCTGTGAAATGGGGTGAGCAGTTTCTGCTCTCTCTATCACCCTGGGTTGTTGTGGAACTCAATAAAGATTATCATAGGCAGGGGCTTTATAAACTGTAAAATTCCACAGACGTGTGAGTCAGATGCAATACTGTATAGTGGAAAAACACTGAACTTACAGCCACAGGGCTGAGTGGGCCTGACTCTGTCAGTACTGATTCCATCACTTACTTCCCCTGGGACTTTGGGCAGTTCATTTCACCTCAGTTTCCTTCTCTGTAAAAATGGCTTGTTGTGCAAATAGAGACACTGCACGTAAAGAGCATCCCTCGTTGTCTCCTAGTAGCTCACAGATCCTCAGTCTGGATTTGTTCATTCTTTTGCAACTGATGCGGGGAGAGCGGTACACGCCAGTAACCAAGAAGAGATTGTAGCAGTGAACACCTTGGTCCAAGCAGGCCTGAAGGGGCAGCCTGAGGATCAATGAAAAATGAGACCAGAAGGGCTGTGATATAAGGGAGATGGGGAGGCGAAATGCCAGACTAAGGAGTTTAGGCTGGAGAGAACCATTTATGGGCATGAGGGAGCCATGGGTGGTGTTAGAGCAGTAGGATAATAGATGAACACTCTTTCTGCTCTTTTTGGGAAGTGGCTCAGGAATGGGGAATACCCTGGAATTGTTGGGTTCTTCACTCCAGGGCTAGGCGTTAACCAGCTGGAAAGGAACACAGGTTTCAGAGGATCAAGGTCTGACCAGCACCTCCTTTGCATAGCTAGAGCTCAGAGCAAAACCTGCCCACCTTTCTAGAACTTGGGCCTTGTATTAGTCATAAATAGCTGTGTAACAAATTTCTTCAAGAAGTAGTGGCTAAAAAAAAAAAGTTTATTTTCTCATAGTTTTTGAGAATATCCTAGCTGGGAGGTTTGAACTCTGGGTCTCTCATGAAGTTGCAGTCAAGATGTCAGCTGGGGCTGTGGTCATCTGAGGGCCTGATAGGGGCTGGGGTTTCCACTTCCAAGCTGGCTCAGGAATGTGGCAGCCAACTTGGTGCAGGCTGGTGGCGGGGGGCCTCAGTTACTCACCATATGGACCTCTTCACGGGGCTGCTTGAGAGCACTCGTGGCATGATGTCTAGTTCCCCAGCGCGAGTGTCCAAGAGAGAGCACAGCTACAATGACTTTGATGCCCTAACCTCAGAAGACACACGCTCTCACTTTCATGGGGGTCTCTTTCATCCTGGTACAATGTGGGAGGGGCCTACATAAGGGAACGAGCAAGGACCAATGGGGGCTTTCTTAGGGGGCTGGCTCCCATACCCAGGAGAGTGGGATGTGGAAGAGAATGATCTTGGAACCAAACGGACCTGAGTTCAAATCTCAGGTCCTTGACTTACTCCCTGTGTGACCTCGTGCAAGTCACTGAAATCTCAGGCTTTAGTTTCATCACTGTAAAATGAGAATAAAAATAATAGCACCAGCATCAGAAAGGGTTATGAGGAGTCAGCAAGGTGCTCCTCACAGAGCTTCTGGTCCGGCTCCAAGCCCAGAGTCCGTGTTGTGTAAGTGGGAGTTTTGTTTACTGGTATAATGCTCAGGCAGGTAGGAGGACTTTTCTAGAAGCACAAACCATCCGTGCGGTAGACTGAATAATGCCCCACCCCCCCAGGGATGTCCATGTCCTTATCCCTGCATCCTGTGAATACATTCCCTTATATGGCAAAGGGGATTTTATAGATGGAAGCCAATAATCTTGAGATGCGGAGATTGTCCTGACTTATCTGAGAGGACTCAAAATGCAATCACAAGAGTCCTGAAAAGAGGCAGACTTCACTTGCCCCTCTTGGACCCTGGCCACCCTCCCTCCTCCTCCACTGCTCCCCCTCAAGACCTTTGCAAAGTCAGCCCCCAAATCATTGTGGAGAGAAACCTGCTTCAACCAAGTTCTTGCCAGCATCTCCAGGCCAGCCCTGAGGAAAAGCCTTCTTGGCCAGGACACTAGAAAGTTTCCAACCCTTCACAAACCCCCTCCAGGCAGGGAATTAAAAGAAGAAGAGAAGAAGGAGGACAGAGAAGAAGGAGGAACCATCTGAGAATTAAGCTTTCCCCAAACACTTGAGCAAGTCTTAAACAAAGAGAGTGGCGTGGACATATATACACTCCCAAACGTAAAATAGATAGCTAGTGGGAAGCAGCCGCATAGCACAGGGAGATCAGCTCAGTGCTTTGTGACCACCTAGAGGAGTGGGATAGGGAGGGTGGGAGGGAGATGCAAGAGGGAGGAGATATGGGAACATGTGTATATGTATAACTGATACACTTTGTTATAAAACAGAAACTAACACACCATTGTAAAGCAATTATACTCCAATAAAGATGTAAAAAAATAAAATAAAATAAAAAGCGTCCTGAGGACTGGGGCCCAACAAGTTCTAACTCACCGAGAGCTCTTCCCCTCCAGCTGCACCAACTAATTACAAGGGAAAGGGTTAAAGGGAAGTTTTGAGCTTTTCGTGACAGCACAGTTTTCTCTTTCTACTCTCCTGTCTTTCTCCTCCACATCTCCCTTCTCCATTCTCTCTCCCTTGCTTCCTCTGTCTCTCATTCCTGGCAACAGTTTCCTGCAGGTAGGTAGGAGCTGGCTGGGCCCACTGAGCACAGACTCAGGTGTTGGAAGGAACTACCAGAGGTCACAGAATCAGATCCCAGCGTCTACACAAAATCACTGCTCCCCCGTCAGCATCTTCCAGAAAAAGGTTAGCAAACAGCCTGGACTTCTCCTTCTCAAGACAGCATTTAAAGGTAATAATTTCTCCTTGTACAAGTAATGCATACTCACACAAAAGGTACAAAGAAGACACTTGAGATCATCCATTATCCCAACAACCAGAGATAACACACTATCAATATTCTGATGTGCAGTAAATCCTTGACATTCCCAAGGATTGTATCTCAAGAGGTTCATGAATCTCCAGAGTTAAGGAAGTGGAAATGTTAGGGGCCACCAACCTCTAGGGGCTTTACAAAGAGATTACAACTCCATGGAAGCAACCTAAGTGTCCATCAACAGAGGACTGAATAAAGAAGATGTGGCATATATGTAGGAATACTACTCAGCCCTAAAAAAGAATGAAATTTTGCCATTCGCAACAATATGGATGGACTTGGAGGGTATTATGCTTATTGAAATACATCAGAAAAAGACAAATACCATATAATATCATTTATATGTGGAATCTAAAAAACACAACAAACTAGTGAATATAACAAAAGAGAAGCAAACTCACAGATAGAGAGAACAAACTAGTGGTTGCCAGTGGGGAGACGGAAGAGGGGAGGGGCAGAATAGGGGTAGGGAATTAAGAGGTACAAATTATTATGTATAAAGTTAGCTGCAAGGATATATTGTACCACACAGGGAATATAGCCAATATTTTCTAAAACTATAAATGGAGTATAAGCTTTAAAAATTGTGAATCACTAGGTTGTACACCTGTAACTTACATAGTATTCTACATTAACTATACTTCAATTTTTAAAAAAAAAGAAAAGAGAAAAAATGTATTTAAAATAAAGATCTAACAATATTTCTAAAAAAGAGAGGGACTTCCCTGGTGGTGCAGTTGTTAAGAATCCACCTGCCAATGCAGGGAACACGAGTCCGAGCCCTGGTCCAGGAAGATCCCACATGCTGCGGAGCAACTAAGCCCGTGCGCCACAACTACTGAAGCCCGCGCGCCTAGAGCCTGTGCTCCACAGCAAGAGAAGCCACTGCAATAAGAAGCCCACACACCGCAACAAAGAGTAGCCCCCGCTCGCCGCAACTAGAGAGAGCCCGCACGCAACAACGAAGACCCAACACAGCCAAAAAATAAATAAATAAACAAATAAATAACATCAAAAAAAAGAGAGAGATTCTAACTCCATATCTAATCTATAGCATCATAAGCTTAAGGAAGGGATGTCCTAGTTTGAAGCTGAGGGATGGATGAAGTGCCACCTACTTTACAGATGAGGAAATTGAGGCCAAAGGGATAAATCAGTTTGTCTGTGACCCTCAGCTAAATGGGAGTCAAAGATGCAGCACAGAAGGGAAATGCTTTGGCAGTGTCTGCAGAGAACGGGCTGGTGCACACGTTGGCCAGGAACGTGAAGGCACAGGGAAGCCAGTAGGAATCCTGATTTCCCACTTGCACAAACAGGTTGAGTCTCCAGCTTGATCAAACCCAAGTTTTCCAGGATTTGCAGCCAGGCATATTGTCTGGATCTGGAGAATGAGATACCAGCGAGGCTGAACATCCTCCTAATTGGCTGATGGCCGCTCACTGAGACAAGGTGTGTGTGTGCTCCCAGGTATCAGACCTGGGACTAGTGTATCCCCACAGAAGGTCGCCAAGAAGGAGAGGAGCTCACCTGGATGTCACAGCAACACTTGGTTCGAAACTGTGTGTCCTACCCAGGCAAGCAGGGAGAGCTTGCCAGAGCTGGAAAGTTAGGACCAGCCTGCCTCCCACCCCTGCCCTGCACTTAACACTGCTTAACCCTGGTCAAGTCCTCTGACAACTAGCTTCAAGTAGTGTCAAATCTGCCTTGAACAGAAAGATCCAGACACCCCAGACTGGCAGTTGAGCTTACACCTCCATTCCAGGGCAACCAGAGAACTCTGGGCAAGGCTTTGGAGTTTGTTGCAACCTGTAAATCTGCCTGTTCCTCCCGTCCTCCTCCAGGATTTAGCCTGGGGCTAAAAGCCCTCACTTGCCACTCCCTTTGCACCACCAGGAGCCAGCTGTGTAGAGTCTTCCATTCCTAGACCTGCCAGGACTGATTCATCTGTTGCCAGATTTCCCTGAGTCCCGGCCCAGAACCTGTTCTCCCCGCACCCACAAAGCCTTCTCTGGATGCCCCTCTCTCTTGCGCAGGAACCTCTAAGAGTCGATTTATTTTTCCCCAACCACACCTAAACTCCTACAGCTTCTGTCTTCATATTTTATCTCCTCAGTGGTCATCAAAGAGAAGAAAGAGGAGTGTAATGAGAAAAATCCTAAATAATAATTTTAAAAACTAATAATAAAAAGAAGGGGGAAAGTTCTACATTATACTCTTAGAATTTTAGCTAGCTCATTCTTCCAAATGACTTAATGGGGCTATTTAATTTAGGAAGGTCAATCGCTCAAATTTTAGGAGGGCCTTTGGAATTCTCCAAGGATCTCTAAGGTCTTGGGAAATGTTTGCAAATAAAAAATAATTTTGGAATCAATATCTCTGACCTAGATATTGTTTCCTCCTAAGATACAGACACACTTTTACACATACACCATTCCTATTTGCTTTGGTACCCATGCCTCCTACATGCAAACATATGCACATATTACCTTCTTACAAACTTGGAGTCACCAGGGACTGTGCTCACCCCAGGCAGAGTTGTCAGATAAATATAAAAATATAGGGCACCCTGTTAAATTTGAATTTTAGATAAACAACAGATAAATTTTAACTATGTCTCAAATATTGCATGGAATATACTTATACTGAATGTATTCACTGTTATTTAAATTCCAATTTAACTGGCCATTCTATACTCTGTCTGGTGTCCCTAACCCTAAGGTATCTACCACTAGATGCCCCACAGTAGTACTCTCACCTAGCCCCACATAGACACTCTACCATGAACATGAACCTTGATCCATTGTGAATTTTCAGACAGTCATTGAAAATAACCAGGGCTGATGCTCTAGAGAGAAGCAGGCTATTTTCAAGCCCTTCACCCATTTGCCTTACTCCTGATCTCACTCAGGAATCTGGTCAGTAATTAAAGGTGGGGGGATAGGGGTGCACAAACTCACCAAACGTCAAAGACCTTTGGTATCCCAAAAGATTATTAGCTCACTCATTCTAATTTTTCCCTCCACGACAGTGCTGGTTTGGACTAAGAAAAGGCTGAAGGTATTAGCTCATATGAAGAGTTTAATTCCCAGGTGCTAGAGAAAATCAAAGAAGCAGCTTAGCTGGTTTCTAAGGTAACATCCCAGAGACATCCATGACAGCGATGGTGCTGTCTTAGCAGATCTGGTGTTAAAGGACTAGAGGTGTGCTTTGTGCCTGTTATGCATGTCCCCCAACCCTGTGCTCCATGAGACTACCACGGCCATGGAGACGGAGTCTCGGGACATCTCTAAGTCCCTTCCCTGCTCATTCCCTGGAGAGCTGTGTATCCTCCAAGTTGGTGAGCGCTCTCCAAGTGGGTAAAAGCAAAGATCTCCCAAGTCCCTGGTAGGGTTCCTTGAAACATCTCTGTTGGAGATAAGTCTCCCTTATTGGGCACATGTAGACAGAATCCCTCATGTTTTTGATTCCCCCTAAAATGAGCTCTGCCCAAGGCTCAGGATTGTAGCTGGAAGTTTGGCAGTGAGCCTGAGATAGTGGGAAAGGAGGCATTCTACCCAGGTTTCCAAAGCTGATGTGCTTCAAAGACCCCTACTGTCAACCAGACTTCCTCTGAGCTTCTATGTCCAGGTTGGTAGAATGGGTTCACTTAACCAGCCAGGTATTGTCAGGAGGATCAAAGAAATGCTGTCTGTGAATATATGATGAATTTTCAGAGGCACGGCATCAAGATCTGAAATAGCAAGCATCGTTCAAGGGTAATATATGGTTTAAGACTTTCAAAACAGATTTTGTATCTCCAGGATCTCTCTGCTGAGAAACTCCAACACTTTTGGATGCAGAAAAGAAGATCTCCAGTGTCCCGGAACCCAAAAAATTTGGAGAAAAATAGGTAACGCTACAAGGATCCCAGAGGGAATAAAAAGAATTATGAAAGAAGAGTCCAAACTTCAGCAAAAGGACCAACGTTTAGCACAACAAGAGTTTCCTAAGAGTGAAAATGTTCTATGTATGAAAATTGACAGGATGAGGAACTCTTATCACACAAACTCTTGTAGAGTCAACATTCCATAAAGACACACAATCCCAACAGTCTTCAAGGCTGGAGAAGAAGAGGACTTCCGTGACAGCCCAGCACCACCCCAAATCAGAAAATGCATGAAGATGTTTTAATAAAAGCTCTTTGGGGATATATATACACTCCCAGATGCAAAACCAATAGCTAGTGGGAAGCAGCCACATAGCACAGGGAGATCAGCTCGGTGCTTTGTGACCACCTAGAGGGATGGGATAGGGAGGGTGGGAGGGAGACGCAAGAGGGAGGGGGTATGGGGATATATGTATATGTATAGCTGATTCACTTTGTTATAAAACAGAAACTAACACACCATTGTAAAGCAATTATACTCCAATAAAGATGTTTAAAAAAATAAAATTAAAAACAAATTAAAATTTTTTAAAAAAGCTCTTTTGGTTGCAAAAAGCCAAAACCCTCTCAAACTAGTCAAGGTAAGAAAGTGGCTGTTGAAAGGGTGGAAGGAATGTCATGGGATTGTGAGGACAATCATAAGACTGTGGAACAAGAAAACCGAAAGCCTTTGTGAATCAGGGCCATTTGCTGCTGAGTATGTGTTCATTCATCTTGCTGTCCTATTACCTCAGTCTCCTAAGACTTCTCAGCTCCCATGACCACCACCAACTGGTCCTTCCTTCTGTGCTTTTCATTCACATTTATGAAAGGGAGAATCTAATTGGCCCAGCCTCACCCATGGGTGAGCCGTGACAGGGTCAGGTGTCTTCCCTGGAGCCAATCACTCTGATTGGCAGAGAGCATTCAAGGCACTGAGCTTGGCTATGAGCAGGGGCAGGGCAGTCGTCATTAAGCCTAATAAAAGGGGACAGAGGAATACATTGAGAAGGGAAGGCATCTTTAAAAGATGTGTGCATTACTGTGTGTCCACCACCCACAATGAGTATGAAGGTCAAAGCCCATCCATTCAGTGGACAGAGTGCTAAGAATTTTACATATGTTTTCCTGTTTAGTATTCCCATCCCGCACAGTGGGCTTATTTCCATTTTATAGGTTAGGAAAACTAAAGCAGAGCTACAGAAAGCTAACTCACCAGGGTCACTCAGCTAAATGCTTCAACTCAGGTCTGTATGACTCCTAACCAGGATGTTTTCAGACGCAGCAGCCACCAAACAAGGTTCTCCCTCTCTAAATGGAGTCAAATTAAATGCACATGGTAAAAGGCAATCTACTCCCCAAAGCACCCTAAATGAAGGAGAATGAGAACAGAGGAAGGCCAGAGGAAGGAGAAATGGATTTGCTTTTCCTGAGTAAACGGGAAGGATGAAATGGTAGAAATGTGGAAGAAGTCTGGCCCATCTGAGGACTCTGGGCAGGGGTGGGGGGCAGAGAAAGTGAAATCCAAGGCCATAGAAAAGTGTTCACTTTAAAGGAGTGATTTTTTTTGTTTTTGTTTTTCTTTGTTCCTGTACCAGAAGTGCCTATTTAAAAGAAAAAACCCTGCCGTCGCTCCAGCAACAGACAGAACCAGGGCCCTGCAAGGCCTTTGCCAGGTCAAGAGCTTTTTCTACTACCCCGATCCTCAGCATTTCCATTGTCAAGATGAAGGGTAGAGGCTTGCCGAGACATGCCACTCAGAAGATGCAGCAGAAACGCAGACCTCACTTGAGCCAGAAAGTAAGCTAAAGAGAGGCGTAGGGGGGTGAGGGGCACTGTGGCTCGGCCCAGTCATACTTGAAGACAGTGACAGAAGTGGAGCCCAAAATCACATCCTGAAGCTGGTCCACAGAGAAAGTAAGAGGACAGGGAACAGAGAGAAATGATCACAGCTAAAACACACACACACACACACACACACACACACACACACCCCTAAAGACCCAGAAATAGACACAATCACACACTCACACAGCAACAGAGACCAGAGAGGGAGAAACACTGCCTTGTTTATTCTTGTGAAAGGCCTCTGGATTTCTCAGTGAAATCCCGACTTGGGTCTTTTCCTCATTTTCCAGCTGGACTGAATGGTGAAATGCCTGGCATGAGAGGTGGTGTGAGGCAGCCGCAGATCCAAGCTCCATCCCTCTGCCCCTTGCTCTGCTCTTTGCCAGACCACACAGCCTCCCTCCCCCTCCTGCCAAGCATGGCTTAGCTCACTGTCCAGGTAACACACTTCAAAGACTTGGGGGTGAGATGGGCCAGACTCAGGAAGGGAGCAGATTCCACTCCCAGCCCAAACACTCCTCGTCAGTTTTCTTGAATGTCTTCCCTTCCTCTCATATCCCTGACACTTTGAATAACCCCTGGAAGTTAGAACTGGAAAACCCAATTTTTCACCAGGGCTGTCATCCTCTTTTGCGCTGAGGGGCTGTGCAGCTTTAGTATTGTGGGGTTGACCAGATGTCAGCCAATGCTGAAGCACAGCCTGGCAATAACAGTCTGTATGTTCTTCCCTGGAGTTGGTCATGCTCCCTATGGCAATCAGAAATAAAAGGAGGTACTTAAGTGACCAGAAGCCATAGGACATCTATCAAGGTGTGTGTACTATAGGGATACCCCTGAGTAAGGGTCTTATGGCTCCCAGGCTGGCTGCCTACATCTCATAAGATATTTCCTTTAGGCTACTTTGTATTCAGTATATGTGTCTGATCTCACAGAAAACTGTAAAGATTTCTGCAATCAAGAAACACACTCATCTTTGTGTCCCTGGTAACACAAAATGAAAGACAGTGCCTGGCGCTAAAGTGCTCTCATTAAACGTCTGTTGACTTGAGTTCATATGCTGGTATCCTCCTCGGACTTTTTTGAAACACTACAGAACTTGAGAAGCTTGAAGACAACTGAATATTTCTTCCTCTCTTAAGTCCATTCTCTCTTGACAATTAGATCTATACATGAGATTTAGCACTGCTTCAAGGACTCAGAGTCCTATTATTGTACTGGTGGGGAACCTGAGGACAAAAATGGCATTGACCTGTCAAGCACTGGGGTAGGCAGTATTCTAAAATGACCCCCAGTGACCCACACTCTTCTATAATCCCTTTCCCTTGGATGTTGGTGGGACATGTAGCTTGCTTTTAACCACTAGACCATCATGATAGAATATCAAATCCTGTGATTATGTTACCTTATATGGCAAAGGTGAAGAGACTTTGCAGATTCAATTAATTTGCAGTTGACTTCGAGTCAATCAAAAGGTAGATTTTCCTGGGTAGGCCAGACCTAATGATGTGGCTTTTAAAAGAGGCTCTAGATGTTCCCTGAAATTTGAAACTCAAACTAGCAGAGGTTCTCTCTCTCTCTCTCTCTCTCTCTCTCTCTCTCTCTCTCTCTCTCTTGCTCTCGCTCTCGCTCTCTCTCGCTCTCACTCTCGCTCTCTCTCTCGCTCTCTCTCTCCTGGAACAGATAACTTTTGGTGTGGGTAGAGAGGTTTCCCTTCTGGGTAAGCAGGCAGTCACTTCCTCCTATGAGTTTCCCAGGAGTCCTCTCTCCCGCCCAGTCCATCCCAGCTGTTTCAAATGCTCATGTCTCTCCACATGTCCCAATCTCCTCCCACCTTCACATGATGACCAGTTCTTGATTTCCTTCACCAAGTTCAAGTCAAACAGGTGCCCTCCATCACTTCCTCCAGCACCACCTCTCTGCCTTCCTGGGAAACAGTAATAACTAGGTTCCTGGCAATAACTTGAGTTCTCCTCCTAAGCTCAGAACGAGGTGCTCTTCTCTGCCCAGTGATTTCCCTTCTGGGCATTCATGTTCATACTGCCACATTTGTGTGGATGACCCCCAGGTCTCTCTCACCAGCTCTGCTCTTTCCAGACCTGCTGTGTGCTCAGGGCAGCTTCACTGGAGGTACCCTCTCCACCTCATTCTCCACCTTTATTCAGTGCTTCCTCTGCCCAGATCATTTGTTTCCCCCACCATCCTCTCAGATGTCCAAACTCTGGAACCTCAGAGTCATTTATCCTCCACTGACCCACTTTCCTCAAACATTATTTTATTGGGCATCAATTTCCTCCTCTATAATTTAGAAGGAAATCATCTATCTCCCTACTTATTATTTGGAAATGTTTGGGTGAATTTTCAGGGTTCAAGAAGAAAGAAGCTCCAGGACTTTCCTGGTGGTGTAGTGGTTAAGAATCCTCCTGCCACTGCAGGGGACATGGGTCCAGGAAGATCCCACGTGCCGTGAAGCAACTAAGCCTGAGCACCACAACTATTGAGCCTGAGCTCTAGAGCTCGCGAGCCACAACTACTGAGCCCACGCGCCACAACTACTGAATCCTGCACGCCTAGAGCCCATGCTCCACAACAAAGAGAAGCCACCACAATGGGAAGCCCACACACCACAACAAAGAGTAGCCCCCGCTCACCACAACTAGAGAAAGCCTGCACACAGCAACGAAGACCCAATGCAGCCAAAAATAAATAAATAAATAAATTTATTTTAAAAAGGAAAAGAAAGAGGTTCCATAAACATAATCGTGAACCTGAAGCTGAAGAGTTATGTTTTCCATATGTTTTAAAATTCAGTCAATGGAAATGGACGAAGTGAAGAGAGCTGTGTATAGGGGGCAGGACGGCCACAGAATAATGGTTGTTTCCGGCTGAAGGATGGACTCGTGGGGATTTGTTATACTATTCTGTCTACTTTTATGTATGCTTGTCTCCACAATAAAAATAAAAAGGGTTTTGTAATAAAGTTAAATACCCAATTAAATCTTTGCGGAAAAAAAAAAGTCAGAGTAGGGTGGGGCAATGCTGTTTTCATAGTCCCAAATGGTAACAATAGTCTGAAAGTGAATTGTAACATCCCGTCTTGAACCCATGTTTCTCCCCAGTCCCCACCCAGCCTGCATCCTGTGACTTACCAGGGCTATGTACATTTGTGACATCTGTTCTACAGCTGTGAGAAAATAGCTAAGTAGATGGATAGATACGTATATGCATGGATGGTGCCAGTCGATCAGTAAATTATTACTGTGTTTTTAGTTTTCAGACACTTCTTTTTAGCCCATGACAACTCATCTCTGGGTCTCTAGAATACAGAGCATTGTCTCCCCGTACTTGACACACCAGCTCCTGCTTGAGTTCAAGATTTATAGAACTCCTTGTTGTCAGACCAGGGAACCATCTGACACGGGTGGTCACATCTTTGGGGCCTGCGCTGGTGGTTTGTGGACCAGGGAGTCATTGCACCAGACAAAGGAAGCATGCATCTTTCTGAAGACCAAGTAAAGCCCCTGTACCTTTCTGGCCTGTGGCTCCTGATGTAGACATTGACTTTCAACCTCTAGAGCCAATATTGACCTCACTGGTTCCTTCCCAGACTCTCAGGGTAGAGTTGGGTCTCCTTCATTCCCAAGTCTTAGACCTGGCCAACATCAAGTCCCAGGAAGTGCTCCGAGTGGACTCTAGCTGGCTCCAACACAGGCACCTGCACCCCCCCCCCTCCACCAGCACCCCAACTGCCCTTTGCCATCTGGCTGGGTTTCTAACTGGCTGCAGAGAGTAAGTGATTAGGGAGGACTTAATAACGATCAACAAAAAGGAAATTAAATTTTGTTTGGTTTCATTTCTTTTGCATTTAATACTTTGGCAATCGAGAAAAGATAACTAGAGAGAGAGTCTGGGCTAACTGAGAAATCAAAAAAAGAAAAAAAATGGGAAAGAAACAGGCATTATTTATTTATCCACAAACCTTCACTGAGTGTCTGCTATGCACCCATCGCTGTTCTAGGCACCCGGCAACACGATGGTGAACACAACAGCCCAATCGCCTGTTCTTGGGGTACTTTCTAGACATAAACAGGCCAGGAAAGACAATGAGAATAAAAATGAAGATCTGAAAATTCTGACTATAAAACTACACCATGGAAAGGTGATTGAAGAAGGCATTGTGAATAATAATAACTACCACTGGAGTGTTTACTATGTGTTGTAGATGGAATTGTGTCCCCACAAAATTCACATGTTGAAGTCCTCACCCCCAGAATGTGCCCTTATTTGGAAGTAGGGTCTCTGCAGACATAATTAGTTAAGATGAGGTCATACTGCAGTAGAATGGGCCCCTAATCTACTATGACTGGTGTCCTTATAAAAAGGGAAATTTTGAACACAGACACACACTCAGGGAAACAGCACGTGAAGATCAGAGTTATGCCGCCATAAACCGAGGAGCTCCCAGAAGCTAAGAGAGAGGCTTGGAACAGATCCTTCCCTAGAGTTTTCCAGATAGCATGGCCCTGCCAACACCTTGATCTCAGACTTCTAGCCTCTCCAAACTTGAGACATGAAATTTCTGTTGTTTTAGCCTCTCGGTTTGTGGTACTTTGTTACAGCAGCCCTAGCAAATTAATACACAATGTAATAGGTGCTGCGCCAAGCGATTTACATAGATTGTCTCATGTAACCCTCACAACAACCACTGATAGGTACTATAGCCCATTTTACAGAATAAATGGAACCAGAGTAAGGTCAAGTAACTTGCCCAAAGTTGAGCTGCTTTAATGTAAAAGGACAGAAGTATTCAAAGCTTGGGGCTCAGGGAAACCTGCCCTCCACACCCATAATCTACCCTAATTCGGTAAATCCTACCTCTCCACTCGGCCTTTCAATCCTTGCTCCAAACAGGTGTTGTCTCTTCAGTTGGCTTATGGTTAAGATGCCCCCACTTCATGTTTGATGGTCGAATTGGTGCCTTTACCTGTTCTAAGGCTATACAAGCAGAATGACCTAGTGAGTCGTGATGTTTACGCTGTATGTAGTAACTCATTTACCAACAAACTGGTAGTCAACCCCCCTCACTTCAGGCCCTCTCTGTGTGTGACCTCCAATATATACCACACACACACACACACACACACTCAGACCAGCCATAATAGTACAGGTTGTTCATGTTGTTTTTTTTAATTTGTTTTTCTCCAAAGCTCATCACCCAGTTGTGTAAGTTCCTTACCTCAGCCTTGCATCCAGCACTAGAAGACATTTTCCATTTTCAGAGGTATAGGATTCATGTAATTTCATTGTGATTGTCATTTGCTAATGAGCTAAAAAGCAGATGTGGATTTGATCCTGAGACAATGCATAGGAGCTGAGTGAAGGCTGGGTGTCCTGATGCTATGTTATAAAAGTGAAGGTTTTGCAGTACTGTTTTGTTTTTCAAGTGACTTAAGGGGTTTTCATGGGTAATTTTGATTATCCTTAGTTTTTGTACGTCAAGCTGACTTTAACCACTATATAGGCCATGACTCCACTGTAGCTTAAAAACAAAAATAGTGAGAGAGTTAAATCATCAAATAGGACATCGAGCCTGTGTATGACAAGCTCAAAAACCCTGCACCGTAACAGTTAAACCATAATCACAACGTGAGTAGTGATTTATTTCCAGCAAAACATCAACCAAACATCAAACAACACACTAAATTAGTGTTGTCATTTTGGATTTTGTTGGGTTTGTAGTTTTGACTGAGTTTACTTACATATTTGTTGGATTTTACAGTGAGATAAGCGTACGGAGCTTATACCTTTATATGTTTGTACATGTTTAGGTTACACTACAATTAACATATTTTAAGTCCAACAATAGGAGTATACTGGAATTTACTGGAATTTTTAAAGAGTTCATAAATTACTCAATTTGAGACACAAAGCGTTGACCAGACTAGAATATAAAGGTACAAAGTAGAAACACATCAACATGGATAGTAAAACGATCAGAATGATGAAGAGATAAAACTCATTGTTTAGGAAGATGTTGGAATAATTAGGGGTTGGTAAATGTTTTTCATTCAAAAATAATTTATTCAGTGCCCTCTGTGCTAGGAACTGTACTAGGGGCTTATGGCTAAGAGGTAGGGAAGGAAGAAGGAAAAGCAGAAATAAGATATCAAGATGAGGGACTTCCCTGGTGGCACAGTGGTTAAGAATCCACCTGCCATTGCAGGGAACATGGGTTCGATCCCTGGTCCAAGAAGATCCCACGTGCCGCAGAGCCACTAAGCCCATGCGCCACAACTGCTGAGACCGTGCACCACAACTACTGAAGCCCGCGTGCGTAGAGCCCGTGCACCGCAACAAAGAGTATCCCCCACTCGCCACAACTAGAGAAAGCCCACATGCAGCAATGAAGACCCTGCGCAGCCAAAAATAAACTAAATAAATTTATTTATAAATTATTCAAAAGATGTCAAGATGAGTAAGACCTCAGGTCCTTCAAGACATTCAGTCTAATGGGAAGATAGGGCTACAACAGGTAATATTAATTAAGCACTAGTGAGGTTCACATAGACTGTCTCATTGAAGGCTCACAACAACCCTAGGGGATGAGCAATATGATTCCTCCATCTTACTGATGAGGACACAGAGGACCTCATGGGATAAATGGTGCTACTCAGCTAGATGCCCTTAGGAAATTACACATGGGAGTCAGGGAAACCTTCCAAATGAGGTGTGATTTCATCCGGGTCTTTAATGATGACTGGGATTTCACCAGTCAGCACAGAGAGGGAAAGGCATTCTTGTCAGAATAGACAGTTTGGGGACTTCCCTAGTGGCGCAATGGTTAAGAATCTGCCTGCCAATGCAGGGTACATGGGTTCAATCCCTGGTCCGGGAAGATCCCACATGCCGTGGAGCAGCTAAGCCCATGCACCACAACTACTGAGCCCACATACCACAGCTACTGAGCCCGTGTGCCACAACTACTGAAGCCCACGCACGTAGAGCCCGTGCTCTGCAACAAGAGAAGCCACTGCAATGAGAAGTCTGCGCACCATGACGAAGAGTAGCCCCTGCTCACCATAACTAGAGAAAACCTGCGTGCAGCAATGAAGACCCAACGCAGCCAAAATTTAATTAATTATTATTATTTTTTTAAAAAAAAGAACAGACAATTTGTGCAAAGCCATGGGGACATGGAAAAGCATGGATTCTCTAAGTAACGGAACAAAGGTGTAGATTGGCCCAGCTGAGAACATGGCCGGAGTTAGCTGCCCTGAAGGGGTTCACGCCCATCCTTCAACCCTGGTAATGGATCAAGCCATGTCACTGGACCGATCCTTCCCACACTAGTAGAAATGCAGTGCTTCCTGATGGTTTGGTAACCAGGCTCAACTCTTCCAAACAGTGCCACCGCATACAGCTGTGCACTGCATGAGAAGAGCCCCATGTAAGTGGCACAAGCCACACAGCAGACGTCACAGATATACACACTCATTATGACGGTTTCCTGGAAGGGGTAGTAAAGTTTCTTTTTTCTAATAAAATCTGTATGTTATAACAATTTTCTGACAAATAGAAGTAAGGTATCTTAGGGAGGGGCATCTCTTCCTAATTCATTTAAATGTGTCCTATGAGCTAATGGTGGTAAGCTAGCTCTTGCTGCTTTTCCCTCTTGCCCTGTGCTGAAACCTATTCCAGCTGCACACCATGATCTTATTTGGCCTTTTCATGACTCAAATGCATTACATCAAACCTGCTTCAAGCAGGTAACGCTTTCTATTTCCTCCTATCCCGTGTGATTCCAGCTTCCCTACCTGGTCCATCGCTATCCCTCCTAGATTTGGATCTATCCACACTGTCTTCTGACTCACAACAGATCACTTTTCCTGGTTAATCTCATTTTTTCCAGAACTCAAACACAGCCCTGGGCCTGCCTGTAGTCGGAACATAAGAGGTCCCATGGCCCAAAAAGGCAGGAGGCCTCCAACCAGACACTGTATTCATGGAGCCCTCCCGATTCTGCCATATATTTCTGGAACGGCTCCAGAAGCCTCCTAAACATGAATTCTTAAAACTATCCATTTATATATTGCTCACATAGAAATATAAATCATGCTGAGCTGCAGTTGGCTCCAACTCCTTCAAAAGTCAGCCTTGGGTCTATTTAGACGTTAGTTAAATGGCCACCGTAGCAAGCCCTGCTACAAAATGAGCTCTAAAGGGGCACATGGGTTCACCCTCAAAATCGTTCTAACTCTGTTCTATAAGAAACTTCCTAAAAAGCCTAGAAAAACATTGTGCAGAAAGGATACAAAGCTATTTTAGGAGGATGGCTACCTCTGCAGAGGGAAGACAGGCATGGGCTGCAGCAGGAGGTGAGCTGTTCTCTGTAACATTGTTATTTCTTTTTAACAAAACCTCAAACAAGATGGTGAAATCTTAGTGTGGTAAATGTGTGTGGTGGGTAGAGGATATCTGTTGCATTATCTTCTGCCTTTAATGTTTGAAATATACCATCATTAACATTTTAAAATGTAAAAAAAAAAAAAAAGGACATTTTTATGCACTTTGGCTGAAGACCATATGATAATTATTCACCAGAGAAGCTTTAGGGCATCCTTTGATGAACCCCAAGTAATCAAGTTCTGACCTGGCCCTTCCTAGGCTCCGAGGGAAAGGTTCATGCATATAGCCGCAGGGGGGGACTTGGAGGGTCTCCCACCTCCAGCTGGACTGGTGCTGTCACAGCAAAGGGCAGTGCCAAGGCCGGGACGGTGCACAGTGCACCCAGTGGGCGCCGAAGTGGCCGTCCGTCCGTGCTTTTGCTTCCCACGTCCCCCCACCCCCATTGTCAGATTTTCACCAGTGTCAGCTTCTTTTCCCTTCTCTAAAGGAGGCGTGTTTTAAATGATGTATCTATTCTGCCACCTAGCCTTCAGCCGCATCACTACAACAAAGCTGCCTTAAAAGGCTCTTCTGCACAGACCTCAATCTTGCTGGATTTCCCTAATCTTGGCTGGGGGACCTGAGCGATTGGGTACTTTATTTCTTAAGGGTCACCGTACCTTAGATTTGGGCCAGGGTGAGATGGTAGCATTAGAATGCTCAATGTGAAAGGGTATTTTCCTTTGGGAAAGGGATTGGTCATTCTCAAAAGGGCTTTATAATGGAATAATAACTCACTGTGGGGAACAGGTTAGGCAAATCTGTCTAGAACAGTGGGGATAGCCATTCATAGGAGTGAATGAAGGCAAGACCCTTAGCTGACATTCTTCCTCTCCAACCAGAGGAATCCATGATATCTTATGTCTCATTAAAAGCCTTGCTTTCTCACATCAGGCATCATCCTGGCCTCAAAAACCAATTAGAAACTCATGGAAAATGACCAGAGGAAAGGACTCACGCTTTATAAAACACAAATGCTATGTACCCTTGGAAAAGTTGTCCATATAAAAGCACAAATCTTTACTGGGTTGCATTTCTTGAAATATGCAGTTAATCTTTTAAAGGAATGGAAAAGGGTGATCTCTGGGGAACTGGACACAAGTGGATAATATTTAACTTCTTACTCCTCCAAGAAAGATGTGGTTGAAAGGCATCAAAGCTGGAATATGCCAGAGTTAGGAAGCAGAGTTGGGAAACTTGTGGCAGAGAAAGAGGGAAGGGACCCCGGCCTCTGACGTTTGAATGTGGCAGGCATAAGTGAGCCACCCCCCAGCCCCCAAACTAAATTCACTGACGCAAACGACTTTTTTTCTGGAAGCAATCTTCTAAAGGTGACTGTGAACAGATCTGGGGCTTCAGAACAGAGGCGAGGGGGAAATGGAATAAAGAAAGGCTCCTAGGCACCCTCCATAATCCAACATCCTGGAACAGACCTTCCCACTCTGCCGTCAGACGTTAATTATGGGCTCTCAGGGGCAAACCCATCCAGCCAGGAGCCCATCTTTGGACCGAATTACCATAGACAATCCCAGGCTACTGAGCGTTCTTTCTCTCTTAAGCCCTCGCAGGGAGCCTACCTGAGCTCCCATCAGCCAGCTCTCAACCCCTCATGACATAAGCCCGTCTCTAAGTGGAAATACAGACAGTCACTTAATGTCTACAGACTTACAGAGTTCCCCCTCTCCCCGGCTCCCTGCCACCAGACCCCATGGACCAGCTCTGGCTTCCTTTCTCTCTACCCTTTTCGTCTTCTCTATGAATCATCCCCCTCTCCCTTTTACCCGTCTTCACACATTTTATTTTCCAGCCACTGGAAGTCGGCTAGACAAAAAGACGTGTCACTGAGGCCGTCTCCCTCAGAATAGAGGGTGGCTGGAACTAGGCAACTCATGTTTCTCTGGAAGGAGCGCCACAATCTCCCCATTCATCTGAAATGCTACCACTGTGCCTTAGCCGGCTCTGCTGCGGAGTGGCTGCAGAAATAGGATCAGGGGCTGGAACACACACGCCACGCTGTCCGCACTTGACACAAAGGGGAAAGTAATACGTGATCTCCCTCACTCTTCAAATATTCCAACCAGAGTTTTGAATATTAATTTTGTGCCTACCTTACCGAGCCCCAGACACAGAGGAGAAGCAATGTTAACGAGCCTTGCTTTTTTTTTTTTTTAATCATTACACACAGCTCCTCGTCTCTCAGCCAACACCTAAAGCCCCTCTGGCGATACGAACAAAAGCACAACTTTAAACTTTTGCCTTGACTTTTAAACGTGCCTTTCGGCAAGTAGATAAGTGGGAAGAGAGATCAGGATCTGGGGGTGTTAACAGCATAGAGCGAGATGCTTCTGAACCAAACTGGCAAGAGAAATATTTTCTTCAAAGCAGCCCTACAGAAGGAATTCTTATCATAGATGAGGGTGCAGTCTAGTGGCAAACTTCATGAAATGCAGCCCCTTCTCCAAAGGGAAGTTAGAGCACTTCCAGAGGGACGAAGAGAAATGTAAAGGGGTGACAGTCCCACCGCAAGTTCCCCCAAGTGGGGCAGCAACAGTTGCCCAGCTGTCTCTGATCTGCCTCTGAAGTCTATGACCCACCCATGCCAAGTGCAGGAGAAAACGACAAGCCCCACCTTCATTCTTTGAAGACTTCAGCTCTCTTTCGTTTTACTTAGGAAAGAAGGGTCCTTAGGGTCCCCATAGATCACATGAGGTTCCAAAAGGGATAACAGTGCTCCTGGTCGGGATCGGCAAGTCCTGTGGTGACGTCAGCTCCGATTCCTAGGCTGTGCCTGCTGGCACCAGTGTCCCTCATAACAGTGGGTCCCTCTGGTTTGTCACCCAGTCCCTCCAGGGATGCGGCCCTGACCAATGGAAATACCCCTTTCAAAGAACCCGGAGGGGAAGGATGACCACTCTGCCTACCTTCCCTCTGACAACCCCACACCAGGACACTTCAGGCCTCCAGGCAAGATTTTCAGACCTAGCTTTCCTCCGCAGTGCCAGTCTCTGTAACTCACTGCTGCCTACAGGCTGCTGCTATGACTGTCCCTTCGAGCAAGTACACACACACACACACACACACACACACACACACACACACAGCTGCCCGGGGCTAATAGTGTAACTGAAGGAAAGTGGCCACTTCTTCACCCTGTGACCAAAGACAGTCACTCCGCCAGCAACAGAAACACTACATTAAATCCCCTTCCCCAGATTTTTAGGGGGGAAATTCAGTTTTTCTTTTCCTTCTTTTTCTTTTCAGTCACCCATCACTGGCCACCCTACACTAACGCCCACCCCAACACATACATGCGAGAGAGAGAGACAGAGACAGACAGAGACAGAGAGAGACAGAGAGACAGAGACAGAGAGCGCACGCGCGCGCACACACACACACACACACACACACACACACACCTTACTTGGTCACTCAAAAACCAGCAGCCAGCCATTTCCCAAAGCTAAGGAAGAATTTCTTGGGCACTGTATATATCCAGTTGGCTAATAAGAAAATACTTCTCCCTCCAGCCTGGGCCTTGGCTAGTTAAGGGGTGGGAGGGACCGGGAGACGGGTTACTCCGTATTGTATCCACCGTACTGCGAAGAACTCTCCTTCACTCGCCCCCCGCCTCCTGCCCGCTCTGGGCAGTCCGAGCCCCGTCCCCCGCGGCCCTTTCTCCACTCCGGGAGAGGAGGGCGCTGTTCGGGCGGCGAAGGGGAGCCCCCGTCTGTCTAGAAGGCCTCTCCCCACCCCCACCCCGTGTGAGTTTGTACTCCTTGGCATCCTTGCCTGGGTTGGGTGTTGGGGAGCTCAAATTGCAGCTACAAACTGGCTGGCAGCCAGGGGCCGTCTATTTAAAAGCGCCTGCTCGACCGGAGCCCGTAGTCTCTTTGGAAACTTCTGCCGGGGAAAAAGAGCTAGGAAAGAGCTGCAAAGCGGTGTGGGTTTTTTCCTTTTTTTTTGTTTCTTTTCTTTTTTTCCTCCTTTTCATCACCCCCTTCTCCGTTTGCACCCTGCTTCGGGCTTCACGCAGAACCTGCGAATTTCGAAGAGGTGCTGGCAGAGTGGGAGAAAAGAGGTGTTAGGGGCTTGGATTTGGTCTTTTTTTTTTTTTTTTTTTCTCTATTTCCACATTTTCCCCCCACCCTCGCGGCTGCAGCCTCCGCCTTTTACCTGTTCCGAGGCAGCCGCGCGCCGCTGGCAGCTGAGGGTTAGAAAGGAGCCGGGTGCACTTGGAGATTTTAAACAAAAATTTTGAAGACGAATCTATTTTTCTCCCCCCGCACCCCCTCCTCCACAGCCTCCGATCTCATTATTCCGGTGGTGGTTTTGGGGTGAATAATTTTTGGCCCCCGCCCCGCAATTCTGACCAGGTCAGGCTTGGGGAGGGGTTGTTTCTCCCGCCTCCGATCCCTCTGCGTGCACCTGGCGCTGCTCTTTTTTCCCCTACCTGTTGCAAGTCCGTAATCTTTGCAACTGAGACTTGCTTGCAGGCACCCCAGCCCTCCATCGCTCCCTACATTTTGCAGTTGTCTGGCGGAGGCCACCTGCTCTACCTGCCAGAAATTTTCAAAAGAAAAAACAATTCTCCGCGCGCCCTCTTGGCCCCCTTCTCCCTTCATTCTCGCGCTCCTGCCCCGCCCCAGGTAAAGGGGGAGACTCGGAGAAGATGGTGCTCACCGCGGTCCTCCTGCTTCTGGCCGCCTGTGCGGGACCGGCCCAGGGCCTGGGCTCCTTCGTGCACTGTGAGCCCTGCGACGAGAAAGCCCTCTCCATGTGCCCCCCCAGCCCCCTGGGCTGTGAGCTGGTCAAGGAGCCGGGCTGCGGCTGCTGCATGACCTGCGCCCTGGCCGAGGGGCAGTCGTGCGGCGTCTATACTGAGCGCTGCGCCCAGGGGCTGCGCTGCCTCCCCCGGCAGGACGAGGAGAAGCCGCTGCATGCCCTGCTGCACGGCCGCGGGGTTTGCCTCAACGAAAAGAGCTACCGCGAGCAAGCCAAGATCGGTGAGCACGCTCAGTGTGCCAGGCAGCTATGCGGCGCACGGGCGGGGGACACGGCACAGGCTGGCCCGGCGCGCTCTGCCCAGCAAGTGGCTTAGAGCCTGGGTGCATCCCGGGAGGAGGGCGGGGAGGGTCCTTGCCCCTCGGGATTGGAACCCTGGCCGATCCTGCTACCCGGGTTACTGTCTAGCCGAGGCTCTCCCTGTTTTCGCTTCTTTTCCTCGCTCCTGCCCACACCTCCTCCACCCCACCCCTCCCCCCTCGACTAAACACTGACTCTTAAGATCCTATTCAGTCTCCAGGTCCAAATCCCCAGGTACTGAATCTCCAGTCCGAAAATGTACACCTTACATTATTAACTCCCTCTCCACCACCCCCATCTACCCAATATGTTGTGGGGTGGGTTTGTTGGGGTTTTTTTTTTTTCCTGAACTTGAAAAAAAATAATGTCTTTTGTTAAAATATTGCTTTAACTGGGGACCTGGAGAGAGAGAGGCGTCACCGGTCTTCTGTGGTAATTCCACCTTTGTCCTTCCCAGCCCCCTACCCACCCCCCCACCCCGTCCCTCCTTGACGTTTCTATTCTCCTACCCCACCAGACACACACGCACACTCACATGCACACATATCACACGCACGCACGCACGCTTGGTAGCTAATGCCTTTTGGGTGGGGACTTCGATGCCCCTCCCACGTGCACACCCATTGCTCTTGAGTCGATCGGATTGACCGCGGTCAATTATACAACATACTGAAATGCAAAATACCGTTTTTCCTCCCTGGAAAGGAAAGATTACTTTAGCCAAGCTCAGAGGCGGCGGGAAGGTGGTGAGGCGGTAAGTGGGGGAGGGCGGGAGTGATGGAAAGAGATAAGAAGGAAGGGTTTGGTGTTCCAGGGCTGGTGTTTGTCCCCGAATCTAACTCCTTTTCCCGTGCCGCAGTTCAGATTTTACCTAGGAAGAAAGGTGGATACAGGGTTGGGAAGCCAGAAGAGGCATGAAATTCAGACATCACAGCTTCCCCGCCAGTGCTAATCGCCCACTCTCCCGCGTTGCCCCTCAAGCTCTCAAACCAGATCACAAGTGGGCGTGGTGTAAATGGAAGAGGGGCCCTGGAAACGCAGAATGCAAAATCAAGGGGGCGGAGACGGAAAAGCCAAGCTCCCGGAGCCTCCCCTCCGCCTCCAAGTAGCCCCGCCTCCGGGTTGCCCCGCCCCCAAAGTCTCAGTGCCAGGAGTCTCGGGTTTAAAAGGTTGACAGAGCTCTACTTTTCAATCAGAACAGTTCTGCGCCCCTTAGACTGGGTTTCCTTTTGGAAAGTTACTTGATCTTAAATTTTTAGCAAAAGTTTAATGAACTCTACACAAGAGTCTGGGTTCTGAGACGTCGTTATCGGTCCTCTCCCAAAGGGGTTCAGACTTAGCTAAATAATGTTTATTCTGTGTAGTATTTTATTACTGGGACAATGCTCTTCTTACCTCCTATCCCCTTCCATTACGAGCACCCCAACGTGAGTTTTCTTAACTGCACACTACAAACACTGTCGTGTAAGAAAGGAGTGCGTTGGCGCTTGAGAAGAGGCAGGAGACCTTTCCTGGGTTCGACCTGGATGCTCACAAACCCTGCAGGTTTTGCCTGTCGCAGGAGGCCGTCCCTCCAGCTTTGCAAGAGGTAGTCTTTCTCCAGACTGCAGCCTGCAAAAAGGGAGAGAGAGCAACGTGCAGGCCCCGGAGGCCCCAGAGGCCGGTTTGTGAAGTTATTTTTATTAAGAGCCACTTTTCAAAGGCGGTCCCCCTCGCCTTCATCTTGTGGGATGTGGATTTGGAAAAGCTTAGCACGGGGTGGGGGGTGGGGTATGAATCGATTTCCTGGCTTGGAAGCGAGCGCTCTGGGTAACAATCCGGTCACATCGAAAGCATGCAAGCTATCGCTCAGCCGCCTTCTGGTCCCATTTTTATTTGCCCAACCGTATGGTTGGTGTGATGTGGTTGGTGTGGAAGGTGCCCGCGCGCGCAGCTGCTGGGAGAGCAAACGGGTGCATCCAACTTTCCAGTTCAACCCAACACACGCGCGCGCACACACACACACACACACACACACACACACACGCTTTTGTCCCAAGCAAGATGCCTTTTAGACTTCTCTGCAGCCCCTTCCTCAGCCCCCACCTTCAAGGTGCCTCTGGACCAACACGGAGCAGCCTTCCTCCCCCTCCCGCATCCCCATCCCCATCCCTCTGGAAGACTCCACCCGCCTAAAGCAGGTGCCTAACCCACTGTAGTCGCTGGATGGCTGCCCTTGACCGGTGGCCGGAGTTGACGCCTTCCTCCCGGATGGATGGGATGGGAGTGGGCTCTCCTGGCTAGAGCTTTTCAGCCCGAAAACCACTGGGTGGGTCCCCCAAAAGTTGGAGATGGTGCAGCGACGGTACTTAAAGAGAGCTCAACGAACAGAGAGAGGGAGGAGAGTGTCAGCTCCTTTAGGCAAAATTACTGCCCCCTGACACTCCACCACCACTCCTCCCTACCGATACCAGCAGTGCGAACTTGGATTTGCCCCAAATTTAGATACAGACATAGATGATAATATACATATGCACATATATCAAAAAATATATGGAGAGAGAGAGATTTAGGGGGGTTTTCCAACCAAAAAAAAAGTGCATTTCTAGAATCAGAAATGGGGAGCTGAGGAGAGCGAGATGGCAGGCAGCCAAAGCTTCTGGGAGGAAGAGCGGAGGGCGGGAGGGGACTGGTGTTTTGCTAGGCGCGTTGCTGAGCAACGGGAGAGGGCGTCCGCCCGCGAGCCTGGTGCCGGGAGCGCTCCAGGCCCTGCATTTTATTCTGGCCAGTTCAGGGGCAAAGATAGATATAGAAACAGAGGGCAATGTGAGGGAGGGCTAGAGGGAGGCGGGAGACAGGAGTTATTTATTGGACCGAGCTCAATAAATATGGGCGAGCTGGGTCGAGTCAAGGAAGGACCGAGCTTTGCTCTCAGCTTTGTTTGGAGAAGGAGCCTTGCGGCTTTACTGGCGCACATACTTGCCCGGGTCTGGAAGATCTCTCTTGTGCCTGTGAGATATTAAGTTTGGGATACAGGGAGAAGTGGGTTCTGGGTTTCAGTTCTGTCATTTAGAAATAAGAGAGGAAGAACAGAAAATACGCTTCTGGGAAAGAAAGAAAAATTACCTAAATAAAAATGAATTCCGCCTTTGCTTCTTTGAGGGGTTTGGCCCTCCAGCACCCTGGCTTCCATTCTCAGCCTGGTCCAAATGCCATGTTGAAATCAAGTTCCAGAGTTAGGTTTATTGGCCAAATTTTTGTCTGGGTTGAACAAGATCACGGAAAACTGAAGGAGACAGATTCCTTTCCCACCCGTATCCCCTCCCTTTGAAACAAGTCTTTAAGAGGCTGGCTGTGCCCTGAGCCAACCAAAATGGGAGCTGGGAAGACGAGAGAGGGTGCTTTTAACTTGATTTTTCTTGCCTTCCCCCTCCCCTCCCTTCCCCCTCTTTCTGCTTTGTCAGTTCAGACTGGAAGAGCAAGCACAGTTGGCCACAGTGAGAGTTCATTTTCTTTCCACTTCTCCCCCTACCCTCCCCACCTCCACCCTGACCCCTTTCTTATCCCTCCCTCCCATCCCACCCCCTTCTCCATCCCCCAACTCCAAGGCCTTCCCCTGAGGGCTTCAGTTTTAACTTGGAGCAGCCGTGCGGTTAGTCCTGGGGCTTGGATTGGATTTGAGCAGGCAGGTGGGCTTGCAGCTGCAGAGGGGGGACCAGCCTGACCTAGGAGCCACAGGTCACCATGAGGGTCACGGCAAAGGGCATGGGAGCAGGAATCCCAGCAGAAACCCTGGTCCCCTTAATGGGGAAGGGGGGGGGTGGGGTAAGGGGGAAGGTGCTAACAGGAAAAGAAGGTGATTTTTGTTATCTAAAGTTTTTACTTTGTACCTGAGCAGTGTCTTTGAAACTCAGTTATTTAATGTATGGAAAATAAAATTTTGGAGAAGGGCCACCACACTCCAGGTCTATTGCCTCCAGAAATTGGAAGAACACCGTAAACAGACCAGGTACCAATGAGGTCCCACTGGAAGCAGAAGTGAAGAGGGAGGAGGCTGTTTGGTGAGGTTTTGTTTGAGATTTTGTTTTGCATTTTTACTATGGTAGGTCCAAAAGTTGCAACCCCCAGAGACCATCCTTCAAGTGTAATCTGGACATATGTTTTCCAAAAAATAAGATTTATTACATATCTGCAGGAAGAAATAAGCAAATTAAAAAAGCCAGTTCTAAGCTTCTGGTCCCCTCTCCCCATATCCACAGAATCCCCCATTCTTGTTTCAAGCTCCAATTCTTGCCATGATATCTGTTATGATGTCTTTTTTTTTTTTTTTCCTTCTTAAATATAAATCCAGAGAAGTGACTGGAAATCTCTATGAGAGGCAAAGTAGCCTTTCCTGCCTGGCCACTCAACTTAGCTAGGTCCGAGAGTCTCTCCAGGAATTGTCTGGGTGTTGGCCAAAGAATGCTACAGCTGGAAGGAACCCGCAGTGATCATGGCATCATGGCAGTCAAGGCCCTCATTTTACAGATGAGGACTCTGAGGCCCTAAGTGCAAGTCACTAGCCCAGAATTAGGCGCAGGGTTAGAGGCAGAGCCAGGGCGAGAACTCAGCCTTAGAATCGTGTTGAGCCTAGGCCTCCGTTCCGCTCTCCCTGGCTTTCTTCCTTAAGTCACTAGGTCTCTGGCCTCAGTCTGGTCTAACCTGCAATGAGGTCTTTGGCAAATATCACCCGAGGCTGTCATCCCATAGCTTTGGGGGCGGGGGGAGGAGCTGGGGGGGGGGGGCGGGTTGTGAGGATGAAATAAGAACTCAGATCTGGGAGTGCTCCATTTGAGGGGAAGAAGTGAAGTGACGCCAAAGTGGAGAAGGCAGTACCCCTTTATTTGCAATCCCTCCCCGTTCTGTCCCTTTTTCTGCACGGTCTTGCAAGCAAGGCTGGCTTAAGCCAGTGGTTTGGGATGGGGGCAAGGAGCGTGGTGTGTTCAGTCAGGACTTCAGGTCCATGTGCCAAACCTCATTTCCTGAATGACAGGGAGCTGTCCTGATGCGGGCAGGCAGGCAGGCAGGCCCTCGCTGCTCCTTGGCTAGGCAGCGGTCCACAGTCTCTAAGGAGCCCACGGCACAGAAGTGGCCGGCTTCCCATGGCAACCAGCCTCCACCATCACGGGCTTCCATGGAGCCGCGCAGCAAGATGATGAGATCTGAGCTCGGGTGGGGTGGGATGAGGGTGAGGGAGTGATTGGGGGATTTGCGCATCAGAAGAAAAAGAGAGAAAACCACATGCCACAAAAGTTGTTAAGGAAGAGAGAGAGAAGGTCACCGGGTTTTTGAACGTAGTCAGGTATGTGGGAGCTCTTTCAGAAAGAGAGGAGAGGAAACCCTCCAGATTACAGCTGGGGGCCTCACGTTGATCTGAGGAATTGCTGGGAGCCATCCTCATACATCCTGGTTGCTGGTGCAGCTCCTCCTTTGGGGGTTTCTTAAGAAGGAGGCAGATAAGGCTGTCTTCCCAATAGGTTAGACCAGCTGTCCCCAACGTTTTTGGCACCAGGGACCGGTTTCATGGAAGACAATTTTTCTACGGACCGGAAGCAGGGGTGAGGGGGAATGGTCCAGGCGGTAATGCCAGTGATGGGGAGCGGCAGGTGAAGCTTTGCTTTCTCCCTGCTCACCTGCTGCTGTGCGACCCGGTTCCTAACAGGCCACGGACCAATATCGGTCTGCGGCCTGGGGGCTGGGGACCCCCGGCTTAGACCACCAGGTGAGCCCTGGGGGGTGTTTTAAAGTAAATAGGTTATCTTATTTTTGATCCCTCACTTAAACCATCAGAGATCAGCCCTTCTCTTACCAAATCCTGAAGCAAAACCCAGATTGAATTTGCACTCAGAACCTAGCCTCATATGACCTCTGCTGGTTTGCAGAGATGTTTTACATGGGCCCCTATTATCCTGAACTGGGTAGATTGTACCATTACAGCTGTACTGGGGAGCTGCTCCCCAGTCTCCCTGTCACCTCAGTGAAGATGGCTCTCCTTCCACACCCTTTAGAACAGCACTGTCCGACTGAAATATAATACAAGCCACATACATATGTAATTTCAAACTTTCTAAGAGTCACTTTTTTTAAAAAAAAAAAAAAGGTAAAAAGAAACAGGTGGAATTAATTTTAACTGTATGTTTTAACTCAACATACCCAAAATATTATAATTTCCATATATACTCAAAATAAGCAATTATAATGAGATATTTTACATTCTTTCATGTTAAGTCTTTGAAATCTGAAGTGTATTTTACATTTACAGCACATCTCAATTCAAACACCAAATTTTCATTGGAAATACTTGATCTGTATTTTTAGTTTTCATAAGATTTACAGTTGAAAAAGTAGATTCGTATACCTGAGTTGCCCTAAATATACTCAAAAGTTTTCCAATAACCAAGGATGTTTTTTTAATTTAAATGAAATAAATCTTAAAATTCAGTCCCACTAGCCACATTTCAAGTGCCAAAAGCCACATACACCTAGTGGCCACCGAACTGGACAGGGCAGAGGCCACCAGCAAGCCCCTCCCATACCTGAGAAGGGAAATACTGTCTCTACTCTCCTCCTGCCCCAAAGAAGTCAAAAAGGAAAAGAGTCTGAGCTTTAATTGCCAAACAGGACAGACTCCCTTGTTTGACCCCTAGCAAGTCTCTCTTCTTAGGGGAACCAGGGTTGGGAGGGGAAAAAAAAAAAAAAGTGTTCAAACCATCCGCTCCCTGCCGCCCCCTTCTGGTCATACAGGACTTTTCAGGGAATTTGGCTACTTAATTGTGCTGTCCTGAATGGGCCGTGATGAGTCACCAGTGGGAGTGTGGCCAGGTCGGAGAAATGGTCCCTCACTTCCTGCCTCTCCTCATCTCCCCTTCCCCCCATTCAAGGCTGCCCCCCACCTCACCCCTCCATTACCTTCTGGTTTGGGGTGTATATAGGAAAGAGATAGAGACGTTTCTACTGAGCATGTGCCTTCCGCAAGTCTAGAGAGATACTGGATGGCTGGATACACTCATCTTGGGAGTTGCGCATAAGTGTGTATCTCTTATGGGTAAATTTATCACCAGCTGCCGCCCAGGGATCAAGAAACGTGTGCCAGAGTCATGGCCCTGAATCCTAGTTTGTCCCCAGGGAGAAAAAATAAGGAGGATCCTTCCTTTACAGTGGAGGATGTGCGAGTGGGACCCCAGCCTTTCATTCTGGGGAAGTGTCACCAACTTGACACCTGCCGTATCTACACTGCGGAAAGGTGGTGGGTCACCTTTTCTCTCTCCATCTTTAGGTAAAAAGACCTAGTGCCTTAATGCAGCATGAAGGAATGGGATTAGACAAAGGACAGACTCCCAGGCTGAGTTCTCTAAGTGGGAAGCAGTCCTCAGAAGCTCTTGGGCAAAGCCCCTCTCACCTGAGGTTGGCAATCAGTCTCCCCAGAGATGAAGGTAGAGCCATCACTTCCCAGCAGACCTTTCTTCAGTCCAAGGCACCTGAGATCTTGTGATCTACAAGTAGGCACCTGTCAGCCACATACCACAGCAACCAGATTTTTAGTTGATGATGGGAACAAGGAAGGTGGGAGGCAACAGAGACCTACCAAGGCAGAGACCTACGCTGAGAGTTCATTAGCACGTAGCAGCTCATAGAATCCTCACAACCCTATGGAGAAGTGGCTGTTGTCATCCTCCCCATGACTCAGATGAGAAAACTAAGGCAAGGAGAGGAGAGGAAGCAACTAAGAGAGGTCAAAGTACACCTGCACCAGGATTTATTGAACCACGGTTAGCAGCCCCATCTTCCTCCCAAGAAGGATGACTGAAGGTCAAGGGCTGGTAGTCTGGCTCCTGACTCTGTTTCTTTGCTTTGCTCTATGGTGTCTTTATTTCTGTGCTCAGGATAGAGATGTCACATACCCACGTTGGTTTTCCTGGCCTGAAATGGCGGGGGGCTGTACAGGAGCTCAGGGGGCTAAGCCTGTTGCTCTCTCTGTCCAGTCACTAACTCTCTGAATCTGCTCCCCGCCTCTGCCATGTACCCCAGGTCAGCAAGACTCCCCTCCAGTGTCTTTTTGCAACTCCTCCCTTCTTGCAACTGGTTCCTTAGGGTAACAGTCGTTTGGGTTTCTTTTCCTCTTGGGAAGTCAGTGTTCCTTCCCTTCTCAGCCCATAATTCAGGTGAAGAAGAGCCCAGAACATGCATGTCTGTTACTAACCACAGAGGAAAAGAAAACAGAGTCTTCCAAGAGAGACTGGGGCAAGGTAGGCTCTGGTCAGTGATGTTACGGGTAGGAGCGGGGACGGGGCAGCTCCCCTGGAAGGCTCTGCAGCCCTCCCTACTGCCCCTTTTTCTTTATGCAAAGGCACACACAGTGTAATTGAGTCTCTTGGCATCTGCAGCTGGGAAATGGTCAAACTTCAGGAGACTGAGACACGTCTCACATCTTTTTAAACAGTGAGCAGCTGATCCAGCGTTTTCGCAGAAGCCTTACGTGTAGCAAAGAGCAGGAGACTGCAGGTTGGCTAGGAAACAAGGCCAAGTGGAGAGGAGGCACGGAGAATCCAGCCATACCCAGGCATGGATCAGTGCCCTCGGACGAGCTGCCCAGGGGAATTTTCGGCAGTGATGGAGGTGTCGTTGATCTGCGCTGTCCAACACAGTAGCCACTGGCCACATGTGGCCATTGAGCAGCAGATATGTGGTTGGAGCAACTGAGAAGCTGAGTTTGTAATCTGACTTAATATTTATTCATTCCAACTGTATTGGACAGCACAGTCTTAGATCAGAGAAGCCCAGTAAATCCAGGGGACCCTACTTCTTCCTGCTCCTGTGAGGCTCACCTCCCTGCCGCCTTGTTCCCTCTGCAGCAGCTCCTGTGTTTAAAGGCAGGTGCATGGGTGACATGACCCCTCAGGGTATCCACTGAGCTCTAACATGCCGCCGCTGGCATTACAGAACTGCTCCTAGACCTCCTGCGCTGTCTCGTGAGCAGATTCACGCATCTCTCCATTTAAAGATTATTTATTGAAGACCATAGGCTGGAGAGACCAAGATAAATGACAAAGTTCTCCCCTTAAGAAGCTTACTGTTTGAATTCCACAGAGGGAGCTAGAATGAGAGGCAGTGGAAACCCAGCTCCCCTTTTCATTCTTTGTAGAGAGATTCTGGGTGAACCCCTCTTGTCTTCTGGCTAGGAAAAGAGACTACTCCCAGGTCCAAGTGGCCTGGCAAAGCCCCACATCCTTCCTGAGCTGCGAGTTCCAAGTACACCTCAGCTTCTTCAATTTCCGTAGGCGAAGTCACAATATCTGGTCCACCCATTTTCTCTAAGTTTGATTATGAGGTCAAGATAGTGTGGGAAACAAACACCAGGCTGGGCCCAGGCTGTTAATGGTGCCAAGGTAGGACTCACAGCCCTAGGGTGGAAGGTTCGATTGCAGGAAGCAGAAGGTCCCCAACTGGACCCGCCCCATCGCTGGGCTCGGGGAGCAGGTGGGATGAGAAGGCTTCCTAAGAGCAAGTACCTGGTCCTGCTGCTAAAGCACCCTGCGCCTGCTCCTGCAGGAGAACTACAGTGAGAGGGCGGGTTGGAGACCGTGGTGGGGCTTGGGGAAGGAGCATGCATTGGCACTTGTGCTGTGAGGAGCAGGGCCCGCCCTGGGATGCCTCTGGGTCCACACTGGCTGGGCCTGCACCCAGACACACTCAAGGTTCACTGGGGGAATTCCCTGGCGGTCCAGTGGTTAAGACTCAGCACTTTCACTGCCGGGGCCCTGGTTCAATCCCTGGTTGGGGAACTAAGATCCCACAAGCTTCATGGCGTGGCCAAAAAAAAAAAGGTTCACTGGGACATGAGGATGGCACAGTCCTCAGGCAGGTTTTCGTGTTGCCCTGGGGAGTGGATGTTGCTGCATCAGTGTGAATGCACAGCGCCTTATGAAGGAAGGAGAAACTGAGTTGCCCACCCTAACACTGCAGGGGCTGGGAGCATCAGAGAGCCCGGGTGGCAGGACTGGGGGCAGAACAGAGCAGAGAATCACATAGTTATCCAAAGGTAAATATCGGGACAATATGAGAGCCCTTGCTTCCTTAGTTGTTGGATAGATCATGGAGTTAAAGGGCCCTGCCTCAACAGCTTCCCAGAGGAGGGAACAATAGTGAACATTCCCTTGCCCACTCTCTGCAGAATCCTTTCAAAATAACATCTAGAGATAGGAAGGGAGGTCCTCGATCTGTTTCCCTTCTTTCCCTGACCGTGTTTCAGGTGCAGATTAAAGAAACAGCAGGGGGTTACACACTGATAGCATTGCCCCCGCCCCACACCTGCCTTCTCCACCCTGACCCCCCGTGGGTCCTTCCCAGTCCGTGCATGTCCATCTCCCTGACTCTTTCCATGCATGCCGCAGACACACAGAGGGGAGGATTGGGGTGGTTGTCAGAGAAGTAGGGGAGGGAGGCACACAAATTCCAGATTTTAAAATTGTTTACAGTCCCTACAAGGAAGCGCCACGGACGTGTTCTGCGGCCATCGGTCTCCTCCGCCACCTACTGGCCGTATGGAGGTATTGACATGCTGGTCGACTGGGTTCCAGAACCTACTGCATTGCTAAGTTCCCTAGATTGCTATTCACGTGCAGGGCAACTTCACCAGGAAGTCCTCCCTTATATCCCACCTAAATCCCTTCTGCAACCTTGCTCCATTTTCTTTGGATGAAACAGCTCAGGAGCTGCCAGTCTACTTGTGCCTTCTTGTTTTATCTAAAACTTAAACCCTTCCAAAATTGCAAGCCTATTTATGACTCAGCTACAAAGCAGCTGAGTAGGGCTAGTTGGCTCCGGCATCCCAGCTCCAGTCTTACTTTCCAGCCCTTTAATCTTCATGGCTCTGCCCTGGCTCCGCTCCAAGTTTCCACTGTCTCTCTGGAGCCTACAGGTGACCACAAGACCCTGATTAGTATCTTTGATACTCGACTCTCCCGCTGCCTAAGTAATAGGTCCCATGGGGTTAAGTGGCACCGAAACCCGGGAGGCACATCAAAACTTTAAGTCTGCCCTTCAGAAACAGCCAAAGAGACTGCAAACTGGGGAGGGTATGCCCTCAGGAACCCGGCCTTGCTGAGGCCAGGGGAAGGACAGAGGGTTTGCAAAAGTACTTTGAGTTCCTTAAAGAAGGCACTTTGTTCTCCAGTATCATCCTTGCTTAGTCTCAAAGCTAACACTTTTGGACATAAGACCAGGAGAGGTCAAAGTAAATTGCCCCAAAGTTTCTTGAACCATTGTTAACAGCCCTATTCTCCTCCCAGGGAGGGTGAGTCAAGGTTAAGGGCAGCCACAGCACTTCTCAAAGATCCTAAAATATGAAGAGTCTTGAGAAGGGCTGCTGACGCTGGGGGAGGGTGGGCATTAGCCAATGTACTTCCACAACCACCAAAGCCAGAGAGAGAAGCTCCGTGAGAGAAGGTGAAACAGCATCTGGAGAATCACACCCTCTGACCAAAGGGACAGGGGGCCCCCAAAACAGGTGACCAGAAGAAGGTGGGTGGCACTCCCACCCCAGATATCTTTAAGAGCCAGAAATAGTACCGCTGGGATGGGTGTGTGTACTTGTGGACACAGGGATGGACTATTGGAGGGATTTGGGGAGCTGGAACAGCCAGCCACTGGGAGTAAGCAGCCCCGGGGACCTCTCCCGGTGAAGAGCCCAGATCCACAGGTGCCCCTGAGGACAGTCTGCTTTCCCTCTGGGCCAGGCCAGAGCAGCCCCCAAAGGAGATGCTCATCCTTCCTCCATGCGTCCCACACCCAGCCCTCTCGCCCTCCTCCCCTCCCTTCACCTGGTTACAATCTTGATTGGGGAAGGCGTGTGGCCATGCACACCCAGAATGCTCCCAGCCTTTCAATGGCAACCATCTCTTGCCCTCTCCCCTCCCCCACTGCTCAAGCGAGGGTCAGAGCGCTTGGGGATGCCCAGAGAGTCTGAGTGAAGTGTCAAGTCACTCAGTAAGATGTGACTAGGCAATGGTTCGCTTTTCCTCTCCTCACCCCCTCCCTCAAGACCTGGGCCTCAGGTTTGGGCCTGAATTACTAGATAACAGAGCCCTAATCTTTCACTTTGCACAGAGTCCCCCACATCAGCTTGCTCCACCCTGCATCCCACCCCCATCCTAGCTAATCCCACAACCAGGAAAAGTTGGTTTACGCCAAAAACATCACTCTGTTAGCTAATCTCCGGAAGGCTCCATTCCACCTGCCAGGTGCATCACCTTGTTGATTTATCATCCCGATGGGTTTTGATAGAGTCAGAGCACAGGGCAGGACATGGTGGGAAGGGGGAGTGAAAGGCCAGAAGGAGACAGGGATCCTGGTACTGAATTTTGTTCAGGGAGAGCCTGCCCACTGCTTTGTCATTTGCTTTCTCACACCTTCTTCTCCAGAAACTACTTCCCTTCCTCTCCTGTGGATAAATACCCAAATCAGCCGCCACCCAGGACACTGCGAACCTCTGGAGGCGTCTTTAGGGTGGGGCACTTCCCTGCCCGGGGCTTAAGGACTGGATTACCTATTTGATTAAATCTGACAAATCCTGAGCCAAGAGACAAACAGGTGCTTGGGTGCTTCCTGCCACCTGCCATCCTGACCAGGTTAGGCCAGGCCTCCACATACCTCTCCTAACACACACCTGGAACTTCCCCTGGGCTGAAATCTCCTGCCCCGGGGACACCAAACAGTGTCCTCTCACAGAACTGCTCCCTCCCTGCACCTCTCCTCGACACCACCTCCTCAGATTCCTCTCCTTCTATGTCCCAACCCATGCCTTGCCATCTCAGCTCCGGGGCAGCCCGGTGAGAGCAGCGAGGGTGGACAACCGGATTCTTCTTCAGTCTATTTGAGTTATTCAGGGTCACCCCCAAAGCCCTATTTTCTTTTTCTAGAATTTGAAAAGAAAAGAGGGCAGTGAAGACAGGGTTCCCTGCCCGCACCCCCCCTGCCCTACACCTGCTCTCACCCTGGGCATCCTGCCCACCTGGGAAGAGCAATCGAAGACCTCCCGCCCTGGGTCTGCCTAGGCTGGTGAGATCAGGGCGCTGAGAGGAGGGACCCAGAGACGGGCGCCTGTGAGATGAGAATTTCATGGAAATCTGTGAACCAAGAAAAGGCCGGAGGCTGGAATGAACAGATCGACAAATAAATGAACAAAGTCCTAGTTCTTTAAAGGTCATAAGTCAGCTAAATATAGACTGTCACCAAGTCACTGCTATATATAACCACTCCACCCGCAGCCAGCAGTCTGCCTCTCTTGGCCTGGAGCTGAGTTATGTCCCAGCCTCCCAGGGCACAGAGCACAGAGCCAGCTCTGAGAAGGAAGCAAGGCCCCGGGCTTCCATGTCACCCCCAGCCACCGGCACTGATCCCCTCCAGACCCCACATTTCTGGCTTTCCCAGCTCCCCTCTTCCTGTTCTGCCTGATGGTCCCACCCCCCTGCCCGTCCAGACACCCCAGGACCCTCCTGCCCTTGGTTTCCCGGCTCCAGATATATCTCAACTCCAGCAGTTCCGAAAACACTAAAGGATGGACTTGGCCTCTTGGCCACGTTCTGGCCATCGCCTACTTCCCCCGACAGCCTAGGTCTCCAGAATGTGTTCTTACATCACAGCCCCGCCTCCGGCCACCACCCCATCTACTTAGCCAGTCCCCCAACAAGCAAGCCCCTTCCCACAGCCCTCGCCCTCCCCGTCCCCAGAATATCCTCTCCCTCCTGTCCGACGTCCCCTCCTGTATCAGCCTGACTTTTCCAACACTCTCCTACCCCATGAAGTCGCCCCGGATTTCCCACCACTTACACGAGTGTCGACTCGTGCCCTGGTTCTCAGTTCCCTGCTTTCCCCAGTTTGGACGAGTCCAGGAGGGCAGAGAGCCCGTGCCCTCACCCCAATCCTTCGAGCCTCGGGCTCTGCACGGCTGGGCCTCAGCCCCCTTCTCCCTGCAGAAAGAGACTCCCGCGAGCACGAGGAACCGACCACCTCCGAGATGGCGGAGGAGACCTACTCGCCCAAGATTTTCCGACCCAAGCACACCCGCATCTCCGAGCTGAAGGCCGAGGCCGTGAAGAAGGACCGCAGAAAGAAGCTGACCCAGTCCAAGTTCGTGGGGGGAGCTGAGAACACCGCCCACCCCCGGGTCATCTCTGCACCTGAGATGAGACAGGAGTCTGAGCAGGTGAGTCTCAAGGATTCTCTCCCCATCCGCCTCTGCATCCACACCCCGCAGCCTCCGCCACCGCCCCAGCTTTCCACCTTAGCCCGCGTCTAAATGAGCGTGCGTGCCAGCACTTTATACGCCCAGGGGGCGCGGCAGGCGAGGCGGAGGGAGACCTTGGGTGGCAGGTATTGGGGACGGAAGGCGGTGACTCTCCGTACGGACCCTTTACCACGCCCCCCCCCCATACCCCAGCCATGCTTTCTGCACGTCCTGGTGGTTCCCGCGGGTCCTGGCACGCCTCTCACCCCTCCTGTCCGCACACAGGGTCCCTGCCGCAGGCACATGGAGGCTTCCCTTCAGGAGCTCAAAGCCAGCCCGCGCATGGTGCCCCGTGCCGTGTACCTGCCCAACTGTGACCGCAAAGGATTCTACAAGAGAAAGCAGGTACGCCCCGTGCCAAGCCCCAAGTTCAGGGCGCTTGCCAGAAACCTCCACCTCTAAATGCCTGGATTTCTGTCATTAACAACACTTTGTCCCAAACCTCCAAAATCCTTGCACTCGTCACAGTCGTGATTGTCCCCATTCCCTCCTACACTATAATCTACTGACGTTTTAATGGTTCACCTTACATACATGAATTCATCTAAAAAGGAAACTTTCTATCACCGCGTCACGTCACACGTTGGATGTGTTATTTTCTGATAGGCACACGTAAATATATACATATACATGACTCTAAAACGTGTTTTAACCACATACCACTTGAAATCATTTAGTGTCCCATTCACAGCCAGGCTACCCTTTGGGCAACGGCTGATTAAGCAGTCATCTGAGCCCGTTAAGGAGTACACATTACCTTAGGGTAGTGATCTCAGACTTCCTAGGGCATCAGTATCACCCCGAGGTCTTGTTAAAACACTGATTGCTGGTCCCACCCCAGAGTTTCTGATGGTAGGTCTCGGGCAGACTCTGAGAACTCGCATTTCTAACAGATGCCCTCCCAGATGACTCTGATGAGGGCATCCCTCCTCTAGGTTAGGAGTCAAGAACCAGACAGCGTTGCGTGAGTGCTTGGCTCTCCTGTTTACTAGCTGTGTCCTCTTACCCCAGTTAGTCAATGTCTCTGCCTCCAGTTTCTCATGTAAGATGGAGAATAATTTTACCTATTATTCTCACATGATTATGAGGAATAATGGACTAATCTTTATAAAGTACTTAGAACAGTACCTACAATATAGTAAGTGTTAGGCGGTGCCTTGTATGTGATACAGCTATACAAGCGATGCCTCCTATTATTACTATTATTGAACAATTTAATTTATCATCATTTTCATCATCATGATCATGATCAGGTTATATCATTCTCTGGAAAATACCAAGTTGGAGGACCCTGAATGGGTGACATGAAACAAAGTCGTAGGAGCTAGCCTAGGGAAGACTGCCTAAATCAGCACTTCCCCCCCGCCCTCCCCCCCGTCCGCCCATGCAGTGTGGACACCAGAACCCCCAGGGTTGGGTACAGCTCCCTCAACTCTCCGGGGGTGAGGATCTGTCTTGAGGCAGGGAGGATGAAGGGCCAGGCAGGAGCAGAGCCTCGGGGTACAGCCATCCTCACTGCCTGTCACTCTCCCACCCCAGTGCAAGCCTTCCCGTGGCCGCAAACGTGGCATCTGCTGGTGCGTGGACAAGTACGGGATGAAGCTGCCAGGCATGGAATATGTGGACGGGGACTTTCAGTGCCACACCTTCGACAGCAGCAATGTTGAGTGACGCGTCCCCTCCCCATCTTTCCCTCACCCCATCCCACCCCCCCAGCCCCGACTCCAGCCAGTGCCTCCCTCCACCCCAGGACGCCACTCATTTCATCTCATTTAAGGGAAGAAAATACATATATCTAACTATTTGAAGAAACTGAGGACCTCGGAATCTCTGGCAAGGTCTCAACTTTGAAAACGGCAACAACGGAGATGCACAAAGCTAAGGAGACACCCCCCCCTTTAAAAAAGTTTTTCTTTTTGAGGCAAGTTGAGTGAACAGGGAGGGCAAGAGAGGAAGAACAAGAGAAAGAAAAGGGAGGGAAGCAGATGTGTGTGAGAGAGGGGAGGACGAGTAGTCACGAGAAGGAAAAGCAGAGCGTGGGCCGGAAGCAGCCGCCTTTACGTCCAGCCCCGGCCCGAGGTGGGGAGCCGCTTGGGCAGAGCGGGTGCAGCCCCAGGTGTGGCCTTCGATGACACCCTTGGAATTTGCCCGGTTTGGATGGGTCACAGGGGGAGAAAGGAAAAGACAACAGGCGTCAGTGCCTCTCCTGGATCAATCTCCCCCTGCCGCCAGCAGCTTGCACGGCTCGACGGGTCCTTCCTCTCCTCCCACCCCGACACTGTGTTCTCTCTCCCTCAAATTTACAAAACCTAAAATGCATTCCATTCCTCTCAACACAAAGCAAATTCATAACTGAGTGATACTAGACAGGCAGGTGTCCCTAAGTGGATCCATGAATATGAAGTATGTGCGCATATCTCACTCCCCCTGCAGACTCTGAGAAATCAATCCACACCCCCAATAGTGGGAAGATGGGTTCTTCCAGGGCGGCTAAAACTCTGCTCTGAACGAAGCCTGTAGTTTCAGCCCTTCATTGCATCCAGTTCGCAGCTAGCACAGCCTTTGTGGGGGAGGATAGGCTGGAAAAACAAAAAGTGGGCTTGTATTTATCTACAAGGCTCCATATAGTATTATATAGGCATATAAATCTATTTTCTTGATTTTTTTCTTTCTTCCTTCCTTTCTGTCAAAGGTTTGCATTAACTTTTCCAAGTAGTTCCTCTGGGGGCATTGAAGAGCGTCCTTATTCTGGGAAAACCAAGAAAACCCATCTTCTTGTAATACAACCCATAATGCCTGCCTCCCATGAGCAGCGGCAAACTCAACCCTTTGTGGGACACAGTGTTGGATTTTTTTCGTGATTTCCCGTGTGTGTGTGTTCATGTACCACCAAGCCAGGTGGATGAGCACACCCAGCGGTGCACCCACCGAGCTCCCCAGGACATCCCATTCACCTTTAGACCCTTGGGAAGTCACTGTCTCTGGACTCCCAGACCCAGTGAACCCGATAGGTCCAAGTTCGACCCCCTGGTCCTGCCCAGCCTTTTTGTTTTATCTGGACAGAGCCTGCCTCTGGAAAGCCTCTTTCAGCCTTCACGCTGGCAGAGCAGGAGAGAGACTGAAATGAGAGACGGCAAAGAGGGAGATGGAGGTGAAAGGTTTAAATATGGGGAAACAGTAAAAGTGATTGTTCAGGCCAGAGTAGTTGAAGCGAGGGGCAGAGAGCTGGAGAGACAGGGGGCTGACTGTCCCGCTCTAGCTTTGGAGCGAAGCGACAGAAAAGAGAACAAAGCCAAGAGACACTTCCCTGGGTCCCCACCTGATAATGCCTCTGGAATTTAAGGGGAAGGAGAGAGGAAGTTGGGGGAACAGGTTGTAAGAGAGAAATGTGCTTAATCCAGGCCTTGGATCCAGGGAAGGTGGGTAACTTTCGATGGGTTCTAGACTGTAGCGGCTGGACAGAAACAGGATCAGTAGAGACCAGCCATAGTTTGGAAGGGACAAGCCTATGTGCTCACCTGCCCACCTTCACCCTGCAATAAGGGACTGAGGCCAGAGAGGGTTTCAAGCTCTTCATCCACTCCGGCCAGTTCTGGCTTCCGTCCTGGGGTGGAGGATGGCGGAAAAGCCCAGGACAAGCGGGGAATGTGTGTTTTGGGGGTGCTGTCATTTGACAGCCAGACTTTGAACCAAGAAAAATCCCATCCTCCACGGACTCCCCCCAACAAGTGGGCAGCCCTGGGGCTGCCCTCTGAGGATGGAGATCGCCGGCCAGGAGAAGGGTCTTGGACATGGCGAAGGAGAACCTTTCTCGCTGTGAACGCAGCTTTCTCCACTCTTTCCTGATGCCACGACGCCGTGGAGACCACACCAGCATCTAACTTGGGGACGGTGAAGAGGGATAGCTAAGGAGCAAACACACTCCAGCTAGTGGAAAGCCTGCAGCTCTGGAACTTGGGGGGATGTCTCCTGCTTCCCTGGCCAGGACGGTTGGCTGGGATGGAAGAGGCAGTCGATCTTCGCAGGACAAAGGGCCTGAGGGGTTTGGCAGCCGTGAGGACTTCCCTGACCTGCCGTGTCACCGTGCCCCAGCTCTCTGCGCAACTGTTCCCAAGCCCCCGATTCACATTTCAATGTCTTAGGCCAGTATCGTCAGCCTTTCCCACTTCACTGTTCTTTCCGCCCATTCTTTCTTTGCATCATGATCAGTCGTCTACCTGGGATCTACCGAGTGGATACTGGGGGGTCATTCCCCCTAAGAAAAGACTGAACCAGGGATTTGCAGAGCTCTCCCCACCCCCCAAGGCCTGGACCTGGTTCCTGGTTCCTGAGAGGGGCTGTCTTTTCCTCCCGCTGTTTACTGGACTTTGAAGGGGCCTATGCTCCTTCCATGGGCTCTTTGCCGTCAGCCGTAAGGTGGGGGATTGGGACCTGCTTTAACGCCACCCGTCTCTTCAGGCCTCCAAAGCTCACACTGACTAACCCAAACCTGTGAGTCTCTCTCTAGTGCTTGCAGGGAGGACGGGGCGGGGGGAGGATTCCGGTCAGCTGGCCACTCCCTAGAGGATGCTGGACCTTCAGACAGAGGGAGGTCTGGCCTGAGCCCAGGGTGGGAGCCCATGGGGAGGCAGACATTGAGGAAGGTGAGCCCTCCCCTGGGCGAGGTGGCGGGAAGGCAGGTGTGGTGAGCTGCCAGCTGTGAAGTCCCGGAGCAGGACTTCTTGACCCCAGGCTACCTGTTGGCCGCTGTCTGCTCACCCAGAGGCCTTAGGCTCTGGGTTTTCTATGGCCTCAAGTCTAAACATTGGCCCACTGCGCCAACAGGAGGTCTCTCCCCATCCCCCTTTGACTCATGCCTCGCTCTGGCAGTGAAGACCTGTGTCTGCCTCTACTGCCAGGTCACTTAGGGAGGCCTAGCCAGGACTGATTCCCCCTGCCCCTAGAGCGGCCCCACGCACAGGGGCAAAACAGGGCATCTGGGACGGAAGAGACTCGAAAGTTTCTCAGACAGCCAGGCCTGGACAGACAGGCCTGGAGACATTTAGCCCCCACACGGAGGGGGAGGATGGGAGGCCCTGTGTGGTCCCATCCCTTGTCCCCTCGCCCATTTCCCTATCACCACCTCTGTGGTCTCCATGGTAACCCAGCAGGGCCAACCTCCTCCGGGGGGGCGGGCCTGGACCACCACTCTCCCACTGCCCAGCTCATCAGCAGCCACAGGGCTACCAAGCAACTGCCCAGCCCCCCTCCAACTGGGGCAGTGCCCCCCGCTCCATCCACTTAGCCCCCAAGAGGGATCCAGCTCAGATGACAATTGCAGAGAGGAGTGGGCCAAGGAGAAGCAACCCTCTGGTCTCGGAGAGGACAGATTTGGCTTCCAAGAGAAAGGAGGCTCTATTTTGAGAGGTAGTGGGCCAAGGGAACGGAGGTTACCGGCCAGCATCCTGGGCGTTGTACTGTCTTTATTTTTAAAACCACTAAAGTGCAAGACTTATTTTGCACTATTCTCCACTTTTTTTTTTTCTCATAGGCTTTTGGTGTCTTTTTATAAACATACTTTCTTGGTTTTCTAATGGAATATATAGTTTAGCCATTTCCACAGACTCTGGCCTCCTCTCTTTAACTTTTTTTGGATGGGAGAAAGGGGAGGTGAGGTGGGTCAGCCGTCCTGCACCCGTTCACCCCGCCTCTCTGGTCCTCGGCCACCAGCCTGAGTCCCGGACCGTCCACCACCAGCATCACACAGTAGCCCACACGGATAGACAGTTGTCAGACAAGATTCCTTCAGATTCCGAGTTGCCTACCGGTTTGTTTGTTTTTTAGACAGCAATAACCACAGCACATATTACTGTAGTTCTTTATAATTTGACATACATACATACCATAGCGCTATTCTCTCTTTTTTTGTTTTCAACTTTTTTTTTGTTAATAAATGCTCATAATCTTTACTGGTGAAAAGGATGAAAAAAAAACAAAAAACCAACAAACAAAACCTGTTTGTGGAAAAAAAAAGAAAAAGAAAAAGCGGGGGGAAAAAATCACCTGAATGTGGAAGAGCTTGCCTCCTGTTTAGTGTTTTGTACGTAAGGAAATAAAAAACGAGAAAAACAAAAAAAAAAAAACAAAAAACCTGAGGATCTCACGTTTTATTAAAAAAGTGAAGATTGCTGTATACTATTTATTCAACTTATAATTTATGTTACTCCTTGATCTTTGTCTTTTGTCGTGACAAAGCATTTATTTAATAAAGTTATGCATTCAGTTAGCCTGCGTCACCTTCCTCCGAGGGTCCAGGGAAGGTAGGCGAAGGGAGAGAGAGGACAGAGGGAAGGAGAGAGGACCAGGTGGAGGCAAAACCAGGGCCTGCTCCCTGCAGAGGGGCCCCCAGACCCAAACCCAGGTGCCCCCTTCTCCATCTCTCCGAAACCCTTTCAGTGAGTTCCCTACACAAGGCGCTTAGGCGGGAGGGTGGTCCTGCAGGTTCAGCAGCGTTAGCACTAGGACTGTTATCATTTTTACCATCTAATCGCAGCTCCCGCTGCTAAAGAAAGCCATCTTAATCAACTCCTAAGCAAATGATGGGTCTCTTCTCCTCAGAGAGGACTTTAAGGAAGGCAATGCTAGAATGTTCCTCTCAAGCGCTCAACTCCTGGGAACCTCTGGCAGAGGTGAATCCTACCTCCTGCTCTTGCCCAGCACCCCGTTGCCATTTCCACCCGCTGAAGAGGAAAGTTATGAAATGGCTAGTAACTCTGATTTCAACCCTCCAGCGGCGTAAGGACCACAATTCCTACACTGTCCTACCATCCGCCCTTCCTTCCTCCGGCCGCTTCTCCTCATCTCCATGTCCCCTCTTTATCTGCGAGCCCACAGCAGGGCACTGCCCTTCATGCACCCCCCTGACCACCCCCAACAAGGGCCTCCATCCATGGGCACAGCAGGGGGACAGAGTTGGGGGCATCTCCACTCTGCCCGACCCGGACACCGCCCCCCCGGTGCCCTGCCCCGTCCGAGTCACATGGCAAAGCAGAGACGTTGGGAGTGTCCCTGCCTGGCAAGGGGCTGGCCTGTCATTGGGCATGTGTCCTTTGGAAGCATCACTGAAGCTCTCTTCCCTGAGACCACTGGGCCCGTACACAGCTTTGCAGATGTGCAGCCGTTCAGCCAGCGCCCGGCAGTGACGGCAGAGATTGGAGGGTGTGACAGCTGCGCTGGGAGGCCAGAGACGGACCGGCCTTCCTCACTTTCCTGGGCGGGAGTGCTGATGAGTTGTGCTGGGCGGGCACAGGAAGAGTGGCACGCAGGAAGGCCGTGTGGTCCAGGTCAGGCCACGTGGCATCACCTGCCCCGGGACTGTCTCCTGGCCTCTCCGCGGGCAGCTGCTCATCCACGTACTGCCTGGGGTGGGTGGGGGGCAGGAGTGGGCCAGGATTCTTCTCAGACTTGCTCCCCCTTCAGGGCCCATGCCACCCCCAGGCCCACTCCACCACGCCCCCTACTCCTACAACCCTCACCTCTGGACATCCCGCTCAGGTACCCACGTCATTTGGGACCTGGCTCCGGGCTGCTGTGCACCTGGGCCCACCCCCTCCCTATACAGTTCATCATCGGGGCCCAGAGCACGCTGCTGACCACATGTTCACCTGGGGGGCCTCGTGAGCCGGTAGGACTGGGCTGGGGCCTGGGGTCTGCTGTGTCCCAACCTCACCCCCAGGTTTGGCAGCTGGTCCAAGGCCACACTCTTAGAAACACTCTCAACTCCACGGTCTCACCTCCATCCACTGAAGCCCCTCTCCGAGCCTGGGCGCACTCAAGGGTTCCGCATGGCAAATCTGAAGATCCCCCTCTCCCATTCCAAGCACGGTCAGCTATTCCAGTGAGAGACATGGAGCGAGGGCGCTGCAACGTCAGCGTTTTACTCAGTGGAGAACGAGAGCCTTTGGTCTCCCCTACTCTGCTGTTCAATTCATCAACCCTCCCCGGTTCCTCCCCGGGGATCCTGGAGCCCATGGCTCCACTGTTAGCATCTACTTGTCCGGGTGCCACCTGCCCTGCAGTCCCTCGGCCCTGGATAAACCTCCCCTTGTCACTCCTGCACAGCCCCACTGTGCCCTGCTGGAGAAAGTCCCAGCATCGTGTGGGCTGACACCGCCACAGAATCCCCAACCTCCAGATCCTGCCTGGGGAACCTCCCAGGTTCCCCAACACACTCTCACGTTCCTCCTCATACGGCCTTCTCGCTATCAGAGAAAACCAAGACCCGCCTCTGAGAGCGTCCTATCTTCTCATCCCAACCCCTATGGAGTCAACCCGTCATGTTCTCTCCCACCTCCCCCATCAGTCCTCCTCTGTTTCCAAGGGACAGTCCCCTTCCTTCTCTCTCCCTGCCCGCTGCTTCCCCATCTCCTCCATCAACCAGCCCCTCTCCTGCTGTGTAGGCAACAGAGGAGAGGGAGAGAAGGGGATGGGTAGGAAAAGTATCTTTTTTTTTTTTTTTTTTTTTTTTTTTTTGCCGTACGCGGGCTTCTCACTGCTGTGGCCTCTCCCGCTGCGGAGCACAGGCTCCGGACGCGCAGGCTCCGCGGCACGTGGGATCTTCCCGGACCGGGGCACGAACCCGCGTCCCCTGCATCGGCAGGTGGACTCTCAACCACTGCGCCACCAGGGAAGCCCTGTATTTTATTTTTACAAGAGATAAGTGAACTGACACCAAGCATTGTAAATGCATGACCACAACAGAAGCAGCAATGATTGCAATCACCAAACACGAAACACACTCATACTAGGTCATGATATTGACATTCAGTCCAGGGATCCTCCACTGTAACAGCTCCTTTACTTTGCAGTGAAAATTGATTTGTATATTTTTTGCCTCTGAGTCCTTGTGGGATTTTTTTTTTTAATTCAAACAGAAAGTCACAAAAATTATCATCATCCTCATCAGTTCACTCAGTCCCATGTAATTAATTGTTTTTTCCTCTTGATCTTTTGTTAGCACTTTTATGAATTCATCAGTTTTCCATTAGAGTTCTGAGAATACTTATTCATTCAGTTCAGCAGTATACTCAGTTACCAGAAAGCTGTACTTGTCAGAGTCTGGAAGAGTATCTTGTGCTTAGAGCCGATGGGACTTGTTCATGAACTGGATGTCGGGATGAGGGGAAAGTTGAGGATATCTTCTCCACTCAAAGTCCCCCAGACAACTCAAGTTGAAGGTGTCCAAAACTGAACTCGTACTGTAAGCTCAGATACTTCACCTGTCTTATTTCACTTTATACCTTAAAAGCACCAGTTCAAAACCACGAACAAAATTTGAACTCATCTTCCCTCTTAAACTCTCCCCTCTTCATCTCCCCTCTCCATCTCTCTCCTCCCTTTGCTCTCTCAGAGAATGGCATCTACCCGATTGCCAAACCCAGCCCTCCTTAACCCCCAACGTCTAATAAGTCCCCAAATCTCAGGAATAAACGACTTCACCGACAGCTCTCCAATCTGACCGTTCTCAGCATCTGCCCTGCCCGGTTCAGACCACGCTCACTTCTCACCTGGATCACTACAGTTTCTTCCTGCCGGGACCTTCCATCCCCACCCATGTCCTCCATGCTACACATCGCAGTCAGAGTTCACTTTCTAAAACACAGATCCAGTCATGTCGTCCTCTTCCTAAACTCCTTCCTTGACTCTGAGAGCATTCGGTCTTAAAATCCTTCATCAAGACACCCAAGGTCCTTCCTGGTGGGCCCTCCTCGCCCTGCACCTCCCATACCATAGGCAACCTCAGCCATTGGCAGGTCTCCATGTTTATTGTGTAGCTCACACTGGCCCCTCTGTCTGAACCCCACCACACACACACACACACACACACACACACACACACACACACACACAACACGCCTTTCCCCGAATTCCTATTTCCTCTTACAGTTCTGTCCTCACACGCCTCCTGAGACAATTGTTCTCCTAATTGCACCAGGCATACCTCCGTTGTACGGCTGCTTCCCTTTACTAGAATGTCAGCCCCTTCAGGACAGGGACCATGATCTTTTTCACCTTCATATCCTAAAACCCTAACACTGAGCCCAGGATACAGTAGTAACTGCCTGTAGGCAGCACTTATCATACGACAGAAATGAATTTATATTCTCAAAGCAATTCTTTGAGAGAGACATTATCTCAACATTTAAGGATGAAAACAAATGAGGTTCAGAGGTGAGAAATGTGTCCAGAGTCACATGTCACAAGCAGCAGCCTCCAGATTCTGTTCCAAGGCTGCCTCACCTCCTCCAAGCCCATGCCCTCAACTCTCCCATCACAGGTAGCTAGTATTCCAGACACATCTGACAAATGCGGTCGCTACAGCGGTGATTCTCCACATTCGGAAGGCGTAAGAACAGGCAACCTAGGATAGGTCCCGTGGTGCGCAAGTTCAACAGCATCCCCAGTTGACGCATTCTGGACTCCTGGGACCACCTCTTAAGCCAATGACGCTTTGAGACGGTGTAAACTCAGTTTCCCGTGCTGCCACACAGTGGCAGTAGAGCCGCAGTGTCTGTCCACGGCCCGTCCTAAACTAAAATTTAAACAGTTCCAGAAGGCGAGCCATCAGCTTGACATGTTCAAGATCCCTGCCCAGCCAACCATCATCCCACATGGGTGCAATTAAGCTTTGCCTCAGAAAAGGTTTCTAGGTCACAGTATACATCAGTCAGTGCGGTTCCTGTAGCTAGAGCCACGGCAGAAGTACTGATCACATACCCGGAAAATCCACCTCTTCAGAGGGCTTAGGGTACAAGAAGGCTGCAGGCAAGCGACATGGAAATGGGCAGGGAGACTGTGGCATCCTCAGGAGTATGCTGCAAAAATATTACAGAAAGGACTCAAGTGAGTTAGCAACCTTGGGGCATGGGGGCTGGCATGAGGGCTGACCCCAGCAGTGGCCCCATGATAATAACCCCTTTCATTTGGTACACTCCCGTAGCTCTCAAAGCACATTCACATCTATTGTCTCACATTAATAACCACCCTGTTATCAATTGGGTGATGTATCAACCCTGTTGAGGCTGAAATCATCCCCATTAAACAGATGAGGAAAACTGAGGCTCAGCGGCAGCGGCGAGTAACGTACCTCCAGGGCAATGGAATAGTAAGGGACAGAATTCAAACCCAGGTGTTCCGACTTCAGTATTCATTGCCTTACTCCTTGGCTTTGCACTAGAACCTTAATCAATCAATTCATGTTAGGAAAAAAAAAAAGAAAGAAAAACCGCCTGCAGTCCACTCCAGACCAATGAGATCATAATTCCTGACGGTGGGGCATCAGCGTCAGCATGAAAATTGTTTTTAGTGCCCCAGTCAATTCAAATGTTAGCCAAGTTGAAAAGCACTGCCCTTGCTGGGAAAAGCAGCACAGCTGCCCCACCCAGGACAGCAGCCACCGGCTGCCGCCTACAGCTGAGGGGATGGGAGAGGGATGGTGGGAATACCCATCAGCAGACAAAAGGAAATTCGTGTAGGGACTGGTGACCCACAGGCTGCAGATCCAACCAGCGCCCAAAGCCCTCCAGGCTCTCCCCGAGCATCCGCCCTGCTTCCGCCCACAGGGGGCAGTGTAACTCAGGGCTGAGCAGCACCCCCTCTCTGGAGTTAGGGGCCCCAGCCCTGGGCGGTGGAGGTGGGGCACTTCCAGGGACCATTTCCTCATCTGTGAGGTGGAGCTAATAATAGCACCCCATTTGTGGATTCATGACCATTAACTGAATTAATGCACTTCCGGAGCGGCCAGCCACTAGCGACTGGCCCAGCCTAGATACTCTGAAAGCGGATGTCTGCTTTGGGGGACCTGCTTTTCTTCTTCAAGGAGTGAAACTCATCTCACCCCTGGTCCGGGCCCCAGGTATCCCTCTGCCTCTCCTGAGATGCTAAATGGACGGTCAGGAGGGAGGTGGACCAGGCAGAGCTGCCTCCAGTCCCCTCCTCCATGGCAGGAAGGGGTCAGATGCCACAGAAGAGGGGTGGCACCGTGAAACATGGGGCCAATGGGGCCGTGTGTGGACAGTGGGTCTGAAAGCACTGCACACTCCTTCCCCCATGGCCCCCCCGCAAAGTGAGGAGCCCCCTGGAATTGGCCAGGGCTGAAGGGGCCAACAGAACCAAGCGGGCAGAGCTCTCACTCAGAAGTGTGCTTCAGACCCACATCTGTGCCTCGTTCCCTAGTCCCTCCGCATTGGTCAACACGTGCTATTCTGGGCCCATCGGCGAGCAGGCCTGGATTCTCAGAGGTCACAACAGCCCCACTCCTTTTCCTTGGGGGCTGAGTAGATGTCTCCCCCTGGGCAAGGGAGCTCTCCTTGACTTCAGGGGCCAGAGGACCCCAATTCCACTGTTTCCCTGCTCCCTTTCTTCCTCTGCAGTGTCATCTGAATGTGAGACAGAGAAAGATACACGGGCTCCACCCTTCCTCCCCCAGGGCCCACCCAAGGGCGGGAAGGTCGCTAGAGCCTCAGCTGGGAGTCCACCTGGATTCAGGACTTCTGAGTTTCCATAGCCCCTCTTCCTGCCCCATCCATCTCATTGCTGTGTTATGAATGGAAAACCGAGACCGTGCCTGTCCCACTTTCCCGCCAGTCCAGCCAAGGCTGGAGGGAAGGAGGCTGGTGAGCCTCGAGATCTCTTTCCCACGGGGGCCCCAAAGACTCAGGCAAAAGACACGTGCTTTATTTTTCCTTCCTTTAATCTTAAGCAAAAGAGACACAGGGGTTCAAAAATAAAAATTTCTTTTTTCCCTCTCCCAAACCTTTACCCCAGCTCCGCACTGCAGCCACCCGCTTCCTGCCCAGCAGGGACTCGAGGAGGGAGGGTGCAGGCATCTCCAGCTGGGGAGGGGGAAGGCGGGGAGTGGGGGGGTTGGGGGGGCGGGGGGGTGTGCTGAGCTCGGTGCTGGTCTCTTTCCAAATATAAATACACGTGTCAGAACTCCTGGAAAATCCTCCCTCCACCCACCACGCAAGCGCTCTCCTTGCTCTGCCAGCTTTGGAGAGGGGTGGGGGGCGGTGCCAGGCACCGGCGGCTGGCTGTAGGTTTACTGCATCCGCTGGGTGTGTAGCCCGCGAGCCCCCTGCTGCTCGTTGTAGAAGAGATGACACTCGGGGTCCCCCCGGATGGTTGGGGCCCCCTGGATCAGCTTCCCGGTGTTGGGGTTCACACACCAGCACTCCCCACGCTGCCCGTTCAGAGACATCTTGCACTGAGGAGAGAGAAGAGGAGGACATAGAGGACACCCCGATAAAACGGAGGTCCCACCAAAATGCAGGCTCCGTTCATGAGGTCTGGGTGTGCCTGCAATTCTGCACGGCTAATAAGCTCCAACGTGACTCACGCTGGTGCTGCTGGCCCAGGGACGTGCTCTGGCTATCAGCAAGGCTGCTGGGGATGCCTCGCGATGGAAAGACTCAGCCCCCATCCACGGGGAGGTCCCATCCAGCCAGGGACCCAGTGTACTGGAGTTCACTCGTAGTGTGAGACGGAAAACGCACATGAAAGTCAGCGTTAGCTCGGGTCCTATTATGTGCTGGGCGTGGCGTGAGCAGTCATATACACTGCTCATTTACACTTCATATCTAACATACGCTCTTTTTTTTTTTTTTTTTTGAGGTACGCGGGCCTCTCACTGTCGCGGCCTCCGGCCTCTCCCGTTACGGAGCACAGGCTCCGGACGCGCAGGCTCAGCGGCCATGGCTCACGGGCCCAGCCGCTCCGCGGCATGCGGGATCTTCCCGGCCCGGGGCACGAACCCGTGTCCCCTGCATCGGCAGGCGAACTCTCAACCACTGCGCCATCAGGGAAGCCCCTAACATACACTCATTTAATCCTCTCAACCACCTTGTGAAGTAGGTACCATTACTTTACCATTTTAAGGACGATCGGGAGGAAGCCCAGATGGGTTCAGTAACTTGCCCAACGTCACAGGGCTAGTAAGAGCCACAGCTGAGATGCCAAGCCAGGCATTCCCCTCCCAGGATCCCTGATCTTACCCATGAGCCAATTCCTCTTGCAAATCCCCGTTTACCCATAAGCTTCAGTAGAAAAGAAGATAACCATTTCTTCTTTTGAACTCCAAACGAAGTAGCTGGCTTACATCTAGAGGGCAGGTGTACGAACCAATAGCTTTTAACGCTAGACTGCTATTTCAAAGGGCAAGATGCCTGGGCTGTGAAGGAGATGGGGAAGTGAGACCCCCCCCCCGGGGGATCAGCAGAGCCCCGTACCCCATCTCCTGGCTCTGCACACCCACCCTTTAAAAGTCAGTTCTGACTTCCCACTAGGACCACCAGGGGAGCCTCTGAAAAATCTGGTGCCCAGAAAGCACCCCAGACTCACAAAATCTGGATCTCTGGGGGTGAGGCCCAGGCATCTGTATTCTTTAAAGCTCCCTAGAGAAGCCCAGTGTGCAGCTGGGCTCAGACCCTCTGCTGGGGAACAGAATGGCCGGTGGAGTCCACACCATCTCAATCCTTCTCTCTGCCTTACATGAAATGCACACAGACTTTTTCTCCCTATACCAGGGATGAGCTGGAGGAAGTGAGCAGTGCACTAGGTGAAAGGACAACTGACCATGTTAAACAGCCACTAACAATCATCACTACAAACTCTATGTGGTTAGGTAAACAATATTAATAATGATAAGGGGAACTATGCATACACACACAGATCATTAGAAGGCATATGAACAGAATGGAAAGGGGAGGAAAAAGGGCTCCTGGGTGGTTTACTTACACTTTCTACATTTTCTCTAATGTACTGATAACACTGTTCTGTTAACCGTTTCTAGAAATATTTCAAGTGGCGTTTCTCCACCCCTGATTCTCCATTCCCTGAGATACTTGAAAACCAGAGAGCCTACTTGGTCAACAATGGTTTAAATCAGTGATTCTGGAAATGCCGTCCACGGATCATCTGCGTCCTCTGAGAGCTGGTTAGAAACGCAAACTCTCAGATCCCGCTCGACCGTCTGAATGACAGCCTCTGGGGACGAGGCCCCAGAATCACCTGCAGGTGATTCTAACGCTCAATAAAATCAAGAAGCACTGGTGTGAGGCGCTATTTGTCCTCCAAGAGGCTCCCTCCTATCCTGGACACCAAGCGCTGCTGGCAGGTAAGCTGGGTACATGGAGTCAGGCTCTGACAAGCCTGAAGCCAAGAAGAGAAGCCCCGCCCCCGCCTTCCCTGGCCTGGCAGCTGGCATCCCCTCCCCTCTTGGCTGGCATCGCCACCCGCCTCCTCACAGAAGACTAGGTCTCCCGCTCAGAGGCTTACAGGTGATGGGGCAAGAACAAGACACACCCAGGGTCCGGGGCCAAGGAGATCCTCGCTCACCTGTTTGAGGTTGTACAGGCCATGCTTGTCACAGTTGGGGATGTGCAAGGAGTAGAGGTGCTCCAGGGGCCCCCGCTCGTCGGGAAGGCGCATGGTGGAGATCCGCTCCAGCACCTGGTCCAGTTCCTGCTGGCAGGGGGTCTGTGGGCACAGGCACGCGGAGAGGATGCTTAGAGTGGGAACAGGCCCGTGATTCTTCTGAAGGGACTTTCCCAAGGTCACACAGCTAGCTACTGGCACCAGGAACTTCTGACACCCAGCCCAGCAATCTACCTACCATATGGTTATGCTCCACCGCACCCCTAAAGAAAGCCACCTGCATATGAGTATTCCCTCCTCTCCTCCATCTGTGTCAACGGCTTTCAGGGGTCAAAATGGGAGCTACTTGCAAATACTGAATTCAAGTGGCTGCCTCTGGAGTATCTCTACACCCACCCGGTGGCCCAACCTCCATTCCCTTCCGTCAACCCAACCAGGGCCTAGACAGCAAAGCTGAGCTGGAAAGAAGAAGTGGGGTAGCTGAGTGAGGGCAGCTGCAACGCGAGTGGGCAACCTCGAGCGGATCCATCTTTATCTCTAGCATCCATTGCTTTGCCTGTGTCCCAAAGCCAAGCAGAAACGTGGAGATTTTAGAAGGGACTTCAAGAACCCGCACGCAGAGCCCATTTCACAGCCAAAGATACTGAGCCCCCCCACAAAGAGAAACTGATCAACCTGAAGGTCCCTGAATATGTCAGTCGCAGAATCAGACAGGAAAGTGCTTTGCCCGCAGGCACACAGGACATGGATCTCATCGGGGGGCCCACATCCCCGCTTGCTGGGACACTCCCTTTACACGTCCTCCCACCCCTCCAACCAGACCCGACCCGTTCTGACCCTGGCAGGTGGCGGCCGCAGCTTCTTGGGCTCCTCCAGGCCGAGGTGATGTTTGCCACCCTTGCCCATCTGCCGGTGCTGCTCCGTGACCTTCTCCCGGAACACGGCCAGCTCCTTCATGCCCGACTTGAGGGGCTTCCGGCCAGCACCACCTCCACCTCCCAACAAGTTCATGTTCCCGTCCACGTGGTTCTCGACCAGGCCTCCCTCAGAGTGGTCCTCGCCATTGTCTGCAGAGAGAGGGAGGGAGGAAGAGCTGCAGGTCCGGTTTCCAGAGAGGCAGGCCCTCCAGGGACTATCTGGACCCCTGATAATGACAAGGAAGGAGATGACTAACATCTAAGCAGTGGTGCTAAGGGACTTATGTGGATGATCCATTTCGGTTTCACAGCAATGACGAGCACAACTAGTAACGTCCCCCAACTTCTAGACAGAGAAGCTGAGGCTCACGGAGGTCAATTTCTTGACCAAGATCACAATCCAGGATCTGAACGCAGGCTCTCTGACTCCAGAAAGATGCCTGGGTCACCTACTCTGCTCTGCCTCCACCCCAGGAGGTCAAGGGGGAGGATGCACGTGGGGGAGCAGAGGGGCACAAACGAAGGATGACCATGTAGGCAAGGCTCTCACCGGGGAACGGGGAACGTCCACCACTCTTCCTTGAAAGACCTCTGAGATTCACCCACCAATAACTCCCCCCCCGTTTAAAGTCTTCATGATGTCTGGTCGGAAAAGGCATGGATCAGATGAGCTTTTAAAACTCATGCCGCAGAGATCACTGGGCCGTGCCGTGTCTGGCGGGGAAGTGAGGTGGAGAGCCACGCTGACACCGGAACACAGCGTCCAGCCCCCTCCGCCATCACTCTTCATCTGCCCGTCTGCTTCCTCCTCTTGTTGCCCTGACGCTCCACTCCTATGGCCGCTACAGCACCATCCCGGGACCCTGATTTGTGTCCTGTCTATGCATGCTGCCCCACCCCCCATTACATCGAGAGCCCCCAGAACAGGAACGATGACCACGCTGTAGTTTCATCTTATCGCAGGGCGCATAGCCTCATCCAGATGTCTGTCCAAGGACCATCCACTGAGTCTTTCGACTTTCTTAAACCTCCAGCCAGCCGGCAATAGGGAACGGCTCCTACGGTGCACACAGCTCAGGTGGAGGGGCCCTGAGAGCACTCCTCCCCTCCCACGGTCTCATGCAGGCTTAGGCACGTCCAGCCAGGGAACAGAGTCAATGGTATGGAAGGGTCCTAACCAGGGAGGCAATTTCTGGCAAGCTCTAGGTGGGCCGGGGTGCAAACAGCCCCCCGCAGACACGGCAGGGCCAACAGGGTCTCAGACCACACTGCCTGGAGCGGCCCCCTGCAGGGCTCAGGGAGCAGGCAGTGGGAGTTTCCAAACAAATCTTGCACATTTTCTCTTCCCCTCTAATGCACCTCCGAAAACTTACAGCCTGGATAACATACCCGAATGGCTTTTACAATATTTCTACACAAGGGTTTCAGGCGAGGCGCCTAGTACTTGGCAGTCCTTTCAGAATTCAGGCACAGTGTGGTGGGCTCAGGGGGTCACTGTCCTGGGCATGCTATACGGTGTAAAGAGCTGGCCCTGACCTGTAGAAGGGGGGCCACGACACCCCCTCTGGATTGTGAGTTTCGGCGTTCACTCCCTCACCAGTGAAGGTGTGGGACCCTCTTCCGTGCCTTGGGGAGCCAGCGCCTGCATCCTCAGAGCACGCTCCAGCAGACTCTGGGGGACCAGGCACCCACGGGGTCCCTGGAAACGGAGGCGTTCAATAGAGGTTTACTCCCATCCCTTCCCTTTGCACTAGGCCTGATGCCTGGTCGGTTCTCACTAGCTGGAGCATCCTTTAGAACCAGGCACGTAATCTCCAGCCTGGCAAGTGCTGGATAGGAGGGCGGACTCGAATGGAATTCCAGCTCTGCCACTTTTTATACCAGCTGTATTTCTCCTGCATATATATCCGCACTGTGCCTCTGTTTTTCTGAACCGTAAACTACTGGATAATAATAGTTCCTACTTTACAGAACTGCTGAGAGTATGTTATAGGTAAAGCCGTTAAGATACAGTGTGGAACGCAGAAACTCTATGTCCTGTGCGTAGCGATTACTTTGACGATGATGATGATGACGACGACAGCTGCCTCAGTGATCTGCTACCCCTGCCGTGTGGAACCCAATCAAGAAGCAGGAAGCAGAGGAAGATAAGCTTCTGAGCATCAGAACAGCAGACACCACATCCATGCATTGTGAAGCCGCGATGCTTTCCTCACAAGTCAAGGGAAGTCAGTGCACGAAGAACCTTGACGGTTCGCAGTAGCACTGGTCAGATAAGCCTGGTTTCTGCATGTCTGGTTTCCAAGGCCACCACAGAATAAAATCAACAAAATTAAAAGGAGAAAAAGGAAGGCACGTGGTCAGTGGCGAGAAGTATCAAATGGCAGAGAGGAAAGAGGACAGTAAAAAAAACCAAACATAAGAACTCCGGGGACATTTGGTGCACAGCAAACAACTCCACAGCCATTGATGACCCCTGAAAACTTCCACGTTGTGTGGCCTGAAACAAGACTAGTGTTGATAATGCGACTTTGGGGCATCCAACAAGGAAAGGGGTAAACATGACAAGTATTCAGTATTAAGAAAGGTATCTATCCAAAATTGCTAAACTTTAGAAAAATGATGGAAATATTTAAATGAGTAAGCCCTGTGAAACCCGGAAAATTTTTCTCTAGAATGGCTATTTCTCCAGGGGCTCCGGGTAGCCCAGATTTTATCATAAATAAACCAAGTGCAGATTAGATCCTGTTCCAGAAGCCCCAGCACCACCTGCAGGGGAAGGCTGATTTGAAGCATCTGCCACCGACTTGGGTGGGAGTCCTGATCTACCACGTTCTACATTCACCCGCCCCAAACTTCCCTCACCCACCCTGCCCTCCCCTTTCTGTCCCTGAAGCTGAAACAGCAGAAACCCAGAGGCCCCAAGAGAAGCAGTCCGGGTTCCCCGGCTCAGCTACCAGCCCGGTTCCCCTGAATGGGGACCGGCTGCAGCTTTCCCCTGGGACTGGTCAGGCAGCTGAGGCCAACCACGAAGATGATCCCACCTTCCCTGTTCAGATACCAGAGGTAGAGGGCAGAAGGCTGAAGCAGAGGCTTGCGAGAGTCTGAGACAGACCTGGCAAATAAATAGGATGGGCTGATTCAGGTAACCCTCCATTCTGCTTAACATTAACCTTGAAGCATAAGGCAGATGTTGGCACAAATGGGTGGGGCGGGGGGGACTCATCTCCATCCTCACCATCAGTCCTGCCATTTCCATTTCTACAGGCTTCTCTGCTTCTCTGCACCTGGACCTGGTGACACAATATCAGGCTCCCTGTCTTCATCCCTGCAGGTGCTGGCCCGGGGAACACAGGAGGAAGACAGCAAGACGCCTAGAAAAGTCTTGCTTCCCCGGCTGCACTGGGAACCGTGCAGGATCAAAGGGGGAAAACAATGGGGACCTCTGGGTTGCCCTCGCCCAGCCCCTCGTACCCGAGTTCACCCTGGGCACAACAAACCCATCCTCATCGTGCCCTGCCCAGCCTGCTTCCTGCCCACCGTGACAGAGAGCATCTATGGAGACCTCAACACCACTTCTGCACCCGACGCCCTGAGTTCTGCTCACAAAGTAATTAGACAAGGGCTCTGGGAATTTCCCACCATTTCTGGAACCATCCGCTCTGCTGTCACGAAGCCTGTGACTCTCAGAAGTTCACCGGGTTCCTCTCTTTTGGGGGCAGGTTTGCCCGCCTGCCCCGAGGCTTAAATTAAGACAGCCCGTCTCCACTGTGGCTGCAATTCCACGTTCTCAGGTTGAAACACAGCAGGATGGCCCACATTTAGTCCTCTTCAGGAACGTCTGGGAAGGCTCCACTCACCTGAACCCAATGCCTGGGACATTCTCGCGATCAGGGTCTCCCAACCCCAGCACTACTGTCTTTGGGACCAGAAGATTCTTTGTTAGGAGCTGTCCTGTGTAAGACGCCCAGCACCATCGTGGGCCTCTACCCACCAGATGCCAGCGGCACCCTCCCCGAGTTGCAACGATCGAACACGTCTCTGAACATTGCCAAATGGTCTCCAGTTGAAAACCACCGTTCGCAGTTAGGATTGATCCAGAGGCCTGAAGTTCCCGGCCCAGTGCTGAAGACTCCCAGCCTCACATAAAGCAGATCTGAGCTTTACTGTATCCCCTCCCTCGGCTAAGACCCCTCCACCACTGTTCCATCACAAGGAACACTTCTGGCCTATGAGCCTTCCTTCTTGGTGGTGGTGGTGGGGACCCCAGAGGACTCTTAGCCTGCTGACCCCTCTTCCCTAACTCTCCCAGGCACTCGTACCACTGACAGGGGCCAAAGAAGCATCCTTTGGATGAGCCCTAGAGGTCAGCCCACAGTTAACGCTCAGAACCAGGCCCTCTGCAAGCTCTGGAAACACTGGATGGAAGAGAGGGGCACACAGATTCATGCACGTTCAGGACGGCAGGCTCCAGGCAGGGCTGGTCTGTTCATTAGGCACAGAGGGCACAGTGCCCAGGGCCCTAGGAAATGTTTTCATTTCTTTTAAAATCAGAAGAAAAAAATAAACTTTTAGGTCAAAGCAAACGTCTTCATATAACACTGATACGTTTGCAGTTATAAAATACGATTTTCTAATTCTTCTGTGTTTGCCCACAAAGGCAAACATGTCTGGTGCCCCCAAAAGTCATAATGCAGCCCCACTCCAGGTCCCAGAAGACAGGGCTCAAGTGGGCAGTCCTATCCCAGAAGGACAGAGGTGGCTTCCTGTCCTGAGATGTCCCTGACGGCTCTGAGCGGAAGGTCAGTTCGTCCACCCTCACGGAAGCCACCTGGGTTCAAGGGTATGTTTCATTCCATTCCTTTATCGATCTCATCGTTGCCAACGAAAGTGCCAATAAGATGAGGAAATCCATGGGCCTGGTCTGCTGACGCAGGTGCCGACACCCCACATCTTGAAGTGGAAGCCCAGGACAGGGAAACACAATTGTTGACTGGGTGGAGATCAGAAAGGACTGTAGGCTGAGAAGAGCCTCGATTCCTTGAGATCCTATCCCCAGCCAAAGAGGTTCAGGGATTCAGCCTCCAAAGTCCGACTGCCTGGCTGAATCCTAGCTTTACCACTGAGCTGTGCAGCCCTGGACAAGTTACTTAAGCTCTCTGTGCCTTCACTGCTCGTCCGTAAAACACGCACAAACAGGATCCACCTCCAGTGGGTGGCAGAGAGGATTCCGAGGGCTGCTGCGTGCATACGCAGTGCCGGCACAAGGGGCTCGCCCTCAGCTGCCTCCTCTGCGTCCCACACTCGGGGAAGCACCCACATGGCACCGCACCCTCACGCTCTGCTGGACAAGGACATTATCACACGTTACCAAGCTCTGCCCATACGTTCCCTTATAGGTGTGACAGCGCAGTCCGCAGGAAAACATTCCACGTGGAGAACTCCAGCTAGAGATGGAATTTGCCCTCAGAACAAAAATACCAAGTTGCATTTTTTTTTCTGCCTAGGAGAGTTCGGTGCAGAATAATATTTATTAAGCAACCACTTATGTATGCAGCTCCATGGGCTACAGTGCAAAGGTCACTCTAAGAGATGGTTCTTAGCAACCCAAATCACATAACTGGAAAAGCCTGCGGGCTTAGAGATGACTGACAGGGACCTCCAAGATTCCTGAGGAGATGTCCCTGTAAGGATCAGTAAGCAGTAGCTGTTCCCTGCCTAGTGACCCAGGAAAAGAAGGGAGTTTCCCAATTATGTACAGAAGGTCAAGCTTTTCCAAAGACAAGTCGGGGAGATGATAGAGGGAGAGTAGATCTCCCTTGTGGGAGGCTTGAAGGGCGGGGAGAAGGCCCGTCCTGCCGTAGGGGCACTGCCACACCTTCCCACCTTACACACCTGGAGGAGAGCTGAATGCGAGACAGATGGACCAAGAGGACACAGACAAGGTGTCCTATTTTACAGACAGAAAACCCAAGGCCCAGAAGGACCAGCACCTGGGTCCAAGAGGAGCACGCACAACCTCTCTGCTGTCATCAGAGGTGTTCCACGACTGGCCTGGGGTCCCCGCACCGCCCTGTGACCCGGCCTTACTAAGCTAGCCAAGCAGGGCAGCTGGAGGGGGACAGTCCGGGAGCAGAAAGATGCCTACTTCTGTGCACTGACGCTCTGGCTTTAAAACTTAATTTTGGCACAGTCCTTTCCCCCGCAGTGTCATGTGGCTTGACTGTAGCACTGACAACCTTACTCAACGGATGAAGATCCTTTCTCTCATGAAACTTCACTTTCTCCTATTGCGATGCTCCGACCTCTGCTCCATTTGACAGTTGGCAACTCCTGATCTACCGGAGACCTTAGAGCACTCTGGGGAAAACAAACCTTAAGAATCTAACAGCAACCCCCTACCCCTTCCTGCTTACGGTGTGAGGCATCTGTCGTCATGCAGGCCTGGTGAGAAAAGGAGACCTCTTCCCAAAAGCATCACACATCTTCATAAGAAGTTAATACATCTTTCTTTCTTCTTTTCTTTATTCTGAAGAAAGTCTAGTCATTTTCCAACCTTCTCCTCAGTCTATCTCATGATTATTTGGAAATCTAAGAGCTGAGGGCAACACAGGGATGATCTAACCCAACCCTAAATCCATCACTCCCTCCAGTGAACTCACCTCCTTCTTCAACAGGTAATAGCATTCCAGGCCCTTTGAGAATGGATTCCAAGTAACAGGCCAGGGGAATGCCGGCTGCTTTCCTGGTTCCACGCTGGTTGGGCACAGAACTCACATGGCTCCTTCTTTGTTGATTTCTCCCAAAATGCACTTAACCTTGACATATGTTGGGCAAAAGAATAAATACTAACTACCATCTTCCTCCTCCCTCCAGGAGGACTTCTCCACTAATATCCATGGCAGTGGGCAATTCATTCACAGACTCAAATGGGCAAAGAACCCCAGGAGTCAAGAGCCCTGAATTCCAATCCTGGCTTTGCCCCTGACAATTCACCCGTGATTCTGGACAGACCTTTAACCTTTCTGAGCTCTAACGTCTTATGTCTGAAAAATGAGAATCATCACCCCACTGAAGTGAAGGCTGCTACTTAAATAGGCTACAGCATCAGTACCACTCAAGACTCCCAATGTGCGCAGAATCAGGCTTTGGAAGAAATGTGCAGATGATCTAGTTCTTGAAAGAGTAAATGAAAGGTGCATTTGTTTGGTAGAGGGGAAGGGTGGGTGATACCTGGTCTGCAGAACGGCCAATGCATGGGGGGGAAAATGAGTTATAAAAGAGTTCTGCAGCTACATCTTTCGACATCTTTCTTCTAAAGCTTGATTCTGTTGATTGTATAAATTCCATATGTTGCTAAACATCAAAGCTCTCTGCCATCTGATGAAGTCCTTGGGCAAGGGTGGATTTGCCAAAATTACTTTAACTTTGCTTATAGAATTTAGGCAAAGGAAAGATGGGAGGAAGGAAGGCAAGAAAGAAGGGGGAGAGGGAAGGAGGAGAGAGGGAGGAAAGATAGGTAGAGTCTCATAACCGCCGTGCACGCATAGGTGAGGCAGGGTTCACAGGTAAACGCACCAACACACAGGGGAAGCAGGTGTTGTTGGAGAGGCTCTGAAGCCAGTCCCCTTGTATGGCTGACTGCTCACTTAACTTCACCCGGCATATGGCCACTTTGGTCAACAGCACAAGCCACCCAGAAGCCAGGGTGGGTGATTCAGGCCTTGCTGGGAGGTGGGGGAGCGGGAGGACGTCGTCGGGGGCAGAAGTTAGAAACGGGTGGGGTAGGAAGGGGGCCTATTGGTTAATTTTCAGCTAAGGTTAAACCTGAAGTCCTTAGTCTTTCTGGGTGAGAGACATCATGTGCCCTCCTCCACCTGTTTTTAGCCTGTCACAGGCGGGCAGGCAGCAGGGGCCTCTTACACTGGAATCCTGAGTAGTACGTGCGTGGATGTCTCACGTGGTGGCATTCCAGCCCAGCTAATGGCATTCCTGGACGGGCCATCTACACCCTGCTGACACCCAGCTTCACTCCAAACTCCCTTCCCATTCTCTGAGCCCCTGCTCCCTGCTACGGAGCCAGCTAAGCAAACCTGACATCTCTCAGATGCCACCTCGTTCTGGGAAAAAACCCTTCGGCAACAGACCAGTAGCTCCTCAGTATGGTTTCTGAACAAAAGGTCTCCTCTCTGATGACACCCGCCGCCCACCCGTACGTAAGGAAATGGCTGCAAACAAGCGGCCTCCTCTGATGTTCTAGACCCATAGGTCCCACAGGTGATCACATCGCACAAGGGCGGGAACTGGCCTTTCTCACCTTGAGACCATCTCCCTGCACCGACAGCTACCACGAGCCCATCACCTAGCTAAGGGCTGCAGAAGTGGGTAAAGTCTGTGGAGTGGGATGGCCAGTAGGCACCCAGCCCCATCCTCATACAGGGAAGGAACCGCTACTGGAGATAACGGCGACAGTGGACAACAGGAGGGCAGAGGGCCAACTACCTGCCACGCCACTCTGAGCCCTTTTTGAATTTCCTTTGGAACACAGGCTCTGGAGCTCAAAGCCTTGGCCATCTGGTTCTAGTGTGGCAAGAAGGGCATCACTGGCCGGAAAGCCAGAGGCCCAAGGTTCTGATCCTGACGTTACCGCCAGGCCTGGGATTCTGAATGATGCCAGGCTGGGTGTTTCAGATGTGCAGGCCCCGGTGTGCTCAGCTGTAAATTCAGAGAGTTAGACCAGGCAAACAGTTCCCAATTGTAGCTGTTCATCAGAAATCATCTGAAGAGCCTACGAAAAATAAAGCCCTACACTCCAGCCCCAGAGCTCCGGAGACAGCAAGCCTTGGGGCGGAGCGGGCAGGAGGGGTCAAGCACTCTGTACTTTTAACAACCACCTTCCAGCTCAGGGCCCCATTCCTCTGTGATTCCTGACTCGGTTTCCTGAAGAATTTCTTGGTGACGGGAGAAAAGGCTTCTATTCAAGAGATACGCCTTCACGTGTGCACTTTGCAAAGACGAAGCCTTGTGAGCTCCGTGCACCCACTGACGTGCGGGCTCAGAAACAGACGCATGTATATGCTTAGATGCACATACAGGGGCCCTCCTCGGCCAAGCATCATGGAGGTTTTCTAGAGCATCTCTCATCGGGGGGTCCCCCTCGAGTGACCAGAAAGTGCAGGGCCTCCCTGCCTCTGCACTCTCCAAAGGAGTGCTTCATAAAACACCAGGGTCATTCCTGGAATCGCCAAGACCTGGGGAGGGTCAGGGCTGAGGCAGACAGTTTGAGAAAACAAAAACATGCTCAAATTCAGCCACGGTCCTCTGGGGTTCTGCGAGCCAGTCTGTCCTTGAAGAGCCAGAGAAATTGATATCAAGATGGTCAACAGTACTATCAGCTTTTCCCTCCTTCCCGTGAGTCCCCAGCGTTTCTCGTCTGGTTCAGCTAAAGCCATCTGAGAACCTGGCAAGGGGACCTACCTGCCGAAGGCCCAAGTGAGTGGAGAGCGTGCTTTGGTGCAAACGTGGACCAAAGGCTTATGGGAAGAGTGTGCCTGACCCAGTAATTCTACTTCTCTCTGACATGTGCACAAAAACGTTCATTACAGGGCCTTCCCTGGTGGCGCAGTGGTTGAGAGTCCGCCTGCCGATGCAGGGGACGCGGGTTCGTGTCCCGGTCCGGGAAGATCCCACATGCCGCGGAGCGGCTGGGCCCGTGAGCCATGGCCGCTGAGCCTGCGCGTCCGGAGCCTGTGCTCTGTAACGGGAGGGGCCGCAACAGTGACAGGCCAACATACCGCCAAAAAAAAAAAAAAAAAAGTATAGCTCTGACCTGTGTCTATCAACATGGGTAGATCTCAAAACCTAAAGTGGACGGGGGAAAAAGTTGCAGAATGAAACCTTTTATGTACATTTTCCATTATCTCAGAGAATGACTCTGAAATATTGGTCATTCATTAGCAAACCTGTTTAGCTAAGAAAGAGAAACACTAAATAATGCTAGTGGTTGTTTCTGGGGAGGAGGGACAGGGAACAGGTGGCTGGTGGGGAGGGCCATCAGCGGAAGCTTAAAAAAAAGACTTGAAGTAAATATGACGACGAAATATCAACGTTCCCAGCTGTGGGCGGTAGACTGGCATTATTATGTCATTCTTAGTATTTCTTTGCATTTTTAAAGTTTTCTTTTAAAAGAAACTCCCTCCATCCACCTCTCACCCTCCTTGTCAAGCAGGGATATCAGTAAATACGGGTGCCCCTTGAACCCCACTGGCTGGAGGAGGACCAAATCACAGTGACATGGCCAACTTCAGTGCCACTCTCAGAGGCCAGGGTCACAAGAGCCACCTGCCTGCCAGTCGGAGACTGACCACGGGCTCCCGGCCAGGTCTGTGCAGCATGAAGAACTGAGAAATGAGTCAGAGGAAAGACTCGAAGAGAGTGGAAGCGGGTCACAGGGTCAAGGAGGAGAAGATGCAGGAATCAATACTCAAGGGCCACTCATGCCCAAAGGAAGGGAAACAGCTGTTCTGGCTTCCTAAGGAGCAGGGAGGTAGCAGCCTTAAACCGAAATGGGAGAGATCCACGTTAGAAGCCACCCGAGTTTCAGAGGAAGAACTAAAATGAGTAACAAATTGCAGGTGGAAAAAAATTACACATCTTCCTCTGGTATCGTTCGGGAGGAAGGAGGATGGACAATATGGCCTCCAAGTGTCCAAAGGCCACTTGATTGAGTGGATGACGGGCATCCCTGGGCCAAGCACTCTTGTCATTGGACTCAGCTTCCTTCACAGCCCTGTAGCCTGAGTGCACTGGCACAAAGCCATGGGTCCATGCTTTTCCTTCCTCCTCCAAAGGAGGGAGCTTCTTGAAGACACAAACTTGTACTTAGCTTCCATAGAGTGTAAAACAAAGTACACATCATGAAAGGAGGGCAGGAAGGGAGACATTTTGTGTGCTCAATTTGCCTTTTTGGAAGAAAGAGATTGCGCTTTCGTCTTCCAAGACTGGAGATTCTTTTCCTTCTGTAACTTTATCCACCAGAGAGGGGTCCCATGATTTCACATCAAGATCTTCCCAAGAGCCTTGGTCAAAAGGCTAAAACAGCACCCGTTTACTTACATGACATGTATATACATCTCTACTGACTTGGTTTCTTCTTAGATAATATCCAACTTTTTCAAATGCTTTTCTTGCTCCCCTCCACGATCAAACAGCATGTGCTGTGGGAGAGGGATAGCTTGGGAGTTTGGGACTGACGTGTACACACTGATCTATTTAAAATAGATAACCAGGACTTCCCCGGTGACTCAGTGGTCAAGAATCCACCTGCTTATGCAGGGGACACAGGTTCAATCCCTGGTCGGGGAAGATCCCACATGCCATGGAGCAACTAAGCCCATGCGCCACAACTACTGAACCCACATGCCACAACTACTGAAGCTCGCGTGCCTAGAGCCCGTGCTCCGCAACAAGAGAAGCCACCGCAATGAGAAGTCTGCGCACTGCAACGAAGAGTAGCCCCCGCTCGCCGCAACTAGAGAAAGTCCGCTCGCAGCAACGAAGACCCAACACAGCCAAAAATTAATTAATTAATTAATTTTTGAAAAGGCTATCTGTATAAAAAAAAAAATAGATAACCAGATTTCCCTGGCGGTCCAGTGGTTAAGACTCCATGTTTTCAATGCAGGGGGCGTGGGTTAGATCCCTGGTCGGGGAACTAAGCTCCCACATGCTGCATGGCACAGACAAAAAAGAAAATAGATAACCAACAAGGACCTACTGTATATGTACAGCACAGGGAACTCTGCTCAATACCCTGTAATAACCTAAATGGGAAAAGAATTTGGAAAAGAATAGATACATGTATATGTATAACTGAATCACTTTGCTGTACACCTGAAACTAATACAATATTGTTAATGGACTATACTCCAATATAAAATAAAAATTTTAAAAAAAAAGCATGTGCTACAGGTGGTATGATAACTGTATCTGTAGAGTCAGTCTCATAGCTTGTACCTGTGCTCAATCAGTGTTTAAACATTAGAAAAGTTGACTATCCAAAGAGCATTCCACCGCTCTCTGGCCTAGAGTATCCTCTTATATTACTTCTTTTTTTTCATGTTTCTGGTCTCTCCCTCACCATCTAAGCCCCAGAGCAGCAAGAGTGGTTAGGAGAGAAGAAAGGCACTGAGCGAACAGAAGCATGAATTGGAGAGGAAGGCTACTTCCCTCCACCAGGACCCACATTCAAACAACTGTCCCTGCACTCAGCTCTGATGTCACCACGCAGACCAGCTCCCATGGACCGTAAACACTGGGTCCCACTCACCTCTCTCCTTCCACCCTCTCCTTCTGCCAATTCTTCTCCATCCCCAGACGTCTCCCAGCTATCCCAGGCCTGACAAATGGAACCCAAAGGATGCAAAAAGAAACTGAAAACCTGCAAAGATGTCCAGGATTGCCGGCCACACTCTCAAACCAGCACAAGAAGTGTCTTGAATATAAATAAGTGTCTTTAAATAGGTCACCATGCTTTCTTTTCCTTCCACTAAAGGTTCACTAATTTTGTATGATATAAACCTGCAGCACATCAGTTGTCTTCCTTGGTTATGCTCTATTGGTTTAGAGGCAGCAAAGGAACCAGAGCTAACTAGCAGGGCCTCAAGTAAGAATCCTCCCCTCAAGGGGCATGCATGGACCTTGTTCCGAGGTCAGCCACGGCAGAACCACAATGAGGTCACGACTGCCCTCTGGAAATCCCTCCACCACTGACTCCATTCTGGACTTTCCAAAGCAAAGGGCAGCTGTCCAGGTAAGCCACACCCTGTGGAAGCAGCCACACTTCCTTGCAGGATTCTTAAGTGCCCCTTCTTAATAAACCTGGCCAATCAGCAAACAGCTAAAAAACAAGCATTTGCCTTCTTCTGTTCTGTGTGTTGACATCAGAGGGAGAAGAGAGGGGAGAGGTATCACCATCAGTACGACTCACCTGATTCTCTGAGTTTCTAACCCTGTGCTAAGTGGTTTGCGTACAGAACGTTGTTTTATCATCAAGCAATCACACGAGGTTGATAATTTCTTATCTCCTCTCATGCTTGGCTAAGAAGCCATAGGGTATGAGGCCAGTGGCACAAAATCAAGCAGCAACAGCAGAGCCAAAACCAAATCCCAGGTGGATTAACTCCATAGCTCTTAACCAACCAGAATGGCATTTGGGCATTGGTATCCTGTTAAACTCCTGACCAAGACCTTGTAACCCCAGGGCTTCCTTTCTACTGTTCCCCATCACCTTGTCTCTCTTCCCATCTCCACAGGACCCTCCCTCATCTTCCCAGGGAAGGAAGCCATCAGTCATAAGCCAGCGGGCCCCCACCCAACCCCAAAAGCCCTTAGGATCCAGTAAACCCATTCCTCCCCCACCCCCCTTTATCTTGCCTGACACACCTCCTGCCGGTGTCTCTATAGAAACCACCCAGCCTTATCAGGCAATTGCAAGTGCAGGGCCCAGGGGAACTGTCATTTTCATTTTATCTTGGCCTCAGGCACTTTAGAAAGTAAGTTCCCAAAAAAAAAAAAAAAAGAAAGAAAGAAAGTAAGTTCCCCATCCACAGGCAACTTGGCACCTCGATCCAGAAGTGGAGACAATAGACCTAAAAGAGACTTCCCGGGGAGTTGCATAAAGGAACATTTTTGAGAAGTTATGCCTTAATTACTACCTCCCAGGGAAAAGGAGCTTTTCCAAGCAGCAGTGTATAATTCACTGCTTCTCTGCATGTTTGAGTCTGATGGAATGGAGCTCTGGAACGAGAATCTGGAGACCCAGACTCCGTTCTGGTCCGTCCATTCTGCTCTGCACTTGCCTTGGCATTTGAACCTGAATACGGCCTTGATTTCTTCACCTGTCAAGTGGGGAGAATCTTGAGGCTAAAACAGCTAGAAAAAGCAAAAAACCTACAGTCAGACTTCCCTGGCGGTCCAGTGGTGAAGACTCCATGCTTCCAACGCAGGGGGCGCGGGTTAGATCCATGCTCAGGGAACTAAGATCCCACATGCCGCTCGGTGTGGCCAAAATATTTTAAAACAAAACAAAAAACGACAGGCATTTGGGTAGAAGTAGACAATATCTAGAAAAAAAGCAATTTTAATTATGCTTATGTATTTTGTCATTTACCCTTCGAGGCAGACCCTTTGCTCACTGCACCCCTACAATCCAACTCAGATCACTCCAGGTAGAAGGTCCCCATCTCCTCAACCCCTATCAGGAAGGAACCCCTGAGCCTCCCCCCTCCTCCCCAACTTACCAAGGCCTCCCCAGGCCAGTGCCCCTCCCCTCAGGGCTTCCTCACCCGCAGAGCTCAGTTCCTTGAATGAACACAGGCTGACACACCTACACCCGTCCACTAATTAGAAACCTCCCCAGGCTCTGCTCGGGGCCAACTTAACTAGGGCCTGTGGGCCAATTCCCCAGGCCCGCAGCTGGAGGTTTGCCAGGCCCTGCTCCCTTCTCCCCAAACTTCACTCCTGCCCTGCCTCCCAAGAGCCAGGAAGAGATGTGGGGCTGGCGGCCAGAAGGGGCCCCAAGGGTTGCCAAATGCCCCCCTCCCCCCCACAAAAAAAAAGGGGAAAGGAAACAATTCCTCACTACAGTCGACTCTGTATTTCTTTCCGGGGGAGCCGGCTTTCTGAGCAAGGTCTCCCTCTGCGTCCTGACTGACACCCAGGAGCTGAGCCAGCCCAGATCTTCCTTGGCTTTGTTAAGGAACAGGAGTGGCCCCAGAGGGGGAGGGGAGGGTCGAGGATCAGAAGCCAAGCAGGGGGAGGGACAGAGGGAGATAGTCCATTTTCCAGTAGGAAAAAAAATCTCCTAGAGTCCATCCACTCTATTCGGAGTCGGGGAGAGGGTAAGGGAGGGGGCAGTTACTCTGGAACCTGAAAGCCAACACACTTCTCTGGACCCACCAACCCCTCTGTAAGGAGAGCTTTGCCTCTCCTCCCCCCTCCTCCCTCCACCACCAAGGTCCCCGGAGTTTACCGTCCACCCCAGATGCCCAGTGGCAAACGCTGTGCTTTGTCCCTATTGTCCCTGGTTTCACCACAAGCATCTGCTGACCCCTGAAGACTCAAGCATCCAGCTTCTCTGCTTCCTGGGGCCTCAACTCCATCAGATGCTTGACAACAGACAGTGTCATGTCATCGTGGCCAGACGGGCCATTCAGAGGGCTTTCCGGGACCACAGGTGGAATCAGACATCAGGAAGAACCCCAGGGCCCAGAAGACACTTCCCCATGCCTGTTAAGAACCCCTCAGGCCCCACCCCACTGGGGAGTGAGGTCAACGCTGGAGACGGCGTAGTAAGAAAACATCGCTTTTTTGGATAGAACATCCAGTTTCTTTGCCAGGATCATGTTCAACTTTCTGGCACCCTAGGCCCAGACAGGATGGACCCGAAAGCCCACTTTCCTGGGGCAGGAAACGGGCACCATGGGGTCTTCACTGGCTGCACTGACAATACGACACAGCTCAGCCGGCACATGCCGTGTACCAAACGTGTGAGTACACACTGGTTCTGACCCTCTTCTGCTAAAGCCTGGGTCCTAGCAGGTGTCCCGTGGAGGCCATCGGTGGAGGAAGGCGCTGCCCACCCCTGAAATGTGGCCTCAGGGATTCCCCAGTCCTCTGAGCTCCAGCAACTGGAGAGCTGGGTCCTAGAGGTCGGCTGGCAGGTGAGGGCAGGACTCAACTTCTGGGTGCCGGTGTTCCTCCTAATGTCCAATTCAACCTGTCCCATTTCTCAGTAGCAAGGCCAGCAAGAGTACCCAGGGTCAAACTCTGGGGCCCCCTCTGCCCCCTACAGTCCCTCCACCCCCGTTTGGCACTACAGTGAAGCTGCCAGAAGAATCTTGGTCAGCTCCAGATCCTCGCGCACGAGCCCTAAAGAGCATCACCTAACTTATCCGTAAAAAGTGGAAGCCCTGGACCTCAGGCCATCCGTTTATTGTCAACTGGGTTTATTCTGCACTGAAAATAGTTTCATTACCTTTTCCACAAACAGCTCCACTACAGTCTGTCTGTGAAAATGGGTCAGAGGTATGGATGCTGGAAATCAAGTGGCTTGTTACAGAAAAAAACAAAAAAACACCCAAGTGCGTAGACTTTTTACGTATTATCTACCTGTACACACACCACACGCACGCACACACACGCACAGATGTGACCCTATGAAGCTGGTGCTATCGATTCCTCATTTACAGATAAGGAAACTGAGGCTCAGAGAGAATTATCTCTTGCCTCAGGTGGCAAGTACGCGGTAGGAAACTGGGTTTTGAACCAAAGCCACTTCACACCAGGATGAGGCCCCTTAGCGCCTGGTACAACCTTCAGAGACAGGTGGCCCGCCTGACACAGCCAGTTCGGCCTTTGTTTTAAAGGCCGCCTAAGTGTCTGAGAGGAGACGTCGCTTGCCAAGATTAAGGCAGCTAAGAGAACCTACTACGTGCCAGGCATTCTGCGTTATCATAGCTGACCTCACATGTACCCCATTTGAGAAATACAATCATCCCCATTTCACCAAAAGATAAGACCCTGGCCCATCATCACTCAGGTTCTCAGAGACGGGCCTGCATTGGAACCCAGGTCAATCTTCCAGCAAAGGCCAGGCTGCTTCCACATTCATCCACTGCCCACCAGCTCTTCTCTCTAGAGGCCTGTCCTGGAACCCTTCTGCCCCTCCTGACTACTGCACGCTGGCCACTTCCATTTCTGAATTCCCCAAGTTCTAGGACTTGGGCCTCTCCAAAGAGTCAAGGGAATGCAAATAACTGAACGGTGGCCCAAGCATCACCTGCACGTGGCAGGTGTCCAGGAACAAACCTTCTGGCTGACGGGGATCAAAGGTTTTTTCTGCCAACAGCCCGCACTCACTTGCTTGGTCACAGAGGCAGAGGGGTACAGAGGAAAGGCGGCCAGGTTAGCCTCTCACCTCAGTACTTAGCTGCTCAGGTGGCCCCTCCATTGAGCCCCAGGGTCCACACCTGCGGAATGGAGGTAAATAGCCTCCCTTGCAGGGATGCTGTAAGACAGGAGACAAAGCAGGCAAAGAAGCAGTTCATACCAGGATGAGGACAGGCGGGAGGCTGCCTGCCACCTCAGCGAAATGCTGGCCAGAGACAGCAAGGAGAAGCAGAGGGGCTCCAAACATCTGCGAACCAGATCGCCAGCACCCTGGCGCATTAGAAGTATAACCTCGCTCCCCTGCGCCTTGGTTTTGGCAGAAGCAGCCCTAGCAGGCACCCCCGCCCACGAAGCCCAGTCCCTACACTGCCAGTCAACTGCCCTCCTCATTTAAGGGTCAGATTTGGTTCAAACACGCCAATCCCCAATCATCTACATGGTCTCCATCTACTTGGATCCCTGAGGAAGGCCGGGCCAATCTACTTCCCATGTCACTTTCTCGAGCCCTGTCCACCTGCTTAGCAACCAGCCAGGTGTGCTAGAATTATAGTGGGAGAAGCCTGGGAAAGAGAGAACGGTCCAGAGTGGGTTGTGAAGACAGGATGGAGAAAGCAGAGAAGGAAAAGGGGAGCTGGGAACACAGAGAAGAGAGAGACTAAAACTAAATGCAGTCCCTGGATATGCAGTCTCTTTAAAAAATAATGATAATGATAACCGAGCCTTGTTTTTTTTGGTACGGTTTTGTAGTATGTGAGGAGGACCAATAACAAAACCAAACATGGGCACAGCCTGTTCATTTTCTACTTCTCCCTCATTCCCTTTAGCAGCCCCTGCCCTGCCCACCCCTCCCCACCTCGGATACTCCTGTCCTGCATTTCATTAGAACCACGAATTTTTGGAACCTGCTCATATCAGAACTTAGCAATTGTGTGTCCCATTTTCTACAGCAGAGAATAGCTAATCTAAGAACCGAGAAGCTAACCTGATAAATGGGCTAGAGAACAGTGATGCTCTCAAAGTCACCCTCAGTGTCTGACAGCTGGTGATTGAACACATCCCGACTCTCAGGCACCTTGCAGGCATTTCTGTAGAAATTCTTTCCCCCAAAGGAATGATGTGCCTGAAAAGTTTATTTTAAAGCTCACTGCTAAGGTAAGCTAATAATGAGAACCATCTAACCCTCCCTTTTCCCTTTGCCTGCCAGGAAACTCAAGGGTCCAATTAGGCCAAGAACCACTGCATAGATAGACCCTCATGTCCACAATAGATGGGTTTTTCTTTCCCCCTCTCCTCCACCACCTATTCAAATTCAGAGACTCCTTACCTCTGGTTTTGTTTTGGTAAGATCTTTTGACACTGTTAATAGGATTTTTTTTTCCTCAAAGCTTCCTCAAATATCTCATCAAAGGAACAGATGGGGTCATTATCACTACACACTGGGAACGATCTCCGTGAGCACTCTGGGTGGGAGTGGAAGGTGAGCGGGGAGACTGCGGGCAAAGACTCCAACACTGCCTGCCTCTGCCTAGCAGGTTCGGGACCTGTGGAGTCACACCCTCCAGACCAGCCCTGCTTCCAAGGCCACAGCGCACAGAGCCACACCCTGCTTAATTCCTGTAGTCAAGGAACTACAGATCTCCGGTCTCCCCAGAGGGACCCAGAAGCAGCAGCCCTCCAGTCCCCCATCTCCCCTTCCAACACACTCAGGCAGAGCAGCTTAGCAGAGCTAGTTCTGGGTATTCTGTCTAGGGTGGGGGGTGGGGGAAGGTAGTGACGCTAGCAATCAGTGACAGTAGGTCCCACTCATTCCCCAAGACTATTTTACGACTTTGAACTCAGTATGCAAATTTATGCAAGACAAGATGCAAAGCAGCGCTCTGAGCCAGAAGTCCCGTTGCTTTTTCTCCCCCTTCTTTGAAGCTGCACTGAACCACTGTAAATCAGCCCTCGCCTCTGCCCCCCTTTATGCTCCCCCAGCAACTGCAGATGCAAAGCCTCCCCAGGCCCGCCCGCCCGCCCGGGCCCTGGGACTTTGAATGACTGCACATTTCTATAGCACCTTTATAAGTGCAGCGGGCCAGACGGCCACTTGGGCAGCTCCGCCCCTCGGCATAATCCCCGGCATTGTACACGGAAGGGAAGGAGGCAGGGGAGATGCTTGAGGGAGCCAGTCCGGCCCGGCCGAGGCCCTGAATTCTGAAAGGGCCCGGACTGGCCCAGGCCTGCTTCCTTCCCTTTCCCTAACATTTCTAGGCACTTCTGCTCACGCCACCACCCAACACACCCACGCATTTCTCAGGTCCAGACTTCACGCAGATCTCAGGGTCCCCCTCCTGTTTTTCTTCCAGGCCCACCCACTCTAAGCCCCCACCCCACAATCCGCGCCTCCGTCTGACTTCTGGGTTTCTTTGAACCACCAAGTCCCAGCCCATCACCCCCATGGGATGCAGGCTCAGCACCCGCTGATGTGCCCACCCCCACCCCCTGCATCCCAGCCATCCCCAGGAAGCCAGCAACACAGCCCCTGAGTCCAGGGAACAAAGACAAAAGAGCTAACAGCAAAGCCGGAACTGCTGGGGTTTGCTGCCTCGAAATAAGAGGGTATGTTTAAAATTCTCAAAAGCAACCTGCTCAAAGAGGAATGCAGGCTGGGATGGGGCTGGGGGGGGGGGTCATTCTTCAGAGGGGGGAGGAGAAATGGGAGATGGGGAGGAGGCGGCAGCATTCAGTGCTAAGGTTTCATCGGGGCCACGTTCTTGTCGGCACACCCCACCCAACTCGGACCCCCGCAGTCCCCACGCAGCACCCCGATCCCCGCCCTGGCTCAAGACCCTCTCCTGCACAGGAGCCTCAAAACCCGCCCCTCTCTCTCTCCCCTGCACCCCAGCAAGCCCAGGCTTCTCTCCTCTTCACAGTGCCCCCGTCCCCTCAGCCCTCTTCACGCCTCCAACACCCCGCTCTTAGCACGTCTTTCCAGGGCACCCGCTCAGCTTCCGCCCACCCCCAACCTTGGTGTCCCCTCTTCCCAGTCTGGAGCACAGGAGAAAAATGCGGAAGGCGGCTGTCTGGCCGCTGGGAGCAGGCTGTGGAGGCAGCTGGGGCTGGCTGGCGGAAAGGAGTCCCATAACCAGGCAGAAAATCCACAGTGACATTCTTCCCATGAACTCACCCCATTGTCCCCGAGCTCCCCTGGCGACTCCAGGGAGGAGTGAATGGGAGAATTCCCAGCATCTGTTCCCTTCTGAAGACCCTAACCTGCCTCTGGGGGCTGGGAGGCAGGACAGTTGGTTTTCAGGCAGAGAGTGAGAGGAATGAAGAATGACAAAATGCCCCCAAACAAGTTTTTTGAGGGACACAGCCAGGCTAGGAAGGTTAGGAAGGACATGTGCTACGCACTTGGTTAAAACAGTCAGAATCCAAACGCTTCTATGAACGTGGAGGCCTTTTGAACAAAAGTTCACCCTGCTGAGGGAGATGTTTAGTTTGTCAGAGTTCAGCTCAGAAACCACAGTACCTTCCCGGTGGACCACGGGGTGCTGGGGGGCGAAGGAGGAGGAACGCGGGACTGGGGGGATGGGCACCCACAGTGAAAGGACCTTTGCTGAGTCTTTTCCCTTTTACTATTACTTTCTAAGAGAAGCTGGAGGAAAGGGTTAACTTCGAGGCAGGCTAGGGAGGGAAGCAAGCCGGAGTCAGAAGAAAGGGACTTGAGGGGTTCCGCTCAGAGGAAGCCCTAACTTGCTGTGCACTCAAGGTCAAAATGCGACAAAGAAAAGATTTCAACTCTGACCCCTAATTGTATTCCCAAGGAGAACAGGGAAAAAAAACAATAGCAGGCTGAAGGAAGGGGGGGCGGGGGGTGTCCGGGGCGGGAGGGGGCCAAGGACCGCAGAAGCTGACGAGCAAGCACGAATTTTTCACTTTTTCTTTTCTTTCTTTCCTTCTTTTTTTTTTTCCCCTCTAAGTTTGAGAAACTTGCTTTTTAATCAACAGCAGCAGGCAGTGGACACATTTCACCACCGTCTCCAAGAGGAAAGAAAATAATTACAGCTTCCTCCAGACCACTGGGGCAGGAGGCTTTTGTAATTTAAAAAACAAAAGCGACAACAAAACAACAACAACAAAAAAAACCAACACGTGAGAGATCTTTATAGCCTGGTTGTGTCCCCAAAAAAACTTGTTTGGGGGTATGCGAGCTCCGTACAAAGAACCTCAGGGCCCCCATTCTATGGGACAGGAAGAGCTCCCTCAATTAGGATGGGGGGCGGGGGGAGGGCAACACCTCGCTCCGGTAAGAGTAGTTGCGCCCCGGCCCAGGCATCCTCCTGCCAGACGCCCGGGGGCCCAGATGCTAAACTGAGCGGCCTGGCTGCCCCCGCCCCGGACCGCAGCCGGCGACCCGGCTTAAGTTACAGTGACTCAACGAATGGGGTCTCTTCCTCGCCTCCCAAACGTCCCTCTCTTATCGTTCCACCCGACATAAAAGCAAGAGCCTTCTTCGTCCTCTCTGAAATAGCAGCGTTCCTTTTTAATTTTCCCCCTAGGCAGCCCACCCTACAAAGTACCAACAAGTCCTTTCTTCTCACCTCACAATCCCAGAAAGAAGGGACCTCAAGGCGCCGCTGACTTCTCCTAGCGCCCCCTTCTCACTAGAGGTCCCTGGTGTCACCGGTACCCGCCAGCCTCAGCCCCCGGCGGCGTCCTCCACCAGGACCTCTCCAGGAACCTTCGGTCGGCGGTCACCAGCTCAAGCTCCTACTCACACCGATCTGACCGACACCCTCCTCCCCAGGAAATCCCCCCTCCAAAAAAAGAAGTCAGTAGAAGTACATTCCACCGGGCAAGCCTATGGTAACAGGGATGCCTTCTCTCTCCCCATTTTTCCCCACCAAATTAGTAGCCAGGGATCTTCCGCACGCTCGAACTCCAGTTCCCCCCACCCCGGGCCTGACTTTCGGGTCCCCCCTCCCAACAATCGCCCAGAGCCGGTCCAGGACTCCGCTCTTCCTCCGCTAAAACGGTCTCTGAGGTTCCGCCACACATTCCTTCCCTCCAGAAGGGCCGCCAGCCAGGCTCCCCCGCTGCCCTCCAAGTTTCTCCGAACTAGTTGTCCCAACCAGCGTTACCTGCAACCTGCTCGGGGCTGGCGCTGTACTCGGCATCCCCGTGCTTTTCGCAAGTGCCCTCGCCGTGGACCAGCGCCCGCAGGGGCAGCTCGGAGCCCGGGTGGGGATAGCAGCGCAGCCCCTGGCCGCAGCGCGGGGTGTACACGCCGCACCGCTCGCCCTCCAGCCGGGCGCACACGGAGCAGCAGCCGCAGCCCGGCTCCCGGACCAGCTCGCAGGGCACGCGGGCGTCGCCGGCCGGCCCGGCCTCGGCGGCGGGCTGCGCGGCGGGCGGGGGCTTGCAGGCGGCCAGGCTCTCAGACGTGCAGGGCGGGCAGCGGAACAGCACCTCGGCGCGCGCCCCGCGGCCGCCGCCGCCCGCGCCCAGCAGCAGCAGCAGCAGCGGCGGCAGCAACGGCAGCGCGGGGCCGCCCAGTCTCGGCAGCATGTTGGCGGCGGTGAGCGCGACGGCGGCGAGCGAGCGGGCAGGTGGCACGGCCCAGCGAGCGCGGGAGCCGCCTCCTCCGCTTCTTTCTCCTCCCCCGCCGCCGCAGCCGGGTCCTAAAGGGCCCTGCTTCTCCCCGCCCCCTGCCTTCTCCCCTCCCCCTTTTGGAGACCACCCCCTTCCCCCGACACTCCCGCGCGCGGGCCTCTGCGTGCGCGCACGCCCACTCGCCCATCTCCACTTCCTTGCATGCTGCGTGGGTCCCCTACACCCCCTGGCCTCTCTCCCTCCACACCCTTCTACCCCGGGCTCCCTGACTCCTGGAGGATGAGAATAACTTGGGGGTTTGGGTAAGATTGGCGCGGGAGTGGACAAGAGTGGGTGCTTTTGTCTCCTGTTTTCGGTTCAATTCGGAAAGGCTTCGTTTGCGCGCCTCCCATGTGGCCGGCGCTGGGCTCACTGCTGGAGGGAATGCAAAGGACGGCAGACATGACCTTCAAGTAGATTTCAGTCCCCTCCCAGCAATTCCCTCCATCCTCGGGTCCCACTGCTGTCGTGTTGCTTGGGACAGTGACTTAGGAATCAGGAGGCTGTTCACATCCTCTAGATCAGCCTACCCCGAACAGCCCCTCTTAGGGACCATTTCAGTTTCTCAACCCTGCAAGCATTTGGTAACATATTAGTACCTGAAATGCAATTTCTGGACACTAAGAAACCTCCCTTCCTCTCCGCCTGCTCTGCTCCACCTCCCCCCACAAATAGTCCCTTGGGGACCTGGGCCTCCAGCCACAGATCTCGAGGCATTTGCTGCAGGACAGAACACCCTGCTTCAGTGGTCTTACGTCAGATCAGCTTTCCAGGTGTAGGAGAATGTCCTGGAGTAAGGTCATTTAGAGCTCTCTCCAATAAATGCAGATGGACAAGAATGGCCTCCCTTCATTGTTCAGATTGATTCTTTGATCCAAGCTGTCCCCAGCTCCAGGAAATTCCAGGCTGGACCCCACTTTAATCATCACCCACCTCCTGTGACCCTAACAAAGCTCCTTGTCAAAGAGACTCTCTTGGAGGGGGTTGGACCATTAATCTACCTCCAGCCCAAGTATAATTTCTCAACACCTCCGTGCCACCCTTCCCCCACCAGGGCTCTCCACTCCAGCTCTTTCTAACTTTAAAACTGAGAGCCATTTGATTCTACTGAACAGCAACTTACCAAGTGGCCACCTGGCCCTGAAGGTGAGCTAGATGCCCCAGGAAGGCAAGTTCCTGATCTTAAGGAACTAACAATGTTATGGGTGAGAGTTTGGTGAAATGAACAAATAACTGGTTGTGAGAGGCTTTGAGGAGGAGAAATATTTAGATGGTAAGGTGATGGGGATTGCACGGGTAGGTCAGAGTTGAAATTGAAGCTTGGAATTCTACCAGGGGAAATGCAGGCATAGCAAGGGCATCCTGAGCAGAGGGACCAGCTAAGTCAAGGACCTGGAAATGGGAAAGCGAGGTTAGAGAGAGGAAGTCCACTTTGGCCAGCGGAGGCTTGGGGGCAGGGGGAGGACCGGCAGGAAATCCAGTTGACTTGTGTGGAGAGTTGGCTTCATTTAATTGAGCAGGGGGGTGCAGCATCCTTATTTGGGCAGAGGAGTGAAAGAGACAGAGCTGGACTTCTGGAAATCACTAGAGCTGTGTCTAGAGCAGATCAGACAGAACTAAGAGACAGGCATGAGGAGGCAGCCGGTCACTCCTCCTCTGTGTGCCCTGGCATACTGGGCCAGCTCAGTAACATTTCTTTCTGTTGGTCTCACCCACTAGAGTCTGAGCATCTGCAGAGTAGAGATACTCTAGCGTGATGCTGTCCAATAAAAATCTATTGCAAACCACAAACGTGAGCCACATGGGAAATTTTCAATTTTCTAGTAGTCACTTTAAAATATAGTAAAAAGAAATAGATGAAACCCATTTTAATATATACTTTATTTAACTTAATTTGTTCATATATACTTTGTTTAACTTAATTTGTTCAAAGTATCATTTCAAGGTGTAGTCAACATTAAAAATTATTCGTGAGAGATTTAACACTCCTTTTTTTCGTACTAAACCCTCGAGCTCTGAGGTGTATTCTGTGCTTACAGCACATTTCGGTTTGAAGTAGCCCAAATTCAAACACTCAATAGCCGTATGTGGCAAGTAGCTGCCATATTGGACAGGAACCAGGTCTAAAATATAGTGCCTGGCACCTAGTAGGCACTCAATAAATGTGTTGAATGAATGAATTAGTGAATGAATGAAAAGTACTATCGCTAGAAATACCCCTCACAGGGCACCGATCTCAGTCACCATTGCAATGCCCAGCAGCTGGGGATGAAAGGTAGGAATGAATCATGAATCTACTGAGAGGATACGAGAGGCATTCATTCATTCACTCATTCATTCATTCATTCGTTCAGAGATGCATTCTCCTTCCATCTCCTTTAAGGTTCTTGATCCTAAGGTTCTTCTCGTAAGCCAAGAACCAAGGAGATGAGCAGGCAAAGTAAGGCTAACTTGCAAATGCCAAGTGCTCAATGAGATTTTTCTTTCTAATGAGTCTGAAGATCCTACACCAATTCTTTTCTCTTCATTCCCTGGTTAAGAGTAACCCTCCTCCCTGTGTACACACATCCACTCACCAACAACAACCCCATCTTTTTCAAGTCCTTTCCTAACCACTCTGAGGTTCATAGTTCTACTCCAGAAAGACCAGCAGCTGCTGAGGCTTCAATCACAGAACATCCTCAATGGATTGAAGTTTCGGGAAGAGGAGGGGCTTGACCAAGACCACAGGTGGGTTACTGGCTGGCCTGAGACTCCACCGTTTTGTTCATCACTGCAGGCCCAGGGCCTAGAACAGTGCCTGGTACAGAGAGGCTAGATAAATCTTGAATGAACCCAGGTTCTCAGCTTTTAGCCCCCTGCTTTGCCCACCATTCCTGGAGCATACCTTCCTTTACGTTTCTCATGAATTCTTCTGTGATGTCCTTTGGCCTGAGAGCCCTGTCTGTGCCGGGCATTAAGCAGTAAGGACTCGTTGAGAGATGGGGACAGGTTGAAACTGGTTTTCTCCCCTCCCCCTAATCCCTGCTTTTTCCATTTGAAAAGTGTTTCACAGACTCCACCCTCACAAGGTTTACCATAACTAAGTACCACCTGTACTATCATTTACATAATATTTTTTTAATGTAAGTCAATTTGCTTTTTTTTCCTTTTTTACTTAAAGCTATTTTTTTAATTTTATATCACTACCATAAATGGAAAGGCAGTATTGATGGCCACGTATAGATAGCAACAATAAAAATAAACAAAATGAAAACAAAACAACGTTATTGGGCTTCCCTGGTGGCGCAGTGGTTGAGAGTCCGCCTGCCGATGCAGGGGACACTGGTTCGTGCCCCTGTCCAGGAAGATCCCACATGCCGCTGAGCCTGCGCATCCGGAGCCTGTGCTCCGCAACGGGAGAGGCCACAAGGGTGAGAGGCCCGCGTACCGCAAAAAAAAAAAAAAAAAAAAAAAAAAAAAAATCCACCTGCCAATGCAGGGGACACGGGTTCGAGCCCTGGTCTGGGAAGATCCCACATGCCGCAGAGCAACTAAGCCCCTGTGCCACAACTACTGAGCCCACGTGCCACAACCACTGAAGCCCGCGCTCCTAGAGCCCATGCTTCACAAGAGAAGCCACAGCAGTGAGAAGCCTGCACACCACAATTAAGACCCAACACAGCCAAAAATAAATTAATTAATTTTTTTAAAAAAAAAGAAAGAAACGTTATTCAGTTCAAGTTGGATACTGTTGCTTACTGCAGCCTCTGAAGCTGATATACTCTTCTGGTTAACAAAAGATGAGCCAGAGAAGTTTTGTTGTTGTTTTTTTTTAAATTTTTGTCTGCATTGGGTCTTCACTGCTGCGCGTGGGCTTTCACAAGTTGCAGCGAGCACGGGCTTCTCATTGCAGTGGCCTCTCTTTGCTGCAGAGCATGGGCTCTAGGCACGCGGGCCTCAGTAGTTGTGGCACGTAGGCTCAGTAGTTGTGGCACACGGGCTTAGTTCCTCTGCGGCACGTGGGATCTTCCCAGACCAGGGCTCAAACCTGTGTCCCCTGCATTGACAGGTGGATTCTTAACCACTGTGCCACCAGGGAAGGCCCGAGCCAGAGAAGTATTAAATGCAAGCCAGACCCAAGCTGAAATTTTTCTCCATTAAGTCATCAGGAGATGGAGAAGAGTATTTTTAAAACATTTCATGGAAATGTAACATAGATGCAAAAAAGTACACATATCATAAATTTGAGGAACGTTCACAGATTGGCCAACCCCTGTAACCAGATGAAGAAAGAGAGCATTAACAGAACTCAGAAGACTCCCTTCTGGCTACCTCCCCACCAAGGGTCACCATTGTCCTTACTTCTACTAGCATGGATGAATTTTGCCCGTTTTTGCATTTCCCATGAATGAAAACATACAATACGTAGTCTTTTTGTCTCTGCCTTCTTTCGCTCAACATCAGGCTCGTGAAATTTGTCCATGGTCTTGCATGTAGTTGTTCATGCCTTCTCCTGTTGAGGAGTGTGCCACGGTATGACTACACCACAGTTTATTTCTCCATTCTACTGGTGATGGCCATTTGGCTAGTTTCCGCTTTTTGACTCCTATGAACACAGCTGCTTCTAGTCTCCCAGAACATGTCATTTACTGAGTGTGGGCACACAGTTCTGTGGCGTCCCTACCTAGACGTGGAATTTCTGGATCATGGAGTATCCCACTGCTCAGCTTTAGTAGATCTAGCCAGAAAGTTGTGCCAAATAAATGTATGAACCTATACTCCTAACAACAGTTTATGAGGGGACTTCCTTGTGCGCTCCAGAGCCCGCGAGCCACAACTACTGAAGCCCACATGCCACAACTACTGAAGCCCACGTGCTGCAACTACTGAAGCCCACAAGTCACAGCTACTGAAGCCCGCGAGCCACAACTACTGAAGTCCGCATGCCACAACTACTGAAGCCCACGAGCCACAACTACTGAAGCCCGTGAGCCACAACTACTGAAGCCCACATGCCACAACTATGAAGCCCGCGAGCCACACGTACTGAAGCCCGCGTGCCACAACTACTGAAGCCAACGAGCCACAACTACTGAAGTCCACACGCCTAGAGCCTGTGCTCCACAACAAGAGAAGCCACCGCAATGAGAAGCCCACACACCACAGTGAAGAGTAGCCCCCACTTGCCGCAACTAGAGAAAGCCCGCGCACGGCAACGAAGACCCAATGCACCCAAAAAATAAATAAATAAATAAATAAATTTTTTTATTAAAAAAAAAAAACGGTTTATGAGGGCTCCACTTGCTCCCCATCCTCACCAACACTTGGCATTTTCCGTCATATCTCAATGTACCCGTTCTGGCGGTACGTAGTTGTACCTGATTGTGGTTTTATTTTGGAGTCCCCTGATGACTAAAGAAGCTGAGCATCTTTTTAATGATAGAATAGGAGGAATTTTCAAAAGGAATTGTGTCATATAATGTGATGTAATGTCATGCCCATGTATCATAATTAAACATCTTGAGTAGCACCTAAAATCATCTTGCGTGCATGGGTTGCCACTTTTTTTTATTAGGGAGGTTTTAGTTTTAGCTGCTGTTTCAGCAGGAAGGGAAGAGAGAAAAGGTAGGAGTACTCCTTGAGCAGAGGAAGTGTCCTCTACCCTCTATCCATACCCCTGGGAGTTGCCTCAGAACAGCGTCAGCCACCTCCTCTCTGGTACGGCCTGAAACAAACTAAACAGGCAAGAGGACCTCTGGCTTTTTTGATCCAATGGCTGGAAACTCGACCAAGCAATATGAAAACTGAAGAATGTGCTCTGAGAGGCCAAGGCTGCATGCTTTATGATGATTTCCCAGATGAGCCTCAGGTACCAGGGCAACAACTTGATCGGATCACCATCATCATCTTTGTCTTCAGAATGTCTTTACCAAATCCCTCTCCCCAGATGCTCGCTTAGGCTTCTGTGTAGCCCTGTCCTTTAGAAGTTACTGTATCAGGTTGGATGACTCTAAAGTGACCGAATGGAGAGGACACAAAGGAAAAGAATCAGATGAGAACATGAGCATTGGAGGCTGGTGGAGGAATTCAGAGAAAGGGCTCTGCAGCCAGGCTGTCTGCATTCGTGTCCAATTCCTCCCCTCCCTGGCTCCGTCATTTGGGGCAAGTTACTTCCCCTCTCTGAGCCTCAGTTTCCTCATCTCTAATAAGGAGGTGATAATAATTGTACCTGTTGCAGAGAACTGCTGCAAGGAGTGAATGAAATAATCAAGGTGAAGTCCTTAGCACTCTGCCTCTCATGCAGCCCTTGACAACAGATAGTTGTGCTACTATTATTACCTGCCGCTCACGAGGCTGAGAGTTCCCCAGTATGAGGTCAGAAAAGTGCCAAGTCCCTTCCACTAACACAGCTGGGAAGATGGCTGCAGGGGGAGGAATTCACCGGGCTTAACGGGAAGGGGTGGGGGGCGGTTCCCCGGTGTATAGTGAGGTGGGAGGGGTTAACCAGAGGCACAGAGCTTCCAGGAAGTGCACTGGAGAAAAGGAAGAAAGGGAAGAAGACATCAGAGCATAGATGCCTTAGAGACCTGGAAGAAGGCATAGATCCAGAACCTTCTCCCTCTTGTAAGAAGGAGGCCCAGCAGATCTGCATGGCCAAAGCAACAGGTGATGACGTGCAATGACAAGAAGAAGAAAAGAACAAAACGAAGAGCAGTAAATCTGTGCAAATACTTTCCCAGGTGTTACTTCATTTCATTCTCATAAATGTCATAGGAAGCCCAGAGAGGTTGTGACCTATGTATGTTCACCCAAAGAGTATATAATAGAGCCAGATGTCAAACCCTTACCTCCCCACAACCCCAGGGGAGTCAAGAAACCAGAACTCAATTGAAAATCAGCTTCTGACTTCAAGGTGTGTGGCCCCAGTTGCCCCCTCTGCCCCTCATGGCCCATGATGCCTTTGTCCTGGACTGGTTACCTCTCACTGTGGAACGAACCATCCCAAAGCTTAAGTCTTAAAACAACTATGTGTATGATCAGTCATGGTTCTGTGGATTGGCCAGGCTCAGCTGGGTCATTGTCACATGGGCTCTTCCATGTGGATGTAGTAGACAGGGTCTGGGACTTGGGTCTGCCTGACTGAGCTGGGCATCCAACAGCGTTACTCACTGTCCTGGACAGTAGTTGAGCCGGATGGTCAACACCCTTCCTATGTCTTCTCCACATGGTCTGGGCTTCTCAGAGCAAACTCAGAGTGGCTCAGTTTCAAGGGGGAGGGTCCCAAGGGCACGTGTTTCAAGAGGCCAGATGGAAGTTGCGAGGCATCGTAACATCCAGCAGTCCCACAGTATTACTTCCCCCGCCTTCTACTGGTCAAACAGTCACGGGGCCAGCCCTTCTTCAAGGAGGGTGAGAAGCGGCATGTGGGACAGAAGATGTCGTTCCGGCCCCCTCTGGAAAGCATGATGGACAGCCTCCGCCCCTTCTCACTGATGAGAACATCTGTACGTAAGCCAGGCTGTTACTCCAGTATCCTCTGCTTCTCAGACTCTCGGTCATTCCCTGGGGAGTGAGGGGCACTTCTGCTCTCCAGAGACAGGCTGATAGGGTAAAATGAATCAATGTCTTTCCTTCCACTGGGTTGCCACTCTGTCCCAGGCTCACAGCTTTACAAAGAGCACAGCAGAGCGCCAGGCCTAAGGGAGAGGTACTACCCATTAAACCATTCACAATATTTTCCTCCTTTTTTGGGAGGTCGTTGAGGTCAAGGTGTTGTGGAAATCCCTGATGGGTTCGGGACCTTGAGCCCCATTGCATATGAAGGAAGACTGTTGAGCAGAGCACCCCTCAGCCTTCAAATCAGTGTTCAGGAAACTGTCTTAGTAAGAAAAAAACCCAACAACAACAACAAAACCCCTCGGTAAATATTTTAGGCGTGGCGGGCTTCATATGGTCTCTGTCACAACTACTCAACTCTGCCATCCCATCCCCAAAGCAGCCAAGGATGACATTCAAACAAACAAGTATGGCTGTGCTATGTTCCAGTTACATTTTATTTACAAGAACAGATGGAAGCCAGAATGGGCCTGAGGTCTACAAGATGCTGACCCCTGCGCTAGGGCCTCCTTGATTCTAGAGAACAGGCTTTCAAAGGCTGGCAGGACCAGGAGATAATACAGACCCTAGAGTATTACTTCCCAGTCTGCCTCCAACTGACCGCCCATTGGAACGTGCCTACATGGGAGCAGCAGGATGCCTGCTGGAAAGTCCCCTCTCCAGTGGTCCCCACTCCTTCCCAGAATCCCACAGTGAGGTGTCTGAGTCCCCAGCATCACCAGAAGACAATCTCAGTCCGGCACCTGGTCAGGCCCCGGCAGACCCGCCCTCCCCCCCACACACCCCCCCCACAGTCATCTAGGACAAGCCTCAGGGCCGGACAGGGCACTCCCCGAGACTTCTTGGAGGAGGCAGGCGGGACAGGCGGCACCAGGAGGCAAGGCAGATGCCACAGACCCGATCGAGAGAGAACTGGCTTCCCTGAAAAGGTTTCAAGCAGGGTGCAGCATCTGTGAAAAATTTGAGCAGGGCTGCTGCCTCTCTTAGATGGGCCTGCCCCCCTCCTATGGGCTGCAGCTTTTCTTTCGAGGAACAAGAATACATCTGTTTGGCGATACTCTATCTGGAATCGTTAAATAAACCTTTCAGGCCCTGGCAAACAACAGCCCATCTTATTCCGATGGGGGAGCTCCTGAAACACAGCAGACTTCTTAATCCTAAATCTGTCTGCAGGCCTCCCCTCTCCTCCCAGCAAATCCCTGCCGCCCCTACTCTCTGGCCCTCCGCTGGGAGAAAGATTGCTCACCCTTGCCTCCTTTGGCCCCTCTCAATGCGAACAGATTCTTGGCTTTGAGTCTTCACGTTTACTTTTAGTATTGTTGGACTTGCTTTTCCTCTCCCTCCCCGACTCTTCCCAGGGGGTCTCTCTCCCTCGCTCGCTCAGTGGATCACAGTCACACAATCCTGTCTGAGCAAACTTGCTCAGGGCCTCACAATTATCTCATCTTCCCATTACCCCCACCCTCACCCCCTTGGGGCCACTGAGAACCAGGCAGAGCTAAACAAATAAAGGACGGGAGGGACCCAGCCAACTTTTCCAAGGCCCTGGCCATGGGGAATTGCAGGCTCAGAGGCTCAGGCTCAGCTTGCCTTCTGCTCCCCAAGGGCACCAGCCGTCCCCATCATCACACACACACAAACTGAGCCCCTCCTACAGCTGAAACCCAAGTCCACCGCAAAGGCGTGTTGCAATGCGGGCTAAGGGATCTGTGTGTCCAGCTGAGCACACAGAGCTCACCCCGCCCCCCAGTCCTCTCCAGCTTCTCACACTGTCGCACACACTTCGTTGCCCTAACTCCCCTTTCCAGGAAATCTGTTGCCTCCGCGGGGAGTGAGGGAAAGCATGAAGTTGCTGTGGGCACGTTTGGGCTCTTACAAAATTGCTGCCGGGTGGTGGTGACACATGGGTTCGAACGTGCCCTTCTGCCCGCCCTCCACCTTCCCGCCCGTAGAGGACTGTACGGACCTGGTTTCTCCTTTGCTCTGTAATTAAAGCACAGCCTCTCCCTCCAATCAGAAGCCGGCTGGTGAGAGGGCCACTGCTCAGCTGAGGTTGAGGGGGAAGGGAGGGAGATTTGAGTAGGGGAGGAAATGATGAAATCAGGCAGTCGGGAAACTAAGCCATTGAGGGGGTTGGAGGTAGCAAAGAATCACTCTCCAGGGGAAGAGGAGGACCCTCAATTCAGAGACTCTATACAGGCCAGCATGAGGATGCGGAAAGTTTCCTGGGGGACAAAGACTCTCTTCTAATATGATTCTTGCTAATATGATTCTCGCTTCACTCCTGGTAGAGCACCTTCCTGAAGGCAAGGCCAATCCCATCTGACCCCATCCATTGCGCCGAACACCACCATTCAGGAGTGGAGCTCTGTCCCAGCTATCCTAAGATCTGTGTTTTTGTGTCTTGCATCTGTCTCCTCCATCTCCCCGTGACACTGAGAGCTCTGTGAGGGCAGAGGCTGGCCTTCTCTGATTCCTGGACAGCCCTCTCCTCCCACTACACACCCCTTCTATCTGGCTTTGCCCACAGTAGACGGAGATCATCCCATCCTCTCTACATGCCGACATGTGAGCAGCCTCAGCGAGTCCTCTTTGCGTAAATGGAAGAACTGCAGCCTGAAGAAACGGAGCTCCTCCTCATTCAGGGTCATTGGACCGATCCGCGGTTTCACTCCCCAAGCACTGGTCCCTTCACCTGGCACTCCTATCTCCTCGTCCTGGCTGTGGACAGGCAGTAAAACCCCACTGACAGGACCACTGCGGACAAAACTGAGACTAAACAGTGTTTCCCAAACATCAGTCCTTTGGGAACCTGCTTCTCATTTTTGCCCCATCTTTGAACAACCCCGATTATTATGTCTTTAATATTTATCTTTAAATCAACTCACTTACTTTTACGTAAATAAAATACTGCAAGTAATAATATTTCTGAAAACACAGGTTTCATATGCTACTTTTCCTTTACACATGAAAACAAAACACAGAACTTAAAATATGTTCCTCAACATACACCTAAAACCAGGTTGTGTACCATACATTGGTACAAAATGTAGAAGGTATTTTAACCTTTGGGCCAGGTTAAGTATTTTAGGCAAGTCTCTGAGGTTCAGTTCCCTCCTCTACAAAATGGGAATGAAAATGCCTTACTCTGCCTTCACGAGGGCGTCAATACCTCACGAAGGACAGTGGGCAGTATAAAAAGCTATCGAGTAGGAAGGGAATTTTCAATAGAAGCCACAGGCAGGAGAATGTCCCAAAATTTAATAAACATGGGAATTTTTTAAAGTATAAGTTGCTAAAAGAAGATAGAGAGTGCTGTACAAACTCAGAAGAACAGGAGCCCTGCACCAGATCCTGTGAAGGATACACAACAGAAATAGTAGAGAAATGTACAGGCTATTAAAAGAAATAATACACTCCCACACGAAAAACACAAATAAAAGAGCCTATTGAGAATTATAACCCTGATTAGAATCTGTTGAGCCGCGAATGTGAAGCAAGGGGACGATGAGCCTCTGGATGGCTCGTGGTGAGCCCCACAGCCTAAACAGTGGGCTGGGAGGGCTTCCTGGAGGTGGTGTTAGAAATCAGAGCTCTGGCTCCTTGGTTGTGAGGGTGGAAGCCTTTTTCCTTCCCCCAACGTCTCAACTCCACATCCCCCTCGGCTTTCTGCTATGGACAGCAGGTGCGTGTTGGAAACTACTTTTCTGGGAGCTGGTGGTTGTTGGCAGGACATCAGGGCCATCAGAGGCAGCAGTGCTGTCTCCCAGTGCTCAGCACCCTCTGTGGCTGAGTCCCCTCCACAACCCCCCACGCACTCCCTCACCCACAGCCTCTCGAGTGCACCTGGGAGGAAATCTTTCTGGCTGCTGCCTCCAAGGAAACTTGTCTTCCTCACTTTCTGTAGTGTTTCTCTCTCCTCTATGCAACTGTCAGAGCGCAACTATTTCTATCTCCTCTGCTGTTGTTCCTCTCTGCTACCCTGTAGCTTGTCTTGGCATTGGTCTCTTTCTGCATTCCCTGCCTCTTTACCCCATCCTCGTTATCTTCATTAATACCATTTTCAGCCCCACGTCCACCCCCAGCAAGAGGTCTCTTTTTATGACCCAGCCCTTTCCTTCTATAGAAAAGAGGCCCCGGGACTTCCCTGGTGGTGCAGTGGTTAAGAATCCGCCTGCCAATGCAGGGGACACGGGTTCGAGCCCTGGTCCGTGAAGATCCCACATGCCACGGAGCAGCTAAGCCCGTGCGCCACAACTACCGAGCCTGCACTCTGGAGCCCGCGAGCCACAACAACTGAGCCCACGTGCCACAACTACTGAAGCCCGCGTGCCTAGAGGCCGTGCTCTGCAACAAGAGAAGCCACTGCAATGAGAAGCCCGCGCACCTCAAGGAAGAGTAGCCCCCGCTTGCCGCATGTAGAGAAAGTCCACGCTCAGCAACGAAGACCCAATGCAGCCAAGAATAAATAAATAAATTTTTAAGAAAAGAAAAGAAAAGAAAAGAGGCCCCGGGGACGCTGCTCTATTGTAATGATTATCAGTGGCCGTGGGACTCTAAGGTATGGTAGTCTGGGATTTGGGCAGAAGGGAAGGTTTAGAGTCACAGTTACTCCCCTACCACCATTACACACACAAACACACACACACCCCGGAGCTGCAGTGTGGCATTGGGCATGTTGCCAATACTATCCAAACTGTGGCTCCTGCCCAAGAGCCGGAATGAAAAATCAATAGTTATTTCCATCCACATCTTTACCAAATAGTAAACGACCCGGAGACTCAGCCAAATGACCTCAGTTCCTGCTTTGGGCCCAGAATTCTGGTCTCTGGACCCTCAGTGTATAAAGGGGCATTTGAGTTGTAACACCAAGGACTTCATAGCTTGAAACAACCAGGACAAGCACACCTACTTTAGAGGCAGTTCTATGGGGTCCCAGTGCCAGTTCTGCCCTGTCACACACCTGATGACTACAAGTCACCAAACCGCTTGAAGCCTCAGTTTTCTCATCTGCAAAATGGAGCAAGCACACCTAGCTCGCGGGGCTTCTGTAAGGATCGAGTGGAATCACTCATGACGGCCCCTGGCAGGATGTCTGGTCCAAAGAACAGGTCCAACCGAATGTCTGCTGAACCTGAGTGGGGTCTTAACTGTGGGTGTCTTGCTTCTCGGAACAATCCCCTGACCGTGAAAACTTTGATCCAGAACACGGGATGCCTGGTAACCTTCAAGGCCACCTGTGTGCACCTGAGCCCCCTCCCTCCTCCCCTGCTGGCTGCAACGATTCTGAAGGCTCCACCCGCCAGAGCAGCCCCCTCTGGAGACCTTCACCTTGCAGGTGTGCCATCTGCTGGGGCCTGTCTACCCTGCCTGGTCCTAGCCATTTGGAACAGGACCTTCTCTCTGGCGGAAAATATTATTGTTTTTTTGGCCACTTGTTTGATCCTCCAGAGTCAATATTTGCAGAGATAAGCACAGTGTCCTGTAGCAGTGCAGTTGTTTATGACTCTGTCACCATCCCATTAGATTCCAGTCCCTTCTGGGCCACAGTGGGAGGCGAGGGTACATTTCAACAGCAGTGGGTCCCAAACTGCCTTGGCCAGGACATGGAAGAGGGGCTGGGGTCAGGCCGACCCCGACTTTCTCCACTAGATTATGAGGTCCCGGACTGGTCTTTTCTATCAAAATGAGATTTTCTGTTTTCACTTCATATAAAAATGCCTGGTGAGATTTTCCACCCAGACTGGAGAGCTTATTTCAAAGGATTTGACTTAAAATATAGGCTGTGAGGGGTATGCAAAATTTCCTTTGAAGTGGCCTGGAGGGAAGAGCACCCCCGAGGGCTGGGTGGGCAGCCGTTGTCTCGCGTAGCTACACATGAGATGCCACGGAAGGCCCGGATGACATCTGATTAGGACAGACACGCTACACATATTAAGCCATTGGGGACACAGAAGGCAAGCATGGTTTCAAACAAAGCCCCAGAGCAAAAGGCATGAGGCTGTGCAAAGTTACAATTGAACTGTTTCTCAGGTGGACAACTCTATATAATTATAAGAGAGTAGAAGCAGGGATTGATTAACCATGGTTAATGGTTTTCTGGAGAGACATGAGGAAGGCTGGCTAGCTAATAATAGTAATAACAACAGCAGTAGGAGGGAGGAGAAAGGAGGGGGGCAGGGGGAGGGGGAGGGGAGGGGAGGCGTAGCTGGGTGGTCTGTTCTATACCAGTCTCTTAGCAAAGTGACTTACAAAAATAATCTCATTTAATTATCTTATTTAATTCTCACAACAACCCCACAAAGCTGTTCTTATCATCCCCACTTTTCACATAAGTAAAGTGAGACCCTGAGAGGTTAAAGTGATCTGTGCGAGGTCATACAGCTTGCAGAAAGCAGGTACCAGATGAGATTTGTTGACCTTGATCAAGGAACCTCCCAAAGAGCCATTTTTGATAAACTCATCATGTGTACTGAAGACAGCTGGCCCTATTATCCTCCCTTAGCCATTGCCTTGATCATTCTTCTTTCTTCCCTTTGAGACAATGGGATCCTTTGAATCCTTGGCCTGAACCCATGCTAGGCTCCAGGACAAGTTGGTCAAATGAGTCAAGATGTCTTTCTTAGCCACCCAGGGATCTGAGATTGACTTAAACCTGCCCTAAAGCACTTGCAAAGTTTGGAGACATGCAGGAATTTGGGAGCACCCGCTATGTACCAGGCACGGTCTTCGTTGTTTGGGATAAACCAGTGAACAAAGCAGACCACTCTTCCTGCCCTGGCAGAGCTCACCTGGGGAGGGAGCACAGGAGTTACTGGCAGACACAGTAGGGGATTTCTCCTTACGGCCTTCTTTTTAAGAAAGCTTGACTCAGCTCCAGTCTGCTCTCTACACTGCAGCCAGAGGGGATTCTGTTCCAAACACAATACGAGCAACTCAAATCCCTGCTCAAAAAGTGGTCTCCTGGGGGCTTCCCTGGTGGCGCAGTGGTTGGGAGTCCGCCTGCCGATGCAGGGGACGCGGGTTCGTGCCCCGGTCCGGGAAGATCCCACATGCCGCGGAGCGGCTGGGCCCGTGAGCCATGGCCGCTGAGCCTGCACGTCCGGAGCTAGACGGGCCGTCAAGGCCCTACATGGGGTCTCCACCCATCTCCTGCCTCACTGCCCACTGAGGACCCTCCCTCTCTAACCGGTGCTTCCAGGCCCTTCCCTTTTTACCAGCCAGCAACTCCTTCAACTGTCTCCTCAGTCACCTCAGCCTCGTGGAAGACCTGCTCCCCCTGGTCAAACCCCTCCTTACAGACTCCCTGAGTACCCTGGACCTCTCTGTGGTGCTGCCCAGCATTACAGCTTCACACTTGAGTCCGACAAGTATCTGATGACTGTCTGTCCCCACACTGGACTGTAAGCTCCTTGCACACAGGACTGATCGTTGCACTCACCACCGTGTGCCCGGAACCTAGCCAGGGCCTGGTCCAACACAGTCTGCTGAATGAACGACCATTCCCTGCACCCCACCCTCCTAATCGTCTTCTCATCTGATCGGTGCAAACCTCCCTTTCCTAACATGTGAACAGGCAGGGGGTCAAGAGCTGAGGGCAGGGCGCCCATGACACTTCAACCTCTAATTGGGATCTGAGGTCTCAGAGTATAGGTGCATATATTAGGACAAAGACAGAATGTTTGACCTCAGACATTCCAGGTCATATGGTCACGGCACCTGTGATGGAAAACAGACGCCACTGTAATGTGAAATCCTGGAGAAAGAACAGGGTGAAATGAGTCACCAGCCAAGCATTATCTCTAGAAAAATGCTGAGCAGGAACCCTCCAGCCTCACGAAGCTTGGAGTTACACACCCGAGAGCTCTGTTCCATATCACGGACTCACCTTTCATTGGGAAAGGGCAGGCCTGGGCCGCAACAGTTGCCTTCTAACTGGAGAAATAAGAGGCATCCCTTCACTTATTCATTCAGTTATCATGCATTGATTAGGGATATAAAAATAGACTAGACCCATGCAGTTCTTGTCCTCAAAGTTCTGCCACACGAACAGAGCAGGCAAGCAGGCTTTGTGGGACGACGGGTGAGGGCAATGGGGTAGGCACCCACTTATCAGGGGAAGGGCTTCATGGAGGTGTTGAGGCTCAGGAACTGAGTCTAGAGACAGATAAGAATAGGGTTAAAAAAAAAAAAAGGGCTTCTCTGGTGGCTCAGTGGTTGCGAGTCCGCCTGCCGATGCAGGGGACGCGGGTTCGTGCCCCGGTCTGGGAAGATCCCACATGCCGCGGAGCGGCTGGGCCCATGAGCCATGGCCGCTGGGCCTGCGCGTCCGGAGCCTGTGCTCCACAACGGGAGAGGCCACAACAGTGAGAGGCCCGCGTACCGCAAAAAAAAAAAAAAAAGAATTGGGTTGGGCTGCAAAGGGCTTTCCAAGCCACTGGAATGGCACAGACAAAGGCATGGAGGTAGAGGCAAAGGCTTGGGGTGTGGTGGGAACTGCTAGTGGTTTGGTATTGCTGGGAAGTCAAGGGTAAGACTGGAAATGGTGAGAACGGAGCTGGTGCAGGAAGGACGGGCTGGGTCTTGGAGCAACTTTTAAGTCCTATGAAGAATCTTGAAACCTTTCGTGTCCAAATAAAGAAGCAGCATTGAGGGCTTTAAGCAGGAGAGTAAGATGGACAAAACTGCATTTTAGGTAGATCCCAATGTGGGGAGAAAGGGTTTGAAGGGGACCACAGAGAGGGAGAGAAGCCAGTCAGAAAGCTGTGGCTGTGTCGATAGAGAAGAGACAAGAGCATAGTCTCTTTTAAATTGTACTTACTTATTTATTTATTTAGGCTGTGCCGGATCTTCGTTGCGGCACTTGGGATCTTTTAGTTGTGGCATGTGGACTCTTAGTTGCAGCATGCATGTGGGATCTAGTTCCCCGACCAGGGATCGAAAGCTGGCCCCCTGCATTGGGAGTGCAGAGTCTTACCCACTGGACCGCCAGGGAAGTCCCAAGAGCATAGTCTTGAGTCGTAGGGAAGGCATGGGGGGAGGGGTTCAAGAAAGGTTTAGGAATCTATACTTAGAAAAACTAGGGTATAATAGAAACGATAACCACACTTTCCAGTTCCTGAGTTCTTTCTACATGTTCGCCACTCTGGAGAGCTTTTTGTACATTTTTTAAGTTTTAATACTTGTCCAAGTAGGTAGAGGACTCGGGATGAATAAAGGCTTGGAGGCTCCTGGACCTGTGCAGACAGTAATGCCAACTGAACTGAGATTAGAGGAGAGGAATGAAGTAGGAGCTGGAGTACAGAGTAGAAATGAAAAAGAGCAGGTCCCAATGACTAGTTAAGAGAAGAATTTTATTGGGGACTTTGGAAGAGAATAAGTTTGGACAAAAGTTTGCAAAGTCAAATGTTTCTGTGTACCAGAAAGCTAATGTAAGTAAGTTAAATAGGCAAAAGGCCAGACAGTCTGGAGTGGTGAGGACTGCAGCAAAGGGAGAGCCCACGTACTATCGAAAGAGGTCAACTGCTGCACAGCTCCAAATGATGGTGGCCTTGCAGGAAGGAAGGTTCAAGGTAGCCAAACTGGCTGATTATCAAAGTGAAACCAGTTCTCCAGACTTTTGTGTGAATTCTCCCAATCTGAAAATATTGGTGATTAATTTAAAATTTGGAAAGGAAAAAAAAAACATTGTACAAAGCACCCCAACCTGCCTATAAGCTGGACGTGAGTCTGGGGTTGGCGATGTGAGCACTCTGGTGTTGAGCACTTCATCTGGCAGTTCAGGGTCCCAGAGCCTTGCCAGCTTCCTGACAAAAGACCAAATGCCATTTGGAGAAGGAGAGATCAGATGTGGTAATGTCTCCTCCTCAACAAGTGCCGGGATCTGCACAGACATCCCTTCCTGGGGTGGGTAAGATCTGTTGCGCTGTGAACAGGGATTGTCAGACATCGAGAACATCTTCAAGTTTCTAGAAGCTCAAGCAGCAAAGGTACATGCTCAGCACTTGTCAGGTAGGTGTGAGTGGGCTGCACTGCCTGTTGGAAATACGCCACCGTCTCCCGTTCATGTTTCCTGGGTCCATCCTCTGCTGTCCTTGCAGAGTTCCCATTTCAGTTCCTACTCTGTGATTCAGGTCTTATGACCCTTCCCACTCCCCTCTTGATCCCTTCTCTTGGGACCCCAGTAGCTGTCCCTGGCTTCCTGCTCCACCCTGACCTCCCTAACCATCCTCAGCTGTGAACCCACTGCTCTGGTCTGACCCGACAATCCAGGGGTCATTGTGTTGTCCTGTGATTTAAGACAGTGGGTCGGGCTGGAAACGTTTCCACGTCTAGGGAGAGAACTTGAATCAGTAATCACTTAACAGCAAACAAAGAGTGGGAATAGAGCTACGTCCTCAGAGAGCTCCAGAAAGAGGGTCGGTGAAGAGTGATCTTGGTGGTTTAATCAACTCTAGTCAAGAAGCCTCCAAGAATTAGGAACGGCTAGCACATGTGCCCCTCACCCTGTGCCAGGCAGTCTTGGGTGCTCCTATGCTGAACTCGGGGAATTTGAATTCTCCCAACTATCCCATGAGGTAGGAGCCATTTTTATCCCCACTTCACAGAGGAGAAACTGAGATCCTGGGAGAGAGGTTAAGTCACGTGCCTTAGGACACGTCGCCTCTTTCCCATCCCAGATTCAGAGCCAGAGTCTGTGCTCTTAAACAGCGCTTCTCAAATTACCTCTAAGGGAAGACCAGTCCCCCCCCCAATTCATCACAGACCTACTCCTGTAAAATACAATAATAAACGAATTACTAGAAAAACGATCATGCGCTTGGACGGTGCGGCAAGGCAAATTGCTCTAAAAGTTTCTGGACGCTTCCGTTTCTACACCTACCACGTCGAGATGCAGAGCAGTACTGGGCCACATGGGCTGAGGAATGCTAATCCACTTCCTATACCCTCGCTCATCCGCTGAGGATGCGAAGGAATGAGTGGGGCGCAAAAAAAAAAAAAAAAAAATCACTTGTCTGGATTCCAAAGGCTGAGCTGTTAACCTCAGTGCTCACTCCAGCACTAGGGATGCAAGAGAGCCTCTCACCCCGTGTTCCTGGTTTGGGTGACTTAGGGCGGTGTGCCCCGCATTGTCCAGGGGTGAGGTTAGTTAGCTCCAAAGGGCCCTTCCAAAACCACAACGCTGGGATTCCGTCTCCTTCTGCAACAGGCCAGCTCAGCAGAAATGTTTGCAGGGCCAGCTGTTTTTGCTCCCGCATTCATTAATAAAAGTAGTGAATGCAGCCAGGGCCACCCTTTTCTTTCCTTTGTCATGTCCTGAAAGGGGGCAGGGAGGGAACAGGAGAGGCTGCAGACGCAGGGGACGTGCCAGACGTGCAACAGGAAGGGCTCGGAGATGAGGACTGAGAGGAAGGAAGGCAGGTGGGCGGATGGGGGACGGGCGGCGGGGCGGGGGGAGGGGCCGTGTGACAAAGGCGGAGAGACACGTGGAACCAGTTTCCCCAGGCAATGGGGTAGGGGTGCACCTGAGGACTGAAGAACACCTGGCAGTTTCTGGAACAGAGGAGGATTAAGAGCTGCTGAGAAAAATGGGGCTGGTGATAGAGCAGGGCTGGGTGGGATGGGGGGGGGGCCTCCGAGGAACCGCTCATCTTACTGGGGACCTTCTTTTGATCCCTTTAGTCCTGGGGAGTGGATATTTCTCAGTCCATCAGTAGGCGGGGAGCGGGGGCGGGGCACACTCTGGGTATTTTATTCAGACTTTAAAGCAGGAAATTGGTTACAGAGGTGGTAGAAAGCTTCCCTGGGCTAGCGGGAGCATCAGTTGAAGGAGCAAGGATTCTCCAGCCAGAGCTCCCGCACGGAATACAAGACGCTGCTGAAGCTGAATTTCAGAGAAATAAATAACTTTGGGTATAAGAAGTTTAGTATATAATGTGTTAAATGCCACAGAATTGTACACGTTAAAATGGCAAATTCTATGTTATGTGTATTTTACCATAATAAAAATTGAATATAAAATGTTATTCCATTTATCTGAAACTCAAATTTCACCAGTGCCCTGCAGCTTATTAAATCTGGCCACCCTAGTCCCAGCAGGAGCTAAGACAATGCCAGGGGGCTTCCCACACAGAGCTGGGGCCACAGAGGAGAAACAGCTGCTGCTGCTGGTGGAAGAGAGAGACAGGAAGTAGAGGGAAAGGAGGAAAAATGATCCGGCCAGTGACCCCCAGTTCCTCCCTCCCAGCAGCCAAAGCGCCTTAGCAGCCCAAGGGCAAAGGAGTCTCAGAAATGCAAGAGCTGGGAAAGCTCTTAGCAAACTTGCAATTGTTTTAGATGACCCAGGAAGGCCACCCAGTGACCACAGTTTTAATTTATCTGTGTCAATCAAAATAATAACAATGACAATGACGATGATGCAAGAGGCTGCAAATAAGAAAAGAACTTATTTGTGGTTTTAAAAATTGCAATTTGGAAGACACAGACCTGGGTAATTGCAAAAGAGTTCCGGGAAGAGAAAGAGTCAGGGGCTTATAAAGACAGAAAGCCGCAAGGTCCTTACTTACGAGTTGCCTGGCGAGAACCGTGATCGACTCTGACTCGAGTCAGAAAATATTTGTCCTTAAGGACTCATGAGCTGTTTTAGGGTGAGGGTCCAATAACTAGACAGGCTGTAGTGAGTTTCTGGCGGATGTTTTGGATGACTTAACATCAGATCAAAAGGTCAGATTCCATCCAGGCTGAGACATGCATAAGTCACACTTCCTTAATGGCCTCCCAGATCCATTTTAGAGAGCTCTCTTAGCAATACTAACTCCATTTTGATTTTCCTTTCACATGTCTCCCTTTTGGTTGAGATCTTTCCCTAGAAAGCATCAATGATCAACCACGTGGGTTTTGGGCATCAGTATGAACTCTGTCAGCACTGGGAAGGCTCGTTCCCAGAGAGCTGTGTTCCAAGGAGTGGGGAGAGAGGGGGTTTGTGGGAGAGATCTGCTTATAGAGAGTTTACAGCCATATTTGAGCAACGAGGAGCTATCCACGAAGAGAGTCTTAGGCAGTGTTCAAAATAGGCATGAATCTCCATCAGGAGGAGTCTTATAGGAGGGAGCAGTCACCTCCACATGTCAAGCTATCGTTATTTCTCTGGCGGGTGTCATAGCACAGCGGTGAAACACACAAGGCCTAAACAGTTTAACAACGACATAGAGAGAACAATTAGAACGATGATTAGTACAACTAATTGCAATTTGGACGGCACTAAGCCAGCAGACCAGAGGGGAGCCAGCTGAAGGAGATTTCTAGATGTCAAGGTTGAAGCATCTTTTGGCATTTGAGATGTCTCGGATGACGTCATCGGGTGTTTAGGTAAAGGGCAGTTTTAGTTCTCAGTGACTCCAAGTTAAAATGATGGGAGAAAAACTGGAAAGGTTAGTTTGGAGAGTCGTAGATACTGGAAGAAATGAGAATTTAAGATCTAATCCAGTTTACAGGTAAATACCAAACCCCCAAAGAAAATGAAAGGCACTAGACCCTAATGTCCATGAAGGCATGACATTGAAACAATTTTTCTCTCTAAAACTCACCCTTATTTACATCAAATATAGTCAAATTAAGACTGATTTGTTTGCAAAATAAGTATGGTTTCAATAAATGTGGCCTGATTATTTACATAAATGTAACAAGAATAGCAATTGATCTTATAGGCTCTTTTAAATTTACTTTGCTGGAGTTTTTCATAAAAATATCAGATTGAACTTTTAAAGGCCTCTTGGGGCCAGGAAAGCGCAATCAAAGGACTTACCACCAGATTTCATCTGCAATACCTATGGATTTATGTGAATTCCTCGCTTCTTGAGGTCCCCAACATATCTTGAGGTTCCTGCACGGGGCAGGAAGTGCCCTTCCTTACTCCCTGGTAAGGCTGCTGGGAACCTTGTAAGTAAGGTACCGGGCTGTTTTTCCATAGGTCTTCATTGGCTCCATAAAATCAATCTTAGCTCTTTAAAGCTTCTGGTGATATCTGAGCCTATGCATGTTTCTCTCAGACATTCCAGTCAAAATCTTGGTAACATAACCAAAGTTTCCAATTGTGTCTTGTTATAAGGAAAACAGATTCTAACTGAATTTACACAAATTACTATACTGCCATCAAAATAAGAATACTCACTAAGAGTTTCCAAATGCTGGAGGACTCAGGTAGGGAGAAAAAGATAGATGTTTCATCTTTATTTACGAAGGTACGGGGCTTCCCTGGTGGCGCAGTGGTTGGGAGTCCGCCTGCCGATGCAGAGGACACGGGTTCGTGCCCCGGTCCGGGAGGATCCCACATGCCGCTGGAGCGGTGAGCCATGGCCGCTGGGCCTGCGCATCCGGAGCCTGTGCTCCCGGGCAGGGAGAGGCCTCGACGGTGAGAGGCCCGCGTACCGCAAAAAAAAAAAAACTCATTTACTTAATTAAATTCATTCCAATCTTAGCCAGTCCTGACCACAAATAAAATTCCTTTCCAAAGATTCCTTTTTTTTTTTTCCATAAACCTTCTACAACTTTCTATATCCATTTTAGTTTGCCCCTTGTTCTCTTTCCCATTTAGAAATAGACAGATTTAGGACAAAATCACTTTCTATTCCCTTAACAAAATGCATTTTCATTTCTTATACCTTTTCTTAAAAATTTCCATATATACAAAGGTGTTTTCCTTATTAATTTTAATTACATATATTAATTAGAATTTTAACACTTAGAAACCTTAATTTCTATTGAAAAGAAGTAATCAATTATGAACTATCTTTTATATTAGCATTCAATAGATTGGCAAACATAAATACATTTTATAGTCTCTAAAAACATGTGCTTTTTTATAGAAAATTTCTCAGCATGGCAACAAGCATATCTACTAATAGTCCCAAATATCTTTAGTTTCCCTGTAAAAGGAAGTCTCTGTTTAGTCAATGCTTCTGTATCTTATTTTATTTGGGAACGATCTAAGTATTTAATAAATTTCCATCATTTACTTAATCTAGCAAAACTCTAAAGTTTCAAGTTACCAAAATGATTTGAGGAAACTTTTATTTTATTTATTTTTTGCCCATGCCGTGTGAGATCTTAGTTCCCCAACCAGGGATTGAACTCGTGCCCCCTGCAGTGGACGCACGGAGTCCAACCACTGGGCCGCCAGAGAATTCCCGAAGAAACTATTTTTAGATAGACACACCATAAAACATAATTATTCATAAAAAGTTCACCTAAAAACTATCTCATTTACATTTACTTACTCTACTTATGAAAATATCATACCAGGTTATTTTTCTTGATGACAAATTCTGTAACAGAAATAATATGAACTTATTTGATTTTTAGTAAACCTAGGTACAATAAAAGTATTATACTTAATGTTGATAACTCTAAAGACATGTCTGTATTAAGACAAAAAGCTTAAACTAGCTTTAATAGTGAATGTTAGTTTAATACTAAATATTTCCCAGATTATGTGAACCTGAAATTCATTTGGATTAGTTTCTATTATATTTCTGAGAATTTGTATAAGTGTTCATTTTCTTTAAGCCAATTCAATAGAGCTTCTTTACAGATTAATTTTGGCAATACTATCTAGAGGTAGAAACATGCTAAATATACAACGTACACACATAGACATACGTACCTACAGATAGACACAGACAGAGGTCTTATAGTTTTCATTTTAAAACTTTAGTTGTGAATTAGGTACGATGCAAAACTTACTAGTTTATTTATTTGGAATAAATTAAGTCTACTCATTCAAATGGCCTAAACCTTTCATTTTTTTCGTGGAGAAGACTTTTAAAATCTGTATTTGCCCTTGACAAGCAATTTTAAGGAGATTAGGCAAGAGAGTCCTTTTTGCAGTTTGAGTTTAAAAAAGGCCTCTTTTCCTTGTTGTTTTTTTTTTTTTTTTTTGCTCAGTCATAAAAATTGGAGATGATCTAGAAAACCAGGTAGAACATTTACATCTCAAAGGCATGGGGAGAGAAATGCAAGCTCCCCTTAGAAGGACTTTTGTTCCTTTAAGGTCAAAACTTTGAAAAACAATCTTTTTTCAAAATGGCCATAATAATCATAGACATTTTTATCAGGCTATTGGTTGCATTGTTGCCTTCTGTAGGGGATGGCTCTCGCTGTCATAAAAAGGAAGTTCAGAGAGAGATGGGTAATAAATTCACTCCCAACAGTCAACCTTCAGGTCATTGCTTTTCTTTCTTTCTCTTTTAAATTAATTATTTATTTATTTTGGCTGCGTGGGTCTTCACTGCTGCGCGTGGGCTTTCTTTAGTTGCAAAGATTGGGGGCTACTCTTCGTTGTGGTGCACGGGGCTTCTTATTGCGGTGGTTTCTCTTGTTGTGGAGCACGGGCTCTAGGTGCACGGGCTTCAGTAGTTGTGGCACGCAGGCTCAGTAGTTGTGGCTCATGGGCTTAGTTGCTCTGTGGCATGTGGGATCTTCCCGGACGAGGGCTCAAACCCGTGTCCCCTGCATTGACAGGTGGAATCCTAACCACTGCGCCACCAGGGAAGTCCCCAGGTCATTGCTTTTCAACCTACGGGTTACGAACCACTAGTGGGCTGTTAAATCACTTTAATAGGTATAATAGTACACATTTAACATAAATATTATAATTACACAACAAAAGACAGGTATGTAGGAAAAAAGGACGAAAATAATAGAAAATAGTGTATCACATGTAATAGTAAGGGTAAGTATTGCTCTGTGAAACTAGGGTTTCAGTTGTGTGTGTGTGTGCACATGTGTACACTGTTGCAATGCAAAATATATCTCTTATTGTGGGTCATGGTCAAAAAACTTTGAAACCACTGTTTTTGGTTAAATCACCATTCCTCATAATTCTACCCTTCCTAATTGTCAACACCCTTGCTCCTTCAGACCCCCAAACAAACACCACTTACTGTCTTCCTCACACACTCACCACTTCCTTTCCCTTCCTTTCCTCCTCGGGATCCCAGAGATACAGCCTTTCTCTGTCCCTGATCCCCAAGAGGCCCCGTTCCTCCCCTCCCAGCCCTGTTCCACTGTAGGACACCAGAAAAGTGCTTTGGGTACCAAACAAGTGGAAGACAGCAGAGTTGTCCCCGAATATCAGTGGTCCCGGGACCAGGAGAAGAGGAGGGTTAGTGAGGGGAGCTTTGGCTTTGTATAGTCAGAGCCCCGAGAAGAAACGGCAGAAGCAGGCTTTGGGTTCAGTTATGGAGGGGAGTATAGGTCAGGGTCGGCGTCACTTCAGAGGGAAAGACATTCCTGAGGGGGTAGTCGGGTTAACCTGGAGGGAAGAGGAAAAGGAAAGAATCTGGAAAGAATACCTGGAAGGGGAGTCACTGAGACAGTGAGGAGTCAAAGAGGTGCTCGAGAAAGGAAGTAATACACGGAGCTGGTAGAGGAAAGACTGTGTCTCAGCGGGAGCAGGGCTCAGCCCGCAGGGCCGGCCAGGGTCTACAGGAAGGAGTTTCCCTGGAGGCCTGGAGACCACCTCTGGCCTTGCAGGGCCCTCCTCCTTTTCCTCCCCTCCCTCCTCCATCTCCCTTTCCCCTTCCCCCTCTGCTAAGTGAAATAAATAACCCAGGTTGCTCAGGATTAAGCAGACTTAGCTTCAGCCATCATTACTTTAGCCACTGGCCCCTTGGCTTTGTTCATTCCAGCTTCCCGTCTGATAGCACTGAGGGATGCCCACTTTGCATGATAAAGACTGATATCCAGGCTGGACCCCTGCAGATGTCCAGGACCCTCTTTAGCACAGCCCCCTCCCCCATCCCTCTTTTCCACCTAGTGTATTTGTCAGGTTGAGAGCAGAGAAAATTCACAGACCCTCTCCACCAGCTTGCCCAAACGCCAAGGCAAAGGGAAATGGTCTGTATCATCTAGAGTCTCATCCTTGAAAGCGTCTCAGTGGCTTAACTTTGGAGTCCCTGGCTGGGCTGGCAGGACGAGGGGCTCTAGGAGGTGCTAATTCAATCAGCTGATCCCTTTGCCTCAGTTCCCCCAAGAGAAAAGGTCTGAGAGTCCTATCACCTTGTACTCGGTTTGAACTTGGCCCTACGGCCACCCATGTCACCTCCCCTCCATGAGTTCTGCTTCCTCATCTGTGCAAGTCGGGGCTCCTATTGAATGATATCTAACACCCTTTATCGAGAAACACTTCTGTTACAGGTGTTTCACAGGGTCGAGACAGGTAAAGGGAATGAGCAAAGCTTGCCACCCTGCCACAGGGAGTAGGATTGGATGAGGCAAATGGGAGAACACTTGCTCTGTTTCAAGGGGCAGCTACTACTCCACTCTACTATTCTACCGCCAACAGAGAAGCTGAGAATCTGAGATTTTATGTGAAATCCCCAAAATTTTAAACGTTGACACCTAGTTTCAAAATTTTTAACCATCATTGCAGGCCAAGCATAAACATCTGCGAGCCTGACTCAGCCTGTCCGTACCAGTTGTCTGCCACGTCCAAATGGTTCTCGAACTTAAGCACGCATCGTAATCACCCCAAGGGCTTGTTAAAACATGGACTGTCGGTCCCCACCCAGAGTTTCCAATTCCATAAGTCTGGACTGGGGCCTGAGGAGCTACATTTCTAACAAGCTCCCAAGGTGACGTTGCTGCCGCTGATCCAGGGAACATACTTTGAGAACAACAGCTCTACTCTATAGGAATAGTGACAGCATCCCATGTAATTCTTTACGTGACGCCAAAGCAGCTCTCATGAGGCACTGTCGATATTTGAGGTCCCTAATTTGACAAGTAGAGTGAGGACGATCATGATGATGATGAAGATAGCAGCTAACTTCTTAAAATGCATCCTACAAGGGGTAAGTATTTGACACGCATTATGGCCATTGGTCTTCACAAAGGCCTCAGAGGTCGGCATTATAAATAGCCCCTAATTACAGGTGAAAATAGCTAATATGTGGTGGATTTGAAGGCAGACAGTGAAACATCTGAGACCACCTTCCCCCAGTGAGGATTCACAGCCTTCTTACACACTCCATTACATATTCAGATCCTCTAGATCATACTTTTTATAGGTAGATCTCCATAAGTCAGAGCAAATTGTGTGTCAGTTAATCATTCATTCACTCAATGAATGTTTGAGCTTAACATATAACTGCAAGTCACGCTATATAAAGTGAACGTAACAAGCAAGGGAAAAGGATAGGGAGTGATGGGGGGAGGTGGGCAGGGCTATTTAAAGGTAAGCATTCAGGGAAGGCCTCTCTAAGTAGGTGACATTTGAACAGAGACTAAATGAAAGGAGGAAAAGGGAGTAGCAAGTACAAAGGTCCTAGGGTGGAAACAAGTGTGGCACATTCTAGGACCAGCAAGAAGACCAGTGAGGCTGAGAAGAGTGAACAGAGAAGAGGTTGGAGAACTGAGCAGGTACCCTAAAGGCCACATCAGGAGTCTGCCTGTTATTCCAAGTGTGATGGGGGAGCCGTGGGAGGGTTTTGAGTCAGAGACTGACCAGCTCTGATTAGGTTTGGACCAGGATCCCTCTGTTCACAGGGTGAAGACCAGACTGTGGGCAAGCAGGGGTGGAAAAAACGGAGCTGGTGTCTAAATGACAAGATGCTCAGAGATGCCTGAGCCATGAGCTGCTGCAGCTTTTCTCAGCCTCGGTGTGTAGGGGAGAGAAATGGTGAGGGAAGGAAGGAAATGGATGCAGATGCAACATTAAAACTATCTGATAGGGGAGTTCCCTGGTGGTCCAGTGGTTAGGACTTGGTGCTTTCACTGCCGTGGCCTGGGTTAAATCCCTGGTCAGAGAACAAAGATCCCACAAGCTGTGTGGCCAGGCCATAAAGAAAGCTATCCGATAAATCATGGCATGGGAAGTTCTGCCTCCCTGATGGGGACCCAGGCAGAAAGGTGATGGCGCCACTTCTAAGGACACCAGCAACTCAGGTTTCCTGACTCCTGATCTCAGTACCTACAGCGTGACCTTGTTGGGGAGAAGAGGTGTCTGTGTGGGGTTTGGATCTATAGAAAGATGATTCCGGTCCTCAGACCCATCTCCTCTTAAGCCTGTCTAAAGTGATCAGAATTTCCCATCATGGGAGATGGAAATATTTAAAAACTGGATTGTGACGATGGCTGCACAATTGTATAAATTTACTAAAATTCATGGAACTTACTAGGGGGTGAACATAGTGGTATATAAGTCCTACTTCAATAAGGTTGTTTTAAAAAGAAAAAACATTGGCCCACAAGGGAATCATCCTTTGGACCTTGAACTTTTGAGAGTTTGTCTATCACTAGGTAGCCCACAGCACTTTAAAAATATACACGGTAACATCCACCTAATGGAATAACAACCATGGTGATTCATACTGTGCATGTAATTTCAATTTTATTATATGTGTGTGTGTGTGTGTGTGTGTGAGAGAGAGAGAGAGAGAGAGAGAGAGAGAGAGAGAGAGAGAGAGAGAGAGAACCCAGACCTTAATTCTAGGCTCTGGGATTGTTTTATTTCTGTTTTTTGTTCCCAGCTTTTGATTTTCCAAATTTTCTACAATGAATATTAATAGTAAAAATGTCCTATTAAACAGGTGAATGAAAATAAAACCCATATAAAATTGAGTTAGAAAAAAGGCCAGGGAATTCCCTGGTGGTCTAGTGGTTAGGACTCGACCCTTTCACTGCCATGGCCTGGGTTCAATCCCTCCCTGGGAACTAAGATCCCCCAAGCCCCACGGCGCCGCCAAAAAAAAAAAAAAAAAAAAGGAAAAGAAGCCAGAAAATAGGTCATATGCAGTTATCATTGCCACACACTGTCTGTATGTGAGATCAGCAGGGGCAGAGACAAAGCAGAAAGGAGAAGGGGAAGAAAATAAGTTAAAATGTTAATCATGGAATCATAGGCGATTACAACATTTTTCTCTTTGCCTGTCTCTGTTGACTCATTTTTCCACCACGAACATGTATTATTTGCCTAATGAAAAGGAGACATAAAATCTCCTAAATCATTGGCACTATGATCTTACAGATTACTTTCTGCTTTTTCATGGACTACTTCATTCTTCTTTTTCCACTGTGAAGATTTAATTTAGTTCAAAAATTTCACAACTATTTATGGAATGCTTATTCCGTGCCAAGCACTGTCCTAGGCACGGCAGGAAATGGAAAGATTATTAAGGAATGATCAGGTCTCTTTTCCCAAGTAGGTCATCGGACCAGTCAGGAAGACAGATACGGATGCAAAGAACTATACCACTGCTCAGCATGGCCATGGGCGCAGAGATGGAAATATAAAGTGCAAGGAGAGTTCAGCTAATTAGTCAGCAAAACTGCTTTTTTTTTCTTAATTCTATTATTATTGCAAACACTTCTGTCAAAAGTGATCTCTCTTGCCTTACTAGCTTGCCAAGTACAGATCTCTGATGGCCTGAGCTATGTGAGTAGGTGGGACTTTTGTTAGGAGCTAATGGTGATTGGCTGTGTGCAGGGCTGTTTTTCATCCTCACAACTGCCTGAGCACAACGTGGGGGCACAGAAAGAACAGTACAGCTGCTAGAAGACCAGGCTCTATAGTTAAGCTGCTCGGATTCTAATTCTGCTTCTTCTGCTCCATAGTTACAGAACCTCCAGCAAGTACCTCAGTCTTTTTTTCTGTAAAATGGACATAATAACAGTACACACCTCACCGGGTCCATGGCAAGCACTGAAAAACTCATCACGCACTCAGAACAGAGCCTGACACACAGAACACACTCTAGGATTTTATTTTATTTTATTTTATTTTATTTTATTTTATGCCATGCCATGCCATGCCATGCCATGCTATGCCACGCACGGCATGTGGGATCCTAGTTCCCCATGCAGGGATCAAACCCGTGTCCCCTGCATTGGCAGCATGGAGTCTCAACCACTGGACCACCAGGGAAGTCCCTAGTATTTTATGATGTTATATTTATGTTCCACCAAGTAAATATTCATACTATTTGGTATTACCTTTTTCATGCACTGCTTCAAATGTACCTAAAGACCCAATTTATGACAATGATTCAGCACTTTTTTTTTTTTTTTTTTTTTGCGGTACGCGGGCCTCTCACTGTTGTGGCCTCTCCTGTTGCAGAGCATAGGCTCCGGGCGCGCAGGCTCAGCGGCCATGGCTCACGGGCCCAGCCGCTCCGCGGCACGTGGGATCTTCCCGGACCGGGGCACGAACCCATGTCCCCTGCATCGGCAGGCGGACCCTCAACCACTGCGCCACCAGGGAAGCCCAATTCAGCACTTTTGATCACCTACTGTGTACCCAATACTGTTCCCCCATGCGGGAAAAGCAGAGGAACAGACAGGACCCCACTCTGGGGCTGCTCACAGATCAGTGCGGGAGAGAGACCCAAATACAAATAACAGAACAGGGCTGGTAATTAGGACAGTAGTTGCCTAAAATGTCCTAAAGTCCCAGAAAACGTTTTTGTCTCTCTGTCTCTAATAGTTAAAATGTGGTTCCCATTACCATGTTTATAGCATTTGCTTGTGAAGGGAAGAAGGAAACGAACGTTCCTTGAATGTCTGGTGAGCGCCAGACGCGGTGGGACTGTCTATAACTGTGGGAGGCTCACCGTGTACCAGACACCGTGCTGAGGGCCACATAGGCTTATTCCCCTTTAATCCTATGAAGCAAGTATGATGATTATCCTCCTTTACACATAGGGAAATCAAGGTCTTTATCTCTGAGGTCAAGTAACTACCCTAGGTTATATTGCCAAGAAATGGCAGAGTCAGGATTCAGAATCAAGCCTGTGCCCTCAGCGATATGCTGTGTCTCCCCCCGATGTGTTATTCTACACGGCATCTAATCTAGTTCTCGTAGTAACTCTTGGAGGCAGATGCTACTGTACCTACTTTTATACATGAGGAAACTGATGTTCCAAAAAATTAAATGCTTTGCCCAAGGTCAAAGCGTTAGTAAGTGACAGACCCAGGTGCCTCCAAAGCTGTGGTCTTTTCAAAGTTACTGTGCAGCCTCTCATTTCGCCCCGTGTGGATTAAAGTTGAATTTTCACCTAGGCCTGCAGGAGCACATCCTGGATTGGGATGTAGGAAACATGACTTCTCATCATGACTCTGCCTATTACTAGCACTGTGGCCTGGGACAAGTTGCCTTCCCTCTTGAGGCCTTCATGCCCTCATCTATCAAAAGATAATATAGGGTTCATACTTCCCAGAAGTTCCCAGAGGAATGTTATAGAAAGTAAGCTAATACCAGGCTCTGCTGGTATAAACCTAGGGTAGGAGGCTGGGGTGATGCCCAAGGAGTGAAGAGGGGAGAGTCTCTGAAGATAAACACTTCCACACTGTGTGCAGGAAAGGGGTCTCCATCCTGCCATCCGCCAGAGAGGGAAGTGCAGCCTGGCAAGTATACGACTTCATCAGGACGAACAGATGTTCTATTTCATCTTTGTCAACATCAGCAAACACATATGAATGCCATACATCAGAGTCTAGGGTTATACACAGTCCCTGCCTCATTGGAGAGGCAAGGCATAAGAAAGAAAGGAAAGAAAGAAAGAAAAAGAAAGCAAGAAAGAAAGAAAGAGAGAGAGAAAGAGAGAGAGAGAAAAAGAAAGAAAGAAAGAGAGAGAGAAAGAGAGAGAGAGAGAAAGAAAGAAAAAAAGAAAGAAAAAGAAAGGAAGGAAAGAAGGAAGACCAATGCCCATGGGAGTTTAGAGGAGGCAACAAGGATGGAAGAAAATGAGAAAGACTTTATAATGAGGATGGAATGGACCTGGATGAGGACTCGAGGAATGGCTCACATGAAAAAGAAGAGGAAATGAGGGCATCTTGGACTGAGGGAATTCTGGAAGGCAAGAATGGATAAAAATGGACATATTTTGAAGCTAATTAGTAGACCAGTTGCCTGAGGTGGTTAATTTGCAAGATGAGAATGGAAAGCTAGAGGCCAGTTGTGGAGGATTTGAAATGCAAGGATTAGAAAACTCTTTTTATCCATTATCCTCAAAGAATGTTTAACAGGAGAGTAATGTGATCACAATAGGGCTTTACAACATTATGTGGAGACCAGTACGACAAACAGGTTAAAGTCCAGAAAAGATGAGCAGTTGAGAAAAATATGATAAGGCCAAGCAAAGATCAATGGATTTGGAAAATAAGGCACAATTGATGACCCTGGCATAGTGCTCCCAGAGTGACCTAGGTAGAAGCCAGGTCACAAAGGAGGGAGGACAGGGTAGCTAGCGCCAAAATGAAGATTAAGAGTATTACAATTCTACTGAGAAGATTCCGAGTGAAGGGAAGGTCAGTAGCTTATGGGACAGGTTTGAGGAAATTTTGGGGGGGTTCCCCAACAGGTTAAAGACAGAAAGGAAGGAGTTAGCAGAGAAAAGGAAGAAAGGTGCTAGAAGAAGGAGCAGAGTGGGGGAAAGGACCACAAGGGGGAAAGGACTCCCAAGAAAAGGTAGACAGGAGTTGCCAGCTTTTCCCTCACGCTTCCCTCTCAAAGTTAAGGTATATGGATATATTTGGAAGTTTTAAGGATACAGAGGTGAGTGGATGAGGTTATAGAGCTCTTCACATAAACTCAGCTGTCCTCAATGTTCTGCACACAATAGGAGATGTTATCAGCCGTGAGGGAGAGAGATGAAGAGAGATGGTGTTTTGGTTTGGGTAACCCCAAAAGCAAACTCTGAGACAAGTAGTTTATTTGGGAGTTGATTCCGTGAAGCAGCAGGAAGGGAGCAGATAAGTGAGACAGGGAAGGGAAAGTAGCCAGTAATGGATGCGTACCTCAGGCTGGTGACTGCTGTGGGCGCTTCAAGCAGTGGAGAAGTCTGGGAATCAGCAGAGAACAGAGTTATCCTTCAGGAGAGGTGAGGGAGCCAGGGAATTTATCTCCCAGCTCCCATCTGTCCGTGGTTTAGGGCTGCCTCCAAGGGCTACACCCTGCAGACACATTAGTGGACTGTAGCGTGCACACGGGCAGAGAGGATGCCGGCAATTGGAAGCATGCCTGAAAAGGATACTAGCTGAGAAGATGTGGACCCAACACCAAGAAAGTCTGCTAGATGTGAACTATTATATATCGGATGGATAAACAACAAGGTCCTACTGGATAGCAGGGAATATAGGGAACTATATTCAATATCCTGTGATAAACCATAATGGAAAAGAATAGGAAAAAAAAGCATGTCTATATGTGTATAAGTGAGTCGCTTTGCTGTACAGCAGAGACTGGCGCAGCATTGTAAATCAACTCTACTTCAATTAAAAAATAAAGAACATCTGCTAAAAACGGGGGTAAGGAAAAACGTTCAAAATCGACAAAGTGAGGTGTGTAATAATGATTCTTCGGAGATACATAAAGGGAGTTCTCAGCGACAGTAAGAGTCAGCTCAGATTAAAGGGTGTGAATCTGGTAATGATCTAACAAAGCACAACTTGGGACCCAATCAGATTCCAGAAACACTTCACCGTCTGAGGGATGTTGACAGGGAACGCAGATGGTCAGGATGAGCTATGGCCAAGCATAGGCAGCAAAGGGCACAAAGTCAGGGGACAAAACCATTCCTAGTGCTGAAGACCCAGAAATGGGCTGGTTGCTGCAGCATCTAGACATGATTTAGGGATGCAAAAGTAAATGCCACCGTGGACTTGAAGAACCGGAAATGGGAAATTATTGGTTGTGCTGCCCTCATTCAGCTGATGGAGGAGCTGAGAGGAACAGAGAGGGGAAGTGACTTGGACAATGTGGCACAGCTGGTGACTTTCAGTGCCAGGATCACAGCCCACATGCCCCACCATTGCCTTGGGCTGCTTTCCCTTGGGACAGATCCCAATGATTATGAAAAGTTGAATCAGCAGATGGAGGGAAGCAATAAGCTAAAGAGAGTGTAATCAGAGCATGGTTGGAGCTGGAGCATCTGCCTGGTCGATGACAGTGGAGCAAAGTTATGGCCTTAAGGAGAAGGAGATGGTGTGGCTTTGCCATCAGGGCAGCCCTGGCTCCAGAGCTCTCACACAGGAGGGTGGGGGCAGTCTGATGGGAAGGAGATTTTGTGGATATGTCTTGCAGCTGTGTTTGCAAAGAAAGCAGTGTTTTTTTCTTAGATTTTGGGGAGGTATTGGTGAAGATTACAGAGAATGAGCTAAAGCCCACTCCCTGCTTTCAACAAACCACCCCTTGGTGCTGTCATAGATCAAAATAATAGATGGATCATCAACACGGATGTCACAGAGATGTTGTGTGGAGGAAATGTTTGCTTTTGGCAATTTAGCGCTAGGGAATGAGCAATTTGTTTGGCTAGACACAGTGAAGATAAAGGTCATACTTTTGAGAATAAGCCTACGGCCCATAAATCTTAAAAGCTAACCTGCTCAGTTTCACAGGACCCCAGAAGCCCACGTGTCTTTTCTACAACTTCCTGCACTGTTAAGACATGACGAGAAGATGCAAGTCTTACTCTCTAACAGGTTTGCCTCTTGCTCAGGATTGGGGGGAGGGTTCAGGGATGGGGCAGAGTGAGAAATTACCCAGGTGGGATCATGTGACAGTCATACTTAGAAAGAGTACATCCACTCAGTCTGTGGGCTGGGGGCTGAGAGCCCTGGTCCCACTCTGTTGGTCTCCTCCCTACGGCCTTTGTGACATTTAGGGGTGAGAGCAAGCTGCTAACCCAGGTTGGAAGGCTGCTGAAACCTTGTCTGGGACCTTCAGGGGCCACGTTTCATACTGGAAGACACTGCTGGAGGTGATCCGGAGTTGCCTGCATCAGGAATGGCCTCGGAAGTGAACAGCAGCAAACCAGGAAGAGTCTCTTAACAGAAGTGGGACCCTGAGGTGTTGCACTGAACTGATGCTTGTGATGTGACAAGGGTTCCAAGGTGAGAAAAGTGGATGAGACAGACTTCAAGGGAAGAGGTATTTAATATGGACAACTGGTTTTCAACAAGGGTTCTAAGACCATTCAATGGGGAAAGGACAGACTTTTCAACAAACGGTGCTGAGGAAACTGGACATCCACATGTAAAAGAATGAAGTTGGACCCTGACTTTACACCATATACAAAAATTAACTCAAGGGCTTCCCTGGTGGCGCAGTGGTTGAGAGTCCACCTGCCAATGCAGGAGACACAGTTTCGTGCCCTGGTCCGGGAAGATCCCGGGAAGATCCCACATGACGCGGAGCAGCTGGGTCCGTGAGCCATGGCCGCTGAGCCTGCGCATCCGGAGCCTGTGCTCTGCAACGGGGGAGGCCGCAGCAGTGAGAGGCCCGCGTACCGCAAAAAAAAAAAAAAAAAAAAAAGTGGGCGGTGGCCCAATTCCTGGAAATCCCCGCCCCTCCTTGAAATAGCTGGAATACTCCTCCCACTCATTAGCCTATGAAATTACCCACCCCTATAAAAACTGACAACCCCATACCCTGGGGCCACTCTTGCCTTCTGAGATGGCCCACACTCTGTCTATGGAGTGTGTTTCTCTATAAATAAATCCACTTCTTACCTAAAAAAAAAAAAAAAAAAACCTCAAGGTGGCACAGAATTGGAGAATGAACTTATGATTACCAGGAGTGAAGGGTGGGGGGAAGGGATAGTTAGGGAGTTTGGGATTGACATGTACACACTGCTATATTTAAAATAGATAACCAACAAGGACCTACTGTATAGCACAGGGAACTCTGCTCAATATTATGTAACAACCTAAATGGGAAAATGTATAAATGAATCACTTTGCTGTACACCTGAAACTATCACAACATTGTTAATCAACTATACTCCAATATATATTTAAAAAAAAAAAAAAGCGCTTCAAGGTGGTGTAATGGAAGGAATTAGAGACGGGGCAAGAACCACGCCAGGGAGTGGTGGGGGGCTGAGTGGGTTGAGGTTGGCATCGGACAGGAGCTGGCTGGGGGATATTACCAATAGATTCTTCTTTTTAAGCAAATAGTCCCCAGGCTGGAAGGGGGCATCAGGACCACAGTTAAGTGTTGTCTCCACTGTGCTCCTCAGAGTGTGGCTGAAAGAAGCCTGTGGCGCCTCCCATGGGACGGTACCCGTATCTCACGGGGACAGATGCTCTCCTTCTACTTCTTTGCGGGACTTCCTGTGGCCCCGGGTAAACCTCCCCATCCTTCCCCATCCTTCCCCATCTGCCTGTGATCAACCTCCAAAGGACACGACCGTGGTTCTAACTTGGCTTTTCATGTTCTCAGCTCTGGCTTTGGAAGTCGCCCAGAGGAAGGAGCGGGATTAAGGAGAAATGTTGATATGCACTGTGTTCCCCCAGAGCCATAATCAACTCCCGTGGCCAGCACTTCAACATATTTTGAGCTGTGGGATTTAGAGTAGAAGTTAATTTGGGAGATAGGAGCTTTTGTCCTTAAGGACTTTGCAGCTCCAGGAGAGAGTGTCGTATTTTACCGCCGTGACAAATTGGAACAACAACAAAAAAGTGGTCTTTCCAAAGATGGGGTTAATTTACACACTAAGCAAAAAACTGAGATGAGTGTCAGGAAAATGAAAAAAAATGAGGAAAGCCAGCCGGGGCCCAGGCAGAAGTCAAGGTAATCTCTAGAGCCTGCTTTGGCTTGTCAAAAATTCTACTTCGATGTGCTCCACGTCAATTGAGGTAAAAGGAGGTGGGGAAAATTCTTTCTCCTGCCATTGTGGGGACATAAAAGTCCTGCTAACCAATGAGCTTCCCCCAGACAGAAAACGTCGTGTTCCACCCTCTGGGGACCCCCAAGATGTCTGGCCTTCAGCAGGGTATCACCCACTATGAGGAGAATGAATGATGGAGCCAATAAAAAATAAGCTGAAAGAATGACTGGAGAAGCCACATTCCAGCCCACGCTTCACTGATAACGGTCATAAAATGAGGGACAAAGTGGCCTGGATTGTTATAGTATTTTGACTTTGTTTAACTTTGTGCAAACACTTTCTGTTTAGCTGGGATAATGGGAGTACTTGGACTGGTAATAAACAAATAAATGAGCAAAGAAATGATGTCTTACATATGAAGTGATTTACAGTGTACAAGGCTATTAACGCACACATTTTTTCCATAGAGCCTGTTAACCACCTTGGGCACAGGCATGACAAAGAATACTTTCTCCTTTGACGAAACTGCAATTTAAGCAACTTCAGTAACTGCAATCACAGAGCTGAGAGTGAGAGCACAGATGTAAACCCAGAGCTCTGACTCTCAATGCTCCTTCTGACCTGGGGTCCTCGCTCTCAGGGGACCTACGCTCTGGAAAAATCATTCCACCATGTGTTCAGCCTGGTCGCCTCCTCAGAGAGCCTTCTTTTGCGATCCAGGTGTCCACGGGTAACATTTGGTTTTGTTTTGGGCAGGTTGTTAATTTCTTACAAATTGTGCAATTAAATGATGAAACGTGTAACTCAGGCATTTAGGTCTTCTCCCACACACAAAACCATCCATTTATCACATCTCTCCTGATGATCAGACATTCCCATTTTCATGTTTGCCCTTCCCGTGGTTGCCCTCTCCCCCACCGCGTGCGTCACTTCTCTGCGCGTTTCCCCTGACGCTGGTCTTCCATTCCGAATTGAAGCATTTTGCCATGCCCTTTGCTGCCTCGCTCACTTCAAATGTCTGCCCCCCTCCTCCCTCTTTACTATTCCCCAAGGCCCTGGAGTTGCCTACCCATTCTTTCTTTCCACAGCTTTGGCCAGCTGGCCCCAGAAATCAATCAGTGGCCCTTTCGAGACCAGGCTAGCAGCTGTCACTCCCACCACGGAATTTAGGTAAGTTCCCCAGAGGCCGGTTAGTGCAAACATTTCGTGAGTCAGCTCTGCTGCACGCAATGCTCCCGTTTCCTGAAGTCTCCTGAAGCCTGGTCCATGTCTTTATCTGCTAAGCCATCGATTTCTACTCCATGAGTATGAATGCTCTTTTTTTCTTTCCTTTTTTTTTTTTTTTTTCATTTAAAAAACTCACTGCGTGGTTTCCCAGGAAGCTTTTATAGCCTCCAAACACTCTGCCACCTTCTTCACCCTGCCCTTTCACAGATGTCTTTTGCCCATTTTTTTGGTTTTGCTTTGTTTTGTTTGTTTGTTTTTTTGCGGTTCGCGGGCCTCTCACTGTCGTGGCCTCTCCTGTTGCGGAGCACAGGCTCCGGACGCGCAGGCTCAGCGGCCATGGCTCACGGGCCCAGCCGCTCCACGGCATGTGGGATCTTCCCGGATCGGGGCACGAACCCGCGTCCCCTGCATCGGCAGGCGGACTCTCAACCACTGCACCACCAGGGAAGCCCCTTTTGCCCATTTTTAATGTTTTCCTTCTCACTGTCATTTAGAGCTTTAACATTTCGGCCAGCTGCCCACGCCCTTAGCCTTCTTAGGTGATGTGCCTCTTACTGCCTAGTTTGGAGGCTGATGGGAGCTTCAGAGAACTTTCAGTCCAGAAATTCCTAACCCAGTGTCCTCGTGGGCCATCCATGGAGTCCTTGGGAAGCTGTGATGCTCGGAAGTTTCATGCAAAATGTGGAGGGTCTGGGCACTTTTCTGGGGAGAGAGTCCATAGATTCCCATGCTATCCTCAGAGATGGGATCATGGCTCAGGCCCCACCCCTGGTCCAGCCTCCTCATTTTACAGATGCATAAACAGATGCCCATTGTGAGTTAATGGCCGTGAGACAGGAGTTAGGTTTGGGGCCTCTCTCATCTGTGCTCTGCCTTATCTGTGTGGACTTTCCTGCCCCTGGAGGCTTCCCTAAACACTGTTCCTCCCTCCTAGATTTTTCTCCTTGGGTTTTTGCTTTTCCTCATGGGCACACTCATTGAGGACTCCCTTGCACTTATTCGGTACTCAAGGCTGGCTATTTAATTTGTGGGACCCAGAGCAAAATGAAGAATGGGGCCTGGCAGGGAGTAGGGAAGCCGATACCCCCTTCTTTTGGGCCAGCTGTCCCAGGGATTTTGACCTTGGTGCCAGGGTACCCTGTGTCCTGGAGGCAGGGTGGGCAAGATGCCCATGCCCAGGCGTACACGAACAAGTCCAGGCATCTCAAGCCAGGGAGGGCAGCCACACCTCCCCCGTGCGAGACACCACGGGGCCCAGGCCTGCCAGACTCCCATTGTCCCTGTACCCACACCAGGCCAGGGCGGATCAACAGTGGAGCTTGGCCATCCAACATGCTGGGCAGAGGGCGGCAGTCATATGGGGTGAGGGTGGGGAGGGGAGGCTAGACAGGGCCCAGGGGCCAGGACTCAGCCTCCTGTGTATGCTCCACTGTCCCACTTCACTTCGTCTTCACTTCAAAGATGAAAGTGTTAAGAATCTCAAGATGGCGGCAGCAGAGCATTAAACCAAGTGTAGGTCCCTCTGCACCAGCCACAGCCCATGAAGCACCTGGACAGCGTTTCACAGGTTGCAAAGCACATTCACATCCTTGCCTTTATTCTGACCTCTCAGTAGCCCTTTGAATTAATCAGATCAGGGGTCGTTCAGCCTCATTTTATAGGCAAAGACAAGACTCTAAGGTAATAGACAGAGCTTACACATGTGAATGCTGGTGTCAGTTCAGCTTCACCCCTCTGGGCCTTAGTTTCCTAATTTGCAAAGGGAGCTTATCACCCCTTCTTCAGGGTTGTTGTAGGATTACAACAAATATTGTATAAAATGCATTCTGTAGTACCAGATGCAGTCAGTGCTCAATAAGTGGAAATATCCGTGTGCCCATTGTCCTATCTGGCTTCTCCCAAAATCTTGTTCATGAACATTTTCCTTTTTTTTTTTTTTTTTTTTTTTGCGATACGCGAGCCTCTCACTGTTGTGGCCCCTCCCGTTGCAGAGCACAGGCTCCGGACACACAGGCTCAGCGGCCATGGCTCACGCGCCCAGCCGCTCCGCGGCATGTGGGATCTTCCCGGACCAGGGCACGAACCCGCGTCCCCTGCATCGGCAGGCGGACTCTCAACCACTGCACCACCAGGGAAGCCTGAACCCTTTCCTTTTCACTAATTTTCATGAATACTTTTCACTAATGAACACTTTTCACTAATTTTCAATATGCACAAGCCATCTGTACCATTATTGGCATAATATTTTTATTTAAATCTACCTATGTTTTTATACTTTTTTACTAGTTAGTTTTATTCTAGTGTCATAAGTGAAAGACCAATAACACTCACCTTAAATAGAAGGTAGTCATAAAAATAAATTTATAGAAAATGATAATGGTATGAGACTCTCTCTTGATACCTTTGCTCGCTGAAAACTTAGAGCCCATATTTTCTCTTTGTTAAAAAGGGAAATTAGCAAGTATTAAAGATTTAGCCCCACCCTGAGACTTCTCTTTCATCTAATCTGCAGGGAATAATCTTGTCACTATTCCATTCAATGGTATTATGTGCCCTGCACATGGTAGAAAGAGGTGGAACCAACGGTCACCAGACATGTAGCACAATTGCAAAGATGAAAATCCCACACAAACCAATTCCAAATGTTTTTTATGGACACATGGATTGAAAGAATTCAAATCAGTTCCTTAATAGTGATTGCCTCTGAGGAGGGAGAGGAGAGGAAAAGGTTGTGGTCAAAGGGACTTTAACCATATTTGTAAAGTTTTAATTATTTTATCAAAAGCGCTTGAAACAAATAGGAAAATGTTCTTACAGTTGCCAATTCTGCATAATGAGAGCATGAATATTTAGTATTCTTCAGACTTTTATTTATTTTTAAAATTTCCCTAAAATTAAAAAAAAAAAAGAGAAAACAAAGAAAAAAAAGTTTGATCAGGCAAAATGCTCCCAGATAAGGTTGCTAGAAAGGATTGAAAATTCTTTGGTAAGTAAGGGACTGTATTAATTTGCAAGGCTGCCGTAATCAAATACCACACACTGGGTGGCTTACACAACAGAAATTCATTTTCTCACAGTTCTGGAGGCTGGAGGTCCGGTTTCCTCTGAGGGCTCTTTCCTGGGCTTGGAGATGGCTGCCTTCTCACTATGTCTTCACATGGACTTCCCTCCATGCATGTCTGAGTCCTAATCTCTTCTTCTTATAATGACACGGGCAGATTGGATTAGGGCTCACTCTAATGACCTCATTTGAACTTAATTACGTCTTTAAAGACTCTTTCCAAATACAGTCACATTCTGAGGTACTGTGTGTTAGGACTTCAACATATGAATTTGGAGGATACAGTTCAACCCATATCAGGGACCTTTAACTGATGACCCCTGCCAACCTACCTTATCATCCAGGAGTCTCTTATCACCACCCTTCACTGACTCTGCTGCCTTCCCCTCCTCTTTCCAATGTCCTGGACATCCAGCCAGGGTTTCCTGACTGCCCCACTGCCTGTACCTTATTTTTTTTTTTATTGAGATATAGTTGATGTACAATATTATGTAAGTTTCAAGTGTACAGCAAAGTGATTCACAGTTTTTAAGGTTATATTCCATTTATAGTTGTTATAAAATATTGGTTATACCTGCACCTTCTTGAGCCTTCCTGTCATTGACTCCTCTTCCTCCAGGCAGCCTACTGAGGACCACCTGTCCTCCTCACCCTAGCTCAGCCCCTTTGAGTCCACACCCATCTTTGGATTCTCCACTCAGGAGCCCAATGGTATGGCATCCCAGACTGAAACTCTGCAGCTTCACCCAGCTCAAACTAACTACTCATGGACAACACATGCAAGACATTTTCCCCGCCTCAGCTCTAGCCACTGAATGTCCACACCCCTCTTCCTGTCTGCCTTCTTGAGATGTGTCTGCAGTGAGTATGTCTGTGGCATTCCCTTGCCCATTCCTGTCTCTGTAGTTCTTATCATTTTTATTTATTTATTTTTGGATGCGTTGGGTCTTCGTTGCTACGCACGGGCTTTCTCTAGTTGTGGCAAGCGGGGGCTACTCTTCATTGTGGTGCACGGGCTTCTCGTTACAGTGGCTTCTCTTGTTGTGAAGCACAGGCTCTAGCTGTGCGGGCTTCAGTAGTTGTGTCACGTGGGCTCAGTAGTTGTGGTGCACGTGATTAGTTGCTCCGTGGCATGTGGGATCTTCCCGGACCAGGGCTCAAACCCGTGTCCCCTGCATTGGCAGGGATTCTTAGCCACTGCGAGACCATGGAAGTGCTCTTATCATTTTCAAGTCACAGATTGTATCAATAAACATCCAATCAAGAGAACAGAAACCTCCCTAGACAGTTAGACAGAGGGAATTTAATATAGGGAATTGCTTACACAGGGGTTGGGAGAGCTGAGGATCTGGATGGGGCATGGGTGAGAGATGTGAACGTGGAGGCCCTTGTGAGTAAGGGTGACGCCCTAGTGATAGTGGAGCAGCAAGATAGAAAGCACTTGGGTCCAATGCTCCATGGAACCGCCACGCTAGCTCTGAACTATGTGAGCCCAGGCTGTTAAGTGGAAGAAAAACGACCTTCTATTATGTTGAAGCCACTGTTGCTTGGAGTCTCTGTTAGGGTAGCCAAGCTCATATCCAGCAAATGCATCTCTTTTTATGTTGCCTCTTTGGGGGCAGATTGCAGAGCCCTTTTCCTTCCCTGAGGAGACAGAGCTGTAGCCTTGGCCTTGCCATCTGAAATACATTTAGACACACTCTTCATACTCAAATGACTGCTGGAACTTGGGTGACCAGCTGTCTATGGTTGCCCAGGAATAAGGGATTTTGTAGAGATGGAATTTTCAAATAGGGAGAGTCCCAGGCAAACCGAGGTAAGTGGGTCACCCTACCTTCTTGTACTTGTAGCACCTGCCAGAGTCCCAGCGGCATCCTCCCCTCCCAGGTCCAAACCACAGTGCAGGCTGCCACCCTCACTGAGTCTGGTTGCCTCCCAGTGTCCCTTTGAACAAGACCCAGCAAGTACTTCTGTGTCCACTGCTTCATTCCCGAAGAGAATAAACACCTCTCCAACCTCAGCCTGCCGAGGAGAATCACCAGAGTTCTTCCAGCAGCCTTGGCCCTTTGCACCTGAGGCTTTTTCCAAAATAAATTCAGTTTCTCTGGATCCGAGGCTCATGTTGCATTCCTTGCTTCTAGGAATTTCCCTGACCATGAGTCAAGTCTCTGGTCTCACCTCAAGTAGTTGAGAGTGGGGTTCTCCCACCACACAGTCCTTGCTGAGCTGTTCTGCACAACCTCTCGGAAGGGGGACCTCCCGGGGAGGGCATCCTCCTCAGCAGGGCCCTTCTCTCATCCTGCTTTCATCTGGGGCACAGCTGACTGGACTGGAAAGAGCAGTAGATTGAGTTCAGATCCCTGTGTTTGGAAGCCTGCCTCTGCCTCTGTTCTAATACTGGGCAGGTTGCCCCACCTTGCAGGGCCTCACTTTCCCATCCCATCCCATAATAAGGTATGATCATAGGCTGAAAAATTACCCCCCAAAAGATATCCACATCCTAATCCCTGGAACCTGTAAATGTTACTGTATTTGGTAAGAGGATTCTGCAGATGCGATTAAGGATTTTAAAACGAGGAAATTATCCTGGATTATCCAGGTGGGCCATAAATGCCATCACAAAGGTCCTTAGGAGAGGGAGGTAGAGGGAAATTTCACGGACAGAAGAAGAAGGGGCAATGTGACCACGGAGGCAAAGATTAGAGTGATGCAGCCACAAGTCCAGAAATGCTGGAAGCCACTGGAGTCTGAAAAAGTCAAGAAACAGATTCTCCCCTAGGGCTCCCGAGGGAGCACACCCTGCTGTTATGGGCTGTACTTGTGCTACAAGTACAAGAAGGTAGGGTGACCCACTTACCTCGGTTTGCCTGGGACTCTCCCTATTTGAAAATTCCATCTCTACAAAATCCCTTATTCCTGGGCAACCATAGACAGCTGGTCACCCAAGTCTCAACCCCAGTACCTCAGAATATAACCATATTTGGAAATAAGGTTTTTAAAGAGGTGGCTGAGTTAAAATGAGGCTGTTAGGATGGGGCCCTGATCCAATACGACTGGTGTCCTTATTAGAAGAGAAAAGGACGCCAGGGACTCACACACGCACAGAGGGAGGACCATGCGAGGATCCAGCAAGAGGGCCGCCATCTCCAGGTCAAAGAGAGAGGTCTCAGCAGAAGCTAACCTTTCTAGCATCTTGATCTGGACTTCCAGCCTCCAGATTGTAAAAAAGTAAATTTCTGTCATCTTAAGCCACCGGCTTTGTGGTACTTTATCATGGCAGCCCCAGGAAGTTAACCCAGTTAGGTGGTGACGCCTAACTCATAGGCTTGTTCTAAGATCAAGGAGATCACGAGGTGTGCCTGCTGGTTGTGGGCGAGTACTCACTCCATCTTAGTGGCGTCCGAGTTCTCCTCTCACGGAGACTGGTCTGCATGTCCACTCCTCTGCCCAAGCAGAAGTCAAAGGTGAAAAAAAAAACCAGCCATAGTGGCTCTTTTTTTTTCTTCTTTCTTTTTTTGGGTGCCTGTTTCCCACCTCACCATTCCATCTTCCTTCAGTGAACCCCATCACCCACCAGGACTCCACAAACAGCTGATAATTGCCTGTATACGTATCTGTCTTGCCACCACTTAATAGCAATGACAATAGCTAACATTTATGGCCTTCCGTTTATAGTCAGGCACTGTGCTAAGTGCTTTTTCTAAATTACATCATTTAAGGCTCTGAGTGTCCCTTTAATATGGGACACTATTATTGTTCCAACTTGACAGATAGGGACACCAAGACACAGAATGGTTAAAGAGTTTGCCCAAGGAAGTGGCAGAGCTGGGAGGCAAACCCAGGTTGTCAGCGCTCAAGCCTATACCCTCACCCCTGTTAAACCACAGGAGGGCAAGGATCCACCCTCTCTTAGTTAATGTTAACGCTCCACCCTGCACTTGACACAGAATTTGGACTCAGCGAAGGCTGCCTGGCCAGCTGGCTGGCTGAATGAATGAATGAATGAATGACACTTGCCATATGCCAAGAAGGTGCTCTCCAGGGCTCTGCTCTGTCCAATTTCTCTTTAGCTTGACTCTGCCGCTATTGCTGCTGCAGCCCTGACCATCAGCCATCCTGCGTGGCCCGTGCCCACATCACCCTCTCTCTGCTCTCGGCCTCTTTCACCCCGGAGCTTAGAGAACCTGAGCTGAGGCATCAGCCCCTGCTGCCCCTCCCTCCCCATCACTCAGTACTGTCCTTGTCTCCTCCTCCCAGGGACCTCTACTCACCTATGTGGACGGAGAGACTGGAATTCCCAAAAGCCTAGTGAGAGAGGTCTGAATTCAAAAGGATTACAGAAATTGCAGGGGCCCATTATACTCGCCCAAAGCCACAGAAAACTGGGTGTTATTTTTGACTTCAGATCTGGTTTTCCTTCCAACATACCAAGTCAGTAAGAAAAAAGAGACAAGATGGGGTGTCAGAGCCTGGTTTCAATTCTTACCAGCTGTGTATTGCTAGGTACGTTATATAAATTCCCTAAACTTGAGTTCCTTGGCCTACAAACTGGGAGATAAGACTGTTTACTCTGCTTTACAGTTTGTGCCCGTTACAGGAGTCACCTAGCCAGGCTCTCCTGGGCCTACGTCACTGAGACAATCCTGGGAGAGAGGACGCAATTCCAGAACCGCATATTTCAGTAATTAACCAGTCTAGACTTTGATCAGTCTCACTCCAACTGCTGATCCAGGCCCTTTGGGGGAACAGGCTAGTTTCCTACAAGTAATGGGGAGGGATCTCAAAAACATTGATTCTACATCAGTGGTTGCTGCATCTGCCCCTGGATGAGAACCAGAAAAATGCAGGGAATGTAGCAGCTCACCTGAATAATTCCATCCCTGAGTAAAACTCCAGAACTTTGGAGTTCTCCAGAACTTTCCTGACCTTGGAGTCAGGAAAATATTTACCTGGCAATTGTATCCTAACTCATTCAGTTGTCTCTCCTTTGTGATGTGTACCTAATCACTATGGAAAATAATCTCTTCTCTAAACTATGTATTTCATAATTTAACCCATACCAGAAATGTGCTCCCATATTTTCTAAATATTTTAAAACACATTTGAATGAAAGAAAACAATGCTTTCAACAGAGATCTGCAATAATGTTTTCATTGAACGCAAGACAAGCCAGCCCTGATGTCATCATTGCAAACCCCTAGAGCAGAGTTTCTCAACAACGGCACTATTGACATTTTGGACCAGATAATGCTTTGTTTGGGGGGCTGTCCTGTGCATCATAGAATATTTGGCAGCATCCCTGGCCTCTACCCACTAGATGCTAGTAGCACCTCTCTTCCATCATGACCATAAAAAAGGCTGCAGATGTTGACAAATGTGCTCTCAGGGACAAAATTATCCCCAGTTGAGAACCACGGTCCTAGAGAAAGAGACCTGGCCTGGGGACTCTCTTTGCCCTACCCTACCTGAAATTAAGTACTTTATAAGAATGCTTTTTGAAAACACTGATAAATTAAAGGTAGGAATAAGAGTTGGGTGAGCAGTGCAGAAGACCTAAATAGACATTTCTCCAAAGAAGACATACAGATGGCCAATAGACACCTGAAAAAAATGCTCAATATAGCCAATTATTAGAGAAGGCAAATCAAAACTACAGTGAGGTATCACCTCACACTGGTCATAATGACCATTATCAAAAAGTCTCCAAATAATAAATGCTGGAGAGAGTGTGGAGGAAAAGGAACCCTCCTACACTCTTGGTGGGAATGTAAAATGGTACAGCCACTGTGGAGAACAGTATGGAGTTTCCTTAAAAACTAAAAATAGAGTTACATATGATCCTGCAGTCCCACTCCTGGGCATATATCCAGAGAAAACTATAATTCAAAAAGACACATGTGCCCCAATGTTCATTGAAGCACTATTTACAATAACCAAGACATGGAAGCAACCTAAATGTCCATCGACAGATGAATGGATACAGAAGATGTGGTACATATATACAATGGAATATTACTTAATCATAAAAAAGAATGAAATAATGCCATTTGCAGCAACATGGATGGACCTAGAGATGATCATACTAAGTGAAGTAAGCCAGAAAGAGAAAGACAAATATCATATGATATTGCTTATATATAGAATCTAAAAAATAGCACAAGTAAACTTATATATAAAACAGAAATAGACCCACAGACATAGAAAACAAACTTATGGTTACCAAAGGGGATGGCAGAGTGAGGGGAAGGATAAATTAGGAGGTTGGGATTTACAGATACACACTATTATATATAAAATGGATAACCAGCAAGAAACTACTGTATTGCATGGGGAGCTATACTTAATATTTCTTAATTTCTTTTCCCTATAAGGGAAAAGAATCTGAAAAAGAATATATATATATATATATATATATATATATATATATATATATATATATATATATAACTGGATCACTGTGCTGTACACCTGAAACTAATACATCATTGTAAATCAACTATATTTCATTTAAAAAATGGAAAAAGATTTTAAAATTTTAAAAAAGATTTGGGTGAGCAGGGAAGGAAATATATATCATACTCTTCGATTATACAAAATGTGCACATCTTAACAGACCATTTACAAAGTTGGTTTCTGGAACATGATGCATAGTAGATTCTTCCTGGGATTCCAATATTTAGTTAGACACGTATGGCAATTCTGCAAAGTGGATGGTTTGTGAGTTCATGTACTTCCTTAAAAATGGCAGCGTTCCCAGATGTGTCCTCCCCCAATAAGTGTTTGTTCTTACTCAGTTTCTCTGCAGAAAAAGGAAAGTTTCCACTGTAGAAAGTCCTCCGCAACTTGTTAAAATTTATAGAGAATATGGTGAAGCTACAATGTGTATAAACAGGGTGTGCAAAGCTTGGGGGAGGGCGGGAGGGCCTCCACACTTGATATGCTGGCACTGGGAGCCACATTTGGCACCACGATATGCTTGAATCTCCTGGCAGTTGAAAGTGATGCCTTGGAATAACTGATTCAGTGGGAAGAAGCTTGGACTCCCTGTTTTGGTCCCTCTTGGCTCCAATATTCTAGGATCTGACAGTTGCCTTATGTGGTCGATTGTTACCATATGGTTACTAAGGAGTCATGCCTCCCTGGAGCCCACTTCTCTTTTGCTGGGTCACTTTACAGGGTCTTCCATCGGGAAGTAGAGTCTATTTTCCCACTCCTTGAACCTGGCCTCATAACTTGCATTGACCAATAGAATACAGGGGAAGTAATACTATGAGACCTTCTGGGTTAGTCCTTAAGAGACCTTGCAGGTTTTGCTTTCACTCTCTTGGGTCACTGCCATGGGCATGTAAGAACACAGACCAGTCTCCTTGAGGATTAAAGACCATATGGAGAGAGAGGCCCAGCCTTTTGTTACTGCAGCCAAGCCCAGGGATTTGCAGACATGCTACTCATGGGACCTCCCTGTGAAGACCCACCCAGTGAACCCACAGAACTGTGAGAACTAGTAAATGGTACTAGTTTTAAGCCACTGAATTTTAGAGCAGTTTGTTCACAGCAGTAGATAACTGAGCATCTTCTCAAAAGATTGTTTTTAAGAAGCAACTTGTGAACTATCTCCTACGTGTACATCATTATCAGCAGGACACTCCTAATGTTGGAGCTTTTCTCTCAAACTAGAACAGACTTTTAGGCTTTTTCTTTTTTCTCTGTTTCAGGAGCCATGTCTTCATGTCTGTATTCATTCACTCTCTTCTGTCGTTAGCCGGGGTCCTGAAGGGATACAAGGAAGACATGAGACAAAGTTCCCTTTAACCTCTAGTCTGGGAGGAGCAACTCTCATGTGAAAACACAGGGCTTTCATCTCTGGAGAAACTGAAGCTTGTTTAGGCTGCTAAGGCAAAACAAGTAGTATTCCATTGTATATAGGTACCACATCTTCTTTATCCGTTCATCTGTCGATGGACACTCAGGTTGTTTCCACATCTTGGCTATTATGAATACGGATAGTGCTGCTATGGACATAGGGGTCCATGTGTCTTTTTGGATTAGAGTTTTATCTGGATATACGCCCAGGAGTGGGATTGCTGGATCATACGATAATTCTATTTTTAGTTTTCTGAGCAACCTCTATACTGTTTTCCATAGTGGCTATACTAACTTACATTCCCACCAACAGTGTAGGAGGGTTCCCTTTTCTCCACACCCTCTCCAGCATTTATTGTTTGTAGACTTCTTTGATGATGGCCATTCTGACTGGTGTGAGGTTGCACCTCATTGTAGTTTTGATTTGCATTTCTCTAATAATTAGCGATGCTGAGCATCTTTTCATGCGCCTGTTGGCCATCTGTATGTCTTCTTTGGAGAAATGTCTATTTAGGTCTTCTGCCCATTTTTCAATCGCGTTGTTTGGTTTTTTGTTTTGAGTTGTATGAGCTGTTTGTATACTTTGGAAATTAAGCCCTTGTCAGTTGCATCATTTGCAAATATTTTCTCCCATTCCATAAGTTGTCTTGTTGGGTTTTTTTATGGTTTCCTTTGCTACTTCAATTTTTAAAAATAAAATAAAAAATAAATGCAGGGGAAAGAAAAGAAAACATCTTCAGGAAGGAAGATGCCCTCTTTGACAGCACAATCAACAGTGTGTAGATGCAGGACAACAACACGTATAATCAGTCATCACTAAGAATCCACTGTAGTTTTGTCTTTTTCTGCTTCACCTTTTTTTTCTTCTTTGCTTTATCTCTAATTTCTATTCAAAGAAGTTTAGAATAGAATTGTTCTAACACATCCTATTTCCTAAGTATCAACAAAAGGAAACAGATAAAGGTCACAGAGACTTTCTGAGTTATTCACCAACTGATGGCTCATCTTCAGTCCAACAGACAGAAGGTCAGAGGGCCAACATGTATCAATACAACCTTGGTATATTTCCTGATTCTATTACTTTTTCTTCATAGAGCATAATAGAACTCAACCGCAAGAATCAGAGAAGGATAGATTATCTTATGAGAAACACAATCTCCAATTCCAAAGATACTTGAAAGGACTGCATATTGCAGGGCCCTCCCTATTGAATTATTATCTGAACAAGTTGGAGTGTCTGTTAAGGACAATGGGTGGATAGTTTCTTGCCAGAGCAAATTAGAGGGCTCACTCAATCCCATTGCCATCGACCTGGTTTTACTTTCCTGGACTTGGTACAGTCCTAGGAAGAAGTTGAATTTGTTGATTAGTTTTGCTGCAGGGAGAGGCTTAGCATCAGTGAAGATCATTGGTATTTGGTAGGTGCCCACTTGATCTCTAATCAGTTGTGTGTAATTCTCCCACTTAGGGATGCATTTTGCAATTCATTCACATAGGCAATTTCAAAAGGATAAAGTCCCGTTTAAAATCAGAAAGAAAAAAAAGAGCACTGTAGTGGCACACAAACCTTCTTTTGCCCAATGTAATCTATTAGCATCACAAGTATTAGCTACAACGGTGTTTCTAGCTAATACAAAGCTAATGTGTGATGAGTACTTGCTCTTCATCCCCTGACGTCATGCACACACACTCACACACATCCAAACTGCTCCAAGCTCAGTTTTGAACACGTTGAGATGTCCGTTACTCATCCAAGTGGCGATGTTGAGTAGGAGGTGGGATTTACAAGTCAGAAGCTCTGGAGAGAAGACTGAGCTAGAGGTAAAAATCAAGGGATGTAAAGAGAATGATGTAGTAGAATGTAACGCATTAGCCTTACCGTACCTCACAATTTTTGCTGCATAACTAAACATGCTCTCTTGTTCAGCTAACATTTTTTTTCTCATAACGAGACTTTCTTGATGAATAAAGTAGTGTGTTACAGGGAACTATATTCAATATCCTGTAATAAACCATAATGGAAAAGAATATGAAAAGGAATATATATGTAAAATGTATAACGGCATCACTTTGCTGTACAGCAGAAATTAACACAACACTGTAAATCAACTAGACTTCAATAAAATAATTTTTTTTTAAATCGAGGGATGGGTCATCCACATATTGAGGGCCTACTGAGTGCTCAGTGCAACAACACAGCACGGTGTAGTAGTCAGAAGACGAGGCTCCAGAGCTGGCTGTGTCTATGTAACTGGTGACCATGAACATGACCCTTCCCCCGTCTGAGACTCCACCTCCCCATCGGTAGAATAAAGGGGTGAGATGAGATGATCTCTAAGGTTCCTTCTAGCAAAATATGTTTGTGATTTTAGGATTCTAATCGCTAAAGTGTTCCCTACCCTAAAAGACTGTACTCTGCTGCCAAGATGAGCTGATCGACAAGCCAAACAGTCATGGAAGCACAAGGACAACAGAGCAGCGACCTTCTGCCCAGAAGTCAGCCTAGCAGTGGGAACAATAGCATTACTGTGCATGGGAATAGTCAGGGAGATTTCTTGGAGGATGGGCTGGAGGCTTGGGAAGCTCTGGATTGGAGGAAAAGGAGGAAACTCGTTTGCATATTTTGGAAATGGAATGAATGAAGGAGAAGGGCATGTTATTCAAAAGGGTTTAACTGAAGAGTGTTGCATAAAAGAACCATTTACAACAGATATGGGCAAAGATCAGGGAACCACGAAGGGATGGTGAAGCACCCAGGGCTTAGCAACAGTGAGGAAGCAGTGTCACGCTGTTGGGGTCGGGGAGAGAATCCTGTTTCCAGAACCTGGGCAGAGCTAGAGTGCTGCAAGAGGGGCCGTCTGACAAGGGCAACAGCCGCGGAAGATTGCAAGGCAGGAAGGGAGCAGGGCAATAAATGCTCCATCTTCCCCCTCTCCTTCTGCTTTTGGGTCTCCAACCAGTGCCTCCCGAACATTGGAAAACCCAAACAGAAGGCCAGGGCAACGGAGTCTGGGTGACGTAGTTCACAGAGGTCAGCATCCCAGGGCATGGAGCAGAACAGAGAGAGGCAGATGATGAATCTGGCGGGGGGAGGAGGGCAGACGAAGAATAATGAGCACACAAGATATCTAGAGAAGAAGAGTACAGTATGAATTCTTTCCAAGAAGGCTTTCTTTTCCTCTGTCCAAACATGAAATTTGCTCTGAGTCTCAGTATTCCTGATTGTGAAATGGGCCATGCCTATGTCCTAGGGTGGTAATGAGGAGTCTATGGTATGCCACATGGAAGGGCCAAGCACAGGGCCTGGTCCACATTGGAGGCTCCATGTATGTTAGTTACTTTCCTCTTTTCTGCACATGCCTACGTGGCCCTTTGACCAGATTACCTCTCCAGGTCTGAGTCTCCAAGTGATTTAATAAGTTGCATATGTCTCCCTCCATCGATCTATTTATTTATTCATTCATTCAGTGAGTGTTTATTTACTGAGCATCAGGTGTGATTGCTGTAGATTCTACGGTGGACAAAGCGGATATGTTCCCTGCCCCTTTTCCTCCCTTCCTCTCAGAACTGTCCCCGTCTCTTTGATTTGGGTCCCTAGTTCTCTCCTGATTCTCACTGATTTTATATCTTCAACATCTCTCTATCACACACTCTAACAGAATTGTGAGAACAGCCCTAGGAGGAAAACTCCCTTGTTTTTACCTGGAGAAGCTGCTACTTAACTTTTCCAGGGACATGAGCCCAACGAGCACAAGAAGACAGAAGAGTAGTTGGCTTAGTTCTGACCATGGGTCTGCGCCAGAATCAGCTACACAGCCATGCGTGCAAGACAGAAGGATCCACGAAGAGAAACAGAGATGGAAAGATATTGACAGCGCAGAGACTTTCTGAACTGTCATAAGAACACCATGAGTCTGGGGGCGTGTCCAGAGGTCACACGATCCAGAGAAACTCTTAACTTAGTCTCATTCCCGGCCCTCTGTGATGCTGTTTATTGCCTTGCGATTCTAGCAATCTGTGACTATTCAAAGTACCACCCTCTCTCCAGGACTCAGTGTTTTGATCTGTAACATGAAGAGGTTGGACCAGATGACTTCTAAGTTCCCACAGAAGAGTCTAGCTCAGATGTTTTGAGTGTATGGCTGTGGAAGGCTAATGAGAACTTTAGAGCCGATTTTATGGTTTTGGATGTTCTGCAACTTCAATCATTTTCAAGAAGGTTGAAGGTTCTGCAGTCTGGGTAATTGTCCTTCTGAGCTCCCACCCAGTCTATCCTGGAAAAGAGCCTACACAATTATCTTTCCCCCAGGGGGCTTTAGGTAGGCCTCTAGTTATGCAAACACTGCAAAGAGAGTGTGAATCAGAGAGCAAGTGCTAATTGGTGCACTGGCGTCTGAGCCCAAGGACTGGCTTGGTCCCTAAAGGGTGTGGCTGAACGGGAGGTTTAGTCACTTTGGCTATCAAAAGAATCAAACTGAACTCGATGAGAAGCTGAACCTGGAGAATACTAATAAATAATCCCAGTAATAATCACTCTTTACCGAATGCTTACAATATGCCAGACGCTGCGTTAAGTACTCAGCAAGAACCTCATTTAATCTTTACAACCCTCTGGGGTAGTTAGTATTATTATTCCCAGGATACAGATGGCAAACTGAAGTTTAAAGGCTTAAGTAACTTGCCCCAAGTCCCTCAGCTATTAAGTGAGGGATCTGGATCTGGGATTGAAACCCAGGTCTGTCTGACTCAGATCCCTGAGTAAGTACCCACTCTGCTCTCTGAGCCCCAGTGTATTTGGAAAAGCTTTAGTTCATCATGTCTGCCTCTGAGGGATGGCTCAGTAGGACCACAATGTTCCTGATTTAAAGACCTTTGGGACAAACTTTGCAGATTTTCTGTATTCATTACCCCATCTCTGGCTGTGTTAATGTCTCAGCCACCCCTCCTTGCCCTGTTTCCAGAGGTATCTGGGCCACGTTAACATGTCTATTTACAAAGCCACTGGCTCCACACTCTCTAGCTGTTTCGTCTGGTGTCATGTCTAAATTCTTTGGGAGGCTGCAGGAGGGGAGACAGCCAGTTGGGCTGAAGGGCAAAGACCAGGCAGAGGAATATCCAAAAATGTGATGCACACGCTCTTTTTGCTACCCATAGGAAGCTTCGAAACGCATCTTGATACAGAGGTGATGAACATGGGCTTTGGAGTCAGCTAGACCTGGGTTCTGGTGGTAGGTCTAAAGCTTCTTCCAAGTTATATCCTCTCTCCGAGCCTCAGCTCCCTCATCTGCACAATGAGGTAGGAAGAAGTCCATCCAAGGTTATTTTTGGCACTCCTGGAGATCGCGCATCTGCAGGGTTTAGCACAGCGCCTACCACACACAATAAATGCTCCAAAGTGGAGAATGCTCTCATTGGCTGCCAGCTAGTTCCTTCTCACTTACGCCATGCTGGGTGAACAGTGCCATGTCTTTTCTGACAGGTTCAGAAGTCTGCTGTTTTTGGAACTCTCTTCAGACGTTGCTCCCTTTCCCATTTTGTGAGCAGAAATAGGTCCAAGGGCTTTGAGAAGTATGATTAATTAAGCACCAACAATGCCTTGATATGTACAGAGCACCAAAGCAAGCATGGGGGAACACACTAATCATGGAGTAGAGCATCTAGCTGAAGAGATAAGACCAATGCCCACGAAAGAACTAGGCTGTAAGAATACAGGACTGCATCACTCAACACTCTGCTGGTACAGAGAACAAATGCTGAAGTTGCTTAAGACTCAACTAATGGCTCATCCAAATCTGACAGATCTTTATCAGAGGCTCTAGGGAGCTCAGGAATCTCATACTCAGTTAAAACACAAATAACCTGTGAGAGTCAGGATCCTATTGCTGGTACTCGGTGTGGGTGTCCTTGCACCGGCAGCGGCAATGATTTGTGTGTGGGCTGCTCTTTCCATTTCCAGAGGGCAGAGCTCATGTTTGGGCTAGTAGGGTGTTTCCCACTCAATAAACAAAATGTGGCCACAACAGGATTGGGGCAAAACGGTGAAGGGAAAGATCACTGAACTAGAGGTCAGGGGACCTGGGTCCTAATTCCATCATGACCACTAACTCCTTGTATGACCTTGAACAGGTCCCTTGCCCTTCTATTTATAACTTATGAGAGAGGTAGTCAGATACGGATTTTGAATTGTATTCCCTGTTACCCTAGGTTTTCTAGAAATTCTGGAGCTTCAAGGGCACCAGTGGGACAAGAGGACAAAGGAGTGATAATTTGGGATTCTACGCAATCCCCCACTTATCTTTCCCTACCTTCAACCAGAACAGCCCCCACTTTTTACACACTGAGGTTCTACAGTAGCTTTCTTGGAAAATCATCTAACTTGTCTCCCTCCACCAAGTTCCTTCTCCATACAGGTCAGCTGAGTCCCAGAGAAGTAAAGCAACTTGACCAAGGTCATCCAGTAAGTGGCAGCGATGGTACTAAAGTCTCTTTTCTGATAACACTGACAATTATTTGGCTGTCCAGGGATAAATGTCACTCCCCATATCCTGTAGCTTTGGAAGATAATATGGCTCCTAAATTCTGAAAAGGGGCAAGCTGAAGGGAAGGCAGTGAGTAGGGGTTGGGAATCCATCGGCAAAGACACCCGAGTGCCAGCTCTGACAAAGTCCACCTGAAGTCTGGGCAACGTCCAATGGAGAAGCTGACACAGGATTGGGTCATTGATGACTCCACTCCCTGTTGACAAAGAAGGGGACCCCAGCCAAAGCAAAGAGACCCATTGGTCACTCTGAGGTCTTTCTAGAGTGCTTGTCAGTTTCTTCACCCTGTACCTCCTTAGTCCCTGTCCCAGAAGTCAATATGGCAGCAATCAAAGTTTCTTTACCCTTATTTTTATCCATTAATAGACATTAATTTTTAAAGAAAAAATGAGCGGACAGTACAGAGAGCTCCCATATACCCCCTTTCTACTCTTGGGTTTGTGTGGTACATTTGTTATAATTGATGAACCAATACTGACACATCATTATTTGCATTAGAGGTCACTCTTTGAGTTGTACATTCTCTGAGTTTTGACGAACGCATAATGTCATATATCCATCATTACAGTATCATACAGCGTAGTTTCACTGCCCTAAAAATCCCCTGTACTACACTGATTGATCCCTCCCCTCTCTCTCGAACTTCTGGCAACCACTGGTCTCTTTACTGACTCTATAGTTTTGTCTTTTCCAGGAGTCATATAGTTGGAATCATACAGTATGTAGCCTTTTCAGACTGGCTTCTTTCACTAAACAATATGCATTTAAGTGTCCTCTGTCAACCACATAATAATAACAATGCAAGAGGCTGCAAGTAAAATAGTTTATTTGGGAGTCTTGAGAATTGCACTTTGGAAGACACAGATTCAGGTAACTCTAAAAGAGTGTTCCAGGGAAGAGAAAGAGTGAGGGGCTTATAAAGACAGAAAGCCATGAGGTTGTTAAAATTTGCCTGGCGAGAACCGTGATTGACTCTGATGAGTCAGAAAGTATTTGTCCTTAAGCACTCATGAGGTGTTTTAAGGTGGGGGGTCTGATAAATAGACAGAGTGTCACAGGTTGTTTCAGAGTAAGTGTCCGATAAGTATCTTGAGTTTCTGGCAGATGTTCTGGATGACTCTGTCAGGTCAAAACATCAGATTCCATTCAGACTGAGACGTGCGTAAGTCATACTTCCTTACTGGCTTGCCAGCTCCATTTTAGAGAGCTCTCTTAGCAATACCAACTCCATTTTAACTCTCCTTCCACACCTCCATGTCTTTGCGTGGTTTGATAGGTCATTTTTTTTTTAACACTGAATAATATTCCAGTGTATGGGTGTATGATGTAACACAGTTTATTTATCTATTTACCTATTGAAGGACATCTTGTTCACTTTAAATTTTGGCAATATGAATAAAGATGTTATAACCATTCGTGTGTAGGTTTTTGTGTGGACATAACTTTTCTACTCATTTGGGTAAATACCTAGGAGTGTGACTGCTGGATCATATGCTAAGAGACTGTTTATTTTTTTTATTTTTAATTTTTTTAAATTTATTTTTGGCTATGTTGGGTCGTCGTTGCTGTGCGTGGGCTTCTCATTGAGGTGGCTTCTCTTGTTGCAGAGCACGGGCGCTAGGCGCGCGGGCTTCAGTAGTTGTGGCACGAGAGCTCAGTAGCTGTGACTCGCGGGCTCTAGAGCACAGGCTCAGTAGTTGTGGCGCACGGGCTTAGTTGCTCCGTGGCATGTGGGATCTTCCCAGACCAGGGCTACGAACCCGTATCCCCTGCGTTGGCAGGCGGATTCTTAACCACTGCGCCACCAGGGAAGTCCCAAGACTGTTTATTTTTATAAGAAGCTACTAAACTGTCTTCCAAAGTGGCTGTCCCATTTCGCACTCCCACTGTCATAGTGTTTTTTTGGTCATAGTATTTTAATTGGCTATTAAATGTTGTTCCAAGTAAAGAAAAAATGTTAAACTCTAAATTATTAGCATGAATTTTACTGTTCATTTTTATATTGTACAATGCCAGTTTTAAATGCAACTATGAAAACATTCACTTATATGCACAATCACCGAAATTACACAATTTGTATTTTGTAGCTTGTACATGCATATGTATTTCATTCTCACCAAAAGTGTAGAAACACTGCACAAAACTGACTCAAATGGTTTTGATATGTGCACACTCTACCGAAACTCTCTACCTTCAACTTAATAAGCAATAGGACTCAAAAGACAAGGAACTATTCATTGCCCTGTCCTTTTCCTTCTGTCATCATTACAGCATAAATGGTTGACTAATATAGGGAAGTAACAGGAGTAAGAAAGATTCCTCCATTGTCCTGTTCCTTAGAATTACCATTGCCTTCTTTCTGCCTTTAAAGCAAGTTGATTGGAATGGAAAGCATAGTTTTTCAGGGCAGTCAGCCCTGTATGGAATTCTGATGTTCAGTGAGACTCAAAGCACCCAGCTTTCGTAGCACACTTATACTCATTTTGAGTGGCACTGAACTGCCACACATGGTGTCCACTGGAATTCAGTGCTCCTGGGGTATCCCAAATGCTCTGTGTGAAAGGGGCAGCGAGGAATGGAGGACACACATGTTGCACAGATCTGCTCTGCTCATGGGCAGGCTCCATTGTCCTATCCATCTTCACTCACAAAATCTAAGTTCATGGATAAAATCATTGTAAACTTCAAGATGGCTAGCAGAGCCCTTCAGTGCGTGGGGCTTGGTGAGACTGCACAGGTTGAGCATCCGTGAACCTGGCCTTGAGTTTCCTTGAGAACGTTCTGCTCCATTCAGGTCATAGCTCTGTCCTGCTACTCTGTTGTATCACCCCTTTCCCTCCTTTGTTTCCAGGAGGTCATAGGAACAGAGCTCTTCCTCCTATCAGCTGCCTGATGTTCAAACCAGAAACCTGAACGTCATTCCATATCCTCTCTCTCCCTCAAAGTCCACATTCCATCACCAACTCCTATCAATGCTCCTGCGGAAGCATCTCGTGACTCCTCCCATCTCCCGTCTCCACCGCTGCCACCAGGTTCTTCCTACAACCACTGCAATAGCTGCCTGATGGATCTCCTTGCTCCCACTTCTTCCTTCGGGGGAACCCCAGACAGCAACCAGAGTGAGCTTGCTAAGAATAAAATCGAATCAGGTTGCTTTCCTGCATAAAATCCTTTGACGGCCTCCCAGGGTCCTCAAGATCAAACCCTACTCTGACCATGGATTCCAGACTCTCTCTGGTCTGCCTCCTGCTAACACTTCTCACTGTTCACCTCTTGTTTTTGGCGCTCCAGAAAGTTGAACAATGCACAATTCTTTGAATATATCTTGCTTTTTCCTTCCTTCAGCTATTCTTACTCATTCCTCTCAAGCCTCAGTTATGTCTCCCCCTACCATACCTATTACCACCCCCATCATATAACACTTTCAGAGACACATCACAATGACTTATTTGCATCTCTCACTAGACTCTAAGCTCCCGAGAGTACAGGGATCTCGTCTGAATCACTATAGTGTCCCTAGCACATTGAGTGCAGAGTCATCACTCCATAAAAATGTGTCAAAAGAATAAGGTCTCCCTGGGCCAGCTGTGGCCTCTTGTCACAAGTGAGATAAAAGCTCCTAAGTGGGTGATGGGGTGAGTCAAGTGGTACCCAGCCCAGCTCCTCATTTGCCTGAGGCCAGCCTTGGCTAATTCATACACATTCCTTGAAAGGCTGTGTGTGATTCTTTCTGGGGGTTTCCAAATGCTTAGCAACTTTCCATTTGTTAACAGCAAGCCAAGAAGCTAAAGGCCAGAGGGAATTACTAACCTGTATGTGAAATCAAGACTTTCAGGGACATCCCCTTGTTTGGCCCAATCCAGAGTTTTTCCAAGCAGGGCACACCTAATCTGACACAGCAATAGAGAGGGAAAGAAAGGAGGGTAATTTATGTCATTTCCATCAGAAAATGTCAACACTGCACACAGAATGGTTAATCCAGAATGAAATAGCAAACATTTGCTCAAAATTGATTTAACGCTTTTCTCAAAGCACCTCAGACTGTTGCAAAACCTCTCTGGGCTATTAAAAAAAAAAGAAAAGAAAGAAAGAAAAAACAAAACAAAAAAACCCAGCAGTTTGGAGTTGGGAACAAAGAGTCCCAGAATAGTTGTGTTTCCACACCACAGTCACAGCAAAACAACCCTTTTGAAAATGCTTTTTAATTAACAAGTCTATTTACTTGTCTCATTGGGTCCTTACAACAAGGCAAGAGTTCCTTGCAGCGTTTGATACCAAGTCCAAATCCTCTACCTGCTTTTGAGGTCATCCTTGATCTCAGTCTCTGACTCTACCCACTCTCTGTCTCACGTTCGCGGGGCCCTGCATTATGCAGGCTCCACTCCTAGGATACATGTTCTAGGAACACCCATGCTCACGTGGTCTTCATGGCTTCTCATGGGCACTCTCTACTACAATGGATCTCACCTGGTCTTTTCTCTCTGGTTTCTTTTATAAAATTTGCCATTGGTGTTTTGCAGTTTTGCTGTGGTGTTTTTGTTTTTATAGAAATTTTATTCATTCATTCATTTATTTATTTGGGGCTGCATTGGGTCTTCGTTGCTGTGCGTGGGCTTTCTCTGTGGTGCTCGGGTTTCTCATTGCGGTGGCTTCTCTTGTTGCGGAGCACAGGCTCTAGGCACGTGGGCTTCGGTGGTTGTGGCACGTGGGCTCAGTAGTTGTGGCTCGCGGGCTCTAGAGCTCAGGCTCAGCAGTTGTGGTGCATGGGCTTTGTTGCTCCGTGGCATGTGGGATCTTCCCGGACCAAGGATCTAACCCATGTCCCCTGCATTGGCAGGCAGATTCTTAACCACTGCACCACCAGGGAAGTCCCCAGAATATTTGGTTTTATTTCTCTACTTTGGGGTTTGGTGTGATTCCTGAATCTAAACATTCTTATCTTTCATCAATTTTCAGGCATCTTCCCTTCAAACATGGCCTCACCCCATTCTCTCAGTTTTCTGGAAGTTACTTCTATTAGTTATATGGGAGACTTTCTCATTTTCTCCTCCACGTCGCCTGATATCTATTTCATAGTTTCCATCTCTGGGCTCCCTCTGGATAATTTCCTAGATTTACCTCCAAGTTCAATCCTTCTTTCTTCAGCTCTGTCTAATCTACTATTTAGTTTCTTCACTGAGTTTTAAATTTTAATGAGTATTTGTTTTATTTTTTAAGTCTGCCTTATTTTGTTCACTTTCTAGATATGTATTATATTTTTGAAGGCTTACGTTATGCTATTAGGCATTTTAACATGCTTAGTTTGTGGTCTCCTAGGATGGTTCCGTAATCTAAGGTTCTGGGAAGTCGAGTCCTGCTGTTCGTTGGATCTGTGCACTCCAGCTCATGGTTTTCCCTTGTGTGTTGTGTGATTTTGGATTGTGAGCTCATCTTCAGCAGGGCTTTAATCTGGAGAAACCAGTATCATCAAAGTGTTTGCTTGTAACAGAGTATCTTTGGCCCAGACCAAATTTTATGTCATTTCTTAGCCCAGGGGTTTCTAGGTTGTACAGGAACTATTTATTCAAACCCCAAACCCACTAAAGGCTCATGCCAGTGGTTTTGAATTCTTAAGGGAGACATTTTCTCCTCCTGACCTAGAGCTCAGTTCAATATAAACAGGCTTTCTTCCCATTTTTTTTAATGCTAGAGATTGACTATTTCTGGTCTACAATTGTTTAAAGGATGTTGTCCTTCCACGGTCTTGGCTTTATGTGGAAGTCTCAGTGCCAACACTCCACCTCCCAGAGGCTCAAGATCTTGTTTCTTGTCCCTGAACAGTATGAAAACCCAAACCTCTGTGTAAATAAAACCAGCTCTCACACCAGCACCACTCCTCCACCCCATGGTAACTGCAAAGGACAGCCCACGGGCTTACTTTTCTAGCTTTCAGTTCCCTCTTGGTTTCTGGCTTCTGGAGGCTTTCTGTACACTCAGCCTTGTTAATAACAGGTAGTATTTCTTGTATGTAAGCACCACACACCATGCTAAGTGCTTACACATATTAGCTTATTTAACTCCAGTAGTACCTCTTGAGGTAGGTACTGTTATTATCAGTCTCATTTTCGTATAAGAAAATCGAGGCACAGAGAAGCAGAGTAACTTGCCCAAGGTCTCATGGCTAGTAAGTGAAGAAGCTCAGATCGAAACTTAGGCAACCTGGCTTCAGAGCCTGTGTCCTTCGTCACTATTCTACCCTGCTTTCTTATTTAGGATATGTAGGTGTTTTTGTATTGGGAAACTATTTTGACTTCATATTGCATTTTCACACTGTTTTTCCCCAAACTAAGTGAAGAGTAACTGTGTGAATTGACGTGATTTCTGTCAAACAGACAGGCAGCCTGGCGATTTCTACCAGCTAGTCTCATAAAGTTGAAGCCTATATCTTGGGGGAGAAGCTAAAGTCCAAGCTCTGTCATGGGTACTTCTGCTCACTCAAAGTAAGTGACTTGGATTTGGGGAAATTTTAGTCCATCAGCGTCGTCAGGGACTTTGGAGACAGGCTTTTCCAAGGCTTGAGCCATGGACCATCTGCATCAGAATAAATCCAAGGTACTTCTTAAAAATGCAGATTTTGAGACCCTACCATAAACCTATTGAGTCAGAATTCCTAGGGTTGGGCCCAGGAATATGCCTTCTAAAAGCAATCTCTCCATCAGGTTCTCATCCTAATGATCACTGGAGTTTGAGAACCACTGTTCGGCATTCGCTTTGGAGGCCGACCTGGGTCTACGTTCCTTCTCAAGACGTGACCATGACAGGCACACCAAAGCCCCTTTACCTTCCTTTCATGATCTGGGACCACACATTTAGTGCACAGGTGAGAAAGCAAGCCCACAGAAGATGGCCCTCTGTTAGGCTCCATTGCACCTGGGTTCCTCCCGGCACACCAAGCACCACCCTGCGGTATAATTAATTGTTGTGATGGCTGGTCTTTCTTCCCACATAATCTGTGCAAATAGAAAATATTCCTCAGTCAGCTTTATGTTCCCAGTGCAAACCATGGTGCCTGACATGTGGCCATCACTCAGTGTTTGTGGAATGGATGGGTAGGTTGATTTGAATTGCTGAAGAGCCACCTGTTAATCAATGATAACTTGACGGCTAGAGCCCAGGTGTTACTTTTCCCAGGAAGGCTTTAAATCTTCCAACCCTGTCATCCCAGCAGCAATTTCTCTCCCATTCTTTTAGAGGAAGATGGGATTTCCCTTTTTTTTTTTTTTTTGGCCAAAAGCAGGTGAGAGGTATGGGACAGCCACTCATTCCTTCCACTGAATCTCACTGTGACACAAGGATTGCTGTCCAGGTGCCTCACTGGCAGGGGAGTGAGGGCAGACCTTTTAAAGGCTGTGATGTGGGAATCATTCAGAAGTGTTGTAGCCCAGGCAATGATGTAAAGGGCTCAGCAGCCTCCAGACAAAACCTTCATGCTTGCTGGTGCTGGAAGGCAGGGAAGCTGGGCTGAGGTGCTGGTAAGCTCCCACCATCTTCCTCCTCCAAACGTGACCCTTTGACTTGCAGGCTTGCTCCCTTATGTCTGCAATTCTAGTGAAGGCTGGCAAGGAGGCCCCGTGTCAGGGGAACTAACGCTTTTCCCCGTCAACACTCCCAGCCCACTGATGTCTCTCTGAGGGACCTCAATCCACACACCTTTCCTTACACTAGGGTTTGCCCCAAAAACTCAGTCCTGAGTTTAGCCAGCGTGCTTAGGCTTGCTCTTCTGGGAAGAGGAGAAGGAGTCCGCTGAAGTCTCCCAGTTTGTTTTTGTGTGAAACGTTCTGTTCTAGCTCTTTCTATGTGCCAGGCACTGTCACTGTCTGGGTTCCTCTGACGTTACTGAGATAAACAGAACTTGGACCCCACCCTGACTGTTCAGATGGAAGACAGACATTCACACACACACTTAACACACCCTTTGCCAGCTCATCATTTTCAGGGGACATTTCAGGCCTCACCCTCTCCTGCCTGAACAACTTTCACCATTTGATGTCTCTCTGAGGGAGTCACATCCTGGGTGGTGCTGTTTTAGTGTTCACAGGGCCTACGTGACAAGAGGCACTGAAGCTCTGGAGGTGACCTGCATGCTTCAGGGCCACAGAATCCCAGGCCTCCCCACAGAGCATCCCTGCGCAGGAATCTAGAAACAGCAAGCACACTCCCAATTCCCTCGCAAGTCTCACTCCTGCTCTGTCTGTCTGCAATCTCTTCACCTCCCTTCTGTCACCTCTGGCTCACACTTGACTGTATGTCTCAGTTTTCACTAATCAGGAAGCCTCTTGCGATGCTGTTACTGGGCTGTTGGCAGGAATGGAGAATTCTCAGCGGTTATCAATTTCCCTCCCCCCATCCCCACAAAATCTCCAGGGGATTAAGGAGGGTCGTGGGTCCCAAAACACTGGGACACCAAACATCAAGGGGTCTCCCTAGCAGTTTCCTGTCCTCTGTCCACAGACACTGTTTATTTGTCTGTTCAGATGTATTCATTTAAGACAAAAGGGAAGGTACTGGCTCAGGTGTGAGCTGAAAACTCCGGCATGGAGCTGAGGCATGATCTAGAGACATTAATTATTTCCCCAGGCCCCAATTTCTCTCTCCTCATCTCTCAGGTCTGCTAACTCTGGTTGGCTCCGTCTTAGACCTGTTCTCCCCTGGGCTGGCAAGGTGGCCAAGCCGTCGGAGAACCACACCCCCCTCACCTCTAGTCCAATTCCAATGGAAGTGCCCGGACTGGTTCTCACTGGCTCTAACTGGTCTGGATTTGGTCATATGACCACCCTGAACCTATTACCATTGTCAGGAAAAGGCAGTTCACCCACTGGCCAGACCTGAGCTTCCTGTTACACCCTCTTGGGGGTGGAGTCAGCTCCACCAGGACCACACAGACTGGAATAGAAGTGGAAGTAGAGAAAATGAAGGCAAATGTTTGTTACGACTAATACTTTGAGCACCATAAACACTTCACATGCGGTTATGTTGCTTGGCACCTATCTCTAAGGTACCTATACTGAATGATGAGAAAACCCAAATTTTACCCCAAATGGTGGAGAAGGGGTGTGAACCCAGCTCTTCCTGGTTTCAGAGCCATTCTCATTCCATTTGGCCTATAAATCACTCCATCTTACAAACCACTCAAGCTTGAAAATCCTGTCTTCTGGCACCTCTCTTTCTCTCTTATCCCCCACATCCAAGTGTCGTCAGATCCTGTTGTTTCTCCTTCCCCCCGCCCCCCTGCACATAGGCTCTACTCCATCTGTCTTGGCCCTGCCAGCCCGCTGCCCCTGCCCCAGGTGGCCTTCACCACCTTTCTCCGAATAAAGACAGTAGCTTCCTAAGGGATCCTGGAGTCCCTACCACAGGACCCCACAATGATGAGCTCAGACCGGACACAGTTCATAGACCTGCCTCATTTAGCCTGTTTTTTTTTCTGAACCAACATTTTTTAATTGGTGGAAGATTCCTCAAAGTTAATTATTATTTTCAGCGTCTCTTAAAAATTGGAAGATCTAGAAAGCTTTTAGGCAAGTTTTTAAAATTTCTCTGAGCTCAGTTTTCCCATCTAAAGTGGAGATAGTAATACCTACCTGATAGGGTTGCTGCGGTGCTCACGTGTGGACCCGTACAGAGAACGTAGGCTCAAATGGGCTCCCGTGGCATTCCTAATTATGAAAATAATCGCCTGGATTCCTGTAGCAACTTTCTCTAGATACCCAAATGGCTCCCATCTGTGTGGTCTCCATGAGCCTTGCGACAGTCCTGTGAGAGGGTTAAGAGCAGCTCTGGACACCACTATGTGAAAAGAAAAAGTACGATACTGGGACACTATGACTTTTCTAACACCATGCCATCAGGTAGAACCAGGACTAACCATTTTGTCCAATGCATTATCCAGGAAACTTTGCCAAATCATATTTTATAAACATTCTTACAATGTCTACAAGATGTAAACATCTTACAATGCTTACAGAAGAGTTTCAGATGAGAGAGAAGCAAGACGAGCCGTTTGTTCTACCTGCGACTAGCCACCAAGGGGAAGTTACAAAATCTTCTCTGAGGCTAAAGGATTTAGGGGTACTAACCATGCAAATCGTGCTCCTGCTGGGAAAACAGCATGTCTACCAGCACACCATTCATCTAACCAAATGACGTAATCAGTTTTACCGTTAGAGTCATCAGGTATGATTATTGGTGAGAACAGCATTATAAAATACTTTGAAGCCATTAAAAAACAATGAGGCGGGCTTCCCTGGTGGCGCAGTGGTTGAGAGTCCGCCTGCCGATGCAGGGGACACGGGTTCGTGCCCTGGTCCGGGAAGATCCCACATGCCGCAGAGCGGCTGGGCCCGTGAGCCATGGCCACTGGGCCTGCGCATCCAGAGCCTGTGCTCTGCAACGGGAGAGGCCACAACAGTGAGAGGCCCGCGTACCGAAAAAAAAAAAAAAAAAAAAACATGAGGCAGATCTATCTCTATGTACTGAGATATGGTTTACTAAAAAAGTGCAGAGCAATTAAAAAAAGGGAAGATCTGTCAATATTAAACCTGCATCTCTCCATACTAATAATGCGTAAAGCTGCACGGCAGCTGCCTGCCTTAAAAAGGGCATCCACGCTTCTGTTTGCCCACCTCCTCTTATTGTTCTTATTTTTTTAAAGTAAAATTTAAATATTAGGAGAAGTACTATATCCACAGACTTTAAAGTCTGAAAGTGCAAACAGGGATACAGTGAACAGTCTCCTTTCAACTCCTATCCCACAGCCAAACAGCTCCTCTCTTGTAGCCTTGCAGAGATGTTCTGTACATACACAACCAAATACACACACATATATGTATTCATACTTTTCCCCTTTTCTTTACAAAAATGGTAACTCACTAAACTCTTTGTTCTTTACCTTGCATTTTCTCTTAACAGTGTCTCTTGGAGATTATTTTGTATCTGTACAAAAGAGAGCTTTCTCGTTGTTGCTTTTTTTTGTTGTAGTATTTGTTTGTTTGGTTTGGTTGGGGGGGATTGTTTGTTTTTGTTTTTGTTTTACTGCTGGATAGAATTCCATTCTATGGATGTACCATGGTGTATTTAACCAACACCCTACTGGTGGACTTAGGGGATAATTCTGATCATTTGCTATTATAAACATTTCTATAACAAATAATCATCTACAAATGGTACCTCACACGTTAATAAGAATAAATTCTAGAAGCAGAATTGCAGGGTCAAAGAGTAGATGCTAAAATGAAGCTTTTAATCACAAGGGACAAAACATGGTATCAGAAAGATTAAAGATGGTCTTGCTATACTTGCTACACTACACTGACTGACCCACTTGATATCTTGCATTATCTCTTCCACCATACGATAAGTTCAAGCAAGGCAAAAATCTGTCTGTCTTATTTATCATTGCATCTTAGAACATAGTGTCAATAAATAGTCGCTAAAGGAAGGGAGAGAGGAAGGAAGAGTATATTTTATTTTTTTGGCTGCGCTGCATGGCATGTGGGATTTTAGTTCCCTGACCAGGGATCGAACCTATGCCCCCTGCATTGGAAGCACAGAGTCTTAACCACTGGATGGCCAAGGAAGCCCAGAAGAGTTATTTTAAATAGAGGCTAGTCCTTGGGTACGGTGACCCCAGAGAGGTCCTGCTTACCCAAAGACCATGACTTTTATGACCTAATGAAATAAGAAACCATCAGGCTCCCTAAAAAGTCTCCAAAGTACACCAGAGGGAAAAATAAGAGAAACTCAACACCAGGGTCAGGCCATGGGAGAGTGAACATATTTCCTTCTGAGACAAGGAGCTGTGTTAGATGCTGCTCTCCTAGTTGGCCCGAGTGAGAACAATATTGTGGATGCCAGACTCGCTATTCCAGGAAGGGAAGAGCTGAGCTGGAGATAGAAAGATGGTCCATCAGGGGAAAAGATAATCAACCCTCTGGCCTCATTTTAGTTTTAACTAGATCCACATTTGCTCTCCAGTTTGATAGAATGATGTTGACAAATGCCTTTTGTTTTCATCCAGATACTCCCCAGATGGTTTCAGGAGTCCCTGAGCGGTATGTTTTGGCACAAATCTACCCATAGGATCTTCAAGAAAGCTCGTCCCTAAGCAAATTCAATAAAACAAAATGAACAAGCTGCTAGCTAGAATTTTCTCCAAACCCAACGTTAAGGCCTGATGCATTTTTCAAACATGGAAGCCACCAGTAGGCCCACAGTAAAACTTGTTGAATCTTATGAATGTGTGAAGGCAGAGCGTTGAAGGTGTCACAAGATGACACTAAGGGTTTGAGAACTTCCTCCCTCCCAATCCAATAAAGCCAAGTTTGGGAGGAGGAAGGAGAATAAGAAGGAGTAGGGGGGAGAGCGGGTAGGAGAGACGTGGTCCTGACTGCAGAGACGGGGATGAGCCTGGGAGGGAAGCAGGAGGGCAGTGAGGCAGTCTTCCACACTCTGGTTCAGAGAGAGAGAGAAAGAGAAAGAGGAAGGGCAAGGAAGGGAGGAGATGGGAGGAGAGGAGGGCAGAAGACAGAGGAGAAGAGAAGAGAAAGGGAGCGAGGAGAGGAGAGGAGATCTGGGGACACATGAAGACCTGCTGGGCTCCCCAGATACCGTCTCCCCAAGCTGGGAAGAGCGAACACCTAAATACCCGCAAACCTCCTTCATGGAAAAGGCAGATCTTCCTGGAGGAAGACCACAGAGTCCATGAGAGGCTGCCTCCTGGGAGGTTATGGAAACAGGGGCTGTGGGCAGGCCAACTGGAGAGGCGTTTCGGCGACGGTTTGCCCTGGTATGTGAAAAATTTTTCCTGCTTAGATAGTTGGCAAACATTTTAGAGGCAAAATGGAATTTATTAACAGAAAATATTTGTCAAGGATTATTCCTTCCCCCTCCCTCTGTTCTTTTCTTTCTTTCCTTTCTTTCTCTCTCTCTCTCTTTTTTTCCTTCCTCTTCTCAGGGTGGAGGACTTCATCAGCCAGATTCTTTCATCTTCCTTTGTGGTTCGGATCTATAAGCCTGGCTTGAAGGAAGAGAGAGATGGCTTTAGGGGAAATGCTCACCCCCCATCCCCAATAGGATAGCTTCCTCCTCTACACACAGGTGTCAGCTTTCTGCCCGGAAGAGCTTGGACTGACATGGAATCGTCTTTCCAGAGGAATTCCTTCTGTTTCCCCCTGGCATGGGCTTGAAGCACCCTCAGAATTGGATCTGAATCTATAATTGCTATCAGTGCTGTGGCTTTTATCTTTTTGAACCTCCATTTCTTCAGGAGGAAAATGAGGGGAGAATAATACTTAGCTCTTGCCATTGTTGTGAAGAGGAAATGATAAAGTATATGTTAAGTGTCTGGTACAGGGTCTGGCCCAGAGTAAAAACCTCAGTGGATGGTAGCTCTGCTCCTTCTGATAAAGGACAGAGACCCTGGTGGCAACCTGCTCACAGGGTTAATCAATTTAGACCTAGAATATGGTGCTTTGTGTATCAGTTAATAAAGGAGAGGTGACACTCAGCCTTGATGAAACCTACACTTAACCAGAGGTAGCAAAAATGGACAATGTTTATTGAAAGTTTACTAAGAACCAAGTGTTCTAAAACTTTACAGTATTATTTTACCCACCCAAGTACCCTCCTATTTTCCCAAGGCTAATAGTATTAAAGTGGCTGAACCAGCATTGAACACAGACCATCTTCTTCCCCAAACTACTTTCTTAACCGTAATGGATGTTGCATCGAGGTAGCAATGAAAGGGAAACACGGAATCATATTTTTGTGGATTGAACAGGCTTGCAGATCAGCTTTTCCAGATCTGTTTTGAGGAGGAGGGAAATGAAGCCCAGAGACAGGAAATTCTCACTCAGGGCCATCTAGCTGGTGATGGTGGAGCCAGGAGCAGAAGCCCGGCTTCTGGAATTTCGGGTCAGTGTACTGCCACCTAGAAAGAGAGGACCAGCAGAATCTGCTGCAAGGGAGAGACTGCTGGCTAGCCACATTGCCCTTGAGAACTGCGGGTCTTGACTTAGATCCCCAAATGGGAATTTAATCTAAATTGAACCCACCCCAAACCACACGTTTTATCAAGCACCTTGACTGAGTGCTTGCTGTGAGGGGGGCACCCAGGCGGGCAGATACCATGGGGGAGACTGAGGCGGAGGACCGCTCATTTGTGGGACTGGGAACAGGCTATGGTCCATGTTATGCTCATCTCTGATGAGCTGGAATGTGGCAGCTGCAGGGACATGACTCCAGAAACCATTGTTAGGCTCTGGGTGGAGACGCAGAGGAAGAGGGACCTGTGGGGAACAGCGGTCAGGAAAGACTCATTCGCAATGACCCTAGGAAACGACAGGCAGGGCGTCATTGTTTCCCGTCTAAGCAGAGCCCAGCCACACCTGTACACACAGGTACAGCCATACCAGTTCTTAAAATATTGAAAACATCCTGTACCACTTGGTAAACAGCCAGTACCCTGAGCCCCACTAGTGATTGGGCCACCCCATTCTCTCTCCTGGCACCTTCATACCTCCCTCCAGTCCAGCAACTAAAGAGTTAACACTTGCCGGAGCAGAGGTCCTTGGAGCGCAGACTCCTGCCTTCGAGCTGGCTCTCTGTGAAGACTGGTCTAGGACTAAACTCATTCTCACTGTTTTTAAATAGTTTGAATGTCACCTCCAGATGAAACTACCCAAATGGAATGAGGCATCTAACAGAGCCACATGGGGTCCATCTGGGATGGCTCCTTGGAGGACAAACCTTGCAAAGGAAATCTGAAGGGGTAAGAGATGCAATTTAGTGGCTGGGAGAGTGAGGGATCGGACAAAATCTCTGATTGAGGGGCACTCCTCCTGCGCATGCTGGGGCTTAAACACAGGGTTCAGGCGCCCTGCACATCCCTCTGCCCTTAACCACCCTCTGGGCCCCTCCCCTGTGATGGACCCTGAAGGCGGGCCTAGCAGCCAGTGGCCGCATTATTAATACTCCTTGATCTGCCCGACTCCCCGTTGTTTCCCTGCCAGCTGCGCCCTCCCTCTCCTCTTTGCTCCTAGACAACATGTGCTGGAAGAATGCGGGTCAGAACAGCCACAGAGGGCTCCCAGCAACTCCTGAAATCCTCTGCCCGGCAGGGGCCTCCAGAGGTTATCTAGGCAGAGTCGAGGATAGAAGACTTTCACTGGGATGCAGATGCTTTTCAGGGAAAGAGCTTCGATAACTTCTGGGGGATGGTGTCCTATATCTTGTAACAGTTGGGAAAGGGCTCCTTAAGGCTTCATCTCAGTCCCTTCTATTCAAAGGGAGAAAGAGTGAATTGGAACAGGGAGGAAGGGAGAGGAGGGGAGGGCCAAAGCCCATGCCCTCCCCCTATCTTGCTATGGAAATGGAGAAACCAGATGGCAGCTCATTTCACTGGCTCTGGAGCTGGACAGCCCTGGGTTCACCTCCGGGCTCTCTCCTTACCAGCTGTCTGACTCCGACAGGTTATCTAACCTCCCAGGACCCAGTTTCCTCATCTATAAAATTGGAATAATAATAACTCAGGGTCCTTGTAAGGATGAAATGAGGCAATGGATGGAAAGCATCTACCCATGTGACTACTGTTAGTTCCCTTCTCTTCCTTCCTCATATTAAGTTGGGCAAGAAGACAAAAACTGTCTCCCTAGCCATTGAAATATTCATAAAATAAGCTTAGGAGTTCTTTCTGCCAGCTACATATTTTCTCGCATATCTTCACCTGGTCTTTTCTTTCCTCGGGTTCCCCATCCCTCCCTGGTCATCTCCTGGGAATAAAAGAGTAAGAGATGCCCAGACAGTCAGAAGATGGTTCCTGAAGCCAAGCAGAGATTTCAGAAGGGACAGTTTCTACCGTTTTGTACTGCATACCAGGAGCCTCTCCAATGTTCATAGTGTTTAACCTGGAACTTCACTTCCAGGAATCAAAGTGAAAACATTTGAAGATTTAAAGATTCAAAGATTTACGTAGAAGGGTATGAGATATGTGTGTGTATACACACACACGTATGTCTGACACATATATTTACTTGACGTTTAGGTTGTGATATACATATGATGTGATATATATATATATATATATATATATATAAAAACATAAGCTAAATGTCAGGTAAATGCTAAACAAATTAAATAAGTAAATAAATAAAAAAATAAATTTTTTTTTATGCTAGAACATTATCAAGCCATTAAAAATTAGGTTTGGTGCACCCCAATGTTTATAGCAGCATTATTTACAAGTGTTAAGATATGGAAGCAACCTAAGTGTCCATCAACAGATGAATGGATAAAGAAGATGTGGTATGTGTATACACACATACACACACACACACACACACACACACACCCCAATGGAATACTACTCAGCCATAAAAAAGAATGAAAATTGCAACAACACAAATGGACTTGGAAGGTATTATGTTTAGTGACATAAGTCAGACAAAGAAAGACAAATACTGTATGATATCATGTATATGTGGAATCTAAAAAACACAACAAACCAGCGCATATAACAAAAAAGAAGCAAACTGACAGATATAGAGAACAAACTAGCTGTTACCAGTGGGGAGAAGGAAGGAGGGAGGGAAAAGGCAGGGGTAGGGGACTGAGGTACAAGCTACTATGTATAAAATAAATAAGCTACAGAGATATATTGTACAGCACAGAGAACATAGCCAATATTTTATAGTAACTATAAATGGAGTACAAACTAAAAATTGTGAATCGCTATGTTGTACACCTGAAACATATAATATTGCAAATCAACTATACCTCAATTTTAAAAAAAGGAAAAATACACTGGAGCAAAAACAAATAGGTTTGGGAAAATATTTAGTGAGAGAGAGAGACTCTTAAAATATAAAGCACAGTGAAAAGTCAAGACACATACTGTATTCATGGCACGATCTCAAATATTCAAGAGATGTTTGAGTGCAGACAAAAGGCTGCAAGGAAATTCACCAGAATATAAATTCTGGTCAACTCTGAGTATTGGAAGGAAAAGTGAGGTTTATTTCCTTCATTACAAAAGTAATCCATGTCACTGTAGAAAATTTGAAAAATGCAGAATGGGATAACCAGAAAAGGTTGATTTCAATTTTTAAGTATCTTTAAAAAGAATGGGTGGTTTCCAATGAACCCACCAAAAACAGCAGTCAAAATCATCAGCTCCTCTACTACCTGCTACCCACCTCCAGTGTTTGTAACACTATCCTCCATACACACCTACACACACGCACACACACATGCACCGACCCCTGCCTACACATATGCACACACATGCATGCACAGAACACACCTGAGATTCCCACCTAGGCATGTGGTCAAGTCCCTTGGGGTTGTTGCAGGAGCCCGAGGCTAAGGAGAAAGTGTCTGCTGGAAGGATGGAAGAGAAAAAATAAGAGGAAGTGGGCGTGGGGCTTGTGAGGGAGGAGTGAAATGAGAAGGGAGGGGGAGTGGACTTCTAGGAATAAAATTCCTGCAAATCACCATCTTCGTTCAGAAAGATGAGCTGAGTTTTTCCAGGGAAAGGAGAGTCCACAGGATGGTTGGGGTGGCAGTTGTTTTAAGAAAAATAGAAGCAACTGGTCTGGAAGGACTTGAGGGGCTTTTGCTCCCCAGCACCAGGGGCGCCAGTGTTCTGTTGTCCCTTAACAAACCACCCCCCACGACTTAGCGACTCTACGAGCAACAAGCATTTATCGTGCTCAGGTACCTGCAATTTGGGCGGGGCCGGATGGGAGCAGCTCACCTCTGCTCCACGTTCTGTCTGCTGGGCTCGCTGGACTGGGGGCTTCCAGGACGGCTCACTCACGGGGCTGGCACCTTGGCACTGGGTGTTCAGCCAGGGCCACGGGCCCGGAGCCTCGCTTCCTCCCCACGTGGGTCTCTCCTCCTCACAGGCCGCTTTGGCTCCCACTCGGCACAGTGGCTGGCTTCCAAGAGCAAGCATCCCAGGAGACAGGAAGTGGCAGCTGCCCGTTTCTGAAGACCTGGACCCAGATATGGGCACAACGCCTCGTCTACTGTATTCTTTCGTCAAATGGTCACAAGGGCAGATTCAAGGGGAAGGGAGACAGATCCCGCCTCTCAAGAAGCGGAGGGTCAAAGGATTTGGGAACTGTGTTTTTAAGTTTCTACAGAGGGCGACAGATAAGATCAGTTCTCAAGGGGTTCATCCAGACCAAGCTGTTTACAGCATCACGGCACTCATGAAGGGTGGATGGGATAAGAATCTGTGGGGTGAGCAACCTTGCATCATATCCATAAAGAAGCAGCCTGCTCTGGCCTGGGAAAGGAAAGTCCAGTTTTTTTTGTGGTCTGCTTCCCAGCTCCCACAGCATGGACCTCTGCAGTCTCTGGTCTCCACCGCTCCTCCACCCATCCCTAATGACTTTGAACAGCCTCAAGATGGTCCTCAGGGCTGTGACTCCTCAGAGCCAGCTCTAGAAGCCACAGAATGGCAGGGACCACTCAGGTGTCCCTGACAGGAGAATCAGGCCACTTTCTCTCCATGGGAAGAAGGAGGGGACCTGGCAAGGGGGAGGAGGGAGCTAGTTGTGCTTCATCGAATCAGTGTGCAGCCCTGGGGAGCTGCTCTTCTCGTGGGACTTTAACTCCTGTAAGTCTCTGAGAAGGGACCTCACAGACAGAGTCCAGCCCTCATACTCAGACGACAGTGAGGCTTAGGACAGGGCAGAGGCTGCCTGGAAAAGCAGGACTAGAAGCCAGTTCTCCTGACCCCAAGCCCAGCGACCTCCTCATCAGCCCGTCTCTCAGGGCACATTCATTCCCTACTATGGAGTTTCTACTGTAAGCAAGGCACACACCCGCCAAGGAGCTCATTTTTGTTGAGAAGATGTTTCCAATCCAGCACCTCCACCCAGAAACCCCTGAGAGGGCATCTAAACATGTCCTCTAAGGAGGCCAGGAGCCGAGGAGAGATCTGCAAAGCCAAGGCAATCTGCTTCCCACTCCTGAGCTCACCACCACCACCCGACCCACCATGAGTGAGACTTCTCCAAAGTCACCAGTGCCGTCTTAATGGTGGGAACTGTGCTTTCTATGACATGACGTAGCCAAGGTTGATACGCCATAAAAACCATGCTTCCGGTGAATTAGATAAAAAGGATGATGCAGTTACAGCATGCTCCTGATGCCCCCCTCCGCATACACCACACACACACACACACACACACACACACACACACACACACACACACCGCCCCTACGCCCCATGCCCAGGGTAAGAATGCAGCCCTGGTGGGGATTTTGCTAGCTCACTTGAGTATTGTGGCTGGCCAACTGGTGGCAAGACCGGCACTTGAGTCTGGGCGTCTGGGCACGAAAGCCAGGAGTGTTAGAATTCTCCTACAGTCATATAGCACACCCTACCAGGGCACTGCACACGGCTGTGCAAGTCGTAACCTGCCTCCGGACGCCCAGAGGAAGGGGCAAGTGAAGGCTGAAATTCTGCTGGGGACTGACTTGCCCAGACATGCCACAGGCAGCAGGGCCCCTGTGCCCCTCACCCCTCCCCAGGCAGAATCCACCCTCCCAATATTTTTGGTTGAATAAACCACTTAACAAATATTTATTGAATATCGATTGTGTGCTGGGAACTGTTACAGACACTGGGAATAAAATGAAAAAACCAGGCAAACAAGGTCCCTACTCCTGGGAAGCCGTCACCTCCGGGAAGAGACAGGAGAAAGTCAGGGCTTGTGAACGCTATCAGAACAGCAAAGTGGAGAGGCTGTGGCAGGCGCTGGGGGCGCTGCTTTGACACCCTAGTCTGGGAAGATCCTGCAGAGCTGATGTTTGAGTAGGGACCTGAGTCAAGGAGCCACGAGGAGATAAGGGAGCAAGGAGACCACCCCCCACCCCCCCCACCCCCCGCCCCGAGCTGAGGCGGAGGCAGGCATCAACGCCCCAAGGCGGGGGCTCTTGGTATTCGAGGCTGGAAGGAGGTGAGTAATGGGAAGAGAAGTAGAAAATGAACCTGCAGAAGTAACTAATGAGGGCTCCTGCTCTCTCTATGCTGGTGAAGAAGATGTAACCGGCACTTGTTTAGGGCTGACTCTGCGTCAGGTACCGATCTCACTCAATTCTCAAAACGCCCTAGGTGGGCACACTCAGAAACCCCTAAGAGGGCATCTAAACATTTCCTCTAACGAGGCCAGGAGCCGAGGAGAGATCTGCAAAGCCAAGGCAATCTGCTTCCCATTCCTGAGCTCACCACCACCACCCGACCCACCAAGAGTGAGACTTCTCCAAAGTCACCAGTGCCATCTTTCCTAAAGGTGGGGACTGCACTTTCTATGACATGATGTAGCCAAGGGGGATACACCATAACAACTCAGCCTAAATCCCCAGCCACCGGATCCTGTACTCACCCTGTCAGGACATGAGAAAGGATTTGGGGAGCGTTGCCACTTAAGACAAAATTTGCTTTCCCTTCCAATTCTGAAGATTCAAGACGTATTTTCCATCCACTTAATAGAGAAAACCTTCTCAAAAGAGAAAAGCTTCCTTTCAGCCTTCCTCCATTCCTCTTTTTCTTCCTTTGTTTCCTTTTCCCTTTATATGTCTTCCTCATTTGTGCTCAAGTTCCCTCTCCCTCTCTCTCTCCCTCTCTCTCTTTATCTATCTCTCCTTTTTCTTCACAATCTAAAGCAAGGGAATATTCTTCTTACGGGGTCATGGGGGAATTTCTGACATCTGGGAGCCTGGATGACGTATATGTATTTACACTATATATTGAGTTCTAGCTCAAGAATTTGCTGCTCCTTTGATTACAGTCTAAAAAGATGCAAGGTCAGGAACACCAGCCTTGAGAGACACACTTCCAGCTATCACAGCCTCCTCCCTGGTTGTTCAGTTCAGAAGCGACATCAGACATCCCTGGACGATTTCTTACCAGGCAAAAATTTTAGAAGAACCATGCTTCCGAAAAAATAATTAGGACATTTAAAAAAAGACATCAATCATAAAACTTGCTCCTAACTTCTTTGAACAAAAATTAGCATTGGAAGAGGTCAATCTGGGATTTAAATTTTCGAGGTGGGATTAAAAGAAACGCATATATGGGTTTAATGCTAACAGTGATTCTGAATGCACATCAGCTTCACGTGTCAACTTGTTTTTCTGATCCAATGCATTATGAGTGCCCTATGCCCCACCTGAGAATAGAGACATGGAGTCGTGAAAGACGCTTTGTTATCAGGCAACACTGGTTTCTAATCCTGACTCGGCCACTTTCCAGCTGTGGATGTAAAAATACTTCTCTGAGCTTCAGTTTCCTCATCTATAAAACAAGAGACAAAAAACATCCAACTCTTAGGGTTGAAAAGATTCAATGAGATGATGTCTGAAAGCCCTGGATAAATGTTAATTTGCCTCATTCCCACATCCTTGCCTTGGGTGCAGAGAGAGGTGATTCAAACAGGTATTGCACTCTTACCATCAAGAAGATTACAGCCTTGTTGAAAAGACAATGCTCAGTAATATAACACAAACTGCCAAATTGGTGCGAAGTTGGAAAGAATTAGCACACAAACAGTAAGGGCATGAAGGGGATGACCCGACTGGGAATGCTTCACAGAAGAAATGGGCCTTGGAGAATTGGTGGTTTGGAGCAGAACTGAAGCTGGCATTTCAGGCCCAGGTGTGGAGGGAAGAATCAAACTAACATGCTTGTGGGAGAGACAAGACGAGACTGACCAGAGAAGAGAAGCCATGGAAGGGAGCCACACAAAATGATTCATCAGGAGAAGGGCAAGGGCATGACGTGGAGACGCCGGGAAGCCAGGCAGAGGCAGGTGGGCATGACTTCATCGGAAATGGGGTTAATTGTAGGTTCTGATATCATGAGAGCAGAGTCTGATGGAAGGGAGAGCTAAGGGCCTCCTGTCTCCCCTGACAAGAGGCCTGCAGTAGGAGCCAGTAGGAGAATCACCCACACAGGGGGGAACGGCGAGGTTCACCATGGCATGGATGTTGGGGGTGAAGGGGAGGAGGAGATGACTCCTGCCATAAGTCAGGAAAGCAGGGGGAGTACACTGACAACACGGAGACTAAGAAGTTACGAAGGGGTGTGCCTGAAGGAGAAAGCCCCGTGGTTGATGTTGTTTATGTAAGAGCCCTCCAGGCGGATGTCTCCAGGGTCTGGTTCCGTTTCTACTGAATGCTACCCCTCCTCTCACTTTCTTCCAGCATCATGTTTTCTAAAACCTCAGCTGAATTCATCTCTAGGTCTGCCTGGAGGCAGGAAGTTATGCAAGCTGTCCAGAGGTAACCAGAGGTATGCTCAACACCTGTGTTGCCTAAGTCTTTGTTGGGTCCCTGATGCAGTCAGCTAGCGGGTCCCCCTGATGTTGTATTCAGACCCCCTCACCTTTTTTTTTTTTTAATTTATTTATTTTTGGCTGCGTTGGGTTCTCGTTGCTGCGCACGGGCTTTCTCTAGTTGCGGCTAGCGGGGGCTACTCTTCGTTGTGGTGCGCGGGCTGCTCATTGCGTTGGCTTCTCTTGTTGCAGAGCACGGGCTCTAGGCGCATGGGCTTCAGTTGTTGTGGCACGTGGGCTCAGCAGTTGTGGCTCGCAGGCTCAGCAGCTGTGGCGCAGGGGCTTAGTTGCTCCGCGGTGTGTGGGATCTTCCTGGACCAGGGCTTGAACCCGTGTCCCCTGCATTGGCAGGCGGATTCTTAACCACTGCGCCACCAGGGAAGCCCTCCCTCACCTTTTTGCAGAAGAAAAATAAGAGTTTCTGGAAAGGCTGTGACTCCATATCAGGCAGAATCTCATGACTTAAGGGGGGTCGACGCCATAGAGAACCTTGGAATCCTAAGGTAACCTGGAGATGTTCTTTATGGGTTCTTGGTAATAGTCTTCCTCGATTATGTGCATTCCAACTACCTCCTCCTAGCTGGTAACGTGTCTTTTCTCCTTCTGTAAGGTACCCTTTGATGAATGGTCACGGGTACCTCGCGTGGATCCTCCGGTCCGTGCATCCTGCCTCCAGGCAAGCCCACCCTTACCTGCTGCTGCAGTTCCCCATGGCTTCAGCTGGCAGGGCTGTGTGGGATTCTGGGCACCGGCAGAGCAAGCAGGCCCGGAGGCAGCCAGCATGAGGAATTGAGGAAGGGAGTTCCAGATGGAAGCAGCAGAGTGTGAAGATGCTTGACTGAAGGCCAGCCCCGGGGCGGGGGGAGAGGTGCGGGGGCTTGGAATGCCCTAAAAGGTTCCAGACCAGTGGAGAAAGGCTGCTAGGAAAGGCTGAGAGCATCGGCACGCAGACCCAAAGGAACGTCTGGTATTCAGTCCCTATGTTAATAAGATCTGGGGAATTACAGACTCCCCAGGATTGAAATCACCCTCACCCTAAAATTCTCATGCCCACCCTCAAGCCTCCTGCCAAGATGACCAAAGCGGTGTTTCCCCAAAAGAGGTGGAAATCTGCCACAACTCTTATGGGTCATTCCTTCAACTCCCCCGAATACTTCTATTGCCTTCTATGAAATGTCGAGAAGGATAGGAAATCCAACTTCAGATTTTTCTGGACAATTAGAAGGAAACAGGTAAAAGCAGAGGAAATGATTTACATCAATTACAACGAAATGAATAAACGTTAGAGAACAGAAAGAACTTCTCAGGAGTCTGAGAGGGTGTGAGGTACAGACTATAGTCTCAAAAGTGAGTTTCCGCATTCTTTTATGGAAGAGACAACCACACTGGGCCTCGGATCCCTCATCTATCAAATGAGGAGACCATTCCCTGCCTTGTCTTACTTGATATTGCAAAGAGTAAAGTCCACTTGAGATGCTATAGACCTTAACGTCTTCAAAGGAAGTTTCTTATGACTTCTGCAAAGTAGAGGCTTATGAACCGTGAGGTTATCCAACCAAGGAGATGGGAAAATGAGGGCCCTTCTCCCCTAGATCATCTTCCAGAAGCACTAGATGGGTAAATGGGGCCAGAACCATCTGTAACATGCTACCAGACTGTGCTTATCCTTTCAGTTGCCAGATGATAACCTATCCTGCTTTCAGATGATAACCTATTTTCTTCCCACCAAAGCAATCATGACTTGACCACTCCCGGGACCTGGTGATCCCGAGTACTCCAAGACCACTTCCCACCTGCCTCCATCAGAGCTCCCAAGTAGCAGGTGCAGACTCCTTCTGGAACCAGGGACCGGCCACATGCCCAAATGGAGGCAAAGAGGAAAGCCTGAAATACCGTCTCAACCTATGGCTTTCAACTGCAGCTGAGGGAACCCCAGAGTCCCGGTGAGGTGTTTCAGTAGGCCAGGACTAGTTTTGGGTCTCCCACCCCTAGCTCAATCACAGTAGCTCTGATGTTATTGGTCTTATATACTGGGGTTCCATATATGCTTTTGTTCACTAAAGGGGTTCTGTGACTCTAGAAATGTTTATAAAACTTTGTCTGCACTAATATATTTTATAGGTAAAGAAACCAAAGCCTAGAGGTGTGAATTAATTGTACTCAAGACTTCTTTAGAATCAGATACCAAATCCAACAGAAGAATTTTATTGGGGAAAGTGTCTATGCTGCCGACCCCAAACTAAGGTAACATGCACATGAGTCCCATCTATCCTTATATTCTTGCTGTTTCTTCAGCTCTCCCCATTCCCTCAACTCCTAAGCACTTCTCGGACAGGTAGAGATGCTATTTAGGAAAATGTCCCCTATGTATCCTCCCTCTGGGGCACTGCAGACCTTCCCCTCAGCTCTGTTTTGTGCATCCTCCATCACTAACACTCCGTACTGTTGGTAGATTTAGGCTATGAACACCTTGAGGGCAGGGACCAGGTCTAATTCCACAAATCTGTATAGTCTCCACGTTAGGGACAGTGCCAGTAACTCAGAAGAAGCTCAATAGATGGTGGAAGGAAGGAAGGAAGGAAGGAAGGAAGGAAGGAGGGAGGGAAGGAACTTCTGCACAGACATAATCTCTTGGTTTCTCTTCCCTAAGCAAGCTAACCTCCTCCACAGTTTTGGGGTTTTTTTCTTCTGGGTTACAGAGGGCAAATGCTGTAAATTCTCTGTAAGGGAAAAGCTGGGCAGATGTACTTGGGAACATTTAAAAAACTAGGTTGGCATTGGAAAGGAAACAGCCAATATATTTAGCTACCCATGGCACGCCAAGGCCTTATTGAGACAGAAATAAGCACTGTAGGAGGAATCTCAATTAAATATTTTTCTAAGCAGTCAGTTCTGGGCTTTGCCTGAACATGGGTATAGAGCTGGGGCAAAGCATAGGACAGGAAACCCAGAGGACTCTGAGTGGGGCTTCTGAATCATCTTGGGGCTCAGCTGCTTGCAATGTAAAGCTAGTGACCCCAGGGATAGGGGTCTGCCCTACTTCCATGGTCCAAAGAGCGGGATACCTTCCTTTTACGCACTTTCCAGAATCCCTGCAATGGAGGGACCCAGCATCTCCTCCACACCTATTCTTAAGTGGCACCACGTCTCTGAAATATTCTTCCTACAAGTGCTACCCAATTTTCCCAAAGCTCTTTCCATTCGTTAACACTCTCTAAGAGTCTTGCCTTATCGAGAAATAAGGTTCCTGGAATGACCTGACTGGAAGCAATGACAATTTGCGCATGGAACTCCACACACATCCTGCTTATCTTTGTTCAAATAGGCAGTACATCAATCCAGAGGCACAAGGATGACCGTCCCAGACTGACTGGGATGTGAGGATGGGCTCTCAGGCTAGGCAGGGTGAGGATGAAAGAGGGTACCTGGTGGTGGCATAGGCCATAGGCAATCCAGTACGGAAGCCAGATCTGTCTGCCAAAGTACACACATGTGAATAATAACAAGTATCTTTCCTTTTTCATATTTGGGATCATACTGTTTTGAAAACAGCTTTTTTCACTTAAAAACGTATCCTCAACATTTTCCCATGTCATTGAGTATTCTTCTACGACATGATTTTTAACATCTATATCACTTGCTCTCATTTGGAAGTCAGACTTTATTTAGCCAACCTCCAGCTGTTAAGCATTTAGATCGTTTCCTGTTATTATAACGCTAAAATGAGCACCCCCAGGGCGCAGCCTTGTGTTCATTTCTAATCATTTCAAGAGGCAGAATGGCCTAGTGGTTAAGAAGGGCCTTGCAACTGTTCTCTCCGAATCTCAATCCCTCAGTCGTTGGACCTTGCTCAAATGTCAGGACCTCTCTGGCCTCATTTTCTTTATTTGTAAAACGAAAATTTACTCGTAAAAAGAATGAATAGTACTGACCTCATAAGATTGTCCTGAGGATTAAGTAAATTAATAAATGTAAAGTGCTTTAAAAAATGCTATCCTTAGCACAGGGTACTCTGCTCAGTATTCTGAAATAACCTAAATGGGAAAAGAATTTGGAAAAGAATAGATACGCATATTTGTATAGGTGAATCACTTTGCTGTACACCTGAAGCTAACACAACATTGTTAATCAACTCTACTCCAATATAAAATAAAAATTAAAAGAAAAAGAATGCTATCCTTGACGCTGTGTTGTTGGTTGAGAAAGTACTCAATAAACTTTAATTATTATCTCTTTTGGGTTATATTCTTTGACAAAGAATTTCTGCATCAGCAATTTTATAATTTTAGGGCCTTAAACCCCAATCCCCTGGTTCTCTCTCTTTTTTTCTGGGCTCTCCTCTTACACCTCTGGTCTTTCTTCCATGTCTTTTGTTACACCCCTGTCCCTGGGACCAGGTAATGCTGAACATTTCCTCAGGTCCAGACCTCAGCAGCGTCCTTCTCTTTCACCACATCCTTGTCTTGGAGGTGTCAGCCAGTCCACGCCCTCAGCTTTCTCATACCTGTAGGTCTCACTCATCACTAATGTCCCAATCCTATGCTTCTTGCCTGCTTTGGGGTAACCATGGGATCCAGTGCTGGCCAAAAAGTCATGAGGGCGTTTGCTGGGGATCTTCTGGAGACATTATCCTAACTCCTAAGAAGGAGACACAAGGTTTTCTGACCTTTTTTCCCCTGGACCATGCCATGTCTGAAGTCTGATGTCTAGGATGTGCAGCCTGAGGAGGGGAGGCCTCAGTGTTGGTTGAATGATGTCATCAAGGATCCAGACTCTCTTGTCTCTCTGCTCATCCTCTTCCACGTGCTGGTTTCTTCCAAGCAGCAAGTTGGCTGTAGCAGTCCCAGTCATCACGTTCCAGGCACAGCGACAACCAGAGGAACAGAGAGACTGCCCGTTCCCGTGGCCATTAGGAGTGCAAGAAGCTTTCCCATAGGCTGCCCAGTAGCCCCCTGTTCCCGCCTCATTAGCTGGAATTGTGTCACACGGCCTTTCTTGAACCAACTAATGGCAAAGGAAATAAGGAGCCCAATCCGGGCAAGCCTAGACCTGAGAGAGAGGTCATCGTCCTGAGACAGCGATGATGCTCCTGGCAGCATCTCTACTGTCTCCTCTGTCCACTGGAAGTGGTGTCAAGATGAAGGACTTCCATGTAAGGCTCAAGAGACCTGCGTTCGGGTCCTGGCAAAATGGGCAGCTAGCTGGGTGACTTAGAACAAGTCGCTTAACTTCTTTGGGTCAGTGTGCTCATCGGTAAAGTAGGAAGAGTAAAGCTGTCTTCCTGTTGTAAGAATCCAAGGAGAATACGTAAGACAGCACTTTGTGAGCTTAGAGTTGTTCTATAAATGTAAATAAAGTGTATGAATTTTAAGGGGCTGTCTTCCTTCTTTATGAATCTACTCTCTTAGGCAACAGAGCTCTACAGCCAGCAGCCAACTCAGGGAGTCAGGAATCTGTCTCCTTCCTCTTGGCCACTCGGTTGGGCTGCCTCACCTTGTGACCCACTGTTGTATCAGCAACCCCACCACGGGTCGTCTGTCCATCTCCACTCCCATAACCACAGGCCTTTTTTGGACTGGAGAGTCTTTAGGGAAGAAAAACGTCCTGCTTACTTCAGATGCCCAGGTCTGTGTGCCTCAAATCTCACTGTCAGAGGGCTGGAATGTTGCATTTCCATCTAGAAGCTCTAGGCTGTCTTGCTTTTGAACCAGTATCCTGAGATCTGTAAAGGCCAGACAGGAAGGTTTTAGAAAGTAGCTGTTCAAAGCATAGGCTCCAGAATCAGGTGGTCTCTGAGTTAGAATATGGACCTCAATGCTCAGTAACTGGTTGATCTAAGCAAATCACTTAGCCTCTGAACTTCAGTTTCCCCATTTTTAAAATGAGGCTGTGAATGTCTGCTTCATAAGGCTGCTCTTAGATAAGATGAAACATGTAAACCGCTTAGCACTGGTTTGTACCTGGCATATAGCTAGAACTCAACAAGCAGCAGCTAGGCTTTCTAGTCTATTTATAACAACTGTTGGGGAAAACTCATTCTAGCTCCTGTCCAGCCCTTGAGGAGGTAGAAGCCTTGGAAAGCAGAGAAGGAGATCTAGGTTCCAGTCCTGGTGCTACCGCCATGAACTGTGTGGCCTTGGTCACCCCATTTCTCTCTCAGCTTCCGTTTCCTGATCCGCGAAGTGGTGGGAGCTACACGGAGCGACTCCCAGGCTCCTCCTTAGGCCAGATGCTCACGAGCTTATTTTTGTGGCTTCCATGTTCTTCCATGGCAAGACTTCCAGAGTCTCCTTCTGTCCATCTGATTTTCAGCATTGGCTCCCGGGACCGTCTGTGTCCCGGAATTTGGTCCAGGGTGCTCACCATTTTCGGGTGTAGACACTGCATCTCCAGATCGGTGTCGCTGCTGCCCTTTGGCTTCTATCTAGGGCTCCTCCTGGGTTTCCTGGAGGAGAAGCCATCCTCATCCACTGCCCACCCCCCACCCCAAGCTTCTGTGTCCTTTCACTTTCTTGACTCCTGCCAAAATTCCTGGCTCCCTAAGCCAGGTAAGAAAGCGGTTTAGTTCGACCCAACCTGGCAACTTCTCAGAACCTCCCCTGCCTCTGGCACATTCCTTGTGTTTGGGCAGAACCCAGAAAGCTAGAGAATTCTTCTCCCTCCTTAGCGTGGGTCCCCGTGTTGGCATGCCAACAGTCCCAAATATTTAAAGCAATCATGAAAATGAGCTCAGAGTCCCATGCCAGAGCCTTGAAAGGAATTAGGCTAAAAACAGGACAAAGGAAGAGGTGAGGCCAAACGGAAGACGCCATGAAAGGCACTGCCCAGCCTGCCCGGGGCCCAGCGCCCTACTCACTGGCTTCATTCATCTGCAGCCAGGCCCTGTACTGAGCACCAGCGATGCAAAGTTAAATGCATCATCATCCCTACCCTCGAGGAGCAACAAGTTCAGCCAGGGAAGCTATACAAACAGACAATCAGCTACGGAGTGGTAAGTAGGGGCAAGAGATCACCAAAGGCACAATGGAGCCACCAAGGAAGGGGGCATCATCTCTGCCAGGGAGGTCAGCAAGGCACCTCCTAGAGCATTGGCCCAGGCCTGCCTTAGGACAGGCGTTCTCCAGGGGACAAGGCAGAAGATGTGCTTCCAGGCAGAGGGGAAACGGCAAATGCCAACGCGCTGGAGCCTGAGACAGGGTGGAGGAGAGGGAGAAAGGGCTCATGCATAACTGCTTTGTAAACTGTAAAAACATTATATGGGCATGTTTATGCACATATAATGCACAGGACAGAGAACAAAATTAGCCTTACGATTTAATATTTTTTAAAATGTTGACAGGGATTGATATATATACACTAATATGTGTAAAATGGGTAACTAATAAGAACCTGCTGTATAAAAAAATAAATAAAATTAAATTTAAAAAAATAAATAAATAAAATGTTGACAGAGATGTACACTTGGCTGCACATAGACAGAAAGAAAGTCTTGAGCAGAAAGCCTTTATCAGAAGGGCCTTGGAGTGCAAGCCAAGCATTGTGCATGTGTAGGGAGAGTGGCAGGGCTGCGTGTCCACAGAGCAGCACCTTTCCTGTGATGAATCCAGGGAGACTGATCCCCTGCTGGGGGGGAGGTGGGATTTCCCAGGTCACTTGTGTGATGGAAGAGAGTCAGCTTGGCAAACTGGGAGAGCTGGCAGGCCTCCAGGCCCCTGGCACTGTGCAGGGAAGGTGCCAAGGTCAAAAGCAGATGCCTGAGTGAGCTGTGATTAAGGGAGCTCCAGAAGGAGATGGGAGGGGTGGGGCAGGCCCAGCGCCTCCCTCCTGCCAGGCTGCTTCCAAGTCCTCACAGCAGGTGTGGGGAGTAGCTTTGATCTGAATCTTGGTGTGCTGGGCAGCCATGGGGAGGCCTCTTTTGGAAAGAAATGAGCAAAATGAAAATGACACAAGTGATATGATCGTCAGGTGCTGTAAAAAAGGACAGTTATGACCAAGACATCTGCTAATAACACTGGTGCTGTTAGCATCATCATCTTTATTTATTTAAATGGTTCTAACGGTTACTAAGCACCTACTATAATGCACGCTATGTTAAGCCTTAGAGCCGTCTTCACAACGACTTCAAGATAATCCCATTTTACAAAGGAGGACATATCTCCTCGGAAGCCTAAATGAAGGTCCAGGATGCCCTGAAACCGGGCAGCGTGCATTTAAAAAGTGTTAAGTGTTGGAGGTTGACTTGTGTCCTACCTCCCAAATTCATATGTTGAATTCCTAACCCCTAGTACCTCAGAATGTGGCTATATTTGGAGATGCGGTCTTTAAAGAAGTAATTGAGTTAAAATGAGATCATTAAGGTGGGCCCTAATCCAATATGACTGGTGCCTGATAAGAAGAGGAGATTAGGCCACAGACAGGTACAAAGGGAAAACCATCTGAAGACACAGGGAGCAGATGGCCGTCTACAAGCCCAAGAGAAAGGCCTCAGAAAAAACCAAACCTGTCAACACTTCGTTCCTGGACTACCAGCCTCCAGAATTGTAAGATACTAAATTTCTGTTCTTTAAGCCACCCAGGCAGTCCAAGCAGACTAAAACAGGGAGCAGGGGCCCAGGAATACCTTAAAGGAACAAGGCAGATCAAGAATGCAGGGAGCATGTGGTGCCCATGAAGGGGAACCGACCACCACAAGCCTTTGCCTTGCCCTTGGCTATAGGGAACCTAAGGACATCTCAGCATCCTCAGCTGAGCGCTGAGGCTTTGCAGTTGTGCAGCAACAGTGCCACTGATGGGTGTCTTCCTTGACAAGATCAGGGCTTGAAATCAATGGGATGAAAACTGAAGTTTAAAGAGATTAAAACACTAGCTCTAAAACAAAGCAAAGACATCATAATCTTTCCTTTATATACCTTTATACACCAGACCTCCAGGAGAGGTGAGGTCAAGGGGGCTGAACAATATTTCTACTTGCTTGAGAAGCAAAACTGGTGCCACAGCGGAATTCACATTCTCACCTGAAACAGACCAGAGCCCAGAGGATGGACCCTCATGAGAAACACCACTAGGATTGGTCAGTAACTAGGTCAGCAGTCACTGTGTCTGGGTTCTTGAATTCTTCGAAGCAAATTAATCATTAAAAGGAAGAGACTTCCCTGGTGGCGCAGTGGTTGAGAGTCCGCCTGCCGATGCAGGGGACATGGGTTCGTGCCCTGGTCCGGGAAGATCCCACATGCCGCAGAGCTGCTAGGCCCGTGAGCCATGGCGGCTGAGCCTGCGCGTCCGGAGCCTGTGCTCCGCAACGGGAGACGCCACAACAGTGAGAGGCCCGCGTACCGCAAAAAAAAAAAAAAAAAAAAAGGAAGAGACGATAATGTAGTGTTGAAGTTTGGTTAAACTAAATTTGGTCTAGTCAGAGAGTGGAGTGGGGAAGAGGGTTTCAGGAATTCAATCAGCCCCCGATGCAGCTGTTGTAAAGACCCAAATTGCCCTGGAATCTGCAGTCAATATGGAAATTACCAGAAGGAATGGGGGATCCAGGTTATAGGGTGGGGAAGATGGAGATGGAGGAGTCAGGGAGAGGCATCTGAAACTTTTAAGAAAGCTGGATTTCTAGGCTTCCCTGGTGGCGCAGTGGTTGAGAGTCTGCCTGCTGATGCAGGGGACACGGGTTCGTGCCCCGGTCCGGGAAGATCTCGGGAAGATCCCACATGCCACGGAGCGGCTGGGCCCATGAGCCATGGCTGCTGAGCCTGTGCGTCCGGAGCCTGTGCTCCGCAACGGGAGAGGCCACAACAGTGAGAGGTCTGCGTACCGCAAAAAAGAAAAAGAAAAGAAAGCTGGATTTCTGTGTTGAGAATAGACTTTATTTATTTATTTTTTTTTTGGCCAAGCCACGAGGCATGCAGTATCTTAGTTCCCTGACCAGGGATTAAACCCGTGCCCCCTGCAGTGGAAGCATGGAGTCCTAACCACTGGACCGCCAGGGAAGTCCCGAGAGTAGACTTTAAAGTAGGTACAGGCTACTTGCACAAGGAGAAGGCTAGCCAAAGAAACTAGGAGGAGGTACTTTGCCAACTGGGCTCTGAAGGAAGAAGGATCTGGAGCTTAAAGGACAGAGGAAGGTGCTTTTTCCCTTGAGAATGTGAGAGAGAAACTCAAGAAGTTTCAGCGGCAGGAAGTCCTCAATGAAGCGATTAAAACTGGAAGGGGAGCCTTGGGCAGCAACTGGGAGGGGTGTGTGTGTGTGTGTGTGTGTGTGTGTGTCCCGGGACTTTTTTTTTTTGCAGTGCCACACTGCATGCGGGACCTTAGTTTGCCGACCAGGGATCAAACCCGAGCACCCTGCAGTGGAAGCGTGGAGTCCTAACCACTGGACTGCCAGGGATTTCCCTGTGTCCTGGGACTTTAACGGGGAGGATCACTTGGTCAGACATCTTTGGTGAGAAGTGGCGCTAACTAACAGAGCCAGAGCTGACAGTAGTGGGGTGTGGAGTGAGCCAGGAGAATTCAGCAGGCGCCTTCCTGGGCAAAGGGGGAGCGGGGAGAAAGGGTCGTAAAAGAGGCCTGCTGGATTTTCAATCAGACCTGGAGTGTCAAGTTGCAGCTCAAGTGATATCCAAATGTCTCGTATTTCTATTTGATCATTTCCACACTTGACTTCCAGCAAGCAGAGCTCACCATCTGCACAATGTCAGGCCAAAGAAAGAAAACCCGAGAGGAAATTGCACTCCAGCGCAGCATAATCGGCCCGATACGCCTGGGATATTAGCTGACACATGTGTGTCTTCACTTATCTAAGTATTAACATCTTGACTGCTTCGAAGCAGGACGTTTCCCATTTGGTCTGGCCGAGAGGCAGCTCCAAAATGAGCCGTGAAGTGGCAGCTTTCCGGTCGCGCTGAACTCCTCTCCCCGGCTCCTAAATCATATTTCTCCCCAGTCACTGCAGATGATTCTCATGTGTTGACAGGTTATACGTTTCAAGACAAGACACCAGCAGGAGTCCGGGTCTGAGCAAGAACCAAACAGTGCAGCAGGGAGGCAACGTGAGATGGATGCTAAGTGACAGGGGCAGGAGGGGACCTGCCCGCTCTTCCCAGCCGGCTCTCTTCTTGGCCCTGCTGACGTGTCCTCTGCAGCCCATGGGCACAGTGGCCCATCTCAAACAAGTCACGTAAACTCGTCAAACCTTAGTTTCTTCCTACGAAAAGCAGGCTCAGCAATGCCTACCTTGTAGGGCAGTAGGAGAAGCTCCAAACACAGCACCTGGCACACAATATCCACAACATCAAGAAATGCTTCGCAAATAATACTAATAGTGAACGCTCGGGACTTCCCTGGCAGTCCAGTAGTTAGGGCTCCTCGCTTCCACGGAAGGGGGCGAGGGTTCGATCCCTGGTCGGGGAACTAAGATCCCGCAAGCCAAATGGCGCGGCCAAAATAAAAACTAACCGTGAACGCTTATATCATGCTTACTACATGCCAGGAATGGTCTTCATTTATATGTCTGATTTAATCCTCCACAACCCTGGAAGGCAAATTCCATTATTATCTCCACTTTACAGAGGAGAACGGTAAGGCACAGAGGGGTTCTGTAACTTGTGCATGGTCACAGGGCTGGTAGATCTGGGGTTCAAAGTCAGGCAGTCTGGCTCCAGAGGCTAGGTGTGAAGAGATAAACGAGTGAATTAACCAGCTGGTGTATTGGTGTACAGATGGACAAAGAACGTGGATCCCCAAGGACTTCAGGAAGCGGCAGGTTATCTAAGCAGCACATTGATGACTTGCAGTCTGGAAGGTCCCATCCCAGCCCCATGGCGCTTAGGAATGCCGGTTAATCATCTAATGTTGCTGTGTAGTGGCCTCACCGACTCCAAGCTAGAGGTGAAGGCTATCTCCCTTACTGAGGCAGGGATAGTACATGCTATAATCTGGAAAGTTAGAACTGGCAAGGACCCAGAGATCCTTTCCAGTTCTAATTGGACATTTGAGGGAACTCAAGAGACAGGAAGTGACGGGCCCAGGGTCACGCAGTACCTGCTGAGACAGGACCCGCATCCATGCCCAGTGCTGTTTTCACTACACCATATGGCCTCTTCTTCATGCCAGGAAAGTCCTATCTGACTACCTGGTCTTTTGTTGCAAAAACTCCTATACATCCTGGCTCCTCCCTCACCTCTTCAGAGCAGTTTCTCAGCATTATCTGAGATGCTGTGTTCCGGGCTTGAAGTCCTCAGAATGTCTGCCGAATGAAACATAACTCAAATTTTAGGTTGTGCGGTTTTTTTTCAGTCGACATGAGCGATCCCCCACTCTCCATTTCTACCCAGAACTTCTGAAGCTTATTTAGAATGGCAGTCAGCACAGGCTCTTTACAAAAGCTGTAACCCCTGCTTCTGGTTCCAATGAACTCATCCTGCTTGTGTCCAGTTCACTCCGACTGAATGCGTGCTCACTGAGCACCGATTTTGTGCGGGGCTCAGGGTGCAGCAGGAGCGGAAAGATGAGCTTGGCCCAGTTCCTGCCATTAAGATGGGTATCTCTTTAGGAGGGAGATAAGATGTAAACCCAAACAACCATAAATCAAAACAGCCTGTGGAATAAACCTTCCAGGGAGGCAACCCTCTTTCCCATTTACTGAGTGCCAGGACCTCTGCTACATGCTTTCTGTACATATGTTAATCTCATTTCTATAACCCCACAGGAGGGGATTACTTCCCCATTTGATAAATGGAAAATGGAGTCAGAGAGACTGTTAAGGTACTTGCCAAACGTCGCACCCTGATGAGCTGAGGATGGAGAATCACACCCAGGTCTGGCTGATGTGGGAGCGAGAACTTGACCCACTGCCCTCAAGTGGCTCAAGCCCAGAAAGTCCACTCTGGCTGTGCCAGTTGGGGAACAGCAAGTGGCCCATTTGGCCGAGGAGGGTGCATACCAGTGTCCGGTTCGCTCTGTGCGTCCGTGCAGCTTCCTGAGCCTTCAGGCAGAGGAGAGGCAAAGCCTGATGATGTCACCAGACTTACATAAATAGAAACTTCTTGCAACAAAAGAAGACCTTTCCATTGTGAAACAATCTGCCATGTATTCATGTGTTCAACTCTTCTTCAAAAAAGCTTGCTTTTTTTGTCTGTCATTGCTCTTCCGTCTTTCAGATAGGACTTTCCTGGCATGAAGAAGAGGCCATATGGTGTAGTGAAAACAGCACTGGGCATGGATGCGGGTCCTGTCTCAGCAGGTACTGCGTGACCCTGGGCCCGTCACTTCCTGTCTCTTGAGTTCCCTCAAATGTCCAATGAGAACTGGAAAGGATCTCTGGGTCCTTGCCAGTTCTAACCTTCCAGATTATAGCATGTACTATCCCTGCCTCAGTAAGGGAGATAGCCTTCACCTCTAGCTTGGAGTCGGTGAGGCCACTACACAGCAACATTAGATGATTAACCGGCATTCCTAAGCGCCATGGGGCTGGGATGGGACCTTCCAGACTGCAAGTCATCTCAATGCTTTCTGCTATGATGAGGAATCCATTTCTTTCGCTGAGACCCGCCCCCCCGGGAGACGCAGCACCAAAATAAAACATAGGTATGGGGGCTTCCCTGGTGGCGCAGTGGTTGAGAGTCCGCCTGCCGATGCAGGGGACGCGGGTTCGTGCCCCGGTCTGGGAAGATCCCACATGCCGTGGAGCGGCTGGGCCCGTGAGCCATGGCCGCTGAGCCTGTGCGTCCGGAGCCTGTGCTCCGCAACGGGAGAGGCCACAACAGTGAGAGGCCCACGTACCACAAAAAAAAAAAAAAAAAAAAAAGATTACTGTTAATCAAAGAAAACCAGACATCTCAAGTTAATGAATTTAGCGCTTTTCTATGTATGGGAAGATACAAAGTCTGGGCTCATCGAAATCATTCCTTTGATATGCACCTCAGGTACCTGGGGCCACTATTCTGCACTCTCTCATCCTGAGTCTCCTCAGGGTGAACTGGCAGGGGAGGCTGCAGCATCCTCTTTCCCTCCTGAGTTCCCTCAGGGCTCACCGTCAGGGCAGCTGTAATGTGGTGGTTTGATGGCTGCAACATCCTTTGTTTACCGATACGGCAGGCGACATTTTAGTTCACACTCACAACTCTCATGACTAGTTTTCTTATGAGTGATAAACACAATAATGGTAACCTCCACCTACAGAGGACTTCAAATAGTCCGCATCAAGTTCTTCACACCCTCTACCTCATGTCATGCTCACTGAGCTAGGCATCATTATCCCTATTTGAGGGAAAGGAAACTGAGGCTCCAAGAGATGACATCATCTGCCAAAGGTCCGATGGCAAGTGTACATCTGAGCCGGGGTTTGACCCCAGGACTGTCTGACTCCCAAGTCCATGGTCTAAGCTCAGGGGCTGAAAAAGCCCCTCCCACTGTCTGGCCCTGTGCCTGTTTCTATATGGCCATCAAGCAAAGAAGCGTTTCTACACTTTTAAATAGTTGGGAAAAAAATCAAAAGGAGACGTATTTTTGACACATGAAAATTATATGATTCCAATTTCTGTGTCCATAAATAAAACTTTATTAGAACGCAGCTACATCATTTCATGTATGTACTGTCTGGCTGCTTTTGTGCTATAGCGGCAGTGTTGGAGTATTTTCAGGCGAGAGCATGTGTCCTTTAAAGGTTAACTATCTACTACCTGACTCTTTACGGAAAGAGTTTGCTGACCCCTGCTCAATGCCATGCTACCTCTTAAAGATAAACTTCCTGCAAAGAAAACATCCCTTCCCACAAAAGTACCGTTATAGAAAGGGCACCCGCTCCTGCAGCTATCAACACTGCAGCTATCAACATTGGTCCTAGATTCTGCCTTTCCCTATGCCAAGCCAGCTCTGGGTTCTCACAGCTATCACCAGCTCCCGGTGCAATTCGAAAGGCAGAGCTGGGGGCAGCGTCTGGACTCTGCCAGGCAGGGACAGGCCGGAGCAAGCCTGGAAGAAGTGGGAAAGGGATTTAGACACAGAAGTCAGCCCGACTTCTTTAATACCTTCGCCCCCTTGATTCGCGGTTTCCTGCCACATCTTGTTCAGCTGTGAACGTGCCCAGGCGCCAAGCAGGGACAGGCGGGCCAGAACTGATGAAAGCATAGGGGCCCCGTGCCTCACAACGTTTCAGCTGGCTCCCACCCTGGAGGAGGATAGAGGCCCAGCTCGGAGGCGCCTCTCTGGGGAGCCTCAGCCTATTCCGTGAGATGAGAGCTTGGCCTGACTGCTCTATCCCCAACCTGACCCACGCATCTGCGAAAAGCAGGCCTCTCCTTCGCGCTGCATAACCGCTCTGGGGGAGTCTGTAACACCCTCTGCCCTTCCATTGCCCCCCTGGGGGGTGAGTTCCAAAGAGCAGATTTTGCTCTCTGTGGCACTCCTTCGTTCAATGGGACATTTGAGCACCAGCTACGTCCACCTCTGTAGAGATATGAAGGGAGTAAACGTAACGGAGGAGATTTCTGTTTGCTTCAGGACACGGATGCACCAGATGGAGAAGCTACAGAACAATCCGGGCAAATTCAGACCCCTGTACCAATGCTGAGCGCCAGCTGTATATCTGGCACGCTCCGAGTGCCTTCACATCCATGCTTTCACTTAAGCCGCAAAACATTCCTGTGGCCCAGGCATCCTCACACCCATTTTACAGATAAGGAAAATGAGAATCTCAGAGTTTGCCTGATCAGATGGCTGTTAAGAGGTGAAGCTAGGCTTTCCATGCAGGTCTCACTGGTTCTAAAACATGTGCATCTTTGAAAAACGGGGCTACCTCCACGGCATGCAGCTGGGTGCCTGAGTGGGTGCAGCATGGCGAAGGAAAAAAGTCTTTTTTTTCTTTTTGGTCACGCGGTTTGTGGGATCTTAGTTCCCTGACCAGGGATTGAACCCGGGCCTCCTGCAGTGAGGACGCCGAGTCCTAACCACAGGACCACCAGGGAATTTTGAGAAAAAAAAAAGTCTTAATTGAACCCTTATATAGCAGCTGAAAGAGCACTGGACCAGCAATCAAAAATTCTTCTAGACCCAGCTCTGCCTTTTAATGAGCGATATGCCCCTGGGTGAGATTTTTTTTTTTTTTTCATCCTTGGGTGTCGGGGATGAGTGAAACTACAGTGGAGAAGCTGGACCAAGTGATCTCAAAGCACTACCCACCTTCATTGCTTCTCTCTGTACCTGCTTCACAGGTGCTGCACTTCGGCACAGGATTCATCATTTAGCTCTGGCCGTGAGTCACAAGGCTCAACCCTAGTGCCTGTATCAAAACCTTAAAAAGACAGAGAAGCCCTCAAAAAACTCAGATAGTTGAGCTATATGGGCTCATTTGGCAATGAGAAGGGAGTGGAAACGGTGTGATGGGGGCAGGGCAGGGGGCAGAATTGTAACCGTATGTCTTTTTCTATTGCCTTTGAATTTTCCCTCCCTCCCCCCAACCTTTTAACTTTTTTTGTTTGTTTTTTTTTAATTTTTGGCTGTGTTGGGTCTTCATTTCTGTGCGAGGGCTTTCTCTAGTTGCAGCGAGCGGGGGCCACTCTTCATCGCGGTGCGCGGGCCTCTCACTTGTCGCGGCCTCTCTTGTTGCGGAGCACAGGCTCCAGACGCGCAGGCTCAGTAGCGTGGCTCACGGGCCTAGTTGCTCTGCGGCATGTGGGATCTTCCCAGACCAGGGCTCGAACCCGTGTCCCCTGCATTGGCAGGCAGATTCTCAACCACTGCACCACCAGGGAAGCCCCTTTTAACTTTTTGAATCATGTAAAGGTAGTACTCATTCAAAAAATAAATTGAAAAATGAACAAAAGGAGTTGATTTACAGAAAATGATTAACTCAAATACTATCGAGGTGAAATGTGGATATGACAGCAGTCATGAAGGTCCTGTGCAAACGACTGGCACAGAGAAGCTCTGCCCCACTCTGTCAGCAGCCTGCCAATTGTGCCTTGGTCTGCTTCCTAGTAACTGACTGATTGATTATTGATCACCCTTTAAATCTTACGGGCTGAACATAAAGTGGTAAGAGAAGAAAAAACACAGCAAGACAATTCACAGATTTTTAGACGGAGAAGCAGCTGAGAGACCTTCTAACTCAGCGCCCTCACCAAACAAAAAGTGTTGGGGATGGAAGGCTCAAGGCTTGTCAAGGCTCGTTGGCAGGACTAAGACGTCCCTAAGCCCTGGGCCCTTGTTCTTCTGGAGGCTCTATCTCCCAGCAAGCATGTCTAAATGCACCTGCATTGAATAAATGTTGTTCGTATAATCTCTAAAGCGTAATTCTAATTTTGCTTTTGAAGTGGTTTGACTCTTTTATTTTTTTATTCTTTTTTAAAATTTTTATTATTTATTTTTGGCTGCATTGGGTCTTCGTTACTGCACGCGGGCTTTCTCTAGTTGCAGCAAGCGGGGGCTACTCTTCGTTGCAGAGCGTGGGCTTCTCATTGCGGTGGCTTCTCTTGTTGCAGAGCACAGGCTCTAGGCGCACGGGCTTCAGTAGTTGTGGCACGCGGGCTCAGTAGCTGTGGCTCGTGGGCTTCATTGCTCCGCGGCATGTGGGATCTTCCAGGACCAGGGCTCGAAGCTGTGTCCCCCGCATTGGCAGGCGGATTCTTAACCACTGCGCCACCAGGGAAGCCATGGTTTGACTCTTAGTAATGTAAAATTTATGATTGCTTATGATTCCTGAGCATTTGAATAATTGTGTTCCCTGGGATTCCGGCAAAAAACTAAAACCTCAATAAAAGTTGTTTTCCTAGGAACATTCTAAATCTAAATTTCATACTTAATGAAGGTGACATAAGGAGAAGTTTTAATTAAACGTATATTAACTTTGATCTTGCAATTTCCTTTGGTATCATCTTTGTTCATGACTTAGAAGTTTCCTAATGCCTGCAAAGCTCCTAAGTAACAGGCACTGTGAACTGGTGGCAGCAGAGGTAGGAACCCACTCCCACTACCTCCCAAACCACTGTACCCTCTGAGAACACCAGTCCTTCAAAGGGAGAACTCCCACCACTGGCACTGACAAACAGAGCCCGTCTCCTACCCACTCCCACCTACACGGATGCTGCTAATAGTGGAGGTGATGGGAGCCCAGGGGGTCTATCCCCCCGCCCCATTCCTGAAATAACCTGCTGTGGAAGGGGCTGTCCCTCCCTCTTTCAGCACCTCCCTCCCATCAGCCCTTCCGGCAACTCCATAAATCATCAAGGCTCTGCACAAAATTCTCTTACAAGGTTTCCCAGAAAGAATCACTATTAAGTAAAAAAAAAAAAAAAAAGGGAAGGGTGGTGCTTCTTAGAGGTTGACCCAGGCATGAGGAGAAAGAAACCAAGAATGTAAGTTGGGGACTGCAAGCTGATGCCTACCAGGTTTTGTTTTCAATAACAGAGTTCTCAGGCTGCCTCTTTTTCATTTCCATTTGAAGTTGGAGGGGTGGGGAAGGGGGAGAGCTTTGGAGTGGGGTTTGGTGCTGAGAATATACATACAAATGAAGATGAGTCAAGGCTGGAAGCATCCAGATGACCAGGATGAAAAGCTCCCCGGGCATAGAGTCACAACTTCTGTTCTCTTTAGGGACCCAAGAGATGACTGCAGGGCAACACAAAGAGTCTGAATGTGTCTGTTTTTTTTGTTTGTTTGTTTTTGTTTTTGCGGTACGGTCCTCTCACTGTTGTGGCCTCTCCCATTGCGGAGCACAGGCTCCAGACGCGTAGGCTCAGCGGCCATGGCTCACGGGCCCAGCCGCTCTGCGGCATGCGGGATCCTCCCGGACCGGGGCACGAACCCGTGTCCCCTGCATTGGCAGGCAGACTCTCAACCACTGCACCACCAGGGAAGCCCTGAATCTGTCTGTTTTAACAGGATGTGGCAGCCCAGGGACTGCTATGTAACTGCCCCTACTCCTATACCTCAAAAAGCACACAGGAGACAGAGGCACCCAATTAGATATGCATTTATTGTCCTTGGTATGTACAAGTGTCAATGCATTATTCATCACCCGCATCTTTTATCCACTTAATTAAATCCTGTACTTGCTCAGTGCTTAGCCTGCGTCCCTCCAACACAGGCCCCGTGAGGTCCCAGGTCTTAGCTTAGTCCATGCAAATATAATAACATTAACAGCTAAAACTCATGGGCTTTTTTCTTGTGCCAGGTATTTTGCTAAGCACTCCATTCATATCTCATTTAAATCTCAGAGTACCACACTGAGATAGGGATCGTCATTATCTCTATTTTACAGGTGGGAAAACTGAGGTTTGGAGAAATTAAATATCTTCCAAGAGCCAATTAGCTAGGGTCAGAAAAACCCAGGTAGTCTGGCTCAAGCCACTCTTTGAACCAGTCCCCTTCACGGCCTTATTAACTGACTTCTGACTGTTATTTCAGGTTTGCTGGTGACCTGTGCTCATGCTCACTACAGGCTAAGACTAAAAACCCTCTACTGGGGTTTCCCTCATGGCGCAGTGGTTGAGAGTCCGCCTGCCAATGCAGGAGACACGGGTTCGAGCCCTGGTCTGGGAAGATCCCACATGCCACGGAGCAACTAAGCCCGTGCGCCACGACTACTGAGCCTGTGCCCTAGAGCCTTCAAGCCACAGCTACTGCAGCCCACGCACCTAGAGCCCGTGCTCCGCAACAACAGAAGCCACCACAATGAGAACCCGCACACAGCAACGAAGACCCAACGCAGCCATAAATAAGTAAACAAATAAATAATAAAATTGTAAAGAAAACCTCTACTGGCCTCAGAGTGGTCACTCCTAAAGCACCTGTTCTCAGGGGCTCCGTGTCTCTGCTCTAACTCCACCTCACTCCCCCACGGCACCCTCCCACCATGCAGCGGGCACTAGCTTAGCTTTGCACACCCTCTCTCCTTTGAGCCTCACAGCCCCCCTATGAGGTGGGCAGGGCAGGCCTTTTATCCCCACGCAACACAGGGAACTGGGCATAACAGGGATGGAAAGACTTGTCAAAGGGCACTGCAAGCATTTGCTACAGTTGGAATTCTAGCCCAGTTTTCTAGAGCCAAAGCCACCTCCTATTGCTGGTACTACATCTCAAGGTCATGATGAAGAAGGGAAGGAGACTCTCTAGGGTCCTTGGGTCTATGGCTTGTCCTCCTCTCACCGGAGGTCAGAAAATAGCTCTCTGGGATTCTCCAGAATGACTGACAACGGTGATTCCTTCCCAGTTAAGACTCTCCCCTTAATTATCTGTTCCTTCGGGTTATGCAGTTCCCCAAACTGGTCTTATGCTCAAAGCACAAATGTGCCCCAGGGGAGAGTAACACAGTAGCTTCCTAATTCTTTCATGTTGAGAGAGTTCACAATCCCTTTGCGACAGAAAGGAGCCCACCGAGCTAAAAGTGAGGCAAGGTGACGGGTAAGGGAGACAGCAGAAGGGAGGTGGGGCCCATAAGTCATAGAAAACTCCTTTAGAGTTTTGCCAAAGTTGGTCCAGCACACTGCAGACAGACTGCTGAGTTCAGGGACTGGGAGAAGGAGGCCTCTGTCCTCTCTTTGATCTTCTCTTCTGCTCTCTCTCCCTCACACTCATACTTGTTGATCTGGTGGTGTTAAAGCATGCCAGGATTCAAGAGGGGGTTCAGGTGATCGGGGTGGGGTTCACGGGGCTTTCTTGAAGGAAAGTCAGAGGCAGTCTGGTTGTTCATGAGGCAAACTATTCACCAGGGTCTTTAGAGTCAAAGGAATAATCCCAAAGACTAAATTCTCAAAGAAGTTCATTTTTCAGCACAGCTAACTTACCAGTTACCTTATGTGACCTTGGACAGATGGCCTATCCTCTCCAAACTCAGTTTCCTCAACTGCAAAATGAGGCTAGAAGAGACCGACCTCCTCAGGATTGGGTGAAGATCAAATGAGATAATCTAAGTTCTTTGTCAACTCTAAGCCAACAGAGAGATGTCATTATTCCTCATTCACTAATCACCTTTACCCCTAATTGGCTATTGTACACAAAGTGAGTACCAGAATCTGCCATTAAATTGTTTTATTGGAAGAGATAAAAAGGCAACACAAACTGAAAAAAAGGTTAGCAGAAGAGAGCAGACAGTCCTGGACTGAAGTCAGCAGCAGCCTTGACGAGGAAATGCCAAGTTCTCTAACCTTTGCACCACACCTCAAAGGGCATTGGCCCCTGACTCACAGGTAACACAAATATTTTTTACTCCAATGTATTTCTTCATTCAATACACTCATCCCACTTTCCCTGGGTCCTCTCCACATTTATCAATATTATGACTGCCTTGTAAATAGTAACCTGAGTGTGATAAAAATATCACAGTCACTTATTTAAAACGCCAGCTTCTGGGTTCCATACCTAGAGACTCTGGGGTGAGCCTCACAATGGGTGACCCCAGACCCATTCTTTCAGACCCTCTGCATCGGTTTAGTTAAGTCCCAAAGGGCACAGACTTGTCATTTAACTACCCAGAATATCGTCAGTGCCCAACACTCAGAAATGATGCTTGCTAATAAACAAGAAACACCAGGAAGTCTGAACACTTGCTTCTTAAAAGATGTAACACTTTGTCCCCAGTATCATTTCACAACTTCAACCAGTTGCATAATTCCCACCCCTCCTTAAGAATGAAATTCCAGCCACGTCAGTTTTCCTGTAGTGAACTTTTCTGACACCCCCAGCCTGGATTAAGTGGCCCTCCGTTGTGGTTCCACAGCTCCCAGACCAGACCAGCACTTACCTTATATTCTAGTTGTCAACTTAACTGTTAATCTTCCCCCCACTAGCAAAAAGTCTGCCCCCTTCCCTGAGGACAAGTGCTGTGTCCCCTTCTCTCTTGTGTGTCCACAATCTAGACTGGTGATCGGCACTAAATCAGCAGTCGTTAACGAAATGAACCACAAAGGGTATGGAATGGGATGGGACAGGTGATATAAACACTTTGGAATGGAAGAGGGCTGAGAACCCTCTGTGATGTCCTAGTAGCTGTGCTTTGAACATCCTGCAGGAAGCCACAAGAGGAATGGAGGGGCCGCCCCAGGCCACAGAGGAGGATGTGCCTCCCCTGGGCGCAGGGTCTGCTCCAGTTACTTTCCTCTCTGAAGTTGCTGCCTTGCTGTGTGAGAAATGTGCCACCAAAGCAGAAAGCCTGCCTGCTCTTGCCGGCAGCCTTTTACATAGAGATGGAGATCGCGTACTGGAGAAGTGGTAGGCAGGGCGGGGGCTTCCTCTGGGGGAGGCCAGGATGAGGAGGTGTGGCCTCATTGTGTGGCTCTGGACTCGGGTTTGCAGCCCCAGGTCACAGGGAATTTTGTTCATTTTATCCTACTAATCCTCACAACAGGCACACCTCAGCCCCCTAAGAAAGGAGCAAGGCATAAGAATTTCCCCTAGTGGAAGCCCAACTCCTTTCGTAGAATGACATTGGAGGAACACACACAGATTTCCCATATCTTGAGCCCAGTGAGACCCTGCAAGGGACCTGCGTCCATCTCCCTTCTTCTGTTAGGCAGAAAGGCTGTTTTGAGAAGACACTTTCATTCTGTCTTGATGACCTGGCTCTAGAGATTGAAAAGAGCTCGAGTCCAACTGGCGTGAAAAGAAACTGGTTCCTTCAGAAGAGCAGAAATGCCAAACTGAGGGCCTCCAGAGTCTCTCAGCCAGAGGGCAGTAATGAAGCTCTCACCCATCAATCTGTCCCCAGAACAATCCTGACCTCCTTCCAAGGCTCTTGCAGATTCAATCCTGGGGTCTTGTCATGGAAAGAGCCCAGAAGTAGACTCCTGGCTCTGTCATTATCTAGTTGTACGACTGGGCAAGCCACTTCACTTCTCTGGATCTGCACCTCCTTCTCTGTGAACGATGGATTTGGATGAGACAACCTCTAAGTATGCTCCCAGCAGTATGATTCCAGGATGCCATGGGGTCTGTGGTTCTGGGACCATATTGGCATAACTGTCTTGCCTGACCATTAGCAAGAATGGCATCATTGGTTTACCTCCTCCCATCCACTCCACCCTCCCTAAGTGTTAGTGGAAGACTGGTGTCTCTTAACTTCTGTCCCTCTACCTACCTTCCAGCCACATCTAACTCTCCTCCTGTCCCCACTACCAGTGTGTACAACCTGTGGAGGGGAAGTACAGATGGATGCCGCCAAAGGTCATCAGCCACTTTGTTTTGACCCTCAGCAGCTCTGGCAAAGGACACGGCAGAATTGCTGTTGGGGTGTTTATGAGGATTTCACTCACCTGCCTTCTCATCTTCCGTTAGCTGACTGAGTTCACAGAGATTTGGTTCCATTTTGGCATCCCTAAGAGGAGAGTTGAAGCATGAGAGGGACAAGATGGATTTTTTTTAGGGCCCTCAGCAATATGATGTGAGTAAGCCCTCATGTTTTTCAACGAGAAAGAGTTCTACCAACGGCTGATGGTCAATGACATCAGCAAATCAACCCCCTGCTCAGGCTCCTCTGATCACAACTCCAGTGCCCCCCATTCAGATGCTCTTCACCATGCCTTCCTTTGGGCAACTAAATTCTTACTCCCTCCCCTGCAGGGGAGTGTCCTGCAGTACTCCCCCCTACCCCCAGCTGATCTGGGCCCTAACTCATTGGTGCTGACTCAAAGAAAAGCAGACCCCTCAGGCGGCCGGAGGGTGGACCTGGGCCAGAGCCTGCAGGAGTGGGCAGGAGGGCAAGCAGAGGCGGGAAACCCATCAATCAGCCTGTCACCAAGTCTTTGCCGATCCCCTCCCCCACTCCCTACCGGGACTTGGTCCCATGCCGAGCTGCACAGTGGGGTCCCAGAGAAGGAAGGGGAGAAGACAGGAGCCTTTATTTTGTAGCAGCTAAAGATGTAAAGATGGAGCTCATTCTTTTTGGGGGTCCATCCCCAAGTGTGCTAACCCACCGTCACTCACAGGAGGAAGGTCTGAGTACTGCCAGTAAAGGCTGCCACGGTGGAGTTTAGGGAAAGGGGCAGCCAGGGTAGAGTTTTGAATCAGTATTTGCGAAGTTTTAGACATAAGAGTGAGATAATGTCAGTTGTTTATAAGAAAGAGAGGAGGCAAATGGAAATTATGAGCAGAGTTTAACGCCCTCAAATCGACACCCTTGGTGCCACCATTGCCACCGCCCCCCCCCCTTTTCTCTCCTACAGGCTTGCTGGGTATGGGGTAACTCCTCTGAGTTAAAGCACTGTGTTTTTAAAATGTCCCTGCTAAAATGAATCAACTATGCTACTCTGAGAATGCCTTTTTAACCCTGTTAGTACCCAGGATTGCATTTGCAGAGAGGGAATACAGGCCCATAAAAGATTCAGGGGCACAGAAAAGTGACTTTGGGATGAGGAGGACAGACTTTAGAACCGCAGAGCCCTAAGCAGTGAAATCGTGACTCAATGACTTAACCTTGTGTAACTGAACTAGGGGCAGTGAGTCAACTCCTTTGAGGCTTAGTTTCCCCATCTAGTGAAGAGGAGTAAAGCAGAAACCCCCACGGGGCCTCGGTCGGAGAGGCACAATACTAGCACTGCATAGGCGCTCTGATACACAGGCACTGAGTAAAGACGAGACTGGGGAGAAATGAGCTCGTGGGCAGGGAGCGCCAGACACAACGGCACTTTCTCGTCCTTCTGAGGCCAGGCTTGACGAGCAAAACGTATCCAGGGCTCCCTCTGCTGTCCTTTCTTTACACCCATCTTCCTGTATCAGATACAAAGTGCCCAGGGTCCTGAGCCTGGGGCGCAGAATGGGCTCGTGCCCTAATTTAATCAGTGGAGTCCTGTTTGCACTTTGTTATCGTTATTTCTTGAAAACTTTCTTTCCTTTCCATTCTGCTGTTCCTTCCCTAATTTTATGCCTTTGTCTCATGCCTAGGTTGGCCCTCCCATCACTAATATCCTTCACAATATATCACTCTCAAAAAACCTGTCTCTTTATCTGTAAAAAGAAAATGTTCTCTGAAGTGGAAGCCAGTAAAATAACAGAGTTAAAGTTCGATAACGGAACTTTTAGGTTCAAAGTTCATCCTTTTTCCACATTATCACCTCTCTCTGAAGTGTGTGACCTTAAACATAACATTTAACTTCCCTAAGCTTTTTCCTCGTCTGTAAAATGGAGGAAACAATTGTACTCATCCCATGAGCCTGGTGTGAGGAGAAAGGGTGACAATGAAGGAGCAAAGGAGAATCGACAACAGAAACAGCACAGTCAATACTTGCTATGGTCCTAAAGCACAGTGCGTTCAAGTAACTGGAGCAAGTTAGGTGCTTACAGTGGAAACAGAACATGAAAACAGATAAGACTGGAAAGGTAAACAGGAGTCAAGTCATGAAGAGCGTTGGAAAATATGGTCCCACAGTCAGCCAGTGCAGGCTGTCGTGAGGATTACATGAGTTTATACGGGTCAAGCCCTTAGAACACAGTCAGGCTCCCCACAAGGCGCATGTGTTAGGTATTCCTGATAAAACCCTCCCGCTGCTAATCACGACTTAAAACAAAAGCAGGGAAATTTGTGAGCAGAACAGCCTTGAGTCGATGAGTTAAGGAATAGCTGCTTGAAGGAGAAAAGACTTAGAAAAAAGAACATCAGGAAAGAGAAGTGAAGACCCACATCAACCCTGTAATACTGGCCTTTGAATTTTAACAAATTACATCATTTCATGTGCATGTGTGCACACTCATGCACACACACTCACACACACACAGCTCCCTCTCAACAGAGAGAAGCCCCTCTCCTACTGGCTCCCTTTCAAGCTACACCTCCACTCAGCAACCTGTTGGCTCTGCCCAGTGGTAGCACCATTAGGGCATCTCCCTGCGTCAGTGTAATCTTTTGACCTACTTCTGGGGGGCCATGCTCCCACTTAGGTTCACCCACTGGTTTGTGTCTTCATTGCTCTAGTTACTCAATTGGAAAGCCCAGTGTTTTTGACAGTGCATTTATTTAATACTTTCCTCCTGAACTGACCTTCTGAAAGGGAAAAAAAAATTCTTGAAGACTCTGAAAATGTGCTTAGAGACCTGAACACCCTAAGTTTGACAAATGCTTGATAAATAAAATCTTATTCAATTAAATGCATTATCACTACAGAAGAGTTTTGTTTTTACAACTGGTAAAAATAGTTTTTAGTATTATTAACAAAATGAAAATACCAAATTAAAATGTTCTCTTCAAACTAGCAAACCCTAGAAAATACACCCAAGCTCATCTTAAATATATATTAGTGGGTTGTTTGTCCCAAAAGACCTGTAATTATTCAATCCTTTGGTCTCTTTCTTTACTTAGTCTGCTTGGTCACATGATGACATTATGGAAATTTAAAAATAACTTAATACTTACTAAACTTTAATTTTACACAAGCGCTTAACCATTTTATATATGCCCTCAAGATGAATCTTCCAAACCTTACACTTCATTGCCAGGCTATGTTCCTTCCTTGTGGTTATATTGTATCACCCCCTAGCGTTATATATGATGCTTGCAGCCAATACATGATGTCAAATCTCTGATTTACTGAAGGAATGAATAATATCTGTAGATAAGTACTTTCTTGATTTATAGATCAGGTTTCCAAAGAATATATGTAAATCCGTTGGGTTCCAAGGCCAAAGTGCACTATATAAATCTTCAAAAACATCTAGAGAACTAGTGACCATACCATGATACCTTACGAAAGTTGTTTTCCAAAGTCACTGCACAAAACATATGGTGAATATAGTGTTATAAGATCAACAATGATTATTCTGTTATCCCCTGCTGACATTTCTAGAGATACATCAATGTTTAATGTCAATCCAGGAAAATGCAGCAGCTGGCTTCAGTAATAGAGAACAAAACCATAGACAAAGAGATGGCTCTAGTTCCACTTAAAAGGTTAATTTCTGGGCTTCCCTGGTGGCGCAGTGGTTGAGAGTCCGCCTGCCGATGCAGGAGACATGGGTTCATGCCTCGGTCCGGGAAGATCCCACATGCCGCGGAAAGACTAGGCCCGTGAGCCATGGCCGCTGAGCCTGTGCGCCCCGCAACGGGAGAGGCCACAACAGTGAGAGGCCCGCATACCACAAAAAAAAAAAAAAAAAAAGGTTAATTTCTTTTAATGATTAGCATCTATTACTATTATATCTTGAGCTGCTGAAATAGTTCTCGATATTTTTTAGTTTTTTTTGCTTCACAGAATTTAATTAACATGTTTTCTAGCTTATAATGACTCCAGCTTGCTGGGTTTTCTTGTTCATTGGCATTGACTTTGTAGAATTTATCAGTTCTCCTTATTTCCTCTAAATTCTTCTATTAATTCTTCAGTGTGCTCCTCAAGAACATCTTCAGAGCCATCCCCACCTATTTATCTAGTGTTTCCTATCTTCATCATGGCCCAGAAATGCTAAAAAATCATGCACACATTTTTTCTGTTTAACAATATAAATGTTCCTATTTGTTTCCAGCAATGCTTTTCTGCCTTGAAGTCCACTTTGTTAAATATTAATACTGCTTTTGTTTCATGGATTACTGTTTTCAGGTTATATCCTTTTTTATCCCTTTACTTTAAACCTTTCTGTATCTTTATGTTTTTAGTGTGTCTGTATCTGATTCTTTAGGTCTTTCTTTAATCTTTATATTTTGTGTATGTAATCCAATTTGACGATCTTTATCTTTTAACCGAAGCCTTTAGTCTGTTTATATGTAACGTTATTACTGATACATAAATACATACACATGTGTGTATTTATGTATATGCTTAAATCTACCATCTTACTACGTACTGTCCTACTAGTTCTTTTCCTATCCCTTCTGATTGTTTAATTCTATTTCTACTGCGTTAATTTGTTATACATTATTTTCTATTCTTTTAATGATTACCAGAGATTACAACATATACTTGATTTGTAGTTTGACCTCTTCCAGAACAATCCAAGAACCTTAGAACATTTTAGCACTATTTACCCTTTCTCAACCTATATGCTGTTGCTATAATACATTTTAGTATTACCCCCAAACTTATTACTGCTACTATTTATACAGTCTATATTCACTTGTACTTACCTATTTCTCCTTTTTTGTTGACTTTCATTACATTTCATTTTGTTGACTTTCATTTTCAAGTCTTAGATTAGTTACTTTCTGTCCAATAGGTGGACCTGCGATAATAAATTGTTTTGTTTGAAATTGTCTTTATTTCACCTTCATGTTTTAAGAATATGGTCACTGAGTATAGAATTTGAAGAGCTTTGAAGATATAAATCTATTGTCTTACAGAGTCTATTGTTAAGAAGTTGACTGCCTTAGTGCTGCTCCTTTTTTTCTACTAGCTGCTTTTAAGATATTCCTTTTGTCTCTGGTATTCATACTACTATGATATTCTTAGGTGTGATTTTCTTTGTACTTATTTTGCCTAAGGCTTACAGGGAGATTCTTGAATATGTGGCTTGATATTTCTTTATTGATTTGGGAAAATTCTTACCCATTATCATCCCTCCTTTCTCCTTCTGGAACTCGTTACACACTTGTTATTAGAACTCTTCACTTTATTTCCTATGTTTCTTACACTTGTTCATACCTTTCCATTGTTTTTTGTGCTTCTGGATATTTTCTTTTGATTTCCCTTTCTAGCCACAGATTCTCTCTTAATCTGCATCTAATTTGATGTTAAATTCATCCATGGAATTCTAATTTTAGCTACTAAATTTTTTACTACAACAATTGTTTTGTGTGTTTTTTGGTAATAAAATTCTTAGTCTTGTCTTTTATTACCTTGTTCATATTATGTAGTTATTTTAAAGTCAATGTCTGATATTATTTGGATACTCTCTGGATCTGTTTCCATTGTTTATTGTTTCTCTTGGTTTTTTTTAAAAATTTTTTTATTTTTTGCCGTACGTGGGCCTCTCACTGTTGTGGCCTTTCCCGTTGCGGAGCACAGGCTCCGTACGCGCAGGCTCAGCGGCCATGGCTCACGGGCCCAGCCGCTCCGCCGCATGTGGGATCTGCCCAGACTGGGGCACGAACCCGTGTCCCCTGCATCGGCAGGGAGACTCTCAAGCACTGCGCCACCAGGGAAGCCCCTCTCTTGGTTTTTAAAATCAAACTATCTTGTCTCCTTGTACACTTGGTTATTTTTACTTGGGTGCCAGATATCATATATTAAAAAGTATAGAGATAATTGAAGTTTAGAATATCTTTTCTTTTTCCAGAGAGTATTTACATTTGCTTCTTGTAGGCAGCTAGGGCACTAGGAATTCTAAATTAACTAAATCCAGTCATGGGTTAAGATGATTCAGAACTCATCTTCAGTCCCAGTGAGGACTTTTTTCTTGCTCACTTCTACTCCCGGTGTGTAGCCTGCTGGAGGAGTTTTACTCCATACTGGGATCTCACCAAATCAAAGGAAGAGCTAATATCCAGGCAAGAACCTGGGCAACTTCAGGGAATCTTAGAGGCAAAAATTCATGATCTGTCTCTTAGAGTATTTCCATTAAAAGACTCAATTCCAGCTAACCACCTCTCTCTGTGTGTGACTCTGCCCAATTTATAAATTCCCCAAAGAATAATTTGTTTGATCAATTATATCAGTTTGTATTATGTGACCAAGGGAAAGGATCCTGCTATTGGTAGCCCTACCATAACCAAATGGAATGAAAAAGGTAAGTTGCTCAAAGAAAGATTTGGGGAGACAAAAATGTCTTATTATGGAACATAAGAAAGAGTAAGGAATCAGAGATCACAAAAGATGGGGAACCAATTTGGAGGAGAATATGATTTCAGCTCTAGAAATGTCAAAACAGGTTTCTGTGAAACATCTGATTTGGTCAGGGTGCCAGCAGAAAACAGATGGGACACTAAAATGGGGTGACTGAGGAGAGCTGAATAAAGGGACTAAGGCCAACAATGGATGAAGCCTTCAAGGACTAGTAACAATGGGGAGTCATTACCACCCTAGGCCTTCAGGAATAAGGGGAGAGTGGTTACTAAATCTCAGAAAGAGCAGCTGTAAATACAGGAAAAGAGCCACCTAAGAGAGCTGAAGCCTTCAGCAGAAGGTCTACCTGAACCAACTCTGCCAAGGAGGAACAGAGGAAATAAATATCATGATTCTGCTTTCTTCTCATCTGCCAAGTCTTCTGCTGGTGCCTCCCATTTATTGAACCTAACCAGAAGCCAGAGAACAAGAAAACACATTGCTACAGCCCATACAAGGCAGAGAATCTCCTGGAGCAGAGCTGGGTGGTAAAGATGATGTATCTGGAGAGACTCCCTTTTCTGCGTGTTGCTTCAGTGGCATAAAGAACCCAAAATGATCAAAGAATTGCCTCAAGATTTCAACTTAAATAGAACCAAGATTGTGTTCCCTGGAAGAAGCATTTCTTCCTTAGGCACTGAGACCTCTAAACTCATCAAATTCAAGGTCACAAAGCAAGGGAAACAAAAAACGCCTTCAGCGGGTCAACTGGCATAATTCTCAGTGGTGTAAGTCCCACTTCGATCCCTTGATTTCTTGACCTGTGCATCCTATGGGGGAGAAAGCACCATATACTGTTAGGTTTAAGGCACATACTGTATCTCCTAAAACGGTACCTAACCTCACAGAAAGTTACCGCCCAGCTGATCCTATAACCGAGCCTTTGGCAAACCATTAAGTCTATCGAGCAAACTGTCTCTGGATAACGGGGCACATGGCAAAACAACAGATTTCCGTGAGTGTGAGCCAACTGCTGCAATTCCTTTACTTCCTTCACTGTCAGAGACTACATACATCACTGTACGGGATATCACAGTGAGGAATTAGGCGTTCTGCAAGTCCATGAACATTGATGCTGGCAGACACGTTGTAGGCAAGAAAGACAAATCCACACCTGTAATACACATCTATCCCTAATTAGACAAACTGCTATCCTCTGCGTGATGGAAGGCATCTAATATAATCACTTGGCCAAGTGGCACCCCTAGGGAATGGTGTCACTTTAGCTCAGCACTGGCCTCTTGCAGCCTCTTGCAGTTCACCACTCAGCAGAGGCAACAGTGTCATCCTCGGTAAGGGGAGATCCATCTTTCTGAGCTCATACACAGGCTCAGTCGCCACTATCATGATTGTTTTGTTCACGGGCCTACTGAGCAAGCACCGAGGTGGTGACTGGGGAAAATTGCTGACATCCACAGAATGGGTTATTTATCTGCTTAGTGAAAACAATACCCATAATGGATGCTTCCTTGTAGGCATTTACATGGGATACACAGATCATCAATTCTGTACTCAAAGAATTGTCTACAAATTTGTCCTTGCAACATTCCTGTCACCAATCTTTGATTCTTATTCTTTCCAACTCCAGCTGGTTAAGTCTAGACTCTGGAGCAGGTTTAAGTTGTAGTCCAAGTCACTCTGCCACTCAGTCTCTACAATCTAGCAAAGGGAACATTCCACTTTAGAAGGCTGCTGTACACTTATAATTTTACAATTTATACAATTTATAATTTTATGGACCAGGTAACAGATGGGCAGTTTCACATGCACAGAAACTCTATGTTCTGTGTTCAGGCATTCTACCAGTAGCAAACAAGAGCTCCTTTTCAAATGGATAAGAGATGTTAGAAGCCTCTAACTCCAAACCCTTAGTGCATGTGACCCTTCTTTTAGAGCATCACAGAGCACCTCTACCACTAACACTTCCAATCTATTGGGATTTGCTAGGTCATAGATGAGATGGCAGTAACTTGGATTATGACTTGGATCTGTTCCAAAGTCCTTTCTCCAGTCGCCACTCAAAACTGATTGCCTTACAGGTTACTCAGTAAATGGGACAGAGAAGCACACCCAAATGTGATGTTTTGTCCCCCAAATCCAAACAGATCCAATAAATATCAAGCCCCCTTCTTAAGTAGGGGTGGTCTAAAGTGAAGAAACTTGTCCGTCACTTTAGATAGGCAGGGTGACCTAAATCACTGTATGCATGTCGAAGGCATATTCACAATACTTCCTGATCTCTCTTGGTCCAGTTATTTCATCAGTGTAATGGATCACTCTGATATTGTGTGAGACGTGATCAAGATCCATCAGCATTATGACAGAGAACACGTGAGTTGCTGGCCCTGAAGTAAAACAATGAAAGTATACTGCTGTCCCTGTAACGTGAAGGCAAACTAATTTTGATTACTTTGCATATAGGGATGAGGGGAAACATTTGTTAGGTTAATAGCATGCCAGGGCCAGAGGTGTTGCTTTCCTCCAATACAGAACTACATTTGGAATCACATTGAGATTGGTTATGACCAAGACCATTGCTCATGACAATTTCAGTTTTCAGTCTTACCATTAATCTGATTCCCCAGGGATTCCTTTTGGTTTACTACCTTGGTATATGTTTTAGGTGCAGGGGGAGGGGAGGAGGCAGGGGAGTACAATTCTAGGTTTGTGCTTGACTTTTCCAAAACTAAGAGCCTTCCCTCCGTTGGCCAAGGGATGAATGAAAGTTAATTCACCAGCTACTAAGTATTATCTAGTCCCATTCTACATTCTGGGAGTGGGGTAAAAACCCCAGGATGGGAGGCAGCATTCCACACTACCCACTGATGACTCAATCCAAGATAGCATCTGACTTCCGTAAGCTCCTGTTCTGACCATAGTCAATGGCCTCAGGTTTCCATGTGGAAGAACTGGGGCACAATTTACAGTGTATTCTTGTAGCCTAACTGTAATGTTCTTCAGTGAGTTGCAATTTGCAAGGTGGTTTGAAGGACAAAATGCAAGAAGTGTTACTTTTAAACTAGACGGTTTGTAAGTTTAGAATACAATTCCAGTAATAAGTTTTATGTTATGGATACTTGCCCTTCTAAAATTATAGCCAATCTGATTTCCTCTTGGAGATTTTTCTTGTCATGTGTAGTTTTGATGAGACGGTTGACTAAGGTGCCAAGGGACAGAAATGTAACCTCAACTAAGCCAACTGGACCCTCTCTTCAGGTTTTTGATTCCAGAATAATGCCCAAAAGAAATAAAGGGGGCTTCCCTGGTGGCGCAGTGGCTGAGAATCCGCCTGCCAATGCAGAGGACATGGGTTCGAGCCCTGGTCCGGGAAGATCCCACATGCCCCAGAGCAACAAAGCCCGTGCGCCACAACTACTGAGCCTGCGCTCTAGAGCCCGCGAGCCACAACCACTGAAGCCCGTGCGCCTAGAGCCCGTGCTCTGCAACAAGAAGCCACCGCAATGAGAAGCTTGCGCACCGCAACAAAGAGTAGCCACCGCTCAATGCAACTAAAGAAAGCCAGTGCAACGAAGACCCAATGCAGCCATAAATAAATAAATTTATTAAAAAAAGAAATAAAGAGGACTGTCTCTCAGCTCCTCCATTGATAACTGTGAAGATGCCCTGGTTTCTTCATCTTACAAACCTAGTCTTTCTCTTCTAGCCTGTGAAGCACTCAATTATGCTCCAGTAAATCTCTTCTGCTTTAGTTAGCTTGAGTCAGTCTCCTACATGCAACCAAAAAACTAACTGAAACAGGCAGGAATTGGGGCAGCGCTGTGATCTTGGCAGGAGTCCATGAACGTTTTCCAAAGCTCAGTGCTTTCCCTTAGTGTATCTGTGCCATTTGACTCAAATTCTCTAAAAGAAATGATTGGAGGAATTCCCTGGCAGTCCAGTGGTTAGGATGCCTTGCTCTCACTGCCAAGTGCCCAGGTTCCATCCCTGGTTGGGGAGCTAAGATCCTGCATGCCACAAGGCACGGCCAAAATATATATATATATATATGATCGGTTCCATTTACTCTATCATTTGTCCATCCCTTTTCAATCGTGCTTGGGGAAATTCTTTTATGATTCATGTGCAAAAAGCAGCCAAACCGTAACTTACTTTCCCCACAGCCTGGAGTAAGCTGAAGAAAGACGAATCTACACTTAGAATAAAACACTAGGTGAAACACCTGGAAAAGTTAGTGTTTCTTGATCCTTAGCAAAAACATCCTAGAATGTAACCCCTGACAGATCCACATGACAACTTCACAGATAAAACCACAAGCAGATGGGATGCAGCGGAGTAAAACCAACCTTCTCCTTACAAGGAACAGCACAAAAGCCCGAAGAATTGTAGCTGTAGAGTACTCCGGACTATGGGTATGTCACACTGACACACACACACACACACACACACACACACACACACACGGCGTATGTCACACTGACACACACACACACACACACGGCGTATTAGCTTCCTGTATCAAAAAATCTCGCTTTAGCTCTTCTTTTCCCTGGGATCAAAAATGTACTTTATAAAAGCTTCTCAGCCCAAACCTCACATCTCTTCCTCCTTCCCCAACATCGTAACTCATCCTCTTGTCACAGGCAGTTTCCCTCCTGCTTCCACCTCTTTTCTACTGAAATACAGCACCACTATCTCCAAACTTAGCACTCTTTCCCTCTCCAAGATCCAGTTAGTGAGTGTTCTAAAGCCAATTTTACCTAATTTGTTGTTTGAGGGGGAAACTAGTATATCCTTTCTACAAATGAGGAAATTGAAGAAACAGAGTAAACTTGTCCAAGGTCACTAGCTAGTAAGAAATTTAAACTCCTACTTCTGACTCTAGAATCCATGTTTTTAACCACTATTCTACATTTTCTTGTTCTTGTCCTTGTCCTAATTTTGTTCCCAAATTAAATTTTGGGAACATTTTGTAGATTTCAGGTAAAGAAAAATTAGCATTTTGATTGAAACTGCCTTATATAATTACTTTACACTTTTATCACATAAACCAGGAGTTTGTAAATGTTTAATGTGCCAAGCTGTTTCACCCCTGCTAGCAAACTTAAAGAGCAGTGATCATATCTTGCCCTTATTTCAGGGAGTGGTCAATGCACACTGGTTTAATGTACGGTCTCTATCTTCAATTAACCCCGTTCTTCACTGGCTGAACCCACAAATACACCTGAAGTTCTTTGGTGTCAGCCATACCTCCCACACTCCTTGATATGCCTTCTCAAGGGTCCTGGCTTACAGAACTGACTGTGGCATGGCATTAACTTGACCCCTGACTCATTTTGACTCACGTATCCCAAAACATATACTCAAAGTTCCCCTTCCCTGTTGTTGAATTCTGGCCCAAAGTGCTATCAACAACAAAAAGGCTTTTGGTTTTCCAGAGGGAGACGGTTAACAGTGAAATTTTTAAAACTCTGTACAGATTGCTTGGCTCTGGTTCTACTCCCAAACTGCCGATGTTATTTCCAATCTTAACTGAGTCCTCCCACAATTCCTTCTTAGCCCATTTTTGGTCCCAAAATTCAGTCTCTAGTCCTCGTTTCTTGCTAATAATCCTATGAAACAAAGCTCAAGTAACCTCAGCCCTCACCTACACACCCAAAACAAAACTTGCAATTAGATGTGTTCCTGTTTGGGCTTTCTGGTGACCTGTATACACACAAATAGCATTGGGTTGGCCCAAAAGTTGATTCGGGTTTTTCCGTAACATCCTTAGGAAATATTTAGAATACAATGAAATGGCCTGTAAGCTTAGAGTCTAGTGAGGAACACAGGCATTACTCTTTATACCCTGATGCAAAGTCAATTAAACAGCTTAGAAAAACAAAGGCTCAGAAAACCACTGTAAAACCAAGCCAAAGGGTGGGGAAGCAGATTACAAAGGGACACACTCTTGAGCCCAAAAAACAAGGCAGGCTAGTACAGTGAGAAAGCATGGATTAGGGGTCAGAAACCTAATTTCCAGCCCTACCCCAACCAGTTGCCTCCTGTAGTCTTGGAAACGTCACTATTTTTTTTCTTATTTATTTATTTATTTTTGGCTGTGTTGAGTCTTCGTGGCTGTGTGTGGGCTCTCTCTAGTTGCGACTAGCAGGGGCTACTCTTCATTGCGGTGCATGGGCTTCTCAATGCAGTGGCTTCTCTTGTTGCAGAGCATGGGCTCTAGGCACACGGGCTCAGTAGTTGTGGCTAGTGGGCTCTAGAGCGCAGGCTCAGTAGTTGTGGCACAGGGGCTTACTTGCTCCATGGCATGTAGGATCTTCCCGGACCAGGGCTCGAACCCATGTCCCCTGCATTGGCAGGCAGATTCTTAACCACTGTGCCACCAGGCAAGCCTGAAAAGTCACTATTTTTTTAGCCACAAAAATATTTACTGGGCTTCCCTGGTGGCGCAGTGGTTTAGAGTCCGCCTGCCGATGCAGGGGAAAACGGGTTCGTGCCCCAGTCCGGGAAGATCCCACATGCTGCGGAGCGGCTAGGCCCGTGAGCCATGGCCGCTGAGCCTGCGTGTCCGGAGCCTGTGCTCCGCAACGGGAGAGGCCACGACAGCGAGAGGCCCGCGTACCGAGAGAAAAAAAAAAAAACTTACTATTTCAACAGCCTTCTAATTGGTCTCTATGCCCCCCACCCACTCCTCTTAAACTATCATAAAAAAAACAACTATGTCTAGGCGTATCAGCTCTGGAGCTAAGAATGCATGGGTTGAAATCCCAGCTTCATCATTTACAAGTTATATAACTTTGTCATGTGTAAATGAGATTATCTACACTTCATTAAGTTGTTGTGGTATTAAATAATACTCTATGCTTAGAATACCCAGGCTCAACAAATGTTAAACGTCACCTTACCATTTTAAAATTCTAGTAATTCTCTATTGCCTACAGAATCACACCCAAATTCCCAAGCAAAGTAACAAAAGCCTTCAAATAAGACTCCAATTAGTAATCCCAGCTCCCATCACATACTCCATTCTACTACCAGGCATTACGCGGGAAACTAAGCAGAGAAGTTAAGGAACTTAACATACACCATACAACTACCTAGGCAGTTTGGCTGACTTGGTGCTTCTTAACCGCAGCCACCTAATGCTTATTCAACTCCCTATGTGGATCCAAAATCCCACTCCTGCAGGCCTGTGTCAAACATTTCTACAAGGTCAGTGTGTGGTCAGACAAAACACCAAGTTAATAGGCAGTGTATGTCATCCTACCTTCAAAATATTAAAATCTATATATTAACTGTGATTTTAAAACAGTTTGCGTTTTTTGAACCAATGTATCTCCAAGAAATCTAACTGGCAAGAACAGACTTAGGCTCATATTTTTATGTCATGTACCATTTGACTATTGAAAAAAACTGGATTATGACAACCCATCTGAGCATGTTCTTCCAACAAAAATTAAAAGAATTTTAATATCCAAGTCCTTTTTTAGAAAGCAAGTTAATGCAATGCAAATAAGAACGTCTAACTAATAGAATTAACAACAAACCAAAGTAATTTTGTTACATAAATTAACCCATTTATTATAGGCTAGCAACGTATCAAATGGTGGCGCTTCTACTGGTCCTTCAATTCCTTCAGTCTTCTGATGGCAGACTTTACTGTGACGGCAGAAGTGGTGCTGGAAAGAAAAACAAATTTGGTTCCAAAACTAGTTAACATGTAGAATGGCAAATGAGAAATGTGCCTCATTTTTACATTACAATCTTAATGATGATGATGGCATCTATTAACAGCCACGTCTTCAGAACCCGAAGAATTAGGCAATCTCATGCGTCTGATTTCTCAGACAGCAGAGCATGAAATTAACATGAAGGAATGACTACAAGAGGCTGACTAAACTCATTAAAAGAGAACGGACAGAATGTCCGAAGAAACTAATAAATTGTAAGATGGTACGGTGAGATATCAAGAAAACAATGACTAAGGCAGTAAAGCAGACTACAGTACATTGTGGAAATGACAGAAGAATGTTTTGCCACAACACTCAGGAACTGCACCTGAAAAACATACACCCACCCCACCCCCACGTGGCAGACGAATGCTAATTTAACCATCACGGCCAAGAGAGCAACCAACTCCCCACTTCCCCTTTCATCCTCACAGACACTCCCACAGGTGCTTTTATGTATATCCACTTTATCATTTCAACATTTTCCAACGTTTTACATTGTTTCCATTTTAAATTTAAATTTAACAAAAATCAACAACTTCAACTACACTAGCCAAATCCCTTAACTGTACGTAAGTGACTAGTGTATTGGACAGCACAAGTCCACACACTAGCTAGAGGAAAAACATGTCAACCTTCAGGGTCAGCAATGAATTCCAAGGTTAGCGGCCTTCAAGAGTGGCCCGAGTTTCCAGAAACGGATCAACTCAGGAGTCCACACAATCAATAACCAGCACAGAGGTTTATCACAGCAATAAATATCACCTGGCCCTTGTCAGTCACAAAGCTGAAAAAGTCCAACCAATACTGTTTAGAGTGGCAAAGGCGTGGCGGCCCAGATGGCCTCAATACACATACAGTAATAAGCTAACTGACCTCTTAGTTTTTATAAAAACAGCCTGCCACACAAGCGTTCAGCAGTCAGCCCAACTAACAGACCTGTTAAACAAACTAGCCCATCCAGCAACAAACCTGGAATTTCGACACGCTCCGAACACTTCCAAATACCATAAAGAAATGGACTCACTTGTAGGTCCACGCACCACCAGCTACCGTTTTCATGCAGGAACCACAGTGCCAAATGCCCACAGCTCGTCTCTTCATCTTGGTCTGTAAAAGACAATCAATTTTTCCTATGACCAAAAAGGAACCTTTTATATAATAAACAGCCAGGGGTCTAAATTACACTAGAAAACTAAAGCTGGTGTATTTTATGTGGCTATTCATGTTTTTTCTACTTTCAAGTTCGCTGGTGCAAAATTTGCATTCACCATGGTGACACTGCCAGGGATGTGGAAGACCCTTCCCTCCCCCCAAAACAAGCATTGCCGTAACAGTACTTTTGCACACAATAAACACACAAATATTTAACAAAAATCTCTAGCAACATCAGTAGAAAAAACACAGAACATGTCCCAAAAAGCAGCTTTGCTTTCGGCTGGGGCTGCCAAATAATTTTTCCCCCTTTAGCTCCCAAATAGTTTTCTTCAAATGAAAAGCGTCTGACAAAACCTGAAATTATAAACAATACTCTTATCTCATAACGGCTCACCAATGGTATGTGCAACTCTAACCGCTCAACAACTTAGAACCAGCAAACCATTTATAAACTTCCTTCAAGAGAGGGCTCACTTCAGAAGGCAACCTTCCCTCCCTCTCCCCGCCCCCGTCCCAGAGCCCATCTTACCTTGCCACAGAAGGAGCAAGTGTACTTGGCGTGCTGGCTGATTTCAATTTTCTTCACCATTTTCCTCAGGGAGGCACCATAACGGGTCCCGTATTTGCCCACGATTCCGACCTTCTTGGTGCGTTTCGCCTGTTAAGAATGAGATAAGACAGAAACCAGCGATATTCGGACCAAGAAACGGAGACTTCGTCCCTCCACCAAGTCCCGGGGCCTCCATACGCCATTCTTCCACCCACCCAGCCCCCGCCTGTCACGTAGCTCCCCCCATTCCACCCCATCCCGGTAAAACCAGGACCGACGGTGGGCCTGGTGCTCCGAGAGCACCCGGTTAACCCGGCCGGACGCCAGCCCCCCCGCCAAGCTCCCCCGCCCATCCGCTCCAGGCCGCGTCCGAAAGGAGCGGCGAGGGTACAGAAGCCGGGGACACGGCACAGAGCGGGCGAGCAAGAGAGGTAGGTTAGGACGAAGAAACAAACAAAAAAAAGGATAGATGCAAGCGGATACACATCTAGGCCTCACCCGGGAGCAACACTCACCATGACGCAGCAACTTAAGTCCAAGCCCAAAGAGGAAGTGGCCAACTGCGCAGGCGCGGTTTTAGGCGGTCAAGCGGAAGTGGAGGGCTGGGAGGCCCAGCTAGGAACTGAACTCTATGGTTCGGAGGTTTTTTCTCATTCCGGGTGCCTCCCGGAGGGTGTGGCTGGACGCTTCTGAGACAGGTTTACTCTTTCACAGGTTGTAGCAACAAACTGTGTAGCAGAAGCACTTTCCCACATCGACATTATCTGACACATATCTCACGAAATCCTGCAAAGCAGGTACGATTTCCGTCATTTTTATGGACAAGATTCAGAATTTAAGTGACTTGCTCACTGGCGCTTGGCTTAGATAAGGGCTTAGATCTTATGATTCCAAATCTCACTGCTTTCTACAGTATGCCTTCTAAAAGCGGCAGGCCCTGTGCAGGGGGCCGGCACAGAGGTGACTAAAGACCAAGGCTCCACTCATAAGTTACAGTCTAGCCAGAGGAAGCCATATGACCACATTAACAAGTTATAAAACCGATCAGAGCTCTGAAGGAAGGAAGATGGTTCCACCGACTCCTAAAACGGAAGAGCCTTGGGTTCCCTGAGGAAAGTCAGATCCGAAGGCTGGGGAGGAGTGAACCATGTAAGTCTTTCAGCTTCTCCCTCCATCTCAGTTCTGATGGCCTACCTCCCGCTTCATTTCAGAATCCACTCCCACGGCCCCATCCTCAGCTGTCAGGTCCCTGCCTGAAACCTTAAGCCCCAGCATCTCACTCTTGAACCACATCTATTATCTTTCCTTCCAGCTCCTTCGTAAGGGTCAGCAGAGAAGAGCTAGTTTTCTGGTTAAGGCCAGGAACTGAAGGGTATGTTCAAATAAAGAGGCTGGGAACATGTAGAACACGCTCTTGAAAGTTTTGCTGCCTTTTCTCAGAAGATGGTTACGCCCGAGGAGAGGAAGCTCAGAGAATTTTGAAATAAAAGTGTAAGGGAGGATCCATGATTTAGGAGCTAAGAAAGACCATGAGGGCCGAAAGGCATTGTGGGATTACTTGACCTTGTTTCCGGTCAGAATTCAGGTTAAAAACTGGCTTCACGGGCTTCCCTGGTGGTGCAGTGGTTGAGAGTCTGCCTGCCGATGCAGGGTACACGGGTTTGTGCCCTGGTCTGGGAAGATCCCACATGCCAAGGAGCGGCTGCGCCCATGAGCCATGGCCGCTGGGCCTGCGCGTCCGGAGCCTGTGCTCCGCAACGGGAGAGGCCACAACAGTGAGAGGCCCACGTAACGCAAAAAAAAAAAAAAGGCTTCAGTTCACAAATGATTGTGCATGTGTTCATGGCTCATGGTATATTAAAATTCTACAAGCCACCTGGCTTCAGCAGACAATTAACCACCAATCCTCGCTATTGAATATGGGCAGGGAAATTAAAAACTGGTTCTCTAGTTTGTTCTCTTGGATCCCACAAGGTATAAAAAACTTTCTGGTAGGAGGTTTTCGTTTTCTTATAACCCTTTTCTTTTCAGTCATACTGATTTATGCTATATTTCGTCTAGTACTCCGTTGTTTTCCCTACTGTTGTAAACCTGTGACTAAGACTTTTTTGTCCAAGGAGACCTGGGACCAACAGGTCCGACCTTCCACTCTAATAATAGAGAAACATGTTAAACTTTAACCCTGAGATGAACAAAAATATACACCCAGAAAGAATGGCTTCTTGGTAGGGGTGACATCGCCTCCCCGTCTGGTCAACAGTTAAAGAAGCCCTCCCAAAGTTAACCTGGTTCCTTCCCTTTCTAGACTCTTTAAGGCTGTTGTTGTTCTTCTCATTTTGGCCCGTGTTTGTTTAACCTTTTGGTTAAGTTTGTGTCTTCTAGGCTCCAACAGTTTGAAGTAAGGCTCACTGTGGCTCAAGGAATTCAACCCATTCCAGCAGAGAGTGGCCCAGGTCCCTACAGGTCCTTGGAACAGTCAGCGAGGGACATCTACACCTCTAGGGTAGACTACGGTCGGCGGCCCCCGTCCAGCAGGAAGAAGTTTCAGAAGAAGAGACCTTCGGCCCCTTCCCCCTTAAGAATAAGGGTGTAGGGGCTTCCCTGGTGGCGCAGTGGTTGAGAGTCTGCCTGCCGATGCAGGGGACACGGGTTTGTGCCCCGGTCCGGGAAGATCCCACATGCGGTGGAGCGGCTGGGCCCGTGAGCCATGGCCGCTGAGCCTGCACGTCCGGAGCCTGTGCTCCGCAACGGGAGAGGCCACAACGGTGAGAGGCCCGCGCACCGCAAAAAAAAAAAAAAAAAATAGGGGTGTAGAATCTCTCCGGGGGAATGAGACAGGCTGCGGCCAGGGACCCTTTGCTGCCGCGCTTGCACCTGGACACACCTCTCCTCCAGCAACAAAATACAAAGAAACTGTATGGGACTAAAAATGACTGCGTGCATGACCAGGTGGGGCAAATTCTGGACAAAAGATACAAAAGACCAATAAAGCCCAACTGCCATTTCTGAAGAGCCAGGAGCAAAAACTGGGTGAAGGGAGCAAAGGCAGGGTACTGAGCATGCCCCCTGCACTCGACACCACCAGAGGGGTGGGCAAAACACCTAAGCCGCGCCTCCAGTCCGACCCCTGGACACACCCCCACCCTCGCCCCATATAAGGAACCTGCTCTCCCCACCCTCGCAGTTCCCGAGCAAGCAAGGAAACCTGTTGTCAGTTCTCACTCCTCCTTGCTGCAGCAGGGGCCCCAGTAAAACCTTACCTGACAAAAAGAAACCACACACACACCTTGCAGACAGTTACATACTTCGAATTTCATATGGTTACGATCATTCAACCCTTCAAGATTTGAGTACAGGATGGGTAGAGTTGTTACCGACCAGGGTTCTTGGCCTCCTTAATCAATAGAAATTGATCAGAGGCCAGACAAGAAATTCAGGCAAGGCTTTATTGGGGCCCCTGCTGCAGCAGCGGGGATCGAGGAGAAACAACAGGTCCCCTTGCTTGCTTGCTCCCTGAGTGGGAGCCAGCTGGTTCCTCTTATGGGGTGCGGGTAGGGGTGTGTCCAGGGGCCGGGCGGAGGGGTGGCTTAGAAGGTGTTGTGTGCAGGCGCATGTGCAGTGCCCTGCTTTTGCTCCTGGCTCTTCTAAAGTAGCAGCTGGGTTTTTTGGTCTCTTTGTGTCTTTTGTGCAGAATTTGCCCCAGCTGCGCATGCACGCAGTTATTTTTAGTACCGTATAGGTTCTTTGTATTTTGTTGTCCAGATGCAAGCACTGCAGCGAAGGGCCCCAGGTCCTAGCCTGTCTCACTGGGGCTCAAAGCAGCAGAAGTGATAACAATAATGCCAGCTGGCATGTTCTGGAAGGTACCATACGGTGGGCACTGTTCGGAGTATTTTACATGGATGTTCACATTTACTTTTCACTATGATCCTTTGAAATAGGAAGAATCATTATCTTCATCATTAGGATAAAGAGAGGAGGTCTTATTAGTTATGATAAGGAACATAGGTCTGGTTTCAAAGCAGGGCTCTGCTATTTACCCCTTGTGAGACCTCTGATAAGTTATTTTACTTTTCTCTGTGTCGGTTTCCTCAACTGTCAAATCTGAATAATTATAATACCTACCTCATGATGTTGTTGTAAAGAGCCAATGGGTTAAACACATGACAAGCGTTTGCCACAGTGCCGGGAACATAGTAAATACTATACAGTTGTAACTATTACTGTTATCATTTCAGATGGAGAGACTGCCACTCAGAGAAGTTAAGTACTTTGTCCAAGGGCACACAGCAGTGTGGTAGAACTAGAACTGAAATCCACATCTATCTGACCCCAAAGTAAGTTCTGTTAATTGTTGGCTTACACCACTCCAAGTCATAATATTTAGTGCACTGAACTAAATCACAGCAGAAGACGTTCTTAACTTGAAGTCGGGTCTCTGGCACTTGGTCTAGGGCAGGCTCTCTGACTACCTTGTGGTATGATTTTGGGTTAGCCACGGTCCCTGCATGGCCTGGAGACCCACCTCCTGCCTTCCAGCACTGACCATCTTTACAATGAGGGGCTGGACAAGATGACCTCTAGGGTCCCATCCAGTTCTTGTGTTCTGTGATTCCAGGAAGAGTTTCCAGACGTTGAGTGCTGTTGGGGCAGAGGACTGACCGGGCAATTTGTGTTCTCACCATCCTGTAGACTTTTTGTGTGGAACAAAAGCAGTTCTCTCTTTACCCTCCCTGTTCTGTTATGCCAGCTCTGGCTATGTGATTCCAGAGAAAAAGCAAAAAGTCTACTTTTCTGTGGTTGTGGGTAGTGGGAATATTTAAATTGAGTTTTGTTTTTATACATTTCTGCATTTTCTAATTATCTTTTATAATGAGTATGTAGTTATAATTGGAAAAAAAATTTTTTAAGTCCATTAGCAATGAGTACACCTAGCTCTCATCATGGTTTCTAATATCATTCTGTTACACGATGAAAGAAACCAGGGCTCCTTGGAGAAATGACTGATTCTAGGACTGGGGCAGAACATGTACAAGATGAGCCTGGAGCATCTTGTAGTGCCAGAAAGTAAAGGAGTGCTCACAACACAAAAAGCAGAAAAACCCTGCTGTGACGGAGCTGCGTCAAAGAGCCATGGGAACCAACTGAAAGAACTCCCAATGGATAAGTCTGGAAATTTTTGAGCAAAAAATAAAGTTTTATTGATTTTTAACCCAAAGTAGAAAATAAATGTCCATGAGTTCATGCTGATATAAATAAATGGTTGAATAAATAAATAAATGGGGGAGAATCTCTCTTGCAGAAGAATTCTAGATAATTTTTGTGGATTCTGTGCCCTGTAGGAAGGGGGATATAACTCCTCACTCCTTAAGTGTGGGCTGTGCAGAGTAACTTCTTCCAAAGAGCACAAAAAAGGGGAAAAAAAGTGTAACTTTAGAGTGGAGAAACCTGCCAAACAGGTCAAGGTCAATATCAAACAGTCGTAAATCATGGAGAGAGTGTGTCCCTCTGATAGATGTGGTGACAATGGCACTTTATTTCTGTGATCCTCCTCCCCCAAACCCATAACCCCAGTCTAGTCACGAAAAAAAAAATCAGACAAATTCCAATAGTGGGGTGTCCTACAAAATACTTGACCGGCACTCCCCCAAAGTGTTAAGATCATAAAAAGCAAGAGAGTCTGAGAAATTGTCACAGCCAAGAGGAGCTTAAGGCGACATGATGACTAAATGTAAAAATGAGATCCTGGAACAGAAGAAGTTAGGTAAAAACTAAGGCGCTCTGAATAAACTATACACTTAAGTTAATAATAATGTATCAATATTGGTTCATTGATTATAAGGAATGTACCATACTAATGTAAGATGTTAATAACAGGGGGAACTGGGTGAGAAAGTATATGGGAACTGTCTGTACTATCTCTTCAATGTCTTTATAAATCTAAAACTTTTCTAAACATAAAGTCTATTTGAAAAACAACAAGCCGAGGTCACCACAAGTCAACTCCCTGAAGACAGGGCCTCAGTTGTCCACCTCTGCATCCCAGGACTGAGCACAGAGCCTGGCACATCAGTGGTAATGGATATGTATTGAGTGGGGAAGTGTTACCTTGGACGGTATAATGGCGATGATGGGTTTTAAGGGTTTTATTTATCTGGGCTTCTCTGCCTTACAAGGTCAATCCACTTATGTTAGAACTAAAGAAAGGCTTTAGAGATAACATAGCTCCAACTGGAAACTGAAGCCCAGCGAGGTCCAATGACTTGCCCAAGGTCATACAGCCAATAAATGACTTCCAGACTAGTGCTCTTTCTACTATATCACAAGATTCAAGCTGTTTCCTCAGCTGCAAAATGAGTATACCATAACTTCTAAGGTTCTTGGGACGATTAAATAATTTCTGTGAGGTACCTGGTGGGTATTTCTGAATGATGGCTATTATTGTTGAGATGGTGATGATGATACATGATTTCAATGTCTCTTGATGCCTTTTCAATCCTATTTTCTGTTCTGCCACACTCAGGGAACTTCAACATATCTGCTTTCTACTTCTTCTTAAAAATATGCGCATCTCTTGTCTCCTTTAATTTCTTTAGCTTGAGCGCAATGAGACTATTATAGTCATGGCTACTGCCACCGACTACATGGCTACTGCCGATGGAGTAGGGTGTACTCAGTGTCCCTCAGTTTCACCAGAGGCTCCACCCACACATTCTCTGTCCCTTTAGGGTGGAGGACGGCAAGGGGGCCAAGGGAGCAAGTCTGCTCCAGAAGAGAAACACACTGCCTTTGGGGGACTATTTCTGGAAACCTTTCCACCCAAACTATGCCCTGTCTCCAGAAAACTGAATTAAAACGTATTAGTGCAAACAAACAGGACTGGTGAAGGAGTGTTGAGAAACAAGCGCTTGGAAGTTCCCTGGTGGTCCAGTGGTCGGGACTCGGCACTTTCACTGTGGTGGCGTGGGTTCAATCCCTGGTCAGGGAACTAAGATCCTGCAAGCCGTGTGGCTTAGCCAAAAAAAAAAAAAAAAAAACCCAAGCACTCTCATGGCCCTCCTGTTCCAGTCTGTGCTCTAGGCCAGGCAGGAGTGGTGCTCACTCGTCCAGGGTGGGTGGGTAAGCACGGCCAGCCTCGCACTGGGGCAGCCCGAGCTGAGGTGAGCTCTCCTGGGCTGGCTCTAGAGTCTAATTCAGACCATCTTTTAGCACGTTTACCATCGCCCACCCCATCTCCTGTATAGCCTCCTATGTCTCTGGCCTTCAAATGGACAGAGAGAGCAAGGGAAGAGAGGATGCATGAGTAGAAATGCAGTAGAGTGCCTGAAAATGAGACACTCCATTATAAGAGGAAGTCGTTGGGACTCCCCTGGTTGGTGCAGTGGTTAAGACTCCGCCTGCCAAGGCAGGGGACACAGGTTCGATTCCTGGTCTGGGAAGACTCCCACACGCCGTGGAGCAACTGAACCGTGGGCCACAACTACTGAGCCTGAGCTCTAGAGCACGTGAGCCACAACTACGGAAGTCCGCACGCCTAGAGCCCGTGCTCCGCAACGAGAGAAGCCACGCACCACAACAAATGAAGAGTAGCCCCCGCTCGCCGAACTGGAGAAAGCCCGCGCGCAGCAACAAAGGCCCAAGGCAGCCAAAAATAAATAAATAAAAGAGGAAATTGTTCATGCTCAGAGCAGTTTTTTCAAAACTCAACACTTCACTTTAAATAGCAAGCTTGAGGATGTACAAGTAGCACTCTCACGAAATCAGCCCTAAGTGACTTCAGAGAACTGTGCGTGGAGTCTCCATTTGTCTTACCTGTGGGCTGATAAATCTCCACCCCCATCAGAGGATCATCAGGTGTAGAAGTTGTTAACTGTGATGTGTGCCCCTAAAAGTCCCAGTCAACACCTCTGCTGAGGGCTTCTCTGGTGGCGCAGTGGTTGAGAGTCCGCCTGCCAATGCAGGGGACACGGGTTCGTGCCCCGGTCTGGGAGGATCCCACATGCTGCGTAGTGGCTGGGCCCGTGAGCCATGGCCGCTGAGCCTGCGCGTCCGGAGCCTGAGTTCGCAACGGGAGAGGCCACAAGAGTGAGAGGCCCGCGTACCGCAAAAACAAAACAAAACAAAAGCTCTGCTGAGTCACTCCTCCACAGGAGCCCTCAAAATTCACTTTTTGCCTTTAGAAAAATAAATAAGTTAAAAGTTGCCTCCAGAGAAGAGTTCTTGTAGCTGCTGCATTGACCAGCTCTCTTGGGGGCATATGGAACATTTTATTCTTGAAAGAAATCTGGGGTGCAAGCATCATGCTACACTCATCTCATGCTGGAGACAGAAAGGGCTTATCCCGGGGCCCCGGGGCCCATGTTGTTCCTTCACTTTGTGCCTGAAGAGCTCTTGCTCGCCCTTCTCTGATTGGCCACAGACAAGAGCAAAGTCTGCATAGAACTGTCAAAGAGTACTGTAAGCCAGGCTCCCCTGGGAAGAGCTGACTCAGCAAGAGGAGGGAGAGGCTGCCAAGGCCAAGGCCTGGACACCTGGAAAGAATCAGCTGTCTGAACTGGATTCAGCGCATGGACTCCTTCCTTCCTCTCTTCTCTCTACAAATTTACTTTAAATTCATTCTAGTGGTTGGTTGTTTTTTTGAATGGACATTTCATAGAGAATTGACACAGGCAGTTAAATCCATCAGGGTGGGAGTTACTCGGCACCTCTTAAAAGGGATAAGGGAGAGCAATATGAAATAATGGCCAAATGTATTATGTAAAATGAGCCATTGTCAGTATGAAGCATTTGATCCAATTTTTATAAAAGCAAATTCTCTGTATATTTACACAGATTTGTATACAAAGGGAATAAGTTACCAATGGCTTCATCCCAAATTGTTTATATTAGTTATTACCTCTAGGAAATAGGGCTAGGAGTAATGAGGATGTAGGACTTTCATTTTTTTATTTAGGCATTTCTAGATTAGTTCATTTTTCTATAAAATTTATAGTAGTGAATAGAGCAGTGGCTGAAGGGACAGGCTTTTCAATAAATGGTGCTGAGATAACTGCATATTCATATGGAAAAATATTAACCTTGACCTTATCTCACTCCACGTGCAAAAATAAACTCCAGTTGGATTGTACATCTAAACATTAAAAGCAAAACAATAAAGCTTCTAGAAGATGATATATTCATAACTTTGGTGTCATGGTTACACAGGTTTTTATTTTAAATAATATTTAAATAATATTTAATAATATTATAATTATTTTATAATATTTTGTTAAGCTGTAAATTTGTTTCATGAACTCTTTTGTATGTTCTGTTTCATCCCCCAAAAGAGAGGTTAAAAGGAAGAGGAAGAGTGCTTGGTACTCAATGTATCTGTTGAATGGGTTGGGGGGGGGGATGTGGGCAGAGGGTGTTACAAAATCAGATAACTGTTAGCTGTCATAGTACCCCAAAGACCGTGACTCACAGGCTTCTCAATGCTTTCTGCTATGATGAGGAATCCATTTCTTTCGCTGAGACCCGCCCCCCCGGAAGACGCAGCACCAAAATAAAACATAGCTATGGGGGCTTCCCTGGTGGCGCAGTGGTTGAGAGTCCGCCTGCCGATGCAGGGGACGCGGGTTCGGGCCCCGGTCTGGGAAGATCCCACATGCCGCGGAGCGGCTGGGCCCGTGAGCCATGGCCGCTAAGCCTGCGCGTCCCGAGCCTGTGCGCCGCAACGGGTGAGGCCACAACGGTGAGAGGCCCGCGTACAGCAAAAAAACAAACAAAAAACATAGGTATGACAGACTGAGCCAGTGAATCCTCTTTAAGCTTCTAAGCCTTTTTTTACATTGTAATCCTGAACTTGGTAAGAAGTCAGAGGATAGGGTAAAAAAATAAGGATAGACTTCTTTTCATCCCCTTTGCAGTTTAAATTTCACTAAAAAAGAGCTTCAGAAAACATTGTTTCCCATAGACAAGAATGCACAGATAAGGCAAAACCCAAGAGCCGGGAAGGAGGGGAGGGCATCTCCAGATCTGTTTCTCAGTTCTCCCTCTGACCTAGAAAAAGGCTCGTGGGAAGCCAAGACGGAAAAGACATGATTAATTCAAGCACAAGCGGATCAAGGCTAACAGGCTGCCTTTTGGAGTCTTCCTGACGCCGGCCCTAGAGGCAGAAATTAACCAGGGTCATTCAGGGAGCAAGACTTCACTTGCTGACCTGGTGAGCAGAGGCAAAGCAGCTGCAGTGGGCCTTTAAGGGGAACATTGATGGCGGGGAGAGGAGTGGTATGAGATGGCCCCAGATTTTCTTCAATCCAACTGACGTTTCCAGAAAACATGGGAGGCCACTCTGTGTGGCAGGCCCGGGGTGAATGCAGCAGGTTATCTGTTAATTTAACTTAGAAGTGATGCTTCTAAGTGGCACTGTATGTCTCAAAATCACCTACACATTCATTTTTCCTTTGAATTGTACCCCTTGTATCCTAGCCATATCCCTGGAGTAAGGAGGGACTATTAATAGAAGTAGGAAATGAGATCCTAAGCAATTAAAGAACTCGACCAAACGCCGCCAGTGGAGCCCATGGAGAAGCTGTACCCACACTCCCCAGAGGCTCTGATAAGGGTGGAGGGAGCAGCAGGCAGGAGGCAGCATCTCTGCAGATGTCTACAGACTCACAGGAGAAGGCTTCTTTTTTTTTTTTTTTTTGCGGTACGCGGGCCTCTCACCGCTGTGGCCTCTCCCGTCGCGGAGCACAGGCTCCAGACGCACAGGCTCAGCGGCCATGGCTCACGGGCCCAGCCGCTCCACGGCATGTGGGATCTTCCCGGACCGGGGCACGAACCCGCGTCCCCTTCATCGGCAGGCGGACTCTCAACCACTGCACCACCGGGGAAGCCCCAGAGCTCCCACTCTTGAAGGGACTTAATACAGCTTATCTGATGAAACAGCAGCCACTGCTCTATGTTAATCACTCTTAGGAAAACATTTAAGTTGCTATTTAGGGGAAAATTATAGTAAAATTTATTTACTTATTTATGAATTTTATTTTATTTTTTTATATACAGCAGGTTCTTATTAGTTATCTATTTTATACGTATTAGTGTATACATGTCAATCCCAATCTCCCAATTCATCCCACCACTACCCCTCTGCTTTATCCCCTTGGTGTCCATACGTTTGTCCTCTACAGCTGTGTCTCTATTTCTGCCCTGCAAACCTGTTCACCTGTATCATTTTTCTAGATTCCACATACATGCATTAATACATGATATTTGGTTTTCTCTTTCTGACTTACTTCACTCTGTGTGACATCTCTAGATCCATCCACGTTTCTACAAATGACCCAATTTCTTTCTTTTTTATGGCTGAGTAATATTCCATTGTACATATGTACCACATCTTCTTTATCCATTCGTCTGTCAATGGGCATTTAGGTTGCTTCCATGACCTGGCTATTGTAAATAGTGCTGCAGTGAACACTGGGGTGCATGTGTCTTTTTGAATTATGGTTTTCTCTGGGTACATGCCCAGTAGTGGGATTGCCAGGTCATATGATAGTTCTATTTTTAGTTTTTTAAGGAACCTCCATACTGTTCTCCATAGTGGCTGTATCAATTTACATTCCCACCAACAGTGCAAGATGGTTCCCCTTTCTCCACACCCTCTCCAGCATTTGTTGTTTGTAGATTTTCTGATGATGCCCATTCTAACTGGTGTGAGGTGATACCTCATTGTAGTTTTGATTTGCATTTCTCTAATAATTAGTGATGTTGAGCAGCTTTTCACGTGCTTCTTGGCCATCTGTATGTCTTCTTTGGAGAAATGTCTATGTAGGTCTTATGCCCATTTTTGGATTGGGTTGTTTGTTTTTTTTAATATTGAGCTGCATGAGCTCTTTATATATTTTGGAGATTAGTCCTTTGTTGATTCATTTGCAAATATTTCCTCCCATTCTGAGGGTTGTTTTTTCATCTTGTTTGTAGTTTGCTTTGCAAAAGCTTCTAAGTTTCATTAGGTCCCATTTGTTTATTTTTATTTCCATTACCCTAGAAGGTGGATCAAAAAAGATATTGCTGGGATTTATGTCAAAGAGTGTTCTTCCTATGTTTTCCTCTAAGAGTTTTATAGTGTCTGGTCTTACATTTAGGTCTCTAATCCATTTTGAGTTTATTTTTGTGTATGGTGTTAGGGAGTGTTCTAATTTCATTCTTTTACATGTAGCTGTCCAGTTTTCCCAGCACCACTTATTGAAGAGAGTGTCTTTTCTCCATTGTATATCCTTGCCTCCTTTGTCATAGATTAGTTGACCATATGTGTGTGGGTTTATCTCTGGCCTTTCTATCCTGTTCCATTGATCTATATTTCTGTTTTTGTGCCAGTACCATATTGTCTTGATTACTGTAACTTTGTAGTATAGTCTGAAGTCAGGGAGTCTGATTCCTCCAGCTCCGTTTTTTTCCCCTCAAGACTTCTTTGGCTATTCGGGGTCTTTTGTGTTTCCATACAAATTTTAAGATTTTTTGTTCTAGTTCTGTAAAAAATGCCACTGGTGATTTGATAGTGATTGCACTGAATCTGTAGATTGCTTTGGGTAGTATAGTCATTTTCACAATGTTGATTCTTCCAATCCAAGAACATGGTATATCTCTCCATCTGTTTGTGTCATCTTTGATTTCTTTCATTGCTGTCTTATAGTTTTCTGAGTACAGGTCTTTTGTCTCCTTAGGTAGGTTTATTCCTAGGTATTTTATTCCTTTTGTTGCAATGGTGAATGGGATTGTTTCCTTAATTTCTCTTTCTGATCTTTCGTTGTTAGTGTATAGGAATGCAAGAGATTTCTGTGCATTAAAAATTTTGTATCCTGCAACTTTACCAAATTCATTGATTAGCTCTAGTAGTTTTCTGGTGACATCTTTAGGATTCTCTATGTGTAGTATTATGTCATCTGCAGACAGTGACAGTTTTATTCCTTCTTTTCCAATTTGGATTCCTTTTATTTCTTTTTCTTATCTGATTGCCATGGCTAGGACTTCCAAAACTATGTTGAATAATAGTGGTGGCACAGTGGTTAAGAATCCACCTGCCAATGCAGGGACACGGGTTCAAGCCCTGGTCTGGGAACATCCCACATGCCATGGAGCAACTAAGCCCATGTGCCACAACTACTGAGCCTGCACTCTAGAGCCTGTGAGCCACAACTGCTGAGCCCATGTGCCACAGCTACTGAAGCCTGCTTGCCTAGAGCCCAAGCTCCACAACAAGAGAAGCCACCACAATGAGAAGCCCGTGCACTGCAACGAAGACCCAACACAGCCAAAAAAAAAAAAAAAAAAAAAAATAGTGGCAAGAGTGGACATCCTTATCTTGTTCCTCATCTTAGAGGAAATGCTTTCAGTTTTTCACCATTGAGAATGATGTTTGCTGTGGGTTTGTCATATATGGCCTTTATTATGTTGAAGTAGGTTCCCTCTATGCCCACTTTCTGGAGAGTTTTTATCATAAATCGGTGTTGAATTTTGTCAAAAGATTTTTCTGCATCTATTGAGATGATCATATGGTTTTTATTCTTCAATTTGTTAATATGGTGTATCACATTGATTGATTTGTGTATATTGAAGAATCCTTGCATCCCTGAGATAAATCCCACTTGATCATGGTGTATTTTTTTAATGTTGTTGGATTCTGTTTGCTAGTATTTTATTGAGGATTTTTTGCATCTATATTTATCAGTAATATTGGTCTGTAATTTTCTTTTTTTGTAGTATCTTTGTCTGGTTTTGCCATCAGGGTGATAGTGGCCTCATGGAATGAGTTTGGGAGTGTTCCTTCCTCTGCAATTTTTTGGAGGAGTTTGAGAAGGATGGGTGTTAGCCCTTCGCTAAATGTTTGATAGAATTCACCTGTGAAACCATCTGATCCTGGACTTTTGTTTGTTGGAAGATTTTTAATCACAGTTTCAATTTCATTACTTGCAACTGGTCTGTTTATATTTTCTATTTCTTCTTGGTTCAGTCTTGGAAGATTATACCTTTCTAAGAATTTGTCCATTTCTTCCAGGTTGTCCATTTTATTGGCATAGAGTTGCTTGTAGTAGACTCTTAGGATGCTTTGTATTTCTGTGGTGTCCTTTGCAACTTCTCCTTTTTCATTTCTAATTTTATTGATTTGAGTCCTCTCCTTTTTCTTGATGAGTCTGGCTAAAGGTTATCAATTTTGTTTATCTTCTCAAAGAATAAGCTTTTAGATTTATTGATCTTTGCTATTGTTTTCTTTGTTTCTATTTCATTTATTTCTGCTCTGACCTTTATGATTTCTTTCCTTCTACTAACTTTGGGTTTTGTTTGTTCTTCTTTCTCTAGTTCCTTTAGGTGTAAGGTTAGATTGTTTATTTGAGATTTTTCTTGTTTCTTGAGGTAGGCGTGTATAGCTATAAACTTCCCTCTTAGAACTGCCTTTGCTGCATCCCATAGGTTTTGGATCAGTGTGTTTACATTGTAACTTGTCTCTAGGTATTTTTTGATTTCCTCTTTGATTTCTTCAGTGATTTCTTGGTTATTTAGTAATGTATTGTTTAGCCTCCATGTGTTTGTGTTTTTTACATTTTTTTCCCTATAATTGATTGCTAATCTCATAGTGTTGTGGTTGGAAAAGATGCTTGAAATGATTTCAGTTTTCTTAAATTTACCGAGACTTGATTTGTGACCCACTATGTGATCTATCCTGGAGAATGTTCCATGTGCACTTGAGAAGAAAGTGTAATCTGCTGTTTTTGGATGGAATGTCCTACAAATATCAATTAAATCTGTCTGGTCTATTGTGTCATTTAACACTTGTGTTTTATTAATTTTCTGTCTGGATGATCTGTCCATTGGTGTACGTGAGGTGTTAAAAGTCCCCCACTATTATTGTGTTACTGTCGATTTCCTCTTTTATAGCTGTTAGCAGTTGCCTTATGTATTGAGGTGCTCCTATGTTGAGTGCATATATAATTGTTATATCTTCTTCTTGGATTGATCCCTTGATCATTATGTAGTGTCTTTCCTTGGCTCTTGTAACATTCTTTATTTTAAAGTCTATTTTATCTGATATGAGTGTTGCTACTCCAGCTTTCTTTTGATTTCCATTTGCATGGAATATCTTTTTCCATCCCCTCACTTTCAGTCTGTATGTGTCCCTAGTTCTGAAGTGGGTCTCCTGTAGACAGCGTATATACGGGTCTTGTTTTTGTAACCATTCAGTGAGCCTGTGTCTTTTGGCTGGAGCATTTAATCCATTCACATTTAAGGTAATTATCAATATGTATCTTCCTATTACCATTTATTAATTGTTATGGGTTTGGTTTTTTTTTGTTTTTTTGCAGTACGCGGGCCTCTCACTGTTGTGGCCTCTCCTGTTGTGGAGCACAGGCTCCAGACGCGCAGGCTCAGTGGCCTGGCTCACAGGCCTAGCCGCTCCGTGGCATGTGGGATCTTCCCGGACCGGGGCACGAACCCGTGTCCCCTGCATCGGCAGGCGGACTCTCAACCACTGCGCCACCAGGGAAGCCCTGATCCTTCATTTTTAAAAATACTCTTTGGAAATAAAGAAGGATCAAATTAGTAATACTAATACAACACATATGTGCCCTGTGTTACATTTCTATTGGACGGAGCTGCTCTAAGCCAGGGGTTAGCAAACTATGATCTGTGGGCCAAAGCCTGCTCTCTGCCTGTTTTTGTATGGCCTGTGAGCCAAGTACAGTTTTTATGTTTTTAAATGGTTGAAAATAATAGTCATTTGCGACACATGAAAATTATGAGAAGCTCAAAATTGTGTCCATAACAGAATTTTATTGGAAAAGAGCCACAGTCACTTGTTCTGGATTATCTAATGGTTGATTTTGCACCACAGAAGCAGAGCTGAGTAGTTCCAACACAGACATCCTGGCTCATAAAGCCCAAAGTAAGTACTATCTGGCTATTTATAGAAAAAGCTTGTCAACCCCTGCTCTAAACCCTCAGCTTACTGTATTTTTTTCATAGAACATAGAACTATTGCCTCTCCTGTTACATGGTAACTTTGGCAAAGGCGTGTACTTTCTTCTCTTCTTTGGTGATTTGCTGCCAGCACCTAGAGAACAGCGCCTGGCACACATGAGGTGCTCTATAAATATTTGTTGAATCAATACATTTTACAAATCTAGATTTCGGGTCCTGTGTAGGAAGCACCTCGTTAATTAAAGAACATGAATCACCACTACTACAGCCTACTGTCTGTTTCTCAGTAGGTTAAGCTAAGGTTAATTAAGACCCAAGCAAACCCACACATAATGAAAGGAAATGCTGACACATGCCTGGGAACCCGCCGGGCTTGGAGACAGAGACCAACACTGTGGTAATGACCAGAGGAGCATAGCCTTTCCAAAACGGTGCCTCATTTTATTTTAATAAATTACATGATTTTGAATGCATTTTTGGCCCCTCTTACAGAGGAGAGGTGAAGCTGTCCCAGTTATCAAAAAATTCAAATCTGCTCTTCTTCAGCGGACTGCCTGTCAATGTGCTCTCGTCCAGTGTGTCTCCTGTGTCCTGGGAACCACTTCCTGGGTCAAATGACTCCGCTGCCTCCAGGAGCTCCATATCGCTTCCGTCTTCCTCAAAGGACTTCTGGAAAAAGTCATAGATCCTCTGCTGCTTTGGGTCCTTCACCAGAGGAAGAAAAGACAAAGACATCAGCACCCAGGCACCAACACTGACCCTCCCCCCACCACTGTGGGACCAGCTCAGTAAACTATCACTCAAGCAGCCTCACTGCCTTTGTGTCTGGCTTCTTAGCTTCTCTGCTGCTTGCTGGGTAAAGAAGGAAAAACAGAAAACGAACGGTTGTGAAAGCGACACAGGACCTGCTCTCACACTAATTTATGTTGGGAATGTTTTCTCCCTTCTAGCTTTACAAATCAGTATTTCAATATTGAAACAGCTCCCAAGCCTTTCTCCACTAAGAGGTTAGTTAGCCTGTAATTCAACTCCCGAATTGGTGTGTTCAGCCATGGCTTATACCTAATTCTCTGAGTGGTTATAAAACACACACTTAACATACTGATAAGTAGATACATGTACCTGATTCTGACTACCCTCAAGTTACAAACGATCAAAATGCCTTCCAACTGCATCTATGCATTGACAACGATGGTGTAGTGCGAAAATCACACCCAGCTGTTATGACCACGGCAGATGACGGGCTTGCTCTCACCCCTTTGCTGACCTCTCCTCTGTCTGAATTCCTAACCCTGGCCATCATTCAACCCAGAGGCACATATTCAGTATCTCCACTGACCTCCCACAGGTCCATAAAACTAAACCTGTCTAAAAACCACAACCATCTGTCATCTCACTCCTGCATCCCCAAAGCAGGTCCTGTTCCCTAGTTTTGATGGTCTCGCACTATTCTCATAGTACCCCTAGCTTGCAATCACCAGGGCATCCTGACTCCGGATCTCACCCATCAAACTGCATCAGGTTGGTTTCTCCGTCTGTTCCCTCCCAGATACTTCGCAGGCAGGCTCTTTTCTTGGGCCACATTGCTTTGTACCTGCCTGAATCTGAAATGGCTTCACTGCACTTCCCACCTCAGGCCTCTTCCCACGTCAACTGCTCACCGGTCTTTTCCAGGCTAATTTTTCCCTACAGACTATCCTCTAACAAGATTTTCCTGTCACATCGTTGGGCACCCCTGTGCCTACCTCATCAAGTCTAATGCTGCTTCCCTGGCTTTCCAGGCCCTTTGGAGTCAGGTCTCAACCTAACTGGCCACTATTTCTTTGCTTTCACAGAAGCCCTCCACACTAGCGAAGTTCTTGAAAACTGATCCTGCAAGGACTTTAGATTATTCAATAATCTGTACCCTACATTCTCTCGCCTTTCAGGATCCTAGCTATTCAGATGGGAAGTGACATTAAAGGTCATTAAGGTCAGCCCCACACCAGCCGCATGTCCTCCTCTGTGATATCAGCTTTTGTCTGAGCAACTGCAAGGTCGAGGAAATGCCGCCCACGAGGCAGCCTACTCCAGGTAGAAACAGCTGTCCATGTGCATTTGAGGACGTGATGGCAACGCTATGTGCTAACTTGGAGCACGCATAATTAAAGGGAAGCAAGTTCCAAGATCAGACAGTATTTCACTTCCCTTCCCAGCAGGCAGGCAGACATGACCTCTTCTGCTTTTGGCTCCTATACAGGAGGCAACACTTTCTTTTCCTAATAGTTGATACAGTTTTCAGCCCTATTTTAATTTTTTTAAGTGATATAATTATTAATCAAAATAAATATTGATAAACTCCATTTGTACTTTAGGCAGAAATTCTTTTTTTTTTATTAATTTATTTTTGGCTGCATCGGGTCTTTGTTGCTGTACGTGGGCTTTCTCTAGTCGCGGAGAGCGGGGGCTACTCTTTGTTGTGGTGCGCGGGCTTCTCGTTGCGGTGGCTTCCCTTGTGGTGGAGCACGGGCTCTAGGCGCACAGGCTTCAGGAGTTGCGGCTCGTGGGCTCTAGAGCACAGGCTCAGTTAGTTGTGGCTCGTGGGCTCCAGAGCACAGGCTCAGTTAGTTGTGGCGCACAGGCTCAGTAGTTGGGGCTCGCGGGCTGTAGAGCACAAGCTCAGTAGTTGTGGCGCACGGGCTTAGTTGCTCTGCGGCATGTGGGATCCTCCCGAACCAGGGCTCGAACCCGTGTCCCCTGCACTGGCAGGCAGATTCTGCGCCACCAGGGAAGTCCCTAGGCAGAAATTCCTAACTCATTCAAAGCAACTGAGGGTCAGGCCAGTATAAATAAATGAGTTATAAATAAACCTATTCTTATTAGTTGAGAAGACTTTAAAAATAAGGCTTTTTTTTTCAAAGGGCACATAACAACCAAGGCTCTGTCAAAACAGTCAGCATTCAACTGAATTAGACAGTTCTTCAAAAAGTTTAAAAGGAAGGTTGTCTTAAAATTGGCTTATTAATTATAAGGATAGTTTATACCCTGTGTTTAAAAATATGATCTCCCCTGAGTCTTATTTATCCCAATAATTACATTACGAAGAAAGAATTTAGTTGCAAGCAAATGTAAATGAAAGATTATATCCTCAGACAAGTCTTAGCATCACCTACAAGATCGTGTCGACCTGACAGCTTCTGATGCTCGGCAATTCCACAGGAGGGAGGCGGCATGTCAGCTTCCTGAAGCGCAGGGCCGCCTTTCTACACGAGGCTCAGACCTCTGTCCATGCTCTCGTTAGAAATACCCCCCAGGGGTTGCCCTCCATCAGGCAGGACCTCCCGAGTTCTCACCCTCCTTGTCAACCACCCGAGCAGGTGAAAGAAGACCAGCCTTTGGGAGTCTTTGCACCTCTGGCTCCTCTACCTTGCTTCACTGAAATGGAGGGGGAAGGGCTGTGGCAGCCATGGGGCTGGAGAGCTAGGCCAGGGCAGGCCTGCTGGGCCCTGGGCTGCCCTCTCCAGAGGCAAACAGGCCTCCTCTCAGCACCTCTGACAAGGCCCCACCTGGTCACGGAAGGATGCTCACCAGCCTCTTACTCTCCTTGACAGTAAGAGGGGCCGTCGCACAGGGAATGCTGGCTGAGTCTGGAAGCCTTCCGCCTGGGCTGGCTTCAAGTGACCCATGACTGCGGGAGAGTCTTGCTGCTCCGCAAGCCTCTGCTCACCCCTTTATAAAATGGGGAGTCACTGAGGATAAGGTGCAGCAACAGAGGGGAAAATATGCTACACAGAAGCAACAGCCTATGTGAAACACTCCCCATTCCACGCTGGGGATGTGTTTGGGTGCTGTTGCTATGTGCTTCTTGCAACAATTCAGCTGTTGCCATGGGGCGTTTTCTGTCCGTTTCTAATGGCCTGATGGAAGAGGCAGCATTTGGAGGCCGTGGTTTTTGAGGAGGGCATGTCAGAAGCAGCAGGAGTTAATGCCAGCACTTCTCCATAAACAGACGCACACACACAGATTGACCCGAGAACGAATGCAACCATCATTTTAGCTCCCCAGCTGGGGGAGGTCCCCAGGAGTGATTCACACCTTCCCGCTCAGGACCTCTGGACACCCCAGTGGCAGGGAGCCACATGCTGGTGTTACCTTGTAGAAATAATCTGCGGCTTCTGTCATTTCTGAAAAATTGGTCTCAGAAAGCCCGGCTTCACCCAGAACTTTAATCTTCTCTTGAATCAGGGGCCTGTTGGGGAGAAATGAGCTGCAGTGGAAACAACCTGCACAGAACCAGCAGACTGATTATAGCGAGACCAGCCCCTGTCCTTATGAGACACGCTCACTGTTTCACATCTCTCCATCTCTTCAGGCACAAACGCCCATCCTGAAATACTGACCTCCTCTCTATTGTAAACCAACCAAGTCAGGGCTCACATCGTCAGGCTCAAAATTCTTTCTACTGGAAGATGTGTAGGAAATAAATGCTACTGCAACAAAAATTTGAACCTGGCACTGTTATGAGCTGCTCAGTTAACAAATCCATTAACAGAAAGGGAAGTAGGGGCAACCCACACGCAAAATAAAGGTAAGATGCCTTAGTCATAATGCTGGAAACAGAGATAGGTAGTGGAAACCAATAAGATAATCAAGAAACAATATGAGGAAGGAGGAAATGGAACTGGGGAGGGAGCATTTGGGGAGTTTTTGCCTAAGTGATGGACATGAAACCCCAGAGTTAAAAATCTGACCCCATCTCTGCTAAGGAAGCACTACACAGCCCAGGGTGAGCCACTTTCCCCCGCTGGCCCAGCAGCAGCACTCTAAGACGTGGCCTTACGGAACCAGCACACCTCCCAAGGGGCCAGGGGGGCAGTCTCCCTGACTCAGCAAACGCCTTCACATCTGGGAACAGAGTGTTTTACAAACAAAATTCCACCTACATTGCATCCCAATAAGTTCTCCTCCCTTGTCTCAGGTCAGTGGGAAGGAGCCACATCCCCTTATTCCTACAGGATTTCCTCATGCCTCCTGCAGCCACCAGTTAACACTATGCAGGAGGTCAAACTGGGTCATGAGGAAAGGGGGAGCGCACTACTAGCAGGTCTCCTGTGTGGATCCCTGGAAACCTGCCCCAAAGCACAGGCTCTTAGGGAGCAAAGGAAATACGTCATCGGTGTCGACCCAACTGCCGGGCCAGCCAGGGGCCTCACCAAAGGTAGTCATCAGCCGTGCCTCTTGCCACCAGGTAGTGGATGCCCACAGAGCTCGACTGCCCGATGCGGTGCACCCGGTCCTCGGCCTGCATCAGCACCTGCGGGGCGGGGATCGGGACGCATGTCAGTCAAGGCTGGAAGCTGCTCAGCCCACCACAGCAGGTGGCCTCTTGCCCCGGAGCCTCACCACAACCCTTCCTCCTCACTGCGTGTCACGTGGCAGGGGGCCTGCAAGCCTCTGTCCACAAACGGTCTGTCATCTGACAAAAGGGAAAAGCAAGCACAATACTGGTCAGCAGGGGGGACCTCGATCTGCAGCTGGGTAGCTGTGGATGACCCTTCAGGGCCGGGCCAGCTGCTGGGCGCTGCAGAGGGAGAGCCAGCTTCAGCTCTGCCACCAGCTGTGACGAAGGAGACCCGGCACACTGCCACTCTTCCTCCATGGAATGAAAAGTTATCTTCTAAACAGATAGAGATACCGCGTCCAGGGAGAGGCCATATATGATCAGGGGGTAGGGTGGCTTTTTTATATGGTGGAAAAACCCTACAACGAATAATGAAAACCAAGAACATGGTTTCCACTATAAAATGCCTTCACGCTCTAAGCCCAGCCATCGTTACAGCCGTCGCCAACGTGTGGTCGATGAGAGCCACACCGGTCAGAACATCAGAAGGGAAAGAACTTCTTTCTGGGGTTGAGGAGAAAACTTTGAGTCCAAACAAATGTCTTCCACCTGCTGCCACAGCTGATCAGATAAGGCCAGTGGGCACCCTGGGCGTGTTCAGGGAATACCCACCGCAGTCGCCCTATTGTGGCCCCACAGGTAAAGTGGCTCCCGGGGGCGGTTGATAAAAAGGCGCTGAGGCTGGGAAGCCAGAGGCCTGAGGCCAGGGCTGCCACGTGCTCCCCTTAAGTGACAGCTGTGCTCTTGAGCTCTCTGTGCTCCAATTTCTTCCTGGAGACACGGATCATGAGACTCCTAAAACTTCAATCTTCCCATTGGTAATAAGATGGTCGATAAGCCTACTACTTAGCAGGTTGTTGTGAAGACCTAATAGCTGGCCAATGGATGTGTAAAGTATAAGCGTGTTTACCAGGCCTAACAGAAACAGAGGGAAGATGACGCAGGCACCAGGGACAGCGCACAGAAGCCCCACTCGCCATCCCCCCCCCCAATTGGCTCTCTCTGCCAGCAGGCAGGAGTACGCCCCTCACCCCTGGGTTCCAAAACAGCTCCGCGAACACCACCAGGTCAGCCGAGGAGAAGGTGAGGCCCATGTTGGCGGCGGTGATGGACAGCACGGCCACGGCGGGCCCCTCCGACAGCTGGAACTGCTGGCACAGGTCCTCACGGTCGGCCGAGGAGGTGGAGCCGTCGATGCGGATGCGCTTCACACGCTGCGGGAACAGGAGAGGGAAGCAAGGTGGGCGCAGGTGCGGGGCCTCGGCAGCACAGCTCCAGGGACACAGCCCCGCGCTGCTCTGGCTCCAAGCCGGGTGGAGCATCAAGCTCGCCACTCCGTACTGCTTTCCGAGCTTCCTTCCTGGTCTTTCCTTTCCTTTCATAATTGAAACTTGTGTTGAGATAACTGTAGGCTCGCATGTAGTTTAAGCAATAATACAGAGAAGGATTCCTCGTATGATTTGCCCAGTTTCCTCCACTGGGAATATCGGTAAAACTATAGCATAATATCACACCCAGGATACTGACTTTGATACAGTCCACTGACCTTATCCAGATTTCCCCAGTTTCACTTAAACTCCTGGGTGTGTGTGTTCTATACAACTTTATCTCGAACGTGGGTTTTCACGTATCTGCCTTCACAGTCGAGACAGTGAACAGTTCTAACCGCACAGGGATGCTCTGTAGCCCATTTAGAGCCCTGCCCGCCTCCCTCCTGCTTCCCCCTCACCCACCCAGTCCCTACTAATCTGTCTTATGATTTTTTTTTTTGCGGTACGCGGGCCTCTCACTGCTGTGGCCTCTCCCGTTGCGGAGCACAGGCTCCGGACGCGCAGGCTCAGCGGCCATGGCTCACGGGCCCAGCCGCTCCGCGGCATGTGGGATCTTCCCGGACCGGGGCACGAACCCGTGTCCCCTGCATCGGCAGGCAGACTCTCAACCACTGCGCCACCAGGGAAGCCCTGTCCTGCATTTCTAAAATGTTCCATTTCAGGAACATTTATAAATGGAGTCAAACACTGTGCAACCTTTGGGGCTGGGCTCTTTTCACTCAGCATCATCGCCCGGAGAGTCACCCCTGTCGTTGCACGTACAGTTGGTTCACACACACCTGTAGCTCATTCCTTCTCATTGCTGAGCAGTGTTCTGTGGCAGGGATGTACCATGGTTACCTATTCACCTTGGGCAGGACATGTGGGTTGGTTCCAGCTTTGCACTACTACAAATAAAGCTGCCCTGAACATTGGTGTACAAGTGAATGTAACTTTTCACTCCTCTGGGACAACTGCCCTGAAATCAACTGCTGAGTTGTATCTGATAGTTGCATGCTTAGCTCAGCTTATTTTCTTTAAAAAAACAATTTTTTATTTGCAATTAAAAATTTAATTTTAATATATATATATATTAAATGCCTTATAACCTTATGTAGTTATGTCTTGTTATTCACAGTAGTTATGTTCTATATAGTCATTATTATAAAATCTGAAGTAGCAAATCCTGAATAATTTCCCCTACGGGAAACACAGGATTAGGTTCCTGAGATCAGCTTATTTTAAGTGGCATTTATTGTTTTCTAATGATAAAGACAGACATTATGAGGAAAATAAATTACCAATCTATTTTTTCCCATCATTCTTTTCTCAATGTGTTTGCTACATCTTTTAAATAAAAAGTTCTATATCTTGCTTTTCTCTGACAAACATTATATCGTAAATAAACTAAATTATTAAAATGTTTTCTAAAACATGATTTCTAATGGCTGTGTAATAGTTTATTATGCAACAATAGTATACTTTAACCATTTATCTATTTCCTCACATTTGGGTGGGTTTCCACTGTCACTAAAAAAGGATGGGCTGTCTGCATGTCTCAACTAAGAAGTCCGCATGCTGCAACTAAAAGACCCCGCATGCTCCTACTAAAGATCCCACATGCCGCAACAAAGATCTCGCATGCTGCAACTAAGACCTAACGCAGCCAAAATAAAAAAAAAAAGGATGGGTTGGCAAATGTCCACCAACAGGTGAGTGGATAAAGTGTGGTACATGCATACAATGGAATATTACTCAGCAATAGAAAGGAATGAACTGTTGATACATGCAGTAACATGTATGAATCTCAAAATATGTTGAGTAAGAGAAATAAGATTAAAAAAAAGGAGTACACACTGTATGATCCTGTATGACTCCACATTTATATAAGGCTCCAAAAATGTGAACTCATCTACAGCCACAGAGAGCAGATCAGTGGTGGCCTGGAGATGGGAGGATGGGGAGAAACGGGGATTACAAAGGACAGGAGGAAACTTCCGGGGCTGACGGATATATTCACTACTGTGTGGCTGTTAGCAAGACTGGCGCCATCTTGGGCCCGTGCAGTTCCTCCTGTCCTTCCAGTGGCCTTACCTAGGGCTGTCCTGTAGTGAACCTCTTCTTTGTCATCTAGGGCTTCGTAGTTAATAGATACTGTTTAATGATCTTTGGGTCCAGGTGGCCTGTATGCTCGGTTAGTCTCCAGTGATGACAACCTTCACTGACGCACTCCTGATGCTCAGGAGACTAGTAACCCACCATAGATCTGGACTTAGGAATGCACTTCCTGTCTCCAAGCACACACCCCTATACTCTAGGTTAACTATAATTGTCCCAGTGGCTCCTCAGCATTGCGGAGTGCAGCGCAAATGCTCTGGATCACCATCCACCCAGGCCTACCCTCCATGTAAGTTACCCTTTAATAAATGGATCCACTGATGGTATGGAGCTGCCTGCCTTGTTTTCAGGTCTCAAGATACCTTCTCAGTTCAGTGGGCACTTTCTGTTCCTTCTGTGCAACAACTACCTCCACTCTTGCTCAACTGTATACTTCAAATATGTGCAGTTCATTGCATGGTAATTATACCTCAATAAAGCTATTAAAATAAAACATTTTAAAAGAGGGGTTGGGGGGCTTCCCTGGTGGCGCAATGGTTGAGAGTCCGCCTGCCGATGCAGGGGACACGGGTTCGTGCCCCGGTCCGGGAAGATCCCACATGCCGCGGAGCGGCTGGGCCCGTGAGCCATGGCCGCTGAGCCTGTGCATCCGGAGCCTGTGCTCCGCAACGGGAGAGGCCACAACAGAGAGAGGTCCACGTACCGCAAAATAATAAACAAACAAACAAATAAATAAATAAATAAATAAAAGATGGGTTAAAACAAACCTGTTCATGGTTCTACAAGCAAGAAACATTATTCGGAAAGTCGACAGAAATGTTTCCGGAAACCTTCACCTCATTTCTTTGCTCAGATCTGACCTTGGCCTGCTTAGCAGTCGACACACAAACAAGAAAAGCATCCTGTGCTGAATTTCAAAGGGAGCTTACCTTCCTCTCCAGCTCATTAGTAACTGCATCCAAAACCACCTTATGGTGTGCAAACACTAGAAACTTCTCTCTTCCACTTTCCAGTAGGTCCAGGATATATTCACTGCATTTGACAATGACAACACAATAAATTAAACACATACGCAATCCAGCTGAGATTAATTACTGAAAAGTGCATCTGTAGCAGATACCTTCTGGGAACCTGCCTCCCCAGCTCATTCTCTCCCTCCTCTGAGAGCTGACCTCTCCCCCTTGCCCTCAGGAACTGTGGGGAAGTCATCTTCCGCCATATGCAGAAAGAGTTCTTCCATACTTTTTAGTCATCTCCCAAACCCAAATAAATCAAAGTATCCTTATGTTTTACGTGTCTCTGATAGGTTACTGAAACATTCTTATTATTACCTGGGATCATACAAGATAATTAACAGTTTGCACTTTGGCTGCTACTATCATTATAATGTGTTTTCAATAAAAATTGAAGTGTTGTTTACAGATCTGAAAATGCCTGGGCAGGGACTGAGGGATTCTTGACAGTAATAAATTTCTGGCAATGTAGAATTGAGACGTAAGTAACAATACTGAAGAGACGTCAGGGATCGCCCTCCAGCTCCCTCCCACATCAGACTGCAAACCACAGGGCCAGCAGTTAAGGCAGTGGTATAAGTGAATTCTTTTTTCCAAGGCCAAGGAATATGGGTGAAAAGGCCTTGTTTACATGGTCTTCATTCTGCTTTTAATTTACTTCTCTCCTCCATCCACTGTGTTTTTTCTTGACTTTCTGCTCCTTATCTTTAGCTGTGGCCTTAAAGGAAGGCAGCGACCCCCAGGAGCTGTAGGGAGGAGAGTCACCCAGCGGGCAGATCCCAAGCTTGCCCTGGCACTCGCGCCCTGCAGAGGGTTCCCAGTCCCAGAACAGGTCACCGGTGGCTCCTGCACGGGTGGCGGGAAGGTCAGCTTCCTCTGACAGGACACAAGGAGCCCTCGCTCTGCCTGAGGCCATCCCCACACGTGGGTGTGTGTCTGGGCAAAGAACAGACATTGCTCTCCTTGGAGAAGGACAAATCTCCAAGGTTTCCTATTACAGTACAGGCAGGTGGGGAAAAGGGAAGCGGACTCTCTTCTAAACGTCTAAGAATTTTTTCAAACAACACTATGACCAACTACGGTATGGATTTGAGTTCAATTTGTGAATTGTTGGTACTAATAGAATCTACTTTAATTAGTTTGAGAGACATAAAATTTGCCATGATATAAGCAAAAAAGTTAACTGCTACAGCATCAGAAAGTCACAAGGCCATAAAATCAACTTGGCCAGCCATAAACACCACGGCCCCCAGTTTTCCTGATGCCTCTCATCGTCTACATCTCAGACGTGGTATTGCTGCTCTGCGCTTCCTCGCGTCCCTGAGCTACCGAGCGGGAAATGTCTGCCGACCACAATAACCTTCGCTGTATATTGAAAGATGTCCATTAAAATGAAAACGAACAACAGCGAAAATGGGAAGTAAAGCAACTATCAGAGGAAACTGGGGTTTTAAGATTTATAATCTAATTTCCACTTACTAGCTGTATGATCCTGAAGTTTAGAGATTTACGTTAGATTTACTCAGTTTCTGCATTTTAACTTTATTCTACTGATCTCACGAGGAGTCTATAAATGTGACATGAGTTAACAGATGTCAAAACTGTTGGAAACTATAAATCACTATATAATTTATCATGGAATTTTGAAAAAGTATGTATAAGGTATGTTATGATTTGAATGTTTGTGTCCCTGCCCCCCAGTTCATATGCTGAAATCCGAACCCCCAATGTGGGGCCTATGGGAGGAGATGGTGTTATTGTTCTTATAAAAGAGACCCCAGAAAGCACCCTTCCCCTTCCACTATGCAAGGACACAGCGAGAAGAGGGCTGTCTACGAGCCAGGAAGAGAACTGTCACCAGACTCTGACTCCGCCAGCGCCTTGAACTTGGACTTCCCAGCCTCTAGGACTGTGAGAAATACATGTTTGTTGTTTAAGGTGCACAGCCTACAATATTTTTGTCATAGCAGCATGAATGGAGTAAGACAAGGTATTACCGAAGTTTATTTATAAGGTGGAAAATGGTTAGATTTAAAATTCCTAAGGGAAATGGATGGCTCTGGGCCCAGCACTCAATGGATCCTGGATTTTGTAGGTCACAAGCTGAGACAGCGAGGGAAGGGGCTCACACCCATGCCATGTGTTATTCAGCAGCACATGAGAAATGTCAGTGGAGGCAATTCAGATTAGTGTCTGAGAGAGAAGTTTCCAGGCCATAAAAACCACATCTGGAGTTCACTGGTCTCTTAAACAGTACCATAAATGAAAAGGGCAGTGCCCAGAGGGTGAAGGAGAGCTGCCCGACATTCAGGAGTCTTTGCGGAGAGTCTGTGATTTGAACAATGCAGCGAACTCACTCTCCAACCACATTTAAGGGTGCAGAGGGAGAGGCCGGTGAGGCTGGGAGATGCAGAGGCTGAGTGAGAGGGCAGGGCAGGCTGTAGGTCTCCATTTATCCATGGATCTCGGTCCCCACAGCCAATCTGGGACCGCTCAACCCACGCTAAGTTCATTTCATTGTAATTGAATCACTTGGACCATTACCCTGCCTGAGTCTCACACAAATGTTAAACAGTAAAAAATTAGGCAAGCTGCATGTCGTTAGACTTGCTTCAAGTTTCTATCTCAGTGATATGTGAAGAGCAGTGGGTTTTTCTTTCTTTAGCCAAGGCAGACAATTGAGATTTTTTTCTTTCAAGTCAGTGAATAATTTTAAGAACAGAAATTATTACACCAGCTTTAGTTGAGAAGACAGAAGGAGACCAAGTGTGACAACAGCCACTTGCCCGTATCTTTTGAACAAACGATGGTATTCACCTTCTTTCTTATTTAGGTAAATGACAGCTGAAACATGATGTCTTTGGAGACGACCAGAGAATCTCTGTAAGGCAGCTTCCTGGTCTTCTGTGAAACCCCTAATTTTTTTCCTACAGGCAAGTGACCACAGTTCTCGTAGCAAGAGGAAAACTTCCCTTCAGTGTTTGGGTCACCCAACCCTGCTCATAAGTGGCTCCAGCTCCAGCTCACTTGGGTTAAGACGGGATCTCGCAGGGACCCCAAGCACATCCTGGCAGGGCTCCAGCGACAAGCCTACTTATGCCTCCTGGGTGATGGTGCCCTAAACTTTATATTCAAGGCAACTACCATTCAAATCGCTAATCACTTTTTACAGAGCAATAAAACCATGCTGACGGACTAAGATAACAGGTATTTCTTTTTAAAAAAGAGAGAGAGAGAGAAGTCGACACTTGGTGTTCACTTACATGACAGATGGGATTTTAGCTTCAGCTGTTCTGTTGAAGAAGAGAATAAGGGCTTCTTTCTGCTGCTGTTTCTGTGGAAGGAGAAATCGAGGGTTTGAAGTCTCCCACTCTGAGAACTCCGTGACATGCTGACATAATCATCACCACCAAGAGCTTCACAAATCCCAACATCCATCGCCAGAGCCGAGGCCCTGACTTACTCACTCGCTTTAGCCACGCCACAGACACTGTCTGCACTCTGGTTTTGTACTGGGAGACAGAGTAACATTACAGATGTTCTGCCACCCTTCGAGAACTGTTGTGAGAATCCAATGAGGCAAGGAACATGCAAGCTCTTTGGAAGGGCATTGCAGGTAGTGCTTCACCATCCATGCCAAGCTCATGTGCTCAGCGGGAAGGCAGCCCTGCTAAGCACACCTATTTACTATAGGTATTACAGCCTGGTGACAACTTACACATGACAGTGGCCCACGATGTTCCCCCACCCCTTTCCTTCTGCCAACTTGTGTCCATACCCAACTGACTAAGCTCACCTCTAAGACTTACTGAATCATTTCCAACTGACCCCAACTAGTCTATTCTAGTAACATCTCAAAATGTTATTCACATGTTTCTGGCCTGTGTGCACAGAAGGTAATTGACTTCCCTCAAGAGGAAACGGTATTTTCTTTATAGTTTGCATCTAAATAAATCCCTGTAAAGAATGCTAACCCAGGAGTGCTTAGCCAGTTTCACAACAATATGAGATAACATTTACCATTACTCTTGGGTTCCCAGAGAGGACAGATACTCTTACCATCCTTGGTGGGGCAGCCATCCCCTTCCACTAGCCAGCATGGGTTTATAGATGCTCCTACATTTTGGGCCTGGGCCCTGTGAGGCCAGTGATTGACATGGCAGCTTCCTCATGGAACAAAGAAGTGACCCAACAGTAAAAACACCTATGGCCCTGAACTCATTAATAACTCAGGAAAGCAGCCACAGCTGGACTGACTGTACCTTAAACTACACACACCACAGATGGTGAGAAAAGCTACCTGGTCAAAATCGTTTTTTGGCTTTAAATAGCATCTCTCCTCTAGGCCTTGACAAGAAAGGAGAAAGAGACCCAGGAACCACAGGAATCCGTAGGGGCACTGACGGGATCCATTTCATTTTCTACATGAGTCGCGGCAGTGGTGGGCACCGTCCCTCCTATTTTGTGGCAGCAGTTCAATTAAACAACGCTAACCTCCTGGGAACTCACATTGAAGATGTGATTCTGTGTGTGTGTCTTAACTTGTTTCTCAGCCCCAGGCCCAGTCAGGATTCTGATGAGGCTCTGGACACACACACTTTTCGCGTGTGGCCCATGGAGTCCGTTCGTATCTCTCAAAGGGTCCCCTGCAGTAGGTTAGGCCCTCCAACCACCGAACGCGTCCCTAGTAGGATATGCTGAAGGGACAGTGTCAGGCTCCCATCTGACGACCTCACCCGCAGCGTGTACGCCTCAAGGAGACTGCACCCTACCCGTTCTCAGTCCGCAATTAAACTCCTGTTCCTTCAGAGACTCTTGTCAGGTCCTTCCCTCCCACCCACACTCAGGCCACACTTGCTCTTAGAAAGGGAGAGAGCAAAACAGATGGAGAGATGGTGAAAGCACTTTCAGAAACCCCGCCCCAAGATTTAACAGGCAGAGCCAATGTGGGTGTGAGAAAACAAACATCATTATTACACACAGCTTGGGAGATGGGACCCTGGGCTAATAACCCTTTTGGGGCTGTTATCCATAGGTACCAAAAGTCTTCAAAATATGCCCATGCCCTGTGATGCAGCAACTCACTCCTACAATTTACCCTCAGGATAGAATTGGAGGTACACAAATTCAGATGTAAACTGCTTTTTCAGCGTAGTGTTACTTAGTATACTGAACAATTGAACTAACTTCAATGTCCAACTACAAATGACTGGCAAAATTACAATATAGCCAGGCGAGAAAACATCATGCAGTCTTCAAATGTTATGTTTTAGAAGAACAACAACAACATGGAAAAGGGTACAGATAGTTTTGTAGCTTGCTTTCTTCCCCACTTGATGTATCTTTATAAGATCCCAATTCTGCTTTTAAAATACATATGTTGCTTATTATGTACATAAGTTATAATATATAGAGAGAGATAAATAATATATATTTTAAAGCAAAAAACACATAAATTTTATAGAAAAAATACCAAAATGATATATGCCGAAATTATGTAATATAAATAGATGGGTTAATCTTTTTTTTTTTTTTTTTTTTTGCGGTACGCGGGCCTCTCACTGTTGTGGCCTCTCCCGTTGCGGAGCACAGGTTCCAGACATGCAGGCTCAGCGGCCATGGCTCACGGGCCCAGCCGCTCCGCGGCATGTGGGATCTTCCCGGACCAGGGCACGAGCCTGTGTCCCCTGCATTGGCAGACGGACTCTCAACCACTGCGCCACCAGGGAGGCCCTCTATTGTATTTTTAGTGTGGGAGAAATCAATAGTTTTATCTTAAAAAAAAAAAGCTCCTCAAACTGATAGACATAATACTAGCCCATTAACTATCTTATTACTTCTTTTGTCAGCCATGGACTGGGAAATTTTAAATAACCTGCATTCTTTGTTCCTGCTTCTTAGATTTTTATTAAATTAGATCCACTGGGTTCTGAATTTATTTTTCTATGTTGGAATCTAAGTGGATTGTCAAACGGCAGAAAGGTGAGCTGATACTGTCACCAGGAAGTCTGCATGGACCAGTTCCATTTTTCTGTTCCTGGTCTTGCTGATCAAAAAAACGGCTTTAGACAAAAGATGATTAGAGTCAGCTTTTCTTAGCCTGTGAACAGCTATCTATTATTTTGGCTGAAAATGAGAAAAAGATTTCACTGTACATTATGTTTTATAAATTGGCCGCTTCACCTTGGCTTCTGTGATTTAAAGCTTTTTAAAAAATGTCTTCCTCCAGATGGGAAGGTGTGAGGGAACAAAGAAAGAAATCACTTTTTGACAGGCTAGCAGTGCTTTGCTGGAACCACCATGATGTGTAAAATTGCAGGGAAACTTGGGGCTACAGAGTCACTATAAAAATGGTGGTGGGGGGGTCCTTTCTATAGATTCACAGACTAAAACCACAAAACCATGATTCTCCATTTTAACACTTTCAGTTCAGGATTTCACAGCCAGTCAGGGCTTGGAAGGCATGTTGATGGCCATCTGGCCCAAGCCCCGGCTGACACTGGCTCCCCTTCCTGGGTTAAGCTGGCAGGAGGGTGCTCCCAGTCAGAGCCACGGTTTGTACATGCATCAAATCTGGGGCTTTACAGTAAGAAAGGTTCTGATGTTCTACAGGGTCATGCTCATAAATTCATTTGCTACTTGGATTTTCCATTATAAAAATTAATTTACATTAAGGAACACAAAAGAAAAGCAAATTTTCAAGAATTTGTCTTATTATCTAAAAGAATTTAGCATGTGGCTTGAGCATCATATGCTGAAGGCAACCTGTATCTATTCAATTTCTCTCTCTTAGGGACAAACCTAAATTTCCCAAGATACCAAGGAAGCACATAGCAATTCTCCAGCACTGGACTGGGAAGAACTCAAGGCCCCTTCTCCACTGGATTCTTGAAGAATTACACTGCAATTTAGGGTTTGTTTTCACAATCTGCAAAATAGTGTTAAGACTCTGGGCTGTAGAAGCAGAGACAACAATCACACACAACAGGCAGGACTCAGAGCAACTGTCCCAAGTCCTTCATACTTTTCCAGCACCAAGCCTATGAGGTAGGTCGTGGCTCCCCTTTTTAGGGAAGAAAGTATCTACAAATCCCAAAGAATTTAAGGGACTTGCATAGCTACGGGGAGTTATAAACACCCAATATTCCTGATTTCCATGGCTCAGCCTAGTCAATTTCACATCACTATTGATAAACTCAGAAATCAAACTTGCAGGTTACATATGAAATCATCTTTGGAAAGAGCCACTCACCTAACTGTGTACATTGGCGGAAAGTTTAAAAAATGCTTTCAAACCTTGCTGCACTAAGTTCAAAATTCCCATACGTCTTTTTAGCCATACTGCCTCTTGACCACTTAACGTGACTTCCTCCTCAATTCTAATGCCCACAGACCGTTTTGTCAGTTGTCTACACTGGCTGCTCTCCACCACCTGGTTCAGGAGATGGACTGGGTACAGGTGAGGGTGTCCTCTGGGGACTCCCACAAAATACTAATAGACTTTCTTCCATCACACACGCAAGGAACTAAAACATAGCATTTTATAAACATTCAGACCTCTGCATCTAAAAAGATCACACATCTGAATTTTTCCCATTAATATTACATACGCTATACATGTTCCTTGGTTTCCTTGTCTGGTGGAGTTCACTGGTGGGCAAAAGTTAGTAGACATTAAAGGTGTAAGAAAGTTCTAAGAAAAAACTAAAATTGAGAAAATATTTTTATTCACTGCCTTTTTTTCTCTAGAAATCAGAAAAAGACACCAATGCTGATTTTAGCAACAGAACACCCCGGTTCTGCTCATGGTTCCACTGAAATATAATTTGAGAACCACTGGTCTGTATGTCCACGTCAACGTTAAGGAACTTCACTTGAAAACTCCACGGCAAAGAGATTACGCTTGCTCACTTCCTCCAGGCCATCCCGATTATTATGTATAATACAGAATAAATTAAATACTGCTAGACAAGCTACCAGTGCATCCTCTACCCTACACTGCTTCTTAAAAATGACTAGCCAGTCTTGTTCATCACATGGTAAAATAACATTAAAAAAAAAAAATCACACATTCTGTCTCCTGTCATCTTATTTATTTTGTACTCTCCCAGAAGGCTAGTACCTCATGTAGATCTAAGTTTCCGTATACAGGGTAATATCAAGCCCAGATAATGCTTTACGATAATGTCAGAAAATGTCAATGACTGTCATTTTCTTGGGAATGAAAATTGCAAGGTTTTTATCCCAAGAGGACAGAAACGGGTCTGGTACAGATTACTTTATAGCACTTAGCACAGTATGACACTAAAGACAGATATGAAACGCAAGTGTTTTGAAAAGACAAAGTCACCATAGTGGAAAGAGCCCTAATATATAGGGCTAACAGGCTTGGTTATAGCCTCAGCTCCGCCATGGAGTAGCCATAAGACCTTGGGCAAATCCCACTCTCTGTGAGCTTCAGTTTCCCCCTCTATATAATGGGGGTGCCAACTTGTTGCCAACCATAAATGACCGTAACAAGGATTAAAAGTTAAGAGAGTTTGAAAACTCTTTGTTATATAAATGTCAATTTGTTTTTTTGACTAAAGCAAAAGACATGAGATGATTAGAGCGTTAACATATATAACAAATACACTTAGGACTAATTTCTAATGACTGTTACTAAAGGAAGTATTCTCAAAATACACTAAACATAAACTCCAACTTTCTTTGAGGGATTCAGAATACATATCACCATCCTGTGGTTGCCCTGGCGTTTATCTCTATGACTGTCCATCAACAGTGATCTACACAAGTTGAAAACTGCAAATTAATACGAGATTTTGGAAGTAGACTAGGTAGGCTGAGAAATGAAGCGGGCTCACCATCCTGCCCGGGGCGAGGGAGAGAGGTTACGGGAAGACAAGGTCGGGGGACCCTGGGTCAGCTCTGCAGTGCCCCTCCAGGGCAGGAACAGCTGTGCACAAGGGGACCTTCCCAATCCCCATCTCCAGCCCCAGACTCACAGTGCTCTCCTTGGTGGTCATCTCCTTGGCCGCGGCATCCAGGGCAGCTCTGGTCCTGGCGCTGATCCGGCCTGGGGCGACCACCACCATCTTGCGCTGTTTGGCTGGGAGCTGGCAGAGGACGTCGCCCTTGAGGCGTCGCAGCATGACCGTCTCCTCCAGCAGGAGCTTCAGCTCCCCCAGGTTGGAGGAGCCTGAATAATCCCATCCCCAGGGCAGCTGTGGAGGCAGAACGGAGACACAGCTCGTGAGAGTCCCCAGGGCCCAGGACTGGAGCTGTCACCTCCGGGAATGGCCTCACAACCCTCTCTTCCCTTGGCTTTGTTCAGAGAACTTCAAGTGGTTTTAAGGGATGAATAAAATCTCACAGAATACAAATGAGAAACAGGAAGGAAAAGGAAGAAAGAAAGTCAGGAATGAGAGAACCAAAAACTTGTATCATGGCGTCCCACCGTTTGGCGCTATCCTTTCTAGCAGCAAAGGCAAGATGTCAAGCGGTTTGGTGCCTGTTACACTGAAGAACAAACGAGACACTCAGCTTGTCAGACTCTTCCCATACACTAAATGCACAAAGTTTCCCTAGGGCTTACCCGACTGAGCCTGTTGCACAAGGTAACAGACGATGCTGTAACATCTTTATTTGATGGGGGTTACAGGGATTACGAAGCTGCTCTTCCCCAGCGTGGGCCTCACCATGCGTGACCTGGTGAATGCCATTGCGGTGGCCATGGTGGAGGCGGCTGAAGGGAAGAACCCAGAACACAGGTGCTGCAGTCTTGCTGAAACCAGAGGTGGGTTTTAGAGCGCCCAGGCAGTCCTTCATAAAAATGGTTCCTTCATTTAGCAGCTCAAGGAGGCAGTGAGCAAGAATGTCTACTTCCTACCACACAGGTAGACAAGATCCTACCGATTAAAATAAAAACCCTGCCCTTCACTAACAATCTTACTGGAAACAGGACTGACTTTTACGGTCCTGTAGAAAATCAGGGAGCCAGGGTATCTGCTGCCTTAGGGTTTCAGCTGCTCATTTGCCCTCATGCCTCACCCCACCCTGGACTGTGAACCACCGAGGGCAGGGGCTAGGCTTGATCATTTTCGAGGGCCAGTGGACCTAGTATAATGCTGGAGATGTGATAGGTGTCCTATAAACCTCTGCTAGATTGAGAGCAGGAAGAGACAGCCAAAGGTGGAGAAATAAAATGATCAAAAACTGCTTCTTCTTTTAAAAAAACACACCCTGAAATCAACTGGATGTTCTGAGCAAATGCCTTCACGGTATAGGGTCGAAAATGAGCTCGGCATGGGGCATTATTTTCAGTGGCTTCTCTTAATGCAAGAATCTGGCCACAGTTAAAAGAAAAAAAAAAAGTAGAGACTTCCCTGGTGGCGCAGTGGTTGAGAATCCGCCTGCCAATGCAGGGGACACAGGTTCGATCCCTGGTCCGGGAAGATCCCACATGCCACGGAGCAGCTAAGCCCATGCACCACAACTACTGAGCCTGCACTCTAGAGCCCACGAGCCACAACTACTGAGCCCATGTGCCACAACTACTGAAGCCCATGCGCCTAGAGACTGTGCTCCTTAACAAGAGAAGGCACTGCAATAAGAAGCCTGCACACCATGATGAAGAGTAGCCTCCACTCGCCACAACTAGAGGAAGACTGTGTGCAGCAACGAAGACCCAACGCAGCCAAAAATAATAAATTAATTAAAAAAAAAAGTAGCCCTGGCCTACTGGCTGCATTATATAAAAATCATGCTAGGAACAAATGGATATCGTAATTAATTTAGGTATAACGTTCCTACCTTCTAATATTATCAACTCTTAACCTTGCAGGTTAAAACCCAATAATACCAAAGGTTTTAAATGCGTAATACCGTAATTACAATCCAACAAGCTTTTATTGAAAACTTATCACGGAGCAGGCATTGGGCTAGGTGAAAGGAAGGATACAAAGATGGGGAAGGCAGCGTCTGACTATGTTTTCTTGGATGCTGGGGCAGTGGCAGCAGGAGGAGGACAAGGGCGAATCTGAGGATGGCCTGAATGACTGCGGAGACGGTGGCCAGAGCCTGGGAACCCAGGGAGGGACAGTGCAGCAGTAAAGGCAGGGAACGGCTCTGCCCTCAGCTCCCCCAGCCCCTGGCTAAACACGACACCATGCGTCCAGACAGTCAAGGAAGATAAGATCCTTTTCAGAAATCAAGTTGTCTTGAGGGATCAACACAACTGTGCACAACCTAACCTGGACTGATCCATGGGGAAACTTTGTTAAAGGCGTGTATGGCTTTAAATACATTTAATAATAGAAATCTCCTGCCTCATAACCAGCTAAAAACGGTTTGCCATTAACTTTGCCAAGCACCACAAGTTGCATTATAAGTACTCTGAATGTAAGTGGATATTTTTAAAGTACTTGAAAAGCTGTCTTTCCTTTTCCAAAAGTATTTTAAAATAAGGCAGATGATCTTATTAACATCACTAACTCGCATGGCAAGGCTTTTCTCTCCCAGGTGGCATGGGTGATGAGTAAGGGGCAGCCGTTTCTCCAAGTGGCAGTGTCTTCGATGCAGACAGCAGCTCGGCGTATTTGTGACTTGATCAAAAGAAGGAATCCTTAAGGTCTGAAGTAATGAGCTTTAGAGTCCAGTGAGAGCCTCTGCACAGGGACACTGCCCGCAGAAGAGAAGCCAGGGTGAGCTGGAGTTGTGGCTTCAAGGTTGCAGTAGAACAAGTGGGGAAAATGAGAAGCGATTTGCCCTTGAGAGAGGGGCCAGCGCCTTCCATTCTAATTCAGTGCTACTGGAACCTCACGGGAACAGGGTTTAAGCATCTGAGAAGTCTACCTTGCCGGACAAGAGACAACTGTTGAAGGATAAATCCATCACCCTGGCCACAGCTTTGAAAGTAGAGATTAGAAAGAGAAGTGAGTGACTCTCCCTTTCTGGTTTTCAGATCGTGGGTGTTCCGGAGCCTGGATCAGAGAGAGCTACTCGGGGCTCAGGAAGAAGGTTCGAACCAGCCCCATCACCTCCCACCTGTCAGCAATGACACCGACTGGGACTTCTGCTCCACCCATCACAGCACACCAAGGCCCCAGCACACCAGCGAACAGATGAGACTGTATCCCACTGGTGGGTCTGGAGAGAGTGAAGAGGGCACAGATGCCAAGAAGGAGAAGGCCACAGACTGTGTCTCTTCCTGAAAAGAGAACAGCCCAGTGCCTGAAGAAAACAGCTCAACTGATTAAGGAAAAACAATGAACTCCTAAGCAAACAAGGAGCTAATTCTGTGTGTCATCCTGTCTCGGGTTATTCTGGGGAAGAGCACTGGAAACGTGCACAGGCTTTGGCCAACCTGGCTATGGCTGCCTGACACGGAGAGACCCCCCAGCTCAGGCCAGGAAACATGCTGTGTCCACCAAGGACGCGCTGCTGAGCTACAAGGGAGACACGGCCGCAGACAAGGAGAGCGAGGAAATCCTGGAAGCTCTGGTCGTGCCCCGCCACACTCTGGGGGTGGCCTGGCTCCTGCCAAACCAAGACACAGAGGCCTGCTTCGACCTGAAGAGGCAGAGGGAACACGAAGGAGCGAAAGAACTACATGAGGGAGGCGTCTGGGGATTACCAGTCTCAGAGAAGGACCAAGTGTTGCTTGGGGCAGGGCCTCCTTGGCCATCTGCAGGTTGAACACAGCTCGGGCATACTTGGAACAGGCACTTGGCAACATTATTACTGCTGAGGGTGACAGGATGTCAGAAGTGATCGGTCTACAGAGGAACCACGCCCAGGCCCGCCAGCACTGGCAGCTCGTTCGACCCGCGTTTCTCCGTTCACTGACTCAGCCCCCAAACCGCAGAGGCGAGCATGTTACCAGTTGAGGCCTGTGCCGTGTCTGGAGGGACCCAGCACAGGGAATCTCAGCCAACCTCAGCCGCCAAGTGTGGAGATCACACACGCTACACATGTGCCCTGTGGAGATCACACACGCTACACACGTGCCCTGTGGAGACCACACATGCTACACATGTGCCCTGTGGAGACGACACACGCTACACATGTGCCCTGTGGAGATGACACACGCTACACACGTGCCCTGTACTGCACCAGCGGACAAGGAGACTGGTGAGAAAAGACAAAAACGCTGCCCTCTACCCCTTCCTCTGCTCTCCACCTCCTGACTCTTTTCCTCTGGTTTGCAAGAGAGATGGTGGTGGCAGCTAGAATTTTCTTGATCTGTATTCAAAAGTGAGGTGCTGGGGCATCCAGAGGAAAGCCCAGTGATGAATTCATCCTTCAGCAGTGGCCCTTTGTCTGGCAAGGTCATCCTCCTGAAAGCAGGGCTTTGGCAGAAACGCACTGCTGAGGAAGATGGAGTCCCACGCTCAGCCAGGTGGCCAGACTGGTGACAGCCAATGGAGTCAACGGCCCGTCAGGAGGAATTTGCATTTGTGACTACTGTAATTTAAATATTTTTTAAAATGCTGACTTTCTCATTTACGAAAGTAATCCATTTTGGCATACCTTATCTTCCAGTCATACATGAGAGAGACACAGAGGGGGGTGAAAGAGGAGGCGGGGGAAGAGAGGGAGACAAAGAATGAATAATTAACTATAGGGAAAGTTTTGCATCCTACTTTTTTCCACTCTTTTATTTCCCCATGTCATTAAATAAACTTTTTATCTTCAGCTAAAAAAAACTGAGGGGGCTTTCCTGGTGGCGCAGTGGTTAAGAATCCGGCTGCCAATGCAGGGGACACGGGTTCAAGCCCTGGTCCGGGAAGTACCGACATGCCGTGGAGCAACTAAGCCCATGCGCCACAACTACTGAGCCTGTGTGCCATAACTACTGAAGCCCACATGCCTGGAGCCCGTGCTCTACAACAAGAGAAGCCACCACAATGAGAAACCCTCAGCAACCAGAGAAAGCCCGCACAAAGCCATGGAAGACCCAACGCAGCCAAAAATATAAATAATTAATTAATTAAATAAATCTATTAAAAAAACCAGGTTTTAGAAATCGTGATTTTTAAAATTTTTTTATTTTTTTGGCTGCATTGGGTCTTGCTGCTGCACACAGGCTTTCTCTAGTTGCGGCGAGCGGGGGCTACTCTTCATTGTGGTGCACAGACTTCACATTGTGGTGGCTTCTCGTGTGGAGCAAGGGCCCTAGGCGTGTGGGCTTCAGTAGTTGTGGCTCGTGGGCTCTAAAGCGCAGGCTCAGTAGTTGTGGCTCACGGTCTTAGCTGCTCCGTGGCATGTGGGATCTTCCCGGGCTAAGGATTGAACCCGTGTCTCCTGCATTGGCAGGCAGATTCTTAACCACTGCATCACCAGGGAAGTCCAGAAATCACGATTTTGATTGCAACGGCATTTGTTCACAAGGCTTCCTCTGCCATTTTTGGAGAACGGAAGCTGTGCAGACTGTAGCTTCAGGGGCAGCTGCTCCATTGGCACCGTATTCATAGAGATAATTTGCAGGTCAGAGGCTTCTGGCCTGCTGACCAGGCACGATTCACTATAATGAGTCGACATTTAAAGCAAAGGCCCACTGATGAGAGCCCACCAGGGGAGCCTGAGATCATGCTTCCCACTCCACCTGTTCAAAGGCTTCCTCTGTCCTTTTTGCACAGAGTATGTAGGGCCTCGGCCTCACCTGGAGCTCACCTCAGTGCCCTTCTCTGAGGCAAGAGCTGTTGGCTTTCAGAGCTCCAGGCACCTATGCATCGGCTCTACCGGAAAACACTAACGTGGAATCACCACAAGCATTAGAACTCGGAGGGGCTGCTCTTATCTTACCGTAGAGGACACTCCAAGGTCAGAGTTAGGGGCAAAGCAGAGCTAAACTCCGAATCCAGCTCTATGGCCAGTGATTTTCTGATCACACCACAGCCAAAAAGAAGGAATGGAAAGGGAGGTGTGAAAATCAGGGTGGGGTGGGCGGGGAAGAGGGGGAATAAAGAACACATACCCGCTTGGCACCACAGTAGCGAAGTCCAAAGGCATGGAACTGAGGGAAGAAGGTCGGCCTGACGGCGAGGATCTGCGTGTAGAGCTCTGCCGGCCGGGACATGGCTGGGGTGCCCGACAGTAAGATCACCCTCTTGGCAACCTAGAACACAAAAGCCCAAGATGCTGAGACGCACAGAGGACACGCAAGAGATGTCCCCAGCACCCCCAGGAGTCGGAGCCGAGGCCCCCGGAACAGTACACCCCGGAATCTTGCATGAACACCTTCACTTCCTCGCACTCTGACCGCAGGTACTTCTCAAGTTCGTGCATCTTAGATCCAAGGTAGATCTAGATTCCAAAGACACTACGGCTGGCCTCACTCCAGAGCTCTGGGTGGCCACAACCTGGGAACTCTAAGCGAGGTACCATGACCAGAGAAAGAGAGCATGTGTGCTCTGAGAACCTCAAGGTGTGACCTGTGTAAGAGGCTGGGCGTCATCTCCTAAGCTGCCTTGGCCACTCCCTCTGCCTGCATCTACATCAGCACTCAGTCCGCTACACTGAATTCTATCTTGTCTGTCTCCCTCACTAGACTGCAAGCTTCTTGAGATCAAGGACTGGGCTGTGTCCACCTCTGTTTTCGTAGAACAGTGGCCGGCACAAAGTAAGCCATCAATAAATATTCACTGTATGCCTAAAAATGTTCACAAGGAAGCTAACTGGTGTCCTACGGAACGTGGAGTAAACTCACAGAATCCAGCATGGTTAGAGGAAGGGGAAGTAGGGGAGACAGCAGCAGGTCCGAACTTTTTCCAGGATGGATTTCTGACACCCAAGCTGAACCTATGATTAGATACCGACACGTAGGACCAGCCCTTTCTCAATCCCAGGAGAAAGCATCAGCAATGGCCTGTGTATAAGCCTCTATTTGTTTTCTTTAGAGGAGAAAAAAAAAAAGGCTGTCACTAGCTCAGCTGCACAATGCTTTGAGCCTAGAGATCCCTGATTCAAGCTCATCTGGTAGTTAATACGGACTTTAAAAGGTGGGACCCTGATCCATCTACCCTACACTCAGCCCAGGCCTGCAGCAGCCTGCTCAGCTGAGGGCAGGATGGACATAAACAGTTGGTCAATTCCAATGACAGACTTCGGGCTCCTCTTTATCGTGACACCAAGCTGACCCAAGAAGACCAGACCCCAAATCCTACCTCTTACTCAGATGAGAAAGAGGGTGAGATATAAAAGGAGACACTTCCCTACTGTACTAGAACACGGAGTGGCCACAGATCACTGGTGGTAAAATCCATTTCAGCTCTGGGAAGGGACCCTACTGGGGGGCTCGGTTGTCTAGAAACAGCTTGTTAATCACTGTAACCTCGAGTTAATGATGGCAGCGTAAGGCAATCGCATGCAGTCAGTTACCTAGGGGAGGAAATCAGGTTTTCAGATAGATACACGGCCTCATAAAAGTAAATAAATACAGGTGCAGCAGAGGGAAGGAAAGTGATTATAAATATACAACATATATACCGTTCTTGAGATGCACTTCTGCCCGCTCAGCAGCTGCTAAGACCTAATTCCATTAGGACAGGAGAGCCATGAACTTCTCCAGCTATAATTTTCCACAGTTCAACTACCTGGGCCTTCTAATTTCCTCCATGGTTTAATGCAGACTCATTAAAATAACAATGAGCTTCTGGAATGACGCCTGTTGCACCACTTGCCTTGGCTCGAGACCATTTCAATGAAACGGGGAAAATGAGAAGTCTTATCGGTAAGAGAAAATCAGCTCACCATCCAAACCTATTCCCCACATCATCACTGCTGTAGCCTGGGGATGGAGCCTGGGCAGCAGCTCACAGATCAGGTGCTGGAAATGAACTCCAGGGTTCTCTGCCCGATATTTATAGGACGGAGTTAACATGGAGTCAGACCTCCCATATACTGTCCAGACTAGGGTGGTGATGGGACCGTTGAAAATGGATGCTTGTGGGTGTTAAAAAAGCAGAGGCAGCATTATGGAAAGAGGAAAAAGGCCAGCTTTGAAAAGAAACCAATACGGCGTCTCATCTATTATGGAATAACTTAGCCTGCTCAGCCCCGACACGTTTATTGTCATCACTGTCATCCGTAAGGCCTTCAATTGTGCCCGGTTTCACGTGGTTTATATGCCACCCTCTACCCTTGAGAACTTCCAGTTTAGGAAAATATAAATGCATAAAACTACATAAATCAACCCTAAATTGAACGCCTTACAGGTAACTCTTCTAGCACCCAAGAAACCCACAATGGAACAATGCAAAAAAACGATTTCTATTCAGCCTCAGAGAGAAGTTAGTTGATTCACACGAGCAGGGGACTCTTCCTGCAGCCTGCCTGATCACACTGGGGGTGAGAGCAGACCCTCCAGCGGACACCACCCCCGCTGTGGCCTGAAGAGGCAAAGAGCCATTTCTCCAAACGCAGAGGGACTGGGTTTTCTGTTCTAGGTGCAGGGGAACTGGGTTTTCGACTCCCTGCTTGTATATCACAAGTACTGCCATTGTAGTACTGTACAAAAGATCCAAAACCTGGTTACAAATCCAACAAAAGGGATCAGATGATATACATTCTGACAGATTTATACAATAGACTACTATTTGTAAGAATGAGGTCCAGTTATCGGGAATGAGGTGGCATGATTACCAAGATACGCCATTAAGGGAAAAAAGGAAGGTGCAAAACTGGTTGTAGAACACTCTAGGGAGGGAGAAAGGAAACACACGTTGAATGTACTGACATGGGCACAGACTAATTTTTACAACTAAACCCCAAAATCCAGTAACTGTGGCTGTCTTCGAGGAGAGAGATCAAGGGACTGGGGTATCCAGAGTGGGGAAAAAGAGTTATTTTTCACTGTACACCCTTCTGTACTCTTTGAATATATCACCTAGTTAAACTACTTCAATGAAAAAGGAAAAGAAAAAGCTCAGACACCTTAGACCACTATGCTCATCTGATCTAGCCAATCGACAGACATAAAAGGACTCTACTTCCACAAAAAGAGAAACAGCTGTTTATTAGGGAAGGATGGTGGGATTCTGAGGGCCTTTCTTCTTCTAAAGAAATAATCTAACTGGTTTAACAATAAAAAGCACTATAAAAAAAAGAAACCCACTAAAGGAAACTCAAACACACCTCACTGCTCACAATGGAAAAGTCAGATACCCTTCAGGGCTGGAGTCATGTGGAGAAAAAACCATGTGATTTGGCCTGAGCAGGAGTGAAGGTGGTGATGCGTGGCCAGACTGGATTTCAGAGGCAACTATCAAAAGGTAAAACTACGACCCAGAAATTCTGAGTGGAAGAATTCGTCCTAAGAGGACAAAGTGTACAAGCTATGAACATACGGATGACGTTCACTTGCAGAATTATTTATAATAGCTAAACAGTGTCCAACACTAAGAGTTAAATCATGGGACGTGTCCATACCACAGAACGCTCCCAAACCATTAAAAATGATCTTGGGGGCTTCCCTGGTGGCGCAGTGGTTGAGAGTCCGCCTGCCGATGCAGGGGACACGGGTTTGTGCCCTGGTCCGGGAAGATCCCACATGCCGTGCAGCAGCTGGGCCCGTGAGCCATGGCCGCTGGGCCTGCACGTCCAGAGCCTGTGCTCCACAGAGGGAGAGGCCACAACAGCGAGAGGCCCACGTACCGCAAAAAAAAAAAAAAAAAAAAAAAAAAGATCTTGCCCTACAGCTGACATGTTAGAAAAATAACCAAACTGTTAACAGTAGTTTTCTGTGTTGGAGGGATTAAAGGTGATTTCAGTTTTGTTCTTTATAGCTTTCTGTCTTGCCTACTTTCACACAGTTGACCCTTGAACAACATGGGTTTGAACTGTACAGGTCCACTTAGGCAGATGTTTTCAATAGTAAATACTACAGTCCTATACTGCCTGAGGTTGGATGCATCTCAGTATGTGGAGGAACCTCAGATATGGAGGGCCAGCTAAATATAAGTTAAAGGCACGTTAAACCCCCGCTGCTCAAGGGTCAACTGCAGATGAAAACAGAACCACCTCGCTTCGCAGCCCAGGAAAACGGTGCTGAAGGGGAAGAAAGATGTCACATTTCCCAGGGGACAACACCACTAGTTTCTTACAACCTAAGCAAAACGTCCTCTGCATGCAGCTGCTGTTTCCATTGAGGAAACCCACAGGATGTGGCCTATCTCACAGAGTAGGATATAACCTAATCACCTCATCATGAACATCTGCTGAAAATATTTTGACATATTAATTATCAGAATATAGTTCTAAGAGATGCACAAGTTAGAGGAACAGTCAAGTGGTATTAAATTCGGCCCACATTTCCTTAGAGTATCTGATCAGTGGTTCTCAACAGAAATGGGGAGGGGTAATTCCCCCCTCCTCCCCAGGGACGCTTGGCAAGACCTGCCAAGACAATTCTGGTTGTCACAACTGAAGGAGCCAGTGGCATTCAGTGAGTAGAGGCCAAGGATGCAGCTAAATGTCCTACGATGCCCAGGACAGCCCTGTGGATAACAACGAATTATCCAGCCCCAAATGTCAACAGTGCCAAGGTTGAGGAACTCTGGTCTCGACGGAAATACAGCAGAGAGGTGGGAGGTTTGATGATCAGAATAACACAGGATGCCTCATCCTCCTCAACTGTGCCAACAGTCCAGCACACGTGAAGTCAATGTCATGGATGACAGTGGCTTCGAGACACCCATGAACAGGCTATATTCACGGGTCCTGTTTTGAAACATTAATTCATCCGAGTTCTACGGCCAATGCAGAGTAATACATACTAGTTAGCAGTTAAAATTTTGTTTTAAATGTGTCACTCTGAAATATACCCAAGATCTGAAAAACGCAGACACTGCTTTAAAAGGTCTGACTCAGAAGCACATATTTCAGAAACCAATATTTAAGTCCAGCTTGCCTGACCAGGCAATGAGTGCATTAACAAGACAGTTGCTAAGAAGCTTTCCTATTATATCTTTAATGATATCATCTATCTACTGTGCAGTTTCTTTTGTCTAAACAATCAGGGGTATACAGATTTAATTTCAGTTATGGCTGTAAAATTGGAACCACAGTACCAGGGTCTATTAACATTTTTCAAAAGAAAACATATGAAAATTCCCCAAAAGAAGGGTCACCACTTTGGGAAAATCATTTAAGTGTGTCCATAAATGGCTCTCAACCTATAAACATTTATAGGTAATTTGGGCAGAGAATCAAGGCTTTTAAGTAAAGGACCTTTAGGTTTGGAGGGAATGACATAATCCTGCTTTGGAAGATGTTATCATATTACCTGTTACTCCGAACACAAAACCAACTTGAAATGAGCACTCAACTGTGTTTTGTGGGGAGTTGGAAAAAATTAATTTTCAAATGCTATTAAGTTTCACCAACATTTAGCATATTTGTCTTCCCTAGCTTAGGTACAACTTAAAGCTTCTTTTAAGCAATAAAAGCTGCAGTTTTAAAATCAGGTGCAACCCGAGAGCCCAAGATGAACATAACATGCGCTTTCGTTGGCTCAGTTCATACAAACCAAAGGAGATTCCCCCAAAGTCACCTGTGAGATATTTCTACCTTGTTACGAGAGAAAAGACTACTTTTCTAATTGTACAACTTTTTTCCCTGAAGTAGGAGAAAGCTCACCCCAAATAGATGGAAGGAAAGTTGGGGGCCTTCCCTCTGTTGGGGATGGAGGGGCTGGGACACAAAATACAGACACTGCAGTGTGTACCACACCAAGCACGGAGCTTATACTGCAGGTCAGAATACAATGCCTTTGGATAAAGATTCAAAGCTGCGCTGGACACACACACACAGACACACACACCCCCACACCCCTTCTGCTCTGAACCTGGACTCAGGCAGCCAAAGGGTCAGCATATGTTAGACCACCCCAGAAAAGGGTGTGGACGGCTGACCTTCCTGCTAACACAACAGCCTTGGGGCAGCCCCAGAAAAGGCTATCATCTTATCTATAAAGCAGGCCTCCGCTTTGTGGCGCGTCTTGCTGATGCCCACGGCCTGGTTCTGAGTCTGCACCATGAGAGCTTTGCCCCACAAGCCACGTGGAAGACAGGCAGCTCCTCCTGGGCTGTTTAGAGGACCCGCTGCTGGAGGCTGTCCCTCTGCCTTGTCCAGGAGGAGCCCGAGGACAGTCCAGAGTGAGTTCCCACCTGGCCTGTGTCCTTCAACAGGTTTTCATCTTTGAGAGACAGACGACTGCACTGACCACTAGTTCCTCAGCAGGATGTTAGGAAGAAAAACGAATCTGGTACCAAAGTCCTAAGTAGAGATGCCCTGAGTCAATGCTAAGTCACATCCACGGCCTGCAGCCCTGGACTTGCGGCCCCTGCTCCCCCTGGACACCAGTCCAGCCTGAGCAAAATACAGCAGATCTCAGTGCCGAGTGGGCTCAGGCACGGAGCCCGTCCTCAGCAGCTCTCACCTTGAGGAGGGGCACAGCTGCACGACAGCGGGCAGTCTTAATGTTTTTGAGGAAGTGAGATTCATCCTGAAAAGAAACAGTCACGTAAGTGAACAAGGCCAAATCCTGAGCAGACGGAGAGAGAGCCCACGTCAAGCTTGACCCTGGTACAGCGTCGCACTGAGGCTGCCTCTCTTAGTGCTTTCTCCTTCAAGCAGACAGCTGGGGGCCTGGGCAAGGACCAGGCTCTGGGGCATCTTCTCTATGACATTGTGAGCAAGTCGCTTCATCTCTCAGGGACAGTTTTCCACTTGCAAAGTGGGGCTGGCAACTCCCCTGCCCTGCCCACCTCGCACGCGGCACGGGACAAACTCCTGAAAGGTGCTCTGCTGGCTTGTAAGATTGCACCCCCCCCCCCCACCCCTGCACGGCACTAACGCCGTGTGCTGAAGACCCGTGTGTGCCCCGAGCTGGCTCAAGGCTCTGCGGCCCAGCCCACACCTTCTCCCCTGCTTTCCCTGAGCTCCCACAGGCTCTGGCTCCCGCGTCTCCGAAGGCCCTGGAACGGACTGTAACGATCTGCGTGTGTGTCGGTCTGTCTTACTGGACTGCAGCTCCCCGGAGACCAGGGGCTGACCGCTCCCTCCACACCCGCAGCACACAGCCCTGGGCAGGGCACAGAGCTGCCTGCGACCTCTGGCTAGCTGAGCCAATGGACGAAGGCGCCTCCCTCGCAGTCAGCCCGCTGCCGGGAAACCCGAGGCAGAGTCCCCACTGCAGTCTTGTTGACTTGAGTGACTCAGAGGTCCTCAAAGAGTTTTCTAAAAGCCCTTTCTTTAGCTCCTTCTAGATGAGATGTGCACTAAACAAGATGCGCAGCAAGATCTGGGAGGCCACTGTAGGTAGAGAATCCTATTTTTAGAGGAGGAAAACACCACTGGCTTTTTCAAGTCACGCGTTTGAATAAAAAACCTTTCGTGTTACCCGGAGGCACTGGGTTTCCCTGTTCTGCCAAGAGGAAAAGCGAGGATAAGCTTCCCCTGGAAACCATCCACCGCAGGCTTCGCCCCGGGACGTCTGTCACCTGGACTAGGGGTGGTAGCTGGCTGGACGGGAGTGGGGATGTGAGAGACTCACACGTTTTCAGGGCTGTATTTGTGAGCCATGTAGACACACTGGGTACTGACAGAGGAGGCCGGAAGCCAGCATCTCTAGACTTTCCTTCTGGAGTATGAAAGGAGTTAGAAGAAGGAAAGCGGCAGCTAAAAGATGTACCATCACATCTGGGAGCAGGACTCTAAACTCTAAAGCCTCCTTTAAAAAAAAAACAACTAGGGTAAAAAGTGCTTTTCTTTGGTAGGAAGGGAGCGTCCTTATATCATCTGGAAGAAAATCTATTAACTGTTTGAACTGCACGTCTGAGTCACGCCGACAGAGGGCACCAGATGGCGGCACAGGTCCATGCTGTCCAGGCTGTAGCTCCCTGAGCCCCGGGCTGTTGGGGGTTCACGTGCTCGCCTCCAACGTGATCCCCCGTGGGGAGAGGTGGGCTAGAAAGCCCCAGCACAGACCTAGTAAACCACAATTTTTCAAAAAGCGCCCGCCCCTGCCCCAGAAGATCCTAATATGTAGCCAGGGTCGAGAAGCGCTATTTGAGAGAAATGAAAGATCACTTCCCTACGAAACAAAGCCAGTGATTTCTACTCTCCTAGACACCTAGTGGGGCTCCATGAGATTACAGATATGGACGCTCTTTCGAGCAGAAAGTTCCCCAGAGATAAAGTACTTAAGCACTCTGCCAAGTCACTTACAATGATGACAACTCTAAAAGGGGGTTTTAGCTGCTTCTCTAACTTGCTCAGAAGATCGAAACTGACAATGTTGACCAAGCCAGCTGTCAGGCGGTCCTTCCCAGTCACCACGACGTTGATGTGGTCTGGGCTCAGAGACGGCAGCCACTGACGAAAGGCCTGGGGGTGACAGGAGAGAACAAAACCCAAGTGGTGATCCAGCCTGGCAGGTGCCAGCTGTGGCCCCGCTAACCCACCCACCGCCTCTCTCCACGCGGACCAACGTTAACGCCCGCTGAAGACAAACTCGGTCTCTTCCCCTTCCCGCCCTCCTGCATTCAGCATAACCTTGTCCCCACGAACAACCGTCGCCTCCCTGTTCCTCCCACCCACCCACACCCCTTCACTTTCCACTAACGGGACACTTCTCTCCTCGGTAAGCAAGCCCTTGTGAACAGTCGCTTTGAGGTGTCTGTGGATTCCACTTCTGTGACCTCTAGCAAGATGACAAGTTTCTGCGAGGAAAGAATGCAACTCTTTTAAAGAGGAATTTTATAAAGGAATTTTTAGCAGAGCCTGGTACACCACAGGCACTGATGATGATGAACATGTTCAGTGCTTTCTACAAAGGCACCTCCTTTCCCCAGAAATCTTGTCATCTCTAGCCAAAGCCAGTACCTGGAGCCAGTGGACGGCCACCAGGTGCCTCTGTCATTGGCCGGGGGTCTGGGTGCTCCCAGTGAGCCTGGGCTGACACCATTCTGATTCCGGGAGCGCGAGGCCAGGCTCTGTCCTGGTTATAAGCCGCTGACCATCTAATCTTCCCTAGAATTTCCGAGGGTGCTGTGGGAATCTGACGTGTGTTGAACTGTTAGTTCCTAGAGGCTCTGGCACAGTTCAGATCACGAGCACAAGAAGTGAGTGAGGTACTGTTTCGATATGCACTTTTTTTAAGTTTTGCTTTCTCCTGGGTTGGAAGGGCATGTCTGGGCGTCAGGCCCCGTGGCTGCAGGCAGAGCTGCCTCTTCCCCAGGAGCAGCTCACGGGGGCTTAGTAACAGCCTTGGCATGAGGAAGCCGACAGCCACCTCGAGCAGCACGAAGCTGGGAAGAGCTACGGACGATGAACCACGTCTTCCATCCTCACCACGTTTGCTTACGTAGAGTTTCATTCATTTCATGGGACCACTCTGATCCCTGGATTTATGGGAGACAAAGCTCACAGCTGAGTGATAATACAATGGTCATGTCAGGCTTTTCTGCCATAAAGGTGCCCGGTAGACTGTGAACATCCTGCCCACACCACCCGCTACCGGTGTGGGCCCTGAGCCCAACGACAGGAGCTGCGACCTCAAGGCCCTGGAACGTTCCTCGCTAGCAGCAAGCACGGTGCTTAACCTCTTGGGGAGGCAGTTTTCTCATCTGTCAGTGGGGTTAATATCTTGTGTCTGCTGAACACAGCTGTTTAAGGATTAAGGGAAATAAAGGAAGTAAAACTATTTTGAAACTTAAGTGGGGTAGAGGTGAAAGGTGTTCTTTGCAGGGGCACCGGAGGTGCTCAGGAAGCGTCTACTGACAGACGGAAGCAAGTCTGAGCTTGGTAAGGCCTTGCCCTTCCTCCCTAAAGGCCTAGCCTGATTCTAACTCAGAAACCCAGGAGCCTGGCCTCAGCAGGCTCCCTTCCTCCTCCAGCTGAGACAGATCTTTCGAGCTCCCCAGGTCCTGTCCCCAAACTGTCATTTGATGACTCTGACACTGAGGAAAGGCTTCCTCGTTAAAATCACGGCACCAGGAGAGCTGACCTGCTCCCAGGTGAAGCGCACAGAGGACGGTACCACCACCAGGAGCGGCCACTCCTTCCGGTAATAGGCGGCTATGCAGATGGCTTGGATGGTCTTCCCCAGGCCCATGTCATCAGCAAGCAGCAGGCGGCCTCTTTTCGCTATGGCAAAACTGAAAGCAGACACGGTCAGGACAGAGCACGGCGCGCTTCCCAGGGCGTCGGTTAACCCGCCATCGAGCCGCCGCGTGAAGCCACACGGTTGCTCGGTGTGGGCTACTGGCTCGCAAGAGACCTGCTCCGCCGAGAGGGACGCCAGGGGCCAAACACGGGGCAGAGTAATAATAATCAAGGAAAGACTACAAACAGGGACAACGTGAAATGTAGTCGAAGGGGAGGGAGAAGATCTAGAAGACAATTAGGTCGTGGAAGCCGAGGGAGGGAGTTTCCAGTAAGAGGAGTCACCCTCTGCCCAGCGCAGGCGAGGCCCAGGGGATATAAAGGAAGAGCGTGGGAAACAGTCCCTAACGAGGGGCTGGGAGGGGCACGCTTATCACATGAGGGATCTGCCGGGAAGGGAAGAAGGAAGAGACGGTGGGGTGGAAAAATGGCTTTCTCAAGATCAGAGAGGACTCTGTACCCATAAAGCTGGCAAAGACAGAAAACGTTGGAGAAAAGGAGGATGGCCCGAGAGAATGATGGAGCAAGAGTGTTTGTCTAAGAGCAGCACCGACCTCAGCCACGTGTCTCATTACCTAGCAGCCTCCAGGGTCCCCAAGCCCTCCAGGGCAGCACCCCTTGCTTACAGTTTGTGAATAAAGCATGGAATTATTATTCTACTCCTTCGGAGCCCGACTGGCCTGGGTTGGAATCCCAATTCCACCACCTGGGAGCCGTGTGCCTTTACGCAAGTTATCTGACCTCCTCGTGCCTCCGCTGTAACGTGGAATAACGACGAGGCCTACCCCAGAGAGTGTTACGGGGGCTCGTGATGTTTAAAGCACTTAAAACAGCGCTTGGTGCCGTCGTAAGTGCTGGGGAAGTGCTTCCCTTATAACAATTATTCCCCCAAAGGAGAAAAATAACCAAGACACAAACAGTGATGGTGACTTGCTCGACTGGCATATGAATCAGAGAAAAGCTAAAAGGGTCCCCAGTGCCAGATGCCTGGCCTGCTGCAAACGCCACTCCTCTTTCATCGGAATTCCCGAAGAACTGATCATTGGCTCAGGAACCTGAGGATAAGCCAGTCGACTAGCTCTTCTCCTTTCCTTCTCACCCAGAAAAGACAGAGAACGGCCCCTCTTCTGACCAGCAGCTGCTATGGCCCACAAGAATTCCGGGCTGCACACGGCCTTTCTGAATTGCCTGGAAACAGCGTTTCCGCCCTTCAGAAGCCAGTGCCCAACGAAGGTGGGAAAGCGAGCAGCGGGTCTGCGGGGGGCGTGAGCCCAGGACACCCAGGCTCAGCAGACAACGAGCGTCCTGTCGTGGTCCTGGCACTTCTCTGTCCTCCGAGCTGCCACACGGCCCACCCGGTGAGAGGTGGTGCCCCCTCCCCTCCCCCTTGGCCGTGGCCACCAGACTCCTGCAATGGGGGCGGAGGGAGCCCACCCTCCCCTTGTCATGCCGACCTTGGTGAAATCTTCCAGACCATTTCAGGGATCATCTCAGACAGACGCATGCAGACAGACAAGTTGTAAAAGACTTATTTTTTTACATTACTTTCTGATTTACAAAACTGGTGGTCAGGATGGCCAGGGGCACCTATGCAACAAACCAGGGAGGGCCTTTTGTTTCAGCCTCCGAGGCGTCGCAACCATTTACAATGTCTGCACGGCTTCATCCACCTGGTCATTCCCAAAGCAGAACAGACCCTTGAATTTCATAGCCTTTCCTTTTACTCTGCCTCGAGGTAGTCCAACTAAGGAACAAAGTGATCGCAACTGAGAACAAAGATGTCGCCTGGATAATAGAGAGACAATCGCACAGCTGAATGCCGTAGTTTGGTTTTACACAAAAAACGCTGCACTCATCATCAGAAGATAGGATTTCAGCCCCAATTCCACTTTTGGAAACTAAGCAGCTTTAGACAGAGGACTGTCCTCCTTAGTCTCAACTCACTCCTCTATTAAAAGGAACCGTTTAGATATTAGAGCAGGCTGATATCTAAGAGATTTTGCTCCGTACATTTAAATGAGTTTCCAGTTGTAGTACTTACGTAAAAAACAAAACAAAAACATGGAATTGACAGCCCTTCCCTTAATACCAAACTCCTCCACTTCAGGGAATGAAAGTTAAAATCTGGAATTAATGCAAAGTTTTGAAGAAAGGCTGCAAGTACCATTAGCAGTTTCAGAGCCATAGAGAAAAAGATAGAAACAGCTGGCTGTGCTCTGGCTCTGATGTACATACCCTGGGGTGCCTCGCACCCACCGCCTCTCAGCGTGCACCGCATGTGCCCAGGGATCTCCAGGGGAGCCATGAAGAACCTGGATTCTGAAGATGGGGGCTGCCCAGGAGCTGGGGGTGGGCAACCTCTCTCAGCATTAATGAAGGAGACGGAGGAAGAAAGATGAAAGGGAAAGCCCACCTTGAGCCTGGGTAAAACAAGGCCCAAAGGACATCTCAACAGATGAAAGAAACGGCAAAGTGCGTTATCTAAGAGAGGTGGCAGCTGGAAGGCAAAGGAAGAAAAGGGTGTGGGCAGAGCTGGGACCGTGGGGATACAGTGAGGTCCCACTGTGCCCAAACTGCACCCGGAGAACAAAATCCTACAGAGACAGCAGCCAAGCTTTAACCAAACCACCACAGGTGGGCTGCACGCGGGCAGGCTGCCTTTGTGGGCCATGTCCATTGACAATGTAGGTCCTTCCTTTGCATGGGGCTCTATCTCCAACCACACGACCTGACATCAGATCTAGCTCTTATTATTTCTACATGGAGCCTCTGCCCTCTCCTCCACCTCCCATCTTTCTACTTGGGGCAAACCTGTCATTTTGTTTCTCCTAAGAAACTGCAGAAAAAGGGACAGGTCAGGACACGGGCTTATCTTTTTTTCTTTCCGTCAATATAATAAGAGCACTTTCCTTTGGAAAACCACCAGCTTACACTCTCAGTCCAAGTAATTGGGGTGAGGCAGCCCCTACCCTTTCGCTCCAGGGATGGGCCGGTCACCTGGTCTTACCAGTAAGACCTCCGAGCCCCCCAGAACACAGTGACTGACCAGTTCAAGCGTCAGCACCAAATTTCAGATATTTCGGTGCCCACACCGAAATACACACACAGATTTTCTAGTGCCCCCACTAGAAAAGAGTTGCTTCCGCTGGGCTGCAGAACCGATGGGTGCAAAACGGAAGCCCCTGGCTGCCCCCGCTGCCACACTTGAGGAGCACCTGGCTGAGAACAAAGCAAACTAAGAAGAAAGCAGAGCTGAGAGGGGTACAGAGTCCTGATGAGCTCTTTAGAGACCCTGGGCTTTCTATCACATGCAATGAGAAATCTCTTTTCTTACACTACTTTGAGTTGGGTTTCTGTACACTTGCAATACAGAGTCCTAATTAACTTATGGAATTTGAAATCAGTGGGTACAATCAGGCTTTGGTGACAGTGCACCTGGGCTGTTTAATGCTAATACCCAGATGCCTCTAGACGGCTGTGAAAGAGGAGCATCGTGCAAGAGGGAGCAGCTGAAGCCAGTCCGTGGTGAGCGATATAAATCTGAGCAGGAGAGAGCAAGAGGAAGACAGATGAAGAACCTACTTGACTCCAGCTCTCTGAAAGGGCAGCAGGCTCGACACCAGCTTGGAATCCACTTTGGACAGGTCTGCCTCGGGGATGTCTGCCACGGGACACAGAGACGTCTTCTGGAGCTGAGCGGCGAAAGCCAGGGTGAGGGTCTTGGGCAGAGGATCCAGCTGAACTTGTGGAAGGCAGCGCACCCTTTCCACTAGAAAGGAGAACAGAGGTGTGTGAATTGGAGTGTGAATGTCCAAGATTTCTGGGGGAAAAACAAGGGGCTTTGAGATACAAAGTTCAATGGCTGGAATTCTGCTGCATGCCATCTTCTCCGGAAAGTAACTGGAGAGAAAACTGGGTGCAGACAGATGCCTGGCAGAGAACCAGTTTTCCCTCTCTATTTCTAGTGTCTGCAAACAAGAGGGCACTCAGTAATGCAAAATTGATCTTCACTACACTACACAAACACCGGAAAGAACTAACGTGTTCTTGCGACCTATCTATTTTTAATCTCAAGTCATTTAAAAAATTATCTTAGTATTCCCATTCAATAAATAAGGACCCATATTCTTCAAAAATCAGCCCAGGAAAAGCAAGGCCTAAAATGAATAAATCTTGTCTTGTTTCCATTCTCCTTATGTTTTATTTTGGTTTCAATGTTTGAGAAGATGGAGAACTTTAAGCTATATGCTGTCACCAGGCAAGGAAGCACTGTGGTCTATGCAGAGAAGCTGTTAGGTATTTCCAAGAAAGATCAGTAGGACAGTAGTGCTATTTACAAACAACAACAAAGGGCAGAGTCCAGGCAAAGGCCACCAACTGACAACAATGCACATGGCCCTGCACACTTTTGACCTTTTCCATAAGAGAATAAGCAGCTCCTCTTGAGAGAGGTGAGTTTTACAGGTATTGGCAAGCTAAGGTCTGTGGGAAAAACAGTCTATTACCTGTTCTGGTAAATAAAGTCTCACTGGAACACAGTGGTGCCTATTTGTTTATGGACTGTCGTTTACTGCTTTCATGCCGTAACGGTGGACCTGAGTCGCTGGGACAGAGACCGCATGGCCCACAAAGCCTAAAATGTTTACTATCTGGCCCTTTACAAAAAAAGTTTACCAACCCCCGCTAAGCGTAGAGTCTAAACTATTACTCAGGGTGACCATGACTCTGTTTCAATTAAAGCTTATATTTAGGGGTCTTTACTTTCCTTCCATGTGTGCTGGTTCCAGACCCCAATATAATGGATGGGGAAATCTCTTCTAGTCAGAGTCTTTAACCCAGGTGGGAAAAATATATGACCTTGGATCTACATGGAAATAAAAGAAAATCAATTTCACTGATTTTTCTCTTTGAAGGAATTTAGCTTCACCTGATTTTAAAATTAAGAGGAAAAAAAAAAGCCCTTTATTCAATAGAGAAACAGAAAAAGAAAAAACCCAGAGATATAAATAAAACATAATTCTGGGGGGCGGGGGACGGCAGGAGAAGACAAGTTAAAAATTAAAAATTTAGAGAAAAGAGGATAGACCTAGAAATCCCTGGTAGTAGAATTGTCATTAAACTTCTAATCACAGCCTGCTGTCCTACAGTTGTAGCTTTCAAGATGTTCTTCCCTTTCAACATTTCCTTTGAAAAATCTCACGAGCAGAGTCAGGAGAGTGACCACTGTTTACAGATCCTTGACTGCTCTCTACCTTTTACCTTTTCGGGGCACCCTGAGATAGTCATAGTAACCCACCAAGGGGCTGAGTTCTCCAGGAATCCAGGAGAAGGAATCAAATAGAGAACTTGCGTCTATTTCACTTCTACCCGATATTACTTGAAATTCTAAGGTTGTCAGTTCTCTGCTCCATATGGTCACAAGGTATTCGAAAAGTCTTCTGCCACAGCCGTCAATTGGCAGTCGCAAATACTGATGTGAATATGGAGGGCTGAGCCGTCTACCGCCACCTTAAATTGCCTTGCCTTTTCAGTATATTCAAATCCATCTCTCTCTTTCCCTAAATATAGGTATCAGTTATTTCTGGAAACAGTTTGCATGAATAGAATCACCATGATAAGAAATCAGGTAAGGTTGATGGCTTAATACAAAAGAGTGCCCATACTGATGCAGAAATACACTGCATGCTTCCAAATTAAGTCTGAGCGTGCTGATTTCTGCACACTTCAAGAGACTAAGCACTCCACGTGCTTTCAAAACCCATTTTCATTTTAATTCTAGTGATCTTCAGCAATCAAATACCTGATGAAAGCTAAGAAAGGGCTAAGGATCCGGCTGCTGTGAAACAGTGCTTTGTAAGCATTATGTCCTTTCAGCCACTCAAGAGGAACAAAAACCACTTTCTACTCTGTTTCCTACCGACTACTATCTCCCCAAATCCTCTGCTGCTGGTTCAGTCAACTGAGTGTTTCTGAGACAGCCTCTATTCACTGTCAGCGACTCACTGCTATCCCTTCCCTGTGCTGGAAGACGACAGGAATGTGCAGTCTGGCTTCATGAGTCATAGAGAAGTGTTTCTGTAAAATAGCTCTCTGGCAGAACGCTACCGGGCCACACAACAGAGAGATGTTAACGTTTTCAAATAGCAGCTGACAAGATCATCGAGGGGACGAAGAACCCTTCTGGACTGTTGACAGGTGGGGGGAAAACAGAAGGCTTTATGCCAACTTCACTGTGGGCACGAGGAAGCAAGTCACTTAGAAAAGAGGGAAGAGGATGGCTCTGCGACTGGCCTGACCTGGAGACCGTAGTCACCACGTTAGCAGTGAGCACTCACACACTCAGTTCCCACCGTCATTTCTTAATTAGTTTCATACGCACATGGTCACTAGCTCAGGTCAATAATCTGATTTCACATACGAGACCTAGGGGTGAGGAGAGAGGTGCAAATTCCCCAGGTTTACAATCTGTTAACAGTGGAATTGGAACTAAACTGGGAACTGCAGTGTTCTGCAGCACCTCTTCACCTCGGCTTCTTAGTTCACAGACCTGGGCTTCTAAGTTTCCTGCTGGGTCACATCACAAACTCAAAATTGCAATTTTAGTCAGACTTCATTGTGACCCTAACAAGGCTCCCGACAAGGAAAACAACTGTTTTCCTTCTCTGGGTCCAAATTTTCCCCAATCTATGAAATGGGGAGAATCAGTCTTATATTCTATGAACGCTTGACTCTAGAATTCTTAACTCTACACCCATGGCATTATTAATATCACAGGCAAAATCTTACGTGGGGCTGTTATGTGCATTTTTCTGGGTGAAGCATCCATTGTTTTCAGCAGAGGTTTCAAGGAATCTACGGCCCTCAAGACTTGGAACCGTTATAGAACGCTATGTCAGTTGCAAGTCATGGTTTTTCAACATTACATTCATCTGCTAGTGCTGTAAATATCCTGCTTTTTGCTGCTCCGTAAAAGTCAAAGCCTTTATAGCTCACATATTTATATGTCTTTCTGTGGTTGAAAGACAAAGGGGTGAGAGGGACAAACTCACTCCTACCGTTCATCAAAAATTCAGCTTTGGCCAAATAATCTGCTCTAAGTCACGAGTTCCAAATAGCAGACCCAAGGGGTCTCAGGTCAACGTCAGCCATCCCTCCTGCTCCAGCTAGTGGTTGCCGACACTAAATAACTCATCGTATTCAAACTTAGCCTCGAGTTGGCAGCAAGTCTTTCCTCAAGGAATCAAAAGTACTTCCCTTATATTTACTTTCTGTCAGTAGGGCAAATGTGGATTAAACACCCCATTTTTTACTGAAGGGACACACGGGACCCAGAATATTGAATTACCTACCTGACGCTGCATAGGAAGTCACATAAGGAGGAGACAGAGGGAAGAGACCCTCTTCCTTAAAGCCCTAGCCTGGTGGGCAAGACAGCCAATGATGTGGATCCCCACTCCCAGCCCCACTGAGCTGGAGCATGTCTCTCCTGGCCGAACCCTGGTACCAGAAAGTTCTCAGGGGGTCAGGCAGGAGGAACCTCCATTGTGCCGGCTGCACACCCACTGCAGAATATCGATGGTCTGGAAGATGGGTAACAGACTGGTATTCCAGGACAGGCTGAGCTATGACCACACCCCACCCCCTTTCTCTGCCATACTGGAATTCACTCACTGCCCCACCCAAGCAGAGCAGAGAAGAAAAATGATAAGCCCAAACTGGCTTCCCCTTCTTGTAGTTACATCTGTACACATGGCCCTTCCCTTGGTGAGACTCCAAAGCGCTTATTAAACGCTGATGCGCCCTGGCCTTGGCTTCTGCCTCTGGCAGAGCTCAGCCCATGATGAAGCCTGTAACCACTACGGCCCTCCAGCTTTCACAGACCATCTGGTTCTAGAAGTAAGCTGAGAGAGCCTGTTCTTAGAGGGAATCCAAAGTAGCTTCCATCTAAGCTCAGCAATGCTAGCTTGCCTCTGATTGCCCAAATCCACAAACCCTCACTTCTAATACTTCTGTGATGGGTGTGAGGTTTCACAGGCCTCAAGAATTTGACTAGTAGCGCCTCACCCTGATGGAAGATGAGACCCTGCATCTGCTTGGGCTGCCGTAAAGCCGCTGTCCCAGAGCACAGGGACATGGCTGCCCGAGACCAACTTCACCTTTACTAGTCCTGTACACAAGCATGCGAAGTTACCACGGTGGAGGGGAGGAAGGAGCTGCTTCTTTCAAAATACATTAAATTTAAGGCACATAATTAAAGCTTAACAACAGCATGATATAAAGCAAGCAAGGTGGTCAGCTCACTTAGTTTACTGTACTCTTCCAGGAGAAAGTTCCACTTCCTGGTCTTGACATCTGCAATGACAAGAAACAAATAGGCACACGTGACACCCTGCCCTCCTGCAATGTCACCACACCTACTCATTCATTCCCTGCTTTCACAAACCCCCAGGAACCTCGGGTGATGTGGCTGACCCTGTGCTGGGCACTGAGGACACAGAGATCGAGAGCACCAGTAATTGAGACTTTCACAAAATTTGGGGAGGAAAGACAAGCAGACATGAAGATAGCACTGGGCTGTAAGCGTGGTGATAAAGGGAGCTACGGGGACACAGGACTGGGGACGGTCAGAAGCACTCTGAATCTCCAAGGTGGGGATAATATTGTAGCTTGCACTTATTCACTGCTTACCTTAAGCCAGGCACAGTGCCAAGAGACTCACATGCACCATCTCATCAGTTCCTCAATATGCTATAAGCTGGGCACCATTATTAGCTCCATGTTGTACATGGAAAACAAGCTACTTGTGGTCAGTGTGGTCAAACGGTCTATGTTCAAATCCCAGGTCTGCTGCTTCCTGGATGTGTGACTTTGGGCAAGTTATGCAACTTCCCTGTGCCTCAGGTCCACATGTGAAAAAGGAGCATCCTATAGCCGCTGCCTCACAGGGCTTTTGTGAGCATTACATAAAATTTAAATGTAAAATGCTTATGAAAGAGTTTCTGGCAAACAACGCACTCAAAAAAAAGGTAAACAATGATAAATTATTATTATTCTTCCATCTTCTGATTAGTACGGTGTAGCATAAACTACACATAATATTAACTAAGAAGGGTGAGCATCTGGGTACCCAACATTGACTAATTACTTAGGTTTTCCTACCAATCGACCTTCTGAGAAAATCAAGCAAGCTTCAACTCAGTAAGTGCTTTCTGGGCAGCAAAAATGAATAATTCTCTGTCTGGTCATTGAAGAAGCAAGGCAGTCAGGCAAAAGGCATCATGGATACTTTGAGTCCACTGCAGGAAAGAAGCAAGGTGGCCCAGGTGTAATCTGACAGAAAGACCAAAAGCACACCGACTACTCTTGATGTGGGAATAGTGCAGGAGACCCTTTCTGACAATAGCTTGATCCTGACGACAGTGGCAGGGCAGCAAATGGGAAAGTCTGTGAATAAGTGCTATGGAAAAAAAAAAAAAAAAAAAAAGTCCAATGATGGTGTTTTTATGTCTAGGGGCCTGGGCAGGGTTGGGTGTGAGTATTTTCCCTGTTCTCATTCCTCCCTAAACAGCAGAGCATGTCAGGAGCGTGATTTCAAAGGCCACAGGTCAGAAGACACAGGTCATCGGTACTTGCCTTTTGAGGGCCACCCCAGGCGGAAGCCGAACACCTGAGGGGCCAGGGGAGGCAATGCTCTCTGGACTGAGGCTGGGCCCTGCACATTGTGCCTAAACCCTACTCACCAGCCTGCTCTCACCAGTCAAAACTCTCTCCATCTAAGGGATAAAAATGCAACAGCCAGCATCACCCGCTCCTGAAGGAACCCCGACCTTGATGAAAGCTCACTGGGCAAATCATTCCACAGAGGCTTCCTCCATATGCCGCCTGCACGTAGTCTCAAAGGCAGGAGGTTTTAAAGGTCTGCTTTCTACTTGCCTAGGAAAACTAAAACCATTTCAAGAACGGGAATACAAATCCATAAAAGCCACGCTGTTTTGTAAAACAACATGGCCCAAGCTAAGAATGAAACCCAGGTGTTCAGAATTCTTCTGCTCTCTATGCTGATGCGGCAGCTTTTGAAGAACCTCACAAAAAATAAAGCAAAACTGCTTTGCTTTCGCTGGTGGTTTTCAATCCTGGCTGATGATCAGTCTCACCTGAAGATTTTTTAAATGCCAATGCCCAGGCCCCACCTCCAGCCGATTAATTCAGTAGCTCTGGGTGGGAGCCAGGCACCAGCTTTTATTCTGGGCGTGGGGGCCGGCAATCTGATTCACCCACCCCTCCAGGTGGCTCGGAGGCACGCTCAAGTTTGAAAACCACTGGCTTAGTCTCTACCCAGAGGCATTTATTTTTATGGCAAATGCCTATTTTTCAAGCTCTACTAAGGACAAAATAAAACTAAATGGGTTTAAGTGGCTGAAGCAGGAACTGACCTGCTTCTACCAAGAAGACACTGCCCAGGTGACTGGGGAAGGAGTCTTCTCTTTGCGAGGCCTTTAAAGACAGAGCAGGCCCCACTATGTGTTCAACAATCTGGAACAATTTAGGGAGCATCTTTCTACAGGAAGAGGAGAAGGTTAGAAAGGCTCTACCAAGAAAGTTATTTCTGAACATTTAAAGAGAGGAAAACAGCCTAGTCTGAGGTCACAGGCCACTCTGCATCCTGGAAATCAGGCGGAGGCCAACTACTTGCCGTATTTTCTGGAATCCATCTGTTTAAACAGCGCAATCAGGCCTTCGGAATAGCTGATGTCTGCCTCAAAGCGGGCCCGGGAGATGAGTATGCACTGCCCTTTGACAAAGGCAAGGGAGGGAGCTACAGGAAGGCAGGTCTGGGCTGCAACTCTGCTGCTGCTGCTGGTAGAGGGTGACTCCACGTGGCCCTCGGCCCCTTCCAAAGGCTGCAGGGTGACAGCCTGGAGGTGCTGGGCTGCTTTCACTGCCGAAGAAGAAAAGGACAGAGGTGACAACCCGAGCGACTTTTAGGTGGCCCTGGAATGCTAAGGCAGGAACAGGAGGAGGGCAGGCGCAGGGTGAGGAGGAAGTTCGCTGGGCAGGCGGGAGAGAAAAAGCGTAGGCAGATGCGGAAGGTGTGCAGGTGTGCTTTAATTGGGGCTTCAGGTATTTCAGGATTTCCTGAATGTAACTCTTCTATTCCGTAGGTTTCCCAGTTTAAAAAAACTTAGAATTCAGAAATGAACAGGGGGGACAGGGATCTCACCAGGATGAGTAAACTTATCAGATAATTTCTGTGGCCATGTCAGAGAAGCCACCGAAGGAAGTCAACACACCAGAAATCACCCCCTTAACCCTGTTCCCAGGTCACTGCTCTGTCCACCGCTGGGAGGACAAGGAAGGAGACACAGGATCATCAGGCCACAGATGTACAGTGTTGACCCTTATCTTCTCTATTACTGAGGCATTTTATAGATTAATAGATTTGACGACATAGAACTAAACTGTTAAAAAACACAAACTGAAATGAAAGGCAAAACTAGTGAATAAAGATATTTGCAAGAAATATGAACAGAGCTCATACTTCAAAAAAAAATACTAAGACCATATAAGATAAGAAGTTAGGCAACCAATTCAAAAGGGGTAAAATGACTAATAGACATTTGGAGAAACGTGCAACTCCGCAAACAATCAGAGTAATAAAAAGCCATTTTTAACTTATCGAACTTGCAGGATTAGAAAAATAGATATCAGGAATAAAACGTTTTGGAAAACAATTTGGCAATATACAGCAGGAGCCCTAAAAAGTGAGCATAATGATTCAACTTCTAGGAATCTATCTCAACTAACACAGGTTGAAAAAACACAAATTTATAGACCAAGGTGTTCCTTACAGCTTTGATACTGGGGAAACAAGGAGCAAATTAATATTAAACAAAAAGAAAATGATTTACCCCATATATGACACATTCTTTTTTTTTTTTTTCCTTGGTTGTACTGTGCAGCATGTGGGATCTCAGTTCCCTGACCAGGGATCCAACCCGTGGCCCCTGCATTGCAAGGCGGAGTCTTAACCACTGGACCACCAGGGAAGTCCCTATCACACATTCTTAAAATGGAGAATGTTATATAGCCATTAGTTTGTTTGTTTTTTGGAAGAAATTTTGGAAAAGACAAAAGACGCTATTAAGTACGAAATCATTTTTTTGGAGGTCAAAGTGGTTCAATAATGGACACGCACATTTTCATCACCCAGAATTAACTGTTTAACGTGTGCCATTAAAATAAAAGTGCTTTATGCAGGAACATTAAGTGAAAAAGGCAAGATACAGATTACATTACATATAGAAAACACTGTGTATGTTAATGCATAGGAAAAAACGGCTGGAAGGAACAAAACTAAAATGCTGACAGCGGTTAAGTGAGTGGGGACAGACGGGGGTGGGGGAGGATGGCTGGTTTCTCTTCTTTGCACATTGACATACTTTCCTCATGACCTCCAGTGAGTGTGTGGTACGGTTAAAAAGGCAAAATTCAGAGGTGGACCCAAACAAATAACAGAAAGACTGAAAGTCTTCATATGTTGCATTAATAAAAAGTAACATGTACTAAGATGACACAGCAATCATCAACTATCCGAAAATTAAGAAACAAGGGTTAAGGCACAAATCCACGGTTGTTGGGAGAGTGTTCCAGGTATATCTTGGTAGAGAGCAGACTGAGTACGCAAAACATTGAGAAGGATACATGGGAGCTCAACAATTCCTAATCAGCAAAATTCACCTGAAAGCTATAGACAGAATCTTGTGCCCAATGAACTGTTAAAAAAAATACGTGGAGCATTACCAAAAACAACCATACTGCACAGAAAACCTACATGAATGTGCAAAAGCATTAGTCATCTGAGTCACCATGCATTGTGGTCAGAGGACAGGAGTAAGAAAGGACAAAACAAACAAAACAGAGACTTTTAAACAGTCTCTGTAGGTTACTTTTGTATACATATATAAAAGTATAAGAAAAGCAAAAAAAAAAAATAAAATTGACATGACATGAAAAAAACTTCGTAACAGTGGAAATCACTGGTTTAACATGAGCAATAACACAACACCAGGTATCAAGACCTACAATGTTAACCCAGAGCACTGGCTCTCCTCCCCGCAACACCTAATAAATGGATTAAAATAATGGGAGAAGCGAGCTCCCCCAAACCTAGTGTCAAACATTTCAAAAGGTAGAGGACAAGGAGAGAAACAGGAAGTTCTGCAGGGAGCTGTCCCATTACCCCCAGAAACTGTACTGTTGATGTCAGAGAATTCCACCTCGTGCCCCAAATCTGTGGAGGAGTAACCTCACCACGCATCCTCCGCTTTTCCCTTTTTGAACCGGGTGGGGACAGAGAGGGCATACAAATGGCTGCTGGGAGGGAAGAGTAGAGCGGGAGATGGGGACACTCAGGGGTGACTCTAACAGAGGTGCAGGCTTCAGGCACTAGGACAAGGTGACAAAAACCTTGGTGTAGGACAGTCAACAAAATCTCAGAAAACAGAGTGGTGCACACCCAGGGGCCCTGACCACCACCAGACATGACACAGGCTGGAGCCAGCCTGGGCAACACCCGCTCTTTGCACTCTCGGGTTTGTGTTGTCTGCTGAACTGTTACCGTTCCTGGGAACAGGGCCGGCACAGCTGCCTGGCATGGCTGGAGCCTGCAGTCCAGTGGGAACATATATTCTGAAGTCAGTGGCTTGGGTTTGAATCCCAGTTGTACAACCGACTGGCTGTGTGACCCTATGTTACTTACAGAGCCTCTCTGGACCTCAGTTTTCCCATCTGTAAAATGGGTGTTATAAGGAATGAAAGAGTTAGCATAGATAAGGGGCTTAGAACAGCCTAGCATGTAGCAGGTTCTGTAAGTGCTAGCTTTTGTTAATATGACCGGTGCTCTCCTCCCAAGGACCTGCCTCATTAGGCTGGCCATGGGGAGAAGGAAGGAGAGCACTGGGATGGCGTCCCCAAAGCCATCTGAACCACAAGCTAGACTGTATCTGCTACTCGAGGAGCTTTTCAATACCAGCGTCCCCCTACATGAGGGGGTGACCACACGCCTACTTACTCAGGGCACCGTAGTCGGTCATGCTGAAGTTCCACGTCTTGGTGGCAGGATCTGAAATGAAACAGAAGTACCTGGTTTGCCCACAATAAGGTGGATGACTGCTGGTATGAGCTGTACTTAGACATTCAATAAGGGTTTGTTAAATGAATGAATGAATGCTAAGTTCAAAACAGTTGACTGAAAAGCCCCTACTGATGTACAAAATCCCCGTAGAGGACAAACAGCAAATATAAATGAGAATAATGCTTTGGCTCTGCCCTTCCGGGAGAACCAACCTGGGCGTGCCATGTCACCTGGCTGAGCCAGCTCCATCGCCTTTAAAATGCAAATAACACCTACTTCTCACAAAAAACTGTTTTAGGCTTAAGTGCTACACTGCATACAAAGCACCTGGCAGGGGAACTATTCAGCCATTCTCCACGTGGCCATGTGGCAGCCCCCAAGCATGGCAGCTGCTTGAAGGAACGTCTATTATAAAAGGAAATGTGAGCTAAATAAAACAGAAAAGTTTTAACAACTGGATGGATATAATGTGCCAATGCACTCTCTTCATATTTATGAGAAACTGTTGATTTAAAGAGACTCTAGAAGTAGGAAAAAACATCTGGAAGAACTAGATGGAAGACTCATTACCGTAACGTCTGCTGGGCAGACTCTTAAACACTGCAATGAGCTCTTCACTGTACCCAATCTTCACCTGGAAACGATCACCGATTTTTATGCATGTTCCCTGCTGGGAGCCTGCTGCTTTGTGGAGTGGGGTCCCTGATTTCTGTTGTAGTCTTTCTTCTGGCCTGGGCATCACACTCCCTGAAACGTTCTGCCCAGAGGTGGAGGGTCTTGCCATCCTGGCCTCTAATTCAGGATCCCTGGGAGGCTGTCCAGAGGAAGAAGCTGTCGTCTCCTGGAAATTCTTTGCTCTGGCCAAAGGCTCATGAGTTGTGTTAACAAAGGGTGTCGATTTGGTCTTGTGCGAAGCCTGAATCTGACCTTGCTCTAACCCATAAACCCAGAGCTGCTCGCTGGAGACCACTGGAGGACTGTTTGCCAAGGGAGGGGAGATCCCAGCGAGAGTCACTTGATTTGGTGGGCGGTGGCTCGGGCAGGCTGTGGGCATCTCTTCTTGCCTCTGCCATGTCCCCTTTGCCTGCTCTGAGGTGCTGAGTTGAAAACTGTGGGAATTTTGAGGTCTCTGATCACCATCAGATGAACTCCTGGGATTCTGTTGCTTGAAAACAACACCATGGCTCCCTGACTTAGAAGGATCCTGGTGGAGGTGTGTGGAAGGGCCCTGCTTGGACCGGGAAGGTTTGGCAGCAATGGAGGAGCCCGAGACTGTGTTCTGATGCTGTCCTGCTAATAATTTCTCAGCTCTACGGGCCAGAGCCTTTTGCCGATTCTCTTCAATTTTTTTCCTCTGCTCCTCTGTAAGAGGCAAGGACATTTTAACAGGGAAATGTTCATGCAGGAATGTCAGTCTTTAATCGGAAACTTGGCAAAAGCTGAGAAGGGAAAAACAATATTGAAATAAACATTAAATGTGTGTATTTGCTTACCTTGATTTTAACAAGCTTTTGTCCCAGGAAATGCACAAGGAGCCAAAGGATATATGAAAGTTTCTTTTATAATCAAACACATACCCACACAGATAGTAGGCAGCATATGCCCAAAACCATGACTCTGACAAAAAGTAAAAAGCAAGGTCGATCAAATCCAAAGCCAAAAAGGTATTGCAACTGCAATATTTTTCTCCCTCTCATCCACCAGCCAACGTGAGTTATCAGATCCCAAAAAGTTATACAGTGCCACCTAAATCCATCGGATAATGAGAAGGGCGACATTTCAAACTATAAAGGATAATGGACTAGATAGACATAGACCAAAACAAACACATACCATGGCGTGACACTTGCTAAAACAGCCTCTTTCCAACCTGGAAGAAGGAAAAAAGCATTAGCGTCACATACACTGCACACTAAATCCACCCCTCGAATACCATCGTTTTATCATTCCTGGCAAGTCAATCTGCGGGTGGTAAACCCACCACCATAGAGCAACGAGTGACTGACTCTTCTGGAAAAATAAGGAAAAAAAAAAGTAATACACTCATTGTACAAATTCAGATGCTACATAAAGATGTAAAGAAAAGAGTAAAATTAATGTGTAATCTCAGTATCCATCAATAACCACTGTTCATAGTTTAGAGTACAGTATAATTCTGATTTTTTTCTATCCATATCCATAGATACAGGTCATGTATAATATTTGGAAGACTGATGATTTATTACAAAATAGGATCATTATATATGTTCTGTTTTGTATCCCTATCCCGACTTATTTTTTCAAATTCATTTACTTAGGTCATTCTTCTATGAGCTGAGCCACTTTTACAATACTCTAGACCCAGGCGCTGGACACCAATTTCTCTGGCTTGATTCGAACTGAAGAGCCGCTACCCAGTGTAACGCCACGCAATGTTTATAATATGACAAGGTTGGGGGGGGCCTCTGAGAAGCGCCCGAGGGTAAAAAGGTTTCCTTCCTGCTGGGACTCTCTTTGACCAAAACTCCAAACATCGATCCCTAGAGACCTTCCACTTCCTCCAACCACCAGCAGTTAAGAAGGGGTTAGGGAAAGGCATCGTTCCCGCGCTCGGCTGCAGTTCTCAGGCTCCCCGGGTAAAACACTCCTGCCTAACTTTCCAATCAGCGCTCCGCTGCGCCCCCAGACTCTCCAGGTCCAAGGCCAGGTGCGCTGCCTCCACTAGCCAGGGGAGACGACGCCATGGGATGAAGTCCCATTGATCAGCCCCAAACCATAAAGCCATCCCACTACATGGACGCCCCTCTTCATTGTGCTGAGACCTGTGTTCCACCCCATTTTGGGGGCGCGCCTCTCCCCGACCTGGCAGTATGGGAGCGCCACTCCCACCCCTATCATCTCCACTTGGATTCACCCTTTCCGTTGGCCCACTCCCTGCTCCAGGGTGGCATCTGGTCTCGTCCGCCACCGCCGCCTTCCTCCCAGTTTACCCTCTCACCCGGTGAGGCCTAGAACGTGAGCCACATTAGCGCCCGACCCCGAAGCCAGGCGCGTCTCCAGGGCCGCCCCGAGCCAGGTTACTCTTCCGGGTGGCCGGTTAGGCCCAGTTACTCAAGCGCTGCCAGTTCGCTCGCCTTATTTTAGCAGCCAGGCCTCAGAGGTAGTGCTGGTGGTGGTGGTCGCTCCCCGAGGAACTACACTTCCCAGAGGGCAACGCGGCCCCAGTTACGCTTTAAAAACTGAAAGATCTCAGACGGGAGACCCGAGCGGTGCTGCAGGGCCTTCTGGGATTTGTAGTTTGAACTCGGGGCCGGGCGAGAATTAGGAGACGCAACGTCGTGGGCGGGGCTGAAATGGTGCACCCTGGGAATTGTAGTCCTCGAGTCCATTAAAGGTTTCAGCAAGCTCCGGGGACCGTGAAAGCCTGGGTTGTTGTTTCCAAAACTGGAGTCACGCTGTCAGGAGTTGTCGGAGGTTTTTGTTTTACTTGCTCTTCCTTATTTTTATTAGCACCCAGGAAGGAAGCAATATGAGCTGTGCAAAATGTACAACATCGTAGTAACACAGAGTTTGATTTGACAAGCCAAAGATAGTGCAGCTGTGGCTAATCTCATAGTAATACGGAGAGACGGGCAGACGGATTTGGTAGCTCTTAACAAAAGTATCCCCAGGGGTATCCATTCCTGATTTGATAACCTTGCAATTTAAGTACCACCTGCTGTTCCAACCCCGACCTGACCTTCTTGGATCAAAAGAGAATTAGCATTGTCGTCACTGTCATTGTTGTCATCACCACTGTCTTCATCAGTCATTGTGTTGAGCATTTAATGTGAATTATCTCATTTAATCCTCACTACAACCTTAAGGAACACACAGTATTTGTATCCCCCTTTTACAGATAGGAAAACTGAGCAGCTATTGGATAACTTTTTCAAAGCCTTATTAGCCTATTTGTGATTCTGACTCTGGAACCCACACTTTTGAGAGAAAATTAGTAAGCTGACACTATCAGAGTCAGTTTACCCCATTTCTGAGCACCAACACCCTTTCCATTCCATAATCAACTCCACTATTAAATATTGGTGGTAAATATAATATTTCCCTGTCATCAGTATTCACATAAACGTTGCTATTCTATTTTCAAACATGGCTCATTTAAAAACAAAGAGGTAGATCTCTACTTAAGGATTTGGAAAAATGGCCAAGATGTATTATTAAGAAAAACAAAGCACATCAATGTGTATAGTTTGATGCATTAAAAATAAAAATCCTACCTATAAATGCATGTAAACTCATAGTTCAGGAACAGGGGAGGATGGGATACACTCCTTTCCTTTTTAATCTATATTTTTCTGAATTATTTGAATTTTCTTATAATAATCATATAGAAGTTGTGTGACTTTTGAAAAACTAAATCGGGTTGGTTTTTTAAATGACAAAAACATTGGCCTGGCTACAGGCCTTGAGTGAAGTTCAGCACTAGATAGTGTTCAAATCTCAGCTCCACCCCTTTTATTGGCCACATCAACACACGACCATGCCTCTAAGTTCTCATCTGTAAAGTTAGGATGAGAAAACAGTACTACCTTGCTAAATCTCCTTGTTGTGGTGAGGATCAAATTGAGAAAATACGGGAGAAGCACTTAGTGAACTGTGAAATCCCAGAACAGATGGGAGAGGGATGTTCCTATTATTTGAGGTCAATCTTCTCAGGTCCTTCATTTCTCTACACCCAGCAGCCATTTCTTACTATATAGTGTGAACAGAAATGAATGAACATCTTTCTCTGCCCTTTCTATACCCCAGCAGACTCAGTTAATTTGCTAAGAAAGCTGGGTGCTGGGCACTTCACCCACGTCTGCTACCAATTCACACGACAGTCACTGCCCTTGGCTGTGCTCAGTTGGCTCACCTGTAGAATGACGTATTGCCCTTTGATGTGTGCTAAGAAGGCATGTGGACCAGTGGAGCTTGGATTGTAGTATTCTTACGGATTCATGGGATCAAAATCCCAATTTGGGAAGTCTGGATTTGAGCTAAAAGTTGTACTTACCTTTCTAGCTCAAACATTCAAAAATTCTAAGAATGTGAAATTAGAATTATACTCCAATAAAGATGTTTAAAAAAAAAAGAATTCAGTTAAAAAAAACCTTGTCTTCAGAAAGTAAACTAATCAAATACCACTCATTGTTCATATCTGCTTTGTCAACAGCACCGTTTATTGAGTACTGTTATATGCTCGGTTTTTTAAATTTAAATTTCTATACTTCCAAAGTTCTTCAGGCAACTTATAGTAAAAATTCTTTCGTTGAAAAGGTTTAAAGGCCTGGAGGAAAGCGCCTGGAGCCAAGGAATGCAGGGAGAGAAGAGCCTGGTTATAGCAGCTGAGCTCCAAATTAACTCAGGGCTTCCTGGCAGCTAAAGCAAAAAAGTGAAAACATCGTGCAAGGCCTTCAAATAAACACCGCACAGCAGAAGCTCCCAAATGCGGGTCAGCTGGGCGGTGCCAACTGGTTTGAAGTGTCACCTGGTTGCCTTAGACACACACAAACAAAAGGACAATGTGATAGGCATCTTGTAAAGTTAATTTTTAAAAAGATTTATATAATTATGTAAAATTACATAAAAATGGCTTGAGGGCTTCCCTGGTGGCGCAGTGGTTGAGAGTCTGCCTGCCGATGCAGGGGACACGGGTTCGTGCCCCAGTCCGGGAAGATCCCACATGCCGCGGAGCGGCTGGGCCCGTGAGCCATGGCCACTGAGCCTGCGTGTCCGGAGACTGTGCTCTGCAACGGGAGAGGCCACAACAGTGAGAGGCCTGCGTACCGCAAAAAAACAAAAAACAAAAAACGACTTTTCTTTAGTAAAGTGATGAATGTCATAAATGCCTTTATTTACCAAAATTAAAAGTAGTTTTTCTTTCAAAAATATCCAATTATATTTAGTCTGTGAAATCTGGCAGACACAATTGCAAGGGATTCCAAAGATGAATAAGATGTTCCTGTTCCTCCAAAAGATTACAGTATTTGGAGGATAGAAGACAAATAGCTAAAACTGTCAGATTTAGCAAATGTCCCAAATAATTGTCCCCAACATTGCATGCACGTACTTATATTTAAAAGGTATTACTTATCTGAAATTTAAATTTAACTGAGGGTCCTGTATTTTATCTGACAACCATAAAACCAGTCCACTCCTACTGTATCAGTGGGCAGCGAACAAATATGCATTGATAGATAGATGATTCACAGATATATTGATACATTGAATTTTAAAGCTAGAACGGACTATGTGGTTTTATATGTGAGGAAACAGAGACCAGATCAGCTGCTAGTTCAGACAGCACCTTTGTGTGTTGTAAAACCACACGCAGAGGCATTAGCTGTGCCTGACCAGGCAGAGCCTGGGCTGGAACGGGGAACATCATTTCCGCTGTAGGACTCTTTCTGACACTAATTAAACATACAGATAATTGTTGCATGCTTGCAGTTGCCTGACAGTATGTCTGAGTACCTACTGCAGTCCTCTTCCTGGAGCTTACATGCTAGTGATGCAGGCCCTGGGCTTCCCTCTTCCCACCGTTTCTGATCCCCTAGAGAGGGCTTGACGGCCCTTTGGGAAGGGAGTTTCTGACAGGCACCTCAAGGGCATGTCATCACTCAGGTTAATTACACCTAGAGCACTGTGATAAGATTCTGGAGCAGGTGCAAGACTTTGGGTGGATAAGGAGGCTGTTCCTTCCTCGGGTGCCGCCAGTTGGTAAAGACATTTGCATATCCAAAGCACAGAGGGGCCATGTGAAGGTTTATAAGCCAAGAAATTCACCTTCCTTAGCTGGTTGTTCCATTCTGATGGACTTAATTGCTTTGAGTCTGACAGTTCCGTTTTTCTCCCTTCTCTCATCTGCATCCCCATCGCTCCTCCCCCCAAAACCTCTAAATGTATTATAAAGACAGAAACTCAGTATTATTTCTACACCATGCAGCCCACAGTTTGGTGTGAGGGTTCTCTAAGCATCTTAATTTCTCAAACTTTCTGGTCTTGGTGGCTGTGATTAATTCCCAAGCCTCTCCCTCAACCTGGCACCTTTTCTGCTGGGATGGCTTTGCCAAAAGCACCCCCCCCGGACACCCTGCTCCAGTTTTCTTAAACCTGTGAAGTTTCACTTTTCCTGTTTCTCCAAAATCACAAATTCCATTTTATTCACCATACGAATGGATATTCATATATTCGTTTAGCAACAATTCAAGGACCTGCTATGGGCCATACACTGGGCAAAGGCCCTGGGGTTGCAACAGTCAATAAAAACCCAAAGATGTCACCCTTTCTTCTTAAAGCTTACAGTCGGGTTGGGGAGGCACACACAGACACACACAAGGAAACAAACTGAATGATAAGTGCTTGAGGGACATGAGCAGAGGGCCCAAGGAGAGACTACAGAAGGAACTACCTCATGGGGGTTAGGAAAGGACTCTCTCTCTTATTTTATTTTATTTTTTTTTTTGCGGTACGCGGGCCTCTCACTGTTGTGGCCTCTCCTGTTGCGGGCACAGGCTCCAGATGCGCAGGCTCAGCAGCTATGGCTTACAGGCCCAGCTGCTCCTCGGCATGTGGGATCCTCCCGGACCGGGGCATGAACCCACGTCCCCTGCATCCGCAAGCAGACTCTCAACCACTGCGCCACCAGGGAAGCCCGGGAGAGAATTCTCTGAGGGAAGGCCTTGAAGCTGAGACCAGAAGGAGGAGGGGAGGCAGCCATGTAAATGTCATAGGGAGGAAGGTCCTCAGCCAGAGGCTCCCAGGCAAGAAAGATCTGGGCATGTTAGGGGAGCTGAAAGAAGGCAAGTATGGCCACAGGACAGTGAGAGGGAAGGCGAGGGGCACACGGTGAGGCTGGAGAGGCGAGTAGGACAGATACTGTCAGGGTCCTGCAGGCCCCGGGAAGATGTTTGGATTTTGTTCTGGGCGCGGTGGGGAACTACCGCAAGGATTCACCCTGGAATAGTGCGGTATGGTACGTGTCTTAAGAAGATTGTTCTTGCCACTGACTGGAGGTTTCCCTGGAGGAAGGCAAGAGTGCCAACAGGAAGGCCTCTTAGGAAGCCAAGCAGGAGTCCAGACCAGGAAGCCCGGTGGCCTGGTGAGATGGTCGCTTTGGAAAGCTCCTTGGAGGGAGACTCCGGCACCACGTCTCCTTCTCAGGGAGCCTGAATGTCTGAGTTCAGCAGACAGCACTCAAAGAGCGCCCCCTTGCTCACCTCCCACTGCGGCGGTGGATGTGAAGTTGCTTCGAAAGCTGGGGTAGTAGATGGAACTTTCTAAGGACTGCTGTATTTTTTCTGTATACTAGGCAGCTTCTTTACAGAGATATGAATTGGAAAAATTGCGTTCTTTCATGATTATTAAAGGAAAATGGAGGCAAAGAGGAGACAAGTAGCTTGTTCAATGATACAGATAACACTGGAACTCAAACTCTCAGACGTCCTACCTCCTACTCTTCATCCAGTACGCAGCTCCCTAGGTGCTACAACAAGGGAAGAGCCATCAGACTTTGCTTAATATTCTACTCTTGATATAGAATAGGTAATCCATCCCATGGGAATTGCCCCCTTGGCAGCCCCCCATTTGTGCTCACAGATGCGAAAATTTAACATTCAATTAGAAGGCGCTGGCTTGGTGCAATACCCCTGAAGGCCACCAGGGGGCGAATAATAGTCCATGATCCTATCCCGCGTTACTGCTTCCCATCACTCTGTCTGGGCTCCTCTTTACTCCTTGGTTCTCTATGTTTATCTCTTCTTCTTTCTTCCTTTTTCACCTTATATTACATTTATTACCTTTTTATTCTTCCCTTTCCCCCCTTCCGCTCCTCTAACCCCATAACCAGCCTGCCCACATCATGGAACTAAAACTTATTTTTAGTAGTTTGTTGCATGTGTTGAATTTCTCCTGGTTTTCAGTTCTCAAAGACTGTAAGGTAACACTTTATATTACCCTCCCCTAGACATTCCCCACTCGCATTTGTTTGATTTTTACTTCTGTGGCCATCAATTGCCTTCCCCCCTTCAATAGAGAAAGAAAGGGGATCCACTCCTGACTTAAATAAAACATCACACAAACAAAAAAAGGTCATTCAATCGTCAAGGAATTTCAAAAGTAGAGGGAGGGCTTCCCTGGTGGTGCAGTGGTTGGGGGTCCGCCTGCCGATGCAGGGAACACGGGTTCATGACCCGGTCCGGGAAGATCCCACATGTCGCGGAGCGGCTGGGCCCGTGAGCCATGGCCGCTGAGCCTGCGCGTCCGTAGCCCGTGCTCCGCAACGGGAGAGGCCACAACAGTTGAGAGGCCCGCGTACCGCAAAAAAAAAAAAAAAAAAAAAAAAAAAGTAGAGGGAAATTTAAGTGGCCTTGAGGGCTGCATGCTGTCTCCACTGTAACTAAGACAGCATCTAAATAACCATGCAAAGTGTGGGGTTCCTCGGGATCTGAGAAACATGCTGCTCCTTCCTTCCCTTACTCCAGTATTTCATGTGTCTTAACTGTCAGAAGATTCTCCTTAGTGTCCACTCCAGATTCTCTGCATGTTCAAATTTGTTCTGTCTATGGGAGAGGGATATATGGAGGGAGCTGCTATCTATTTTATGTTCCCACTGACCTGGGGCCTTGCGATCAATCCCTTCTGCAGAGCCACGCCGCAAGCTGCAGGTTGAGGCGTTAGGGTGGTGAGGACACAGGTTGGCCGTCTGCTGAGAACAGAGCTATTTCCACCTGCATTAGAAGGAGGCCCGCTCAGACTAAATCACAGAGAAGGAACAGTCCCATTTATCACGAGGGTAAATTATCCTAATTGAGCGGTTAAGAGAATGCATGCTTTCTAGGTAGTTTGCAGTAAAGGACCTCTTTCTCCTGGCTGCAATAATAGAAAACCACGGACCATCAGATCCATTTGGGAAAGCGCATTAGCATCCAGTCCACTCACCTCCTTGGTCCTCCAGCCCTTGTTTCCAGGAAATCAACCTCCCTCTTAGCAATCAGTTCAATATTATTTGAGTTTTTATTTTCCTCTTGTAAGCTTCTGAAAGAGCAGGGACTCTCTCCTTAACCCTACTTGTACAGCAAGTGATGTGTAGTCCTGTAAGTATAACATACTCAAGCCTTTCAGAGTCCCAGCATGAGTCTGTACTTTGAAATGATGGAGGTAAATCCCCACCTTCCACTACCCCTCAGTTTCCAGTAAACAGACAACTCCAGAATTCCTTCTCAGCACCCTCTCTAGCTTGCTACACGCACCTCCTTCTCTGCTTGTAAACAAATGAAAATACTTAGTTACTTGCTTTTCTCACAATTTAAAAGTCCTGTGTCATGCTATCAGTTGAAGAGATAGCATTTAAAAATATTAATCAAAAAACCATATATTTTTTGAATAAGCAATACGTTCACATGATTCAAACTCTGTACACATGTAAAAGCACATACAAGTGAAATGTTTTCTTCCAGCTGGAAGCAGATTTAACATGAAGTTATGTAAGCTTTGACTTCAGGGACCCTCATTTGCAATAGGCCTCTTCTAAGGTCCTGTACCTAATTCTATATTCATTTTGTATTATTTTTTCTTTAAAAGCTGCCCTGTCCTGGGACTTCCCTGGTGGCGCAGTGGTTAAGAATTGCTTGCCAATGCAGGGGACATGGATTCAATCCCTGGTCCGGGAAGATCCCACATGCCACGGAGCAGCTAAGCCCATGTGCCACAACTACTGAGCCTGTGTGCTGTAACTACTGAAGCTCGTGCACTGCAACCACTGAAGCCGGTAGGACTAGAGCCTGTGCTACACAAGAGAAGCCACCGCAATGAGAAGTCCGCGCACCGCATTGAAGAGTAGCCCCCACTCGTCGCAACTAGAAAAAGACTGCGCGCAGCAACAAAGACCTAACGCAGCCAAAAATAAATAAAATAAAATAAAAAAAGCTGCCCCCTCCCAAATTGTATAAGCTTCAGTACCTCCAAGACTTGCATCTGCATCTGCCTGCATCCCTGATTTTTAGCCACCCATCCCTTGCCCAACAGGCAACAAATGTCATCATTTTCTTGCATATTTTTCTGGATATATTTTATGTACATGTAAATAAAACCATATTTATCCCTCATTCCTTTTTCTATACAGGGTAACATGCTAGTCACATGGTTCTGCACTTTGATCTTTGCATTTGTACTGAAGTAAGTTAATTTCTTCCTATTTTGGCTTCCTCCATTATAAAATGCAAAAATTGGGCTTATCCCAGAGACTTCCTCTTAGGATTAAATGAGATCATGTAGGGTTCTTAGCCCATTGCCTGGAACATAGGAAGTGATCAACATATTAAGCTATTATTCTAGAGCTAAAATTTAAAACTATGCTAATGCAAACAGTGGTGGGGCTGATAACACAACGACAGATGAAACAAAGTAAGAAGCCTCCGCAGCTCTTTATTATTTGTCTGCAAGATGCCATTGTCCATGATTGGAATACAAACACTAAAAAGAAAATGTTTGTCTCTTATAGTCTAGGGAAGAGAGGAGATGTATGTCAAAAAGACATCTCACGTGCCGCAATGATCCTGCGTGCTGCAGCTAAGATCCAACGCAGCCGAAAATTAAACCAAAAAAATATATATATATATATATGTGTATATATATATATAAATTATTTTAAAAAATGTGATGGTGGGTGCAGAGGGCCCACAGGACAAGGAAGGCAAAGTAGATGGAGTGGTACCTGAACTGGCCTTTGAAGGACAAGTAGGAATTTGACAGCCAGAAATAACCAGGAAAAGTGGTAACTCCAAGGATGATGGGATCTGACAGAGTCACAAATGCGAGGAAAATTTGGTTAATTAAATGAAATAACTTTCGAGAGAGAGAGTTATAGATTGACAGGACGTTTTCCTGAAGGACACAATCTTTGGGGTCCTTTTGGCAAGTCTGAACGAGTAAGGGAGGGCCAGGAGTCCCTCGGTAGGGGGTGTCACGTGGGCTTTGATTGAATTTGGCATCTCAATCTAACTCTCAACCGCAATTGAAGTGAGGGGGGCGGGGGGAGTCTCAATGTTCACAAATCCAATCCCTCATGGACAGATTCAAAGCTTAAATCTTTAGCTAACGCTTTGTCAATAACATGTTCTAATTACATTTGAGGCTTTGAAAACATGGCTCTGTATGATAATTGCTGTGAAGTGGATTTTAGTCACAGGGACTTATACATTGTACTTGTACAGAAGATGTAGAGAGCTTATGAAATCATGTCCTTTGATTGCAACTGCAGATCCTGACAACGCTTGGAACAACGGGAGCCCCCAACCACATCCCCCCTCCCCTGCTTCACCTCCTCCCCTGTGTATCAAGTGCAAAATGGCCCATAGGTCATCTAACCATTCCCCAAGGCCAGATGGGGCTTCGGGGAAACTGAGTGCCAAGCCACGTATTAGATAAAATGAATCTTACATCTTGATCTCAGAAATTCAAGAGCCCTATGGCTGAGTCAGCTTCCGGATAAACACAGGACCCAGAGAAGAACCAGTTCCCTAAGGCTCTGTCATTGGACTGAACGCGTTTCAGACCTAAAGAGAGAGCCCCTGAGACTGTCTCCCCACAGCATGTGTAGGGTGGGCTTCTTCTACCCATCTGGCACCTTTTTGCCAACTCCTCCACTCAATCTAGATTTCCCTTGGCCCTCCAGTCCTCACCCAAACAGTGTGATCAGCAAGTCATTCAGAGAAAAGCTTTTTAATTAAGAGGAGAGCAACAAATGATTAAATCAGAGTCATTTATTACCCTGCCATCTGGCCAGGACTCCTCCTCGCCCCCTTCTCCTCCAAGCCTGCGTAGGCATAGAAAGGGACAAAGGGGATGGATGGAACGTGGGAAGAACTGTCCAACCCTTCCTGGAAGCAGGGAGGGGGTTTCAGGAGGATTTCTTGGGATCGTTTCCATACTTTAGAAACTTAGCCTCAGTTTCCTTACCTGTAAAGTGGGGGCAATAACATCTACCTCAGTTGCTTGTGAGACACCTGGCACAATGGCTGGCGTAGTAGAGGTGCTCAGGAAATGTAAGTTGCATCTGAAGCCTGTAAATTACGAGCTTTGTTCTGAAGGCAGTATCAGCTGTGGCAGGAGTGAGGCAACGAAAGTCTTCCTCTGGTAAGCAAGCCCCAGCTGGTTCTCTTTCTGTTGTGACACACAATGGCATTCCCCGGTCCTCTCCCCCAAAAGTCAAGGAGCTCAGGAAATCCATGCCCTCCTCTCACTCCTACCCCCTCCAAACCTGGATGTCAGGCATTATCCTAAGGGAAATGCAGCAGGAGCCTTCCGTGTCTGGTTTGGGCATGATAAGAAGAGGGGCTGGGAAAGGCTTAGAGTTGAAAGGGGCTAGGAATGGAACTTAGGGGTGTATTTCAATAGGTGACAGCTCAGCGAGGACTCCACTAGACGATGTAGTGAAATAGACGCTAGTCCCTAAAATAAAATCACCACAAATGTGACAGCTATAAATGAAGACTAATACAGGGATATTGAAGCCTCAGTTACCACAAGCAGCATTGCTGTCAGTGACGTGACTTCCAAATTGGTGAACAACTCCTGGTAAAGCACTGAACAAAATATAAAGTATAATCTTCCTGCAGTTTACATAGTGGTTCCATTCTTAGGGTATACTTAGTGTATATTAAAAGCCTTTTAAAAAGTCTTTCTGTTTACATAGAAAATGAAGTTACATTCTAAAGCTCAGATGATTATAAATGAGTTTCCAGCTCTGTAAATATCTAGTGGGGGGCTTCCCTGGTGGCGCAGTGGTTGAGAATTCGCCTGCCGATGCAGGGGACACAGGTTCGAGTCCTGGCCCGGGAGGATTCCACATGCCGCAGAGCAACTAAGCCTGTGCGCCACAACTACTGAGCCTGCGGTCTAGAGCTTATGTGCCACAACTACTGAAGCCCACGCGCCTGGAGCCCGTTCTCCACAACAACAGAAGCCACCGCAGTGAGAAACCCGCACACCGCAACAAAGGGTGGCCCCCACTCACCTCAACCGGAGAAAAGCCCACGCACAGCAACGAGGACCCAATGCAGCCAAAAATTAAAAATAAAATAAAATAAAATAAGCTACCAATAAAAATAAAAAAAAAATCTAGTGGGACATTTGAAAGTTGTGTGGAACGTGGCGTGAGGTATGTGTAAAATTGTTGCACAAGTTGCGATAGATGAAGCTGCTGGGGTCCCAGGCTCTGCTTGCCAGGAGCGGGACCTCTGCCCATCTTTGGGGCAAAGCAAATCACTCCACACTTTTCCAAAGTACCCCCTAGGGGGTGATCCTATGCTAGGCTAAAAATTAAAATGTGAATCAAATTAAATTAAATGTAAAAAATTTAAAAGACAATCAAGACGTTTTAAATGTAAAAAAACACCTTGAGGGACTTTCCTGGTGGTCCAGTGGCTAACACTGCATACTCCCAATGCAGGGGGCCCGGGTTTGGATCCCTGGTCAGGGAACTGGGTCCCACATGCTGCAACTAACGATCCCGCATGCCTCAACAAAGATCCCACACGTGACAACGAAGATCCCGTGTGCCACAACTAAGACCCTGCGCAGGCAAATAAACAAATATTTAAAAAAAAAAAAAAAGGCACCTGAGACAACTGAGAAATTTTGAGCTGGATATTAAATGAGATGAAAGAATTTTTGTTCATTTTGCTTGGTATGATAAAAAAATAATTTTATGTAAAACGACAGACGTGCATACAATAATGCAAAAATGGAAATTTCAGTGGTGACCACCTGAGTACAATATGTCTATGAGCTTTATAGAAAATAGTTCCTGGAGCGGCTGCTCAGCTCACAAAACTCATTCTTCTCTGGGAACGTCCTCCATACAGTATTCAAGGTGAGCCCTCGTTTGTAACGTAAACTGCTCCCACGCCACCCCTCCCGACCCAGGTGACTGGTCTAGGTCGGGGTGGGGTACACCTGACCCAATCAGATGCTCCTTCGCAGGAACCTGGCACCTTGACCTGGGAGCCTGGGGTGTGAGAGGTGTTCACATTAACAGTGCTCCCAGAGAAGACTCATAGACTTCAAGTACTCAGGTCTCCAGAACCACCTTGTTTCCTGCCCTTCTTTGGGTTTGGCAATTCAGTCCTCCCATGGTTTCTATGGGACACCATGGAATCCTTCCCCCAGATTCCATCTCTTTGTGCTCAAGCCAGCTAAAATCAATGCCTGCTATTTACCGCTAAAGAATCTTAGTAAGATTCTTTCATCCTGGAGACAAATTCCATAACAGGAGAGGATTTACAGATTAAAGATTGACTACCATATAAGACAGGAATAAAGACACAGGCCTACTAGAGAATGGACTTGAGGATATGGGGAGGGGGAAGGGTAAGCTGTGACAAAGTGAGAGAGTGGCATGGACATATATACATTACCAAACGTAAAATAGATAGCTAGTGGGAAGCAGCTGCATAGCACAGGGAGATCAGCTCGGTGCTTTGTGACCACCTAGAGGGGTGGGATAGGGAGGTTGGGAGGGAGGGAGATGCAAGAGGGAAGAGATATGGGAACATATGTATATGTATAACTGATTCACTTTGTTATAAAGCAGAAACTAAGACACCATTGTAAAGCAATTATACTCCAATAAAGATGTAAAAAAAAAAAAAAGATTGACTACCATAGATTACGTCCCTTGGAAGTCAGAGCTGGAGAATTATTTGATTCTTCAATGTGGTTATATTTAGACAAACCCTGCAAAGAAGGATGCAGTTGAAAGTGGCAAATCACTTGTCTTTCTCATGTGATAACATACTTTACCTTGCTTTTAATGGTTACATAGTATTACATTATGTGAATACATCATAATTTATTTAAGCAATCCTTTGTTGTTAGATTTCCTCCACTTTTTTGTTATTTTGTACAATACTGCAATGAATATCTTTGTCTCTAAATCTTTGTGCACGCTGATAATTATTTCTTTCCGATAATTCCTGGAAGCTGATTTCCAGGAGCTTTGTTGAGAGTGACTGTCTCCCAATATCTTTGCCAGCATCCAAGAGAGTATTTTTGGTCAGCCAAAGTCAAAGAGATTACAAAATATCTTACAGTGGTTTTAATTTCTATGTGAGATTGAATTTTTTTTTCTGCGTATTTATTAGTCATGTGCATTTCTTATTGGGAGGAATTGTCTATTCATTTACTTTTCTTAATTTTCTATTGGGCTTTTTTTCTTATTGATTTGTATTAACTTTCTACCTTAGAGATATTAATCTATTACGTATTGTAGCTATTTTTTTGTGGCTTCAGTTTATTTTTATTTTGTGTACAATTCTTTTTTAAATAAATTTATTTATTTTTATTATTAATTTTGGCTGTGTTGGGTCTTCGTTGCGGTGCGCGGGCTTTTCATTGCGGTGGCTTCTCTTGCTGCGGAGCACGGGTTCTAGAGCATGCGGGCTTCAGTAGATGCGGTGCGTGGGCTCAGTAGCTGTGGCTCACAGGCTTAGTTGCTCTGCGGCATGTGGGATCTTCCCCAGACCAGGGCTCAAACCCGTGTCCCCTGCATTAGCAGGAAGATTCTTAACCAGTGCACCACCAGGGAAACCCTACAATTCTTTTGAAATACAGAAGTTTGAACTCTAATTCTCCTTTCTGGTTTCTTTCAATTCTTTTATGCTTAGAGAGTTTCTCCATCCATAGAGGGGATAAACAATCATGTATATTGCTTTTTATTTTTTCCCCAGTGCTTTGTATTTTTACATAAAAATGTTGATATGTATGCTCTCATTACCTCTGGTAGATTAAATATGATTGCAAACTCGTTGCTGCTCTTACTTTTGAGACGTGGAGTCTAATTCTCTAAGGTGGCTTTAGTGACTTGATTAACCAATAGAATGTGGTAGAACTAATATCCTGGGAATTCCGAAGCTAGGTTACACTCTTGTTGCACAGGCTAATGGAGTCTTGAGTCTCCATGTAAAGAAGTCTGATTACCTTAAGCCACCATGCAGGAGAGGTTACATCCGAACACTTGACCATCCCAGCTGAGCCCAGAATTCCAGCCATTTGCACAAATGCAAAGCAGGTATCTCCAAGTAACCTCTGTCAACACTAAATGGAGCAGAAGAATCACCCAGCCAAGTCCTGCCCAAGTTCTTGATTTATAAACTCATGAGATATGACATATACAGTTGTCCTTTTAAGGCACTAAATTGTAGGGTAGTTTGTCAGGCAACAGTAGATAACTGGAACATTACCTCTTGCCTGGGGTATTATAACAGAAGCTGTGAGGTACAGAAAAAGTCCTGGAGTTGCAGGAAAACGGAAGAGGCAAGAGCTTCAGCAAGAGTATTCTCATCAATGGGTAATGACTAATGATATTAAAAGCAGCAAGGTTGACAGCTGACATGTACTTTGAACAGAAAAAGAAAAAGGCAAATCAATCCCAACCCAAGCATATTTTGAGAAAAAAAACCTTTTTTTAAATAATTGAAAACCATGGAGCATTTTTAATGTACCATACGGAGCACTAAGCCCTTGCCACAGATTTTTCCTCATTTAATCCTCAACAGACTCCCTGTGAGTAGCTGTCATTATTGTCCCCACTTTACACATCAGGATATGGAGGCTTCGAGAGGGTCAGTAATATACCCGTGGTTACAGAGCTAGAACTAGGATTTGAATACTTGTGTCTGAGCCTGCACAGTTGGCCACAGGACTTACCTCTTCTTCTCTGCCCTGGAGTGAGGGCAATACTCTGATATCAAAGTGCCCCTTTGCCAAGGGACAGGTCTGGATGCCTTCTCCCCCACCAGATCCTACCATTTAGATGTCTCTGCGTCTGTAAAATCAGAGGGCTGGGCCAGACACTCTTCAATCTCTCTTCCAGATCTTGTAAGGCTGTGGTTCTTAAAGTTGAACCATGGGCCTGGCAACATGGACAATACAAAGGTAACCAAGTGGTCTCCCTGAGCCGGGGATTCAGCATGACTTTTCCTACCCAGGGTCCTCTGGTTCCAGACACCTGGAGGGATGGAGTAAAGTCACTTAGGCAGCAGGTCCTAAGGGGAGGGATCTTGTCTAATTCATCCCTGTATCCCTGCAGCCCAACACAACGCCGGGCCCCTTGAGACATGTTTGTGCCTCAAATTACAGTGACCTCCGCTGAGACCCCAGCCTTCTGAGACTCTCAGACCACCTTGGAGTGCTTTCCAGGGTGTTGCCTTACTGACGTCCAGGAAAAAGACCATGAGGTTATTTCACTCTGCCTCATCCCCGAGACACTGCCTCAGCCACTGACCTCCATGACATTCCTACTGGGTACCACTGCCCTCCAACTACCACAGTTCTAGCTACTTCTCTGACCTCAGGAGAGGAGACGATGCTCACTGCTCTGCTGCTGGGTCCCAAGCAGGCAGCAGCCTCTTCCTTCAGCCACTACAGCATCACTGAGATCAGGCTGTAAACCTTAGGGAGACTTTTCCCTAAGTCTGGGATTAATGGAAGAAGTTAGGAAAACTGAGAATTATCAAAATCTCCTGCTCATCCTTCGGATCTATTTCCTTGCTTCGCTTCTGGCTTGGCTCCACTGACAAAGGGCAGCCCTCTTCCCCCTGCCCCAAAACACACTCACACAAGAAATATTCCGGGGCTGTTCTTGGGGTGCCAGCTGAGGAGATATTCTACTCAGGGGAGAACAGATACTTTTTTTTTTCTTTCTAATGTAAGTCCCTCCTCCTTATATCCTTAGGGCGAGCATCCAGTTAAATTTGTGCCAGGATGAATGACAATGAGAGTATCCTTTTGCTTCAAGGACAAGCCCTCCTCTCTTGCCTCACAAGGGTGTGTCTGGCAATCACAGGAATGGTCACATTAGTCCATTCTTTCATTTGGCTTCTCCAGTCTTATCCATGGGCATCTTGTTAATGAATGAATGAACGACCTGACCCAAACCAAGGTACCCACCCCGATTCCAACCAATAAGCGACTATACCGAACATCTTTTTAAGTATTCAGAGAGTTTCCCCTTCAAGGCAGAGGCTGTAAATTCTAAGCCCAACTCTCAATCCCGTGAATACCAGCCTCCTCTCCTTTGGCTGTTGTCCGTTTCCTAACCCCAAGATCATTAATCACTCTGCTGCCTGCCAAGCCCTTTCTGTCAGCAACTGTTCCCTCTGATCCTCCCTGTCAACCTCTCTCCCTGGCCCCAGCCCTGACAGAGCAGAGTAGAGGGTGGTTCACACTGGCAGCATGGGGTGGACAAAATCAACCAGGGGCGAGAATCTCTCCCGCTGCCTTGTTTTGTCCCCCCGCCATTTCACCCCTCTACTTCTCAAGAACATGCCAGGATGAAAGACCTTTTTTTCCTTGGGATTGGCCAAGGGAAAGTGGTGGCAAGAGGAAGTAGGAAGGAATTTAGGGGAAAACAGCAACAATCATCGGAGAGCCCTGCAGAGCTCTGGAAGTTCCCAAATTCTGGCTGCAACAAGCACTTGAAAAAGTTCTCCAACTTGGACCCAGATCCCCACGGGGAGACAGCCCAAATGTGAGTGCCAAGGAGAGACAGAAAATGATGCTTTGCTTGGAGGCCTCATTGCCTTATTTTCTCTAAAGCCTGATAATTTCCTCAAGGCCCCGGTCAAAGGAGCATGAATGAATTGAGTGACTGCAGTCTCAGTTGGAGGGAAACTGTTAAGTAGGCCACTCTTGTCGTCTCTGAGCTCCTGGCAGCATTAGCTCTTTGTGCTACAAGGAGCAGACGCAAGGGCCCCCCTTCCACTGCCAGGAAGCCTGCTTTCATGGTGACCTGCTGGGAAACGTGCTCCATTCTTTGTCATCTAAAACCTTCGTGACTCTAATGGTAGGAATTGCAGGCCCGATAAGAAGGGAGGGTGTCCTAGGCTGGTGGGTAGAGGGGATATTTTTAGGCAGCCGGAGCCTCGGAGAACCCATCAAATCACAGAGGCCCGCCCACTCCACTTGTGTGTCGGCTTTAAATTTGGACTGAATTTTTGGTGGCACAAAAGATTCGGTGCCTCCTGCCATGGGGAGGGGCCCATTCTCCCACTCTGCTGTCTCTGGTTATTCCATCTTCCAGCATCCAGCTGGCTCCAACTCTGCCTGAAGAAGAACAGGCGGCCAGACCAGCCTTGCCAGACCGGCCATCTGTCCCAGCTGAGGGTGAGGGTCCCTCCCATCCCAGGGCTTCCCAGGGCTGCTGATGCAGCTGTCCTAGAAAGATTTTACAACCTATGTTCTCGTGGGTGCCACTAATTAGATATGGATCCTGGTAGAGTAACTTCTCCCGCTGCAGGAAAGCCAGGCCAAGTCCCCAGTGTCTGCATGGACCGTTTCAGAAAACAGAACCCAGGGGCTTCCCTGGTGGCGCAGTGGTTAAGAATCCGCCTGCCAATGCAGGGCACACGGGTTCAAGCCCCGTTCCGGGAAGATCTCACATGCCGCGGAGCAACGAAGCCCGTGCACCACAACTACTGAGCCTGCGCTCTAGAGCCCGTGCTCCGCAACAGGAGAAGCCACCGCAATGAGAAGCCCGCGCACCGCAACGAAGACTAGACCCCACTCGCCGCAACCAGAGGAAGCCCACGCGCAGCAACAAAGACCCAACGCAACCAAAAATAAATAATAAATAAATAAATTTATATATGAAAAAAGAAAACAGAACCCAGTATCAGGTAAGTGAGGTGAGGGAGAATGAAGAAGCGTGGAATTGTCAAGAGGCGTGGCTTCCAGTCTTGGCTCTGCCACTCGGTAACCACGTGACCTTGGTAATCATTTCTGCTCTCTGAGCCTCAGTTTCCTCCTCTGAAAAATGAGAAAGTCAGATAGGATGTATCTAAGTTTCCTTTTTATGAATACAGTATCACCCCAGATGATCAAATATCTATACAGATCATCCAGGCAAAATCTATAGTGAGTCCGTGGAATTTGAAATTGTGACAAGTGTCCATATTCGAGGCTCATACTTTCCTTAATTTTATTAATATTTTAGGCATAGGTATTTTGTTGTATTTAGGAAAGTGGGCTGGGAGAGGTTGGGTAGTACCTCATTCTACTTTCTTTGCTGGTGTAGACACAGCTAAAGGGTTTGGATTAATTTGGGGGGACTGGCATCCGAAGTACTTAATCTCTCATCTGCTCTGAGGTGATTTTCTGATGCTGGAGGCTCTATTCTTATTCCATCTGTATCAGTTAGATCACTTTTTATTGCAAGGGACAGAAAACCCAACTTTTTTTTTTTTGGCCGTGTCACAGGGACCTTAGTTCCCTGACCAGGGATGGAACCTGTGCCCCCTGCTGTTGGAAACGCTGAGTCTTAAGCACTGGATCGCCAGGGAAGTCCCTGGAAAACCCAACTCTAATGGACTAAAGCCAAGCAAGAAAATGTATTTTCTGATATGTCCAAACCATTGTCACTAAATTACATTTCTTTTCTCTCTTCTCAGTCCTGCATTCTCTGTATTTTCTCAAGTCTTAAGTAGGATCTCCCTCCGTGATCACAGGAGAACATCTAGAAGCTCCCAAGGTTGCGTACATCCATTCTGAAGTCTATGTCACTTAAGATAACTTGAGTTGCAAACAACAGAAAATCTGACTCAAGTTAGTGTGATCAATAAGAAAAGTTTTCACCTCACACAATAAGAAACCCAAAGATGCAGTGAGATCCAGACTGGTTAACTAATTGCCTCAACAATGTCATCAAGGAGCCAAGTTTTTTCTACCCCTTCATTTCTAGTATCAATTCTTTTTCTAGAAGAAGAGCCCTCATGGTCACATAATGGCTATTGAAATTTCAAGTGTCATAATTAGACATTGCAAGGTGCAGGAAAAGAAGGAAAACTACCTCTTCCTACAGCTCTTTCTTCAGAAAGAAGAAATGTCCCCTAGAATCTCCTAGAAGACTTCTTCTCATGTTTTATGGTGCAGAATTGCTTCACTTGCCCATTCCTCAACCAACCACTGACACATGGAATAAAATTACCATGTTAGCTTAGATCAGTGGTTTTCAACCTGGGAAGATGTATCACATTGGCCATTTGACAATATCCAAAGACATTTTTGGTTGTCATAAATAAAGTGAGGGGTGCTACTGGCATCTAGTGGGCGGAGGACAGGGATGCTGCTAATCATCTTTTTTTTTTTTTTTTTTTTTTTTTTGCGGTACGCAGGCCTCTCACTGTTGTGGCCTCTCCCGTTGCGGAGCACAGGCTCCGGACATGCAGGCTCCGGACGCGCAGGCTCAGCGGCGATGGCTCACGGGCCCAGCCGCTCCACGGCATGCGGGATCCTCCCGGATCAGGGCACGAACCCGTGTCCCCTGCATCGGCAGGCGGACTCTCAACCACTGCGCCACCAGGGAAGCCCTGCTAATCATCTTTGATGCACAGTGACAGCTCCCCACAACAAAGAACTATCTGGTCCAAAACGTCAGTGGTGCTAAGGTTGAGAAACTCTTGCTTAGAAAATCATCTAGGGTGCAATGGCTACTGGAGAGTCAACCATAATATCTTCTACAATGTTCTATCTGGAATTCATCAACAGTCTTAGTTCCAGCATTTCTAACAAAATCTTACTATATCTTATTGTTCTGACTGCATTACATGTCCATCCCTGAACCAGTTACTGTGTATGGGGGAATTAGATGCAGTGATTGGTTGAAGTCTAGGTCACATGTTCCACCTCTGAGCCAGGAACAAGTCAGGTCTACCTGAAGACATGGGGGAAGAAAGGGTAATACCCCAGAGAGAACTGGGAATGGTAATCAAGATGAGATGAGTAGAAGCTAGGCAGCAAAAACAAAACAAACAAACAAAACCCCAGCTGCCCACTACGCCACTCCTCTCACTGACAGACTAGAGAGGCAAGAATTGTGTTTGTACTTTGACTCAAAATAGCTGTAGCCGCAGTAGGCTGCTATAATGGGACCGTCTAGGAACACTCTGGGCTGGCTCCTGTGAACTGCTTCTTCCATGTTGTGGTTAGAAGTCCTGTGGCTTTAATGACCTCCATCCAAGCAGCACTTTTCACCTAAGGAAATGCTCAGTCAACCTGGCAAAGTGAAAGCAAGAGGAGCAGAGAAGGGGAAGGGAGAGGAGGAGGCCGCAGCTAAGATTGGTGCGGAGAGAGGGAGAGCTGGGGTACAGGAGTGCTGTGCGTCCCCAACCCTGGATGACTTCTCTGCCCTGGAGCTGAGCCCTGTGGACCACCAGGCACCCTTGGCCTCTGGCTTCCAATTGGCTTTGGTCAATGACTGGCGACTTCAGGAGATGAAAAGGAGGGAAGAGAGAGAGATTTGGATATTTATTCCTCCTGATTTCTCACGGTTTTGTCATGGTCTGGGAGTGTCTATCTCCCACTAGCGCTTCTGTTGGGTGGTTCCCCTTCCACGGTGCACATTCATTTAGACTCCATAACACTATCCCCTCCCTGTGTCCTCAGGCCTAAAGGTGACTCAGCACTCCCCACTGGTTCCCTTAATCTCACCTACACATCTGTATATAGTATCTTCATTAGAAGGTCTCTGGGTGTGTTGTCCTGACCTCCCAAGGAACCTGTTATAACAGGCAGGTGGCAGGTGCAAGATCTAGTCATGCCAGGTGGCCACACCAGGGTGTGCTGTGCCTGGATCACACCTAATATTCTGTGGGCCTAGAGAATAGCCACTCACACCTGTTCCTTAGGACCTAGCCTTATTGGGAAGCCTACTTGTTAAAATGATGGATTTAAGGGTTATTCTCCCTCTCTCCTCCCAATCTCTGCCAACCTCTTTACCCTCTTGACTAAGCACGTAGAAAGTGTGCTAACCATGCAATATTTGTGATGGTGCCTACCATTTCTCGAACACTTATAATATGCCAGACACTGTGCCAAACACTTCATGTGCTTTATCTCATTTATCTGCACAACAAACTTATGGGTTAGGTACTATTTTTCCCGTTTTAAAAAAGAGGGAGCTGAGGCTCAGACAGTTAAGTAACTTGCCCAAGGTCAAACAGCTGGTATGTGGCTATGGTGGCTAATACCAGTGGTCACCAAGATTTCTGATTCTCTTCCCCTTCCCGGATATATGGAAAAATATATTCACCATCTCTCTTTGCAATCGGGCAGGGTCTTGTGGATAGGGTTGCCAATGGATTGTGACTTCAAGGTGCTCCTGCGCTGACACATTTTAGAGCTGGCATGCGGTGTTCAGTGCCCGATTCCTCTGCCACTTCAGTCACAGGAGCACGTGTTGAGATGGGCGTGCCAGGAGACTAAAGCAGCCTAGACCGCTGAGCCGCTACATGAGGGCAGCTGCCCTGCAGAGTCACTAGGACTGGTACTGACTTGGAGAAAAGGTCAAATAAACTTTCAGTGTGTTAAGAAACTGAAAAAGTGGTGCTGTTTGTTATTGCAGCATAACCTGATCATTCCAAAAATGGAAGCAGAGTCTTGGATTTTATAAACAGCTTGGCCACTAATCAGCTAGATGACTTCAGAGACTGGTTACAATCTGGACCTCAGTTTCCCAGTCTGTAAAATGTTTGCTTGGGATCGGAAGAGCAACGTGGTTCATTCTGGTTTGCCATTCTATGAAATACTCTGTGGTTGCCTGAATCTGAGCCAGGTTTTTATGTGTGAGTGGAAAATAAGTCTCTGGTTTCCCTCTCACTGCATATGCCCTGGTCACTTGATGGTTTCCCCCTCACTGCATATGCCCCGGTCACTTGATACTAACTCAGAACTTCCTCCTCCTTTCCAAGGCTCCTGACTGGTGCCTGACACCACCCACGTGGCCTCTCCTCTCTGCCACATCCTCAATCCAGAGCCATCTGTCGGGGTGTTCAATTTGGGGATGCTCCTGGAGGGGAATGATAGCCAGCCTGCTCCGTGTCAGCCACAGCCTTGCTGCCCACTGCTGGTACCCATGACTGCACAGGCTTCTCTGAGCTCTTTTTCTAGGAAGGCAAATGGTATTATTAAATATTCAAGAAGCCTGCAGTGAGGCAGTGGACATGATAGACGGAATCTTCTTCTCAGTTGTCCTGAGAGGGCAGTTGCCGGCTCAGAGTCAGGCTGAGACAAAGGGAGAGGTGTCTCAGCCGAAGATTCCCCAGAATCCTCTGGACCTGCCTCTGATGTGTCCACCCCACATCTGGCTCCAGAACATGAGGGCTTTTGTTCTTCATGTGGACAAAGTCCTCCACTGACCCATCCTCTTGGTAACATATCATCTCGTTCGAGTGACATGTGATTATGCATGGAACTATGGGCATCTGAGACGTACAGATACATACACAGTCCTAAATAGAAAATAATCTATATTTATACCACAAACTCTCCCAGTTTATAGTGTACAGTGATACCCACACCCTGTAACCTTTAGCCATGTACATACATGTAACCTATTTTAACGGAGAGCCCACTTAATGCAACGTGGCTTTCAAAAAGCCTGTTTTAAATGGTTACTCAATGTGCACATGTAGATCGATAGCTAAACAGATAGAAATATTGATTTTTAGATACATATGTAGCAATAATAAAACCTTGAATTTATATACCTTCTTTCTCCTGGGGAATTCACAGGACGTGTCAAGTCTCCCCTATGTGGATAGCACAAAAGTTTATCTGTAATATCGTGTGAAGTGGAATTAATATAAACACATAGAAAGCCCCCCATGGCGTCCCGGTTTATGTCACCTTGTACCTCATATACCTTGAACATCTGGATTCACATACCTTCCAAAATAAGGGAGACTTGAGTTCTATAAATCATAACAAGAAGATGTCATGTAAAACCATCCATGTGCATGCTACAATATTATGTTCTAAATAATGTCATCTGGAGTTAAAAAAAATTGTATCTGCACATCCTGCAATATTTATCATTGCTGCATTTTCAGATCAGATGTGTTTACTGACATAGAACGTTGTTACATGTGTATCTAACTGTGTCAAACTCCCTTAAGCTATCTGCGATATTGTGATTTATAGGAAAAATATATGTTTGGTCATTCAGATGAGATATGAAATATGAGATATTTCTCACAGATATTTGGTCGTCATCTACATTTCCTGGCTCACAGCTCCCCAAACCCTTGGAATTTCCTGAGTGATAAGAGCAACAGGATAGTATTTGGTCTCTTGTCCGCAGTTCCTGAAAACACTTCAGAAAATGTGACTTTTGGATCCCATCCAAGTGTGGGAGCTGGTTGCCTGGAGAACAAACCAAGTGATTAGAGGGTTGGAACTTTTAGTCCCACCCCCTGATTTCTGGGGAGGGGAGAGGACCTTGAGGTTGAATCGATTGCCATTGGCCAATGATTTAATCAATCATGATTTTGTTATGAAGCCTCCATTAAGACCCAGAAAAGGGTTTGGAGAGCTTCCAGGCTGGTGAACAGATGGAGATATTGGGGGAGTGGTGCTCTTGAAGAGGGCATGGGAGCCGCGTGTCCCTTCCCACATACCTCACTCTATGCATCTTGGGCCGTTGATTCGTATCCTTTAATATCCTTTTACAATAAACTGGTAATCTAGTGAGTAAATGGGTTTTCCTGAGCTCTGTGAACAACACTGGCAAATTAATTGAACCTGAGGAGGGGATTGTGGGAACCTCTGATTTATTGCCAGTTGGTCAAAAGTACAGGTAACAACCTGGACTTGTGACTGGCGTCTGAAGGTTGTCTTGTGGGACTGAGCCCTTTACCTGCGACATCTGATGCCATCTTTGGGTAGATAATGTTAAAATTGAGTTGTATTCTCAGACACCCTATTGGTGTCAGAGAATCGCTTGTTGGTGTGGGGAAACCTAGACACACACACACACACACAAACTCACACACACACGTTGGAATTGGGTTCAGGAACCGTATTTACTATCCACTTAAGATTTGTGCACTTGAGTGTGTATAAGTAAATACCTCAGTAAAAAAAAGTAAGAAAACACGAAGTTGCCTCTTGAAATCCAGCATGCATTCTCATAAACTGGGGCCAGAGCGATGGAAGATATGTAGTGCATTGGCGTGTCTAAGAATTCTGTTGGTCCAGATAGCGGTGGGACACTGAGTCCTGATTCTGAAAGTCGTGTGATCATGGCCACTTAACCTCTCTGTGCCTGTTTCCTCATCTGCAAACAAAAATAGAACAAACCTTGAGAAGTGGTATAAAGGTTAAATGAGAAAATGAAGGTAAAGCACTTTACATGGTGTCTCCACAGAATCAACTCTCAGCAACAGTTGACTATTCCCATTATGATTGCAATGATCCCAACACCTTGTGCTGACACAGCCAGAGGCCACTCAGTGCAAAGCATCAACTCTGTCCCTCCCCAAGCATCTGCAAAAGTAAAAAGGATTAAATGTAATCAAAGACCTAATTAACGTCCTGGTTGTCCAACCCTCATCCACAACAGCCAGACAAATGAAGTTTGGTCTTCCAAATTCCCAGCTACTCATTGTGTTTTCTAACTTCCTCAGCAAACAATACAACCTCTTCCCAACACCAGCTCCCCTACCTTAACATGCTGTCATACCTCTCCTTTTCTAGTCTCAAGACTACCTGCTGGTCCTGGTCCTGTCATCCAGCAATTCCTTTTATATACAGCCCTGCAGTTATGTACCCCAGAAAAACTCACCTAGTCCACATGAGTGGTAGGTGTGTGTGGAGAATGAACAAAACATGGACTTTGTAGAAAGAAAGGCCTGGATACGGATCTTAGGCATGCCCCTCAGTGCAAGTTACCTGACCTCTCTGAGTCTTAGTTTCCTTATCTAGAAAATGGGACGACTGATCCCTACGTTAGAGGCTTGTGGTAAGAATGGAGTAAGAACACACATATCAAGTAAGTGCCTAACATCGTTGAAGAGATGAACGGATTAGTGCCAAGTAAGAAGGCGCTTGCTGCAAATTCCTTGCTTAGGGGAATGTTTGCAGTTCTGTTGGGCAAGATAACTCCTTATTAGCTGAAATAAAATCCTGTGCCTTCTTGAGAATTATCTTCTCTGAGCATTTTCATTGAGAGTGAGTCCTAGCTAGGGCTGGCGAGATTTGTGCAATTCACACATACTTGTGAAATTCAGGAACATTATCTCTCACTGACAGACTATAATGACTGCAATAAACAGGGAAGCCTCTGTTCTAATAAACAAGTAATTATAGTTGACCAAAAATGTGTAAACATGAGGCTAATTAGCAAATCCTCTCATAGCTGTTCCCAGTTTGTAGACATGTTTGGGAATGTGGCTAAGACCGGACACTCTGTGTTCTCATCCATGGGTATATGAATATGTGGGTAATAGCTGCCATTTTCTTGGTCAATCCTTTTTTCTTTTCCTTTTTTTTTTCTGATAGAAAGTATTATATTTTTAAGTCAAGAAAATGGGGTCATTTTAGCATCTTGGTTACCAATGTAATCCCTTTAAACTCAGGTTTCCTAGTAACCGTGGGAGACTATAATTTATTACACAATCGCCTTTAGATATGGGGACACTGGCCTCATTACCTGGGTTCTTTCCAAACTTAGATACAGAGACTGTCAATCCTTGGGATTTGAGAATGATGGGTGATGGAAAGCTGAAAGGGAAGGTGGTTTAGATTAATAAACAGTCTCAAACTAACAAATGGTCTTTACTGAAGCAAGAAAGAGGCCACACAGGGGACAGTGGCCCAAATGGAGATTCCGTCCTGCTTGCATGTAGAAGGGCCATAGCTTGGAGGCTTTATTCCAAAGTAGAGAGCATTTCCATTTATGCTTCCCTAGAGATGGGCTGCAAAATTATTTTCAATGAGGAGTAGCCACAATGAATTCCTTGGTCATGAGCGAAAAACCTGGATACCCTAACTATAAACATTTTTCTAAGAAATTCTCCTTTTTATGTTCTTTATTTTTTTAAATTGACATGGTAAGAAAAGGAAAGACAGGCATGATTTTCTACTAATCTTTCTTCTTTTATTCCTCTAGTAATTGTCCTCATAAGGATTACATTTTTTTCTTAGATCCTCTTTCTCTCATCTTTTCAAGGTCATAACTTTATCTAAGAGGTCTTCATGGATAATGAGGTAGGGAGAAGCAGTATTGCCCAGTAGTTAAGGATACTGACTTGTGGTTCAGAAAGACTTGGTTCTGATCCCTCAGTCAGGAGAATCAGAAATCTTGGTGACCACTGGTATTAGTCACCATAGCCACATACTAGCTGTTTGATCTTGGGCAAGTTACTTAACTGTCTGAGCCTCAGTTCCCTCTTCTATAAAATAAGAAAAGCAGTAGTATCTAACGCATAAGTTTGTTGTGCAGATCAAATGAGATAAAGTCTATAAAATTTTTGCCACAGTGTCTGGCATATTGTAAGTGTTCAAGAAATGGTAGACCTCCAATCCACTCCCTACTCAGCAACCAGAGTGACCTTTTAAAAAATAGAAATCCATTACTTAAAATCCTTCAGTGGTGTCCCAACTCACTTAGAATTAAATGCAGTCTCTTTCACCATTGTTACAGGACTCTACATGCTATGATTCTTGTCCTCCTCTCCGATTTCATTTTCCATCACCCCTCCCCGCATTCCCTAGTCTCCGGTCACACTGGCCTTCTCTCTGCTCCCCTAACACGCTACATCATTTCCACCTGAAGCTCTCTGCTTGCTGACTTCTCTGATTGGAATATTCTACCGCAGATCTTTACATCATTAGTTCCTTTTCACCTCTTTGGTCTAAATTCAGGAAGTCTTCCCTGCCCTCACCATCTATTTCCCTCCAGTCAATACACGTGCTAGTGCATCATTCCCTGTCACATTAACCTGTTTAGTTTCGTTATAGCACTTATCACCATATGAAATTACCTGTTTTATTTATTTGCCTACTTATCTGTTTTCCACACTAGGATGTGGACATTGTGAGAGCAAAACCTTCATCTGTCCTGCTTCCTACTGAATTCCTGTCACCAGGAATGGTCCAGACTCCAGGAGTAAATGGGCAAATCTCTTCTCAGCACCTTTTCCATATCACTGTGTTGCCTCTTTCTGGTATTGATTTGGAACTTGCTCTTTACTCACTCCTGTCTGGAGAAGAATATCAACTCAGAGCAGGGGAATGGCCAGCTCTGCTCATGTGACGGCTGATGGTGGGAGGGTGAGGTCCTGGCTCTGAGCTTTGTCTTCTAAGCCGGTATTCTCCGCAATGGAGCTCAAGAGGAGCTAGACAAAAAGGCATATCCCAACTGCCATACTAGACATACTAAGTTAGAATCTCTGGAAATGAGCGTCTACCCAGGAAACCTGCACTTTAAACAACCACCCAAGCTGATCTTTAAGGCACACTAAGGCTTGAGAGGAACTCTCCTAGGTCTTAAGTTCAGCCCACAAATTAAGCACACCAAAGTACTTCTTTTGCCTGGTGATCTCTCACATGTACACTTGCATTGTCCTGTGAATGATCAAACTCTTCATCTGAGGTCAGAGTAGAGTGCCTCGGGGCACAGAAACACAGGCACAGTGACTGATGTTCTCAGTGCCCTATGTATGAGTTACCAATTGCTGTGTAACAAATTACTCCAAAACTTAATCTGTTTCTCACATTTGGGGACACTTTTCTGCTCACTAGAAACTCCTTGAGAGGAATAGGGTAAAGTGACATGAGTCGGGAGCAGAAATAGGAGAGGAAATTAAAATCCATTTCGAATTATTCCTTATTAGTGTCTCAGTGAAAGTTTGGATAAGGAGGCTGGGATATTGGTTAAGATGGGGCTGTAATATTGCTCTAGATTCTTACAGTCCACAACTGAAAGAGGTCTATAGCTTGCAGTAACAGTGACTATGTTGATGGTGGGGGTGGTCATAATTCATTTAGCAAATATGTATTGAGCACCTACTACGTGCCGTCACATGGGATCAAAATGGACCAAAACCAAAAAACCAAAACTAAACAAAGCAAAAAACCCCGGCCCCACGGAGCTTAAATTCTAGAAGAGGAAATGGAAGGACATGATGCTAGCATGTTACTCCCTGTTTGAAGCATTTCCTTCACCTGAGTTCTTAGTCATGAGAGATTTAGTCTCTGCCAAGTCCCCAGGTTCAATGAGAGATTCCCCAAACTATATCGTTCCTAAGGCTTGAAGGTGACAATTGACTCAAAATGCTTACATGCAGAGAAATGGACTCTGGTTGAGGGGTAGATGTCTCTATATATGTGTTGGGAGTGAGGGTTGTGATAACATACGGAGGGCTTAAAACAACTACATTTATCTCACAGTTCCATAGGTCAGAAATCCAGGCACAGCTTAGCAGGGTCCTCTGGCTCAGGTTCTTTCATGAGGCTGCAAATAAGATGTCAGCCAAGCTCAAGGCTCAACTGGGGAAGGATTTGATTCCAAGCCCACTCATGTGATTGTTGGCAATCAGTTCCTCGTGGGCTGTTGGACTAAGGGCCTTGGTTCCTTGCTGGCCGTTGGCTGGAGGCCGTCTGTCCTCAGTTCCTTGCCACGTGGGCCTCTCCATAGTGCAGCTCACAACACAGCATCTGATTTCCATCAGAGTGAGCAGGTGAGAAGAGCCAGAGGGAGAATGAGAGCAAGATGGAAGTCACAGTCGTTTGTAACCTGATCTCTGCAGTGACATCCCATCACTTTGACTGTATTCTATTTATTAGAAACAAGTCACTAAGTCCAGCCCACACTCCAAAGGAGGCATTTATACAAGGGCATGAATACCAGAAGGTGGGGAGCATTAGAACCCCTTTTAGAAGCTGCCTACCACACCTTAGCCTGAGTTTTGAACTATTTTTGACATGGGACACAGTATGACAGACAGATAATAACTGTGTGGGAATTCTGTGTGGCACCCGGGAATTTAGTTTAAAAGGCAGAGTTCCAGCATAAGAAGAGCATACACTTTGGGTTGAGAGAGGCCTCTGTTAGAATCTCAGCTTTGGTGTTCACCAACTGTATTTAACTTTAGACTTAATTTCACTGAGCCTCGATTTTCTCGTCCAAAAAATGTGGAAAATACCTACCACTTAAGGAGTTTTGAGGATCAAAAAAATCACTCGGGCAAGATGCTTGTTAAAATGAAGATTCTTGGGTTGCTCCCTAAGAAATTCATATTCAGTAGACTTGGAGTGGCACATAAGAATTGTTATTTTTAATAAGTACGTATGCAAATGTGTGTGGCTCAGTATATGGTAGCTATTAGTAATCTGCATGACAACAGTAATTCTGCAAGTATTCTTGAGGAACTATATGCTTAAAGAGAGTCAACTGTGGGGCTTCCCTGGTGGCACAGTGGTTGAGAGTCCGCCTGCCGATGCAGGGGACACGGGTTCGTGCCCCGGTATCCGGTCTGGGAAGATCCCACATGCCGTGGAGCGGCTGGGCCCGTGAGCCGTGGCTGCTGAGCCTGTGCGTCCAGAGCCTGTGCTCCGCAACGGGAGAGGCCACAACAGTGAGAGGCCCGCGTACCGCAAAAAAAAAAAAAAAAAAAAAAAAAAAAAAAAAAAATAGAGTCAACTGTGAATTAGTGGAAAGCAAACTGTATTGAGGATTAGAAGATGTATAAGTTCTGTAGCCCTTGTCTGACGATTACTTTGCTATGGAATCTTAGGCACAGAGTCACCTAATCTTTCTGGACTTCTCTTTTCCCCCCAGCCTCTGTAAAATGCCTTCTACCCTGAGTACTCTCTGTCTAGGAAAAGGAACAATAACTACTAGATGGGATCCGTTTAGGGCTCCCCTGGTTGGTGAAACAAGTGCAATGGCCTCCATGATAAGTCTTTTCTGAAACTCCGCGTCTCCTAGTATTTCTTCCTGAAGACGATTCGTTGGAGCCTCTGATTCTTCCACTCTTCTAATTCATATGACCCCAGCATCTCTATGTAATGAAATATATCTGAAAACAACCTCATTTAAAAGAATAAATCTGTTAAGGAGCTGAGAACTTTCTGGCGTGAAATGAAAAATATTGATTGCTTCTCACCTGTTAGCAGTGAAATCCCATCCAGTTAATTAACCTGCTCAGAGATAAAGTTTATTTCTGCCATTCACCTTCAGCTCCAAATCTTTAAAACCATTAAAACAAGTACCTGGGCAATGAATAAATCTTCTCCCAGAGTAGTTCAGCGCCTTCTGTAATCTGGTTTCAGCCTACCTTTCTGACCCTACTTCCAGCTACTTACCTTCAAGCACCTTCCACTCCAGACAAATGGAAGAACTAAAGTATTCAGCACTCCCATTGCCAGAAATATACTTCCCTCCTCTGAATGCTACATATTAACTCAGTTCAAATGTCACTTCTTCTTATTTTATTTTATTTATTTTATGTTTTGGCTGCGTTGGGTCTTTGCTGCTGCGCGCAGGCTTTCTCTAGTTGCGGTGAGCGGGGGCTACTCTTCGTTGCGGTGCGCGGGCTTCTCATTGTGGTGGCTTCTCTTGTGGAGCACCGGCTCTAGGCGCGAGGGCTTCAGTAGTTGTGGCGCACAGGCTCAGTAGTTGTGGAGGACAGGCTTAGTTGCTCTGCGGCATGTGGGATCTTACCGGACCAGGGATCAAACCCGTGTCCCCTGCATTGGCAGGCAGGCAGACTCTTAACCACTGCACCACCGGGGACGTCCCAAATGTCACTTCTTAGAAAAGGCTTTCCTGGAGCTCTGGCATCTCCACCTCCTCCCACATTTCCTAATTGCTGCCAAGGTGTAAGCATTAATTATCTCCTTATTCTAAACACTCCAAAACTTTTACTACCTTTGTAACATTTATTATTTTATAACTTATATTATGATTGTGTACATATTTATAGTACTAGATCCTACAGGATGCAATTCCAACCAATTCGTTTTTGTGTTCCCCACATCTTCCAATACAACTCCTTGCCTATGATTGGGGTTTAGTAAATATTTTTTGAATGCTTAAATGGAGACCCATTGATCTCTGACTTTTATTCTTGGGGGCTCCCAACAACTGTTTGATCGTCAGGATAAGAGGAATCCAACTCAGTGAGGCGCTTTTCAAGATTTACATTATATTCAAAACAGAAATTTCAAGCTTTCCAGGTTTTCTGAAGACAGTCCTGTTGTTGCTTCCCATCCTTAGCAACTTTCTATTTCTAGAAATCTTTTTGCTCTCAGTGGAAGGGTTGGAAAAAAATAGTCTTCTTATGGATATCACCCCTTTCAGTGACTCTGAATACAAGCTTCATATGGCTTTTCTATCTCCTGCCCCAATTTGCTTGCATGACACACTTGGAACTAGTATTTTATTGGCATAAAACCCTGAAACTCAATTTTAGGTAAAGCAGATATTCAGTCATATATGAGAGTATTCACATGTGTGTGTCTAAGACGAAGAGGAGAAATACAGTAGCTTCACTGAAATAAAAAGGCCATTCATTCATTCAGTGTTCATTTCCTTGATCATCCACCAGACTTCAGGCGCTATATTATGTGCTGATGATTCAAATATAAATACTGATTCTTGCCTTCAAGGAGCTCTGAGTCATGGGAAGGGAGATGAATATATAATGAGATCATCATTATAGAGTGTAATTCACACAATTCCCTTGGCAAGCACAGGGTAATGTGGAGCACAGAGAATTTTCTTTGAGAGCAGATGGACTATTTTTAAGCAAAGAAAAAAGTTTGCAGCACAGTGGTCATACTCATATCAATAAAATACATATTATTTTGTAGTTATTAACAGCATCACCATCCTTTTCCAACCACTCACCTTGGGCCAGGTGTCAGCATCCATGGCGGGTGCTGAGGCATGATTCAAACAAGCAACCGCCCTGGGTTAACCAAGACCCACACTTAAGTCCTTACTCCTTAGATCTTGTAGGAACGAATCATCGAAGGAGATGGCGGCAAAGGGGTAGTGACCTTATGATTCATAGGGCTGAACTTCATGCCAACGATATTCTGGAGCAGACATTTTTGCAGGCTACTCTGTCTATGGCTCCAACATTTTTAAAGGAGTGTAGATAACTCATTGGGATAGCTTATCCAAGTCTATGACCTTGGAGGTGTGTGTGTGTGTCGGGGGGTGTTGGGGGAGCAGTTATGAGGAAAGGCAAGAAAGAAATCCTAAGTTTTAAATGGCCAGTCTACAGCTGGTCTACAGCTGCAAATACTGAGTATTTTGTACAGACCACTTTAAATTTTCTTTTTCTTCACATTTAGGGACACTTTTCTATTCACTAGCAACTCACTGAGAAGGAGGAGTAGGATGACATGAGTCAGAAGTAGAAATAAGAGAGGAAATTAACATCTATTTCAAATTACCTCTTATCAGTGGCTCAGTGAAAGTCTCAAAGAGAGGGGAGGTTGGAGATGTTGGTTAAGATGAGCCTGTAATATTGCTCTGGATTCTTATGACTACAATTGAAAGAGGTCTATGGCTTGGAGTAATGATGACTTTGGTGATGGTGATCATAATCCATTCAAAAAATATGTATTAAGTACCTGCCACATGCTACCTCTGACCGAGGCACATAAGATTTAAATAGACAAAAAAAAAAAAAAAAAAAAAAAAAAAAAAAAAAATCCCATCCTTTGGAGCTTAAATTCTAGAAGAAACCGGCAAAAATGTGTTAGCATCCCTCTCCCTGTTAGAAATATTTTCTTCTCATGAGTTCCTAGTCATGAGGGACTTAGTCCTCATCAACTTCCAGCATCAGTGCAAGAGTCACAAAAATGTATCTCTTTCAAAGCTCGCAGACTGATATCTGCTTAAACTGTTTCTGTGAGCAGGGAAACAGACTCTGGTTGAGACGTAGACGTCTCTGTGTATGTGCGTTGAGGGGGCCCGTGCAAGTGTACAGAGGGAAGAAATTCTACAGCGGTCCCGTCCACACGGAGACTCTCCAGCGGGGGGAAATGCACGAGTTCGTACACGAACGCTCCTCTCTACCCCGCTTGCCTTTCTCGCTCTTTCACCACTTTGCTCCCTCCTCCCTTCCTTCCTAAATCCCTCCTTCTCCTTCCTTCCCTCTCGCTTGATCCCTCCCCATCTCCTTGCCTCGAACAGTTTTTCCCTCCTCCTCTATAGCCCTCTCCCTCTCGCCTCTTTCCCTCAATCCCTCCCCGGCGTCTGCGTCAGGCCCCCACTTGCGTGACGCTCAGGGTCTGGGTGGGAGCTGTCCACTCGCCCGGGGTGCTGAATGCACGGCGGCGGCTGCGGCGGCGGAGGTAGCTGAGAGCCTTCTCTGCTCCAGGAACCCTGTTTCCAGACCTCGGACGGTCAGCCCACCGCCTGCCACCTCCCTTCCAGCACCACCCCTTTGGGAACTGAGCCGGGGTGTGTGTAGGGGGGCAGCAGTCGCGGCGGGCGGGTGCTGAGCAACGGCGGAAGACAACACCTGGCAGCAGCCTGGAATCTGATTTGCTTCCTCTCGCCTTTTATAAGAGATATATTTATATATGGTTTTGGGGGGTCGCGAGGACCAAGCCGGAGCCAAGTGCTGGCTGCCTCCCGCCTCGGCCACGCCGCTTCGGTTCCCCCTCCCCACCCTCAGCCGGCACCGCAAACAAGCCTCACCTCGCTGCTTCTAGGAAGAGAGGTAGCAACAGCGAGCCCAGCCAGCCAGAGGCGACGGAGAGGAGGGCGGGGCGGGGGGGAGAGAGCCGACCGAGGCCGCCCTGGGTAGGGGCCGCGGAGGCAGAGCTGCCCTGAAGACCCGACAGCCGCCCTCCTCCGCCCCCGCCCACCCAGCAGCACTCTGCTCTGATTATTTGAGAAGCGAATTATGCTTATTCCACTAGTGTGATTTCGTCTTCTCTTTCCCCTACTGCTGACTCCTGAGCCGCCCCCGCCCCTACGCCTGCCTCGCCTCCGGCTGCATGGCAGCGCTGCCCGGGCGCGGGGGCGCAGGGCCGGCCCCCCGGGAAGGGGGAGGAGGGGGAGGAGGATCATGAGGCCGGGAGTCTTGGCCGCGTCGGACGGCGAGCGGCAGCCAGAGGACGAGCCCGAGCAGCCCCCGCCCCGGAGACACCCGCACGCCGACAAGCGGTCGCCGCCGCAGCAGCATCGGCGGCCTCGGGCGGACCCGGAGCCAGAGAAGCAGGGCGACAGCGGCCCCGAGGAGGCCCCCGAGGAGAAGGCGAGGCCACCCACCCGCCTGGACCTGCCCTTATCCCGGCCCTCGCCCCTCGCCCAGAGGGACATTTGCTGGCGCCACGGGAAGGGGGCCGAGGATTTACAGACTGCCGCAGGGGCGGGCGGGGGGCTGAGACCATGTAATTACTCCTTCCTCTAGTCCCCTCCCACAAGCCCCTATTCTCTACCCCGTATCTCTACTCCGCTCTCTGCCTCCCACCCCCCAAGCACACACCCTTCTTCTAGCCAGGATCTTAAAGCTCAGGAAGGAGGTAGCTCTGCAAGGGTTAAACGGTCTTTTCGGTTTTTCCCTTTCTTCCCCCCCCCGCCCCCCGCCCTCCAGTCCCTGATTTTCCCACCTCTGTTCTCCTAATTGGCTTTCCCCTCTTCTGTGCAGCCCTTTGGCTGCAGAGGCAAAGCACAAGCCCCTTGCCCAGTTGCACCTGAATCCCTTCCCTACCCCCACCGCTGCTCTCTTAAAAGTAACTCTGGTGCTTCTGGGGGTTAATTGCCCCAGTTTTCTGCCCAGGAGAATTAAAAGTTCTCCCAACCTCCTCTCTTCCCCACCTTACCTCCCTCAGCCCCTCACCACCAACCTCCCGTTACACCTGAGGAAAACTACCTTTTCTCTCTAGCACATGCAGTCTTCAATTCTTCACTGAGCTAGCTTGCCCTAAGCCCAGCTTAGTCCACTCCAAATTTTATTGATAACCTTCCCCACCCTTTTATGTGAAAGAAAAGATTTCCCACTGCCTAGGCATTTGAGAAAAACCCAATAAGCCTCTCCTGGGGAACTTTCTAACAATTAGACCTTGATCTCAAGGCCCTGACAACCCACCCTTAACATTTTTTTTTCTACCCCCCCTGCCCCTACCAGTGCCACCAGGTCAAAAGCAAAAAGGAGACACTCTGAGCAAAGCTTAAGGTTGGGGTAGAGGTGGAGGGGCAAGAAAACTTTTGCTGTTGTTGGGCTTTCCAGGTAGAGTTCTGAGGCAGTGGCTCGCAGTCGTCAGTCCTGGGGGCAATTTATTTGCTACGTGGAAGGGAGGTAACAGGAGCCAGTGCGAACGAAGCCTCCCCCCATCACACAGACACACCGTGGACCCCCTCAAACGATCCCATCCTCTGCAAAGACTCCGCCTGCCCCTACCGGTCTCTCTGCTTCCACCGGGCACATGCTGATGCCCCAGAGCGGGCTGCCCTGGTGGTGGTGGTGGTACTGCTGTGCCTGGTACCGCTGTGGACTGTGCCTCCCAGCCCCCCAGATGCTGCGCCACCAGGGTCTCCTCAAGTGCCGCTGCCGCATGCTCTTCAATGACCTGAAGGTTCTCCTCCTGCGGCGCCCCCCTCCAGCGCCCCTGCCCATGCACGGCGAACCCCAGCCCCCCGGCGTGGCAGCCAACAACACCCTTCCGGCTCTGGGTGCCGGGGGGCGGGCAGGCTGGAGGGGGCCTCGAGAAGGCGTGGGCAGGGAGACCCCTCCCCTGCCACCTTCAGCGGAAGATGACTGGGGTGGCCCAGCTGCAGAGCCACCTGCCTTGCTGCTCAGCAGTGCCTCTTCAGATGACTTCTGTAAGGGGAAGGCTGAGGATCGCTACTCACTGGGCAGCAGCCTGGACAGTGGCATGAGAACCCCGCTCTGCCGCATCTGCTTCCAGGGGCCGGAACAGGTGAGACCCTTTTTCCCTTTCCCTGCTTCCTTCTGGGATCTCCAGGTCTGGCAGGTTGCTACTCGCCTACTTGCCCTGGGGAACCACTGTGCTGTTTCTAGTGTGAGGACTGTAAGTTTTAAGGGCTCCTCAATGATGTCTCATGTGGTTAAGTTTGCCCAAGAGGTGTCTGGTGCCTGGCGGAGCCTGTTTGGTGGCTCAGTTGTCCCCCATGTTTGCATTTTCCTTCCAGTGCTCAATTGAAATATGTTCAATTCCATCCAAAAATTCCATAAGCATCCTCAGAGTAGAAGATTCAGAAGTTGGAAGGGGTGAAGTGAAGAAACTTGGTGGTACATTCATGCTCGTTGCCGAGGTATCCTTGTATCTGATTTGTGGTTAGTGACATTTGCCCAGCCCATCTTCAGTTCCTGATTCAGACTTCTTCCCTCTCTGATGGTGTGTGGAGACCTTGTCCTCGGCAAGCCTATGCCTGTTCCTTCACTTTGATACTAACCCCTCCCATATTATACTGACATCCACAATCACTGAGGAGGAAATGGAGGGGATTGTAAGTTCATGAAGACTATACAGTTTGTTATAACACTTCTTGGCAGACTCAAGTTTTCCTAGGTTGAAAGCAGGTAGGTAAGTAGGGTGAGAGTGAGTGTAAGGAATATGGAGAAGGAAGTAGGGAGTCTTGTCATAACTATTTCCCTTCTCAACCCTGAAGCACACAAACTTAGAAAGTCCCTTAAACTCTCCCCATCCAGGATAGGAGATGCTTAGCACCTTATGGACCAGAGTCTTCCCAAGGCCGAGGGTTCTCCCTACCACATGCATTCAGATTTTCACAGACATACTCACCCCACCCCCTCTAGCTCCACTTTCAGTCTAGTTTCTGCAGTGCTGGAGAGTATGTGCACATTCTTCTAGAATCATGAATTGTGGCAACACTTTCCACAGAATCCCAGATCAGAAAGGTTCACCTGATCTAGTTAGTGATGCTGGTGAAAGAACATGCAGTCGCACCCCGGGCAGGGTTATGTGGTCACATCAGCCACTTCTTCACTAGTTTCCCGGAAGTGGGGTAAGACTGCTCGGTGCTCCTTGGACAAGTGATGGTGTAGCAGGATGCCATGCTGGTGCTCCTGAGTGGCTCTGGTTCTTGTTGAAGGCTTTCTCTGTGAGAGTCAGGCTTCACTGACATTTTCATTCGTTTTGTCTTTGCCCGGAATGGGCAGGGCACTTCAGGGACAGATGATGACTGGGGCCGTGGCCTGGGCATTATGAGAGGAGGTGATGTTGATCTCAGTGTGAGTAAATGTCTCTGAGAGGCTGAGGGCTGGGTTCCTCCTTCCTGTGACTAGGATTGCCTGAAGTCCCAATTGGACTGCAGCCCAGAGCCAAGGACTCTTGTTAGGCAAGAAGGCCCAGGGTGCCTGCCCTGTGCCCCTCTCCCAGTGCTGGCTATCCAGCACAGACACAAGGAGGAGTGGCGGGGCTGAGAACAAGAATTGTGCTTCACCTTAGGACGCTCCTGGTCAGCATCTGCCCCAATCAGAAGCCCCATCTTCTCAAAAAAAAAAAAAAAAAGGATTTGTTTAGCTTCCTAACTTCTTAAGCTATTTCTTTCTTCTTCCATGTGCCCTGGTTCAGGTCTGCATGTCACAGGGGCCACTGGGAGTGTGGCTTCTGGCAAGAACACCCTTGTCTCTAGAATACAGCAGGACTTGGAGCCTGTTCTGGAGGATATTTACCTGTTGTGTGAACTTCTTCAGATTTCTTTATACCCTTGAGCCCCTTTTCCAACTTCTGTGATTTAGAGGAACCATTTTCTGTTCCCCTCATTTGCTTATAAATGTGTTGAGAGGATCCGGAAGATAATGAGCCTGAAAATGACTTGAAAGTGATTAATATATAATGGCATGCATTTTGCTCATGGAAAAGCAGTATTTTGCTAAATAAAAAGGATTATTAGGAATATTGTGAAATACCCTCACGTGATACAGGGTCTGGTTGGAGGTTAGGAGCTTTCTTTTCTTGTTAGTTATTTTTACAATGTGTCATAAATAAAGCATGGAATAAAGAAAAAAGCTAACACCAATAAAGGAATGGGCTCTGTTATTACGTGGGAGGGATAGGGGGCCACGTTGATACTCAGACTGGATCAAATCAAGCACTCCCCGCATATTATTATACTTTGGGGGTTTGCTTTATTTGCACAGCAGCCAGGAGATTTTAATGGGATTGTGTTATTAGTAATAAGAGTAAAATGTGTTAGATGTGAACACATTTTCCCACTTTTTGCTTGTGTTTCTTCACAGGATTTCCATGAGGAAGGGAGACAAAGAGGAGGAGGTGGGGAAAACTCTCTAGAGAAGGAAGAGAGGGAGAGAGACAGTCAGACACAGAAAGTGAAAAGCTGAGATTTCAGTATTTTGTTTTCTGTTCAAGGAGGGAGTGTCCAGCAATTGTCCACACGTGGCCCTGAATGGAGTGTAGACAGTCTGCAGTCCCAGTAGCTGAATGTCTTGGTCTTTTCTCTGCCCAGACAAAGGAATTGAACAGCTCCCCAGTCTTTTGCCACTGCTCCAGGGGCTAAAAGGCTGCCCAAACCGAAAATTTGGTGTCTTCCTGCCAATAACTTGAAATGTATGTGGTGAGGGGCAGGAAACTGAAGGATCCAGCTAGTTCCATATTTGTACATATCTATAAAGGACTTACTACTTATTCATTCACACATGCATTTATTTAGCAAATGTTTGTTGTGTACCTACAGCATGCCAGATGTTGTTTCAGACCCTGAGTATCCAGGAGTGAACAAAACAGATGAGGTCTCTGCTCTCCTGAACCTAAAGTTCTAGTGAAGATGCAGAAATAAACAAGTAAACTAGTAGACAAATAAAGTGATTTCAGATGGCGTTGAGTGCTGTGATGAAGGCAAAAGGAGTTAGACAAGAATGAAAGGGAGGGCTTGGGAGCTACATTACACAGAGTGACCAGGAAGAGCCTCCCTAAGGATGTACCATTTGAGCTGATACCTAAGTGATGAGAATGACCCAATGATGCATACATAGGTCTAGAGGAAGAGTTTTCCAGGTGGAGGAGACCCAAGTGTGAACAAGCTTAGCATGTTTGAGAAATAGAAAAGATAGGAGGAGGGAGAGGGATGGGGTGTGAACAAATGCCTTGAGGGCCAACTTGGCTCCAGGCTGGACAGCTGACTGACACTCTCCTTCCTTCAGCCAGTCACTCAGGTGGGACAGGGGTCAGTCGATCAAGGATCTGCGAGAGTGTGGGATAAGAGCCTGGTCGGCAACACTTCACTCTCCATTTCTGCTTGAAGCTCCACTAGTTCACGTCAAGGGACCATGTGCCGTGGTGGGCAAGCTGAGGTCTCCGAAGCCAGATGGCCCCAGTCTGAGGCCTGAACGATTTACACAACTTCTCTGTGACTCAGGTTTCTCATTTGAAAACTGGGATAATAATGATAGTCCCCAAATTCATAAGGTTATTCTGAGCATCAGATCAGTCCACACAATTAGAGCCATGCTGTCACAGTGTTTGTTGTTGCTGTTATCTCAGAGGCAAGAGACAGTGCCCCTCCCACACACCTTGTTTAAAAGGAAAAAGTGTGCCCCAGCTCCCAGTCTGGCAGGAGGGCTGCTGTGACGTGGTCTGTCTGTGGTAGTAGATTGCTTCTTGCCCCCTCACAATGCTCTAGACAGAATGCTGTTCTTCTGTTTCCATCATCAAAAGTCTATATTAAGTGCCTACCTATGTGGGCTGCTCCGCTGAGCAGGGTCTGGAGACACAGGGCAGATGTGGCCCTGCCCCCTCAGGGAGTTTCACAATCTAACCCAGACATCACAGAGGCTTGGAGAGATCAAGGGCACACAGACAGTGAGTCGCAGGTGAATTACAGTAATATCGGGGACGAGAAAGAGATGCATGCTTAAAAGCGGCTAGTGTGTGGGGTGCCTATTCAGAGAGACAAGTGGATGAATTTGCTACCTTTTCCCCAATTAGTCAGAGAAGGTTTCTCTCCTGCTGCTGCAGACCAAGTGAGAAGAAATAGATTTAGGCTGAGTTTAGACAGCTGGAAGCGGAAGAGATGTGAGACACACGGATACCTTAACAAAGAGGTGAAACCACCTCCCAGGCTGGGTCAGCTGTGGAGCCCCTGGAGTGGGTACAGAGATGGAATCTACCATGGCAGTGTGGTGATGGGCCATCTGTTTTGGACCTAACGAAAAGCAGGAAATGAGTCTGTAAGAGATTAACAATCTTGGTCTGCCTCCCTTATTCTTCCTAGGGTTCATTTCCCTGAAGCTCTGAGTTCAGAAGGGGCAAGAGCATGTGGAATATTTTAGTCAGTGTTTTGGGATCTCAGAAAATAAGAGAAGGGCTTTGCAGGGCTGAAGGGAACCTGGAGACCCCAAGATGCAAGGAGAACCCTGGGAATGGAGATCAAGCAGAACATTTTAGGAGAGACCCAAATGGTATATTATTTTTCTTAGAAATATGGTTCAATTTTACATTTCTTTCTGTGATTAATTAACTAATATCTGTATCCACAAAGAATAGACCCATCCTTAACATTTATGGACCCCAGGGTAAGAGTATGGATGGAGGCCCACATATCATAGACCAAAATATTTAAAAGTAATAAATCCAGCTAACAAACTGTTAAACAAAGTACATTTTAACCTTCTATCTTGACAAATATACCTTCAAAACAACCTGGAAGACAGATTTGAATTTAAAACTCTTCGAGTCCTCTGAATTCTGTACTAGCCAAATGAGGATATCTGGCCCTTGGTCAACAGGCCACTCTGATCTGATTCTCTTTCCACTGCTGGCTCCATCCTGCACCATAATAAGCCTTGGACATACATGTGTGGGCACACCCACTGGCTTGTCCAGGCTCTATCTATACCACCTCCAAAGAGCTTCCTCTTGCCCCTCTCCCTTTGATTCTGAAGAAAGAGAACCATGAAGGTTTGGGGAGCAGGCTCATGGCTGAATAGGCAGGCATTCCAGGGTTCCAGGTAACTGAAGCATGTTCTAGAAGGAGGATGTGGGTCCTTGACCCTGTAGGCGCCTCACCCTATGGGAAGCATGCAGCTGAAGAAGGGTCAGAGTGGAGCCTTCTATAGCAAGGGGCCCTCTTGCCTGGGTCTAAGGGAGGTACTGCGAAGGGACTGTAAGATCCCTGGAAGCAATGACTTGGTTGTGTTTGCTCATCAATCCAGTTCCTGGCACTTGCTTCACGTTCTATAATTATTTGTTGAATGAATGAGCCTTTAGAGTTCATCCAGTGGGCAGCCCCGCAGGTAGGGGAACTGGGGAGAAGAGACTGCAAGGGAGAAGCATATTCACTGGCATCAAATGCTGACCGTGTGTTGTGCGCAAGGAGGGGCAGACCTGTTCTGTGGAATCACAAAGGGCAGTGCCTTGGCCAGTGACGGAATCTCCAGGGAAGCCAACTTGGGTTTTGACATCAGAAAGAACCTTCTATCAAAGCTGTCCCAAGATAGTATAGGCTGCCTTAGAAAGAGGGCTCAAGTGGGCAACTGGAACTAGTGACCCTCAAGATCCCTTTTGAGCTTGAGACTTGGGGTTCGTTATGAGATTTCTTGGGGTCCAGAGAGATTTTTAATCTAAGCACAAAGAGATGGGTCTGCATCCCTTCCAATTCAAGGGGTCATCTAGTCCCAGAATATCTATTTCCCGTGTATATAATACATGGCATGTATTATGCCATGGCATCTTCTGCAAAGATCACAAAGAATATTCTCTGTCCTGTGTCCATAGAAATCCTAAGTTGTTGGCAAGCATGTGATTGCTGCAATCCTGAATTTACACCATGCACATACAATAGGAGAGCAAGCATTTCATGAATGGCAGGGAACAGATACCATCATGGACCTAGAATGCAAAACCATCCCAGAAAAGGGGAAGCACACTTGCCACACCTTCCCCAAAGTCATGAGTGAGCTGTTTTCATTTTCCCATCTGAGATTTTTTTTCCCACTGTAGTTTTTCAGTTGCTACATCTGCCAGTCCTGGTCCTATTTAAACCGGAAGGTCCAAGGACCACTTCCTTAGGGTTCTCACCAGTGCTCTAATACTTATTGGGAGATGATGTAAGGATGTTCAAACCTCACCATTGGGTCCCTGGCTATTTTCCATATTTAGCTATCTATTCTTTACCTGCACACACATGCACATGCATACATGTGAGTAAAGTGTTGAGTGAAGCTGCCTGTCATTCACAGACAGAATTAGGGACTGGAGGAGGGGAGACACCTGGTGTCTTGACAGTGGTGGAGTGATTCTCACCTCAACTGTCTGTAGATCCTCTGCACGGTGTTCACTTTGGAGTAATCCTTCTTCACTTGCCAGACTGCATCTGTTTGTGGTGGTTGGCTAATTTATTGGGTGTGGCTTCTAGCTGAGGCCCCCATACAGAGAATTACTTAATAAAGCCAGTAGAGCAGGAGTGAAATATGCATTTCAAAAGAGCCTGGAAGAAGGAGAGATACTGGGAATCAATCTCTCTCTCTCTCTCTCTCTGCTCTTTTTTCCAGCTGGTACGTTGGAGAAGCCCAGTTGTGGCTTGTGAGTTGGGAGAGGCGGGTAGGTTTGACGGGGAGGGGATACTCAAAGGAGTGTGGGAATGAGCTAGCTGCTTCTTGTTTGATGAGAAGGAAGCCAAGTTGGAAGTGAGCCCGGATGTGAAGGAGCTGGCAAGAGAATACTGTGCGGGCTGAACTGTATACCATCCCCCTCTCAAGAAGTATCGTATGTAAGATAGAGTCACTTAGACTCTGTGAGTATTACATATAGTACACATTTGATACCTCCCTCTGTGTATGTTAAAAGTAAAAATGGGACGCACATGGGAATGACCGACGCATGACAAAATAGGTGAAATTGAATAAGTTATAATTTGAGTTCTAGGTAGATGCAAACTGTCCGCAAAGAAGGGGATCTGTGAATAGAAGCTCTGTCCAACTCTGTGATCCAAGCCCACAAAGGGGACACACAAGCCCCAGTCTGGCACCCAGAGCAATTCTCATTGCTCTGATGAGAATATCTCCAGGGCCTGTGCTCAGAGGTGTTGAGGAAAACAGATCAAATTAGTTTCCTTCTTCATTGAAAGGTTACTCTGGATGTGGTTGAAGAGAATCAACATCAATTTCTCCAGAAGAAGCCTCTTGAAACCACCCTGGTGGCTAGCATAGGGCTCTGCATACAGTAGGAATTCAGTATTTGTTGATCCTTTCCCCTCCATCCTGGTACATGTTCATTCCAGACTGATAGACTTATCTCTGGTTCCTAGTGTACACGTAGTAGAAGGCATATTTGCTTGTGTGTACATGGGCACATATGTGTATGTATGTGTCTATATAAATTAAAATGCCAAGCAAGGGGGATATGGACAATCCCTTGAGATACTTTTCACCCCATCCAACCTCCTTTTCTGATTCTATAACGACAGATAGCAATGATTCTTGTTCTAGTAATCGCAGTGATCATCATCCTGGCTTGCGACCACTTGACCAGGAGCAGATCTTTTCTCGTACAATTTCAGAAGGATGGGAAGAACATGGGATTTCAAGTCAGAAAGACATGGATTTAAGTCACAGTTTGGGCCCTTCCCAGCTGGGTGATCCTGTGTGACTTATTTAACCTCCCTGCACCTAGATTTCATTGTTTATAAAACAGGAATAAAATACTGAGCTTGAACACTTGTCATAAGGAGTGGGCAGGATTAAAGTTCTAGGCACACAACAGCTGTTCATTAAATGGGAACAATATTTGTCCCATTCTGTTCGTGTAACTCAGAGACCTGGAGTGGGGCCCCCAGATTACACTGCTGCCTTTTCTACCACACTGTCTCACGACAACCTTAAAAAATCAGATACTCTGATTAAGGCTGTGCTTTGACCACAGTAGACGCCAGCTGTTTTGTGCCTGACCCTCAGGAATTTAGATCCAGTGTCTCTGTTTGGCTGACTTTCTGTCTTCCATTGCCTGACTCTGCTGGACCTCTGTCCTCTCCTGCCTGTGTCCCTCACTCCTAACATATTTGTCTTTACCATCTCCATCACCACCATGTCCCTGACAGATCTTTGTTAAGCAACACTGTCTGCTTGGCAGGAACTGTGCAGAAAGACACTTTTCTGGACTCTGAGTCCCTAGAGGCCAGGAGCAGACCATGCACACGGAGGAGCATGTTGAGGAAGTGGCAGCGGGAAAACCTGCTCAATATGTGACGGTGAGGTGTTTGCATTCAGGGTCATGCCTAGACTAGTGTTTCTGGAAGCTGGCATAGGATGGATACCCCAGACAGACACGACGTTAAATAACATAGATCCTCAAGTGAGAATGTTGTTCTCTTCTCATTTTGCTCTCATGCCTTATGATTATGTCCATGAGAAAATCTCATTGAAGAGATGAGACGTCTTTAACACCCTTCTAACACTTGTCATTCTCCTCTGCAAGCAAAGAGAGAAGGCACCAGGCTCAGAGCCTTTGGACATACAGCAATATCTAGCTAGAATCTGTTAATCTTGTTTTGCTTGCATTTGTTTGTGTCTATTCTTTTTTATTAACAGACTTTATTTTTTAAAGCGATTTAATGTTCAAAGAAACACTGAGTGAGTTCCCATATACTCACCCTCACCCCTCCTCCCTACTTCCCCCACCATCAACATCCTGCATCAGAGTGGTGCTTTTTTTCCAATTGATGAACCAACGCTGACACATTGTTATCACCTAAAGTCCATAATTTGCACTGCAGTTCACTCATGGTGTTGTACATTCTGAGGACTTTGACAAAAGCATGATGACATGTATCTACCATTATAGGATCACACAGAATAGTTTCACTGCCTGAAAAATCCCCTGTGCTCCACCCATTCATCCCTCTGCCCCCACCCCTGAACGCCTGCAATATAGTCTGGCCTTTTCCAGAATGTCATGTCGTTGAAATCATGCAGTATGTAGCCTTCCTAGATTGGCTTCTTTCATTTATTGCTGTGCATTTACGGTTACGTCTTTTCATGGCTTGATAGCACATTCCTTTTTAGTGCTGAATAATATTATTAGCACAACTTGTCTCTTCTTTTTATGGTTAATGATACTGGTTTTTCACTTATGGTAGTGGCAAAAAGTCTCCTTTAGAAATAAATTTACTGAAGTAAAAATATGAGACATTTACAGAAAAATGTGACGTACGAAGAAAACAATAGTATGAATATGTCGAACAGTGTAAGCGACTGAAGTTTGGATAACACTGACCTGGGCTGCACACATTACAATAGTTCTGAGACATCTGTGGGCACCAAGAAGTGCGTCAGGAAGGGGAAAATGCAGAGGTGGTGCCCTGGAATCTGCATTTCTAACCATTAGCTTTGACAATTCCGAAGTAGGTGACTACTTCACAGTAATATTGTTTATTAGGGAGCAGTTTGAGGAGGAAGCCAAATAGGAAGGAGAAATGCTTCCACCAGACCTGAGGTTCCCACACATATAAGAAACAGAGGTGTGGGCACTGGTAGAGGAGAGGGCGGTAGTTGGGTGGGCACAGGACCATGTGACTAAGAAGGAAGGGACATGTGTCACTCAGGGCAGAGGCAGGAAGGGATGCCTCTTGCATCCCCCTCCACCCCTGCCTCCGTGATCTGAGAGCTACAAGTTTCACATGGGGCAGCCACAAGATGGAAAAGTCTAACCACTGTGGGAGCGTGACATGACGGTGAGATGCAGACTTTGACTGTGTTAAGACATTGCCCAGCTAATGTTAATTTCCCTGATGAATACAACCATCAATTCCCTCTCCTGAATTATGTTCAGAGGGCGATCTTGAGCAAAGTCCAAGCAGGGGCCTCTCTGGGGAAGCCCCAGAGTCCCAGAGTAAGGCAACAGATGGTGCACAGCCCGCTTCCTCACAGCTCACTGAATACCAACAATGAAGTGCTTCAGCTCTGGAATGGCGCATCACACTCGCCTACAACTTGGCTGGATCTAGAAACATGGCTCTGCCTAACGGCAGCAGGGGTGGAGAGTGTCATCCTCCTAGGTACCTGGAAAGAGAGGAAATCCAGATGTGGGTGAGCTCTAGAAGTCTCCCCCTCCACAGTATTAGTACCTCCCTCTTAGGGTTGCTGTGGGATTTCAATGAGATGACACATGCCAAACATTTAGAACACTGCTGACCCACAGAAAGCATGCAATAAACAGTAGTAGTTATTGTTATTATATAAGGAAGAGGTTGTACTCAGGAATATCCAAGCCCCTTCTAATTCTGTTGTCCTCTTTTATGCCGTATCAGGTGGAGGTGCTGTACCTGGGGTTTGTATAAATCCAGTTTCTCTTTCCACCAGAAGAAATCTCCCTAGAAGAACGCCCTTAGCACTAGGCCTTAAAGACTGAACCAGGGAAAGAATTTGGAAAATAGGACATGAAGGCTTTTCCAGACATAGGAACAATGGAAGCAAAAAATCAGAGATGTTTTTGGAGAAAATTAGCATGGTGGATAAGAATATGGGGCTTTCAGAGCCAAGCAGAACTGTGTTCAAATCCCAGTGTTGCTGTGCAGTAGATGTGTGACCTTGGGCAAGTCACTTACAGACTCGAAATCTTAATTTCTTCCACTGTAGAATGGGAATGCTAATAATAGTACTTGTCTTAGAGGTACTATTGTGAGGCTCAAATGATATAATGCATGCAAAACTCTTGGCAAAGAATAGAGTACAAACACACAATAAATTCTCAAAGATGCAGTGAACATTAGCTCTTGATGTTATCTGATCTACCAACTCTCAGTGGTCTTCTCCAAACTTTCTTTGAGAACCTCTGCCTTGATGTGTGTATGATTGTGGGCTGCTGACCTCAGGAGGAGCTTCCAAAATATCACAGGGGTAGATGAAACTAAATATACCTAAGCATTGCCAGTAGAGTAAATAAAAATTATCTCACAGATACACATACAATTTTTCAGATGTATGTGGAAGGCATCGTGATGAGCAAAATCAAAAGCATCCTTCACTTTAGTGCAGCTTCTTGTCAATAAATATATTCTCAATGAGCAGATACTCAAAGTACAACTACAGTCATTTGCGAGTTTGTGAAACTCTTTTAGCATTAAAAGGGATCCAAATTAAGGGACATTCTACAAAACAACCAGCCAAAATGTCAAGGTCGTGAAAGATGAAGAATGAAGGGGGAACTTTCCTAGATTGGAGGGGTCCAAAGAGATATGATAACTAAATACAATGCGTGATTTAGATTGGCTTCTGGACCAGAGAAAGGGCATTAGTGAGACAGTTGGTGACGTTCGAATAAGGTGCATAGATTACTTAATAGTATTGTATCAATGCTAAGTTCCTGGTTTTGGTCATTGTATTGTGGTTCTATAAGATGTTAACCTTTGGAAAAGAAAGGTGAAGCGTTTATGGGAAGCTATGTTTATAAGTTTTTTTAATGAATCTTAAATTATTTCAAAATGAAAAGTTAAAAACTAAAAATAATTTAAATGGGGGGTAGTTTCTCATACTTGGAAAAAAAAGAGTACAGAAAAAAGAAAAAAAGTATAGAAAAAAGAGCATGGGTTTGGTGGTTAGAAAAATTGGGTTAGAATCCAGGCTGTAGCACTTAGCAGCTAAAAGCAACTTTGGGCAAATCAATTCAATCCCCTGAGATGCAAGGTTTTCTTTCTGCAACATGGAGCCAATAAAAGAAATGCATCATAGAATTATTGTGAGAATTTGAGGAGACAACACCTGCCATAGTACATGAAGGGGACTCCAGAAAAACATTCATTCTCTTTCTGGTCTCTCTTTACCCCTCTGTCTGAAGAGGATGATAAATATTCCTCACACATTGCCCCGGGTATAAGTACCGTGTGCTAAGTGCTCTGAGATTGACAGGGTGACACCTGAGCAGTGAAAAGTATTGAGTGGGCAGGAATGTTTTCCCAGTACGGGATCTTAAGCATATAAACAGAGTTCATAATCATCAGCATAAATAGCATTGACCATTATGCAGAGTTCTTTAACACTGCTTAACCTGACATCCCGAAAGGAGCATTTTGGCATACTGAGTGAGTGTGGGCTGTATATTTGATTCCTCCTGTGGCGGTGCCTCGAGGAGCCACAGACTTAAGGCTTCGTGAAGCAGTGTGCTACGTTAGAAAGAAAGCTTTCTAGTGCTGAGGCTCTGAGTTCTCCAGTGTGTTCAGAAAGCAACTGCCCAAACCAGACAGCTGCAGGTGAACGAGGGCAGGCATGAGTGCGAGTGAAGAGATGTCCACTCCTGTTGTGTGTGTGTGTCTGTGGGTGAGAGCGAGCGAGTGGGTATGTGTCTGCACATGACTACAACTGTTTAACACAGAAGAAAAAGGTGCTTGAGGGGGTTGGTCCATTAAGCTGCTCCTGCCTTTCTGTCGTCTTTGTTCCAGAGAGATCACACAGGGTCTGGTCCTTGCAAAGTCAGTACTGACATTCTATACAATAATCGCTTGTTTCTTACTTCTGACATCCATTAAGTGTTTGTCTGCAAAAAAAAAATCAGTTTGAGGCTTTTGGAGATGTATGTGATATGATTTCAAAAGTTCTATGCCTCCTCCCTCCCAAAACACATAGAGAGAGGTTCCTCATGATTTAAATAAATTTTCATCATTTCTACGAATGCAATGCAAGTTTCAAAGAAGTGTTTATTTGACATGATGGCTGGAATTTGCTTCACAATAATCCAGTGACTAGAGGGGAAACAAGGCTGGTCATGAGTTGATAGATGCTGAGGTCGGGTGATTGGGTACATGCTTTCTTCTACTATTCTCTCTATTTTTATGTCTGTTTGAAATATTTTGTAATAGAAAGGTATGGCCTATTGTCTGGTTAATTAAATGTTATGAAAAGACAGTTATTAAACCGGTTTTACAAAAGGGGAGGTGGAGCTAGCTGAGGGCTGACAAAATAGCCTGGGGCACAGTGATGATGAGGGCCAGAGCCAAAGACAGGACCAGAGCGCATCCCAGGGGGCACTTCATCAGTCTTGCTCAATGAGGGGAATGAATTTGATGACCTCTTAAGGGATGTTCTGTCCCCAAAGGTCATGATTTAAGGATGAAATTGTCCTGTTGTCCATTTCGTTTCTGGTCCACCTGGTTTGGTGGCAGCAAAAGGATCAGTGTGACCATTCACTCAACAGACATTGAGTGAACGCACCCAGTGCTAGGCCCTGGGAATGTGGAGATAAGATGGGGAGCTCAGAGTCCAGTGCAAGAACCCAGTATGCTAAGAGGCAACCCTAAGATGACATTGTGATGAGTGCCTTAGACCAGGGTTGCATTCATTGTGCTGAAGGACCTCACAGAAGGGGTGACTAGTAATGTCTGGGAAAGCTAGAGAAGGATCGCCAGAGAAGCTAATCCTTGAGTGGCCACATAGGGATGAGTAGGGGGAATTCTCCAGATGGAAGTGCATGTAAGGTAAGGCTATCTGAGACCTACCCTCACTCTCCACGCCAGGAACATTTTCCATTCAGCCTAATCCTCTCTGCCTTTCACTGCTTTTCAAATCACCCTTCTCTGCTCTAAGACCCAGAATTGCTCTCCTCAGAGAGCTGGGTGAGTTAAAGTGTGGGCTCCGTGCAGACGGGGGAGGGGTGCATTAGCTCCTCTCTAGAAGCTATTCCGCTCAATGCCAGCCTTTCTGGGTTTGGTCCTACTGGACTTTCTGTAATTGCATCCCAGTGGTCTGACTGTTCTTGGGGGCCACCTACCTGGTAATAGTAACTCCACAAAAACTCTCTTGGCTGATTGAATTGAGTTTGTATCTGAAAGCTTCACTTGTGGGTCCAGAAGCTTCCTTACCCTCCAATGCGTGCAGAGGCACTGGATCATATTCCTGTGCTAGGGAGGAAAGAGCAAACTTTATTTTCCTAATTTTTAGAGGTAAGAAACCAGGTTCTACAGAAGTGAATGGAAGGCAAAATGCTAAGATGGGAAATACCAGGAGGAAGACATTTGCCCCTCACAGGAGAAAGACATTTCCTTCTCCACCCTTTTACCAGCTACAGAAGTATTCATTCATTCACTTCCTAACAGATGAACATATTGTAGTGAAGTGGTAATTTATCAGGATGTTTGGAGAATGAGATTAGGGAGGGAAAATGGGGAGGAATGGGACACATTTGTGGTTAATTTAATTTTCCAGTGAATTTGGGGATAACCCTATAATTTATATTTCAACTTTTATTGCTGACAATCTTTATAAAACATAAGTCCACTTTGCAGTGTATTTGAACACCACCCCAAATTCCCTTTATGTTGAAGTGTTGTTGCTTAAAGTTAGGTTCTGTTACAGAAGGCAAAGGAGGGACTTCCCTGGTGGTCCAGTGATTAAGAATCCGCCTTGCAATGCAGGGAACGCCGGTTTGATCCCTGGTCAGGGAACTAAGATCCCACATACCGCGGGGGCAACTGAGCCCACATGCCACAGCTAGAGAGAAGCCCACGTGCCGTAGCTAGAGAGAAACCTGCACACCGCAACGAGGAGCCTGTGCGCTGCAACAAAAGATCCCATGTGCCACAACGTAGCCAAAAACTAAATTTAAAAAAAAAAAAGAAGGCAAAGGAATGTCTTTTTAGCTTCACAGACCACAGGATATCTTGTAAAAATCAGTAGGTGGATTTTATTGAAACTGTGATATCAACTTGTTTTATCTTTCTCCCGCAAGAGTGGTGTAAAATTTCCAGTTCATTCATCCAGCACATATTTATTGAGCAGCTGCTTTCTGCCAGAACTGTGCTGAGGATTCTATCCACAGGCTCCTCAGCAGAGTCGAGCTAGACCACAGCTCCTGTCTCCTAGGAGCTTTGCTGTCTTGTAACTGCAGATGGGGCCATTATAATGCAGGATGCAAAGGACTAAGAATTGTGCAAAGTGCTCTGCGTGCACAGACTTGAGGATCAGGGAGGGCTTCTCACAAGAGGAGACAGCTATGGGAGCCCTGAAGTTGACCCAGATGAGAGAGTGGAAGGGCATTCCAGGCAGAAGGAGAAGCTTTTCCAAAAGCCCAGTTTGCTTCAATACACAAGCGTTCCCTCATCTTCCGTTCTCTGTACTCTGGTCCGTAGAGTCATGTCTGCCACCCTAGGGCATCAGCTACAGCAGCTGTGAGCCTCACTCAACTTGGGGCTTCCCCTGTGCAGGTCCCGGCCTAACCTAGTCCTGCTTCCGCCAAGAGGCTGCCTTGCTGAGCCCAGTTAAGGAGCGAGGACACAGGGGTCCGTCCGTCGTGGCTGATCAACTTGGTAACAACCACCTCAGGTTGCCGGGGGTAGGGGTGCAAGAGGTTGACAAAGGAGAGTGCAGAGGCACAGGAGCTCTAAACCCGGCAGGGTCCCTCCAACGTGCGTGGCAAACAACATCTCATTTAAGACCCAGGAACACTTTCATTTCAGGTCCCTCACCTGGAGGTCATTGTCTGGCCAGAGCTGAAAGAAAATGTTATCAACATGGCACAGCTCCCATAATCTTCCCTGACCTTCAGCTTTCCCAGTTCTCCCAGTCCTCTGTGCTTGCTCGTCCCTGTGGAGCTCTGGTAGACACAGCACCAACGTAATGTGTTTGCCTTTTGATTCCTTTGTAAATGATCGTTTCAAAGTCGCCATAAGCATTATTCCTACCTACCGTCGGGCTAGAAAATGTTAACAGCATAGAACAGTACACTGAGAAAGAGACCTTCCTTCTTCTACGAGATAAAGAAATCGAAGCCCAAAGAGAGTAAGTGATGCGTCAGTGTTACTGCCAGATGCACAGACACCGGGCAAGGTGTAGGTAACAGAGCCATGAACAAAACAGACAAGGCCTCAACCCTCATGGAGCTCACAGTCTAGAGGGGAAGTCTAGCCGGATCATGGCCCGCAGGTCATGACGGTGGTCCTGTTGCTCCTTGGCCACCTGGGCAGCTGCTCTGACCTCCTGGCACAATCCTGTTTGTAGCTCTTGCCTCCCCTCCACTGACAAGCCTCCACCCCCTCCTGGATAATGTTAACAATTTCTTGATCAGCTTTCTAGTCCCTTCTCCACTGCATTTCTGCTTCATACATGCACAGGACATCCTTTCCCTTGCAGTTGGTGATGTCGGGCAGGCAGCGGGACCCCCAGCAGCAGTAGCAACATCCGATCTTTTCATATTGCCCCTCTATGATCTCACCAGACTCTGAACAAGTAGCTATGGGTGAGGTAAGAGTGATGGCCAGAAGTACAGCTATCACGCTCCAGGAATATAATAGAGTCTTTCAGGATAAAATTACGAAATAGAAAGTATCATTCCTTACTCCCCTTATGGTTGAGGAGACAGACTCAGAAAAGGCAGGTACCTTTGTTGGTTTGCAGGGCTGGGTTTGGACTCTGGGCTCCTGACTCCAGGTCCAGGGCTCTTTCTACTCTTTAATTAAACATAATTCAATTCAGCAGCTATTTTTCAAGCACCTATGATGTGCCAAGCATGGTGCCAGCCCTACGAATACAGATAAATAAATGTGGTTCCTTCTCTCAGTGGCCTTTCAGTCAAACAGGAGAGAAGTAAGTATGCGAACAAATTGTTGCGAAAATCACAATGGAGAGATGGTCTAGTTACAACATGTGCAGAAAAGAGGGAAGGACCAGCTCTGAGGGAGTCCAGCTCTGAGGGCAGCTTCATAGACAAGAACCTCCCGCTGCTGCTAAGAGGACGGGCAGGAGTTCACCAGAGACCTGTGGCAAAGGGGCACCAGGCACTTGCCAAGGTGAGGGGGTGTGGCATAGCGTGGTGGTCTGACATGTGAAAGGAGGACTTGTGAGGAGCGTCAGGAGACGGGAGGCTGAGGACCAGAGGCCCCTGAGCATGTCCAGCTTGCTGCCTCCCTACATCTACTCCTATCACTAAGGAAGCTGGGGAAACATCCAGGCTACCCCTGACTCTACATAATAAGGAGTTCTGAGCAGTTCACTCTCCTGCTTCTTATTGTCATGAGGAAAAAAAAAAAGTTAAATGCCCTCCGTACAGTAACAGTCAAGGACTCCTCAGATTTGGACTTGACTTTCCATCTAGCCTCCAGCCTCATGGCCTCTACTTCCCATCAGATGCTCCAGCCAATCCCCACTGCCTGCCATTCCCCAAATACACCCCATGGCTCTCTGACTTTTGATTTCCATTCAAAGGCTTTCTTTCGCCTGGGACATCCTTTTCCCTCTTCCTTTATCAGCCCAAACCCTAACCTCCTCCAAGCCCTACCTCATACGTCACCTCCTCCATCCTATACCTCATCTCTTTCTGGCTGTGCCACGATAGCATTTACTCACCACGGACTGCCTGCCCTCCCCTCCCGCCATTTCCTTCTCTCCGGGCAAACGCAAGCTCAGAGGAGCTTGTCCCATGGGTCCCGTTCACCTTTGTATCACCCATCATGCCTGGCAGTTGTAGGGGCTCAAAAGGGTGATGTAACTAATGCAACCCAGGCCAATTAGGTATTTGAATACTTTCACGGATTCACTCAAGAAAAGAATTTCTTTTTTTTCTGACCAACATTTCCCCCTTTCTGCTAAAGTGGGTGATATGCACTGAATGGTTTTCCTCCAAATTCTTATGTTGAAGCCCTATCCCCCAACATGGTGGTATTTGGGGATGGGGCTTTTGTGAAGTAATCAGATTTAGCTGAGGTCAAGAGTTGGGGGTTGGCTCACGGTGGGATTAGTGTCCTTGTAGGAAGAGATATCAGAGAACTTACTGGCTCTCTCTCTGCCATGTAACAATACAATGAGAAAGTGGCATCTGCAAGCTAGGAAGTGAGCTCTGATCAAAACTCCACCACTGGGCTTCCCTGGGGGTGCAGTGGTTGACGGCCCGCCTGCCAATGCAGGGGACGCGGGTTCGTGCCCCGGTCCGGGAGGATCCCACATGCCGCAGAGCGGCTGGGCCCGTGAGCCATGGCCACTGAGCCTGAGCGTCCGGAGCCTGTGCTCCGCAATGGGAGAGGCCACAACAGTGAGAGGCCCGCATACCGCAAAAAAAACCAAAACCTAACCATCCTGATCTTGGACTTCTAGCTCTCAGAGCTGTGAGCAGTAAATGTCTGCTGTTTAAGACACCCAGCCTATGATATTTTGTTATAGCAGCCTGAGCAGACTAATACAGTGGGCGAGGGGAGACTTATGAAACGTATCATTTTTAACCATCTCAGTAGCTGACATGTCACCCTCCCAGTCACTCCTTCAAAACATCAAGCACCTACAGTGAGTCCATCCTTTTCCCAGCCCTGGGAATTTGTCAGTGAGAGTCAGACAATGTCCCTGCCCTCTAGGACTTACCTTCTCGATACCAGAGGCAGAAACCTGTAGACATCAGACAGGCCAGAATTGAGGGGCATCCAGCAAACAATTAGGCAATAGTTTTCAGGGGTTCTAAATGTTACTCAATGTTACTTAACGTAGGGTGGGCATCATTCCAGTTTCCCTGGGGATTGATAAGTTTCCCAAGATGTGGAGCTTACAGTGCTAAAACTTGGACAGTACCAGACCCACCTGGACAGTCGATCACCCTATAAGAATGTTCCAGCTAACTACACTGTAGACTAATGCACCCCAGGACAATAACTCTGGTGCTCAGTGCCTACCTGCCGTAAGTTGGGTAGCACTTGTTGATTGATTGGCTGATGGGTGACTGTTTTCACACTCTAGGAGAAAGCGGCCATTAGCTGTTTGCTGGGCTGCTTAGAGCCAAGGAGGCGTGATCTCTGAGACCCTCCTTTTTGACCTCATACAGGGCAGGAGGGAGGGCTTAAGAAGTTAGAACTCCAGTAGAAAGCTTCTCAGATTTTAATGTGCATATGAATCACCTGGAGCCCTTGTTGAACTGCAGCATCTGATTCTATGCATCTGGAGTAGAGCCTGAGGATCTGCATCCCGACAGGTACCCAGATCAATGCAGATACTTTTTGTCCACAGACCACAATTTGAGTATCAAGGGGCTCAGTAGTTCTCATCCTTAGAATTATCTGGGGGGGGGGGGGGCTGGGGGCAGATTCTACAGATCTGCAGCCACAAACCCAGACCAATTAAGTCAGTCACTAGGGGCGAGACCAGACGTCAGTATTTTTAACTCTCCCCAGGTGATTCTAATGTGCACACAGGGCTGCAAATCCCCGGGAGGGGAAGGAGAGAAAAGTTCTGCGTGATGATAAGGGCTGATTGATTGGCCCAGGTGGGCTAGGCTGTGATGTCAAGAGATTTATTGGAAGTGGAATCAGAAATCTAAAAGAAGGAGATTATTTTGGAGAGTCTAGAGGCAAAATTGTTTTAAAAAAGTGGGGGCATAATGGTTTGTGTTCTTTGGCCTTTTAGCAGGGCATCAACAATGTTTCCCTTGCCCTCAGGGTGATGGAGCCCAGTGTGCGACCTTGGGGAGAAGCAGGCGGTCCCGCTCTGAAAGTATCTGATAGGAGAGAACAGAGGTCGCGAAATCAGCAAATCACAGGTTTCACAGACTGAGTCATCTAAACGGTCCTCCAACTATTCAGAATTTCTTTCATTTCCTTGCTTGTGGATGCCTTCTAGCATCTGTTTCCAACATTTCCCATTCTCATCAAGCTGCCAACCTCCTTCCAGCAGATGACCTTGCCTCCTACTTTACCGAGAAAATAGGGGTCAGCCATTCACATGCCATCATCTCTCCCCTCCCGCCGGCCATCGCTCCCTCTTCACTTCTGCAAATGTCTGTCTTTACCTAGGCTCTCCCCTTCCCTCCTAGCTGCCTCCTTCCCAAAGTGGCCACACCAGTGCCCTTTGCCCCTGCATCCTCCATCTTCGCTGGGACTTCACTTCATCCATTGCCACCGCCAGACTCTTTCCATCACGTGCTCTCCGCTGGCTCCCTCTCCTCTGGATACAGGGTGTTCAGGTCTTTAATATCCCTTAAAGGGGCAGCACTTCCGCTTTCATCTCCTCACGCCCACTCCAGTTATGCATTCCGGTTTCCACCTCCACCACCTACTGAAAATGTTCCTTGGAAGGTCCTTGGTGATCTAATTCGAAAAACATGTGGCCTTTCAGAAAGCTCTCCTCCCTAGATTCCTCTGCACATTAGGCACTCTGGAGTTCCCACTCCTCGCCTCTATGTTTCCGCTTTCGTTTTTGCTAACATCGTGTGCAGTGAAAATGAGGACTTGCGGCTCAGCGCCCATCCCCTTGCTGCTTGTGAAGTCCTGTCCAGATTTCAGGCCGCTCATTTGTGGGTCCTCAAGTCAGTTGCATGATTGAGTTGCAACCAGCATTCCCTTTCTCCACCCACTGTCCTACCGTGAAATAGACAAGAATAGGATAGGAAAACATTTGCATGCATTACATGTGGGAAGGCGAGTATTGTTGAGAAGCTCCTATTCTAGTTTGTCTTTCTGTACTGCCAAGCTGGGAAGTAAAAACAACATTTCCCACACCTCTGCAACATTTCTAAAATCACAGTAAGACTGTCTTCTGAAAACTGAGCCCTTCTCCCAAACTCCCTCTTCTGCTGATGGTTTCTCCAGGGTAATATCCTCCCATCTGTGACTTTTCCCTCTCGTTCCGTCCACACCGACTGTCACTAGGTCCTGCTCCGAGGAGTTGAGCATTCATCCTCCCCCACACATCTCTCCTGGCTTCAGCGGCAGTTACAGATATCGCTATTCATACCCCAACTATGACAATAGCCTTCAAACTACTCTCCCAACCTCCAGTCTCACAAAGCACCCCAGTCCGTTACAATCCTGAACTGTCGTTTACAAGCTAACCTCACCTGCAAAGTGGAAATATTTAATACTTTTCTCTTAGGGCTGTTCTTAGGATTAGTTGAAACATACATAAGGAATATGTATAAACCTGGATAAAGGATATGTCAAGAGGCTGGCACACGTTAGGAACTCAGATATTACTCTCCAGCCTCCTAATTCATCAGACATTCTGCTGCTGAACCTTCTATGGCTCCCTATTGCCTACTGAAAAAAAAATCTCAATATCCTGGTCTTAGTCTCCTAAGGGTCCTTCAGTTTAGCCACAGCCTTCCGTCTAAGCCTTCTCCTTCTGCTGGTTCCTGTGCTTCTGGACAGTGGGACGACTCACCATTCCTCCCACAGACATGCACATTCTCGTCTCCGTCCTCTTTTCCTGGGCAGTGCCTTATGCCTAACTGGTCCTTGCCCTCAATGCCATGCCACCTCTCTCCGACCTCGTTATCACAGTACAGTCTTGCAGAAGGGGACACAGGAGCCCCTCACACACACACACACCAGCTGGCGACTCCACTGGAGACCTGTGGAAGCAGACTGGGTTCCAGCCCAGGCACTGCAGGCATCTTCAAGGGCAGGGTGTACTGCTGCACATGGTAATCAGTTCCCTGGGACCCCGTGCAAAGAAGAAGGTGGCATGTGGACCTTTCTGCAGGCTTGTGGAAAATAAAACCTCACCCCTGACTCTCTTTGCAGGGTCCCTACCTCTCCCAGCATGACCCAGATTTGCTCATTCCTCTGGCTGGAATAAAGTCCAGAATCTTTCTAACATACCTACTCCATTCCCACTTCTACATATAGATTGTACCCACGCACCCCTATGTCCCGACCTCTCCCATAGCCATCCTGCCACTCACAGCCACCCCAGCTCCCTTGCTGGGCCCTCTGCAGGTCTGCCCCCAGCACCAGCCCATCCATCAAAAGGACAGGTGCCTACTGGAGCACCAGAACATTTTTGCACCCAAAGGCATCCTTTCTTCTTTTGGAGACAGGAAATCCTGGATTCAAATAGCCGCCCTCTCTTGTACCAGTGACCTTGTGGACTCCTGCCACCCCATAGAAAACACCTTCGGTTCCTCTTATCTGTCAACTGGAGGGAAGAGTATGAACGTGATAGGTGGTTGTGAGAATTAACTTCAGTTTAACCTGTAAAGTGCAGCACAGTTCCTGGTATCCTAAGGCCACAGGGTTCAAAGTGGGTGCTCTTGGGGGTGTGTGTGGGCAAAGATGCATTTTCTTTGATCTGGGCTGGGCATATAGTTATTTTTAATCAAAAGAGTCCACACATATATGTGTTAGCATACGGTATATGTTTTTCTCTTTCTGACTGACTTCACTCTGTATGACAGACTCTAGGTCCATCCACCTCACTGCAAATACCGTATGCTAACACATATATATGGAATCTAAAAAAAAAAAAAGGTTATGAAGAACCTGTGGCAGGACGGGAATAAAGACGTAGACCTACTAGAGAGGACATGGGAGGGGGAAGCGTAAGCTGGGACGAAGTGAGAGAGTGGCATGGACATATAGACACTACCAAATGTAAAACAGATAGCTAGTGGGAAGCAGCCGCATAGCACAGGGAGATCAGCTCGGTGCTTTGTGACCACCTAGAGGGGTGGGATAGGGAAGGTGGGAGGGAGACGCAAGAGGGAGGAGATATGGGGATATATGTATACATATAGCTGATTCACTTTGTTATACAGCAGAAACTAACACAACATTGTAAAGCAATTATACTCCAATAAAGATGTTAAAAAATATATAGAGTCCCCCCCCCCCCCCCCCCCCCCCCCCCCCCCGCCCACACACACACTCCAGAACTGACTCTTGAAAAACTGGAAGATCCAGAATCATTGGGCCCTTCCTTCCCTTGAGACGCTGTGGGCTGTTGCTAAGTAGTGGTTGTCCCTAACTGTAGGCTGTTTGCTACAGTCCCTCCTCAACCCCCTGATCTGATGCTCCGTGTACATGGCTAAAATTCAGTATTGCTGTAATATCCCAAAACTTCCATGCCGGTTGGTGAGCAGCTGCTGTCTGGGGCTCTACCATCCTGGCTCTCCCAGTTCCTCCCTTGGGACTCTGCTTCCCTGGTCTCATCAAGATCCAGCAATTAAAGGGTTAATGCCAAGTACAGCAGGGGGTCTTTGGGACCCTTGGGCTACCCGGCAGATGAGTGGTTGATGTCTGTGCAGGTCCTGTTGCCAAATATTTTGAACAACATCACAGCCCAGACATATGGGAGCTTGCCCCGCTGTGTTCACCTCCGAGTCCCCAGCCTTGAGAACAGGCCCTGGCACACAGTAGGTGTTGTTTGTTGACTGACTAACTGACTCTGCCTTATACTTTCAAAAATGTTAGCTTCCTCTCCTTTGCCTCATCCTCCCCTTCCTTTGATGCTAACAGAAAGGAAACCAGTCCACCCTGGATCCTGTCTGTTCACTCAGCCCTCCCTCAATCCCCCTCAATCCACACTGGCTGCTGTGGGTGGGGTTGGGTTGGGTCTGGTGGTGACCCCGGCGGAAGCCCTGCAGCAGCAAGCAGGCCTTCTCCAGAAGCCAGAGGCAGAGGAATACAGACAGTGCCTTCTGCCTTGTGGGCAGCCAAAGGTAGTCATGCATGGGAGACCGCGAGTGTAATCGAAACCATTTTATTTCTCAGACAATAGAAAGAAACAGAACAGCGATCTCAGGACAGAGAAGGAGCTGCAAAATGGTATAAATTAATGAAAATGATTCCGCTGGTGCTTCTCACTGCTTGCCTGCCTCCTTGCAACGGTTCTAGCAGCTGCTGCCCTGGGCGCCCGGCACTCGGGGGTCTGGCACTCGGGGGTCTGGCACTCGGGGAGGGCAAAAACTTGTGAATCTGAAAGCGGAAGGGAGTGTCACTAGTTCTGCAAGAAGCTGAATGACTCAGAGGAGAATGAGGGGGAGGGAGAGGGAGTTGATGCGCAACTGTGGCGCTGTCCACAGCCTGGACAGGAACGCGTGGACATCCAGTTTGAGAAGCCAGGAAGCTTCGATGGGAGTCCTGCGCTGCTCCTGGCTGGGTAACTTTGGGCAAGCTGCCTCACCTCTCTGGGCCCCAGTGTTCGCATCACTGAGTAGACTGGGCTAGTGGAGCTTCCAAGACCCTACAAGCCCTGATACTCAAATACTCGTCATGAATGCCCCCAACTCCATTTCCTCTGTTGCAATTATTTGGCTTGTCTCTCTCTCTCTCTTTCAGCCTGGAGCTCCTCCTCAATGCCAGGAATTATTTCCTTTCTGTTTTTGGTCATGAGGTCCTAGGAGCCTGGGAGGTTCTGTGTCTGTGCTGGAATGACAGAACGATGGACAGAGGGATGGCCAAGCCCATTGCAGGCAGCAGCCAGGCGGGCTACTTACAGTGGAAGACGTGGTGGAGGATTAGTTCAAATCACTGGCTTTGACCGGATTCGCGTGGGCTTCATTAGTTCACACTGAGACTCGGGCCTGGAAGCCCCCCCCCGTTTCCCCTCTCCCTCCCCCTCCCCCAAGGATACCGTCAGGGGGAAGGCTGTGGAGGACAATGTGTGTCAGTTCCTGGCTTGAAAATGACGGCCAGCCCAGCAAAATCCTGGGGGTTTATATTCATGTGTCACCCTAGATTTAAAAAAACTGCAAAAACGCAGATGGGAAAGTTCCCCCCAGCCCACCCAGAGGTCCCTCATTTTGGCCATTAACACTAAGCATGGCTCCCAGAGCCCAGGCTGCAACACCAAGCAGGCAGCAGGCTTTGCGGAGATGCTCCAGGGAGCGGTGATAGGTCTGAAGAGCCGGGCCCACCCCCTCGACTTCCTGTTTCCTTTGTCTGGGGCGAGGGCTGCTGGCGAGGTGTGGGAAGGAGGCTTCTGCGTCCAGGCGGGCTCCGAGGGAAAGGGGGCCGGGCTGGGGGCGGAGCCCAGCGGGGGAGAGCCGGCGGCTGCTTGATGTAAGGAGTTGGTTTCGAGTCACGCCAGCAGGAGGCCTAGAGAGATGGTGGAAATTAAGTGCACGACTCCCCGAGGCTCCCTCGTCCCCTATCACCCGGGCAGAGTCCCAGGTGATAATGGGGTCTCCTGGAGGGTCTCCGTGGGATCCCTCATGATGCCTGTTTTATATTCGAGGGACCCCAGTAAAACCCAGAGCCCCAAGTCGGTGCCTGCCCCACGGTGGGCAAATGAATGACCAGGAGGGCAGGGGAGGGTTTGCAAAGGACTGTACAACTGCCAGGCTCCTTGAGTTAATGCCGCTTTAGCTCTTGCTGAAGAAAAACACTTCTCAGTTGACCAGCTAAGAGAGAAAAGTGTGTCTCAAGGAAGGAGGGGGGATGAAGGAATGAATGGATTTTGTGTTTTGACATATTTACTAAGAAACGTGGAAACTGCTTAGCACCTACTAATTTGAGTCAGAGCAACCTGAATTCCCTGCGATGTGCAAATGCCAAGGGAGCCGGAGCTGGAAGGAGGGGGTGGATTTTCCAAAGGGAATCATGGCCTTTTATCAATTGAGGATGGAGGAACTGAGGGAGGTGCTGAGGAAGGCAGGGTCATTAACTGCACCTAGGATTTCTTGGCATCTTCTGTCAGAGGCCAAGCACTTTCTTCTCTCATGATGTGGCTGCCGCTGGGGGGGGGATCTGGGGATGGGATCTTGGTGACCAAGGTCTATCCTCTCAAACTATAGCTCAGGAATTATAATACTGAAGGTCAAAGACTGGTACAAGGTCACCCTCTCTTGTAAATTGGAGATGATAATAGCACCCACTTCAGAGGGTTGTTATGAGGATTAAAGGTCTTGCCACGTAGTAGGCGCTCAATGGATGTGGATGATTTTTTAAGACTCTAGAGTCTCGGAGCCATGAGTGTCCTGGCTCAGCCAGTGCGTAGCTGTGAGACGATATGGATCAGGGGCTGTTCAGGAAAACAGAGCCCCCAGTCTAGACCCCTAGACCCCTAGTCTCCAGGGGTCTAGGTACTTCAAGGAGGGAACTAATTACGGAGGTGTTGGTGGAGCTGTAAGTCCAGGTAGATGTTGAGGCAAGTCAGAGAAGCCATGGAGTAAGGTGGTACCATCCCTAAGGTGGAGGGACAGAGGGAGGAGCCTGCAAGGTTACTGGAGCCTGGGAATCCAGGCTTCCTGGTGGGATCTGGGAACACTGAGGAAGGGTTATCGGGGATGGGGTGGGGGTTAGAACTGAGGAGGCTACATAGCTACTGCTGAAGTTGTTACCTGAAGCTGAGAGGAAATGAGCTTCTCCCCAACTCCCACCTTCCAACCTCCCACTTGGCTGGACCAGTTGGCAAGGAAGCCTAAGAAGTGTAGTCTCCAGGGGTCAATGCCCTCCAACATAGAGCAGAACAGGGCAAAGCAAGGAGGGAGCTGCACAGGGACCTGGGGCACACTACTTACCCTCTGAAGCTTTAATATTCTAAACTGCTCAAGAAAAAGTGGGGAAAGGGAGAGAATGATGACTGACCTGGTGTGACTGTCATGAGGCTTACACGAGATAAGGTGAACAAAGCCCACAGCACAGTGCCTGGTTGTAGTAAGTATTCAATAACTGTGGTTCATGCCAGCCCTCCTTTCAGGGTCCAATTCGTATGTCACCTCTTCTGGAAGTCACTGCTGACCTCTGTGATCTGACACCACCTTGCTCATATCTTCAGTAGAGTGTTGATCACACTGCAGTGCTGTTTGGGATCAAATGTCTGTCTCTTCCACCGGAGGATGAGCTCCTGGGGGTGGCTTCCTCCTTTGGCATTCCTTGCTCTCCGAGCGCCTGTCACTCAATAGTTATTGGACGAAAGCCCAGTAGGCCAACGTACAACATGTAACTCTTCAAAACCGTCTCCAGAGTTCATGGGCTATGGAGTTCTAGAAGTTCAGTGAAGGGAAAGGACAAACAAGGCGAGAAACATAAAGTTCAAGGAAGATGAGAAGTATGAAGGTTTGGAGAAAGATGTAGGGGCTTGTTCACAGACACACACATAGTGAGGACTGTCAGATCTCCTGGCTTCTAAGCTAGTGGGTGATTAGAATTTTTTTTTCTCTTTATTAAAAAAACAGATATTCATTGGGGTTGACATATATACACTAATATGTATAAAATAGATAACTAATGAAAACCTGTTGTATAGAACAGGGAACTCTACTTCGCTGTACAGTAGAAACTAACACAGCATTGTAAAATAACTATACCCACCCCCCCCCCAAAATAAACACATATTCAGTGTGGAAAATTTAGAAAATTCATGTAAACAAAAGAAGAAAATAAAAGTTATCCATAATGCCAATCACCCAAAATAACCGCAGTAAATATTTTGGAGTTTATCCACTCAGTCATACACATATGGCATTTTTTTCCTTGCTAGAATAGTTTCAGTCTGTTCTGCAACCTATTTTTTTTAAACTTAACAATAATGCTTAAGCAACTTTCCAAGACATTAAATACTCTCTTACGGCACAAATTACAAAGCTTTACACTAGTTCACTGTACACATTCAGTTTTATTTAACCAACCCCCACTTACTGAAATTTTTAGCTTGTCTGTAATATTTAACTGTACTAGAAAATTCTACAATGAAATCTGTGTAGCTTAATCTTTTTGCACATTGTCATTATTTCCTTAGGATAATTTCCTAGAAGTAGAATTACTGATCAAAGAACATGCTCATTTTTATAGCTTTTAACAAGGATTGCCAAATTGCTTTCAAGAAAGAGTTTTTTAAAAAAAATTATTTGCATTCCCCATTTGCTATAGAGGAAATGGTTCTGGGTAAACTTAACAACACTGAATTGATCTAATACTGTTTTGCCAAAAATCAATTCATCAATTTGCAAAATGGCCAGTTGGGAAAAAGGGGATAGATAGATAGATAGATAGATAGATAGCTAGAGCAAGGCAAAGCCAATTCATTAAATGACCAATTAACAGAACAAATAATTTAACACATGTACTGATTAACAGTGTTGTAAAGCAATTTCTATTGCATGGGAAAATTTTCCTGTGGCTTTGGAGATCACCATTTAGAGTGAGTGGACTAGATTTCCTTTTGTCTGTATAGTAGCAGTTTAAGGATTGCTCCCTTTGTTGAAACTATGGGGTTTTGTGTGTGAGAGTATCTTTAATGATAAAAAAATTATATTTCCTCATTAGAAGCCAGAATGTTGGCATTTTAAATGGGAATCTTTCCATTTTTACTGATTTCTTTTGAATTCTTTTTTTTTTTTTTTTCTTGGTGCAGGGTCTGCATTGGGTCTTTGTTGCTGCGCGTGGGCTTTCTCTAGTTGCGGCAAACGGGCTACTCTTGGTTGTGGTGCGCGGGCTTCTCATTGCGTTGGCTTCTCTTGTTGCGGAGTACGGACTCTAGGCACGCGGGCTCAGTAGTTGCGGCACGTGGGCTCTAGAACACAGGCTCCGTAGTTTTGGTGCGCAGGCTTAGTTGCTCCGCCACATGTGGGATCTTCCCGGACTAGGGATCGAACCCGTGTGCCCTGCATTGGCAGGCAGATTCTTAACCACTTCGCCACCAGGGAAGTCCCTGAATTCTTTTTAACATCATTTTCTGTTGCCACACTTTTAAAATTTTTATGAGACTTCCACTCATTTCTCAATAGTCCCTTGATTTATTTCTAGCAATTAGTAAATAAAATGTGATATGGGATATGCATACTACTGTTACTTCTTATTTCCCCTCTTAGCTGAAAATTCTCTAGCATTTTTAGGATTAGTAAACAGTTTGCTTTTTATCCTTCCTCAATGATTTAATATTGATGGTTAGTGTCTGTCATATTTGAGACACTCATCATACTGTTCATTATAGTAATCTCTCCTGGATTCTTGTGCTCTTTTTTCTGCTGCTTATTACTCTCTCATGTCAAGTCTTCTGCAAACTTCTGACAAGTCATCATATTCCAATTACTCCTTGTTAGAAACCAAAATGCCAAGATTTCATATCCGATGGAACTGTTTCCTCTGATTTCTTTAGTGTGCTAGTGAATTTCTTTAATTTTTTTCAATTATATGTATTTTTAGCATTAATTTGCCAATTCCCCAAATTGCATATCATGTACTTCTAGCAGTTAAATTTCAGCATTTCTTCTGTGTGCTAGGATTGTTTTGGGCATTTTTGCATGTCATTTTCTGTTTATCCAATCTTTAGTCATCGGGAGCATTCTTTTATCAGTTCCTCAAATGGCATATCAGCTTTAATTTAGAATTTCTGGAATGAACTGATGTGATAGTTTCTGCCTTTTTCTTGCTTAGCTCGTCTTTTGGTATTTATAAGATTAGGGGCCAATTAACATTTGGCTCCTTTGTAGGTTTATGGTTATGGTGAATGTATAACAAATTTTGTGATTCTGTTTTGCATTGATATCTTCACTTTGACCAGTTTTGTCCTGAATTGTAAACGATATAAAGTTTCTACAGATTCCTACCAAATTGATCTTACTGTTTATTTTTTTCTGACATACACATCATACATCATCACTAGCCATTTGAACAGTGGGAATAGTCCTGAAGGTTCCATCCCCACACCAATCCTCACAGTACTCCAGATTCCATGGGTTATTTTCAGGGTGAATTTGGTCAGTTTGCCCACTTATTGGACTAACCGGCTATTTGGGAAAATCCATGTTTTATCAAATTCTTTTCTTAAGGCAGTCTGCTTCCTTGTGGAGGTGCTATCTCCTTGCATCCTTGCCACTATATTAGTTTTTTATTGTTGCTAGAATTGCTACAATCTTAGTAGCTCTAAGTAGCACAGATTAATTTTCTTACAGTTCTGTAGGTGTGGAGCCCAATATGGGTCTCACTGGGCTAAAGTCAAGATGTTAGCACACCATATGCTCCTTTCTGGAGGCCTTAAGGGAGATCTCGTTTAATCTCATTCAGACGGTTGGCAGTAGTCAATTCCTTGTGCTTATAGGACCGATGTCCCTGTTTTGTTGCTGGTTGTAAACTGAGGGACTTCTCAACTTCCAGAGGCTCATGGGCCTCTTTTGCCATCTTCAAAGCCAGCAACAGCTGCCAGTCCTTTTGCAACTGACAGAGCACCATTTATGAGAAGTCTAGCCTTTCCCCCACTGCCTTGTGATTTCACATTTGTCATAAATCAAGTAACCGTGGATATATATATGTGGGCCTGTTTCTGGACATTCTGCTCTGTTCCACTAGTATTTTAAATTAGTTCAATACCACACTGAACTAATTTCTGTGGTTCTATTATTAGTCTTGCTATCTGATAGTGCAAACAGCTTTGTTCTTCAAGATTGTGTTGGTTCTTCTTGGCCCTTTGCATTTCCACATAAATTTTAGAATTAATGTATCAATTTCCATAGAAAGATGGGATTTTGATTGGTATTGTATTGAATCCATAGATGTACTTAGGGAGAGGAGCATCCTCTTTATTTTATTAAATAAATTTAATAAATCTACTTAATAATATTTGTTAAAGAAATTTGTTAAATTTCTCTCAGCAAAGTTTCGTAGTTTTTGATATTAAGTTCTTGCACATCCTTCATAAGATTTATTTTTCAGTATTTGAAATTCTTGGTGCTATTGTAAATGATATTATTAAAATATTTTTAACTTTCTGTTTGTCACTAATATATACATGGATGTTTTATAAGCCCTAAAATCAAGAAATTTTGCTGAACTTATTTTAATTATAATAATTTGTAGATTAATTTTTCCAAGGTACCTAATAATATTGACTACAAGCAACGTAATTTTATTTCTTTATTTCTAATTCTTATAAAGAGCTGTACTTTTTTCTTGATAGATGAAGAGACTAAGACTTCCAGGATAGTTTGAATACAAATGGTGATAGTGAGTTTCTTTGTCTCATTTTTTATTTCAGGGGGAAATCTTTCAGTATTTCTCCATTAAGTATTATTTTTGCTTTAGAAGTTTGGTAGGTGTTTTATAAAAGATTTAGAAATTCTCCTCCAGTCCTAGTTCACTAAGAACTTTTGTCATGAATGGGTGTTAAGTTTTAGTAAATCTTTTTTTCTTTATCTAGTGATATGGTCATATGATTTTTCTCCCTTATAAATAAATAAATAAACATATTTATTATGTTTCTAAGGTGAACTACATTGATTGGTTTTCATTTGTTAAGCAATCCTTGCATTTCTGTATAAACCCACTGGATCCTGGTGTGCCGTCTCTTTGTGTATCACTGGATTTAAGTTGCTAATGTCGTTTAGGATTTTTGTGTCGTGTTCATGGAAGAGATTGGCCAGTAATTTTCTTTCTTTTAATGACAGATTTTAGTATCAAAGTTATACTGGCTTCATAGAATGTAATTTCTCTTTTTTTTTTAGTTTGTATAACATTGATATTATTTATTTTTAAAATATTTGGAATAATTCATCAGTGAAGACATTTGGGCCTACAGCATTCTTTGTGTGAAGACTTTTAGTTACAAATTTAATTTATTTAGGAGATATAGTGTTGTTAGATTTTCTATTTCTTTTATGTTGGTTCATATGTTGCACTTTTCTAGAAAGTGTCCATTTCACCTACATTTTCCAAAACTTTTGGCACAGGGAGTTATAATATTCTGTTATTAGCTTTTTAATGTCTTAAAGGTCTGTGACGAACTTAATTCCTGATATAGGTAATTTGTGCTTTTCCTCTTTCTGTCTTATGAGTCTTATTAGAGATCTATCCGTTTTATTATTCTTTTCAAAGACTCAGTTTTTGGCTTTGTTGGGTTTCTCTGTTGTGAATTGTTTTCTACTTCATTAATTTCTGATCTTATTTTTATTTTTTATTTTTTTTGTGGTACGCGGGTGGCTCACGGGCCCAGCCGCTCCGCGGCATGTGAGATCTTCCCGGACCAGGGCACGAACCTGTGTCCCCTGCATGGGCAGGCGGACTCTCAACCACTGTGCCACCAGGGAAGCCCTCTGATCTTATTTTTATGATTCCCTTCCTTCTACTTACTTTGGGTTTAATTTGCTGTTCTGTTTCTAAATTATTCAGATGAATGCCTAAATTACTGATTTTTTAGCCTTTCTCTTTTCTAATACAAATGTATAAGGCTCTCAGTAAATCTTTAGTTGCATCACCCATTTTGATATATCCTATTTTTATTACTAAGAATGGAAATTTCCATTGTGATTTCTTCTTTGACCCGTGGATTATTTAGAAGCTTATTACTTAACCTCCAAACATTTGGTGATATTCTAGTCATTTTTTGTTATTGATTCCTAGTTTAATTTGACATAGAGAATATTCTGAGTGATTTCAGTTCTTGAATTTTCTTAGAACTTGCATAATATATATTCAAATTTGGGAAATGTTTCATGTGCACTTAGAAAGAATGTACATTTTGTCATCAGTATTAGCAGTGTTTTGCCTATATCTGTAGGTCAACTCGGTCATTCAGTTTTGTTTTTCAGACCTTCCGTATCCTTACTTTTTTCTTTTCCTTGTCTGCTTATTCTATCGGTTCTTAAGGGAGATGTGTTAAGTTTTCCTCTGTGATGGCAGCTTTGTTTGCTTCTCCTTTTAGTTCCGTCCATTTTTGCTCTCTATATTTTGATTTTTATGTAAGTTATACATAAATTAAGAATTGTTATAAATTCCTGATAGATCGACCGTATTATCATGCCTTCCTACATTTTCCATAAACAGATGACAAACTGTGGGAGACAGCCTCATCCGCTGAGATGCTAACAACAGCTCTAACAGCCCCTGGAGGGCAAAACTGGGATTTAACAGGAGACACAGTGAAGCAGAACCATAAGTCCTGGGATCTGCCAGCTGGGAAGCTTGAACAACTCATTTAATACTTGTGAGCCTCAGTTTCTTCGGCTCTAAACAGCTGGGTTGTATACCTGCTTGCCTTACCTGTTGTACAGGTATATTCAAGGTTAAATGAGATAGCAAGTGTGAAAACACTGCATAAATTCTAGAGCAGAGATTGTGAACTAATACATGGGCTGCACTCAGGCAGCAGGCTTTTTTTTTTTTTTTTTTTAACCAAGACAACATTAAAAAGTCATATTTCACATAAAGATACAGATTTCTGCCTTTCCCTCTGGGAAGAAAAACCTGACAGCTGTAGGCCTGGCATCAGACACATGGCCAGTGGGCTGCGCTGAACATGCTCACTCTCAGCTCACTCTCACAACACAATCTCAGTTGTGTCACACCCTCCCCTGCTTAACACGTGCACACATGCACTTACACTGCCAGGCTTACACATCTCTACCCGCCTCTTCCTTTTTTTTTTTTTGCGGTACGCGGGCCTCTCACTGTTGTGGCCTCTCCCGTTGCGGAGCACAGGCTCCGGACGCGCAGGCTCAGCGGCCATGGCTCACCAGCGTAGCCGCTCCGCGGCACGTGGGATCTTTCTGGACCGGAGCACGAACCCGTGTCCCCTGCATCGGCAGGCGGACTCTCAACCACTGGGCCACCAGGGAAGCCCTACCCGCCTCTTCTTGATCTGTGGCTCTTGCTAAAGCATTATGTCATTATTAATTGTTTTTACTCATTTAGAAGTCAGACACACACAGGGACAGAGAATTTTAGTGTTTAGTGTTGCTAAGTGCTGAAACAGGTAGCTGAGGGAGGTTGTAGAAACACTTTCCCTGGAGACCAAAAAATAAAACTGGTGTGCAGCCTCTCCTGGATGCAAGGGAAAAGCAGAATGACTGTACCAAGTTCCTCCTAGGTTTTAAATTGGGCTGGGTGTGGGCAGGAGCTAGTTCAGACTCTGTATGTTGGAGGAGGTGAAGGTGGAGATTTTTCATAGATAAATTATATATTGTAGTATAACTCAACATTTGGGAAACAAAAAGTTTTTACAATATAGACAACAGAAAGAGCATGAGGTTTTTGTTTATCAAAAAGATTCATGGCGTTTTCAAAACTTATTGAACTGACCACTTAAAACCTGTGAATTTCACTGTATGTAAATTATATCTCAATTTTTTTTTTTTTTAGATGTTGGGTGCAGGAGTTTATTAATTAATTAATTTATTTTTGCTGTGTTGGGTCTTCATTTCTGTGCGAGGGCTTTCTCTAGTTGTGGCAAGCGGGAGCCACTCTTCATCGCGGTGCGCGGGCCTCTCACTATCGCGGCCTTTCTTGTTGCGGAGCACAGGCTCCAGACGCGCAGGCTCAGTAGTTGTGGCTCGTGGGCCTAGTTGCTCCGGGGCATGTGAGATCCTCCCAGACCAGGGCTCGAACCCGTGTCCCCTGCATTAGCAGGCAGATTCTCAACCACTGCGCCACCAGGGAAGCCCATATCTCAATTTTTAAAAGCACAAAGTGAAAACAAATATTTTTGTTTGGGAGGCATGGGGTAAATTATAATTCTAACCTGTATCAGGCACTTACACTATACTAAGTACCTTACATGGATTAATTTAATTATTTTATTCTCACAATACCTTCTAAGGTGGGTACAATTATTATCCCCATTTTGCCAGATGTTGCAACTGAAGTTCAGGGTGATGAAATAACCTACCGATTTCTCCAGATGTTAAGTGGAAGAGCCAAGTCTTAAACTCCAGGTTGAAGAACTCCAGTGCCCAGATTCTCAACCATTCTATTCCATGTTCTAATCATTTGAATGATTGCAAAGAAGAAGAAAATGAATGATGGTAATCTGGAGGAGTGCCAACTTAAACACCTGATGATAAACACACTTTGCTTATTCAGTTTTAGGTCCACTGATTCAGAAAAGCCAAGCCTCCCAAAGAGGTATCATTGGGTTCTTATGGGCAGGGTAGTCCAATTCCAATTCCACAAGAAAGCAAGGATACTTGGAAGCATTGGTAGCTCCTCTTCAAGGAAAATTGTGACCTCTTTGGCCTTAATAGTAACTGGCTTTGTTTTCTTCAGGACATCTCATGACAAGATGTTTCTGTCTGTACAGAATACACCCTGACCCAGGCAGAGAGGTCATCTGAATAACCTGAAACCAGTGGTTCTTAATTTGAGCATTTGATTCTCAAATCTAAATGCTAAGAATCCTGCCCACAAAAATAGTGTTCATGGTTCAGAGATCCCCTGAAGCTCATTCGCGGACCCCGAGTTAAACACCTTTGCTCCAAACCGGGATGGGGCCATGTTCCAGGGACCTCAGCCTTCAGCTTCTCTGATGATTCCAGGCATCTCGTCACCAGTTGCCAATCATGTGGTTTTAGTTTTCTTCTCTCCTAGTGGCTTGGTGTCCATCTCTTGCTTTCTCTTTGTCTCCTGGAAAGCTGGTCCGGTAACACATTGCAGGAGAAGCTGGCTTTGCTGCTTCTCGTTCCTGTTACTCCTCTTGGCCACCTCTAGTCATCTTCGGTAATTTACATTTATTCACCAGTACACACACACACCTAATTATGCACAACAGGTTTTTGTTTGTTTGTTTTGCGGTACGCGGGCCTCTCACTGCTGTGGCCTCTCCCGCTGCGGAGCACAGGCCCCGGACACACAGGCTCAGCGGCCATGGCTCACGGACCCAGCCGCTCCGTGGCATGTGGGATCTTCCCGGACCGGGGCATGAACCCGTGTTCCCTGCATCGGCAGGCGGACTCCCAACCACTGCGCCACCAGAGAAGCCCCTGCACAACAGTTTTGATCAGTCTAGTCCTCGTTTCACAGCTATCTCAGTTACAGAGACTTGTATAACAGAGGTTTGTCCACAGGTTCACCATGTATGGATGTGATGATTTTTCACTGGAAAGAGTATCTGTTTGGGTTGGAGGGGGGGTGCTGGTCAGTAGGGGTAGAAATCTAGCCCATTCTTTACTCTTCAAGCCAGCTGCCCTGGCCCAAGGTTGGGTTTTTCTAGAGGAACAGGCATCTGTTTCTAGATCAAACAAAAGCAGGGTATGGGACAGTTGCAGTCCTGTCTCTGATTAGCAGTGTCACCAGGGAGTCCAGAAGACTGATATATCAGAGGATAAAATAACAATGTCTCTATTCTGGTTTTGTATCACCAGTTACCTTGTCTCTTCTTTCTCCTCAGTGAATACAACATTCAGTGTTCCCAGGGCTACATTTGCTTGGAGGAACGAGACCTGAAGGATCCATTTCCTGTACTGCCCCATCTCCATTTCACAGGATTCAGGTTTCTGCTATGGCAAGATGAGAGGGAAAGAGGGCAGGAATGGCTGGATAATTTTATTAGCATTTCCCCTCCTCTCTCTGCCTACTTAATTCCTAGCCATCATTCATATTTGGCTCAAACATTGCTTCTTCAAGGACAGACCAATCCCCCTTTTACATGCCTCTTATAGCACCACACAGCTCTCTTGCCTTGGACTTACCAGCTTTGCAATTTAATATTTATTTTGGATAATGCTACAGATATGAAAATAGATAGATAGATAGATAGATAGGTTTCAAGTATAAATACAAATGGGGAACACTGTATTTATCATTTTATCCAGGTTGTCTGGCACATGGAAGGTGTTCAATTATATATTTGCTTGAATGAATGAGTGAATGAATGAATGGATGAGTGGGAAGTAGTTAGTACAGATTGTGGGAAGCCTCAGAGTTTTGACTGAGGAGCTAAGACCCTCCTACAAAAGATAGGAAGCCTATTTCCTAGGCTAAATGAACCCTCTTGTCTCTCCCCTACCTTCTAGTTTTGAACTGTGTATTACAGCTCTGGCTTTCCAATGTAGCCATTCCTCTCTACTCTTACCTAACTTCAGAGAAATGTTTCAAAATCTTACTTAAAGGAAAAGAGGCTACACTATACATCCTTATCTGTGGTGATAAAAATCATGGGCTTTGGACTTAGGTAGACCTAGATTTTAAACCTGGGTTGCCCACTTGCTGGCTGTGTAGTTCTGAGCAAATGGTTTAATGTCTCCTCGCCTCAGTTACTTCAATCTCTAAAATGGGTGTGATAATATCTTCCTCATAGGATTAAATGAGTTAAGCTATGTGCAATGTTAATCAGAGAACCTGACCCATAGTAGGTGCTCAATCAGTAGATGCTTTTATTATTAACTAAACTGAACGCTCATAAAAGAGGTGGAGAATTAAGAACCCATAAGAGTTGGGCCAAAAAGAGCTACTATGTGACGTCTGCCTTTCTTGTTTATTTCCCAGAAAATATGGAAAGAGGAAAACCTTAACAGCTTGTATAATTTACAGATTTGTTTACATTCAGTTCTTGTGTTCCCTGAATCTACCTTTGTGTCATATGATGGTCCTAAATTCTAAGCAGATTTTTCAACATTCCACTGACACCACCCAGCACACTGGAGAGATGAAGAAGAAATCAACCAAGGCATTGATTGGTGATACAGCTGATACACTCATATGAGATTCCAGATTGGATGAGCATGTCAGGGGGCAGCCATGCAGCAAGCTTGTTGTGTTTCCCGAAAGGCCAGTAGAAGGTCTGTAATCTCTTTGCTCAAAATTATTGTACTTCTCTAGACATTAAACTCCCCACAGGCGTGGCTAATTTGAAAATAGCAAAACTCTGGATGAAGTGCAGAAGCCAGGATTACATTGACCTGATTCAGGTAGGGCCTGGAGAGTTTCTTATTCTCCTGCTCCAAACAGAATGTGTAACTCATCTCCAGAGGTTCAGTTCATTGAGTCCACGAGCATTGATGAGTGTCTGACATGCACTGGGTGCAACTCCGAGTACTGGGGATACAGAAGCACCACCTGCCCTTGAGGTAGTAGATCTGTTTCTAGGGAAACATATTTTATATTCTGGAAGCATTGCAGCCATCACAAATTTAGTTTTTGGAAAAAAAAAAAGGAGAAGAAATTCCATAATCCCATTTCCCTAACATGATTACTTTTATTTTTGCGCGTTCTTTTGTTATGTCTTTGTTTTGAACAATCTCTAAAGAAGTAGTTTTGATGATTCTTCTTAGTCACATCATTAAAGTTTGGGGAGGAAATTTCTTAAGTTGTAAGTGCTTCCCGTTAACTAATTCAAAATCCGGTCCTGAGTAATGGAGCCCCTGGCTGCCTCTCTGATTTCATTTCCTGTCATTCTCCTCATTCATGGCAGCTTTCATGTAGTTCTTTGCTCAACCATTCTGCTTCTACCTCAGGATCTGTGAATTTGCACTCTTCTGTCTGGAACAGTGCCCCTTCTGGTCGTCACCTGGCTCATTCCTTCACTTCCTTCCTGTCACTAGAGAGGCCTCCCGGGACCTCCTCTAGTAGATGCTATCACTCTGTATCCCCTTATCCAGATTTAACCATCTTCACAGCACCTATGACCCTCTGACATATGGTTGTTTTTTTTTTCCACATCTTTATTGGAGTATACGACCCAGCAATCCCACTACTGGGCGTATACCCTGAGAAAACCATAATTCAAAAAGAGTCATGTACCGAAATGTTCATGACATATGTATTTTAAATTACTTGGGTGTGGTCTATCTCCTCCCATTGGACGGAATCACCTGAGAGCAAGGGTACTGTCTGCTTTTTTCACTCCTGTATCCCCAGCGCCTAGAGCAGTGGCTGGCCTGAGAGAGACACACATCTGACCCTTGAAAGACGCTTCTGCTTTGGCTCCCTTCCCCTTACATTTTGCTCCGTGGAGGTCGTGAGGAACTGCCCACCTTCCTTGGTATAACATTCTTCTAGGGACGAGCTGCTCGACGGTAAGCACTAACTTGCAGAGCCTGGAGACTAAAACCACGGAGACTCCTCTGCTTTCTGTGGGTGACTCGTGAGCTTCCTGATGCAAGAAGGGGAGATGCTCCAATGAGCAGCCTCCTGTCGTTTCCACAGCTTGCAACTAAAGTCAGCGGGGAAGGGCTAGTGGCATTTGCTTGCCAAAAAACCCTTCGTTTTCCTGGTAATCTTTTTTAAAAATTGTAGTAAGAACACTTATCATGAGACTTATTCTCTTAAGTGCACAATACAGCATTGTTAGCTATAGACACTATGTTGTACAGTAGATCACTATGTGTTAGTCTTGAATAACTGAAACTTTATACCCATTGAACAGCAGCTACCTGTTCCCTCTTCCCTCTAACCCCTAGCAACCAACATTCTACTCTCTGTTTCTCTGAGTTGGACTATTTTGGGTATCTCATGTAAGTGGAATCATGCAATATTTGTCTTGTGACTGACTTATTTCACTTAGCATAATGTTCTCCAAGTTCATCCACGTTGTCACATATGGCAGGATTTACTTCCTTCTAAAGGCTGAATAATATTCCATTTTATGTATATACCACATCTTCTTTATCCATTTATCCATCATTGGACATTTAAGTTGCTTCCATTTCTTGGCTATTGTGAATAATGCTGCAATGAATATGTGAGTGCAGATATCACTTTAAGAGCCAGATTTCAATTCTTTTGGGTATATATCAGAAGTGGGATTCCTGGATCATATAGTAGTTCTACTTTTAATTTTTTGAGGAACTTCCATACTGTTTTCTATAGGGGTTGCACCATTTTACATTCCCACCAACAATGCACAAAGATTTCAAATTTTCCACATCCTCGATAACATTAGTTATCTTTTGTTTTTATAATAGCCACCCTAACAGGTGTAGGTGATATCTCATTGTGGTTTTTATTTGCATTTTCCTGATGATTAATGATAATGAGCATCTTTTTATATACCTGTCAGCCATTTGTATGTCCTTTTTGGAAAAATGTCTGTCCAAGTCCTTTGCCCATTTTTAATATTAAGGGTTTTTTTGCTACTGAGTTGTAGGAGTTCCTTATATATTTTGGGTATTAACCTCTTCTCCAGCACTTTGGTTTGCAAATATTTTTTCCCATTTTGTAGGTTGCATTTTCACTCTGTTGATTATTTCCTTTGCTGTGCAGAAGCTTTTTAGTTTGACGTAGACCCATTTGCCTAATTTTTCTTTTGTTGACTGTGCTTTTGGTTTCATATCCAAGAAATCGTTGCTATGCCCAATGTCGTAAAGCTTTTCCCTTATGTTTTCTTCTAGAAGTTTTATAGTTTCAAGCCTGATGTTTAAATCTTTAATCCATTTTGAGTTGATTTGTGTGTATAATGTAAGATGAGTCCAATTTCAATTTCTTTTTTTTGCATGTAGATATCCAGTTTTTACAACACTCTTTGTTGTAGAGGCTATCTTTTCCCCATGTGTATTCTTGGCACCCTTGTCAACCATCAGTTGGCCATATATGTATGAGTTTATTTCTGGGCTCTCTGATCAGTTCCATCAGTCTATATATCTGTTTTCATGCCAGTACCACACTGTTTAACTTTAGCTCTTCAATATACTTTGAAATTGTGATACGATGCCTCTAGCTTTGTTCTTCTTTCTCAAGATTGGTTTAAATATTTAGGGTCTTTGGTTGGTTCCATACGAATTGTAAGATCATATCTCCTATTTCTGCAAAAAAAATGCCATTGGGGTTTTGATAGATTGCATCGAACCTGTAGATTTCTTTGGATAGTATGGACATTTTAACAATATTAAGCATTCCAATCTATGAACATAGAATGTTTTTTCATTTATTTGTGCCTTCTTTAATTTCTCTCATCAATGACTTATAGTTTTATTTCTGGTAATTTTAACTTGTGCTTTCTTTACGTACTCAGTGTCAGACAGCTGGAGCAATGGTTGATAGGTTTCCCTCGTCTTCCAGCACCACAAACTACCGTGGAATTGCAACATTCTCTGGAAAGGCAACGTGTCCATTGTTCACTCTTCTATTCATATCCTTCACACCATCCCCACACGACTAGGTCATATTCTTTCTTTCCTTACCTGCCCATGGAGAAGTGTAAAAAGAAAAGAGTTTGCTTTAAAAGAAACAGGAAGCTGATGTACATCAGAGCCCCAACAGTTCCTCATGGGAGGAGAAGGGGTTTAGTGAACACAGGAATTGGATTTAATGCTTTAGAGCCCAACCTCCCTGCTGCACTTCCTTGACAAGACCTGATGAAAGCTAAATGCACACATAATATTCCCATTACCTTAGAAACGCCTACAAAGATGAGAAAATAACACTGCCAACCAAGGGGGCAAAAATAGAGATACTAAAACCCACAGACAATCCCTAAAGCCTCATTTTAGCTGGTGGTGTCACATTTTCCACTTGCCCAAACCCCCATATATTTCACAAAAGCCTTTGACAAAGTGCAGCATGGTCCCCTCTGCCCTGCCCACACTCCGGCGGCAATTAAGGAAAAACGTCCTCCATAAATCAAGGCATCATATTAACATGGATAATTTAGATCTAATCAAGCAGAAATAAAAATGTTGTCTACTCCCTAAAATAACAATTTAATATTGATGTTACTTCTCCCCCACAGATATAAGGTAATGGTTCTCAGCTTAAATGTAAGAACCACACGGGGAGCCAGATGCAGATTCCTGATTCAGGAGGTTTGAAGTGGGGCCCAGGAACCTGCCTGTCTCACAAGCACAGCCAGTGATTTTCATAGCAGTGGTTTTCTTTTTTCTTTTTTTTTTTTGGACTGTAAAAATCTTCCAAAGGCTACAAAGAATCTGGAAAAATACAGAATATATTTCTTTCTTTATTTGTTTTTAATTAAGATTTGTGTATTGTGTAGTTTTAAAAACTTTATTTATTTACTTATTTTTGGATGCATTGTGTCTTCGCTGCACGCGGGCTCTCTCTAGTCGCGGTGCATGGGCTTCTCATTGTGGTGGCTTCTCTTGTTGCAGAGCACAGGCTGTAGATGCAGGCTTCAGTAGTTGTGGCTCGCGGGCTCTAGAGTGCAGGCTCAGTAGTTGTGGTGCACAGGCTTAGCTGCTCCACGGCATGTGGAATCTTCCCAGACCAGGGCACGAACCCGCGTCCCCTGCACTGGCAGGCGGATTCTAACCACTGTGCCACCAGGGAAGTCCCTGGAAGTGGTTTTCCACATCCGCATTTTGCCAAAGACTGAACTAAATGCTCTCAAACATATTTTTTAGTTCAGACCTCATCCCAAGACTCTCTAATAATAATTAGATAGTATTCACAAGAGCTAAGACTGCATTTTTTTAAAAGACCCTCAGGTGACCCAAGAACCTTTGCTTTAATCCTCCAGGTGTCAGCTGGGGATTGGAGGCAGGTGGTGTGCAGTGTTACTCAGACCTTAATGTGCACATGAATCGTCTGAAGATCCTGTTAAAATGCAGATTCTGACTCAGGCAGGTGTGAGGTGGAGCTTGATACCCAACTCTCAGTATTAAAGCTAATCCTCAGTTTTCCCTTCTTTAAAACGTGTGTTATATCTGTCTCACCTCACAGAGATGTAATGAAGATCAAGTGTTATAATGTATGGGAGAGAACTTTGTAAACTTGAAAAAGCTATTTACAACATTATTATAATAATTATAATTATTATTCTCAAGTGTAAAATATAGTTGAAGCCACATTTAAGCCCATGGGTCTGAGTCTATGTCTGAACTTTCTAATGTACATCCCGAGTTTCCATATTTATCTGTCTATTAGCGATTACTGAAGAAGAGGGAATACTACCTGGCTGCCCCCTCCAGACCCCTGCCTGGCTCCACAACCCTCCTTGGATGCCCTCCCTGAGTAGTGGATGTCAGCCTCGGTGGGAAGCTTTAAACGTCCAGGTGCCTCACACCAATTCCATCCTAACTCTGGAGGTGGGGCTTGGACACAGCTGTTTCCCAAAACTCTTCAGGTGATTACACTGGGCAGCCCGGATTGTGAGCCACTGCCTTGGAGGGCCTTGCTACCCAGGGTGGACCAGAAGTGACCTGGTAGCTTACTGGAAGTCAGAGTCTCAGGTCCCACCCCAGAACTACAGAATCAGAACCTGCATTTGAACAGGATCCTGCATCGAGTAGTGTGCACATTTAAGCGCTGCTCTAGGGCAATTGTCCAGGCAACGTTTCATTGGCATGCAGGTCCTCTATAAAGACACCGACTAGAGCTTATAGCTTTGGGGGGCACTCACATCAGCCATGTACCTGATGGGGTCAGAAGCCACTTCTGGCCAAGCTCAGGCTCAAGAAACCAGAGGGTTATATAACTACATCCCTTGCCTTTCCTTACAGACAATTCTTCCTCTCTCCACCCCATCACATCCTTCACTTTCTACCCCTTGGATTCCTCTGATGTGTCCAGCTACTAGTCCCTCAAATGTGTTCACCCTTATCCTTTAGACTGGGATTATCAAAGCAGGGGGCACAGACAGCCTGCTCCAAATGCCCTGGGTGCTTTTATAATGCAGATTCCTGGGCAGCACCCCTGACTGGCAGAATCAGCATTTCTGGGGGTGGGGCCGGGAGCACAGAGCTCTTTGAGAGCTTCTGCCTCAGTCTTCAGAGTTTGTACTTTGTAGTATCGTGCACTGCTTTAGTTCTACTAATAAGACTTTGGTGGGTGTTCTTTTCTCCTCTGTTCCTCTGACCCTTCTCCTCCCTGGCTTCCACACACTCCCCAAGGCTGCATATTTCTTTTCTCCAAAAATGCAGTTTCCTTCTTCCACCATGCGACCCTTTTCCTATAAATTCACTTTTCTCTCTCTTCTTGAATTGGAGAGCTGCTCTGTTTTTGCAAGGTTTTGCCATCACTGGCATTTTTTTTCACGTTCAAGGACCGTGGGGGGAGGCTAGGGTCTGCTTTACTGTAAGGGAGGGAGTGAGTGAGCAGGCAGGGACCCGCAACAGGAAGCACAATTAAGAACGTTCCCAGCAGGAAGGCTGCTCTCCGGGAAGTACAGAGAGCTGTCAGGACAAGTGACCTTTCTAATCACGCCTGACAGTTCACAGCCTCGAAGGTGGAAGGGCTGCCCTTATCCTGGAGGTGTTGTGTCGTGCTGTGTCACCCCAGACACCTGCGTCTGAGGCTCCGGTGACTTGGCTTCTAACTGGAGGATGAATCAGAGCACGCGAAGGGCTTTGTTTCCCAGGAAAAGAGAAAACATTGAGCAGGGGGCTTATGTGGATGGGGTGACTGTGTCAAAACCAAGGATAGAAAGGGATTGGAGGTGGATATTGCCTCCCCAGGGATTAGCCCTCTTCCTGAGGGCTTAGGTGATGCTGATCAAACAGGCCTGCTTGAGGACGTGAAACAGACAGGCTCATCTTCCAGTCCCTTCTGGCCCAGGGGAACCATAATGACTCCCCTTTTACCCACCCCAATAGGAAAACAGCTTTATTTTTTCTTATTGTAAAAAGTAATGCATGTTCATTCTAAAAAGGTCATACAACATATAAAGGTATAAAGAAGAAAGTAAAACTTACATGTCCCATCATTCAGAGATAACTGTTATTAACATTTTAAGGACATTTCTATGCATAGATATGATATTTTGAAACAAAATGCAATCGTATCATAGGTACTGTTTTTAAGCTGCATTTTTCACTTAACATCTTGAACATATTTCCATGTCAATAAATATACATTTAATAGACTCATTCTTAATGACTTCGCTGTATTCCATTGTACGAATGACCCTCTTGAGGTTGCCTCTGATTTTTAATCATGATAGAATATATTATAATGAACAGTCTCATAGTTTAACCTTTCTGCAGAACTGAGTGTTTCCTAATGATAAATTCCTAGAAGTGGAATTGCTGAGTGTGAAGAGTAGTCATTTTATTTTAACATCTTTATTGGAGTATAATTGCTTTACAATGTTGTGTTAGTTTCTGCTGTATAACAAAGTGGACCAGCTATACATATACATATATCCCCATATCTCCTCCCTCTTGCGTCTCCCTCCCACCCTCCCTATCCCACCCCTCTAGGTGGACACAAAGCACCGAGCTGATCTCCCTGTGCTACCCGGCTGCTTCCCACTAGCTATTTATTTTACGTTTGGTAGTGTATATATGTCAATGCCACTCTCTCATTTCGTCCCAGCTTACCCTTCCCCCTCCCCGTGTCCTCAAGTCCATTCTCTACGTCTGCATCTTTATTCCTGTCCTGCCCCTAGATTTGTCAGGACCATTTTTTTTTTTTTAGATTCCATATATATATGTTAGCATGGCATATTTTTAAGACTTGTTCTCTGTGCTCTAGGAAAGTTCTACCAATGTACACTCCCACCAGCAGGAAATAGAGTACCTGTTTCTCTTTACCTTCCTCAGTTCTGGGGATTAAAGTCTTTTCAATCTTTGCCAATTTCATGAGTGAAAAATGGTACCTTACAATCATTTTTATGTGCATTTCTCTATTTATGAGGAGTTTAACATTTCTTCCTATGTTTATTGGCCAATTGTGTTTCTTGTTTTGTGAATATTCTTGACCTTCTCCCTCCCCTTTGGGGGGTTAACCTTTCTTATATTTGTTTTACGTACTTTCTATACAGTAAAGATAATAACTTATTGTTGTACAAGTTATAACTATTTTGCCTTGTTTACTACGTGTCTTTATGAGGTTCCTGCCACGAAGTGGTTAAAAATTTTGATGTTATCTAACTTCTGTGGTCCCAGCATTTTTGGAACCACATTTAGAAACGCCTTCTCTATCCCATGGTTATAAAATTATGGATTTGTATTTTCTTCTTGTGTATTCTAGTTCCCGTGGTCTTTTGACTGCTGTCCCCTCAGCCTGGAAGAAATGATCTCTCTCTGCACTGCCGCTGGGTGGTGTCTTCTCGCTCCTCAAGTCTCAGATTAAATATTATCTTAGGGAGCCTCTCCTGGTTATATAACCCAAAACCCAGTTTTTCTTTCTTTAGCACCCTATGGTTTTCCTTCATGAGTTTTATCCAGAATTGCAGTTACATATTTTGTCTACTTATGCAATATTTGCAACTAGACCGTAAACTCTATGAAGGATGGAAATCATGGATCTGTTTTGTTTTCCCAGCACCTCCCCTAGGGTCTGGCACATAGTGGATATACAAAAGATATTTGTGAAAACTCATGAAATGTTAAATTCATCTAGAATTTATTTTGGTATAAGGTGTGAACTAGAGATCTAATTTAAGTATTTCCAAATAGTATCTTGTGATTACAACACACAACTATGATACAGACTAGTTCTCTTTTTTAAATTTATTTTTTATTGAAGTAATGTTGAATTACAATGTTGTGTTAATTACTGCTGTACAGCAAAGTGACTCAGTTATACACATATATATATATACATTCTTTTTCATATTCTTTTCCGTTATGGTTTATCACAGGATGTTGGATATAGCTCCCTATGCAGACTAGTTCTCTTTTAATCCCTGTTTCACTTGCAACTGATAAAGGAAGCCTGGGATATGGGAGGGGGTAGAATCAGTGACTCTCCTAATTGTGGTTTTCCAGCCCCACTGTCTCCTCTCTCTACGATAACTTCCCTTTCTCCATTATTGCCTTAGCCTTAAGTGCTTACCATAATGCTATTTCAAGGCTCAGCCTAGAGAGGATTCTTAATTAATGGTATTTACTGGCTGATTCAAATCATTTAAATGGCAGGGGAATCAGATATCTTTGACGTGTTTCATACAGTATTCACATCAGCCTTCGGAAGCCCTGAAAGGTCTATGCTCCCTCCACGGCTCTGAAAAACGGTATTTCTCTACATCCTTTCCGTATCTAGGGATCACGTATAACAGTTGTGAATGAAGATGAGAGAAATGGAGAGTTAGAGACAGAAAGAGGAAGATGGCAACACCCACTTACATGTGCTCTTAAAGTCTTCAAGTGCCACCTCGTGTCCCCTGCCATTGCTCCTTCACAACTACCTGTGGAGTAGCTGCGGCAGCTTAAAATCAGGCCTGTGGAGGCTGTAACTTCTAGTGTTTAAAATTGGATACCAGTAAATTTTTTCCAATTTATAAAAGTAATACACTAGGCATAAAATAATGGAAGAAGTCACAAAGGAATTGATTTGACTCCATTTAGAAACCATTTTGATGCATCTAAAAATGTTCAACTTTATTAATAATCAAGGGAATGCAACTTTAAAAAGCAATTAGATACCATTTACCTCTAAAAACAATGGAAAAGCCACAAAAGAGGAACCAATTTTACTCCATTTAAAAATTATTTTATTAAACCTAAAAAAGTCAACTATATGAATAATCAAAGGATGCAACTTAAAACCACAGTTAGATACTATTTACTCCTAATAAATTCATTGCAATGTGAGAAATTACAATAAGTAATGTTGAGCAGAATGTAGTAAGGCAAGTGCTTCATACACTATGGATGGAAAAATAAATGGAGAGGATATATCTGGAATGGAATTTCCCAGGAAGAAGCAAGAATCCTACAAATGTCCATACTCTACTGTCCCCTAATCTTACTTCTAGGAAACTCTACTGAAAACGCTCATCATGGGCTTCCCTAGTGACCCAGTGGTTAAGAATCTGCCTACCAATGCAGGGGACATGGGTTTGAGCCCTGGTCGGGGAAGATCCCACATGCTGCAGAGCAACTAAGCCTGTGCACCACAACTACTGAGCCCACGTGCCACAACTACTGAAGCCCGTGAGGCTAGGGCCCGTGCTCTGCAACGAGAGAGGCCACCATAATGAGAAGCACGCTCCCCGCAACGAAGAGCAGCCCCCGCTCGCCGCAACTAGAGAAAGCCCGTGTGCAGCAACAAAGATGCAACGCAGCCAAAAATAAATTTAAAAAAATTTATTTTAAAATTAATTAATTAATTAAAATGTTCATCATGTAGTTGTTTATTAAAATAAAAATGTGAGAAAAATCATGTTTGACAATAAGGACATGAAAAACTTGGAAGCTCAGTCACAGTATGGATTATTATGAAATCATTACCACTAATATTTCTGTGGATAAATTAATGACATGGGATATATTCCTGAATCTAATAAGTATCCAGGGTTCGATTTCAAATGTTATTTTTAAAGTATATTTATATTTTTATAGGAAAAGGATTAGAAGAGAGATAATAAAGTGTTAGCAGTGTTTATCTTCAGGTGATAGGGGTAAAGGAAATATTCTGTTTCCTTCTTAATATTTTCCAAATTCCTCGTAATCGACTATATTATTTTTTTATTTTATTTTATTTTTTTGCGGTACATGGGCCTCTCACTGTTGCGGCCTCTCCCATTGCGGAGCACAGGCTCCGGACGCGCAGGCTCAGCGGCCATGGCTCACGGGCCCAGCCGCTCTGTGGCATGTGGGATCTTCTTGGACCGGGGCACGAACCCGTGTCCCCTGCATCAGGCAGGCGGACTCTCAACCACTGCGCCACCAGGGAAGCCCTTATTTTTTTATTTTTAAAAAGACTTCCCGGGGTTTCCCTGGTGGCGCAGTGGTTGAGAATCTGCCTGCCGATGCAGGGCACACCGGTTCGAGCCCTGGTTTGGGAAGATCCCTAGATGCCCCGGAGCAACTGGCCCCGTGAGCCACAGCTACTGAGCCTGCGCGTCTGGAGCCTGTGCTCCGCAACAAGAGAGGCCGCGATAGTGAGAGGCCCGCGCACCGTGATGAGGGGTGGCCCCCACTTGCAGCAACTATAGAAAGCCCTCGCACAGAAATGAAGAGCCAACACAGCCATAAATAAATAAAAAATTTTTTAAAGTATACAATAGAAAAGGAAAGCAAGATTAATTTTAAAAAAAGCCTTCCCCACTCTTCTCCCTTCCTGTTCCTTGGTGATGCTAACTTGATCTTGGGCTACATTCACTGAAGTGTGAAATCCAGAAAGGGGAAGTAAGAGCCCTCCTATGTATCTCTCTTGTCAGCTTAATACCTGTTAGGTGCAAGATGAAGCTTTTAAGAGCATATACTTCCAGATGGGGGGTAATAAAAGGGTGACATGTAGAAGGCACTTAAAATCATGGGACATGAAAAATGTCTAGGATACATAGGGGGGGTTAGGAAGCTAGATTGCCTGCCCATAAGTACCTGAAAGTTATCATGAAGCAAAGGGAGAAAATTACTCTGTGTCACCCCAGAAAGCAAGACCAATGGCTGGAAATAACAGACAAATAGATTTGGGTTCACCATAAGAGAGAACTGTCTAATGATTGGAACTGCCCCAAAGTGAAAAGGGCAGTCTCAGCGAGGAGGGATATTCACTGCTGGGGTCATGGCTAAGTGACCACCTGGTGGCAAAGTTGAGAGGGGTCTGGCATTACTTGAGTGGTCATGCTGGTTAAATGCTTTCTATGGTCTCATCTAGGCCAATGATGCTATGCTTTTCCCATCATAAAATGGGAAGGAGAGTCCTGGAGATATCACTTAGTAGTTCTCCCCTCTCTCTGCTATTTCCTCAATTCCAAGCAGAAAGTCACCAAAGCCTTTTGAGACAAGTGGTTTGTGTCTGTGGATGGGATGGAATGGGATGGGGCTTGGAAATGAGGGAAATGGAGCTATATAGCACTCTTGGTTGTAAGTGACAAAAAGCCAACTAAAACTGTATCAAGCAAAATAAGAGGTATAGTAGCCCCCAAAACAGGGAAACCAAAGTGAATGGAACTGGGTGCAGTGTGCTTGGAACCAAGGATACTTAACTATAGCAATTTCAATTTCAATGAATCTTTAAAATGAAATACCAGTAAAAATTTTCCAATTTCCATGGTATTCATGGGCTGATTCAAATCATTTAAATGGCAGGTATAATCCAATTTCAAATTCCATCCTTGATCCATGTAGCAGAGTCTGGGGATATCATAACAAAGGCCTCTTCATGTGGAAGCAAGATGGTGTCCAACAGCTTTGAGTTTATGTTGTACTTACAGTTCATGAATTCAGACTGAGACCGTGTCTTCCTCCAAAACTTAAGTAAAATCCTTAAGAAGACCATCTTAGATGATTTGGGTCGTGTGACCTATTCCTAAACAAATCACTGTGTCCAAGGTAGTCCACTGATTCGTTAGGCTGGGTTACATGTACACACCTGAATTTAGGTGTGGTGGAGGCAAGTAAGCCTTACATGGACCTTCTGGGTTGAGCAGGATATGTAAAGTGTCCTATGTCCAGTATAAGGAGCTCTCTCCTATTTTAAAAATATTTTGGAAAAAGAGATGTATCAGCTGCCACAGAAATCTATTTTATGTCCATACCATCTGGTAATTCTACCTCTCTTCTAGCATGAATTCCTTCCGCTATAATTTCCACCCTTCTTGTTCTGTGCCATCTTCAGGGTAGATTTACATCAAAACCTCTTCTTTCACAGACACGCTGTGAGGATTAATTAGGTTTTCCAGAAACCATCTGTAAAGTGCCATGGGATCTTCAAAACCAGATGCTTTGTAAAGATATGTTGCCATTAGAATCAACCCTTCTTTTTTTTTTAATGTTTTATTTATTTTATTTTATTTATTTATTTTTGGCTGCGTTGGGTCTTTGTTGCTGCGTGCGCTTCCTTCTAGTTGCAGCGAGCAGGGGCTACTCTTCGTTGCGGTGCACGGGCTTCTCATTGCGGTGGCTTCTCTTGTTGCGGAGCATGGGCTCTAGGCGCGCGGGCTTCAGTAGTTGTGGCTCGCAGCTCTAGAGCACAGGCTCAGTAGTTGTGGCACATCGGCTTAGTTGCTCCACGGCATGAGGGATCTTCCCAGACCAGGGCTCAGACCCGTGTCCCCTGCATTGGCAGGCGGATTCTTAACCACTGCGCCACCAGGGAAGCTCAACCTTTCATTTTTTATGCTTATGGAGATGGGAGGAGGATGGATCAAAAGACAGGAAATGGAAGTCTGCAAATAATCTTGAGACTTTTATTTTGACCATGATTATTGTTCTCTTCCCTCTCCAAATACTTTTGCCTCTGCCATTCACAAGGAGCAAGCATGAAGAACAACCATGATAGGTTTGCGTGTCCACACCCTTCTCTAAGAAGGGAGTAGGAGAAGTTGGGAACAGGAGACTGGGAGTGGCAAAGCAGGGTGTATAACCTGAACCAAGTCAGAACCAGTGCCCTGAGGATTAGGAGCTGACAATGCTGAGTGCTTTCTTTTTTTAGCTCGGGTTAATGAACTATGAATGATGTATAACTGTCTGGGCAGTATGCAAACGTCATAGTCTGGGCTCCTCTGTCAACCTGCAAGATCCTTTTCTGCGGACGGTCAGGGACAAATGCTGAGAAGCACAGTGCTTAGTGGGAAGGTGGAATGCAGGTTCAGCATAGGCCTGGCTCATAAGCCACACCTTAGGCAGGACCGGGTACACTGGAGAGCTCTCCTGTCCAGTCTGCTTACCTAGCTTACGTGGGCCCATCATCAGCCTTCAGGAAACCAGTTTCCGTGGCTGTTCCAGGGAGCAAGACCTAGAGTCCAGGACAGCAGCTCCATGGGCCTGACTTTTTTTCCTTTAAAATTTTTTTCCCAACTTTATGTTTAAAAACATTCAAACATATACAAAAGTTGAAAGAATAGTACAATGAACACCCATATACTCTTCACCCAGATTCACCGTTTTGTCACATTGTGTATTCTCTCTCTCTCTCTTTAGATAGATAGATTAGATAGATAGATAGGTGGATAGATAGATAAATAGCTAGCTAGCTAACTAGCTAGATAGATAGATGGATGAATAGATAGATGTAGATATGGCAGAAAGGTAGATAGACACACACCTATATATACACACAATATATCTCTCTAGATATATCTACCTCTACATCTATCTATCTACCTATCTAGCTAGCTATTGCCAGCAAGGTAGCTATCAAAAAATTTTCTCTAAACCATTTGAGAGTGGGACTTCCCTGGTGGTCTGGTGGGTAAGATTCTGTGCTCCCAGTGCAGGGGTCCCGTGTTCGATCCTTGGTCGGGGAACTAGATCCTGCATTCATGCCGCAACTAAGAGTTCGCACACCACAACTAAGAAGTTTGCAGCTGTAACTAAAGATCTCTCATGATGCAACTAAGACCCAGCTCAGCCAAAATAAAGAAATAAATAATAAATATTTTAAAAACCAAAACAAAAAATAAACCATTTGAGAGTAAGTTGCAGACTTCATGATACTTTATTCCTAAATATTTCTTTATGAACCTAAGTACAAGCATATTCTCCTATGTAAGCACAACACAATTACCACACCCACGAAATTATAATTGATAACAGTGCTGAAAGCTAATACCTCGACTGTCCCCATAATGTTCTTTAAGCTGATCTTTTTCTATCCAGCTCCCCAACCTTTGTCTATCATTTAGGATATTGACATTTTTGAAGAGTGAAGAGTCCAGGCCAGTTGTTTACTTGTAGACTTAATTTTTTTACTTGTATCCCTTAATTTGGATAGGTTTAATCACTTTTTCATGATCAGATTCAAGTTCAATGCATAAACTCTTAGCAGCATCACCTTTAGCAAGTTACTCACTGACGCAGAACCTTAACTTACTGATAATATTACATGCCTCATATGGTCATTGTGAGAACCAAGAGAGAGAATATCTAAAGTTCTTAGCACAGTAACTGACAAAAGTCAGCACCTAAAAATTGCTTGCTCTCTGATTAGCACCATCACTGACATCACCAGCCTGAGTCTGATAGACCCTGTTCCCAAACAGGATTTCATTTCCCTGAGAAAATTCCAGAGCCCCTAACTCCAATCTCTTCACCTGCAAATGAGAAATAAGTCTTTCTCTGAATAGCTTGTTGATCTATTGTGAGACTCAAATAAGAAATATGATCAATGGCACAGAGCAAACTGGTACGTGATATGAAAATACAAGGAAGCATCATTACTGTTTTTTGTGTTTGTGTACTTTTTTGTTTGCGGTATGCGGGGCTCTCACTGTTGTGGCCTCTCCCGCTGTGGAGCACAGGCTCCGGACGCGCAGGCTCAGCGGCCATGTGTCACGGGCCCAGCCGCTCTGCGGCATGTGGGATCTTCCCGGACTGGGACTTGAACCCTGCATCGGCAGGCGGACTCCCAACCACTGCGCCTCCAGGGAAGCCCTGTTTGTGTACTTTTAAATTACTCTCTTATGTAATAGAAAAACCCAAAGTGGGAGATAAAACGAAATTAACATCTAACAAAAACCTAATTCCTGTATTTAACTTTTTATTTTTTATCAGCAGAACTTAATTTTCAAATGAAATTTGCGGAACCTAATATATAAAGCAGATTAAAGTAGAGCCACTCTGAATGAAGTTTGGGTGGAGATGGAGTACCCAGGGGCCTTGGGTCACACCTGCAGAGACCCCAGGCTCTGAGGAGCCAGGCTGGGACGCTGCAGAGAAGGCCCAGATGCTGTGATGGTTATAGACGTCTCAGGGTTGTCTCAATTTCCCCAGTGGTATCTGCTCACAGAGATATGCCATCATTCAACTTCTCCTTCTTATTCCTGACCCATTTCCACTGAAGAGTTGTAGTATCTACAGACCCCAATGATGATTTACTCAGTTCACTATTAATCGTTACTAGTTGCTTATAAACATCCTTCCCTGGAAAGAGCGCTAAATGCCTTGCACTCAGAGACAGACACTGACAGATCACATAATGAGGCACCCGTGATGTCTCTGACAGAGCAGCTACCGGCAGGAGCCTCCCAGCCTAAGTGTCACCTGCACTTGAGTGCTTCACACCCTGGGCTGGAGGCTAAGTATTCCTGTAGCCCCACCTTGTCTGCAAACCAACAAACTCATGCTAAAGAACTCTGACAGCGGGCTCAGGCATTGCTTACACCAGAGCAGGGCCACATGGTAGGACAGAAAACTGACACGAGCCCCGTTCCTATTTTGTGCCAGGCAGGTCACCTACTCCCCTTTAAACTTCACCTTTAATCCTACTAGGCAGATGACAAAACCCTCACTGAGGTAACTTGTTCAAGGTCACCCAGCCGTGGAAGTGTGGGATTCAATCAAGACCCTTTAGACTTCAAAGACTATGTACTCCTATGCTAAGGGTTATAGACCAACCTATTTTCTTAGGACTTCTAGAAACACTGTGTTAGTATCTATGGCTCACTGCCACCATCATCTCCTTTCATCCTTCCAACATCGTGTGAACAAAAGTATTAATAATATTAGCTAATGCTTATCTGTGACCTGCTATGTGCCAAGTGCTTTCCGTATATTAACTCATGTAATCCTCACCATGACCCAATGAGGCACATACTATTCACTATGCAGCTACAAACACTGAGGAACTGAAAGGCTCAGTCGCTTGTACAAAATAATCTCATTACAGCTGGTGCTATAGTCTGAATGTTTGTGTTCCCCCAAAGTTCATATTGAAATCCTAACCCCAATGTGCTGGTAATAGGAGGTGGGGCCGTTGGGAAGTGATTAGGTCATTAGAGTGGAGGCTTCATGAATGGGATTAGTGCCCTTATAAAAGAGACCCCAGAGAGCTCCTTTGTCCTTTCTACCATGGGAGGACATAGGGAGAAGATGGCCATCTATGAACCAGGGAGCGGGCTCTCATCAGATACCTAATCTGCTGGTACCTCAGTCTTGGACTTGTCAGCTTCCTATAACTGTGAGAAATAAGTGTTGTTTATGAGCCAGCCAGTCTGTGATATTCTGTTATAGCAGCCCAAACAAGTTAAGACAGCTAGTAGTTGCCAGAGCTGGGATTTGAACCCAGGGAGTCTAGCTCTAGAAGCTAGGCTCTCAGCAACTGCTGGAATTGGACTGGGGGATTACTAGCTCCAATTTACAGACAAGGAAACAGAGGTTCAGAGGGCTTGGTGACCTGCCCAAGATCCCATGGCATTCATTATAGGACAATATGCTGGGGTTTCAGGATAGTGTAGACAAGAGGCCAGAACTTGGTCTGTGAAATAGAAGTGTAATTCTCTTCCACTGGTCAGGTTCAGGGCCAGACTAGCACAACAGGGGCTGCCAAAATACAGCAGGTATGCCCAAGGCTTAAAGTCACAAGAAGTCAAGACTAGGAATAGTTGACAAGAAGACAAAGCATGGTAACCAGGGCCATGGTAACCAGATCCCAGGAAAATTCCTGGGGTGGGGAGAGGGTGAAACCCTAGTGGGGTCTCTTTCGAGGACCTGTGGTCCCATCTTGGTCAGTCTAAACTCAAGACTTGCAAGGTCCGGAACTGCAGTTAAGCATTAAGTGTTGGAGCCGTATTTGGAAAGCCATCTTCTGACTCTGATCAAGCCTGAAGCTACGTGAGAAGGGCTACATGTGGGACACCGGAGGGACTTCTGGAGAAGGAAGTTCAGATGGGCTGAGAGGACGGCTGCTGGGGGTCTGGAACTTCCATCAGGCCAGTGGGGAGACCCTGTGGCCTTTGACCCCTCTTCCTCAAGAGGCCATCCTTCTTATGGAGACGCATATGCAAATGTTCATAGTAACCCCAAACTAGAAACAATCCAAATCTTCCGCAGCAGTAGAGTGGAGAATACGTTACGACATATTCATACAGCGTAGCATTCTACAGCAGTGAAAATGTTCAGATCTGTATGGAACAGTCCGAACCCACCGGTAACTGTGCTCTGCCACGTCTCCATCAAGGGGACTTGCCATGCGCTCTCCTGCCACAGGACCCAGATTGGCTGTCCCCTCCCCATCTAGTTAGTGCCTGTCTTCCAGCCCTCAGGCCACATGTAGCACCCTCAGGGCAGCCCCCTGTTGGGTCACTGAGTTCTCTTCAAAGCAGCAGTTTTACATTTGTTTGTGTGATTATTTCATAAATGTTTGTCTCCCCTGCTAGACCAGAAACAGGAACCAGTGTCTGTTTTATTTGCCACGATGTCTCCTAGCATCTTGTACAGCACTTGGCACATAATACGCATCAATAAGTATCTGAATGAATGAATGAATGAATGAATGAATACATGGAAATGTGGTCTTTTTCCTACACGCTGCTCGACAAATGGCTTAAACCTGTTTTCAATAGCGCTATCACAGGGGTCGCTGTGCACTGTGGGGCTCTGGAAACTCCCACTCTCATGTCAATGAACACAGCTCCCCTGTTATTTGTTTCAAATATTGGCATTCCTCATAGGATACATTTGAAGAAAAGTTTCCAGGTACTTTAAAAAAAAAGTATATTTAAAAACCACTCTTCTAGACCTTGCCCTTCCTGTCAGCTATCCCCTGCTCCCTCCCCTCTTCTCTTCCCTTCTTCCTTCCTCACAGAAACTTCCACAGAACTAATGCCTGGCAAAGGTTTAAAAATAGAAGCCCCTCTCCCTCCCCCTCTTCCTCCATTTCCTTTCCTTCCCATCCCCCCCATAATTTGTTGTAAAAAAGGAAACCGTCTGGATGTGCCCCACTGAAAAGACACGCTCTTCCTGACTAAATGAAACAACACACTGATGTATCCCTCCAGCCTGGTGGCCAAGCCCCCGTGAGTCACTATGCAGCAGCCTGCTCCTCTGCCCTGGGGGACACGCACCCCCACCCCACCCCATGTGGCCACCTCATTCAGGTTTCCAGGTGGAACTCACGGGCACACATTGAAATGAACCTCTGAGGATACTTTAAGGTGCTACCAATAGAAGCTCCTCCCAAGGGGTCCCCTGGGACAGCTGTGGGACTCACCTACTCAAGAGGGGGGAGAAAGAGAGTCACACTGCCTGGGAGGGGCCGTGAGGCCTGAAGTCAGATGGCAGTCTGATGTGCTTTGTAAGCAGGGTGGGTGTATGAGAGAGAGAGAGAGATAGAGACAGAGACAGAGAGAGAAATAAGCAAGAGCCCAGAAGGTGTCATGGGGTATGTGTGCAGCCAGTGGACACTGTGCAATTATGAATGAAGAGTGAGACACTATGGCACAGAAGAAGAAAATAAATAAGAGCTTTTAACATTCAAAAGTTTAGTGTTCAATTCTCAGGTACATCACATAGCCTCTGCATGACATTGGACCAATGACCTCATGACTCCTAGCCTCTGTTCACTCATCTGGAAAGGGGATAATACTACTCACCTCTCGGCACTGTTGTAGGCTTAAAGGAGATCGTGTTTATTTGATGCCCACGTGCACTAGGCAGTTAATCAAGTACGCTTGTTCTTACGTGGCAGGATATCTTCACTCTGACGATATTTAGAAACAGTCAATAGAAGAAAAATGAGAGTGGCTAAAAAAACTGCCTTCAGTAAAATTTATAATTTATTACAAACTGGCAGAAGACTCACAGCTTCTTAACAAAATTCAGATCTGCAAACTTTGATCCAGAAAAAACAGTAAATTTGGAAGGATTGTAAAGGCCACAGAATAAAATTTTCAACAACAGAAGCTATAATTAGCTAATTTTAATATGGACCCAAACCAGATCAACGAATCAATGAGTTAACACATATTTTACTTATAAAATGATTTATCCCAGTGAAAAGTTTCAATAACATTAAATGAGAAATAGAAAAAAGTGGAAACAGTTTAACTGCTCTATTTTTAAAAAGATTGATCAAAAATTAAATTGGCTTAACGGAGTTCTCTTTGGAAAATACATTTTCAAAGAGGTTATAATGCATACATATCTCCCATTAAAACTTTGCATTTATAAATACAGAATCAGAATGTCCTTGGGCTGCAAATGGTGAAATGAAAACAATCTTTACCATGGTCATAATGATGATGATGTTGACTATCATGAAAAATATTTAGGTGAAAGAAGAGTGGGATTCGGTTGGGTAGATGTGTTGGGATGTCCTGATAAGAAAGGAGTGTTTAACTACAGGGGACGCCAGCATAAGAGGTATGTGGTCCCTCTGCCTCTTTATTCCTTAGGGTTTATACTGTGGCATTCCTCTGAGGGACTTAGACAAAAGGAAAAGGGAAGAGCGTAGGGAGATGCTTGGCGATGGCAAGCCCTTGATTCCTTCCACATGACTGGACCACCTATGACAGCCCCCAGAACAAGTTGCTCAATTTCCATACGGGTCTATGATAACTCTGGGTTGAGAGGTGATAGGCCAAAGATTCATGGGATGGAGCCCTTTCCCACAGAGTTTGAGTCTGTATGTGGATATTTGCTGTCTTGGCTGGAGCCAAAACGAGCCTGCCCATCCATTCCTCAGTGAGCCATTTATTTTATTTTTTTTTTTTTAATTTTTGTCTGCGTTGGGTCTTCGTTGCTGCGTGCAGGTTTCCTTTAGTTGCGGCCAGCGGGGGCTACTCTTCGTTGCGGTGCGAGGGCTTCTCATTGCGGTGGCTTCTCTTATTGTGGAGCACGGGCTCTAAGCACGTGGACTTCAGTAGTTGTGGCGCACAGGCTTTGTGCTCCACGGCATGTGGGATCTTCCAGGACCAGGGGTGGAACCCGTGTCCCCTGCATTGGCAGGTGGATTCTTTTTTTTTTTATTATTTTTATTTTTGGCTGTGTTGGGTCTTCGTTTCTGTGCGAGGGCTTTCTCCAGTTGCGGTGAGCGGGGGCCACTCTTCATCACGGTGCGTGGGCCTCTCACTATCGCGGCCTCTCTTGTTGTGGAGCACAGGCTCCAGACGCGCAGGCTCAGTAGCTGTGGCTCACGGGCCCAGTTGCTCTGCGGCATGTGGGATCTTCCCAGACCAGGGCTCAAACCCGTGTCCCCTGCATTGGCAGGCAGATTCTCAACCACTGCGCCACCAGGGAAGTCCCCCTTGATGAGCCTTTTAGGAGCTCCTAAGCTCCCCAGTTTGGTTGTTTCAATCTATTCCCCCCTCTTTTTCTCTGCCTCTCCTCCATTTCTCTTGCCTCTGGCATTTTTGTCTGAGAGTTAGAGTCAGGGCAAGAAAGGTGATGCTCATGGTGAATAGGGATAGGGTTTTACTCCAGGAGAGGGAGGTGGGACAGGTCATGGGGGAAATTGTTGCAGAGGTGATGGAAAAGGCACCATGACCACATGAACATTCAGACAAACCCATAGTGTACAACCTTGAACTTATATCTGCCTACCCCTTCTCTGGCTCCACACACACTACCGCTCTTACCAACACAGATGTACATTGCCATATACCCTGATCATCCTCTGATCTTTTGTAATGCCTCTTCACCATGGCTTGCACACAGCCCTGCCCTCCTGCAGCTTGCAACTTAATATTTATCATTCCTCCAACAAGCATTCACTGATTGGAGCTATTAAAAATGCAATGGGTAGGGGCTTCCCTGGTGGTGCAGTGGTTGAGAGTCCGCCTGCCGATGCAGGGGACACGGGTTCGTGCCCCGGTCCGGGAAGATCCCACATGCCGCGGAGCGGCTGGGCCCCTGAGCCATGGCCGCTGAGCCTGCGCGTCCGGAGCCTGTGCTCCGCAACGGGAGAGGCTACAACAGTGAGAGGCCCGCGTCCCGCAAAAAAAAAAAAAAAAAAAAAGCAATGGGTAGACATTATGGATGTGATAGTAAGCTCCTTGTAACTGAGAGGCTGGTGAACGATTAGAAGTGGCACATGTAGCATTCCTACTTGCTGAGTTGGATGGTTTCCATGGAGTCTGTGAATGTTTTCCACACTATCCTACAGTCTAAGACAGACTTAGCTGATGAGGATTTAAAAAGCAAAGACAAAAACAACAGAATAAAAACAAAAATAAATGATATTTACCTTACATAATATACATATCAGGAGTAATTCATCCCTTTTGTCAGATGAGGGTTCAGGAAGAAAGAAGAAGGAAGGGGCAACCAACCATAAGAATAATTTTGCTCTCCCCGCTCCCCTCCCACAAGGTTGGGCTGAGGGAAGTCTTGAGCCTTGATTTAATGACCTTTTGCTCTGGGTGATCATGTTCTGAAAAGACATAATTCAGGCCAAGAAAACTTGTAAAAACTCAAGATAGAGATCAGAAAGTTGCTTTATAATTACAGTGTAAGACACTCCTTTTCAATACCTAGAGTGCTTATGTCCCCACGTCAAGGGGAGCTTGTTGTAGGATCTTACGTAGCTGAGAAGCTAAACAAAAGATAAGGAGCTTGCTTAGTGACATGGGGGCATGAAGAAGTGAATCAGATACTCTTTAAAAATAATTTGGGTCAAGCAATAGAAATCTACCCTTCTCCACTCTGAGGAGCAAATCTTTCCAGTGCCCTGAGGATTCCCATGGCTACATGTCTCTCCCTCTGCTGCGTTACAGATGCACAACCATAAATTGCTCTCTCTGGATCCTCTGCTTCAGAGCTCTGAGACGGGCATGGAGTTTCCAGTGGTTATTGTGCCACTTGCAGTAGCTCTCTTCATCTGTCCATGGAGCGTGCTCACTCCAGTTACAAAGAGCTCCTGTCCCTATGCCTTTGGCCTAGTTCACTTTCAAGCAATTCCTAGACTCGCGTTGAGTTGTTTTGCATATACAGAGCCTTTTTAGAATCTTAAAAAGTCAGACACTGTCAGAGGCTGGTAGAGATTATTTAATCCTATGTCCTCCATTTAAACAATGAGAAAACAGAGACCCAGAAAGAGAAAGAGACTTGCCCAGTGGCAAGTAGAGGAGCCAGGACTCAAAGCCAGGCTTTCATCCCAGTGCTTCTTATTCACCTCTTACACCATTAGGGATGCACCCACTCTGGGCACTGGCACTCTCTGGGGCACTAGCGTTGCCTGCCGTCTGTAAACTTACCCCCAGCCAAGTGGCCCCGCCATGCTTTTCAGTACCTGGGACAGCGGAGAAAAAACAGGCTCTCTCTACAGGGACCCTGCCAATCTATTGCAGACTCAAGAAAAGTGAGAAAAATCATCCCTTGAAGGGGTGAGCTGATTTGTGCAACCAATTACTTCTTTAAATGGCTGTCCTGCTAATTTCCCAAATATAAATGGTTCAAGTTGGGAGAGATTAGGCACAGGAGACTGGACACCCAGTTGTGATCTGGGGACCAGGTTTGGTGGCAGAAAGGGCTGTTTCCAATAGCCTGTTCTGTCTTCTAAAATCATGCAAACATTCCATCTTCTTCTGGCTCTTTTTCCCAAAGGTCAAGGATTTTCATCTGCTTTTTTAATATATATATATATATATATATATTTACTTATTTATTTTAATTTATTTTTGGCTGCATTGGGTCTTCGTTGCTGCACGCGTGCTTTCTCTGTTTGCAGCAAGCGGGGCCTACTCCTCATTGCAGTGTGCGGGCTTCTCATTGCGGTGGCTTCTCTTGTTGTGGAGCACAGGCTCTAGGCGTGCAGGCTCAGTAGTTGTGGCACGCGGGCTCTAGAGCGCAGGCTCAGTAGTTGTGGCACACGGGCTTAGTTACTCCGTGGCATGTGGGATCTTCCCAGACCAGGGCTTGAACCCTTGTTCCCTGCATCGGCAGGCGGATTCCTAACCACTGCGCCACCAGGGAAGTCCCTCATCTGCTTTTTAAGGAGATGAAGTTCTCACCATTTCAGAGAGGATGCTGTGTATTTGTCACTTCCTTTATTCCATTTTCATTCCTATGTCCTGAGCTTAAACCAGAAAGATGTTTTATTTCCCAATGAAGAGATAGGAGGTATGAATAGGGGGAGAGGGCAGTGAGAGTAGAAACTGAGGGGTGTGTGTGTGTGTGTGTGTGTGTGTGTGTGTGTGTGCGTGTTGGTTAAAAATTAGAGGCTTGTCCTCATATCTTTATAAATTATAAAATTCCATTTTCAACAGTCTCCTTCAATGCATCCCTCCTCCCATAACTGAAATTGTGATAAACTTTCAATAAAAATTTGATAATAAAAATCAAATATACAATAAAACTTTTTAGTAGCTATAAATGATTTTTTTCTTGCTTTACATTTTAAGGTATTAATGTAGCACAGTTTCCTTGAAAATTCTGAATATGTAACAAGCTTTTGTCTCACAAAATAGTTTTCTGAAAGCATTGATTTTGCTTGTGTATTTTTTGTTTTTCTACTTTGCTTTTCACCAACAAGTTCATTATACCACTAGGTCGACAGAGCACGGGTGGGTCAATGACCAGCTCCACTCCCCCTTCACTAAAAGTAATCATGAAAACACATTTATTGAGTCTCTACATTATTCTAAGCTTTTAAATCTGATTATTCTTTCCAACAGTCCTATTAGGTAAATACTACTATTGCCCTCATTTTAGTGATGAAGAAAGTAAAGTAGAGAGAGGTTCAATAACTTGCCCAGTAGTCCCCCAAAACCACACCATGCATCTTTGTGTATTTACACTAACAAACTCACACTGTTTCGTTTTTCATAGTCAGGTCCACTGACCTACACACGTCACCCCATATGTGTGTTCTAGGAATTGCCGTGGCAGAAAGAGCACGCGCATTGCCACCAGAACATGTCTTCCCCCACATTATCACATTAATTTATTTAAGTAAAAAAATATTAACATTGCTCGAAACTACAGTACAGGAATGTTGTGCCATTGCTTCAGACCACACGAATGGACAAATGGACACACGCACACGCTCATACTGGGGGGATAAGCTTCTATATGGAGGGCTCTCTGAGGTGGGTGATAGCGGTTTCTTGATTATACAAGTGACAGTAACTATGTAGTGCTTCTCTCATGAAAGTCAGGGGAAGCACAGAGGTGAGGTTTGTGGGCTTGGTGCTCGTGTGCTGACCACCCCCAGTGCACTGTGTGAGAGAGTCCTTGACCCTGGCTGGAGTCCAGCCCTGGAACTGGAACAGTGGTGCTGCAGCCAGGATGACCCCTGAATGTGGTGGGTCTTTACTGCCATGCACCTCCTCAGGGCCTTTCCCTTGAAGCTTCTCTCACCTGTTTTGGGGGAGAGGACCAACTCTTTTGCGCACCTCCTGCCACGATGCTTTCACAGCCAATTAAAATTCTATTCCATTCCCAGCAAGGGAGCTGGCAGCTTTGGGTCTCCCCAGCAGGATGGACTGGCTGCAATTAATGTCTCTTCTGGAGCCTGATTAGCTAAGGGGAGGCCAGGATACTTATCCTACCCGCAAGGCCACCTTTAAATTAGGAAATGGAGATTCCCCATCTTGTTGCCTCTACTCAGAGTCATCGGTTAATGCAAACGTGCTAACCCTTTCTATTTCACTCTTGGGAGTGGAGTTGGACCAGAGAGCCAGAGATCATCTCTCAACGGCACAGTCCCAGGAATAAAGGGAAGGGGAGACTCCTTGATTCCTTTATACAAATTCCAAATCATTGGAATGAATTGAAAGCCTGCTCTCTTAGGCACAGGCTAGGAGTTGGGGATTCAACAGAAGCCACAGGTATAACATTTAGTGTTTCTATGTTGAAGCTTTGAACGTGGATGGTAATGAATAAGAATAACGCATTTAAGAAAAAAGAGAAAGTCAAAATGGTGGGAAAGGAGAAGGAAATGAATACATATGGGAAGTTTGCTATGTGTCAGATATTTTACATTTATTACAGCACGGATCTTACAAAAACTGCATTATTACAGATGACGGAACTAAGGCTCAGAGAGGTTAAGAAAATTATCCAAGGTCACAGCGCTAACGTGATAAATTGATTGTACAAATAGCCCTAGATCTTTACGGTTCCCTGTAGACACTTCCTTTTGTAATGCCTACTCACACTGACTCTGAAATAGACAGATGACTTGCTTTGGCCAATGGAACATTAGTAAATTTGATGCAAGCAGAGGCTTTAAAAGTTCTCGTGCATCAGGGCTTGCCCCCTCTTGTTGGTGGGAACTCTTCCCCCATCATGTGAACAAGACTGAGCAATCCTACTGGATGCTAAGAAACATATGAGCAGAGGAGGACCAGCCCTCCTAGATCAGCCAGACTCTAGCCGACTCCAAGATGCGTGGGCGAGCCCAGCCAAGGCTCAGCAAACCAGACCAGCAGGGCCCCTCAGCCAACTTACAGCCTCGTGAAAAATAATACACGGTGATATTTTAAGCCAACTGATACAGCTAACTGATACAGCTAATAAATGGCAGAGTCAGAAGTTGTTTGATCTTAAAGCGTGTGCGTCATCCTTGTCATGAAACTTGTCATGAAAATATAGGAAAAGGCTGAAATCGTAGCAGGGAAAATACAGGTTCGATTATGATACATTTTTAACAACCAAGTTGCCCAGTCATACAAGGGTGTGGCATTCTCATATGTAGGAATCTCAAAGAGAAGGGGTGGGCAATCATCCAGGTGCAGGGTCTTAAGAGCGGGGCCCTTCAGACCCAAGAGCCTTAGCCTCATAGATTGCCATCTCAGAGACTGGGCCATGCTGAAACTCTTGACAAGAATACTCTGAGTCATCCCTATCATCTACCAGCTCCTTGGAGAAGGAATACCCCACAGCACCCAGGCTAAGATTGTGCAGCCTCCAGCTGGCTAGGTGCCCCCTGGTTCTCTTTCATGGCTGAGACTCTCCCCCAAGATTGCCTCGGTTGCCATGCTGCAAATTCCTGACTCAGCCCCAGTCCTGAAGCCACCTCCTGTGCTTTCCCTATGGTGGAAAGAAAGGTAGAGAGGAAGAGACTGCCTGCATTTCTGTGCCTTCCTTCTCAGGGTCATAGTCATGGCACTACTGACAGTTGTTCATGAGAATGTGGAAAAAGGACAAGACCTTAAATAGGGGCCAATAGCAACAGGTACAGACATATTGGAAGAATATGGATGGAAACTGGCTTGTCTTTCTGAAGACCAATTTGGACTTCAGAATGTATTAAGAGCCTTAACAATGTCCATGCACTCTGAATTAGCAATTCCATTCATTCCTGTCTTCTAAGGAAATAATCATGGATATGATGCACAAAATCATAGATCACCATGAGGAATTTTTCATGACATAGTGTGAAAGGAAAAATACAAGTTAGGGACTTCCCTAGTGGTCCAGTGGTTAAGACTCTGCACTCCCAATGCAGGGGGCCTGGGTCCGATCACTGGTCAGGGAACTAGATCCCGCATGCCACAACTAAAGATCCCCCATGCTGCAACTAAAGATCCCACACGCTGCAGCGAGGATCCTGCATGTGGCGACAAGGATCCTGCGTGCCGCAGCTAAGACCCAGTGCAGCCAAATAAATGAACGAATAAATGTTTTTTTAAAAAGTATTAAAAAAAAGAAAGAAAAAATACAAGTTAAATACTAGCTGTAAATTATGATCCTGATTTGGGGGAAATTATGTGTGCATGGGGGGGCTATAGTTATGAGGAAAATTTTGATTTATTATAAATCTCTCTATATTTTTAAGATATAGCCTTTTCTGTCTCAGCCTCCAGACATGTGGATCCTTGGCTGTCTTGGACGTAGCAGGGAAACTTACCTTAAAAACCTACGAGGGGGGGGCTTCCCTGGTGGCGCAGTGGTTGAGAGTCCGCCTGCCGATGCACGGGACGCAGGTTCGTGCCGCGGTCCAAGAAGATCCCACATGCCGCGGAGCAGCTGGGCCCGTGAGCCATGGCCGCTGAGCCTGTGCGTCCGGAGCCTGTGATCCGCAAACGGAGAGACCGCAACAGTGAGAGGCCCGCGTACCTCAAAAAAAAAAAAAAAAACCTACGAGACTGGTTAAGGTCTAGAAAAAAAGTGGCTGAAATGATGCATGACATGAGAATAGGATTTAAAACTAGAATTTTTCAGTTGAAGGGACCACTGCTGAGGGGAAGATGAATAAAGTTTTAAACAATCATGAAGTATAAGGAGAGAGAGAACATGGACTGGGTTGCCAAATCCCAGAAAAAAAATTGTTTTGAAACAAGTCTTGATTTCTTGCTTAACCACCTTGTCACCTGAAAGAGGTTAAAGGCAAATAAAAGGAAGTAATGTTTCACATACCGCCACTAATTAAATGAAATCAGGCCTAAACACCATGGTGAAGGCTGAGAATCTGGGTAGGTTTGAGGAAGTGTTTCCTAGCGTGTGTGTCTCCTGGGCAGGTGCCGGAGAGCCAGAGCTCGACCAAGGACGCTGAACAGCTCCTAAAAGGAGACGGTGGGCTACAGTCAGCATCCTTTGGAGGGAAGCACTGCTGGTCCATACATATCCCCCCAGCCTTTAAGTGTAGAGGCTTAGGCTGTTCTGTAAGCCTTGGCCTTGTCCTGCATTGGTTTTCATAATATGGATCTGAAAGGGCAGACTGGAAGCACTGGTAAGCACGGGAGACTCTGGGGTCCCCCTCCCCAGCGTTATCTCAAACTGGAGCACCCCATCTGTCAAGGATGGTCCTTGACAGGCAGTCTGACCAGAGGCTGGAGGATGGAGAGAAAGGTCTTTGAAGACCACGCCCCTTCCCAGCTCCAGAAGTAAGAGATACAGAATTCTTTCAAAGAAAAAGTAAAATTGCCAAGATGACAGAAGCTACAACCACTTGGAGCAGCTTAGCAGAAGCTTGGAGTCAACAGACTGGCATCTATTCACACGCCGCCGTAGTAATTCCAATTCTCCTTAGCAGGCTTATTCCTGACGGGGAACTGGGGCCAAGGCTTCAGGAATAGTACACTTCCTTGAGAGGTGTGAAAAGAACTGGGCTGAACTTTCAGCAGACTCTGGAATGGGTATCGCCTGGGGAGAGGCATCAATATCGAGGGATGTGGGACCAACTCTTTGAAGCTCTGAATGCAGAGGGGGAGATGTCCGTCCTTTCTTCCTGTTTCAGTGTTGCCCCACTGCACCACCCTAGAAAAGGCCACTGCCCTCTCTGGGCTGCAGGGTTTTCAGTCTAAATGGAATATAATCTGAACAAAGTTCGTCATGAAGTAGAAATACAAGTCTTATACAGAGAAAGAATTGAAAAGCATTTCAATGTTTACTGCAGCCTCTTTAAAAAACAGGCAGAGGAAATTATAGGGCAAAAATCTCCTTTCCCCCCTCATACTTCCCTTTCCTTGCGAAGCTGTCTATTACACAGATCATATTAGCCACTCTGCCCTCCTTCCCTGCAGTACCAAGGGCACCGCAAAGCTCTCAGTTGGGCTATGAACACACAAATTCACAGCCTTACCTGAAAGAGGAGTGGTAGTTGTAAACGCTCACAGCTTAAGACCCTTTCTTTACCCCATATCAGGGGGTAGAAACACATGTGCGTGAGGGAGGAAGATTTGGGGGGGGAGGGGTCTTACGAAACACTGAGACACCTGGGTGGATGGAGAGCTGCGGTAGCTGTTTTATCCTTCTCTCTCCCTGTAATAAGGAGGCAGTTAGCAGGAGGTGATTGAGTAATTGCCCTCACCTTGCCATTGACTTGTACCCTTGGCTTGGCCTGACTTGTGGGAAAGAAAGAGAACACGGTGACCTGGAATCTCTGAAATTTCAGCCTGGTGGCCTGGAAGCTTGGAAACAGGCCCAGCCCACTGCTGTACGCAAATAGTCCAATTCTGGCCAGCAAGGTTTATCAAAGTTATGTTTTCCTATTAAGTCAGGCAAAGGACTGAGGGCAAATCAGCCTTTAATTTTACCTCTTTGGTAATAATGGCAATGGTAATGGTAAGTTGTACAGAAAGATACATGGACAGTATATGGTACATTTAGGTCATTAGAAATACGGATATGATTATGAATGGCCACAGAACATATGACCTTCTTTCTTTCTGCCAGCCCTTGGGGCACTTGGTTTGTTTATTATGCTGATCATGCTTGACTTTACGGAACTGGATGTTATTTAAATTCAATTATTGTAAGGTTAAGTCCTCCTTCCTAGTACCAGTTGAGTAAATTTAGAGGCAGTTAGAGGGAATAGGTACATTTGTCTTATACCAGACATAAGGGAGAAAAGCACTGCAGGAATAAAATAATTATCATGAAAATAGAAAAACGTGGTTCGGAGGGTTTGGTTTGGGTTTGTGTGTTTGTTTTCCATGTCTCTTTTTGTATCCCTTTTTTTGAACCGATGAACAGGAAAGCTGGAAAATTTTCTATGAAGAGGGCGGCAGATAATGTGTGTGTGTGTGTGTGTGTGTGTGTGTGTGTGTGTGTGTTTGTGAAAGTAAGCTGCTGGTATGAGAGAACTAGAAATAATTATGCAGTTAATTGAATTCAGTGTAGATAACTAGAGCTCATTAAGGCCTTAAATCTTTTTTTTTTCTACTTAGTAATAGAGTCTTTCTTTTTTTAAATCGAATTATCTTGCAACAATTCTCTATTTATTCTACCAGTATTGACACACTGTGGGTCTCCTAAAGCCAGGCTGTGGCCTTGGTGCCATTGAGAGGGGAAGTGAGAAGCTTGGGCCTGGCCTGGCTGGAAATGGACCGTGTAAAGGGCTATAGATGAGTGGCCAGAAATGGCTCCATCCAGAAAACAACTTGCTGCCTGTACATGGCCTGACACAACACGCAGAGAATTCAGAACGGCTTGTCTGTATGTAATAGTGGATTCTAGGGCCATGGGGATCTTTGAAGGTCATCATGTCAATCAACCTGCCTCCCAGAGAGAAGCGGGAAACTTGCTTTATCACCCTCCTGGACAGCAGGAGCCACACCCCCTCCTGTTTATCTACCACAACCTTTGCTGGTAAGAACATCCTCACGTCCTCATGATAGGTCATCTTTCTTTTTTATTTTCTTTATTTTTTTTGGCGGGGGTGGTTCACGGACCTCTCACTGCCGTGGCCTCTCCCGTTGCAGAGCACAGGCTCCGGACGCGCAGGCTCAGTGGCCATGGCTCACGGGCCCAGTCACTCCGCGGCACGTGGGATCTTCCCGGACCGGGGCACGAACCCGTGTCCCCCGCATCGGCAGGCGGACTCTCAACCACTGCGCCACCAGGGAAGCCCGATAGTTCACCTTTCTTGATCCCGATTCCAGGGTACATTGACCTCTGTCCCGTCTGTGGAATCAAGAAATCACTGCCTGGTGTCCTGCAGGAAGAAGACACTGAAAGCTTCTAGGTTTTCCTTCTGTTCACTGACCCCATCTGTGTTCCCCGTTTGTCTCCTCCCTCCCAGCTTTGTTCCCCCAACCCAGATCACAGCTACACAAATAGTTGGTCGATATCATGGACCAGTTTGGTGGTGCCCATAAAGTTGGGAGGATGTGTTATTGAGAAGCCTTCCTGTTAGCTGGTCCCCCGGAATATGTGGAGTCCCGGGAGTGGTACCAGACAGTTCTCTGCTTTCCCTGTCACCTATCTTTCCTCATGGAGGCTACCTAGGATGGGCACTGAGGAGTCTCGACTCTCCTTGGCGTTCCTCCTAGTGCTCCTCCACAATCTCAGTGAACTTTCCTATTCCTGTGCCCATTCCTCCCACTCCAATATGCGCAGGTTCCACTCCACTCAAGAGGGGAAATTCTAGGGGCTTCCCTGGTGGCGCAGTGGTTGAGAGTCCGCCTGCCGTTGCAGGGGACACGGGTTCGTGCCCCGGTCCGGGAAGATCTCACATGCCGCGGAGTGGCTGGGCCCGTGAGCCACGGCCGCTGAGCCTGCGCATCCGGAGCCTGTGCTCTGCAACGGGAGAGGCCACAGCAGTGAGAGGTCCGCGTACCGCAAAAAAAAAAAAAAAAAAGAAAGAAAGAAAAAAAGAGGGGAAATTCTGATTTTAAGGCTTTAGGTCCTCTGAGTCTTCACAGTGGAGCATCTACAAGGCAAGTGAAACTTTCCTTATTAATACAGACCACACCTCAGGGAAAACTTTAATGCATTCCTATGCTTATAAAAATCTGTCTTTTTTTTTTTTTTTAATTTGGCTACGCCACGCTGCTGGCAGGATCTTAGTTCTCTAACCAGGGATTGAACCTGAGCCCTTGGCAGTGAAAGCACCGAGTCCTAACCACTGGACCGCCAGGGAACTCCCCCAAATCACTGACTCTTAATTTTGACTTAACAAGTGTCTCCCCCTGGCCAAGGGTGGGAGTGAGAGGGGGAGTTAGAACCACTCTGTCCCCACCGTAGCCACCACATCAGTTAATACCCGGTGAACACTGCCTGGAATTGGGTTCGGAGGAGAGGGGCAAAGGGGAACAGCGTTTCTGCCGTTGCGTTCATACATGAGCAGGCATTCAGCAAGGCCAGCTCTCTTTGTCAGGGCTGGAAAGGTAAGGATCTGATGAACAAGGCTGCTGGCGATGGGAGAAGGGATGGGAGGCAGGGGTCACGGGAGTGGGCAGAGATGCTGTGGGTGTGGGCAGCCCGATGGACAGAACTGGTTTCAGAGCCTCACCCTGCCTTTCTCTTGAGCAGGTAACAAGCTCTCTGAGTGGGTGCGCTCACAGAGTAAAGCAGAAGTAATTATTAGCCTCATTCAGTTATTGAGGTAGTAGATGATATAACGTCTATAAAAGCACTTTGTTAGAACCGTGAGATGTTTATAACATTAGGATTATTAATAAGAAGGGAATCTTATTCAAAGGAGAGAGAAAGGAAGGAAAGAAATTGATCAGTGTTTGAAGTAGGTGAGAAGGTGGCCTTAGAGACAAGGAGATCAGCCATAACCTCTATCATAACCCTTTCCATGTTCTTCTGGCATTTACTGAGACCTTATTGCGTGCCAGGCAGGGTGGCACACCCTCATAATATAAGCTTTCATATTATAGAATTTCTTACAAACTAGCTTATGTAACAGTTACATAAGCTTATCTGTCCTAACCTGTGTTGTACCAACGCCTTTCTATGATGTACTTAAACAGGTGAATTCTCCTTGCATAAGGGTAAGAAACCTGAAGCTCCAACCCAGAAATATAAAATTCTTTTGTTTCAGCAGACTTAATACCAGAAATAGTATTTCTGGTATTAAAACTCTTAAAACTCTCCCAGATGACTGTTTTATGCCAGTTCTCAGACCTCCAACACCCTCTCCATCATCTTCACTCTCAGTCCATGGCTTTGCTTAATCTAGAAAATGGAAGAAATAGAAAGAAAACTTGCCAAATCCACGGTTAATTCTCAGTTCTTATCCAACTGGACCCAACAGCAGCTTCTGACAGGGCTCCCTGTTTCCTGAAAGCCTTTGTCTTCTTCCTCGGCTTTTGGAACATCACATTCTCTTCTCAGCCCACTGACCTTCCCTCTCAGGTTCTTCTGGTTCTTTCCCATCTCCTAAGCTCCGACATCTTGGCATCCTCCAGGAAACATCCCTCGTATCCCTCCCTTTTCCCACCTGGGCTCATGGCTTGAAACACCATTTGTATGCCAGTGACTCTCAAATGTATATCTTGAGCCTGGAACTCTCCCCTAAAGCCCAGACAAATATATATTGCCATCCCAATTCCATGTCTTCACTTGGATATTTAACAGGCATCTCAAAATTTACACATCTCCAAATGAGCTCCCAATCTACCCTCCAAAACCTGCCCCCCACCTCAGTCTTTCCCATCTCAACTGAAGGCAACACTCCAGGCTTCTCACTGCTCAGACCTTCATCATCCTTGACTTTTCTCCTCTCATCCACCACACCCAATCTATCAGCAAATCTTAATATCTGTATCTTCAAAAATATACCCAGAAACTTCCTCAGAACTTCCATTGCTATCTTCAAAAATATATCCAGAAGTTTCTCAGAACTTCCATTGCTACCCTACTGGTCCAAAACACCATCACCGCTCACCTGGATTACAGCCTCCTGGCTCCCTACTTGGACCATACTTCCTCCTGGTCTATTTTCAATACAGTAGCCAGAAGCATCCTGTCACACGTGGTCAGATCATGTCACTCTCCTCTGCTCAAAACAAGCTCATGATTTCCCATTTCCTTCACAAAAAATGCCAAGTCATTAAAATGGCCCACAAGCCTTGTCTGACTTGTCCCCCATTCTTGATCCCCATTATATCTCTGACCTCATGTCCTAATCGCTGTCCTTCCATTCACTCTAGCCCAGACGCACCAGCCTCTTTGGTGCTAGGTATGCTTCTGCCTCAGGACATTTGCACTTGATGTTCTCTCTGCCCAGAGCCCCATAGACCTGCATGGCTTGCTCCTTATCATCCTCAGGTCTTCACTCAAATGTCCCCATTTTTAGAATTTCAACTTGTCCCCTCCCTGGTATTCCATTTTCCTTTTCCCTGCTTTTTTTTTTGGCTGTGTTGGGCCTTCGTTTCTGTGCGAGGGCTTTCTCTAGTTGTGGCAAGCAGGGGCCACTCTTCGTCGCGGTGCGCGGGCCTCTCACTATTGCGGCCTTTCTGGTTGCGGAGCACAGGCTCCAGATGCGCAGGTTCAGTAGTTGTGGCTCACAGGCCTAGTTGCTCTGCAGCATGTGGGATCCTCCCAGACCAGGGCTCGAACCCGCGTCCCCTGCATTGGCAGGCAGATTCTCAACCACTGCGCCACCAGGGAAGCCCTTCCCTGCTTATTTTTCTCCATAGCACATAACAACATCTCAGGTCCTTATAGTTTACTTGTTTATCGTCTTAAAACGTCTGTCCCTCTTGACTAGAGAATTTTGATTGTAGCATTCGCTGCTGTAGCCCTGTCACCTAGAAGAGAACTTGGAACATACTAGATGTATATTTGATGAATAAACGAATGATTGAATGAGGCCCAGAGAGGTTAAGCAACTTGCCCAGGATCACACAGATTATAAGAGCCTGGGTATACCCGAATCTGTGTGGGTTTAGGGTCCAAGCTCTTAACCACCATGTTAGTCTCAATAAAGGGAAATGTCCCTAAACTGCACCCCAAGGCTACTGTTTCCTTTGTTCTGAACTCCCAGAGCTGCAAACTACAGCAGGACTGGGACTGTCTTTTCTTCACTAGACTATTTTTTTCTTTCTGCTCAGTGGCAAGGATGCCTGGTGCCCATGTGGGTGGAAGGCGAAGTCTTTGGCTTACCTGACACTGCCATGGCAACCAGGTAACCTAAGGACTCCAGAAGCAAGTCCTTTCAGACTGAGGGGAGAAGAATTGAAGCAAGGCAGAAATACACAGAAAGAAATCTGTGAATGGAGACATGACTGGAGTCTCGCGCCTGCAGCTTGCTGTGTTACTTGGCAGCAAGGAAAATCCATCCTGTTCTCTTCCCCACACACCAGCTCAGCCACAGCCACGGGCTATGGATAACCTCGTCCTGCCTCTAGCATGACCCCACTTAACCCATCCAAGCGGCCTCCTGTTCAGCCTCCCCAGGGAAAGAGGGCCCCCAAACACTCTCAGTGATCCCTGGTAACACAGAGGACAGTCCTGGGCCAGAAGGGAGACCTGTGTTCCGACCCCTTACCCACCTCACCAGGGTGGACTCTCTTAGGCATTTCTTTTATCTCAACCTCCCTCTAGGCTTAGTTGACCCTTTACTTAAGGCATGGCTCCCGTCTTACCTATTTGATCATCGGAGCATAGGTTAGAGTTGTAGTAGAAAAAACTATGAAACTAAAGTCCTTATGGAAAGGCGAGTTAGAATTGGAATATTTTCACAAGAGGACTTACTTGGGCCAGGCTCTGTGTCCAGCACTTTGCATGCATGATCTCACTCCATTCTTACAGACAGGCTTTGAGGAGGTAAGAGTTGCCTGCAACGGAAAGATGAAGAAACAGAGCCTCACAGAGGTTAAGAGACTTGCCCAAGTTTGCACAGCCAGTAAGAGCTGAAGAGGCATTTAAACCTAAGGACTTGGTCTCCCCAAACCATGCTCTTCACCCGTCCCTTACACCGTGTCCCATGGGGGCCCGGTGATTAGAGAAGATCCTTCTTTCTTGCCTTAGTCATTCCCAGGGTCGTCTCTGGGCCCCAAAGCTCCAAGCTGTTCATTGAGGAAGTGTCTGGTGCCCTTGGCATTTAATGAGCTGTTCTGTGCTGTGGAGTTTACTGAACACTGCAGACAAGTCCGTAATAATCCTCCAGCGCAAAGGCTGGACCCTCAGGAGCTGGGCCACAGGGCCTGTCCTCTGCCTTACCCTGGTGCCTGTCCAGCCAGTAAGTGCACCTTTATTGTGCAGCTATGACGTGCCCAGTCCTGTGGGTTATGCAGGAGCACCCCAAATCCCAGAGGAAACAGCTGAAGACTGATTAAGGGCCAAACTGTGGGTGATGACGCAGGGAGAGAAGATGGGTCTGTAGCTGGCAGTCATGGGAGACTTGGCGGAAGGGCTGGAGCTGGACCACAGAAGAGACCCATGGGCACAGGTGTGGGTTCAGAGTCTGATGTCAGAAAGACCCGGCTTTACATTCGGGCCATGCCACTGGTTGGCTGAGTGACCACTTTTTTTAAAAAATAAATTTATTTTATTTACTTATTTTTGGCTGTGTTGGCTCTTTTCTGCTGTGTGCAGGCTTTCTCTAGTTGCAGCGGGCGGGGGCTACTCTTCTTTGCGGTGTGCAGGCTTCTCATTGTGGTTGGCTTCTCTTGTTGCGGAGCACGGGCTCTAGGCGCGCGGGCTTCAGTAGTTGTGGCGCATGGGTTTAGTTGCTCCGCGGCATGTGGCATCTTCCCGGACCAGGACTCCAACCCGTGTCCCCTGCATCGGCAGGCAGATTCTTAACCACTGTGCCACCAGGGAAGTCCCTGGCTGAGTAACCTTGAGTTGGTCATTTAACCTTTTCAGTAGGCGTCTCTGTTATACTGAGAGATGCTTATCACCTCAATTTCCACGTTCCACCATTTTAACTTTTAATAGAGTTTACTGCAAAGAACACCTTCCTTCAGTCTAACCTGAACCTGTCTGGCTATTGGCTCATTTCCATTTTTCCTTTCTTGAAGAAGCACAGGTTGACCAGTCAAAGATGGTACAGTGTCCAGGTTCAGACCTCTTAGAAGTCCTAAACACAAAAAAGATTATGGCCCTCCGCCCCAATGTACATAAAAATATGCTAAATCATAAGGTAAAAAGCTTACGTGAATGCCAAGGTTAAAACAGCTTCTCTGCAGGTTCTTCTTTCTAAAATCCTGGATTGCTTCCTTCATCGAAGTTAAACTTTTCTAACAGCTTTGGTGTCCTTGCTTTCTAATATTCGTGGCACCAAGAAAGCAAGTCCTTATCCTGCCTTTTGGGTTGACTGGTGCCAAGGGAGAGCGTGGGGGACTGGGAGCTCCAGGGGAAACGGCATACCTTTGGCCTCTCGGCCTGTGGCCAGGCACTGGGACCAGGCCAGGCCATGCTGCCTCCTTCTCTAGATAACTCGGGGGCTCCAGTGATGGTCCCACATCCAGAGCCACGATGGAGAGCCCAGGTCTTGTCATCAGTTATGCCTGGCCAGCGGCTCTTCCTCCCTTGTCTCATGGCTGCCGTTTGGAAAGCGAGGAGAACAGCCTTTGCTGTTGTTTGGCAATGTTGCCAGGGACCGGAAGTAATGTCTCTTACTTGATTGGCAACTTGACATGGCTGCTTAACAACCCGATTAATCAAACCCAGCTCATCCTTTAGAATTAACGAGCCTAAGAGATACTTCCATGAATAACGAGGGCTTTTGCCTCTCCCTCAGCACCTCTCCCTAACCTCCCCCTCCTATTTTTTTCTCAGAACCACACAGCAGCTTCTCAATACCAAGGGCCTCAATGGCTGTGGTGAGTGCCCAGCAATGTGGGCATCTCCTGCCTGTTCTACTTCTCTCCCTGGAGCCACCGCTGCCCACCTGGAGCCAGAGGCTGGCCGTGTCCTAGAGGAGCAAAACCTCTTATTCATCAAACAGCTGTGTGTGTGCACTGCACTGTTAAAGTTGGATGGAGTGTGGGAGTTCCCTGGCGGTCCAGTGGTTAAGACTCTGTGCTTCCACTGCAGGGGGCGCAGGTTCGATCTCTGGTCGGGGAATTCGGACCCCACATGCCATGGGGCATGGCCACAAAAAAAAAAAGTAGGATGGATTGTCTAATTGTTTCAGGCACTGTACTAGGTGCTAAGGGTGCAAAGATGGATATAAGATACAATTGCTTCTGTGAAGGGTCACACTGTAGTGACCCAGAGACACACGGGGGAAGTGCTCTCACAGCGGGTATAGGAAGGCTCCAGGCTTTCAGCCACAGTGAGGGGGCCTGTTAACACTGGAGGATCAGAGTGGGGAACCAGGGAGGACTTTATGGGGATGAGGCACCCTGAGCATATCTGCCACCATGTTCCTTCATTGTACATATATACAGGGAGTGCTGGGCACTGAGTGGGGTGCTGGGGTCCCAAGGTCAACAAGATGGACATGGTTCCCATTCTTATGGAGTGGGCAGTCTCATCCCCGCTCCTCAGGGCCAGGCAGGAAACCTGAGCAGACACCTGACTTATGTTTTCACTCACTCAAACACAAAGGTTGTTGAGGACCTGCTGAGAGTAAGCTAGGCGCTGGGGGAATGGGGTGCAAAGATGAATGACCCCCCCATACCTGCCTTCCAGGGCTCCTCTGGGAGGTAGACAGGCATATGAAGAGAGCCTCATAAGGTTGTGCTGATAAGGCCCTCAGCGATCAAGGCATTGCACTCAAATCAAGAAATCAGGGATGACTCCCTGTAGGAGGTGGCTTTGGAACCATCATGAAGACAGAGAAGCAGTTTGACAGGTATATCAGGTGCCAAAGGACACTCTAGAACACATCCAGGCCAAGGGGCAGTCTTTGAATGATAGAAATTGAAGTGAAAGATGATTCCAAGCATCTTGGGAGGAAATGGCTGGTTCTACAGTTTACAGCCAAGAGCATGATTAAATATACAAATGAAGCTCTGTAACCCATAGGTCAGGAGCTCCTGTGCCTGTTTATTCAAAGTTGGGAACAAGATGTGGTTTTCTGAAGAGTGAAATCCCCAAACTAACAGAAACATGGCTTAAGTGGCCATATCTCAAATACATCAGCGTGGGGAGTAGGGAACGGGGCTATGCATGGCAGCTCCTGGGTCCTTTGATAGGAGTGAGGCAGAAGACATTTTCCCAAAATAGATGAGCTGGGGGAGGGAGGGCATAGGAAGTAAGGAAGGGGGAGGCCATGGGATAGGTCAGAAGGGAGCACAGGTTGGGGAGTTGGGTGGGCCCCACCTCTGAAGTCCCTGAGACGGTATATGAAGGCATTGGGTGGACAGGAGTCAGCAAGAAGAAATGATAGACCCTGAGTGAGGAGGGAGGAAAAGAACACACGGGGAGAGAGGGGAAAGGGAGGAGAGAGGAGAGAAGAGGAGTCAGCGAGGGAGGCTCAAGGAGGTCCTCTGGGGGCTGCAGCATCAGGCCCAGCAGGAAGCAGACGCAGGCTTCAGTCATGGTCATGTGATGTATGGTCGCGGGGTGCTCTGGGGACTGAACCCAGCTCTGCGGTCCACTCACAAGGGGCTTCAAATCCAGCCACCGCCTTTGCCTCCCTGCTTCGAGGCCTGTGCCAGGTTGGGCTTCCCAGTCACTCCCAACCAGGCCCGAGGGACGTGCCCAGAGGGCCCCAGGCCTTCTGAGAGGGCACCTGCCCAGGCTCCTAGGTCCCCAGGATTCAGGCCTGCCTGCTATGTTTTTGTCACTCTGGGACCAGGGGCAAGAGGCTTCACAGAGTGGACCTGGGTCTCTACGGGCCGTCCTTCAGAAGAGTGCGAAAGCTCAGGACCGGAGCTCCGGACTCAGGCAAAATGATCCTCACGATACACCGTATTCAAAACGCGGATTCGCTGTTGACATTTGACTATGGGGATGTTTCACGTTGAAAAGTGCCACCTAGATTCCCACATGTACAGCCGGTAATGGCTGTCCCTGCAACCGGGGTCTGGGCCCTCCGATCCGTCCTAACCTCCACCAGCTGGCTTCTGTCACTTGTGTCGCCTGTCTGGCCCTGAGAGCATTTGAGTTTGAGACCCCTGGCTGAGCCTTTAAAGAGAAGCCTGTCTAGGCTGACACCCCCTTTGGATGGCAGAGGGCTTCCACAGAAAGCCCCCGACTCATTTCCGCAGAAATCCTAGGACTTGGGCAGTACCGAGTAGGAGCCGGGGGCGCAGAATTGTTAGCTGACTTCACGGAAGCTGGGGATCTGGAGGCCAGCCCTCCGCGCTAGTGTCTGGGGCCTCCCAATAAGCCAGTGGTCTGGCCTGCCCCGAGACGGGGAGGGCTGGGGGGCAAACCAGCCTGGGGGGCAAACTCAGGAGGCCAGACCCCCAACGCCACCCCCAGACGGCGGGGCTCGGGCCTCACCACCCTCCGCCTCTCTCCCTGCAGGGGGAGCTGCTGAGCCCGTGCCGCTGCGACGGCTCGGTCAAGTGCACGCACCAGCCTTGCCTCATCAAGTGGATCAGCGAGCGGGGCTGCTGGAGCTGCGAGCTGTGCTACTACAAGTACCACGTCATCGCCATCAGCACAAAGAACCCTCTGCAGGTACAACCGGGGGCTGCCCGCTGGGACGCTGGGGTTCCGGCCCGGGCTTTCCCACACCCCCTGCTTTTCGGCGGGAGGACGACTTCACCTTAGAGTCTGGGCGGTTTGGAGAAAAAGAACGAGATGGGCCAGGTGGGCGAGACGGCAGATGGCAACCGGGCAGGAGGGGGTGAAAGAATTTTTGTGTTTTCTCTTAAGGCTCAGCCAGAAGAGGAGAAAGGGATTGGGGCCAAGAGAGAGAAATAGATATAGAGGTAAAGAGATGTGGAGAATCAGATGGGAGAGAGAGAATAAGTGAGCTAATGGATGACTGAATGAATGGATGACATCAGAAAGATAAGGAAAAGGAATAGGAAGAAAAGAGGGGAGGAAGGGAAGGAGGGAGGAAAAAACAAGGAAGAGCAGAGGACAGACGAGTGCAGGAGGGGAAAAAGGTAGGGTGGGAGGGTGAGGAGAAAGACAGTGGTAAAGCTACGGGAGGAAAAGAAGAAACAGAGAGAGAGGAGACTCAGTGGTACTTCCCTAACTTGAATGTGTCCTTCACCTGAAATCTGGTCAAAACACAGACTGTCATTCAGGCACGTGGGGTGGGGCCTGAGATCCCGTGTTTCTAACAAGCTATCGAATGATGCGGATGTGGCTGGCCCACAGACCGTCCTTCCTGTGATAAGGGACTAGAGAAAAATGGAGACAAGACAGGAGAGGGAAGCAGAGGAAAAGAGAAGAGGGGGCAAGGAAGAAAGAAATGGGAGAGACTCTGAAGAGTTGTCTGTGAAGGGCCAGGGCAGGGAGGGCAGGGCTCGGGTGGGCTCTGCGAAACAGATTCACACAGGGCTGGACCCGTCAGAACTAAGGGCTCCCCCACCGTCCTCCCCGAACCCTCCCGCCCTGCCCGGATACATCCATCACCCCCAAGCAGCTGGCAGGCCCTGCACCATGTCGTAAATCCTCCAAATCACACAGCTCCCCCCGCGAGGCACAGAGAGAGAGAGAGCGCTTTGCTTCTGAAAATACCTCCACAAACGCACGGTCAGCCAGTTAAGCTGCACATAATCAATGAACCAGCGCGCTAGTGAGGGCGGGAACTCAGCAGCTTGGCACCCGTTGTCTCTCTCCTCCTCTCCGAGGGGGTGGGAGGGAGTCAATCCTGCAGCCCCAGGAGGGCGAGCGCTCTGGGGGTGATGGTGGCATGGGATCTTTGCATGAAGGGCAGCTGGAAACACCTGGCATTGCAGTGTCCGCACGTGCGGGCCAGCGGGGAGGCTTATTTCCGGAAGGAGGCATTAGAGCCCCCAGGCACCTCGCCATCCTGACAGTGTACCAAGGGGTCAGAATAAGAAGTGCTTCTCCCTGCGCTGGTTCCATCTTTAGCCATTCATTCCAAAATCTTGAAGTGTCTTAAAATAGCAGTGCCGTGAGGCAGCTGACTCCACGCCCTGGAGTGCGTTAACTCTTCCCTTCCTTCTCAGCTGATTCAAACCTTGGAAAAGGGTCAGAGTCCAAACCCACAAGCTCACCCCCAAGTGCCCCCTTGGCCCCGCCCTTGGCTCATAAACAGGAATCAGCCCTCGACACAAAAAATGAAGAACCATTTAGGGATAAGTTTTTCCTGGGGGTAAAGAAAAGGTAAGAAAAGGTCATTCTAATCTCATAGGTGCGGTAAGCAGACGGCAGTATTGACAAATTTGATCTATGGCTTTATTCTTAAGTTACTACCGTGTCTTTAACTGTGAGCTTTTAGTCGCTGGAGACTCTCTGATTCTGTTGCTTCTGGATTGGGAGCGGACCGTTGCATTCGATGGTGTGTGCTCAGTAAATGCCACTTCACCTTTCCAGACAGTACCGGAAGAAGGATGTAGTCCGGACTGGCAGCAGTGTTGTGTGATTGTGGCCCAGATTGTCCCAATTGCATGTCCTGCGCTCGGGCTCAGCCAGGTGTGAGACGGCTGCTTGCTCAGCCGTGGCGGGGCAACTTCTGCTCTCCCAGGCGAGCCCGACCATCTGTGGTACAGGATGGAGCAGGCAGGCCCTACCACGAGCGAGCAGAGCAGTGGATGGGGTGCCGGAGCGACCTCTGCCGTCAGAGTAGGAACGTTTCTTGCAGGTCTCAGCTCTCTCACCTCTTGGTTCACGCCCCATACGATGCTGTGAGAAACCGTGGACAAGACAGCACGTTATCTCAGTGACCCTCCGCAAGCTCTGTTTCTAGAAAGAGCCCCTGAGAAAGGAGGCGTTTCAGGGCAGCCTTGTGGCCTCAAGGCTCCGTGGCTGCTTCTCGTCCTCTTTGCTACGCCTGAGCTGCCATCATATTAATGAACATCTAGTTAGTGCTAACTGGGGACCAGTCAATGTTCTAGGTATTCCCATACATTATCACATTTAATACTGAAAACAACCCAATGCACTATTATTATTCCCAGTTTACAGATGAGACAGTAGAGGCACAGAGGGGTCAGCAGTTTGTCCAAGGTCACCCTGGTGGAGCAGGGTTACATCCAAGGGGTCTGACTTCTGAGTCTGGCCCTTAACCTCTACCCTGCAGTGCCCAGCACGGAGTTTGCTAAGTACAGTTATAAGTAGGCCCACCTTGACATGCACAGCTGTACTTTTGCTGAAACATAATGAAGAACAGAAATGATGGCAGTGTGTACCCTTCAGAGCACTGATTAATTTCACTTAACCATCACAATACTCTAGGAAGCAGGAGGGACCAACCATCTCCACTTTTTGGAAGTCTTGATTTTTTTTTTTAAATATATATATTTTTGTAAATGTATTTATTTATTTATTTACTTTTGGCTGCGTTGGGTCTTCGTTGCTGCGCGGGCTTTCTCTAGTTGTGGTGAGCCGGGGCCCCTCCTCATTGTGGTACGTGGGCTTCTCATTGTGGTGGCTTCTCTTGGTGCAGAGCACAGGGCCTAGGTGCACGGGCTTCAGCCGTTGCAGCACACGGGCTCAGCCGTTGTGGCTTGCGGGCTCCAGAGCACAGGCTCAGTAGTTGTGGTGCGTGGGCTTAGTTGCTCCGTGGCATGTAGGATCTTCCTGGACCAGGGCTCGAACCCGTGTCCCCTGCATTGGCAGGTGGATTCCCAACCACTGCACCACGAGGGAAGTCCCCTTGATGATTTATTGACTTCTCCCAGGTCACAGTCCACAAGCTGGAGAAGAGCTGGGTTAGGATTGGGTCTCCTGGCCCTTGCTCACTTCCCCGTCCTGTTATAAGGAAGGAATCATCCCGTCTTCATGCGCTTTCCTCTTTGTCTCTCCATTTGCTGCACAGCAGGGCACGGAGAAATCTCAGGACACTGCGATCGGGATCTCGCTGGGGACGAAGCTCTGGGGGTCTGGCGGTGGCACAGCCTGGTGCCTCTGGGGCCCTTCTCCCCTTCCCAGCCTCCCTGGGAGATTGCAGAGCTCTCCTGTCCTCTGCTTTCTCCTTGCAGCTCTGTGGAGCCTCCCATCGGACAGACAGGAGGAGAGCCTTGTGCATATCACCCCATCCTGTTCTTTCTTCTTCCTGCTTCAAATTGTAGTCGGGAGCGCTGTTTAGTTTCCTCAGGTGGCTTAGGGGCTGGTAGGAAGGGGCTTCAGGGATTAAGGGGAGCTTCCTGTGCCTCTCCATTTAGGGTTTGTGAAATCTGGAGCAGAAAGGGAGGGTATTGATGTCACAGTGGTGGAAACAAAAAGCTCAGTCAGGAGGCAGGCTCTGGAAGAAGCATTTGTTGTCTAAGAGAGGAGCCTGTCGGATCAGGCCATCTTCTGGAAAATGCCTTTGTTATGTGTAACCCTAGGCTGGAGAGTGGAAAATGTAAAGGCCCAATTACCTGTGATGGGATGCGATCTGTATAATTAAGTGCAAAGGCTAATGTCCTACATCTAGACTAGCAAGCAAAATGTTTTCCAGTAGTTACAGTTCCTTAGGGGCCTCTGGTCAGTCCTGGCTGGAGCCAGAATCAGTGCTTCCATCCAGGCCATTTAATGTGCGGAGAAGGCTCACTGTTGGCAGAAGGAAGGTTGTCCGCCTTTCCTTGAGAGTTCTGAAATGCCTCCTGAAATATCTCCTAAAATGCCTTCTGGGGATGCTCTCTGCAGGGCATTATGCAAACTGCTACAGTCAGGAGATAGTCCTTCCCTCCACCTTCCCAAACCAGATCCTGTCAGTTCCCTTCTTAAAATTGTTCAAGAGGGCTTCCCTGGTGGTGCAGTGGTTGAGAGTCCGTCTGCAAATGCAGGGGACACGGGTCCATGCCCCGGTCCGGGAAGATCCCACATGCCATGGAGCGGCTGGGCCCGGGAGCCATGGCCGCTGAGCCTGTGCGTCCGGAGCCTGTGCTCCGCAATGGGAGAGGCCACAACAGTGAGAGGCCCACTTACCGCAAAAAAAAAAAAAAAACTGTTCAAGAGCATCATGTTTACTCTTATGATAAAGTCAAAAATCTGTGCATGTTCTTCAAGCTCCCACGTGGTCTTCCCTTCTTACTTTCCCAGTCGTCTCACCCCATACTCCCTGCTCTCTGCTCCCCCCTTCTCTGGTCTTCTTCCAGGTTTTCACGTTCACCAGGCTTTCTGCTGTCACAGGGCCTTTGCACATGCTCTTCCCTCTGCAGAGCATGCCTCCCTCCTCGCTTTGCCCAGTAAATTCCCAGTCAACTCACTGCTTCCTCTGGGAAGTGAAACCCCCTATCGTAGGCTCTCACATGCCATGTACCTTCCTTTCTTACTCCAGATGGATTGCTGTAGTAAATAATTATTTGGTTGTCTGTGTTCCCTAGATGAAAAGCCCTGTGAAGGCAGAAGTCTTGTATGTTTTTGCTTACTGCTTTGTCTTCAGCACCTAGCAGGAAGCCTGGCACACAGAGAATACCCAGTACATATTTGCTGAGCAACAGTATGAATAAATTCCAAACTAAAATCCAACTCACGGCTCATCTAGGCCTATGCTACCTGGACCAGCCATAGACTCATAGAATTTTGGAGTAGAAACCCACCCACACCCTAGCCTTCAACCCATCCATCAACACTGCTATTAGCATACTGCTTTTTTCTGTTTAAAAAAACCACTGAAATCTCAGTGTTAATATACGGTCAGTAAATTATACTGTTTTTCTTACCTCTCCCCTACATCCTGTGTCCTGTCTTTGTCTGTTGAATTGGGAATCTCTAGCATGTATATTAAATGACATGCCAAGTGGTGGTGTAGAAAACAAGTGAAAAAAATAATAACAATAAAAAAGGCCTGTGCCCTCTCAGCGCCTGTTAGTGAGAAAATAACGTGTTGCTCAGAAAAGAATATCCTGGGGACCCGGAACACCACCCACACTCTGCATTTCCACTTTTTCTTCCCATTTTTCTGTCTGTATCCTCGTCAACCACAAAGGCCTTCCTTCCCAGCCCGCCCAGAACCCCCTCCCTGTAAAGGCTTCCGATCATCTAGTGTGATACAGGTTTCCTCCACGTCAAAAGCACAGTGTCAGCCTCAGGAACTTGCAAATATAGCCATCGCATTACAAGTTGGAAAGCCCAGGTTTAAATCCAGAGGCGAGAGGTTGGGGCAGCAGAAGGAGGACGGATGGGAATGGGATGGACGTGGGGTGAGGGCATCCAAGCAACCGCTAACCCGCCGTTCTCTTCTCTGCAGTGGCAGGCCATCTCTCTGACAGTCATTGAGAAGGTTCAGATCGCAGCTGCCATCCTGGGTTCCCTCTTCCTCATCGCCAGTATCTCTTGGCTCATCTGGTCGACCTTCAGCCCCTCAGCAAAATGGCAGCGCCAAGACCTCCTCTTCCAGATCTGCTACGGGATGTATGGATTCATGGATGTGGTGTGCATAGGTGGGTCTGGGGCTGGTCTCTACCGGAAATGGGGAGCTGCATACTGATGAGTTAGACATATCCCTCAGGGTCCCTCCCCCTTGAAGGTCAAAGCAGAGAGGGCACCAGGCGTGAGACCTGTGAGCTCGGGAGGGGCCAGAGGCTTAGATTTGAGGGGTGAGTAGAGAGTAGGAGGAAGCAGAGCAAAGGAGGAAGATCTAAGTGTTTCCCAAGCAAATCTGCCCTTCCCAGTTGAAGATAAGAATAAGGAACCTTGTCCTAAAAATATCTGAGAAAGGTAGGTTGGTCAGTCTACCTGCCTCAAGCGAGTTGTGGAAGGCCTCTTATCTGTTGTGTGCGCCACCGTTGCCAAGTCATGACAAAGGATGCCTGTACATTTAATTCCGTTCTCTTCACAGCAAAATGCCCAGAAACAGCCATGACGTTACCTGCTCCCTTTATTTCCCAGCTTTCTTTAAGCCTATTAATGCCCAAGCTTTCTCTAGCCTAGTGGTTTGCAAAGTGTATATAGTCCTGGGGTTCCACACACAACTTCAGGAGCCACTGTTAGGACTGGAGAATGGAATGCTATACAGACAGGCTCTGAAACTTCACCCCTGCCTCACCCTGAGCTTCTGCACTTTCTTCTGTTTATATATGTGTCTGTTCCAGGTAAGGTTTTGTTTTAAAACCTTCAGTGTTTTAGCAAAAGTTTGGAAACCCACCACTGCCGTTCCTGCTTGTTTCCTTACACCTTTCCCAAATGTACGTTCCCTCCTCTTCCATTATGTTAGGTTGGTTGGTGGAGGGCTCTCTGTTTTTCCCAACAGATGACTGTGGCTGTCAACTCTGAAGTCTTCATCCAAGTGACTGAGGAGGTGGGGAATGACCCCGGTTTTCTCTGAGTGAATGAAGCATGCTCAAGCCCTGGTCATACACCCCAACCTGGACCTCTCAGGTTAGCCCCCAGGCTGCAGCGCTGAGAGTACCAGAGCTCCACAGTTGTCCTCGCCGCACATCAGTCTGTGTATGATGTCAAATATGCTACACTACTCTGTTTGGCAAGAAAACATCTATTAGCTAGAATTGGGCTGAGAGGGTGTTCATTTTCTTTGGGGTCCTTTAATATTAACCGGGAATCAGAGAGGCCTGGAGAATTGCATACTGATTACAGCAGCCAGAGACCAGTGATGCTGGAACTTGTAAACTTGTCTAAGCGTCTTGCTGCCTCTCCCTGCTGGCTAAACTCCACCCTAAGTACCTCCCCGCTAAGTTCAAGAGCCTTTTAAACACGGCCCGTAGGCAGTGAAAGCAACAGACCGCCCAGGCTTGGAGGCCTGTGCAAGAGAGAGGACTGTGGAGGGGGAGGAATTTGACTTTGAGGCGTTCTAATTCAGTTCCCTCTCCTACCAGACTCCTTTCCTACTCCTGCTGGGGCACAGGCTGTAGATGCCAAAAACCAGGTGCGTCTCCATATGGAGGTGTGTGGCTCCGGCGTGGAGGTGGAAGCAGTGGAAGCCTTCCTGTAGGGGCCCTCCCAGCTGCCCTTCGTTCTCCTTCAGGCAGGCTTTCGATCAGTCCCTGGCGTGCGCATCTGTGAGACATGCTTTCCTGTCACGTGGTGTATGGATAAGCTTTGGCTGCGGTAACAAACAGCTCCAAAATCGCACTGCCTCCCAACAAGCATCTATGTCCCATTCGTGGGTCTGCAAGATGGTTTGGTTCTGCTGGGCTTGGCTGGACTTAGCTTCTGACTGTGTATTGGGTTCAGGCCTTCTCCTCATGTTGGGGCCCAGGCTAAAGGAGCAGGGACTACTGGGGTGTGTTCTTCTAGCCAAGCACAGGAGCACAGGAGTATGGGTGGAAACTTGCAGCGCTTCTCAAAGCTTCTGCTCAGTACTGGCACCCTGTCCCTTCTGCCCACAGCCCATGGGCCAGTGAAGTCACCAGTAAGCTCCTCCCCTGGAGGGAGCGTGGGTGAGAGAGAGAAACATAAATACCACCTCCCAGTCAGGGCTCCATAGATTTGAAAGCGGAGAGAACGGGACATAGGAGAGAATTGGTCATGTGATCGACCAGTGCAACTCCCTTGTTTTGAAGTTGAGAGAACAGGGGCCCAGGGAAGGGAAGTAATCTTCTCAAGATTGCTCAGCTGGGATTAGCAGCAAGGTCTCCCAGCTGGCGGTCTAATGCTCTTTCCATTATCCTGGCATCAGATACCAGGAATCCTGCAGAGTCACTTATGGAGTACCCACAGATGCCACCTATGACTTTGAAGGCACCTGGGCCCACTTACAGGAGGGGCCTTCACCGCAGGCCTGCTCCCTGGGGCTCTGAGCCACCCAGCACCCGTACTCGGACCTGCCTAGTGCTCATGGGGTCTCCCCTGAGAAGGGGTCCTCAGCTCCATCTCCTCTGTCTCTTCCTGGCCCCGCTATCTACCTGCCTGCCCCCGGCCCACTTTTCTCTCTCTTCTTGTATACACGTGGCACTCAGTCACTCCGTTTATGGGAGACGCAGAGGGAGCCATGTACTGAGAGTGTTCACATGGTTGTCCTTCCTTCCAAGCTCTCAGGAGAGCATCCTTTCCCAGGTGTACAGCCACACCATGAAGTATCCACTCTGCTCAGGCAGCCAGCGACTGCTTGGAGACAGCCAGCGGATAGAAGGGGCATGCATAGGGACCCTAATCGCGTTCGGTGCCGTCCAAAAGTGGTCAGATATATTTAGATTTAGACTATCTCACCTTTAAAAAGTTCAGACTGCTCTATTATTTTATTGATTCTAACTGGAGCTAATTCTGTTTCAGAAGCGTGTCCCCAGGGGCAATGATTATTCCCCCCATTTTTCGGATGGTGAAACTCTGAGACTGAAGAATTTGTCTTAGGTTAATTCAGGCAGCACGGTAGGGCTCTCAGTTCAGGGTTCAGGGTTTTTTTGTTTGTTTGTTTTTTGCAGTACACGGGCCTCTCACTGTTGTGGCCTCTCCTGTTGTGGAGCACAGGCTCCGGACGTGCAGGCTCAGCGGCCATGGCTCACGGGCGAAGCCGCTCCGTGGCATGTGGGATCTTCCCGGACCGGGGCATGAACCCGTGTCCCCTGCATCGGCAGGCGGACTCTCAACCACTGAGCCACCAGGGAAGCCCTGTTTGTTTGTTTGTTTGTTTTAAGAGATGCTGTCCATAGGAGAAAATGCTGGGAGACAAAGTTAAAAAGGAAGTAATATGTGATCTAGTTAAGAGAGTGGGAGGTGATGGGCCGGAGCTGGAAGGCACACATTCTTGTGGTGGTTGCGATGATGATGATTTTGATGATGATGATGATGGTCAAGAGTAATGATGGTGGTTGTAAGGGTGAAGTTCAAGTACAAGACACTTCTTCTCCTCTGCCATGTTCTGGTCAGTTGCAGCGGAGGGGGGAGGAACACACAGCACTGCAAAAGTGGGTGTAAGGCCCACGTACCGCAAAAAAAAAAAAAAAAAAGTGGGTGTAAAAATATTAGCTTTTAAGGGCTCTCTGGAAGGGAAAATCAGGTGGAACCTCTTTATTTTGCGGCTTAACTAGACATTCAGACTCACGGAGCTACAGGAGAGCATGTTTGGCACCAGGTTCACCTAGAGGAATGCAGGACAGGACCCACAGCCTCCATAAGGCAGGTCCAGCTTACCTCTGCAGGCGAGTCCTCGCCACACTCCCGATCCTAGTCTAGGGCAAGTCTCTCAGCCCCAAATGATAGTTCAGAAACGAGGAGATGAGATCCACAACAGTGGGTCCGTCTTGGCCTAGTTTCCAGGGTCCCCGCAAAAGCCACACTTATTCACCAGAGTCGCTGGACTCAGAAAGCCCAATGCTACAGCCTCCCAGCAGTCTTCACGGTAAATCGCCCACCCGTCAGGGGTCACCTCCAACTTAGGCAATGCTATAACCCAGCTGACGCTCCACCTTCATCAGATCTTCAGGGGCGACAAACCAGGATGCCAACCCAGGGTCCAGTCTGTTCCTCTAGAAGGAGAGTGTGCCGTAACTTCTCTCCTACACCTCCTGCCTCCATTCACGAATCTGCACTTCTGGCCTGATTCACTGAACCAATGGGAGGCAGAGAAACTAGAACAGGGACAGAGACCAGGCTGGGCCAGCCAGGAGGAGGCACGATGTGGTCCTTTTACTGCACAAAGATGGAAACCACAGAGAGCCACAGGGGGGGCACCTACAGGCTTCTGAGGCAGTCACCAGCTTTAAAACTCAATCATTGAGCTCACTTCCATTGGAAAAGAAGAAACTTTCCTTCCAGAAGTCCTGGGAGAGTGGAAGAAGATGATATGAAAAGGTGGGCGGAGGAAGGGCGGGATCCTCACCAGAGAGTGGGTGGAAGTGGAAATGAGGGAGGTGGGTGTTTTCAAGAGATGTTGGGCAAATAAAAATGTTGACGGAATGAATCCATGTCCATAGACCCAAGCTGCCTGGATAGATGGAGCAATTCAGTACCTGGATAGAAATTTTATCCTCGGGAGAAAGGAAAATGAGTCTAGCCCCGTGCTAACTCAAGAGGTGGAGTAAGAAAGGAATAAGACCGTTTGTTAAAATAATTCTTTGAACTTTCTCTTTGCTTCAGACACCTTGGTCTATCCCCTAGACTGTTAAATGGCCTCAGATAGTATAAATCTGAGTTAACATAATATAGAGGTTTAATTAATCCTTAAAAATGTATTTCGCTTTTCTATCAGAGTGGTGTGCTAAGGGAAAGTTGGTGAGAGTGGGAGAGGCACATGAGGAGAAACTCCACTGAGCACCAACACCAGCTCAGCAGATATTCTCTGCCATGAAGCTAAGAGGACGCAGAGTCTGGGACATGGTCAGCTTGCTGTTTGTGAAGCTACGTCAGCCCCATCCACGGCTGTGTCCACCTGGCTGGCCTCCAGGTCAATCACTGAAAGCAGTGACTATCAGACAATGGCCTTTGGTTCTCGCCAAAGGATTTTGCCTGAAATGGTTTCCAGGAAGGCCCGGATTCTCTGTTTGATGCAGCATGGGTCCAGGGTTGTGGACAATGTCTCTGGACTTGGTCGTATCAGAGGGCTGTATATTCTGGGATAGGGGCTGCCTCTACAGTTGGCTTACAGTCCTAACTCCCTAGACCAATCTGTGCCACTGTGAAAGCCAGATGTAAGTTGCTGTAGACAGAGCAAACCACCAAACCCTGCAACAGAGAGGAACTGAGAAAGGGGCCAACAACTCTAAAAGATAAGCAAGGTAAGTATTATCCGTATTTAACAGGTGAGAATAGGTTTAAAGCAGTTGGGCTCCAGGTAACATAACTAAGAGATGGCAGAGCTGAGGACCGGACCACGAACTTCTGGCTCCAAATCCTGGGCACTTTTTACCGCCTATTTCATCTCTGATTGTGCTGTGAAATTGCAGATGCAGGGATTGGATGAGGAGGCAGGTTGATGGGAAATTGGTCCAGTAACACCTTGACCCATAGAGTAATGGCTGGTAACAATAAGAAATTCAGTGAGCCCCAGCTGCTCCTGTCCCGTACTCGGGGTTTTGGAGGTTAGCCGTTGTTGTACCTCCCTTTTAATCAGTGCTGTTCTGACACCAGCTGAGAGGGAGGCTTGAGAAGTTGAGATGAAATTTGGGTAGTTTGTCTCCCCATGACATTCTGGTGAAAGGTACTTGGGATGTGGGTGGCTAAATTTACTGGTTAGCATGGAATTAGGGAATCCACTCCTTCACTCAGAAATATTTATTGAAAGGGCACCTGCCCTCAAGGATCTTACACTTCACTGGGGATGCAGACAAGGTGATTACTGATGGCAATAATAAGAGCTGGGACACAGAGATGAGTGAGCACAGGAAATGTCTGAATCAGAGTGGGCTTGGGATGGTCAGATCCGTTCATTCAGTATCATTTGTTGGATGTCTTGTTTTGTTCCTGAAACTAGGGAATATTAACACAGAGATGAATGAGGCACAGTCCCTGCCCTCAAGGAGCTCACAGTCTACAAATAAATCACAACACAGCAGGAGTTTTACAAGATATAGAGGAAGGTAGAACCGAGCAGAGAGCGATTAACTCTCTCTTAGAGGTGTCCAAGAAGGGTTTCTAAAGGAAGGAACCCTATCCTTGAGCTAATTTTAAAAGATATGTCAAAATTTATCCAGGGGCTTCCCTGGTGGCGCAGTGGTTGAGAGTCTGCCTGCCGATGCAGGGGACACAGGTTCGTGCCCCGGTCTGGGAAGATCCCACGTGCTGCAGAGTGGCTGGGCCCGTGAGCCATGGCCGCTGAGACTGCGCGTCTGGAGTGCTCCGCAACGGGAGAGGCCACAACAGTGAGAGGCCCGTGTACCGCAAAAAAAAAAAAAAAATTTATCCAGAAAAGTGGAGAACTTTCCAGGCAGAACATGTGTAGAGACACAGAAACATGTGAGAACAAGGTGTGCTTAGGAAACTTTGGGCAGATTTATATGGCTTGGTGCAAAGAGCCAGGGTGGAGAGGTGGGTCATGGGGATGGGGAGGTTGGTAAGAACCAGATCTCACAGATCACGAATCACGTGCTAAGCAGCTCAGACTACCCTGTTGGTGATGGGGAGGGATTGATAAGATTTTATACGGAGAAGAATTATGACCAGATGTGTGTTTTAAAGAGACAGCTCTGGTAGCTGTGGGGAGGATGGATCAGAGCTGGACAGACTAGACATTGGGAGAGGCCAGCTGGAAACATGCTTGTAATAGTCTGAGCAAGAAGGAAAGAGATGCAAAACAGTGGCAATGGGGAAGAAGTGTATGGGATGACCTTGAGCAGCACATAGGATGTGGACTTGATAGGACTGTCTGAACTCCTTCAGGCAAGTGGGAGCCCCGGGGCTCTGGCTCGAGTGGGGACTAGGCGCCATTGCTGAGCATGAGAATGGGGTGGGCAATGGATGAAACAAATGGGAACCAAAGTATATGTCTTCAGCAAAGGCAGCAGAAAAAAAAAAAAAGGACCATCCTAAACCTAAAATCTAGGCAGAGAGGCAAGAGGCAGTTGCTAAGTCAAGAGTTTGCAGTAGGAGAGATGCAAGGCACGTGGAGGACATTATCTGCAAAGAGGAGAATGCAAGGCCAGGAAGGTGTCTCTTTGCTGGGGTAGAAAGAGGGAAAGGCTTTCTTTCAGTGCACAGGTGGTCCCCTCCTGTGATATAGAGGAAGATGTAGAGGGCATTGAACCATTTCTGACTAGGGCTGGTAAATGATAGGAAGGGGGACAGGTAAGGAAAGTAGGCAGTTGAAGACAGATTTGGAAGGCAACAATCAGAGGTGTTTGAAGATGTGGATTTTGAATAGATAACTTAGGAGGAATGTTCAGAGAGTAGATGACTAAGGACAGAGACCTGGGCAACATTAAACACTTACGGGATGGAAGGAGACAGAGGATGAGAAAACAGCAGGAGAGACTGAGCCACAAAACCCAGAGAGCTGGGTCTCCGAAGTGACAGGCGTGGTGCTACATAATGGTCTGGGACTGCATGTTGCTCAGTTTCTTACTAACCTTTTGACCTTAAGTGACTTGCATAACCTCTCTCTGCTTTTGTCTTCCCATCTGTGAAATGGGCTGATAATACTGTTTTCAGAGGTTTGTTGAGAGGATTGAATAAGATGGCACGTGTAAAGGAGCAGGCACTTATACGTATCAGTGACCAGGGTAGGAGGTACTTGGTCAGGGTAGATTTCCCTCGAGGTAGACACTCAATAAAGGTATGCCAAAACAGTTAAAACCTGAATCCAGCCACAGCCTGGAGAGGCTGACCCGGAGTCCTCCCATAATTGAGAACCAGCTGTTATTTGGAGCAGTGCCTCTTCTGGAAGGTTTAGGCTCCCTCACCCGTGTCCCCTCAATGAGAAGATCTGATTACATCGAGCGTCCTCGTTCCACCTGCCTACTCTTCCGTCATCTCTAATGACGCTGTCTTCCCCGGCAGAGAAGTTGACAGAGCCACCCAGGAAACAAATGGGACATTCTCTGCTCCAGTGGGTCAAGTTATTAGGATTTAACAAGAGCAAATTAATTAAGGTCTCTGGCACCAAAAACATTTTTTTTTCACTCCACAGACCCAAGAGATTGGCCACCAAGAAGTCAACTCTGCAAAAATGAGGACCTCATCCTCATCATGTTTGTTTTTCGCTTGTGAGTGAAATAGGGTCAGGGTAAGGAAAGCGAGCAAGATTCTGAAGCAGCTCCAAATCTTTCAAACAGTGGCTTAGGGTAATTGATGAAGTTATAGAAAGGTTTTGTTAAAACTTCCTCTGTGTGCAGTATACTGAGTAACTTCCCTATGATTTAGAGGTACCTGATACCTGCCCTCTGAGATAAAGGGATTCAAATCCCAGTTTACAGCAAGTGGGCAGGGGGTCGGGGCAGCAGGGCTGTGAAAACACTGCTTTTCAAACTTAATTTTCACATTAACAAAAAAAACACATATATGCCGCAAGGATTCCTTCCCTCCCTCCCTCCCTCCTTCTGGGTAGAAATGACCTCACCTGTCAAACCTCTTAATTCCCTGATTAGGAAACTGAAAATATGGAGGAGGCAGCCTGGTGCAGCAGAAGAGACTAGGCAGCAGAAGACCTAGATCTGATGAGCAGATAAGCTACCAGCTACCTCTGCGACCTGGGGCAAGTTACTGCCTCTCTCTACGACTCAGCTGACATACCTATAAACCGAGAGGGTTGAACCTGATAACCTACAAGGTCCTTTCAGGTCTGACATCCCAGGATTTTTGAATTACTTCCATCGCGAGAGGTCATGACTGTCGGAGGTTGACAATCGTGACTGCGGGGATGGCCAATACTGCTGGGCCAGGCCGAACCGCCCATAAGCATCCGCCACAGAAATGGGCCAGACGATGCTCAGTCCATGTTCCGTTACCTGCGTGCGGCTTATCCAACTTCCTGGATTAACTGTTAACACATGTCGCCCCACCCCCTTCCTTAAGCACCTCCCCTCCATCCCCCCACCCCCGCTTCCTGCGCGTGGTCACCCTTCTCCACACCTGAGCTGCTGGATGCTCGGAGGATGAAGGTGACCGATGTAGAAGTAGACACGCCAAGCACTCACTGTCCCCCTCCAAGGAGACCCCGTGGGAGGCAGTTCAGTTATTCCAGTTATGCTGACAAGGCTCAAATATTTCAGGAACAGCTCTTAGGAACTGCCTTGAGTGCCTGCAGCGCATTTTGGGATAGATTCAGACGTGGCAAGTCTGTCCGTTGACGGGGGGTTTGTGGCTAGCAATAGCGGCAATCTGGTAAATAAAGTGGACGCTCCAGCCAGCTAATGTATTTTGGGGACCACGCGAAATGGGCCATTGAGCCACAGCTGCTTTTCTCTGTGGCCCCTGACCTAGCACTGAAGGTATTTCAGTTAGGGTAACTCCAGTAGATAGAAAAAAATGAAACCCCCAAATTCAGCAGAAGTTCCTGTCAGTGGGGGGGTTCTCCTCCACACAGTGATTCAGGGACCGAGGACCCTAGCGTCTTGCGGCTTCACAGCTCCCTAGGGTTTTGAATCTTTTATCTCCATCTAATAGAAAATGCAAGAGGGCATGGATGAGGTGCGTGTGCGCACACGAGCACACACCACACACACGCACACATACGCTTTTCCCCTCGGTACCCATTTCTTAAATCTTGGCTTCACTCATGCTTACATTCAGTGCCAGTCACCTAGCTCCACCCGAGTGCAGAGGGCTCTCTGAGCTCGGTTTCCTGTTCTGTAAGGTGGCGATAATATCACCTCCTTTATTGGGTTTGCGAGACAAGTTGACCGTATTTGCAAAGCCCTTTTAGTGATAGGACATGGTAAACATTCAGTAAATATTGACTCTCATCACCAACACCATCATCACCATCACCGTCACCGTCACCATGACCTTCACCATCACCACCCAGCGTGGCTGAGAAATGCAGTTCTGTTAGTATCTGTCCGGATAGTGAGAACTCTAAGCCTCATAAAAAAACCACAGAAAAAAAAATCTCCAGTATCTCAGGGCAGAGCTTCAGAAACGCACTTCCAGGAATGGACCTCTCAATTACACCAACGCAAGGATATTTGGGACATGTGTAGAATCAGCTGGTTTCCAGAGCTCCTTTCAGGTCTAGCATGTTATTCATCTGTAAACAATGAGTGAGGATTGGGAAGGACACTTAGGAGACAGAAGAACAGGTGCTTGTCGCTGGGAATGGGGTTGGCAATAAAGGAGGAGGAGATATGAGTGGGCTTTTTCTGTCCTGTAACTTCTCCCAGACAACCAATATCATGTGGCATTGAGTGTAACTGTGTGCCCAGCACAGTGCAAGTGTCAGCATACAGGATTCACTACCTCATTTAATCTCATAACTACCCTATAAGCAAGGGGATAGCAGCCCCACTTTCTGATGAGGAAACCGAGGCTCAGAAAGAGGAATTAACTTACCTCAAGCCCCAAGGCTAGTAAGTGGTAGGTACTCTGAATATTCAATACGTGTTCATCAGTGAGTTGACCCTCAATGGTGGGACCCAAAAGTCTTTGGGTCTAGGAGAGGAAGTATCCATTTCTTCAGCTGCCTGAGCTTTTCTTGTCTGTCACATCTGGAAATAGAGTATTTTTTTTAAATTACCTATAGCTCTTTGATCAAAATTCAGAGCCTTCCGTGAGGCAGTAGGTCCGGATAAGGACCATGTTCTCAGCAGTGCTGCTCAAGTGTGGTCCATACATCAGCATCACCTGAGAGCTTCTTAGAAATGCAAATTCTTAGTCCTCATCCCACACCTACTGAGTCAGATTGTCTGGGGGTGGCGCCCAGGAATCTGTGTTTTCATAAACTCTCCGGTTTGAGAAGCACTGTTGTAGAGTTAGTTGTCTGCAACCTTTATGCCACTTAAACTAGGATACTAGTAGGAGAAGAGGTGAGGGTGGGAAGCAGGATTTGGTGTCACCGAGGGGACCAGAGCTCTTCTCTGCATACTTCTCAGTCAGCCTTGGCCTATTAACTCCATACATTATGGGAATCTGTTTTTGTTCCATCACATGTGCTCATAGAAACACACAGTAGGTTTAGGAAATGCTAACTAAACAGAATTAAATTGTATCTCATCGCTATGCACACAGCAAGAACCAAAGGCCAAAATTCAGCAGCGGAGGATTGGGATACCACGTCAGGGAGAACTCCCTGACAGCACTGTGGTGAGTTAGGGGCAGGGGGGCTGTGCAGGCAGGACAACCTGCTCACAATGGCCACCTTCCCTCCCATCCTCATGGGCCAAGCAAAGGGCCATTTCAGCTGGAGGCTCGGGGAAAGATACGATGACAAATGAAGGCTTCCAACATCCTATGGAGCCTACAGGAAGAGGGCCCCTGAAAGATGGAGACGTGAGAAAGAGGAATATTTGGGACATGTGTAGAATCAGCTGGTTTCCAGAGAAAAAAATGTTCTTCTAGAACTGTATCAGTGAGTACAGCCCAGGGTTGGGCACCTTGTTAGGTGGGTACTAGATAAATTAAATAGAAAACCCCAGAAAGGGACTCAATCAAACTGTGTTGAATTTCTGATATTGCCATGCATTCTAATTTTATATTTTGTTTTTCTACTACTTCCCCGCCTCCATTCACCAATAACCTTCTTTCCTCCTGTTCTAACTTTAGTCTCTCTTTCTCTCTATCCATTTTCCCATTCATCTTCTTTCTCTCCCATCTCTTCAACTTTGCCCACTTGACCTGTCCCTATCAAATGAGTGCCACCCATCTTCCCTCATTAAAAAAGATTCTGTGGGGCTTCCCCGGCGGCGCAGTGATTGAGAGTCTGCCTGCCGATGCAGGGGACACGGGTTCGTGCCCCGGTCCAGGAAGATCCCACATGCTTGCGTACCGCAAAAAAGAAAAAAAAAAAAAAAAAGATTCTGCGGCTCACGGAATGGATAAGTAATCTGTAGAGCAGGAAGCAGAGAGAGGGCTGGGGAGTGGATGTGAATGAGGTAGGTCGTGCTTTTCCAACTTTTGCCAAACAAGCATTATCTACAAAAACAGGTGCACCTTCCTTCCCTTCAGCCATCTATCCATTAAAATGGTTTAATTATTTCCTGAACACTAGACAGATAATTAGGAGGTAGCATTCAGACCAGAAATTTAAGCCACGCTCTTCAGTCAGGGTAAAATTGTCTGATTAAGAAGCTAATTAAGAATCAAGTGTAGTGACTCTTATTGGAAACAGTGAGTTTGGGGCTTCAAAAAATCCTGATTCCCCCCAACCCCCGCAAAGGCCCCTATGTCCTCCATCATCACCAAGGCTTCATTAAGCTCCCAATACTGTATTAGCTGCCCAAGCCTCAACCATGTCTGATCCCTGTCCTCGATGGGCTTACAATCTAGGGGAAAGGGCATAACAGTGTTCAAACAAGGCTTGTGAAATAAATGAACAAGTGAGCGCTGCAGTGCCAAGGGTGCATAGACATGTATTCAAAAGGTTGAAGGAAGCGATGAGAGTTGGCACATTGGGAGAGGGTGAGAAAGTGGGCAGAGAGGAAGTCTCCTTGTCCAGAGCCAGGCAGGAGATCAAGGGGTCCACAGGTGGTCCAAAGGAGATTTATGAACCCACTAAAATCATAACGACAGTTCACGTGTCTGGGTTTTTTTCCAGGAATGTGGTCCTTAGCTTTCATCAGATCCTCAAAGGGGCACATGATCCAAAAGATTAGGAACAACTGGGCTACAGGGATGCTGTCCCTCCTTCAGTGAACCCTCGAAGACCTGTTGTACAAAGTACAATTTTAGGAGCTGTCGGAGTCCCGGAGGAAAGAGTAGCAGTGGGTGGCTGTCTTGTCTCCTAGAATCACGGCGTGTTGGAGGTTGCAGAGGCTTTGAGATGTTCCCATCCAGTCTCCGCTTGACGTGGAGTTGGCTGGAGTGACTCATTGCTGTTTGCTCCTGTGAATCAGCTCTTCCTCGCAAGGGACAGACCAGCCGCCCCTGGATTTACAGTGATGCAAGAGAATCCCACTGTACCTCATCCCCAGTCATCTCCCTCACCGTGAGTCCAGCCTCCCAAACCATCTTCACCATATGGACAATCACCCCTTTCCTATGTTTCTCATCCTTTTACTGGCCCTTTCTTCCCAGCCCTTCCACATGCCCTCTGGACCTCATCGTCCACCATTGGCAACCTCTCCTCCGAGCATTCCTTTCCTCATCCTTTAATTGAAATAAAGCTGTCTCCTGAGGACATTGTTTCTTGCATGGCTGTCTTAAGTGGTGGCTGCCCTGTCTCCAGGACACTGTATCCTGGGGGCCTGGAGGTGGGCTGAGTCCTCCTTGCTCCCCATTACCATCTGCAAACTGCCTCTCTTCCTTTATCTTTCAGAAGCCCCAGCTCCTTTGAAGTGAATGTCATCATACTTCACCAGCCCTTTGACCTTCTTGATGCTGCTGGCTGATGACTGCCTACTCACTCCTCACATCCCCTGTGCACCTGGCTCACACACTCCCTCCCACCATACCTGTCTCAGCATCTCTGTAGATCAGTGGTCCTTGGAAGGGGTGTTCCCATCCCCTAGGGGATATTTTGCAAATGTATGAGGTTTTTGATTTCTTTTCTAAAGTGGCTGTGCCCCAGCGTTTATATTGAAATTTATATTATCGTGTTATAAAATGACGTCCCCTTTGTTCTTCTTTACATAATCTGTTAGGGCAGTATATTAATTAAAAAAAGAAACCATAGTAGCTTGGATTATTTTGTAAGTTTCATTTCAGAACAGAAAAGGGGATATTAAAATATATTTGTTATAATTTGTTATAAAAAGGGGGCATTTGGTCTGATAGAACTGAGGATTTCTATCAGAGGATGAGGATGGCTGCTGCAGATAATCTAGCCCACTCCCTGCCTTCCTCATTATTCCAGAACGTTCCCTCCAGCCCACCTCAGCCCCGTTCAAGTGGTCACTCCCTAGTGCTCATCATCGCCAAGAACCCCATCCCTTCAAAATCTGGATTTAAACACCCCACTCTCTGATCATCACCCCCTATCCTTGTAGTTCACTGACTCTAGCAATTCTCCAAATCCATAGAAACCTCTTGGCATTGACCCTATCACTTTCCACTTCTCCATTTTCATTATTCCTTATCCCTTTGTGTTCTTACTTCCCTCCTTCCCGGTCTAGACTCCATGGGCCAACGTGATAACAGCTCCCTTTGCAAACATCCATAATTCTCATGTCCCACTCTCTCTCCTGCCATACTTACCTGGAAAGACAGTCTATGCTAATTAAAACCACCCAACCAATGACTAGACCCACTTTAAATTGTGGCCACAAATCTCAAATAGGTGCTCAACACTGTCAGATAATTCTACCTCCTCTCCCTTGGGAATTCATTCTCTCACTCTGCAAGATAATTATTTTCCACCTTCTCTTCTCCCCACAAATCTTCAACACTTTCCTGCCTTATCCCTTCCCACCTTAGCTGACGACTTCATGGAAGAAAAAGGTGCACTTGGATGAGAACTACCTGATTTTCCCACTATTGCATCTTTCCTCCTACCTCCTCTGTGCCCACCAAGCTAATTTCATCCTCATTGCACTTGAGCTGACCTCTCAACAGCATTTCAAGGAGCTATCACACTCTCTTTCATGAAACATGCCCTTCTCTAGACTTCTGGGTCTCCACACTTGCTGGTCTTGCTTCTGCACTATTTATTGCTCCTTCAGAAACTCCCTTCCCGGCTCTGCCTCCACCAAACCTCCATATTACCAGAAGCTTCAGGCAAGACCTCTCCCTAAGCTTCAGACTCATACGTCCAACTGCCTACCTAGCCCTTCTATTGAGATTCCTATCAGGTGTCTTAAATTTACCATAACCAAAATATAACTATTAATGAATGTAGTAGGCTGAATAATGGTCCCCCAAGACACCCAGGTCCTAGTCCCTGTTAATGTTACCTTATATGGCAAAGGGGACTTTGCAGATGTGACTAATCTAAGAATCTTGTAACAGGTAGAGTTTCATGGATTATTCAGGTGGACCCAATGTAATCAAAGTGTTCTCATAAGAGAAAGGCAGAGGGAGACTCAATGACAGGAGAGGAGTAGGAGATGTGACATCAGAAGAAAAGGGCGGTGATGCCAGGAAGTGGCAAGGAACACAGGCAACTTCTAAAAGCTGAAAAAAGGCAAGGAAATAGATTCTCCCCTCAAAGCCACCAGAGAAAAAACAGCCCTGCTGACACTTTCACTTGAGCCCAGTGACACTGATTTTCAGACTTCTGATCTTCAGAACTGCAGGAGAATACATCTGTGTGGTTTCAAGCCACTGAATATGTGGTGATCTGTTACAGCAACAATTGGAAACTAATACAGTGGCTGCCACCACCACACAGATCCACACCCCTGACCCTCATGCCTACCACACCTCAGTCAATGACACCAACACTTATCTGGCTGCTGAGGCCAGAAGCTTCAGAGTTTTCTCTTGACTCACCTCACCTGCCAGCAAGTCTGTCAGCTCTGCCCCCGACATACATCCTGACTCCAGTGGCCTCTCACTTCCTCCGCCGCTACACCTTAGTCTAAGCATCCGTCATTGCCGAGTTGCATCACTGCATCACTTCCTCGGTCTTTGGCACCTACTCTTGGTCCCTCTTCAGTCTATTGTTTCACAGGAACCAGGATGGCCTTTCTGAAGGGTATATCAGACCACATCGTCCTCCTATTACAGCCCTTCAATGGCTTCCCCTCATACTCAAGATAGAATATAAATCCCTTGCCATGGCCTATAAGGCCTTACCATAGACTGGCCTCTGACCCCCATCTCCCTGCACTGCCCACTCATTCACTCATTCCCTGCGCCCTGGCCACACTGACCTCCTTTCTGAGCCGGCTGCCTTCCATTCCCACTTCCTGGCCTTTGTGCCTACGGCTCTTACCACTAACGTGCTCTCTCTCCAGACTTTGCATGGATCCCTCCTTCTCATCATTTAAGTCTCAACTCAAGGGAATTCCCTGGTGGTCCGGTGGTTAGGACTCAGCGCTTTCATGGCTGTGGCCCAGGTTCAATCCCTGGTCGGGGAACTAAGATCCCACAAGCTGCGCGGCCCGGCCGGAAAAAAAAAAGAAAAAGAAAGAAAACGAAAAAAAAAAAGAAATTAAGTCTCAACTCAGATATCACCTCCCTCACAAGCCCTTACTACCGTCTCCATCAAAGAGGACTCTCAGTGTCTGCAGGCAGTGGCTACTTCCCCCTGTTTTATCTTCCTCATAGCATGTGTCCATGCCTGAAATAGTCTTATTGGTTTGTTTCCGTGTCTGTCGTGTGTCTCTCCACTAGAATGCCAGCTCTCTGAGGGCAGGCCTCTGCCTGTCCTGTTCACTGCGCTATCCCTAGTGCTTAGCACAGAGTAGGCACACAATATTTCGTTTCCTGGTTGTCTGACACAGCTCGTTTCTGACTCTGCACTGCCCCTGGCCCACAGAGCCATGCCAGAGTTCGCTCTGCCAGCAATGTGTGTATATTAGCAGCACTGGGCTTTCTGTTGAATAGCCAAGAGGTCATCAGTGGAATTTCGGACATTCAGCAGGTATGGAATGACCATAGGGTTTCTTTTATGGTAAAGGCACAGGATTCAGTCAACATCTGCTAAGTGCCAGGTGCCACAGACACAGGACAGAGGGGGAAAAAGATATTTGTATTACGCCTTAATGGACAATGAATTTGGATCTTGTCAGGCCAAGGAGTAGGAGGGATAGAGCAGAGGCAGAGGAAAAAGCACTGCATGTAGGTGCCCGACTATTTCATGCCCTCGGTGTGGCGGCCTTGCACATACTTCCAAAGACTTGCTGAGCCTAGAAATGTAAGGATGTTGCCATGTGGCCCAGAGCTGAAAGGTAGGTTTGAAAAGAACAAATCAAACCAATATAAATCTGGCTCACCCAACGCCTATACTCACTTACAAACAGAGGGAGGCGCGTTTCTCCCGGCGGTGAGCTGCTATCTCTTACTCGCCTTTGTTTTTCTCTTCTCCCTGCTGCCCAGGCCTCATCATCCACGAGGGGCCCTCCGTGTACCGCATCTTTAAACGGTGGCAAGCTGTCAACCAGCAATGGAAAGTGCTGAACTACGACAAGACGAAAGACCTGGAGGATCAAAAGGCAGGAGGCAGGACCAATGCCCGGATGTCCTCGTCCACCCAGGCCAACGCGCCCCCTGCCGGAGAGGAGGCTGCGGGCACCCCTGCCCCTGAGGAAGGCCCCGCCCGGGCGGCCGGCCACCCCTCAGGCCCTCTGTCCGATCACCACTGTGCTTACACCATCCTGCACATCTTGAGTCACTTAAGACCTCATGAACAGCGGACCCCCCAGGGCGGCAGCCGAGAGCTGGTCATGAGGGTCACGACGGTGTGAGAGGAGAGACCTGGGAGGGAGCTGTGACCACACACGCACGCACAAGAGCGAGGAGAGCAGGGGCCGGGGAGGGCCGCCCCTGACAGGACGCCATCTGGGGAGCAGGTGTGGGGAGGCATGGAGGCACCCCAGGGGCCAGAGGGCAGGCGGTATGGGGGGGGTGCCTTGAGGGGCCTGGGGGCAGGACTGGAGCTGGAGGGAGGCTGGCGCTATGAGCGGTTTCCTGATTTCCAACCGGTCAATACCATTCTCCAACAAGCACGAGGAAAACCAATACAAACTCAGCAACGAAGTGCAATACATACTGGGCCTAACAAAACACAACAGAGGCACCCAGATGTGCCCCCCTGCGCAAAACACCTGGGAGAAGCGGCGGCTGGGGAGGGCGAAGCTGCGTGTCTGGTGGCGGTGGTGCCCACGTGTGCACGTGTGGGAAGGAGAAGCACTTGTAGCCGGCCTTGTTTTACCTTTCAGTTTGCTTTGGTTTCTCCCTGGGCTGTGTTCCAGGGACAGTTGGGGGGAGGGAGAGGGATGGGTGGGAGCTGGCAGAGATGAGATTCCTAGCATTTGTGGCCCCTGGGCTCACCTGGGTGGGCAGGATTCCTGACTCAGGCCTCGGGGGTAGTGGTGCAGGGAGGGAAATGCTGACCTGAGTGGCCAGAGGGAGGGGGGTTTCTTCCTCTTCCAAACTGGGAACTCCCAATTTCAGATGGGCTCAAAGAGGGCGTAGGTTTGGAGTAGGGTGTCTTTCTGTGCCCTTGTTACTTTATTTTATGGTGATTTGGCTCAAAGATGTTTACAGGAAACACACACACACACACACACACCCCAATAGTACAGATTTCCCATGGGTATCTTGAGCACAGTCCTGCTGCCATGGCTTCAGCCTTCAAAGCTGTCAATCCAGGAGTGATTTTCCCAACCACCCAATACCACCCATGGCCACGACATGCTCAGTGCCACGGCCCCTCCTGGTTTGGCACCTGCTGAGACCCAGGGCCCCCCATGGCAGGGCATCTCCTGCCCAGGGTCTCCCAGGAGAGCTGCTGCAGCGAACGGAGGAAGTTGGCCGGATGTGCCCCAAGGAGTGGAGTGGAGACCAATCTAAGTATTCCTTGCTGCTCGGGACCCTCCCCCGAGGGCAGTTTGGCTAATCCCTCAGTGCTACCTGCTCCCTGGTCCCTCCCATACAGCAAGGCGGGCCCAGGGACCCTGGCAGGGAGCGCTGTCCCTTGAGCCCACCTGCTGGTTCTGGGACCCTGCCGGGGAAGGCCACGGGGGTGGTCACCTGCAGAGTTTCTTTTTGTCATTGCACAATGGCCGCGTCATCCGTGGGTATGAAAGGGACACTGTCAAGTACTTTTTTAAACTAGTTTTTAGGGTTTTTTAAAACTCTCTGTTGTTTATATTATTCTCTTAAAAGCTTGAAAATAAAATTTCTTTCCCTACCACTAGTGTCCTTTCCCATATGTGAGTTTTTCCTGTCTCTGTCCTGTTTTCCCTCTATGGTATAATTTGCTTTCCCTCTCCTGTGTCTGCTCCACCCCTAGAGTCTTCTCCCTCACAAGAAACGGTTTCTCCTTTGAGGGTACAGATGGGGCAGGGCCTGTGTGTGTGTGTGTGTGTGTGTGTGTGTGTGTGTGTGAACCTACAGTGAAGCCCTGGGACTCCTGGCCTCTTCTGGTCTTCCTAGCAGGTGAATTCCTTCAAGTCGAAAAGAGGACCAGCTCCCCAACTTTTCCCAGGTTTCGGCCCAGGACTCCTGGAAGCGGAGGCCACTAGTGCTGGGAGGAAATTTGGAGAGTTTTCTCCCCATCTGGTCATTTCAGAGAAGCTAAGAGAACCACAGGTGAGGGGCATGTTAGGACCTCATTCCCCTGACAGTTTTCCTTTGAACATCAGAAAACAGCCCCCAGAACAGGGCCCCGAGACGGGGCTCAGACATATCACTAGGCAGCAGGCAAGGCTTTCCCTCCCTCCAACCTGACCTGGCCCTCCTTCCTGGGGCCGGCAGTTGGTCAGGCAACGTCATCAGTGGGATGTGCACAGGCTTAGGAAGGTTCCTCCCCGGATGAAGCTCACATACAAGTGAAAACCAACAAAACCATACAAGTAGTTCATGTAGAGTGAAGGTATCTCTTTTTTCTTATAGTCTAAGAATGGGCCATTCAGTTTAATTAAATATTTACGTGGGAATTCCCTGGCGGTCCAGTGGTTAGGAGTCGGCATTTTCACTGCCGAGGGCCCAGGTTCAACCCATGGTCGGGGAACAAAGATCCCACAAGCCACATGGCACGGCCAAAATATATACATATATTTATGAAAAATATAGATGTGTCCAGACATGCATTATCTATTTTCAAAAAAGTATCAGAATACAACAAAATATACACGTCATCAAAACTATAGTGGCCACTATGTCATCTTTCTTTGGTGATTCTCAGGGAGCTTCAGAACATTGTGGTCATGCAGGGTCATCATTCAGAATATACTGTATTGAAGAAGAGGTGGTTAATGAAAAGTTCTAATAGGATTCTGGAGTTTGTTGGATCTTCATGATGTAAGCACCAAGAGATCAAGGACCATCTGTCTTGTTTACCACTATATATCCAGGACCTACAGGCCTACAGTAGTGCTTGGCATACAGTAGGTGCTCAATAAATATTTTTGAGTGAATAAGACACTCCTGGAAGAGAACGGAAGGACCTTCCAGCATGCAGGAGACATGCCTCCACTTCTATCAACTTACACTCCAGTTCTCAAGGTCAATCATAGAAAAGAAAAGGTCAACCTTTGACCTCTCAACCCAACAGGATGGTAAATTCCCTGTGCCTTGGAGAATGGTGCTTTGGGGTACAAAAATGAGCGAGCTGGGTTTTTATATTTTATATGCACCTCTGGGGTTCGAGGTAGAAGTGCACCCTGACAACCTGAGACCACTGTCCTTTTCCAAATGTGCAAATCATCCTTCATACCGCAAGAAAAGGCCTAGATTTCATGTAGATTTATCCAATGCAGAGCGGTGAGAAGTAGTCCAGAGAATTCACCTGCACATCATTCCCAAATATTGCCCCATGCATGGGACAAGATACCAGCTAACACCTAAAGCTCTTGCTATGTGTCAGCACCCAATTAAATATTTATATGCATCGACATACTTAGTATTCCAACAACTGATGAAGTAGACACCATTATTATCTTCATTTTACAGATGTGGGCAACGAGGCAAAGAGGTTAAGTCACTAGCTCATAATCGCCAGCCAGGATTCCAGCCCAGGCAACCTGGCAGGACATGTGTCCACTCCTGCAGGACAACTGGCACCAAATAAAGGGAAATCTGGGACAGGACGATGCAGGGGGCTCATTATGGTAGAGATCTGTTGAAAACTTTTGGAGGTTGGAGAAATTGGGACTTAATAATTATAAACTATTTCTGTCCCCTACCAAAAATATTGAGGGTACCTAACAATTTTTGATATTGTTCAGTTAATACACTGGTTGAATGGAAGCCGCTATAGTAGAAAGTTGGCTTTATCTGGACAGTGGGGAATTCTCAAAGGACAAAAGACACAATTCAACCATATATATATATATTTTAAATAGTTTTTAAAAACTATTTTTTTTAAAAATTTATTTATTTTATTTTGGGCTGTGTTGGGTCTTCATAGCTGAACGTGGGCTTTCTCTAGTTGCAGCGAGCGGGAGCTACTCTTCGTTGCAGTGCGCGGGCATCTGATTGTGGTGGCTTCTCTTTGTTGTGGAGCACGGGCTCTAGGCTTGCGGGCTTCAGTAGTTGTGGCTCTCAGGCTCTAGAGCACAGGCTCAGTAGTTGTGGCGCATGGGCTTAGTTGCTCTATGGCATGTGGGATCTTTCTGGACCAGGGCTTGAACCTGTGTCCCCTGCAATGGCAGGAGGATTCTTAACCACTGCACCACCAGGGAAATTCTCAACCGTATTTTTATGGGCAAAAGGTCAGTTTCCATAAGGAATCACAGAAGGTTTTTCTAGAAAAAAAAAAAGTAAAAATTATCCTATTTGGGGACTAGAATTTTGCCCCTGGTTCCAAGTGAGTGGTGTAGAATAGTGGGTTGGTGGCAGAGGTCTAAAAATAGCCCATAAAATTTAGGAGGACCCCACAATTATTACCCCACAAGAGGCCTTGTCCCTGTATACCAGGAGACTCAAATCTGTAACCATCTTAGAGCACAGAACCACCCGTGAGATTCAAAGATAACAGAGAGTAGAGGCATGGTTTGGATACAACAACAACCAATTTCTAAGAGAAATGATGTGCTTTGTAAGAAGAATGCATTATACTGTGGAGGTGAGAGAGCTGGGGGCAAGATGAGAAACACACTTTGCATTATCCCTCATCACCTTTTCTCAAATTATCCTGTTAAGTAACAAGAAAACAAGGACGATTTTCAGCTGTAAGGGTCTGAGTTTATAGCAGTGATGCAGTGATCCTAAAACCTCCCCCGAGCCCTACATCTCCACCCACGCTTGTTGGCAGAAGGGCATGTGGGCACTGAGAAGTGCCCGGGGTGCCACAGATGATTAGGTAACACTCCAAGATGACTCTAAGTGGGGAGGATCTGGGACTGGCTTCACCTCAGATCTGAGTCCAGGGTCTGGGCCTAAGCACCCTTGTCCCACCATAGGGTCCTTCTTCTTGCTGCCTCTCCCCCTCCAGCATCCTATCTCCCCCTCACCCAGCCTCTCATGGAAATAAGAATCCACTGGGCGAAGGCTTTCTTCCTGCCCAAGCCCCAGTCTGATGAGAACTACAGCCCTCAGTGCCCTCCTGATCCCCGACAACTGACCACTGAGGCGAGTCTCTCACCTTTAAATGAGTGACCCTAACTGTGTACCAAACACCTCCCCAGCACACTCAGTTTTAACCCAAGGGCTCAGTAGATGTTTAGGGAAGAGAAGAAGTTGTGGTTGAGGAGGGTTTAGGGAAGACAAGAAAAGCAGGCTCACCCCGTGCCCGTGCCTTCTTAATTTTTGAGAGAGAAAAGTCCTGAAAACAGAGCATCCTCAGTGCCCGTGGTGCTGGTTGAAGTCTGGTGCTTTGCTGTCCACCTAAGGCCCTGCCAGCAAGGAAAGGCACGGTACCTGGGCCAGGTGGCAGCAGGGCACGGAGCACCTCCAGGGTATCCACGATCCCGAGGGGCCCTCTCACATGGGGAGGGGACAATCTGCTTCTGCCTCTGTTACATAAGAACGTGGATGCTCGAGCTCTCCATCTGGTAATACTGCCCTTTTCCCCAGTCACATTGGGGACATAATAAAAATAGCCAAATATATAGTACTCTCTATATGCCAAGACTCATCTCAAGCTTTTTATGTATATTAACTCGTTTAATGCCCCAAAACAACCCCACAAAGTTGGGAACTACTATTATTTTCATTTTTCTAGTGAGGACACTGAGGCACGGAGAGGTTAAACACGCCGCCCAAGGTCACGTAGCCGCACAAGGCAACGTGAGAATTTATATCTCCGCAGTCTGGTGTCATATGCTGCGCTGTTAACCACTACATTATACTGCCTCGCAGAAAAGTGAAAATGCATTTGAAAGGTTTATCCGGATTCAAGAGATGTTGGAGAGGGCTTCCCTGGTGGCGCAGTGGTTGAGAGTCCGCCTGCCGATGCAGGGGACGCGGGTTCGTGCCCCGGTCCGGGAAGATCCCACATGCCGTGGAGCGGCTGGGCCCGTGAGCCATGGCCGCTGAGCCTGTGCGTCTGGAGCCTGTGCTCCGCAGCGGGAGAGGCCACAACGGTGAGAGGCCTGCGTACTGCAAAAAAAAAAAAAAAGAGATGTTGGAGAAAAGTGAATGGGCCCTACACCAGTTGGGTGTAACCCAGACACCATCTGTGTCACCTGCCCCTCAAAGTTAGCTGAAGTCTGCTGAAACCTCTCCATCCCTTATGCTATGGGAAGGTTGATGCCCTCATCAGGGTTTTTAATAATTCAGACACTAAAATTCTTTTCATTCACTTCCTACTTGAATTTCCAGAATCTCCTGAACACAGGGTTTCCATTCTCTATCTTACCGTCATCTCTTTATTTTGACTATAGGTTAAGCCCAAATGTTGGACGAAATTCCTCCACCTACGTCTCCCTCTAACCCAAAGTATTACCACTTACAGTTGTGTATAATATAATTTTACCAGAAATTTTGAAGTAATTTGAAGATTATTCATATAAAAACCTGCAATGAGAAACTGCTATGTGGAAGGTTCTCGCCAGGTAGGTGTCTCAAATATAAACCAGATATAACCATCTTCAAGGATCTCACTCTCTGGTTACTAGACTCCAGTAAGCGGCTCAGCATTTCTTATCAAAAGCTGTTCTCATGAAAGAGCCTGACAAGATTCCTCTTACTAACTGTAAATAAGTAAGTTAACACTATTCCCTCTCCTGTGGAATTTGCATTTTTAAGAGGAGACCATTCCTAAGCAAGAGGAGTAACCCTGTAAGGGGTGGAATTTTAATCATCATCAAACAGGTACAGGGTTGTCTTGAGTTCTTTTAGCCAAAAAGATCACAACTGTGTATGTGCATTTGACACACAGACACATACACAGAAATAGAGTGAATGACAAATGCATTCCCTAAAAAGTGACACTGAGTCCAGGCCTCTTGACTGAGCAGCTCTTTGGATTTCCTCAGGAGAACGAAGACACCCAGGTAACAGGTGGTGAGAGACAGGAAAATTTCATCAATCTCAGGCCCCCTGGGCTCTGTCACGTCACTTGGTTTGAGCAGCCTCTTTGTCTAGAGGTTGGATATGGGATATCACCTTTTCTGCCCCAGCCAGTGGCCATTCCAAGGGGTGCTTTGTTGAGAAGGGGACCCTCCACACCCTCCAACACAGGCCACTGTGTCTCTTCAAAGAAGGGATGTCGAAATTCTGGAGTTGCCACCACCCTGAGCATGCTAAGCCCACACCTGCCTAGTGAATCATGGTGACACTATTGTAAGCCCTAGTCCCTCTCGCAAAAGCCTCAAGGCTGAAGCATTATCTCATGCCATCCACAACTCCTCAAATCATTTTGGTGCACACTTGTTGCTTTTGTCTATCTAGTACACAGAGACACTCTTTCCCATGGGGAACACATACCATGTGGTTTTGGTAGGGTTGAATCCCTAAAACCACTCCAGCTAGGGGTGGTACTGTGACCAGGCCTGGATGGCCAAAGTATCTTATGTCTCTGTCCACAGGGATTGGTTCAGAAATGGACATGTGACCAAAACCCATCCAAGTCCTCCGTGGGATTTTCCTATCAGAGCTAGTGGGAAACGCTGTTTCCTTCCACCATGGTTCTGAGCTGGGAGTCAGCGAAAATGAAAGACCTCACTTTCTGCCATGTAGAAAGCATCTATCTATCAGAATAAGGTAAAGTAGAGACATGCAAAGAAAAAAGCGGGAGAGAGATGGTGCTGATTCTCTCCCAGATCCATGATTGAGCCCGTTTCTCGGCTAGATATCCCAGGACATCTGCCAATGAATTCTATTTTTGCTTTCTTTAGTCTAAGCTGGATATATGTTTCTTGCAACCAAAAGTATCCATCGTGAATACAAAGATTTCCATACACCCCGTGACAGAACTTTGGGTGAAATCCATGGTGCATTGGTTTCGGGCCAAAAGCACTGGGATGGGTTGCCCCCCTTTCCTGTTGGTTTGGGGCCCAAGTTGGCACAGTGGAAGCATCTGCACCTATTATTCTCCCCTAACTATCTTCATGAATCTGTTCAAGGTTATCAATGATTAAACAGGAAGGTAATATGCACAGCCTACATGAGAAGAGTGTTCTTTTAAACTATATCTTTTCAATTCTTTTCTCTTTTTTTTTGAGGTACGCGGGCCTCTCACTGCTGTGGCCTCTCCCATTGCGGAGCACAGGCTCCGGACGCGCAGGCTCAGCGGCCGTGGCTCACGGGCCCAGCCACTCCGCGGCATGTGGGATCTTCCCGGACCGGGGCACGAACCCGTGTCCCCTGCATCGGCAGGCAGACTCTCAACCACTGCGCCACCAGGGAAGCCCCTCAATTTTTTTCTTAAGATTGCATCAGGGGTGACAGTGACAGGACCTAAAATGACAAGTAGACAGACCTTAATCAGAACTCTGATTTAAAGTTATAGGAATGAGCAGGATCCAGTTATGAGGTCCCAGGACAGAAGCCAGGATACCAAGATTCAGAGCAGAAGGTAAGAGGCAAAGCTGAGAATAAGACCTTGACCCACCAGCCACAGCCAAAGGGTTTCCCGTTCTCCCTAGCACTGACGGTGTAAATGGCATGGCCCCATACACATGGGCCACCTTACTGCTACTGCTATTATTCTTATTGGATTAAATAAACCACCCTGGGTTCCTGACTTTATGTATGGGGACCTATGGAAGCAGCCACAAGTCCTCTGGGGGCAAGTCACTTGCTTTTCTGGTCTCTGGATAATCAGTTTTCCTCTCAGGATCTTTGTAATATCAGAAGTAATGCATATAAAGTAGGCAGTGAATAAATTACTTCTGTTATCATTTTATTGCTCAACAGAGTAATAAGAAAGTTATACCATTACCATAGCATATAAAAAGGAAGGTTAAGTGAAAGCAAAACTGGGTACCTGGCACCAATACTCTGTCTTGTCTGGTTTTCATTCAGCTGCAAGTAACAGATACCCAACTAGGAGAAGCTGAAACAATTGAGGCTTTATTTTTCTTCTGCAATGAAACGTCCAGAATAAGTGGCTGTTGGCATCAATCCAGCTGCTCAATAATGCCACCAGTGACCCAGGCTCTGTCTTTCTGCTCAGGCATCCTTAGTCTGTTGACTTGTCACCTGTGGCTATGACCTCAGAGTCTCAAGTGGACTCTGATATCTCAAAGCAGGAAAGAAAGAAGGGGTGACCCTGTCACATCCTTCCTTTATATTGGGAAAAACAAAAGCTTTCCCAGAACAACATTTCTTTTTTGCTGTACGCGGGCCTCTCACTGTTGTGGCCTCTCCTGTTGCTGAGCACAGGCTCTGGACGCGCAGGCTCAGCGGCCATGGCTCACAGGCCCAGCTGCTCCGCGGCATGTGGGATCCTCCCGGACCGGGGCACGAACCCGTGTCCCCTGAATCGGCAGGCGGAATCCCAACCACTGCGCCACCAGGGAAGCCCCTGAACAACATTTCTATTCCTAGATGCTTCCACGTGTGTTTTTTTTTGTTTTTTTTTTTTGTTTTTCTTTTTGTTTTTTTTTTTTTTTGCCAGAAATGTGTCACAGAGCCACCCTTAGCTGCTGGAGGGGCTGGGAAAGTGATTATTTATCTTCTCAGTGCCTCCTGTGGAATGCACCAAGGGAAAAGGAGATGAGAAGGGATGCCGGTTAGGCCAGCGAGGGGCCCCTGCCCCACCCTGTGTGTAGGCAGATAAATTACTGTGCTATTTTGGAGGGCCATCTCGTAGTATTCTATTAAGTGTAAACTGCACATATCTTTCAACCCAGGAGTTCTATTTCTTTGGAACTCTCCTAGAGCGACAGTGACAGATGTTGCCTTCTGAAAGAGCTTGGGAAATGGATCAGAGTGGTATCACTGTATTAATGAAGCAAATTGGAAAAAAACCCTAAATGTCTGTCGACATGGGAGTGATGACATGTGAGATACAGAAACCATGGAATACCACTGGCATCAGAGAGAATGTCATGGACCTGGAAGGACCGACAGGAACGGATCTCTAAGTCATGTTGTTAACTAAGACACATCATCTGCAGGGCAATATACACAATGATCGTATATGTGTAGAAGAACCAAAAAAGAACCCCACCCACATTTCAATTTTAAAACACCATACTCCAAAAGAATATGGAGGAATATCACCAAACTAATCAGAGCTCTTTCTCTCTGGGAGAGGGTGAAGTTGGGGAATGTGAAGAGGAAATTTCTCTCTGTTTATGTTGTTTGCATTTTAATAAGAAGAATAAACTGATGTTATATTTGTGTAGTTTAAAAAATATGGTACATATATAGAGTGGAACATTTAAGTGACTATTGAAAACAATGATTAAAATCTTTTTAGAGGGCTTCCCTGGTGGCGCAGTGGTTGATAGTCCGCCTGCTGTTGCAGGGGCATGGGTTCGTGCCCCGGTCCGGGAAGATCCCACATGCCGCGGAGCAGCTGGGCCCGTGAGCCATGGCGACTGAGCCTGCACGTCCGGAGCCTGTGCTCCGCAACGGGAGAGGAAAAAAAAATCTTTTTAGAAAATAGGTACCTTGTAGTTGGAGGAAGCCCTACCTCATCTTTCCTGAGAACTTTGCTTTGAAGGAGGAGCTGCCCCACAGGGGTGTGGAGTAGAGGATTCCTGGGGCTTCCAAGGTTCTGTGTTTCTATGATAACGACAGTTTGAGAGCCAAGAAATTTGCGATTGAGAGTTTACTTGCTGTTCCAGGGAGGGCAATGGCACGGAGGAGGATCTCAAGTTGGATTCTAGGAGTGGCCTCCCCCAAGTTCACTTTGGCCATGGCCCTTCAGACCAGAGGTTTTCTAGGGAAAACTCATGATCTCCCAGAGATCACGAGTTTTTGCTGCCAACACACACTCGAGAGAAGCCTGGCTGAGAGGCACCGAGGGCCTCCTGCTGGTCCAGCTCTGCATGCACCGGAAGAGGCTGCAGGCGAAGCTGGCCAGCACAGAGCCAGCGTCATCCAGGTTGCAGGCAGCTGGTTCTTTCCCCTTCTCCCTCCTACTCTTCTTTTCCCACCTTCCAAGTCCTCCCTAGGAGAGGGTTTTCAAGCAGCAGCCAGATGATGCCTTCCAACAGCAGACGATGGTGGACGGGATGTGAGATGCCAGCGCGCCCCTCCCCATGCCCACTCGGGCTCCAGCCATCGGGAACCGCTGAGCTCTGATAATAGGAGCCAGTCAGTCCTGTGCCCAGGGATGCGTCAGCTGGGCTAGTCACCGCAGGTTCCTGTTTGTCCAGCCAAATGCCTGAAGCCTCCCGAGCGCCAGTCCTGGCCTTGGAGCCTGCCAGATGTGACTGGGGAAAGTCAGTCAAGGAGATTGACAACGTGGAGAATCTGAAAACAAACAAGGTGAGGGCTGCTTTCTGGGCTGTGAGGCAGATGGAGACCCTGGGGAATCAGGCAGAGTAAACAAACAAACATCAAATAAACAAAGCTTTCTTCAGTGGCAATGACACCAACAAAAGAGAAAGTAAAACGAGCGAGCTACGTTCTTTTTGGTGTGTATTTGAATATTTTCATAATAAAATTAACAAAATAGCCCTCATCACATCACCCTTCTGTGCCCTTGTTTATGCAGTCTCTCCGGCCTGGAAGTTTCCTCCTGTCACGCTCCAGGCATAAATCTTACAGATCCTACAGGGCCCGGTCCAGATCCTACAGGGCCCAGTCCAAATGCTACTTTCTCTCAGAAGCCTTTTCCCTGACGCCCCCTCCTCCACCACTAGTGGGAAGCAATCGTGCCTTCTTCTGGGTTCTTATGTCCTTTTCTTGCACCATGTTGACGGCAGCTATTCCATCCTCACCTCTAAAATAGTTATACGCATGCTAATTCCACCAACCAGCCTGAGAGTGCTTTAAAGGCGGGGATTCTGATTTGTTAACCTTTCTATCCTCAGTACCTAACGCGTGATCTAGGATGATGGGAACTAATAAATGAATAACTAGATCAATCATTCATTCATTTCATAGACATTATGGTGCATCTGAATATAACAGGCACTGTACTAGGCAGTGATGGTAACAAAACAAATAAGACAGTGAACCCATTGTCTTCATGGAGTTTACAGTCTGGGAGGCACAGGTAGCTGTACAGACAGAAAATTACAGTGAGGAGTCATTGGTGTCATCATGAAAAGTACATCCAAGGCAGAGGGAAGGATACGAAGGAGAGAGTGTTCAATTCTACCTGAGGGAAGTTAGGAAAGTCTTCACGAAAGAGGTGATGCTAACTTGGTACATTAGTTCAGGTCCATGCAAAGGGAAGACTAGACATGCAGGAGATCTGTTGGTGGAAGGAGCAGAGGAAGAGCCCTCAGACCACAGTGTGGCCTGACACCTGTGGGAAAGGAGGGAAGGGTAGTAAGAGGCTCAGACTTCAGGGCAGTTACAAGAAGTATTTTGCCAGACCAATGGGGAGTCCTTGAGCCAAAGCTGCCATTGCAGGAATCTCAGATCTTGTTGGATGGGGCTGCCTTAGTGACCCACTGTGCCCAGTTGCTGGCTGGGAGCAGCCCGCAAGAATCATGGCCTCAGCAGGAACGTGGTGGCGCGTCCAACAGGACAGCAGCTGGGGGCATCATCAATTATGCTCCCTGCAGCAGGAGATAGGAGGGCACATTTTCTTGGTCTTTATGCTTAAGTAAGTATCAGCAGGCATGTAGGTGAGGGGATGTGGGAGAAGACAAAAGGGAAGATGTTCCAGGATGAGGAACGTGCATAAGCAAAGACACCAAAGCATGAAACAACGGGGCTCATTGGTGGCCTGTAATAGCTGGGCATGAATGGAGTGTAGGCTGGGGTGTGGGGAGGCATGATGCAGCAGGAGATGAGGGGCACTGGTTGCAGTGGCCCCATCCTGGGGGGTATTACATGCGAGCAGTGGGGAGCTGTGGCAGATTGGAGGGGTATTAGAGCAGATTTGGGCTAGGAAAGAGGCTCTGGTGGTCACACAGAGGAGGGCTCAGCGGGAGGCGGGCCAGACAGGAGGCCCTAGCAAGCACTGGGGAGCAACACACTGAGGACGGACGAAAGCAGCAGAGGTAGAAAAGGAGAGGAAGAGGGAGATGAATGAATGGAAGGATGGATGAAGGCAGGAACGGGCGAGTGAATGCAGGTGGTCAGACGCAACCCAGCTGTGCCCTCTCAAGGACAGCTCGCTGTACCCAAAGCCCCGGATTCTGCTCTGTGAGCAGATGGAAATGAAGCAGCTACTGTAACTCTTTCCTGCTGAAGAATTTCCATTAGGTGGAAATATGCCCTGATTCATTATCAAGGGATGAGTCTCTCTCCAGGGTCCTGCTCTGCAGAAACACACCATCGCTTGCCCCCCCAGCCCAGGCTCGTCTCAGGCAGGCATGCAGGCGACTCTGTGCCCAGTTGGCGCCCGGATCCCTGGGAGGCCAGGCTGTCCTTTTTCACTCCATTCATCTTCAGGGCCAGATGGTGTTTGCCTCATTGACTTTCACTGCTGATGGCATCTTGTTTGCTGGGTTTTCACAGGTTGCTTCCTTTCCTTTACTTCAATTCATTCTCCCACTTGCCCCACTTTTGCGTCCTGTGTCATGTTCATCACAATGGCAGGGAGACACCTGGAGTTCTCAGCAGGTGGACGTTTCCAGGGAGCCGGCCAAACCCAGTTCCTACGGCCCAGCGCCTACCCCCACCCGACTCCGGCTCTGCAAAAACATCGCGGTGGGAGCCCTGAGAACAGTAAACTCAGTTTTATTGAAAAACACATCTTGTTAAGCAAGAAGCCAAGGCCATCAACGACAGCCATGACCCAAAGGATGATTTCTGGTCCAATCTACTTCCGTCTTCCCAAGCTCTCTGTTACCATCTTGCATAAGCACTAAGCCTAAAAAGCAACTCCACGATGGCCCCCATCCAGGTGCTCTGCAGGGAAACCAGCAAGGACAGGCAGCTCGTCCACCTGCTCACGCCACGCCTCCTGGCCTCAGGGTCTACGCCCAAATCAAAGGCTCCATCCTTCCTTTCCAGTCAGACAACACCCTCTTTCACCTTTAAAATTCAGATTTACTTTCTGCTAGAAGCAATGTTTCCAGCAATCTCTGTTCCTTACGTCTGCAGCCTTGTCCAGTTGTGGCTACTTGTTGACTTGCTTCGGTCTGAGTCCCCTTGAACATTAGGTGTTTCTGTTCTATCTTCTTCACCTTCTCTGGTCCTCAAGAGTGAGAAGAAGCCTTGTTCCTCCTTTGGGGCCTCCAAGCATCTGGGCAATGGCTTGCTGTCAGCGTGCAGTTGAGCGATGTCAGTGTACGTGACTTGCAAGGCCCGGCTTCCAGGTCTGCTCTAGCTGTGTGGTGAGTCCTCAGGCCAGCACCTCCACTCAGTGGAAGGACCGGCTTCTGCTCACCTGTAAGCCTTAATCAGGGCCTGGGGACAGTGAGTGTAACCTGTAAAGTACTCTGAGGTCCTAGGAAGAAACAGGACAGAGAGACTCACAGCCATTATCAGCAAGTGATCAACACTGGGAAAAACATCCAGTTTTACGTTTGTCTTATGTTTTCATCACTCTCGTATACCCTGGTCCTTCCTTTTTTTTTTTTGGTACAATGGCCTCTCACCGTTGCGGCCTCTCCCGCTGCGGAGCACAGGCTCCGGACGCGCAGGCTCCGGACGCGCAGGCTCAGCGGCCATGGCTCACGGGCCCAGCCGCTCCGCGGCATGTGGGATCTTCCCTGACCGGGGAATGAACCCGCGTCCCCTGCATCGGCAGGCGGACTCTCAACCACTGCGCCACCAGGGAAGCCCCCCCGGTCCTTCTTGTTTGGCTCCGCCACTTGCCTTCGGCCCTCCTCCCCGCAAGTATTGATGACATTATGTAACTACCTCATGTTTGGATTTAACTGACTCTAAGTGTATTGTCCACAATCTGTTACTGATGAACACATGGTTCCCTGGGCCCCGACTGCACTTTGGTGGTGGTGGGAGTGGTGTGTGTGTGTGTGTGTAACTGAGAAACAACTCAGCAAGTGCCAACTGGCAGCCTCCCTGGATCAATAATATCAACGATTTCAGAGACTTCCAGAGGTATTGCCAACTCATTTGGCTTTTTTCAATACTATTATCACTATTACAAGGACACCCCAAGGCCCTTTTACTTAAAGACACGGCGCAATGCCCCAAATGAGAGTAATGTTGAGTGCTGTCTTCAAGGGCTGCAACCTCAACGTTAACTAGAGGGGTGGGTGCTTGGAGCTAAGCGTGACCTTAATTTTGCGGTTAAGGTTTCAGTGGGAGGGATGGCAGGGTCTCCTGAGAGCTCATTTTTCGCTAGTTAGCCACGTGACCACTTACTTTGCGTTACCCTGAGAATTTCCACCTGCCTGAACATGTCTTAAAAGAAGATATGTTTATAAAAATCTAGGGTATCACCGGCAAAACAAGGTAGTGTTTAAGCACCTATGCCCAGGCACAGACATTTCGGTTCCACTCTTTGCTCTGTCATTTACTGGGTGTTTGTCCTTCACAAGGCCCTCCTCTCCTGGGGTCTTCATCCCCTGTTACGTGGGGTACAGGGGCTGGAGGGTTGTCTAATGATGATTGTTAGCTGAGAGTCTGTGGTGGGCATTCAGTGTAGGGAGAGGGGATCCAGAGAGAGGGTATATGTCAGGCGAGAAGACAAAGGTCTGAGAAATCTATGGAAATCATTCATTCATTGTTCCATCCATTCATTCATTCACATTCATTCATTCAACATACATTTCTTTTTTTTTTTTAACATCTTTATTGGAGTATAATTGCTTTACAATGGTGTGTTAGTTTCTGCTTTATAACAAAGTGAATCAGTTATACATATACATATGTTCCCATATCTCTTCCCTCTTGCGTCTCCCTCCCTCCCACCCTCCCTATCCCACCCCTCTAGGTGGTCACAAAGCACCGAGCTGATCTCCCTGTGCTATGCGGCTGCTTCCCACTAGCTATCTACCTTACGTTTGGTAGTGTATATATGTCCATGCCACTCTCTCACTTTGTCACCAACATACATTTCTTGAGGGCCTGCTCTGGGTCAGGCATTATTCTAGGTTCCAATGCGGTCCAACAGAAATCTAACGTAAGCCATACATGGGATTTTAAACTTTCTAGTAGCCACATTAAAATGAGGAAATAAGTGAAATTAATTTTTCTGATACGTTTTAGTCAGCCCAACATATCCAAGGTATTACCATTACAACATGAGATCAATATATAAAGCACTAATGAGATACTGTATGTTCTTGTTTTCATCCTGAGACTTTGAAGCCCTGTGTGTGTTACTCTTCTGGTACGTCTCAAGTACTGGCTACAGAGGCTGCGACATCTGGAGACTTGGGAACAGCAGTGACAGCTAACGTTTACTGGGTTCTCATTAGGAGAGAGGCATCGTGCTAGGCATTTCCATACATTAAATAAGTCCGTCCTGTGGCACAACTGATAGGTATTGCTTTACACTTACTTCACAGAGATGAGGAAATGGAGGCCCAGAAACTATTAGTTGACCAAACCATATGGCTGCTGAGTGGTGAGCCAAGCAACACGGTCTGTCCGACTCCGCGTACTTAGGCGTGTATGTACGATCCCAGTTACTGTGTCCCTTTGGGGCGGTTGGCCCGTGTGAATCTGTTAACACCATGCGGTTACTTCTTAGTTCTCAGGGCTGTGGTGAGGGATGCAATGAAGCTGTTGTGACCTGTATGAAATGCTTGCTGTGCCCCACCCAGGACACCGAGAAAGGTCACATCCTTTAGATTCCTCCAGTTTATTTTTATTTATTTATATTTTTCTATTATTATTTTATTATTATTTTTTGCGGTACGCGGGCCTCTCACTGCTGTGGCCTCTCCCGTTGCGGAGCACAGGCTCCGGACGCGCAGGCTCAGCGGCCATGGCTCACGGGTCCAGCTGCTCCGCGGCATGTGGGATCTTCCCGGACCAGGGCACGAACCCGTGTCCCCTGCATCGGCAGGTGAACCCTCAACCACTGCGCCGCCAGGGAAGCCCAGATTCCTCCAGTTTAGATAAAAGCCACCCATTAAGCTAATCAGTAGGAATTCAGTGTCACCCTTTTGGGATCCTCCCTGTCCCTGGGACTTACAGAGTCCTCAAAGGGGCTCCGCAGCCACCTGCCGCTGTCCCATGCGCCACGCAGGGCCATGTAGAGTGCTGGGTCTCTCCCAACTGGAGCTGTTGGTTCGCGATGAAGTTGACCTGAGGTAACGCCACAGGACTCCGCCCTCCACAGTGCATTCCTCAAGCCACAACCCAGGGGCAGCAAGTGAACCTAAAATCTCAGACTTTGGAGCCCACGTTAAAAAATCAGGATATTTCACAGAAAAATACAGAGCTTCTCTCAAAACCCCCCACAAAACCCAAGTATGATGACCATCAGTTCATATACCCACAAGGCTACTTCAGGGTGGGTTCCTTTAGGGGAGGCATTTGCTACCGTTGCCAACAGTCCTTACCATTCCCTACTGTCCCTGGCACAAAAGAAGATTAAAATTTTCATTTATCATCACACGTTTCCATTGTTTTCAACTGTGGAGACAATGATCTCTCTGTGCTCACGTCTCTACGAGACAGACCGCACACAGACAGGCTGTGTGTTGTCTAAGGGCAGCAGCTTAACTCTTCCTCAGGCACTTTGCAGCACCTGCCCAGCTCTCAGGGTCCCTCCTTCAGCCCTACACACAGCCGTTCTCTTCTCTGGAAGCACTGCACTGGGGCAGAGTCAGGCATCCGGCCCTGTAGAACCTGCAAGCTCTACGCTTCTTTCCAGTTCTGAAAAGCCTTTGAAACACTAAGCATTCATTCTGTTTTCCCAACAATAGGGTTTGAGCATGGGAACATGCTTCTGAGCAGGCTGAATTTAAAACCTCAGCTGTCCATCTCTCTTGCTAGGAGCTGGGGAAACATCAACCATGGCTCACTGGGCTGTCTTTCTCAGGAGAGCATGTAGTAAAGTGACTAACGGCCCAGATTTGGGAGCCAGACTACCTAAATCTAAACCTGGCTTTCACCACTCACTACTTACGTGAACTTGGAAATGTTACTTGGTCTCCCTAGGCCTCACCTTCCCAAATGGGAATATGTACTGAAGTATGTAGGGTGCTTGTCACAGCACCTGGCACAGCTAGTGCCATGGAAGTGATTGCTGTCATTCTGACAAAACACAAACCAAGTAAGTTCTCGGCAGGTCACCATTAAATCTGACTGGCGCATAGTAGGCAGAGGAAAACTGTTACTATTTCCTCTCTTAGTACCATGGCCACAGAGTGCCAACTCTGGGAGAAACTTAACTTCTTTTAGAGTTTCTGATTTCACAGCAGGGACTAAGTGCACTTCACCTTTGTTCTGCACCAGGAAATAATCATGATGATATGCCCCAAGGAAACAGGCCCAATAGAACAGCCCTGTTTACTCTGTTCACCGCTCAACAAAGAGGGGGATGTGTACCACGGGGCACAGCAGACACCCCGACCCTTTTCACAGGTGGGGAGGCCCAGGCCTGTTCCCAAGTGTGGACACACATGGAGATGGGCGGCCTGGCTCCAGCCTAATCAGTCCCTCTGAGTTCAGGCTACAGCAGGAGGTGTGGGTACTGGGCAAAGTGTTGTCCCCCCGCCCCATACAAACTACAGAGAGAGAAGGGAGGGATTCTGCAGAAGAAAACAAAAATGCCTACACAAAGGGCAGGATAAGCACAGCAGAGGGCCAGGGTCAGCTGGACACAGGGCAGGCCGCTGTGAGTGACCCAGGCGAGCAGGTTGTAGAAGGAATTTCAGGTGGCCTGGAGGCACTGAGAGAAGAGGGGTAGGACTCAGGAGACTTGGGTTCCAGGCCCCGCTATGCCGCCAACTAGGCGAGTGACCTTCGAGTCCCCTCTGCTGGTCCTCGGCCAAGGAGGGGACGGACCAGGTATTCTTACTGTCCCTTCTGGCTGTGACACTGTCTGACCACTTTCTGGCCACCCTTGTTATGTGTTCTGTCTGTCCCAGTCCTGCCGGCGGTATACTGTGACCCCCCAAAGCAAGAACCATGTCTATGATAAGATCCAGGCTCCTATGTCAGGTGCTGCCTAGAACCTCAGACCTCACTGGGCTCAAGAAACCTTTTTTTACAAAATAGCGGTAGCTTCCATGCTGGGCACCCCACATTTATGTATTCATTTATCCATTTTTCCATTAATTCAACAGCATTTATTAAACACTGGTCATGGTGTGGGTACTGGGGAGAATGAACGAGACAGCCCAGGACGTAAAATGCAGCAACTCGCCCGTAGGGCATGAGCCTGGACCTCTGAGCACTGCTGTGTCAAAGCATCCTGATGTGCCCCTGCTTAAATACCTGCCATGGTGTCACCCTCACTTCACGAATCAGGTGCAGGGGGTACCAGAGGGCCAGGCCAGCCTCCGGCATCATCTGAAGTACCATGCTATCAAGGTCCCCTCCATGTTACACCTTCCCCGTCTTGTTAAGGGCCAGTGAATGGTCTGAAACCAAAGCATTTCCAGAGACTTTCCCCAAACTGAATGTATCCTGGGCTTTGGTGTCAGGAGCGTCTATTCTTTTCCCAGAAGCCTGGACGGCCTCCCACTGATGGAGCCTCATAATAAATGAGTTCATTACCCTGGCTGCTGGGGCCCATGACAGCCCATCTGCCGGCATGTGATTAATTAAAACTTTGACTGGCAATAGAGGTGCCATCTCGGGGCCGGAAGGCAGTTAATTGGAGCATCTTCCAGCCCATCATTTCTGATGGATCCTACAGAGACCGACGCCAGAGACAGAGAGCAGGGTCTTCGTGGGCTGGTCCCTTTGCCTTTCTCTCCTCTGTGTTCCCTGCAGAGTCTCCTTCCCTGTGAAGCCCAGTCTAATTAAGCAGAGGAAGCATGATGAACCAGAGCCTCAAATACCCCAAGTGGGGTTATCCCCTAAGTCAGATTTCCTTCCAGAAGGGTTTTTCTACTCCTCCCAGGAGCAGGGAGTGTTGGGGTTTGAGTTTCCCCCTCTCTTTTCTTGACCCCTGTGCTCAGGCACAGTGAACTCCTCCACTTCCGTCTCCACGTGGAGATGGTTTCATCACTCCCTCCCTCTCTTTGTCCTGCCAGCTGTGTATGAAGCCAGGCTGCTAGGAAAGGCCTCAGGCCCAAGCAGAGCTCTTCCTCCTCTGGACAGCTTGTCACGTGAGACTCGCATACTATCAGGAAAGAAGAATGAAGAATGAAGACCCAGATGTCCTGGAATCAGGTATGACCTTGAATTAACCCATGTGTATACTTGGTTGCTTCTAGCAGGTGTTTGTGATTCTGGTACTGATGTCGAGATGGCTGGGAGACGAGTTGGGGGTGGGTGTCAGGCTGAGTACCTAACAAGTATGGCTAAGAGAGAGGACGGGCAGGAAATTGGGGTCACCTGGTGGGACGCTGACTCGTTGGCTTAAGAGTTCAATTTCTGCTTTCCCCACACATTCACCGTGGGACTGTAGGGAAAAGTCCCCACCTCTCTGCGTCTGTTTCTTTTACAGGCCCATTTGGAGATTCGTACTTGACTTATTGTATGGAAATGTGACAACAATCAGGAAAATTTCCTGTCATAAAAGGTTTGAACTTCAACAGGGGAGCTTCTATTACCTTGTCTCAAAGCCCCAGTGCCTGCTCCCTGAGCATGTGGACAGGCCGTCTTGGATGTCTGTTTACTGACGTGTCTAGAACAGTGCCTGCCACACGGTAGGTACTCCATAAATGCTCGTGGAAAATATGAGTGAAAATAGACTAAGAAGTGTCCTTCAAGCCTTCACGTGGTCCAGTGTTTTTGAACTTTTCAAAGTCATGGAACCCTCTGATGAAACAGTATCTTACAGAGACTCCCAATAAGGAACACAGAGAAGGAGCCGCTCTGGTTCAAGTGTGTGTGGACAGAGCCAGGAAGCCCTCACCTGCCCACACTCCGAATTTACAAATAAGGAGACTGCAGACGTGTGGAGCCAGCCCCAGCCCAGGGCCGCCCTCCCAGCCCAGTGCTCTCCCCGCTAGAGGCTACCAGACCACCTGGGGATGGGCCTGAGCTACCCCGCCAGGCCACCGCCCAAGTCTTCTCCACCAGACCAGCCCTACCTTTGTCTGTCATACATGTTAAGCTTCTGTACAGGCTTTCATCTGAGGAAAGGGTTCTAATGTTTAAAAAACAAATAAGCAAATAAAAACCATTGTTGGGGGAATGGACGAAGGGAGTATTAACTGAGGCAGAGGCTGGTGCTGGCGGAGATTCAGCTTCCTTTTATCGGATGACCCTAAAGAAGTCAGAATAGAAGAGGCAGGGACGAGACGTGAACATTCTTCCCTGTGCTTCTTCGGGGGATTATTGTTTCGTTCTGTGCAGTAGGGAGGATACTCTTGCTTACGGACTAGGATTTGATTTGGGAGGAGAAAAGGCAGAAAAGAGAAAGGGGAGAGGTGAGGAGGGAAAGAGACAAAGAAGAATCCCTACTTTGTCCCTGGTAGACCTGAGATGCATGGAGACCAAATGCCTCCAAGCCAAACGGGAAGGAGTGACCAGACAGCCTTTCTACCAGTGTCCCTAGCCCATGTCTAGAGCGAAATACTGCCAAGAGGAAGAGGGAGACACCAGGAGATGGTGCCCAAACTTGGCCACATGTGGAATCAGTGAGGGATCTTTAAACACTAGCGATGCCTGGTGCCTGCACTGTGATTCAATCGGCAGGGCCTGGGGCCCCCGTGGCAGGAGTTTTTAAAGCTCCTCTGGTGATTCTAAGGTAGAGCAAAGTTCGGAAGCACTGCACCAGGTGCAGGGGTGGGCAGCCCTGCCTGAAGCCTCCCAATGAGCAGCGTCTGTGATGCTTACCTCACTTCTCCCAAAGTGTGGGTCCCGGGGGACAGGAGCCTGGAGCCAGACAGGACAGAGGTGCAGGGGCATACCGGCATACCTGCATACCTGCTGGCATACCTGCATACCTGCTGGCATACCTACAGCCTATAGTTATTCTGTTCCACAGGGTTTCCTGCTCCATGGGGCACAGGCAAAGTGACACAGACAAGAGCTTTGCCAGAGGCTGCAGAAAACAGGAGGTGCCAAGTTGGAAGCACTTTTCTGAAAAGGGAGAAAAGGTCAGAGAGGGACAAGGCTGAGGCAGGAGGGAGAACAACAGGTGTGTCAAGGTGGGGCAGTGAGCAGCTGGTGGCTTGCTCTGAGAGGAGGAGAGGGAAGAGGCTGGGGGATGAGCTAACTCAGCCTGACAAGTGGGCCGAAATGGGCAGACAGACACATGCCCTTGACAGTGGGCTCCGATTTTCCAGGAATCTCAGGACCCCAGCGGGAGGGGAGACAGATTCCCACCACTAAATGGCTGTCAGTGGGGTCAGGCTCTGGGCCATCCCTCCTCTCCACTCCCTCGGGGAATGCCCTGGTTTCAATCCTCATTCTCTTTCAGACGCTATTCCACCAGCCTCCCAACGGCTGTCCCTGCATCCTCTCTGTCCTCTCTGCCAGAACAACCTTGAAGTGCCCATCCGATTGTATTTTTCCTTTGAAAAATACGGTTCTTCTCACAATAACTGCCCTGACCTATCTTTGCTGTCACTGCTCGCCATTTTCCATAATACGCCTCACCCTCCAGCCAAGCCAAACTCCTTACACTTTTTGGGGCCTGGTCTGAACTCTTGCTGTGTCCTCTATTTCAGCATCCTGCCCCTCTCCCATTAGATTCCTGTTCCATTCATGGTCCGTCTTAAATGCCACCAAGAAAGTGTCCCCAGTTACCAAGACTGAAATCAATCTCTCCTTCAGTGTCTGAAGCCCTTTTCTGGTCCCTTTTATAGCCTTTCTCACCTTGTGGATTCTGGCTATCTGTGAACTTCTGAAGGACCAGCAATGTGTTCTCCCATTCTAATCTTCTGGAGTGCCCAGCAGTGTTTTGGGTACAGCTGGCACTCAATGTATGCTTATTAAATTGAATTTTGTAAACAGGGAACCCAGGGCACATGTCAGGGAATGGGTGGGCAGTGGGACCTGCATGTGGGGTAGCTGGAAAGAGGCACCCCTTCCCACCAGCCTTGGAGTTGGATAAGAGCCCCGTGTCCCACATACGCCCATAAGGGCAAGCGTGTGGTAGGGTCACATGCCTGGGCCAAATAAGACACTGACCACGTGGTCTCTGTCCTTATAACAAAGAAGAATTCATGAATAAAAGGTTACAAAGACACATACTTATCAATAACAACAGCTAACACCTAGGGAACACTTTGCGGTTTGTTTCACATTTATATTATCAATCAATACAGACACACATACTCTTTCTTCACTGTTCACTCTGGCCCTTTACACTCACACAAGATGGACAAATGTTTATCACCTCTTCTTCGAGTGAAGACACCACACACACACACACACACACACACACACTCTTTTTTACATTTATAGAAAGAAGGGGACTAAAATTATTGCATCCCTTCTATATTTCTGGTGCTGATCTAGGTACCTAAAGATATAAGAAGACACTCCCCAGAAGCCTGCTCACGTGCGTGTGTGTGTGTGTGTGTGTGTGTGTGTGTGTCCAACTCAACCCACCTCCTCTCTGTACCGCACCTCTCCTCTTCTAACTCTACACGTTTACTCTCTGCAGACATAATAATCTCAGTGGCCGCTATTGGTTGAATTGTGTCCCCATGAAAGCTATGTTGAAGTCCTCACCCCCAGAACGTGACCTCCTTTGGAAATAGGGTTGTTGCTGATGTAATTACTTCAGATGAGGTCCTACTGGGTAAGGTGGGCTCCTAACCCACAACGACTGGTTCCTTATGAACGCTGCCCTCAGAAGTGAATATGGTGGCCCAGCAAGGGAACGTGTGCATGTCTGGGTGCACTCTGGGTAAAGGATTATGCCCTGCGTGTGTAACATGTGAGTATACGTGTGTAGGTACATGCTAGAGGGTTTGAATCTGTGTGCACACATATATTATGCATGTAAAGTCAAGGGATGATTTTTGCCTCTCTACCATCACACACACACACACACACACACACACACACACACACACACACACACACACACACACACACACACACGCTCTATAGCCTTCAGCCCTGAACCTTCCTGAGTCCTCTCGGCTACCGTGCACTCCCCTGCGTCCCTTTGCCGGTGGGTGCACGGCAGTTTATGAGTGGTGATTAAACCTCTCATCTCTACTGATCATCGTAGCCCATAAAAGGCATCTAATCCTGGTGCTGTTGGAGGATCAGGGCTCAGGGAGTTGGAAAAAGGGGAGGGAAGGCTTTTTTTTTTTTTCTTTAACATCTTTATTGGAGTATAATTGCTTTACAATGTTGTGTTAGTTTCTGCTGTATAACAAAGTGAGTCAGCTATGCATATACACATATCCCCATACCCCCTCCCTCTTGCGTCTCCCTCCCACCCTCCCTATCCCACCACTCTAGGTGGTCACAAAGCACGGAGCTGATCTCCCTGTGCTACCCAGCTGCTTCCCACTAGCTAGCTATTTTACGTTTGGTAGTGTATATATGTCCATGCCACTCTCTCACTTCATCCCAGCTTACCCTTCCCCCTCCCCGTGTCCTCAAGTCCATTCTCTACGTCTGTGTCTTTATTCCTGTCCTGCCCCTAGGTTCATCAGAACCACTTTTTTTAGATTCCATATATATGTGTTAGCATACAATATTTTTCTCTGACTTACTTCACTCTGTATGGCAGATTCTAGGTCCATCCACCTCACTACAAACAACTCAATTTCGTTTCTCTTTATGGCTGAGTAATATTCCATTGTATCTATGTGCCACATCTTCTTTATCCATTCATCTGTCATTGGACATTTAGGTTGCTTCCATTCATCTGTCGATGGACACTTAGGTTGCTTCCATGTCCTGGCTATTGTAAATAGAGCTGCAGTGAACATTGGGGTGTACGTATCTTTTTGAATTATGGTTTTCTCAGGCTATATGCCCAGTAGTGGGATTGCTGGATCATATGGTAACTCTATTTTCAGTTTTTTAAGGAAACTTCGTACTGTTCTCCATAGTGGCTGTATCAATTTACATTCCCACCAACAGTGTAAGAGAGTTCCCTTTTCTCCACACCCTCTCCAGCATTTATTGTTTGTAGATTTTTTGGAGGGAGGGCTTTAAACAAAGGAGCCAGGTGAAGTGACGCCTTGCGATTTGACCTACCTGCTGAGGTTCCAAGACTCGGAAACGTGCCTATGCACGTGCACACACGTCTCCGCCCAGCCAGAACTCAAAATGCCCTCGAGTCCTTTTCTCTTAGAGAGCTTCCCATTCTTCATCTTCTGCTCCACCATCCCTCAGAGGCAGGTGTCCGTTTTGCAGGAGAAAACAGATGGCCTGTTGGAGTGATGCAATCCAGGACACAGAGCAAGTTAAGGGCGGAGATGGAGTTGTCCCTCCGAGCATTGTTCCTGTCAGCTAATCCACAGAGGGTTATGGGTGTCCATTCGAAGCAGGCAGAGCAGGGCATTTTAAAGCCAGACAGATGCTGGTGGGGAGGAGGAAGAAATACAGAAGTGGAGGGGCCGATAGTAATGGGAAGTATTACTGTGCACTTACTGCATGCCAAGCATTTTATGTGGGTCGTCCTCATTCATCCTGACAACCCTGCAAGTTAGGCATGGTGGACGTACGCCTTGTCTGACAGCTGCATCAACAGGCGGAGACTGGTTAAGTGGGCCATGGTCACACAGCCAGGCAATGATTGAGGCAGGATCGGAAATGTAGGCAGTCTGATCCCAGGTTGGGCTCTTATTCATGATATGTGGTGGAAATTAAAAAGCAGCCTTCTGCGGAGACAGGAGGAATGAAAAAGGAGCTGTGGAATCACCAAGCGGCACAGACTCTGCAGACGACTGAAGCCCTGGATTCACGTCTGCACTCCTTCCTCCCTGGCCCCCAATTTCCCACAGCTGCCAAGCTCGGGCCAGTGGTCATGGTGCGCGAGGGGCTGCACTCCTCAGAGCACTGCCCAAGGCTCCGGTGTAGAGAGTAAACAGGCGTGGGAGGGACACGGCATGCCTCCACAGTAGGCCCTGGACAGACGGCAGGAACCGTCCCGGCTCCACCCGGAGACTTCTGCAGAGTCTTGGGCTGTGACACAAGATGCAGGATGGCGAGCAGGAGGCCTGGGGGACTGGAATTTACCAACACTTACTGGTTTACTCTGTTGGAAGTGTTACTTCAATCAACTGATTTTAAATCTCAGACAAACCCACCAATTACCATACGTAGAGCAAAAGGGAAGTTTAGACGGGGAGGCAACTTCTCTGAGTGTACAGCCATTATGCGAAGGAACCAGTGACAGGCGGCCAGTTGGCAAACCCAACATCCATTTTCTGCCCCCTTCTCCCTGACCTGTCTCCAGTTAGGATGCCTGAAACGATACAGATGCTCTTATTTCCCAGGTGCCCTTGCAGCGAGAATTGGACATGTGACACAGTTTCACCCAAAGAAGTCGGCTGCCTCAGCACCACCCCCATCTTTCCTTATAAAGAGGCAGCCACGGCTGGTGCTGCCTTGTCTACCTTTTTTGCTGCTTTGAATGGGAACAAGATGAGGAAAAGGCCCAAAGAACTGGTCTTCCCCACATTCCTGGGCCACAGAATCACCGGCAGCTGCCTATACTGCACTTCTTGCACGTGGAGAGAATAAAGGCTTGTTCTGTTTCAGCCAGCGTTAGCTGGTGTTCCCATTGTTCACAGCCTAAAGTTCTCCTGACTATTATGACTGCGAAGTTCGCATCCCTGCCGTGACACCAGTGAGGGGAGCAAGAGGTAGGTGCGTTATTTCATCACTCCTACGTATTTTGTAGCATTTTAACATTAAAAAGATTAGGATGCAAACTAAAATGGCCACTGGCTTTTCTCCATTTCTTAACATAATTAATGGCATTTAGATGTGAAGAAATACTACACTTGAAAAGGTTCCATGAAACGGACTGCTGGGCCCATCTGGTTTCTTGGGTTCTCCAGAGTTCACATTGCCCTTCCCACTGCCTCTCGTTTGCTGGTATCACATGGAGGGAAGGATGGGAGGCTGAGTCTTTATCTCCAGGGACAAGTCCATAGATCCCTTTAAATAATCACAAGCCCTAGCAAGCCTCCTGCTGCTTAGAGAACAAGGTTCCTTTGAAATGAATGCTTCAGCTGTTTATGCCAAAATATATGTATGCTGCTACTGAGTAAAACTTCTTCTCAAATTGTCTTTGGAGCCTATAATTCATCCCTTTGGATTTCTGCAGTGGTCTACAAATTTTGAGTACACTTGATGTTTGGAAACAGTGAAAAGTCACCTCTGGTCAAACCTCGTGAATAATGATCAAAACGATGCAGCTGGTTTGCTTTAAATGAATGACTGAAACAAGCATGCTGCTTCCCAAGATTACTCTGAAGAATTCCAAGAACTCCAGCCCCCTCTTCCTTTTTTGAGTCCCGTATCTCTCCCATTGCCTTTGCAAGTGTGGCATTTGGGGTGGCCTGCCTTCTCCCACCGCTCATGCCCCGCAGCCCTCAGGCAGAGGCAGGTAGAGCTCGCATCTAAGTGCCTCAGTTCCATCCACTTGTGAAACACTCGAGCCACAGATATGTTAGTTTTGGACGATATTTCCCCTTTAGTAAAAAAAAAAGTTAGGAGGGGACTGGTATTTCCGTAATACTCTGCATAGGGCTCGTGCCTCAGCTTCATGTCTGGTCCAAGATAGACTCTAATCTTCTCAGAGGTGAGCACATTCTATTCTGTTCACCTCATCTGGCAAACACTGGGACGCAGGCCACAGGAACTCGGGGTTGACAAACAGGGCTCTTGGGTGCTGCTAAAGCTGCAGAAATGCCACGTCGGCCTTAGGACAGCTTCTGCGGGATTCTGCCAACCCCTATCACACACTCCCAGCGGGACTAGGGTATCATACCACCTGGCATCAGAAATGCCTTATAACTTCCTTTAACCCCCATCCTCTGCCAGCTTCTGTCAATGCAAACTAGTAAGAAACGGACGTATTTTTCAACCTTTTATTCTTGCTGGGGCAGGGACGGCGAAAAGCCACGCACACGTTACTTAAGGTTGGATTTGCCAGAGGTTCACCACGCCCTTCCTTCTGCCTCTCTGGGCAGGACTGTTTCTAATCCAAGTGGGTGGACCACCAGAATAGGGAGAGGAATCTCCTTCCTGTTTTCAAAATCGCTGAAGACCCCTCAGCAGGGCACAGTCTTAACACTATGGACAGACATAGCATCCTGTGAAATACACAACAAAGGCATGTGGCCACGTGGCATGCGTCGGCATCTTCGATGGTGTGTTGGATCTGGTCTCAGTTTCCCTCATTTGATCAAATTCAAGCCCAACAGCCGGGAATGCAATTTTTAAATTAGGAGCAATGACAAAGGTATCACAGACACTGCCTTCTGTGCTGTCCTGGTCAAGCTGTTATCTGCTTGCTGTTACTTTCAAGAACAGAGTTCATTTTCGTTCGTACCCCTGGAAGGGGAATTGTTACACAGATGTTTGGTTTTGGCCATGAAACCACAGCTTGGGGGCATGGGGCCTATACTGTGACCTAAGGAGTAGAGTTCGCTGTTACTCACATTTGACTAATTTCAGGTTTCAGCAGTAAGGAACGAACCCACGTAATTCAGAGATGACTGGACTCTCCGTGGGCAGCCTATGTCACCCTTGCCCTCCTTGATGCAGGTCAGAGTTCATCACAGTTATACGCATCCTCTAAAATAACCAACTCTAAACACACTAGTGAGAAATAGAGATTTCACTGAATATTTAGTGGGGATGTGAAGACTCACACCCCACACAGGGAAAAACTAAGAACAACGTGCCCCACAGATGCCTGTGCTTCCCTACTCCCAAATTTCCCCTCCCTGCCAGCCGCTGGACCACTCTTTTCTCCTCATCCTCCTCCATCTCTAAAACTCTGCCCTCATTTACAACACAACATTTATCCAAAGGGAGGCTGGTAATTACCCAGAACACCCTACCACCACTTCTGCTGTTCCCCAAGCTTCCCTGTGATGATGTCATCTTCCTCCTACGCCCCTCTCCCCATCCTGCCGTCACGCTATGTGCTCACTAATCCTAACAACCACTCTGGGAGGGGCTTAGAGAAATTCAGAGACTCCCCCAAGCTAAGACATGATAGTCGAGGACTCCTCCCAGGTCTGTCAGACCCCCCGTCAGGGTCCTCACCCACCCCACATGCTGCAGTGCAAAGGCCATGGGCCTGGGGAATGTACACGTGAGGCTGGGAGAGGGGCATGTGTCTGGGGCTGATTTCTCTACACCCCGGGCAGCACCTGTTCCCCTTATTCAAGCAGCTCCTACAAAGCCAGCTGTGAACCCCCTTTGAGTGATAAGGTCCTGCCTTCTCCCAGGCCATCCTGCCTGCTGCCTGCTGGGAGGAAGACTTACCAATGTGATTGGTGACTCAACCTTATTTATTAGGGGTCATTAAAAGCCCCGATAGATTTTAAGTACATTAAACTTCACATGCATTTCTTCTCTCCTCCAGGCGGCCAGTCTGGCCCTACTCTTTCTGAGTGGGCCCAACAGGATGCTCTTGCTCTGCCCCAGGCTTGGCAGCCAGCTGGTGGCAAGATCTGGATGCGGGAGGCAGGCTACAAACATAGGCCATGAGCTACAACCCAGCTGCCCCTGATTTCCACCTTGCTGTTTGCTCCCTGTGTATTTAGCTCCAGCAGGGCACTAACAGGAGAGGGGTGGTTCGCAGGGCAGGGTATGTCCATGGCTTGGGCCCTGGTTTTGCTACTAATTGAATATGATCAACACCCAGGGGGACCATGTAATCCATACTCCGTATTAGGAGGACACTTCTGAGAGTGAAAGCGGACACTGTGAATCATGCCAGGACAACCACTCCTAAGTGGACTGGGATGCGTGGTCACCTTATTGAAGCTATTAAAAACCTGGGCTTCCCTGGTGGCGCAGTGGTTGGGAGTCCGCCTGCCGATGCAGGGGACGCGGGTTCGTGTCCCGGTCTGGGAAGATCCCACATGCCGTGGAGCAGCTGGGCCCGTGAGCCATGGCCGCTGAGCCTGCGCGTCCGGAGCCTGTGCTCCGCAACGGGAGAGGCCACAACAGTGAGAGGCCCGCGTACCGCAAAAACAAACAAACAAAAAACCTACCCTGGGTCCTAACACCCTACCTTGATCACACAGAGACTGGAACACTCAAGGTCCTGCAAGAAATAAGATGGAAATAAAGACAGAAGGCAGACCTATTAAAAAGTTCTGCCCATGCCTTCCTTCTACTTTGAGTTTTCATAATACCATAATGTTTTATTCATGTAAAGCATTTTATAGTTTACAAAGTACTTTCACGAGCATGCTCTTCCTTAATAAGCCTGGAAGGCAGGTAATATGTTCAGCATTTTGAAAAGGCCACAGAGTGAGCTGCAGAGGGAGAACACGAATCCAGGATCAGGGTGAGCCTAGTGTCCTTTCCTCACCCACACCGTGTCCCCTCACGGCCTCTACTCTGGACTGAGCTACCAGCTTGTGTTCTGAACCTAGAATACCTGGGAGAACAATATAGTGAGGCCAGTGGGAGATAGTGGGCTGCATCATAGTGTTGTCTGAATCAAAATGAGCTGCAAACCCAGTCATTAGCACTGTGCATATTCAAAATAGAAGTATATATGTGTTCATTTACTTTCAAAACCCAAGTTGGACTAGGTAAGACACTGCCTATTCCCAACATGGCTTTCCAAGGAATTTCTCAAGATTCTAAATTTTATACATATATTAATTGGCAAAGGACCAAACTCCAACATTTGAGACTGTGGCTTTTAATGGGGGGCAGCACATTTGGGTGGTGACTGGGGGGGAGTCCCCTCCTTTATCTCTACCACCTCTGCAAGTCAGTGAATGTTAGTGACACAGAGGTCCAACGGCGCCAGGCCCGATAGCAACTTCCAATTCCCACACAAGCCTACCACGTGTGGGACTAGTGGCCTTCCGGGGACTAGCCTGCGGCTGGCTAATGATGACATCTTGCGTGCTGCTCTCTGGGGCCACGGCAGGCACAACACCTAGAAGTTCTACGGATCTGCACATCTCATTTCAGGGAAATGGGACCTTGGTGTGTTCATCTAAAACATGATGCCCCTACTCAAAACACAAAACCCCTACTCAAAAATAGATGCCCCTATGTTCTGAACAAGTCCACACAGCACGGACACTCTGCCTACATGAAATTACATGGCTAATTTAGTCCTTTCTCTCCCTAGCCTGTTAAACTTGCTTCTTCTTTTGGGTATTAGGATAACTTAGGTAAAAGTGGAGTTAGGGGAAGCACAAATAATCCCACTGTGTATAACATAAATCAAAAAGTATCACAAAGGACTAACCTGATGCAAACTTTTCCTGGTTTGACAGAAGGACTGATGTTTCCGAGAAAGGATTCCCCAACCGTCGAAGACACGGGATGCTTATGAGGCCATACTCATGGAACTGATTCATACTGCCAGGAGGATCTGATGTGAATAACGAAGAATTTAGAGAAAAAAGTTTGCCCTCTTGATTCTGACAAATGTCTCAGTTTTGCCCAAGTCACAAAGCTCCCCTGGGCCTCAACTATCCAACTGGACAGTAAGATATGATATCCTTCATTGGGGTTGCTTTAAATGGGCAAACTGTTTGTCAAGATTGATTGAAGTGTGCACGGTATAATGAGACGTCCTAAAGGCCCAGAGTAAACAGCTCCCCTCTCTCTTCATGGAGTTCCATTTTCAATCAAAGCACAGAGGGTTTTTAATTCTCAGCACAGTACTGAAGAATTCTTCTGCAATTAGTAATTAGCAGCAGTCCACAGGAGGAATGAATCATTGATGCCTTTAATGTTCGCAAAATAAAGTGAGTCAATGACTATTTATGGGGCTGCTGAGGATATGGGAGCCTGGGTACCATGAAGTTTGTGACACCAAGGAAGGAGAAGTTAGAATTTGGGGAAGAAATGAGGATAGGAAAAAAAAAAAGGGGTTCTTATTTTCTTATTATAGGAAAGGAAACATCATCCAGAGAGATAGGAAAGGAGACTTGGGTAGAGCTGGGAAAGATGGGGAAATTAAGGAAGAAGTGTTTTAACACAACCAAACTTTCTGTGAGACCTGCAAGTAGAGTGTAATGACCAAATAACTGTTGGTGATGAATCTCTCAGTTATTGTGGGTTTTTTTTTTCTTTTTTTTTTTTTTGCGGTACACAGGCCTCTCACTGCCGTGGCCTCTCCCGTTGCGGAGCACAGACTCGGGACGCGCAGGCTCAGCGGCTATAGCTCACGGGCCCAGCCGCTCCACGGCATGTGGGATCTTCCCGGACCAGGTCACGAACCCATGTCCCCTGCATCGGCAGGCGGACTCCCAACCACTGCACCACCAGGGAAGCCCTGTTTGCTTGTTTTTGTTTTAGGGTTCACTGATATGTCAGAGGCTGGGTCAAAATAGCATCCTTTCTTCATGAGCACATCATCGTAACTTTGCTTAAAATGGGTACACAGGGAAACGGTGCTCCCCCTCCCACCCTGCTGTACAGCCAAAGTAATGTGATGACTAAAATGCTTAAAAAAAAAAAAAAAAAAAAAAAGCTGGCCATGATTTTCCAAAGCCAGATTTCTGTTGGTAAGAAACTAATGCCACCATTTGATCAGAATAAGCTGTGATGCTGTAAGAGGATCAGACAATGGACTAGACCTCATGGGGAGTATTGAGAAACTCACCAGTGACCATGCCATCATTCTACACGAGATAATTTCATGAGGCCTGCAATCCTCAACAGTATACCAGATCGGGATGAAATCCATTTTCCAGGAACTTCAAAGCACGTGTGTAATACACTGAGATCAATAAGACCACAAAAGAAAGAATACGCCGATCAGAAAATAATGACTCTTTATTAACTTGTATGGGGTCTAAATTATCCCTTATATACGTTTGTATTCATTCCACAGGGAATTAGGTGATTCACTTCTATATAATCTGCAGGGACCATCTCCAGATCTTCCGGTTCTACTCGAATGACCTCCTCCAGGTTGTTTTGTATAGAACTCTCAGCACCACAGTGACAGCAACTCTGGTAGATTCCCCACACATCCATGAGCTATATCAAGTCCAGCTGTAAACACGAACAACAAATTTAGAGAGGAAGCAGGCCAACTCCAGAACACTGCTTCTCTGGGGAGAGAACCGTAGTGACAATGGTTCTCTTCACTGGTGGCATGCATGGACTTGCACGCTTACTCACTGCTAACTAAATTAGGAGTTATATTCTAAGTACCTCTTCATTTCAATCCTAAGAACTTCTCCACAAAACGGCTGAAAGTTTTTACTGGACTGCTGTCATGTGAGGCTTAAAGGCAGGAAGTTTCCACACATGAAAGATGGATACAAAAGCCAATACTCTACACAGCGTCCCAGGCATCCAGACACAGTGTGATAAGGTCCAGAAATCCCCAAATACCTATCAGCCTATTCTGTTTACATAAAGTTAACTGAGAACATTTAAGAACTAGGCTTTTTAAAAGCTGTTTTTATTTGTCAACCCACACAAATCGCACATTGTATTGCTTATTTCGGTTGAGAGCAATTTCAGTAAATTATGACATTTTGCTGCTACAGGAATAGCCTTCCCAGCTCTTTTTTAGTCCTTCAATGACAGGATTAAACTGAATGAACAATAAACTTAAAAAACCATAGAGCACAGGAACATCCATTATGAAATTACTTATCTGAGTAATACTTATTACTAATACTTATCAAGTATTAGTAAATACTTAGTAAATACTTATCAGTATCAGTATTTACTTATTAGTAAATACAAGTAAATACTTATCAAGTATAATGGCAATAAATAATAGTGTAGAGAGCTGCTGGTATGTTAGACATTAAAACACAAATATGTGAGCTGGAAAACAAAACGGTGGAAATAACTGCTGAGGAGCGGAATAAAGAAAAAAGAATGAAAAAGAATTGAAGACAATCTCAGAGACCTCTGGGACAACACTAAACGCACCAACATTCGAATTACAGGGGTCCCAGAAGAAGAAAAGAAAAACAAAGGGTCTGAGAAAATATTTGAAGAGATTATAGTTGAAAACTTCCCTAATGGGAAAGGAAACAGTCACCCAAGTTCAGGAAGAACAGAGAGTCCCATATAGGATAAACCCTAGGAAAAACACACCAAGACACATATTAATCAAACTAACAAAAATTAAATTCAAAGAAAAAATATTAAAAGCAGCAAGGGAAAAACAAAAAGTAACATACAAAGGAATTCCCATAAGGTTACCAGCTGATTTTTCAGCAGAAACTCTGCAGGCCAGAGTAGGATATACTTAAAGTGATGAAAGAGAAAAACCTACAACCCAGATTACTCTACCCAGCAAGGATCTCCTTCAGATTCGATGGAGAAATCAAAAGCTTCTCAGACAAGCAAAAGCTAAGAGAATTCAGCACCACCAAACCAGCTTTACAACAAATGCTAAAGAAACTTATCTAGGCGGGAAACACAAGAAAAGAAAAAGACCCACAAAAACAAACCCAAAAGAATTAAGAAAATGGTAATAGGAACATACATATTGATAATAACCTTGAATGTAAATGGATTAAATGCCCCAACCAAAAGACACAGACTGGCTGAATGGATACAAAAAAAAGACCCACATATATGCTGTCTACAGGAGACCCACTTCAGACCTAGGGACACATATAGACTGAAGGTGAAGGAATGGAAAAAGATATTCCATGCAAATGGAAATCAAAAGAAAGCTGGACTAGCAATACTCATATCTGATAAAATAGACTTTAAAATAAAGACTGTTACAAGAGATAAGGAAGGACACTAAATAATGATCAAAGGATCAATTCAAGAAGAAGATATAACAATTATAAATGTTTATACACCCAACATAGGAGCATCTCAGTACATAAGGCAAATGCTAACAACCATGAAAGGAGAAATCGACAGTAACACAATCATAGTAGGGGACTTTAACACGCCACTTACATCAATGGACAGATCATCCAAACAGAAAATAAATAAGGAAACACAAGCTTTAAATGACACAATAGACCAGATAGATTTAATTGATATTTATAGGACATTCCACCCGAAAGTGGCAGAATACATTTTCTTCTCAAGTGCACACGGAACATACTCCAGGATAGATCACTTCTTGGGTCACAAATCAAGCCTCAGAAAATTTAAGAAAAATGAAATCGTATCAAGTTTCTTTTTTGAACACAACACTATGAGACTGGAAATCAATTACAGGAAAAAAAAAAAAGTAAAAAACACAAATACATGGAGGTTAAACAATGCCCTACTAAATAACCAAGGAAAAAAAAAAGTAAAAAACACGAATACATGGAGGTTAAACAATGCCCTACTAAATAACCAAGAGATCACTGAAGAAATCAAAGAAGAAATTAAAAAATATATAGAAACAAATGACAGTGAAAACACGATGACCCAAAACCTATGGGGCACAGCAAAAGCAGTTCTAAGAGGGAAGTTTATAGCAATTCAATCTCACCTCAAGAAACAAGAAAAATCTCAAATAAACAATCTAACCCAACACTTAAAACAACTAGAGAAAGAAGAGCAAAGAAAACCCAAAGTCAGTAGAAGGAAAGAAATCACAAAAATCAGAGCAGAAATAAATGAAACAGAAATGAAGAAAACAATAGCAAAGATCAATAAAACTAAAAGCGGCTCTTTGAGAAGATAAACAAAACTGATAAACCCTTAGGCAGACTCATCAAGAAAAAAAGGGAGAGGACGTAAATCAATAAAATTAGAAACGAAAAAGGAGAAATCACAACTGACACTGCAGAAATACAAAGGATTATAAGAGACTACTACAAACAGCTATATGCCAATAAAATGTACACACGAAGAAATGGACAAATCCTTGGAAAGGTACAATTTTCCAAGACTGAACGAGGACAAACTAGAAAATATAAACAGACCTATCCCAAGTAATGAAATTGAAACCATAATTAAAAATCTTCCAACAAACGAAAGTCCAGGACCAGATGGCTTCACAGGCAAATTCTATCAAATATTTAGAGAAGAGCTAACATCGATCCTTCTCAAACTCTTCCAAAAAATTGCAGAGGGAGAAACACTCTCAAATTCATTCTACAAAGCCACCATCACCCTGATACCAACACCAGACAAAGGTATCACAAAAAAAGAAAATTATAGACCAATATCACTGATGAACATAGATGCAAAAATTCTCAACAAAATACTAGCAAACAGAATTCAACAACATATTAAAAGGATCATACACCGTGACCAAGTGGGATTTATCCCAAGGATGCAAGGATTCTTCAATATATGCAAATCAATCAATGTGATACACCATATTAACAAATTAAGGAATGAAAACCATATGATCATCTCAATAGATGCAGAAAAAGCTTTTGACAAAATTCAACACACATCTATGATAAAAACTCTCCAGAAAATAGGCATAGAGGGAAACTACCTCAACATAATAAAGGCCATATATGACAAACCCACAGCAAGCATCATACTCAATGGTGAAAAACTGAAAGCGTTTCCACTAAGAACAGGTACAAGACAGGGATGTCCACTCCCGCCACTCTTACTCAACATAGTTTTGGAAGTCCTAGCCATGGCAATCAGAGAAGAAAAAGGAAAAAAAGGAATACAAATTGGAAAAGAAGAAGTAAAACTGTCGCTGTTTGCTGATGACATGATACTATACATCGAAAATCCTAAAGATGCTACCAGAAAGCTACTAGAACTAATCAATGAATTTGATAAGGTTGCAGGATACAAAACTAATGCACAGAAATCTCTGGCATTCCTATACACCAACAACGAAAAATCAGAAAGAGAAATTAAGGAAACAATCCCATTTACCATTGCAACAAAAAGAATAAAATACCTAGGAATAAACCTGCCTAAAACACTTGTACTCAGAAAACTATAAAACACTGATGAAAGAAGTCAAAGATGACATAAACAGACGGAGAAATATACCATGTTCTTGGACTGGAAGAATCAATACTGTGAAAATGACTATACTACCCAAAGCACTCTACAGATTCAATGCAATCCCTATCAAACTACTAATGGCATCCTTCACAGAATTAGAACAAAAAATTTTACAATTCGTATGGAAACACAAAAGACCCTGAACAGCCAAAGCAATCTTGGCTTAAGATTCCTCCGGAGTCGGAGGAATCAGGCTCTCCGACTTCAAACTATACCACAAAGTTACAGTAATCAAGACAGTATGGTACTGGCACAAAAACAGAAATATAGATCAATGGTACAGGATAGAAAGCCCAGAGATAAACCCATGCACGTATGATCACCTAATTTACAACAAAGGAGGCAAGAACATACAATGGAGAAAAGACAGCCTGTTCAATAAATGGTGCTGGGAAAAGTGGACAGTTACATGTAAAAAAATGAAATTAGAACACTCCCTAACACCATACACAAAAATAAACTCTAAATAGATTAAAGACCTAAATGTAAGACCAGACACTATAAAACTCTTAAAGGGAAACACAGAAAAAACACTCTTTGACATAAACCACAGGAAGATCCTTTTTGACCCACCTCCTACAGTAACGGAAATAAAAACAAAAATAAACAAATGGGACTTAATTAGACTTCAAAGCTTTTGCACAGCAAAGGAAACCATAAACAAGACAAAAAGACAACCCTCAGAATAGGAGAAAATATTTGCAAGTGAAACAACAAAGGATTAATCTACAAAGTATACAAACAGCTCATGGAGCTCAATAACAAAAAAACAAACAATCCAATTAAAAACTGGGTGGAAGACCTAAATAGACATTTCACCAAAGAAGACATACAGATGGCCAAGAGGCGCATGAAAAGATGTTCAACATCATTAATTATTAAAGAAATGCAAATCAAAACTACAGTGAGGTATCACCTCACGCCCATCAGAATGGCTATTATCAAAAAATCTAGAAACAATAAATGCTGGAAAGGATGTGGTGAAAAGGGAACCCTCCTGCACTGTTGGTGGGAATGTAAATTGATACAACCACTATGGAAAATAGTATGGAGGTTCCTTAAAAAACTAAAAATAGAACTACCACATGACCCAGTGATCCCACTACTGGGCATATACCCTGAGAAAACCATAATTCAAAAAGAGACATGTACCACAATGTTCACTGCAGTACTATTTACAATAGCCAGGACATGGAAGCAACCTAAATGTCCATCGACAGATGAATGGATAAAGATGTGGCACATATATACAATGGAATATTACTCAACCATAAAAAGAAATGAAATTGAGTTATTTGTAGTGAGGTGGGTGGACCTAGAGTCTATCATACAGAGTGAAGTAAGTCAGAAAGACAAAAACAAATACTGCATTCTAACGCATATATATGGAATGTAAAAAAAAAAAAAAAGGTACTGATGAACCTAGTTGCAGGGCAGGAATAAAGATGTAGATATAGAGAATGGACTTGAGGACATGGGGTGGGAGGCAGAAGCTGCGGCGAAGTGAGAGTAGCATCGACACGTATACACTACCGAATGTAAAATAGTTAGCTAGTGGGAAGCAGCAGCATAGCACAGGGAGATCAGCTCGATGCTTTGCAATGACCTAGAGGGGTGGGATAGGGAGGATGGGAGGGAGGCTCAAGAGGGAGGGGATATGGGGACATGTGTATGCATATGGCTGATTCACTTCGGTGTACAACAGAAACTAGCACGGCATTGTGAAGCAATCATATTCCAATAAAGATCTATTTTAAAAAAAAGAGAATAAGAAGCAAGTCTATGATAAGCAGGCTTTGTGGCTGTATTTACAGCTTAGGCAAGTTCAAGCATTAGAACACCTGCTATATATTAAAAGTACTTACCAAATCATCCACGTCACCACCTTCCTCACATACAGCTGCTGTGTCTTCATCTGGATTCTCTTTGGGGGCCAGAAACTGTGAATAGAAGTTAGGCACAATACCAAAAGGACGTTTTTGCCTCCTTTAATGGAGGAACGCATGCAAATGGCCCCAAAGAAACACCATCTTGATGTACGCCCCTTCATTTGGCTCTGGGTGAGAGGACCAATTGTGAGGTTGAATAGTCCACTAACTAGTGACAGAGAAAGTTCTTGACGAGAGGGAGGAAATGACACGGCTCGCCAAGGCAGCGAGCACGCAGAGGGCACAGAGGACAGCAGATATTCCCATTTCTGCTTCCACAGGGGGCATGTGGGCTCCTGAGGGTTCAGAAGAGAACCAAACACCCCAAACAGGTATGTCTCTGCCTCTTTTGAAGAGAGCATTAAGAATCAAGTGTCTGGACTTAAAGATTATAATCATCTATTCCTCAGTTTCACTGAGGACAAAAAAGGTAAAAGGAAGGACTTCTTTTAGAGATGTGAAACACAAAAATGGCTGAGCTTGGGAGATTGTTCAATTATTTTTCTGGCAATCTTTAAATTTCTATTAGAAATTGTTTGAAAACAGGAAGGTGGATGAGAAAACTTCTAGTGTACACTTCTGCTTAGCATCAGTGTTGTAGACTTGGAACTTCTAAAAGGCAGCTACGTAGAAAAGCAAGGGCCCTGAATTGAAGTTTGCAAGCATCTAGGAATGCAACTCAGATGTTAAAAGGGTAGTGAGTGCCCTTGAAGACTATCTGAACATTCCTGCCCTCCATCCTGTCCCTCCAAGAGATAGCAGTGGGGACTCTTATCCTTTAAGGTGTGTGGTAACTGCATCTAAGAGCTAGTTTCTATGAACCACTTATCCATTCTCACACCAGAGTTGATCTTCTTGTAGCACAAGTACATAACATGGTGGCAGAGACAAGGCTGCAGGAGTGAGTGTTTTTAAAAGGGGAGGTGGGAGGCGAGGCACGCCTCTCCCGGCAAGCATCCCTCAGGGTCAGTGTGCATGGAGCCTGCAGGCAGTGAGCGAGCCTTTCGGCCCACATGCTCCTGTAGTAGCTCCACCCAAGAAGGAAAGGTGTACTCGTACGCACTTTCCTCACTTTCTCGACATGAAAGCATGGCAAGAACCGCTTTCCCTATATATCCCTGTGATTTCTATGGTACAGCGGACATAATGGAGGCCTCGGAAACCTAAGATCTATAAACAGGCCTTGCTAGCACCTTGGACATGGCCATGACAGGTTTTTTTGGTTTTTTTAAAATTAATTAATTTATTTTTGGCTGTGTTGGGCCTTCACTGCTGTGCGCAGGCTTTCTCTAGCTGCAGCGAACGGGGGCTACTCTTCGTTGCGGTGCGCGGGCTTCTCATCGCGCTGGCTTCTTTTGTTGTGGAGCACGGGCTCTAGGTGCGTGGGCTTCAGTAGTTGCGGCTCTCAGGGTCTAGAGCGCAGGCTCAGTAGATGCGGCGCACGGGCTTAGTTGCTCCGTGGCATGTGGGATCTTCCTGGCCCAGGGCTCGAACCCGTGTCCCCTGCATTGGCAGGCAGATTCTTAACCACTGCACCACCAGGGAAGTCCCTGACAGTTTGTTTTTGACTCAACATCCCTCCTGGACTTTTTCCTCCTCAGTCAAAACCATCTCATCATTCATTAACTTCAATTTTGATTGAGCGATTAAGGAATTTTTCTTCTTCTAAGGACATTTACAAATCTTTCCATAGCCCTCTGTTGACCCTGAACTGGACTGTGTTCAGCGCTGGGCATCTACAGTTTAGGGGACAGAAAATGCTAGCAGTGGGCACACAGCCTGGAACAGAACTGTAACGCAGCATCCATATCATTAATTCTATTTATTCTGGTTGATTTTTAATAAAGATATCTGAGGGCCACATAGACATACATGAATAAGAAATTCATACTGTATTTGCATATGGTTTACATCTAAAGCTTAAACCCTGCTCTTAGATGCCCAAATTAATCTTTACTTATGATTCTAATTATTATCAATATTAAAAAATATTTTTTATTTTGTTCCTCTCCTCTCCTACTCACGATCATTAACCCCCACATGGTTTTCCCTGCAGCAAGAATACCAGCGCAAAGGACAAAGACTTATCCAGCTGGTAAGAAGTGAATAAAAGGTAGAGCTGTGTCTTACCATACGCCTGTGGGGGGCTACAAACGACCGGCACCTTTAAACACAAGCTCCATGGTCTCAGTGTTTCTGTAGTCCACTATGCCTTTTATCATTCCTTAGAAACCTGATACATGGTAGGTATTTATTGATGAATCTAGAAAATTCCTAATTTTTTTGGCACGCAGCCTCTAAAAGCTCTAATTCCCATTCCCTCCTCACCTGCAAAAGCCCCTTTCACACTGCAATTACAGGATAAATGAAGATAGGACTGTCTGCACAGTATGACCACGGTATATACAATTAAACACAAATGGCATGTCTCTGAGATGAGGCCAAGTTCCTAGGAAGAAAGGAACGGCAGCAAACAAACTTCCATTTCCATCAAGTGCTAAACATCTGCAACTGATTTCCTGACAGATCTGCTTCACATTTCTGCTCAAGCAAATTACAGCTAAAAGCTGGGCTGCCATCCATTATCCTCCCCAAAGCCCCAAGCGAGGCTGATCTCTTACACATATCATATCACTCCTTACCATCAGAGTTTTTAACTACAAGTAATTTCCAGGCTGTGCAGTGACAGGGAAGCTAGAGATAAAGCAGAGAATTCAACGACTGGCCTGTTTTCTCAATAAAAGCAACAGGTTCTCTGAACGCAGCTGAAAGGGTCACAAGTCAACTCTTGACTTTTCTTATGTTCTTTCTCTCTGCAATATGCTGAAAAAGCAGAGAATAAACAGAAAGAACCGTTGTGTGACACAGTCTTCCATCCTCAAACCACCATCATTTACTTGGGGTTACCAAGAAAGAACCTCCTTACTTGGAGATCTTTATGAAATGGATAAACTACTACTTCTCAGGTACACCGAAATACAATCCTGGCCACAAGCAGAGAAACGGCATCAATAACCTCTATATAGAAGCTTCCAGTCCTATTCCTCCATAAGACTAAAAACTAAAAATCAGCTTGTCCTCAGACCCTTACCAATCCCCAAATTGAAAACACATGGCTTCCACCAGGCTTATTCCAACACCTTCAGGTGATTCCAAAGAATCACCCATAATCCAGATACACAAAAGCATGAGGAAGAATGAAAATCTGCTTGCATGTATTTTGTCTAAAATGACACACACCTAGGTATCATTAATGCTATTTTCATGCTATAAAGGCACTACAGTGCAGCAGAGAAATCCTGCAAACTAGTGTGGAGGAAAGAACCATAACCTAAGCACTGCCCGTTCCTCAGTAGCCCTGGGCAAGCCGCCTGGCCTCTCTATAACTGTGTCTTCCTCAAAAATAAGATGAGAATACTACTACTGACCCTATCTATTTCATGGGGCTGTATTGCTCCTCAGGTAAAATAAAGTACACAAAAATGCTTTGTGGTACTGTAGGTTTTATCTTCCAATTCCTAGGAATACACCCAATACATGTCTACCAAATGACAGGTATAAGAATACTCACAGCATTTTTATTCACAATTCCCAAAGTTTGGAAACAATCAAATGTCCATCATTAGGAGAATGGATGAATAAATTGTGGTACAGCCATAAAAGCGAATACTACCTAGCTATAATAAAGAATGAACAATTTTAACATCATGGATGAATCATAAAAGGCATGATTCCAATTATGTGAAGGTTAAGCCAGGCAAAATGACTCTCAAGTGACAGATGTCATCAGGGAGCCTTCTGAGGAGTTGGAAATGCTCTTTATTTTGATCTAGGTGGTGGGTACTCCGATATATGAGCATGTAAGAATTTATCAGTGTACACATTTGAGATTTGTGCATTTACTGTATGTTCCACCTCAAAAAAAAGTTTTAATTGTATCTTAAAAGTATCAAGCTCTAAACAAATATAAGGTAACACTGTGATATTTTAATTATCGCTTTTCTCATACTAACATCCAGAACAATTACACTAGAGATTTAAGGCAGAAAAGGAAAGTGGAAAAGAGCAAAGAAAAGTGTCATGGGGTCCAAGAGCGGCCGGCAGTGAGAGAAAACTGTTCTCAAGAAATGATTCCTAAATTTTATCTTATAATCCTTCACAAGGTTTTGGAGATCTCTTTTGAAAGAGGGAGCATGAGCCTCTTTTCTTTATGTACATGCGGCTGGTGGCATTCTAAGGCGGAGGCATGGAGATGACTATAGTGGGAATCCAGGGTCTGGGCTCTAGGCAATTCAGCTAGCCATGAACTTGTTGTGAGACACCGAGAAAGTCAACTTCAAATCTCTAGACTGCATCTAGAAAATGACCAGATCACTAAGCACTGAGCATCTGTGATGCTACGATGGAAAAATCAATAAATGTCAACAACAAAAAAGCAGGCTAGATTAGGCAGCTATAAGGAAAACAAGTGCTAAAATGATGCTTTCTCCCCCACAGATTTTGTATCAAATGATTGTTTAGACATAGCTCAGCATCCTGGAATCCCGTGAGAAACAATATTCCAAAGCCATGGGAAGAAATCCTCTTTCCCCTCTGTGCTCTTAATATGGAGTAAAAAGAATGGAGGACTGGGGGTCAGTCCAACAACTGGATTCCTGGCCAGTGACTTACTATGAGATCTCAGACACATCATTTTACGTCTCAGCCCTAAGTTTCTTCATATATAAAATAAGGAGTTTGGACTAGATCAGTATTTTTCAGGTTCTGTTCCTTGAGGTCCTGAGGGTTCTTCCAAGTCCTGTGGGCATGGGACAATTTGCCACTCCCACTGCCCATCAAGTGAGAAGCATCACCTTTCTCTGTTTTATCTATCAGGCTTCCTTGTAAGCTTTCAGTTTTAAGAAATAAAAACTCAGCTAGGAGATCATGAGGATTTATTCCAGCTGAATAAAATTCTACACAACTTAAGCCAGTATCTTCCGCCTTAGTGAAGGCTCTGACTTGTTTAAATTCTTTTAGCCCAGGGCTTCTCAGAAGCAGCATCCTTTGTTGTGGGGGCCTGCACCCACTAGGAGGCAGTAGCACGCCGCCTGCTGTAACCACCCAGAATCTCTGGACAATGGCAATGTCTCCTGGGGAACAAAATCACCCTTGGCTGAGAACCACTGTTCTATCCCTAACACAGGTTAGTAGGAAAAACTTAAAAGAAACATTTTTTTAAATAAAGAAGATAAACTTCAAATGAAGAATCAGCTTATCTCGACCTTTCACAAGTCCAGGTCTCTCACTGACTGTGGTTCCCAGATGCTCCTGGAATGTGCCAGGATAAACAGGCACACCTCCTACCCACCACAGAGCCACACCCTGTGAAATGAGCTGACGGAAGAAGGGTGCACAGGCGCTACGAAGGCCCACCCATGTTATCGCAAATGGCAGGATTTCCATCTTTTTACGGCTAAGGAGTCTTCCACTGTATATGTATACCACATCTTTATCCATTCATCAACAATGGGCACTTAGGTTTTTTCCATATCTTGGTTATTGTAAATAATGCTGCGGTGAACAAAGAAGTGTATATATCTTTTTGAATGATGGACCTTGAGAGTATTATGCTAAGAGAAATAAGTCAGATAGAGAAAGACAAATAGTATATGATTTCACTCATATGTGGAATAAAAAACCAAAACAAAACAAAAGAACAAACCAAACTAAACAAAAACAAACACACAGATACAGAGAACAGAGTGGTGGTTACCAAAAGGGAAGGCATGAGGGGAGGGCAAAATGGGTAGAGGGGGTCAACTGTATGGGGATGAATGGACACTAAACTTTTGGTGGTGAGCATGCTGTAGTGTATACAGAAGTCAAAATATAATGTTGTCCACAGAAATGTACATAACACTATAAACCAATGTGAACTCACTAAATATAAATAAATAAAATAAAGGTGGAGGAAAAAATATAAAAGACCTTATCAAACATCAAACATTAATGGCATGTCTAACAATAAAAACTAGAAACAGAAAAGTTAAATGAAAGAAGTCACAGGTTATAATGACAATAAACATGAATGAAAAAGAGGGGTAATATTTATGTCTAGGCTTTGAAATGAAATAGAGGTATCAGTTATTGAAAAGAAAAGTGACTGTCTACGCTTATGTCATGAAAGAACTTTCTATTTCTGCAGCAAGGCTGACGTACCTATATTTCTCAAAGAATCATAAAATCCACATATTTCTAGAATACACTGGAGGGAAACAGCTCTCCTTAAGACGTACAAGTGTAAAGTTATGATTTAACTTTCATTTAAAATGGACATCCTGAATAATTATTTCCTTTCAAATCATCAACATTTAATAGCAATAATGTGACAGTTGCTAACTTTAAATAACTTATGGTAAATATCTTGAAAGAATTTTAATGGACTATGAGGACTGTTCTCCAATCTCTGATTATAGCCAAGTTTCCTTAAGTGATTATTTGGTAAGTGGCCAAACTTAACACTTGCTTTGGGACTTCCCTGGTGGCGCAGTGGTTAAGAATTCGCCTGCCAATGCAGGGGGCACGGATTCGAGCCCTGGTCCGGGAAGATCCCACATGCTGTGGGGCAACTAAGCCCCCGTGCCACAACTACTGAGCCTGCACTCTAGAGCCCGTGAGCCACAACTACTAAGCCCGCGTGCCACAACTACTGAAGCCCACGCACCTAGAGCCTGTGCTCTGCAACAAGAGAAGCCACTGCAGTAAGAAGCCCACGTACCGCAATGAAGAGTAGCCTCCACTTGCCGCAACTAGAGAAAGCCCGTGTGCGGCAACGAAGACCCAACGCAGCCAAAAAAACAAAAAATAAATAAATAAATTTAAATAAATAAATAAAAACACTTGCTCTGAAGAAAATGTAAATGAATATTTTAGTGTATGGCCAGAAGTGATTACACTTCCATAACTTACCCAGGAGAAAAAGCTGAAGCATGTCTCCCCTATTAAAACCACAAGGAATCAACTTCCTTGAGCCAGAATCTCACTAATTCTCCCCATTATCATCTGTATGTACACTTTTCCTTCCACATTTCTCTCCAAAAATCAACAGGGGCCATTTAAAAATACTTTTAATATAAAGGATTACGTTTTCATTCTGAAAAAAAAATGAAGGGTTCATGTGATACTGAAGCAGACACAAAAGCATAACTGCAAGTCAGACAGGACAGAGTGTGCGCTGAGCGTGAATCACAACAATGGGCTCCACTCTGCTGTTTACCATGTTTTCTTCCTATTCAAACATGGTGATGTTTTCAGAGTTGTCTTAAACCGCAACCAACTGAAATCAGTTCTGTTGATACTAGAATCATGTAAGGACACCAGCCCATATCTAGTCTTAACTGAAACTCCTCTCTGCAGCTTCATTACCAGACATTACAATTCCTGATGGTTAGGCTCTGTGCCCTTAAATTCCAAAGATGATACTGCATTTGCAACAAAGACTAAGCCCCAGACACTTGCAAGCAGCACACTATCCCTTCCTAGATTTCTTTCTTTTCTGATTTTCTGGAGTCACTTAGCTGTGACACCTTTGGTTAAGAGGTACTGCTGGGAGGAAAGACTACCTTTTTTAGGTCAGTGCTTTCCTCTTCCTCCCCAAACTGTAATGTGTACTCAATTCTCACCTGGATGATAGGGTTTTTTTTTAATGCAATGACTAGAATTATTTGCCTTGACTTATTTTACCTGTTTAGCAAAAACTGATTGATGAGCTTTCACCCTATGTGATTTTATGTGTCAACTTGGCTACACTATGGTGACCAGCTGCTGTGTCAAACACTAGTCTAGAGGTTTCTGTAAAGGTATTTTGTAAATGCGACTAAAATTTACAATCAGCTGACTTTAAGTAAAGAAGGTTACCCTTGGTAATGTTGGTAGGCCTCATCCAATCAGTTGAAGGAATTCTGTCTCTGGACTGTAATAGAGAAATCCTGCCTGAATTTCCAACTTGCTGGCCTGCTCTACAAATTTCAAATTTGCCAGCCCCAACAACTGTGTGAGCCAATTCCTTAAAATAAATCAGTCCCCACCACCCCCATACATACACACACACAGACACCAGACACACACGCATTCTATTGGTCTGTCTCTCTGGAGAGTCCTGAATGATGCATCCTAGTTCAAGGGGGAAAGATTATCATGCCATTGTATAAAATAACAAACAGAAATAGAACCACTTAAGTGGCACTCTGAAGCCCAAGGCACTCAGTCCTGACTGCGGCAGAAGGGGGTACAGACACCACTGAACCCCTTCTGAGACAATAATCAGCACCTTGGAGTATTTTTTTTTTTTTAATCCTGGTTTAAAAATTCAATTATTGGGGCTTCCCTGGTGGCGCAGTGGCTGAGGGTCCGCCTGCCAATGCAGGGGACACGGGTTCGTGCCCCGGTCCGGGAAGATCCCACATGCTGCAGAGCGGCTGGGCCCGTGAGCCATGGCCGCTAAGCCTGCGCGTCCAGAGCCTGTGCTCCACAACAGGAGAGGCCACAACAGTGAGAGGCCCGCGTACCGAAAAAAAAAAAAAAAAAAAAAAAAATTCAATTATTTCCCTTTGAAGCATGAGGATGGATAGCTTCACTTTAACTAGGCCCTAACATCAGCCCATCTCGCCAAAAGACATTTAACAAGACGAGTGATGTTTTCTACTCTTATATAGCAGTCCACGTGGCCTTCTAATCCCAACCTGGTCGTGGCGAGGAGGCAGAATTCTTCACATACTTTCTCTGAAAATGGCTGCTGCTACTTAAGCACCTCAAGTATCTGGAAACCTTCATTAACTGATGCTTACTATGAAGTTTAAAATTAAGCAAAAAAGGCCTCTGCGTAATCGTACTTCATAAATATTCATCTACTATGTATGCCTCACTGGACGTTAACTCTCGTGGGGACTGTGGTTAACAGTGCAGAGGGCTTGGCCTCTGTTCGCCCAGGCTCTTTCTATCCCAGGATCCAGGGCCGTGGGCAGCTTATCTAAGGAGACAACATGGAGTATGCTTTTTAAATTCTGGGATCTTACTTCCTGAAAGCGGGGGCCATATCTGTTCTTTAACAAAATGCTTTTGCCAGGCAAAGTGCTTAATAAAAATTCTTGTATACTCTAACTCCTTTGCCAAACAATATTATGTTTTTTTCCAAGTGCATTTATCGAGCTGAAAATTCAAGGTATTTAAAATTTGGCCTGAATTTGGCCATAGATGAACATCTCCAGCCTTGTTTCTGCCATTTCCTTAGATTACTGTCCACCAGTCCCAGACCAAGCTCTCCCTTAGCTTGGCAGTTAATTTTTGAGTCTCCAGTTTTTCCTTCTACTACCTTATAACCAGCTGTTTGAGTTTCTAGAGGGCGGAGTGCTGTCTTATCATCGAGCACAGTGCCTAGCAAACAGCACAGGCTTAGCACATAACTGACAGATGCCAGGTGTGGTACTAGCAGGGCTGGGTCAACCAGTGACTATAAGTGACACTGAATGTTACAAACCATATACTTTTGAGCTACTCAATTTAATTTCATTAAATTTTCACCCCAAATCTGAGGTATAATGAAAGACTACTGAGCTAAATAGCTATGTTTTTGACTCATAACTGAAATCAGATTCAATGCTCATACATCAAGCAGGAAGACACCAAGCATATTGACCATTTGTGTCAATATGAAGATCATGGGGCCCGCATACATGGGGTGCTCTACTGTAAAGACCTAGATATGCCTTATGTTAGAATACCACTATTGTTCTACCTTGTTGCACATCACAATCATCTGAGGGGCTTTAAAAACTCAAAATCATGCCCAAAACACATCTCAGACCAACAGAACCTCAGGGGAGAGAGAGAGGCACCTGTCATCAGTAATTTTTCTTTTAAAATAGCTCCCCAGGTGACTAACAGGTGGCCTGGGTGGGAATCACTGGGCTGGATAGGTTTCCTAGCCTTAACCAGGGTCTACGCTAAGCGTGGTTTATACTATGGACCAGGAACTCTAGAGGCACTGAGTTCTAGAAACACTAATCTAGTTACCCTTAGAATTTTACTTCTTCAAGAAAGAATGGGCATCGGGGCTTCCCTGGTGGCGCAGTGGTTAAGAATCTGCCTACCAATGCAGGGGACACGGGTTTGAGCCCTGGTCCGGGAAGATCCTACATGCTGTGGAGCAACTAAGCCCGTGTGCCACAACTACTGAGCCTGCACTCTAGAGCCCGTGAGCCACAACTACTGAAGCCCACACACCTGGAGCCCGTGCTCTGCAACGAAGAGTAGCCCCTGCTCGCTGCAACTAGAGAAAGCCTGCACGCGGCAATGAAGACCCAACGCAGCCATAAATGAATGAATGAATGAATGAATGAATGAAATTTAAAAAACAAAAAAGAAAGAATGGGCATCAAGAAAATAATATCCACTGCAATAATTCATCTAAAGACAGGGAGCTACCCCTCAATACCTTTTTGGCTTCCTCAGCAGTAACAGAGCTTCCAGAGGCTTCATCTTTGGTGATCAGAGTAATTCCATCTAGAAAGTAATTCACAGAGTAAAATTCAAGTACAAAGAATCAATCCCAATCCCACCTTCCTTTCCACCGCACCTCCTCCCATCTTTGCACTGGAGATTTTTAGAACTATAAAGGTGCTCTTCTCTATAAGAAATATAAAACTTTATTAAAGGCACTCAACTCACATTGCTCCTCCCATCTTCCATTACCCTTTCTCCCATTTTTGCTTATTAAAATGAAGGGCACATCGCAAATGCTACCAGCTGTGTGCAGTCTTTCTTGATTAGCTCTCCCCTTTAGAACTCTCAGATCAGTTTGTTTATCCCTTTGAAATGGCTCTCATCACGTCGTATCCTGTATAACTATTCGTACATATTTTAGCCCTCCTAACAGATTATACTTTTCTCTAGGGCAGGGACTATGCTTTATTCATCTTTATATTCCCCTCAATGTAGTACATAGCAGGAGCTCAGTAAATAAGGGAAAACTGAATGACTATACTTTGGTCCCAACCCATGAGGTATGGGAATGTGCAGACATTTTGACTTCTAGTAGTGTTACTGGCTATTGACGGAATGGCAGGAGAGCTAAGGTCAGGAGGAAACATGCTCTTACAATGAATGGCCTTGTCTATCATTTAGCACAGTACATCGAGTTTAGCTCAGTGAGAGCAAATCAAGGATAGAAAATTTACCCTTTAGTTTTCTCTTTTTCCTAAGATTTTCTTCTGCCTCAAATGGCTGATGCATGAAACGCTTTCAGAAAAGCACATGCATTTAACATCCATTTGCACCTAGAAATGGCACAGGTCATGTGTATTCTCTCAATAGGTTATAGGCTCTTAGAAAATATGTGTCTTGTGTGTGTCCTACAAGTTTCTTTTCAGCAAGCAATATGCTAGAGGCATTCAATAAATACCAAAACCAATCTCTTTCATCTATTGGGTCGGCAGCAGGGACACAAAAGAGATTTGAATAAGCCCCACTCACCACCTATTCTAATAGCTTTTGCTCCCGAGTGTAGAAGTTAAAGGGCTGAAAAATTAACTGTCAGAGAAATGCTTGCCTGAGTGATGAAAAGCTGCCTGTTAGAAGCTGGATAGATAGGAATGCAACTCCTTTTATACAGAATTTGCATAGAAAGACAGGTTGAAACTAATTTGGGGGGCTCTACTTCAAGTACAAAGTTTCATACTTTGCAATATCATTGTTTTCATAATATGTACTTTTAATAGGTAACCTCTTATATTTGGGTTCTGAAAGAAAATCAAGTCAGGTTAAAGAAAATGGGCAAAGGACATGACGGAAATCAAACATCATGCCTAAAATTGAAAGATTTGCCCTCTTTCTACGATTAATTTGCATTGGTCACTTAAGTGAGGAACTGAATGGCTTTGGTGCATGAAGATGCTGGTCAGCTGATATGGAAAGCCAAAGAACACGGCAATGAAAGGTGGAGGAGGGGAAAACGTGGGGGAGGTCAGTGAAAGTGCTGTGGATCCAGCAGGACTGACAGGTCTAAGAATCGCAGAAAGGGAACAATGTCTGCCTGCACAGCTTCTTTACTCATCAAACAGAAAGGCGTAATCTCTGAAAGGGTCACGCTGCATAACGAGTTTAAGATGGGACTTATATGTTTACTTATTATTTATCACTTTGTACTTATGATTAAGCAAAATTTTTAGTTCACTGAATCCTGAGCGTTTCCCAAATCCACATGGAAAGTTATCGGGTCCTCATATAACACATCACACAATATAATTTATATTTAGAATTTATACTTAGAAAAAAATAGCATAAATATTTGGATAAAAAGATAAATGACACCTTACCCTGGATGACAATCTCCCAGAAATGATTTAATTGTTTAACTTCCACTTTCTCTCGAAGGGCTTTCAGGAAACTGTTAAAGTGCTGCTCTTCTGAAAACTGTGGTAGCATGTGGAGGTAGAGGAGGTGGCAGGTCAGAGCTCATACAGAAACGTATTTCATCCCCAGACCAAAGCAGCACATATACAAGAATCCACGATATTTATTAAAAATATATAAAATGTTCTTCTTTGGTAAATGGGAAACTGGCATTTCAAATTTCACCTTCATTTGCTGGGAGCCAGAAATCTTTCCATCTGTTGAAGGTGCAGAAATTTCCATAGCCACACAGTTTTTTTGGTGGCCTGGTACTTTGTTTTTTAAGTTTTAATATAGACAGAGTCAAACAAAGACAGAGTAATTTAGTGGGATGCTTGTGCACCCGTCACCCAGCTTCCATAACTGTTAAGTCGGCCAATCTTGTTTCATCGATAACCCTCAACTTCTCCCACAACCCTTGGATTGTTTTGAAGCAAATTTCAATCACATTAGCTCATCTATAAATATTTCAGTATGCAATATCTAAAATATAGAGACTTATTAAAATATTCACAAAAAATTAAGAACAGGAGCAAATAACCAGTCACATTTTCCCAACTTACTTTCTTTTTACATTTTTAGTTTAAAAAGGTCATTAAGATGGACTGATATGTCTCTAAAGTCTCTCTGGATCCTCCTCCATCTCCTTCTCTCTCTCCCTTTTTTTGGAATCCAATGACCTGGTACTCTAAAGGACATGTGGTGGCAACAGCGCACAGAAGCGTTATCAGACACTCCATCCAGCCTTGGGGGGGGGGGGCATGGGGTAGAGGTGCTAAAAAACCATTTTCACTACCTTTTCATCTAAGCAAATCTTTCTCCACCTGACTGAGTCATCCTTAGTCTTATACTAACTCTACTCTGCCAAAATTTTGTTTTTTTATCTGTAGGGAATTTGGATTATCTACTACTGAATCTTTTATCCCATTTTAATTTGAACAATTTTCTCATTTTCTTATCATTCTTTGTAACTACCTAAACAATTCAAGAAGTAATTTGTTCATTTACTCGGCAAATATGTAATAAGCACCCACATACAAACTAATGTACACTACAACCGTGCCTACTTTAAAAATATACTTTCTAATTTAAACTTACTCTCATCTAGAGTTCATGTATAAAAGCCTAGAAATAATTTGGAAGATTTTTAGATGCGTTTTCTAATATTCCTACTAAAACAAACAGAAAACCCCACAAAAGGTGGGACAGGAGTGCTGAGTTATTCATTTTGTGTTCTTTTTTTCCTGGCATTCAGATCCCTACTTCTGTCTTCATCAAATCCTTCTCAATAATTACACAACTATATTTTTTCCATCCATTTCCCTAAAATAGTTAGCCAAATATAATACAATACAATAGAAATTTCATTGGCTCCCTAAATAGAAATCATAAAGCCAGGGCTACAGAGTGTAATAAAAAGCTAACTCCCAGGGATAAAAGATCCCACTCACCCACACGTCTTTATTCCTCCTCAGAAATTACACCAATAGCAAAATGAGTTAGTCATTTCTACTTCCTTGGCATACGCTGCTCTTCACAGTAAGGATGAGTATTTCCAAAGCCCAGGCTTATTTGTGGGGTGCTATATGTCTCCCCCCTCTGGTGGTGACCAACTGGTTAGGAAGAGGACACAGGATAGCATTACCTGAATGGCTTCTTCCCGGAAGACTCTGATACAGTCCATGCTCTTCATAAAATACAGTGTTTCGTTAGTATCCAAAAACTGCTCAATGTGATTTATTAACTGGTGACTTGCTAGAACATAAGACAATAAATTTATTTTCCTTGATTTGAGTGATGCTTGTTAGAGAGAATGTACGCTCTTGTGTGCTTGTAAGTATGTGTTATGGATCAAAAGCCTCGCGGTCCATATGCACAAAAGCTATTTTTCTTGTAAGGGGGTGGATGGGAAGGAAAGATGAGATGCAAAACACTGACTTCAAAAGTCTACATTTAGAAAGTCTGCATAATACTTATTGACATTTGACAAGAAATAAAATTTCTAAAATGCTTAGAATTATAGCTAAATGTTCCTTTTGGCATTTCAAACACTAAGCTGTTGCTGCTTTTTATTTCCCCCCACAATTCAGGGGTCATTTGGATATTTCACAACTGCCTTTCCTGATACAGTCATAGAAAACAGATCTTCTATTCCCTCCCCTAATTCCACTCAAGATAAATGTCAAACAGTGTCGCACAATGAAAAATAATGAGCCAGGGACACTCCATCTTCTTCTAATCACAGGTCAAATTAGAAAGGACCAGCTCTCATCTTAATTTCATAAAGTCCTTTTAGAATGGAAAATCATTGCTACATATCTTCTGCCCTTAGCTGAATCTGAATAGTCTCTAAGTTACTCAGCACTCTACAGAGCCATGAATACTTAACAATAATGGTCAGCAAGCAACATCATAAATGCTATAGGAAGAGGAAATGCATTAATAATGTTATAGTTTCCAAGGTGGTTTGCAACTTGAGACTACCTCATAAACAAAAAAATAAACATTCTTCATAAAAAAAAAGCAGAGGAAAATAAAAGCATGAAGTCATCAGGGAACTTAAGTTGCTGAGCAGATCACAATAGACCCTTACGATCGGTGTGGAGGAACAAACCAAGGAGATGTGCACAGTCATGGCCTAAAGGCTCACTCTCACTTGTCCCCTGAAACTGCTTGCTAGCTGGCTGTTCAGCAGTTTGTGCTGAATGGTCAAGATATTGTAAGACTGCAGGTCTGTCATCGTCGTGGCCTCATCCAAGCATTCTTATAGTTACGAATGTGTGTGCGTGCAGTACTAAAAAAACTACTTTCAAGGCTTGCCTATAAAGGCTCAAGGCCACTAACTGAATCGCAGTGACCTGAGCATTGCTCAATGCCTTATGAAAGAGCTGAAATGCGGTGCCTGCAGCATGTGAAAAGGATTAAAAAGCTGGACAAGGTATTTCCTAATATAATAATTTTGCAGCGAGAGAAAACAGCCCCAGTAACCATTTCATCTTTTCTACCAACTAGGAGATTATGATCTCTATTACAATAAAGTACTTAACCAACTCGAGGGATTAAAGAAACACTTCCCTGCAATTTCAGGAATCTTTACCAATGTATCCGGCAGCAGTGAATTAATATCCAACTACAATTCAAAGGAGAGAAGGAATGTTTGGATGGGTCTTTTTAAACAAGGTAAATAGCCCTAATTAGTAAGCAGAGCAGAAAACCATCAACAAGAAACTCAAAGCAATAGAAGCTATCTCCCTTTTTTAGCCTGGAAAGGCGAAGTAACAGAAATGTTTGATATTTCCTATACCACTCAAGCAGGCTGCTTTCTCAGACAGTCTGATGTGAAGTTCACTGAGCGTTTCATATCTGTGCACAAATAAGAGCCTTTACAGGCCAAGGGCAGTAATCCCGGAGATGCAAGTTTCTCATTTCTTCTGAAATGTGAATAAGGAGTCTCAGCAAGCTATAATGTAAATATTTCTCTTTGCTTGATTTAGTGATTATTTTAATTTAGCCTAGTACATATTTACTGTGTAACTGCTACATATAAAATGCTATGCTACATTCTATAGGAGATACAATTAAGTTGAAGATAAGATCCTTACCCTTGGGAAGTTTACAGTCTAACAGAGGATATAATACATATACACAAAAAATAGTAACAGGAGGTAAATGTGAACAGGGCTGTGAGTGGTACGGAAATATATCAACTATTCTGAATTTTAAAAAATCTTTGGTGATTAAAAGAAAGCTTCATGAATTAACATGGCATTTTTGCTGGACAATGAAAAACAGAATTTGGCTATCAGACAGCAAAAAACAGAGTGAGCAAAAAGTATAAAGAAGAGAGGTGGGGCTTCCCTGGTGGCACAGTGGTTGAGAATCCGCCTGCCTATGCAGGGGACATGGGTTCGAGCCCTGGTCCGGGAAGATCCCACGTGCCACGGAGCAACTAAGCCTGTGTGCCACAACTTCTGAGCCTGTGCTCTAGAGCCCGTGAGCCACTACTACTGAAGCCTGTGCACCTAGAGCTTAGGCTCCGCAATAAGAGAAGCCACCGCAGTGAGAAGCCCGCGCACCACAAAGAAGAGTAGCCCCCGCTCACTGTAACTAGAGAAAGCCCGCACGCAGCAATGAAGACTCAACACAGCCAAAAATAAATAAATAAAATAAATAAATTTTTTTAAAAAAAGAAGAGAGGTGGGAAAGCACAGGGTGTATCTGGAGAAAAGCGCATGGTCCAGCACATGGAGTCCATGGACAGGAGTAGAGAAGAAAAAGGAGGAGGAAGAATTAGACAGGAGAGGAGGTGGGAGGAAAGGGAATTCCAAGGAGGACGAACAATGCGTGCAAGGGGCCTGTGGCAGGATAGAGGAAGTGTAGGAAAAAAAAGGGTTCAAGAACAAGCCTTTTAGGAACTGCAGCGTTTAGAGGTTGTACAGCGGCAAGGGAGCTGACAAAGGAGGCCAAGAAGGAATGGTCAGGGAGACGGGAAAAAGGAGGGTAAGGCAACACAGATACTGAGAGAAGAAATTATTTGAAGAGGAGAATTGTCTACTGTGTTATAAAGTATTACATAAATAATATTATGTATAATTATTATATAAATTCTGCAAGAAAGAGTATAATGAGCACAAAAGATTAAGTACTGAAACTTAGGGTGTCCTTACACCCAGGAACCCATGAAACAACTAGAGACTGCTGAATGGCTTTGCAAAAAACACAGCTTCCAGACCCATTTTTATCTTGAAATATGATGGAATACACACACACACACAGTTGCCATCTTATAGAAAAAAATATTCAAAAGAAACTAAAATAAAGCAAGTGCAAAGCCAAAAATCCATGTGCAATAACAGTATGGAAAAGAAAAGATACAAAGAAAAGAAGTAGGAGTCTCAATAACCAGTTTCCATGGAAGAATGAAGTCTTTATGTATTTGCAGGCCTATCTGGATTTAGCTTTCTTATTTACATGTTAGACTGTTCTGTTCTTTCCTCCAGAAGGTTCAGGAATGCAGATACTAGATAAACATATCCAAACTTCTAATAAATCCAATGAATACACAGAACCAGGTTTTGCCCTTCTAGGAATACTCAGTTACATGGCCTGTGCGTCTGGTCCATAGTTCTGAATTCTGTCCCTCTACCTAGACTATTTTGTGGTTCACTGACTATAATGAATCACTTAACACCAGTAAACAGATGTGATGGATGATGCTTTAATATACTGAATATCAGAATGCGATGTGGATAAGGGACCTCTCATCCAAACTTTGGTGGCATTTCCCTACCATTTTTAATAAAAGTAAAACGCAGAAATGGCTAAAAAAATAATCTACTTTGACTCCCCCTTTCCCCCTGCTCCTCATACAGGAAACGCTGATCATCAGGGTGCTTTTCTCTGCTTCTACATCAATTATAGGGCTAAGGAATGGCCTGTCAGTGTTCATACTCAGTAAATCACAGCCCTAATTATAATTCACCAAAATGCTTTTCAGAGTTAGTCAGAGGCTCAGTAATACTCATTAGCAGGTAAAATAAAAAATGGCCATTGGAAAGGCCATCCGTCTTAGGATACCAGGTCAGGCAAAGGCTGTCATTTATCTCAAGAAGTTTTCAAAAACAAGATGTCTATTCTGGATTTCAAAAGTTTCTGTTCTGGATTTTGAGGTTTATAATAGGGACATTATATATTAAGCCAGCATCTGACAGGAGTACAGACTGTCGATACATAAAATGAGTCAACACAATAATACTTTAATGTTATATTAAAATGTTATCGAGATTCAGAAGTGTCATGTAAGAGGAAAATGGCAGTGTTTCCTTGTTTAATCTCTTTAGAGAAAACATTCAACACCTTCCAAAGTCCTACAAAATGAGTCATCTCCCTTCTTGCTGCAGTCACAAACATCTGGGGCCATGTGCTTGCTGGCCTCTGACTTAACATTTACTTACTCCCTCTGTTCTCTGCAAAGATGTTTCCAACAAAGTGAAAGGAAGTCATTTGTTGTGGGTTTTTTCCCTCCATCGTACAGAGCCAAAAGAGCAGTGGGTTCATTCAGCTGTCACACATTATATATAAAGGACTGGAAAACCATCTCAAATGATTTTGCTGAGCCCAGGAATCATTCAGGATGTTTCCCAGTTTAATTCTTCTCATGATCTCAATCAATGCCTTACGAGAATTTTACTTATTGAAGAGGGGCACATTTTGCAGATGTCAGCAGTTAAATCATTATTAAATGTCGAACAGTTTACATAGTCAATGGCATCTTTATAAAACAAAATAAGGTGACAATAAAGATCAAGCATTTAAATCAAATAAGTATATGATCAGATCAGTCATTAAGAGAATTAAAAGGAATAACATCTATCAGTAGCAAATAAAAATCTAAGCAAGTAGTCCAGTCTGCCGCCAATTAAATCCACATGTAAATTACAATCACTGTTTTAAAGCAAAAACTTAACAAGAAACACTTGCCTGGTAAGAAAACAAGTCTGTGTTTTTAATAAAGGTTACAGAAACAGAAATCTGTCACAAAGAAGCTTCTTTGTGTCTCTTTACTATAGGGTATAAATTGGCCATTGTGGTTAGAGCCTTCGTGTATTATTGGCCAGGGTCCAACCAGAAAAACAGAAATCACTGAATATTTAACCGGGAAATTTAATGCAGGCAACTGTTACACGGGTGATAAAGAACTATTAAGCCAACTGAGAATGGGTGCTGTAACCCAGAGATTAGGAACAGCAAGAAGCTCCTAGCACCCCTGGCACTGTGGAGGAGAACAGAACAGAGCAGAAAAGAAATGAGAGGGGGTATAACTAAAGTTCAGGGGCCTGTCCTATGGGAGCCAAAACCATGGAGGACTTGGAGCTGCTGCCCTACTCGGTAAAGGAAAAAGAGAAATATCCTGGCTTCTCCCTCCTTCCTTACTTCCCCCCAATCTCTCACACTGGCTGAACCCAGTAGGAAGCTAGCAGCTGTGGGAGCCTGGAAAATGCAACCCGCAGGGGCTGGACCTGCCCCAGTCCTCCCCCCAGAGCTGGTGCACACAGGGGAAGGGTGAGCTACATACACTTCCCTTTCCTTCAGGTTCATGATGAAACACAGTTAACAGGTTTCTCACAATTGTGTGGACCATGTTGATAAACCTGAGTAACTAGAAGTGACTGAACCCTTCCCATGGTATTCATGTCCTTTCAGGAGCAAATGCACTTCTGAAAATATAAGTACAAAAAAAAGATTTCCTAAATATTTTCCCTCTAAATGACATTTTATGCTGATTTATTTCTTAAATACCCTTTCTGCTTCCATTTCCAAAAGAGTCTGGATCTAAGATACCAAGAATTTGTCCTGAATGTCTGTGCTCCTTGGTCTGGTGTTATTCCCGTTTTTTAGTCTTACACTCTTTAATGAAATCTGCTTACTAGGGGAAAATAAATCACTGGTGGCAACAAAAGAAACTGAGAACTAGGGAAAAAATATAAGCTTTATGAACCTGAAAGTGAAATTCAATTGTTGTCTTATTTTTAAGCAGGTGGACTGTGGAGTAGACACAGCTCTGTCCTGCACTCTGCCTCTGCCCCACCCTTCCCCTTTTTAGAAACTGTTGTGCTAGATTCTTTGCCCCCCTTTTAAGAACAGAAAAAGTCAGCAGATATGACAGAGAATACCACAGCAGTAATATTATGCATGATCAGTAGCACAGGAAATTGTACGAAGGTATATAAAGCACTGACCACTTCAACAGTACAGATATAGCCCCGGTTTTTTAAATTATTATTATTATTTTTCTTACCAATAACTAAAAAACTCAATTAAAACCTCAACGTTTAAGCTCCATAAGTTTAGTCACAGCCCATTTTTTCCATGCTTAACGACTTTCTCATTAAATGCAGTAATTTCTTACAAATTGCACTAATAAAAGTAAGTCCTGCTGGGTGTTTTCCCCCCTTTTTAAATGCTAACTTTTCATTGATGTGTTAAATTAAAACCCCAGGCACAGGAGCAGAGTAAATGCAAAACCTTTATTGTTAGACTCCAATCCTGCAGACTATGATATCTCTCGTTTTATTTTTGGAGTCCTACTGTGTAGCCACAGGAAGAAAGATTTTGAAGGTCTCTTGGTCTTAGCTCACTCTAGAAAAAAAGGTGATAGTGTAAGCTAATGAGAAACTAAAATAATGGCATCTGGTTCAGCCCACTGGCTTCAAGACGAATTTATATAGGGAACATTATGACAAGTCTTTTTCATTCTGGATGAATAATATTTCTCATCTTAAATAACTTGGGTGTAAGACCAGACCTGTTCCCAAGTCAGCTGGAAATTTTTAAGTTTGCTGGCCAATGGGTGGGTTTCATGGCATTCTATGGTCTTTTAATTTTTTTACTAAAAACACTCAATTTAACTATTAAAGACCCACTGAACATGTCCCATAAAACCTGAAGGTTATTAGTTCATATTTACAGGGCATATAGCAGTTAAGAACAAGGAACATCCACTCTTTAGTCTAATTCCTCCATTTCCAGAAAGGAGTGCACTTAAAGTAGTGCAAAACTGGGACATGATGCTAACATAAGAAAGAAACTAAAGGAAGTTCTTTTCATCAAATGAGGAAGTGATTTTTTGCTCCAGACGCACAGGCTCAGCGGCCATGGCTCACAGGCCCAGCCGCTCCGCGGCATGTGGGATCTTCCCGGACCGGGGCACGAACCCGTGTCCCCTGCATCGGCAGGCGGACTCGCAACCACTGTGCCACCAGGGAAGCCCTGGCTCATTTATGTAATGTACACGTGCTATATGCTTGGCAGTGTGCGTTGAGGTTGGGAGTAGGGAGTGGAGAGGGCAGAGAAAGAGCATCTCCAAGATTTTCTTTTTTTCTTTTTCTGTAATTTTCTAAGGTCCTAAAACAAATTCTAAAACTTGGTGAACCATACTAAAATATGATAATTTACTAAATACTAAAGTGATACAGAATTCAGAACACCATCTAGACTTGATCCCATTCTGGATGAGTGGTAGGAGGGAGGCAGAATGCAAGATGACAGTAGTGCTGTAGTGATACTGTACTAACAGTGCTGTAGTAATTTTATAGTATCTGTCTAGCTTCAGACCTGAGTGGATGTCATCAAACTAATACAGGAAGTTGGCAGAAGGAACCAAGTAGCCATAGAAACAGTGCAGCCAAGAGAAAATGCTCTGGAACTGACCAATCTGGCAATGAGATCCAATTAGAAGTTGGTAATTGAATGAAATTGAAATTCATGGATTAGCTGAAGAGATGCAGTGAGCGATGAGTCAGACTCCTCAGCAAGGAGAGAAGCAGGCGGCCACTAGTTGAATGTGCTTTTGTGGATGATGGAGGAGGGGATGCAGCTGGATGCAAACATCCAGCACTGTTTTACAATATGCCTCAAGAATTTGACTCATTCTTAAATGGAAATATCAAGTACCAGAAATTTTCAAACCATATTCCATGTAGTAAATCTTCTTGAAAACTGGTAAATAATGATGTACTGTGTTTACATTGTATCTTTCCTTAAGGACCCCTCATTTATTTTCTTTCATTTTTTTAAAATATTTTTCTGATTTTGTGAAGAAAGTTGTATAATATTCTAGAGCTCAAAATACAGCGATGTTATTTTTCTCTACTTCTTCTTCGATGAGGCTAAGATTTATAAATCAATACAGAGAACCTGAGGATTAGTTCTGCTGTAATTCAAAAATTCAAATCGTTATTATTAAAGACAGTGATGGAAACAAAAAAATTACTACTAATCGGCAGTACTCAGAGAGCATAAAAATAAGTAGAGGTTTTATTTGTCCCACTGACGGCAGACCAGCAGCAGCATCTTTGATAATGAATCATATTACAATAAAACTACCACTGGGCATTAGTAACCCAGCATACACTGGCTCTTAAACCTCAAGAATCTCTTTAGAGGAAATTTGGGGGTGAGAAAAAAGAATGGACATTCTTTGTGGAAGAAATATCACGAGCAAACATACAGAAGAGCCGGAAAGCCAAGAGTATTAGCGGGAGTACAGTTTGGTTTGAGTACAGGGTGCACAGAGGGAACCTGTAGAAATATGGGTCTAGAATGGTGGGATGGGACAAGGTTGTGGAAAGTCTTGGCTGGGGGACTAATTTCAAAGAAACAGAGAGTGACTAAGAAGGGCTGACCCATAATCAGATCTGTGCTATAAGAAGCTGAATCTGTACCAACATACGGGATGAGTTGAACAAGAAGAACTTGGAGGGTAATTAATATAGGATGCTATAACTGTCCAATGGTAAAATAATGAAAGCCTAAATTAGTGTTTTTTAGGATGGAGAGAAAAAGACAGATATGAAACAACTGGATTAGAAAGTGATTAAAATTAGAAGAAACTTAGAAATGGTACAAAGTGGTCAGAAATGCTCATCAACAGTAAACTCAAGAGACAAAGTAACAGCAGTAACAAAAATCCCTATTTCTGGAGAAAGTCCTGTTAGTACTCATAGCACTAGGACACCCCATCACTTTGGCTGTTGCCTCACTTGGGATACCTTTCTCTGGGCCCTTTCCTATCCAGCCTTTTATGGCTCAGGTCATGCCAGCCTCTTCCATGAATTCTTCCTCAAACTGGTCAACCCACCTGTTTCTATACCCATACTCTGCATCCTTCCTATTGGCTTGGATGAACTATCTGTGTGTGCATCTATCTAAGTTACCCCTTCCACCTGTGCCCTAGATCCCACACCTCTGCCCCACTTAAGGATCTCGCCCATTCTCATGTCTTTATAGACCATCTCTATGATGACTTCTCCCAGATTTATATTTATAACCCAGGACTTTTTCCTGAAGTCAAGACCTATATAACCAACTTAGCATGTCTTTTCCTTCTCAGTAAATGCCAATTCCTTCCAGTTGCTCAGGCCCAAAAACTTAACAATCACCCTTGACTTGTTTCCTTTTCTCACATCCTATTTTCAAACTGCCAGCAAAACCTGCCAAGTCTACTTTCAAAATATATCGAGAGTCTGACCTCTTCTCGCTACCTCCATCACTACCTCTCTCACTTGGATCACTGCAGTAGCCTTCTAACTCATCTGCCTACTTCAACCTTGCCCGTGCTCATCACGGCAGCCAGAGTGCCTTTTAAATCAGATCATCCTCTACTTAGAACTCTTTAGCGGTTTCCCATTTCACTCAGAGTAAAAGCAGAAGGTCTAGGAGGCCCTATGTGATATGTGCCCCAGATACCTCTCTGATCTCACCTCCGCTTCTTTCCTCCAGACACGCTGGTTTCCCTGATGCTTCTGGGCAATGCTCCCTCTTGTCTGCAAGGCTTTCCCCAGAGATATCCACCAGGCTCTATCTTCCACTTTCCTCAGTTCTCTGTTCAAGTAATAACCAAGTAACAAGCCTTCCTTGATCCTCTACATAAAATCACAAGCCCCTCACAACCCCAGCGTTCACCATCCCACTATCCTGTTTCAAGTTTTCTCTATAGTGCTGTCATGAGTTGAACAGTGTTCCCCCCCAAATTCAAGTTCTTTCCAGAGCCTCAGAATGTGACCTTATTTGGAAATAGGGTCCTTGCAGATGTAATCAATTTAAGATGAGTTCATAAAGGGGGGTGAGCTAATCCAATATGACTGATGTCCATATAAGAAGAGGTCAATTTGGACACAGTCACACAGAACTCCAACTGAAGATGAGGCAGAGACTGGAGTGATGCACCTACAAGCCAAGGAACACCAAGGGCTGCCAGCTGTCACCACAAGCTAGGAGAGGGCCACGGAATGGATTCTCCCTCAGAAGTCCTTACGAACCAACCCTGTTAACACCTTCATTCTGGGCTTCTAACCTCCAGAACTGAGAGGAAATAACCTTTTGTTGTTTTAAGCTAGCCAGTTTGGTTACAGCAGCCCTAGAACATAGATTTTATTTGTTTATTGTCTGTATCTTGCCACAATGACTAGCACATAAAATAGGCATTCAACAACCATTTGCTGAATGGATGAATAAATGATCAAGGCCTCACTGAGTTACTCCTCTAAAAGCTTCATGTCTAAAAGACATGAAGATGTCTTTTTGTGTTCCTTCAATTTAAACCCATACACTGTGTATTCAGTACTGGCTATCACTGAATGGGGGAATGGACAGTCTAGAATTCTGATCACCACCCTTTACCTTAATTTTATAGCTATATAAATGGTTAAAATAAAGCTCTACGGAAAGAGAAAATACACAGACAAAGAGTAATGGGCTATGTAAGATGTATGCAGGTATGTGTGGCTAAGATATCATTTCCACATTATCATGACTATATATGCAGGCATCTTTGTTGTTGTCACTTACTAAGTATGAATTAGCCCCATCCCATCTTGTTGTAAGCTCTTTTTTTCCCTCTTAGGTCAAGATGCTTGATCCCATGAGGAATGGGAGGTTCTCTAAAATGTACTGCCTGTGGCTATAGCCTCAATTTACCATACACTAAAACAATTAACCATCTTGACTATGATATAGAACATTAATAGGGATTAACAGGGTTATTCCTATGAAGTGAGAGAAAGCAAGACAAAGAATGTGGGTATGAGGAGGGTTTGGAAGAGAGGGGGACAATGAATGAAGAGAGTTCCCCTTTTTATGTACTACTGAATTACTATTTGATTTTTTTCCAATGAGCATGTATTTATTTTTTAATGAGAAGCCAAAGAAGCAATTAAGTCATCTTGAAACATGTAAGAGACTATTACATAAGTTAACAATAAACAATTGTTTGTATTTTTAGTGAGTTCTAAATGGAAAGACATTTTTCATGGGTTGACATTTACTGATGGCAGTTACTCAGGACCCTTCTATTTCACTGATCCTTTTATTTCTTTTTTGTTTTATTTTTTCTCTTCCACCTACTTCCTTCTGTTTATTACTCATATACTTAAAGGACAGTACGAAAAAGGACCTTAGAAAGTATTTAATTTCACCCACCATCCTCAGGATAGTCTACCAATTTGAACCAGATTTGTGGCAGGCAAATTTTATCATTAGTTTGTAGATTCAACCTTCCCTGTAATTCTATACATTTAAAATTCCAATGTGTAAGTCCTGCTGGCTTCATTATAGTCCATCTAAGAGTAATTAGAAATGGGACAATTATGAGATAATTGGGATAATCCAAACTTATGTATGAGGCAAATAATGAATCAAACAAAATACACCCATGCTTGAGAAAAAGAGCACCAAAGAAGAAACAAATGAAAGGAGGGAGCAATGAACCTATGCATTTTCCCAATCTTTAAACACTGAACTAAGACTTGCCAGCAAGTTCCTGAAATCTCCACAGTTTTTCCTGTACCGAGTAAGCTTGTCATTTACTAATGTAAATGAATTCCTCCCCATGAAGCAGAGGATTCTGAAACACAAACATAATCCTGTGATACATACATCTAAGTTTTTTTTTTTTTTTAAACTCCAATACCTGAAGACCTTTATTTAAAATACACTCTATTACTTGAACTGACAATGTTTTCTTTATTGGAACTCTAGAAATTCACTTGGGTTTCTAGATTTTTGTTTAGCTAGGTGAGGCAAAAATTATAAAGGTCTTAATAGCCCACAAGGTCTCAAGGTGAATAACCTTCAATACTCAAAACATCATGGAGAACAACTAGACATAACATCAACAAAGATATAGATTTGAAAAAACTATCATCCAAACTGGCCAAATTGACATTTACAGAACCCTCAACCTAGCAACAACAGAATACATATTATTTTAAAGGGCATATGAAACATTTGTCAGAACAGACTATATGCTAAGCTATAAAACAAGTCTCAATAAATTTAAAAGGACTGAAGCCATTCAAAATATGTTCTCCAGTCACAACAGAATTAAATTAAAAATCAACAACAGAAATAAATTTGGGAATTTCCTAGTATTTGGAAATTAAACAACACAGTCTTAAATAATCCAGCACAGTTCTAAATAATCCAAAGGTCAAAGTAATCACAAAAGAAATTAGAAAGCATTTCTAACTGAGTGAAAATGAAAACACGTTATCACAATTCATGGTGTGCAGCTAAAGAACTGGCTAGACGAAAATGTATAGATTTAAATACCTATGTTAGAAAAGAAGTTTCAAATCAGTAATCTAAACTTCCAGTGTAAGAAACTAGGAAAAAAAGCAAATTAAATCCAAAGCAAGTAAAAGGAAGGGAATAATCAAGATCAGAGCAGAAATCAATGAAATTTTAAAAAAATATAATGGAGGAAAATCAATAAAACTAAAAGTTAGGATCTTCTATAAAAGAGAAACAAAGCCCATAAACCTTTACTTAGACTGACCAAGGAAAACAGAAGATACAAACTACCAAAATCAGGAATGAAAGCAGGCATATAACTATAAACCACAGAACTTAAAAATATTGTAAGGGAAAAATAACATGAACAATGTTATGCCAACAAATTAGACAACTTAGATGAAATGGACAAATTCATATAAAGACACAAATTACCACCAATGACTCAAGAAGAAATAGAAAATCTGACTAATTCTATCATAAGTAAAATGACTGTATTAGTTTTAAAAAGCTTCCCACAAATAAATCAGGTCCAGAAGGCTTCACTGGCAAATTCTATCAAATGTTTAAAGAAGAAATCATACCAATTCTGAAGAGGAGGAAAGAATACTTCTCAACTCATTCTATGAGGCCTGTATTCCCCTGATACCAAAGTCAGACAAAGATATCACAAGAAAACTACAGAAAAGTATCGTTCATGAATATATACACAAAAATCCTACCAAAATATTAGCAAAATGAATTCAGAAACATTCAAAAAGGATTATTTACCATGACTGACTGGAATTTACCCCTGTAATGCAAGGCTGGTTTAACAACTGAAAATCAATGAATATAGTATACCATATAAATAGAAGAATAAAACCCACATAATCATCTCAATAGATGTAGAACGTGCATCTGACAAAACTCAACATTCATTCACAATAAAAACGCTCAATCACATAGGAATGGAAGAAAACTTCTTCAAGATGATAAAGGGAAGTTGAGAAAACTCAGAACTAACATCATACTAATGGTGAAAGTCTGAAAGCCAACACTGTACTGGATGTTCCAGCCAGTAAAATTAAAAAAAAAAAAGAAAAAAAAAGAAATTAAAAGCATACAAGTTAGAAAGAAAGAAGTAAAACTGAGTTTATTTGCAGACAATATGATCCTGTAAGTAGAAAATCCTAAAGAGTATATAAAAACAACTAGAACTAATAAACAAGTCTAACAAGGCTGCAGGATATAAGGCCAATATACGCAAATCAATATTTCTATATACTAGCAAGACAGTCCAAAAATAAATTTTTAAAAATTTAATCCACAATTGCATTAAAAATTAAAAAACACTTGGCAAAAATTTAACAAAAGAAGTGCAGGTCTTGTACACTAAAATCTATAAAACACTATGGAGAGAAAGTAAACAAGATTTAAATAAATGGAAAAAGAATCCATGTTCATGGATTAGGAAATTCAATATTGTTAAGATGGAGATTCTTCCTTAATTATTTTATATACTCAATGCCAATCCCTATCAAAATCCCTAAAAAATCGAAAAGCTGATCCTAAAATTTATATGGAAATGTGAAGGACCTAGATTAGCCAAAACAATTTTAGAAAAGAACGAAGTTGGAAGACTTATGATACAGTATTTCAAAACTTACTATAGAGCTAAAGTAAACAAAGCAACGTATTAGTGAAGGACAGGTATAGATCAATGTAATTAAATTAAAGACTACAGAAATAAACTCTTACACTTATGGTCAAATAATTTTCAACAAGGTGCCAAGGCAATTCGATGGGAAAAGGACAGTCTTTTCAACAAACGGTGCTGGGACAATTAGTTATCCCTCTGAAAAACAATGAACCTACACACTTACCAAATACCCATTTACAAAAATCAACTCAAAATGAATTATAGGCCTAAAACTTTCAAAAGCAAACACAGGAGAAAATCTTTGTGACTTGGGCTAGGCAAAGATTTCTTATAGATGACAACAATATGACAGCCCATAGAAGAATAAAAACATGATAAACAAGATAGAAGATATATGAATGGCTAATAAGCACATGAAAACTGGTCAGCGTCATTAGCAGTCTTTAAGAAACTGCAAACTAAAACCACAATGATACACTGACACATTCGCACTAAAATAGCTATAACTGAAAAGACTGACAATACAAGGTTATCAAGGATGTGGAGAAAGTGGAACCCTCATTCACTGCCAGTGGGGATATAAAATGGTATGCCACTTTTGAAAAGAGTTTGGCTATTTCTTAAAAAGTTAAACATAAACTTCCCATATGGTTCAGCAATTCCACTCCCACCCAAGAAAACTGAAAACATACAAAGACTTGTATGCAAATATCCACAGCAGCATTATTTGTAATAGCTAAAAACTGGAAACAATCCAAATATCCATTAATTGGCGAGTGGATAAACAAACTGTGGCATATTCATTAAAACTGAATATTATTCAGCTCAAAAAGAAGTCAATTATTGATACATGCTACAACATAGACAAACTTCAAAAACCTTATGCTAAGTAAAAGAAGTCAGATGCAAAACACTGCATATTGAGTGATTCCATTTACGTAAAATTTCCAGAAAAGACAAAGCTATAGAGACAGAAAATAGTTGCTTGAGGTGGTGGTGGGGAAAAAAAGAACTGACTACACACTGCCATGGGGAACTTCCTGGAGTTGAAGGAAAAGTTCTTTAACTGGGTTGTGGTGATGACTGTACAACCTTTTCCATTTATAAAGGATCACTAAATTGCACTTAGAATGAGTATACTTTATAGTAGAAAATTATACTTCAATGAACTATTTAAAAACTGGCAATAAATAAGTGCAATTTAACTGAGAGATTTGTGGAGATTTACCACAGACAGATAGGAGACACTAGATGTTTCTTTTATAGAATAACTGCTGAAAAGCTCACACAGTAAATCTTATCCTCAATGCCCCAAGGAAACACTACAAGATTCCAAGGGCAAGAGAATTACAGTTAGATAGTTCTCATATAAGAAATGGCTCCTGACTCCAATGGCCTACCAATGAAATACAGTGACTAGCTTGAGTGTTAGAGTTGCATCTCATTACCACTAAAAGACATAAAGAGATAAAATACAGGATTTCAGCAGTTTAATCTGACAAAGGAAAAGAAAATGAGCCTGTATTAGTCAGCTCAGGCTGACATAACAAAATATCATGGGCTAGCTGCCTTCAACAACAGAAATTTATTTTGTCACAGTTTGGAAGCTGGTGCCAGCATGGTCAGGTTTGGGTGAGGGCTCTCTCCCTGGCTTGCAGACAGTCACCTTCACATCACAGAGAAAAAAAAAGAGCAAGAAAGAGAAGAGGAGAGTGCAAACTCTGGTGTCTCTTTTTATAAGGGCACTAATCCCATCATGAGGGCTCCACCCTCATGACCTCATCTAAACCTAATGACCTCCCAAAGGCCCCATCTCAAAATACCATCACATGAGGAGTCAGGGCTTTAATATATGAATTTTGGGGGGAACACAATTCAATCCACAGCAGAGTCTTTAATCATAACTATTAACTAAAGATTTTTCTGCAACTGTCCATAAGAAACTGCAAAAAAAAAAAAAGTTAATTTATGTCTAAGGACATCTACACTAATAATATTCTCAAGCCCTGCTGAAACTGTGTTCTATATCTGAACCAAACTTCTCTCCCTTTTCTGACCAAAGAAACTAGTATGCCATTTTAAAAATTTTATGTAGACATGGGAACAGACAGGACTAAGTGTACCAAATTATACTTGCCACTTCTTTCTGTGTAAGCATACTTTTTGCCCTGCGCTTATAATTTGAAAGGGGGAGGGGACCAAAATACTTTTATTGCCTTTAAATGGGACTCCAAGCTGTTTCTAGGTTCCTCTTAACACATTTCAGCCCATTAGTTACTATTTTAACAAAAGCCTAACATCCTTTCCTAAACATCTTAATTGGTTAAGAGCTTCTGCTGTTTGCCACAAGCAGTCACTTTAAGTCATTGATGAAAGCAGTTTGCACATCAGCACAACCTGAAATCAGTTTCCTTTATCAACCAGCTGGGCTTAAGAAACAATCGTGAAGACAATTCTCCAATTCAAGGAGAACCAAGTGCAATGCCCTGCATGACAGTGATCTACCATGCACCATGAATGCACCATGAATTTATAGGCAATAAAGAAAAAACCAAATTGCCGTGAGTAAGTACTTCAACAGCTTTTTGCTTCACAAATCATTCTCATTAGCACTTCCTGCAAGGGTGAACTCCAACAGCAAGTTGGGTAACACACCCTTTCTCCAAAGCACCCATCATTTAATTCCGTGTTTCCAGCAGCTGGCACGGGTCATCAAAGCAAGCTAGTGGGTCACTACGTTAAATGCAGGCTTGAATGGACTCTGTTCTTCTAGCTGTTCTGACACAGGGAAAGCATTCATATGAGTTCCAAATTTTCAGCCAGAGGGAAAAATATTCTTTCTATTTTTAACATAAAAAGGGAAAAAAATACTCAGCAGGTTTAAGGCAAGCAACTTTACCACCTGGCATGAGAAAACAAAACACTGGGAGAATGAAAATGCTGTCGTGTATCACATACAGGCGTCCTTTAATGCTCTCAGGAAGAAATCTTGGTGCTCACAGAGAGCTTACCTATAGCAAACAGGATTTGTACGCTCTCTTTTTTTTAACAGACAGCCAGGCTACATTTTACAAGAGCCATACTCTGTAATTAGAGATATTCTGATCTACAGATTGACAGGAATTTGAAAAGATGCTAGAAGCTGAGTAAGAATGGACAGACGCCTTTTAGGGAGAATTGTGAAAACTGAAAACACTTACTTATAAAGTGGTTGTGTGTATATGACGGTCTTTGATTTCTATGCCATGTCTTTTTTATTTTTTCTTTTTGTCTTCATTTCAATGATTTCATTTTAATTATTTGGTTAATGAGTTTTATTATATTAAAATGTAAGCTTCAGAGCAGTGCTGTGCTGTCTAATGAAATGTAAGCAACCAATGAAGATGTTTAAGCCACAAGAGGCCAAGAACTGGCTCTCTGGAATCTGACTGCATATTTGCAATAATCCGTGGAAAGTCATCTCAACTATTCTGGGCCTCAATCCATGCCACACGGAAGATGAACAAGACCCTAAGGGTCACTGACACACAATTACCATGTCAAATAATAACATACCCTTTTAGTAGGTATCCTTTACAATTCCAAATAAACTGATTTTTGTTTTCAAATGAGACTACTTGTCATTGATAAGTGAGGTGTAAAATAAGCCTGGATCATCAAGTTCTGGAGTTTAACAATTTAAAACTAGACAAGTTAAAAAGAAAACCAGTGAAGAACAAGATAGTTAATAAAAAATATAGAAGTATAGACTAAACCTCTAGAATATGTAATCATGTATTTTCTCTCTTGTGAGTAGACGGATCACTGCTCTTTTGGGAAAGGACTAAGAAAGTACGTCAAACTGTTAACAAAACAAAACTTTTATACAGCTAAAGATACTTAAAATTTTACTTCTGTTTGTATTTAGTATCCTTCTTCCAAGACGTTCAAGGTATTTAATGGAGGTTATTTTTCTTAAATTTACCAGCTCTGTGCAAAACAATAAAGGCCATATTTTTATCTTCTTATGTTTATCTGGAAAGAGCTTTAATGGGTTACGTAATCCATAGCCAAGATGAATACGCCATTAAAAAGAGAAAATACACAACACACACACACACACACACACACACGAAACTTCTCCTAGATCCCAACTCTTGAGAATCCACAGGTTAGGCTTGATTCATGGCAGAAAATCATATAATGTGTGTAAGTAAACTGCTCTACCCACAGAGTTGAAAAAAATTATCTATTTGACTTTGCTGAATAATATAACTTTATTACTAATTGTGGTAATAACGTTCTGCCTAATTTTGGGAGATCTTGCAGAAGTGAATTTTAAGAAATGTCCTTTGAAATTGAAAGGATGTTGTTTGATGTATGAGAATAAGATAGGTTAGAGAACAAAGGCAGCAGACTTGAGGATGAGATGTGATCCAAACAAAGCGAGAGAGAGGAAAGAGATGTGAGAAAAATGAAATATCTCAGTAGCCACAGAATAAAGTCATCATCATCTATCAAACGGATGTGTGCACATTACACTCACTGCACATTAATCTAATGTTAAATAACAGACCCCGAATAGGAGTCCATACCACTTCTACTTAGGATGCCTTTTCTTGACAGGTTGGCTTTTCAACCAATCAGGCTCCTGTGAATTCAGCTTGGTGGAACAGAGCTCTGCCACCCTGTCACTGCTGAGGAGTCTCTGAGAACTCTGTGGACTCAGGTTCTCCAATAATCCACAACTACACACAACAGACATCACAGATGATGGTGCCGATGTGCTTACGAATACTATGTGAGGGAAACAACCCCACTTTCACAACTGAGCGATGATTATTATTATATATACAGCTGTGATCAAGAATTTTCTATTTTAAAGCTGTAGTAATAGAAGAGTGGGTGGGTAGTGAGGGAGAAAGAAAGGGACCAGAAAAAGAAGAACACCTGAGAATCAAAGACATCTTAGAGAAGCATCAACAGCCAGAAAGAACACATTCCTGGGGTTCAGTGTTATCTACTCTATGCCAATAATCGTAGGACAAGAAACATCCCTCACACCAAAAACTAGATAAGAAAATGTGTAGCTGCCTACTGCTGATGTCAAGGGGATAGGGTCACAATACTCTCAGTATGACTCTGCTACTAGTACAGGTAAAAAGGAATTACACCCATATTTTAGTTTGTAACAATAGGTGAAAGGGCCAAGTTCTAACTAAGGGTAAAACTATCTAATATTAATCATGCTTTTGGCAACTGAATTTAAAAAACAGATACACTAAAGAGAAGAGAAGGGCTTCTGCCTCTAGAAGGCCAATATCAGGGAGGCAGCTTTAAGTCTGGAGGGGTACTTTGGGCTTGCAAGGTGAGTCCTGGCTCACAAAGAGCTTAGCAAAGAGATATCCAAGTAGAAGAACAAAGGTAGAAAAGTAATGAAGAAACAAAATTTCTGGAGCTTGAAGCAAAAAAGGGAAGCCAATTTAGGACCATGAAACAGAACTAGTTGCTAACAAGTGGGCAGTCCCATTTTCTTGCAGCTCTGCAGAAAGTCTGCTTTTGTGAGGTCACTGGAGATCTCTGACTGATAAGTCCCAGATGGAGGTACAGAGGGACATCCACCATCACAGCACTACAATGTGCCAGCATGCAGTCACGTTCAACAGAAAAGAACCGTCTACTCATCAAAAATCCTATCTATGGGCACAAGGTTTGAGATGCTTGACCTTATAATGTTTAAACAAAGAAGCGTGTAGGAAAGGAAGGCATTAGGAATCAGGAGAAATAGTACTGCTAGGTAGAAAAATCCAGTATTTGAAGGAGACATGGATTTGAATCCCTGTGTGATTTGGAGGGGAAGTTCATTTCTTCCAGTTTTACAGTTTTTCCACCTATAAAATGGGAATAATAATACCTATTATAATCTATATGCCATCGAGGGGCCACTTGCCCTTGTTATTTTCACAAGACTGCTTTAAATCCCCAATTAGTCTAGGAGAAACACTGTTTTCCTAAGATGTAAGCAAATTCTCAGGAATTTACTCTCTCATGACCTCTTTAGACTCTGGCCTCTGGTGCTCTCAGGAGCTTTCTCTGCTCTGCCTGAAGGACTTTCAGACCCCAAACTGCCTCCTCACCAGTTTCCCCAGATGGAGCACTCCAGCCAAGCATTCCAGAGTTTTACTGACACCGAGTATCTGCAGTCATGAGCTGGGAACGTACTGCAGAACGCTGTGCCCTTACATAAATTCATTCACTTCCTCTCCCTCTTACCTGTTCTCCTCACCCCCTTCCCTCCTGAACTAGCTCCAGTTTTTCCACTTCTATGGTGCTAGCAGCTTCCCCCTCCTCTGAACCCCAGCACTGGCCAACAACCAAGCCTGGGGACACAGACTCAGTCTCTACCCCAAAGACTTATCAAAGTATTTTCCCAATAAACATAACTTTCTTTTTCAGAAAATTCTGACACCAGCTGTTGGAGCTCTACTACTTTCTCCACTTGCTCACGTGACTCTGCAGGACCGCTGTGTGGAATAACAGAGACAAAGAGTAGATGCCAGCACAATGACCTGAACTAACTAGTAGGCTGCCTTTATAATGGTGATGATGCTACATTAGGTCCCTGAAGAGATCACACCCACACCAACCAGGAAGACCAATTACTTCCAAAGGGACGACCTTTGACTTTGGCTGATGTAATCCATAACATATCATCACAAGATAAGAAGGCCTCAATCTGTCTTCAAAAACACAACAACCATGATAGATGACCGAGTTTGTTGACTTGTCACAGCGGTGTTTCTGCCCCCTTCCAAACACACAGTCACATATGCAGCCTAAGAGACAAGACAGGTTCAATGCTGTGAAAGCCTCCTTTGATTAACCCAGTATTAGAAGGAGAGAAATTCTGAAGTACTGTTTCCCCCAATCCTTCTGGAAGCTGTCACTTTAATTTTAGATTTCCTCCTTCTATTTATATGTAGTTTTGTTTTATGTTAAAACTCAAGGTTTTCTTCTATACGTCAGTCTTTAACAAGGCAAAAAGCTCTTCCCCATTCTCAGAACACAAAATGTACACACCCCACCTAAAAGAATGCAGATTACCATGAGGATGGAGCTGGTCTTCCTCAGGAAATTCTCATGGGCTTGGCCTCTGTGTTCCCACCAACAAGATTTGGCCTGGCAGATTATATGCTCTCAGCTGGTTATAACTGCCTTTGGGCAACAGCACAGGAAGTCTAGGCATCTTGCTAGGATTCTCACACTCTAAGCGGTAAGGCCCCTAGACCTACGCTAGGTACTATAGATGATTAAAGAGCTGTAGTGTTTCTAGGCATTTAGGACTCATTTCCCCCAAAATGCCAAGAAGTTGGAAGAGAAGGTTCTGTGCACACATGAACATAAACACTCAGAGAAGGCAGCTCGCAGTCCTGACCCTGGGTAGCAATAATGAATGCAATACTGTTATATACAGAAACCTGCAGGATTACAATTGCCAGCTGCCATTCATTAAAGGTGAATGAACAGGAACCTGAATGCAATCAAGTGAATGAATGTCAGTCTGAGACCCTCTATCCATCCTTCAAAGCTGTTTTAATATCAGCTCAAGCCTAAATGGAATTCTAGGTTATATCTGAAAAGAAAAATGTGAGGACAGGGTCAATTTCAGAAGGATCAAATCTAAGGGCAGCAGTAAGGTCTTTCCGAGATTACTGTCAAGGGGCTGAAACTCTTATTAGGAGAGAACAAAAATTATATGTCTCAGAAAATAGGAAGATATGACACAAAAACGTTTTATTCCCAAAGGATTTCACTGAAGTGGAACTAAAAGCTCCAAGATTCTGGCCCCCAGTTTTCTTAACAGGGAGACCTACAAATTAGCTCGTCTCTGTTTAGCAGCCCTGTGCTGAGTTTACCCTCCTGTGCTCATGTTACCTCGGTGAGCTTACTAACAAGGGACAGTCACAAAGATCCACCAGGAAAGGAAACGGCTATATGAGGCATTACGACCAAAGGTGACACTTACTAGTCTAGGCTTAAATCAGTTAACCTAATTAACCACTTTTCCTTAACTGCAAAGCCTACAGCACATCTCTTACCTTCCTCAAAGCTGGTCTTCTTCTGCCTCACTAGAACACGGAAGTTTTCAGCAGGATTCACACTTCCAACCTAGAACACACCCACAGACAATGAAACTGCAGGTCACTTCTCTTTTTGGCAGCACCCAGGCAAGACAAGACAGCTTAATGTAATAAGTGTGTTCTCATAAAATAGAGGCAACGACAAAGTGAAGGCCCTTTTCTGTTCATTTTCATTTCTACGGATCTGTTAAAAGCTAGTGGATTCCTGTGGTCAAAGGGCTGTCCTCTGTCCGTATTTTCACTTACCTCTCCTCATGCAAACTGACTTCTTTCCGGATGGGTCAGAAGTATGACCCAAGGCACCCAGCACCAGGCGGCCCAGTTGGAAGGCTTTATGTGGCAGACTGCCTGTCCATCCTGACACCCAACCAATTAGGAACGGGAGGATTCTGCAGTGCAGGGTCAGTTCAGAATACCTTTGTTCCACTAAGATGACACGAGAAATAACAGCCTGATGCTTAATTCACTGAACTGTCCTTCCTGGGGGCTGCTGCTGACCCTCTGGCATTGAAGTTTTGGTAGACTATTCAAACATGCCCAAACTAAACATGTCCCCCAGAGTAAAAGCAAATCAGTGCTAGGTGGGAAAGTTTCAAAGAAGAAAAGCTCTGCCACACTATACGGCACTTTCTGATCATACCTATGTCTTTTACCTTCCGATCCCAACCTTAATAGGGCTTAAGTTCAGCTCGAGGGGGAGAAGACAATGGGATTCTACAATGGCTGGGAAATGTTGGTACAAAATGTATTAAAGTTTCCAGTCAACTCTGGTATATAGCAGTCAGAAAAGCTCCCAGAATAAATAAGGTCATGATGTTTTTTCCTTTACTACAAGACATTGAAATAAAATCCAAATCATTTTTCAGACTTTCAGTTTTTCTGAGAGCATTATTTTTTCAGGTGGGGAAAAGGTATGCCCTAGGGCTAGCTATCCTTCCTAGTATATTTGGCTAGTAGTAAGGGACAATTTTTAAGATCCACTGATTCAAAATAATGCCACTTAAAACAAGGCAATACATTCAAGTTCCAAAAACCATCCCATTAAATAAAGAAGATCTCAAGTGTCAAAGGATACCTGGTTTGGGGAAATCCTAAACTAGTGAAAACTGTTATGAAGTTGTATATTAGAAAAAAGAGAATTATACTCTTAAAGCTTACATACTTGGAGATTAAGACTCGTATCATTAACCCCCCCACACTTATCCTACCATTGTGACTAAACAGAAAGCTGCAAAATGAAGTTACCAAAAAAACTCTACGAAAGTGATGTTTCACGCTCTATATACTATATAGTGCTCTATGTACTATATATCAATATAAATAATTCTATAGGTAATTCACTGACAATAATTAAAGGAAAAAGTGTGGGATGGACATGTATGGCTTATATGTTGAAAGGACCAAGGAAAGTGCTACGTTAAAAGACTAACAAAAATTGATGCAATCTCCCCAAGCCCCAACCTTCCTGAAAGAGGGGAGCACACCCGACAAGTTCTGCTTACACGGGTGATACTGCCTTCAGCCAGGCTGGAAACACTAAAGTGGGCTTCATCTCCCTCGGTCTTCAGTTTTTTAGAGGTGGGTCCCTCTTCATGGCTGGAAAAGAAATAAATGTTTGGGTTTTTTTTTTCTTTCCCCTTAAAACTGAACAAACAATACAAAACCCAGAATTGCTAATGTGAAAAGTACAAATTTATTTTTCAAGACTCAAAAATAAGCAGCTGCACTTAGTCCTCCTTTACAAACGGCTGCCTCCCTTTCCCACCCTCTGGACTCCTGACAGCCTGACTGGAGCAGCCCTGGCTTTGTTTCCAGCAGTAGGGAAATCAGAATTAGCAGCTGCATCACAAAGCCCTTTCAAAAGATGAAACTGCAAGCATAGATAATGGAAACTTAGCATTTCAGTATGAAACCCATTTACCCTTCAGTTATTATTTGCTAGTTTCTGCCTAAGAATTGATAGCTATTAGCTTTCCATGTACATAGAAGACCTTTGTGTCTAATAACCTGTCTTCTTCATCGTGTATGTGAGAGCTTTGTAAGCTTCTACTTACAGCTGTCAAAACTTACTAGACAATCCTCAAACAAGCAAGAGCTTGCTCTTAGAGAAGTCTTAAACTATAAAAAACCACTTTCAAAAGAAAACGTTTAATCTGTGCCTTTATAAACCTAATTCTGTCTTGGGCAATATGCTAACAGAGTCCAAAAGCATCTGTGTGATAAGGGAAAGAGGAAGTATATCAAACATCTTGCTTCAAGTAACAAGCAGGCTTTAACAGCCTGCCTAAAGTCAAAAGGAGGTCAAGTCAATTGCAAAGGAGAAAAAAAATCCAAAGACTCTGCCCATAATCTCCCTTAAGATGCTGAACACAAGAGATTATGAAGATTTTTCTCCCAGACAAATAATCAATCTGGGGCAAAAGCAGCTATCAAGAAATGGCTGAATGAGAAGGGAAATTAGTAACTAAGAGTACTATTAGTAACTATTTCTAAATGTGATGTTTTTATTCAAAAGCCCAACTTTCAAACAGTGAGGCTTGAAGAGGTTATCCTAAAAATAAAGCAAAGTAAGACCCAAGTTAGCTTATTCAATGGTATTTCAATAATGAATCTCCTCTTACAGCCAGATGAAAGAACTAAAGTAATCATTACGGCCTTACAAACAAGAATTAAGTTTTATTACTTGACATCTTTCCCATTCACCACTTGCCTTCTTCCTTTTGAGAAGTAAACAAGAGATAAGGGGTGAGTCATTCAAAGCCCTTTCCTTCAAGGAGAATAAGAAATAAACACACAAAGCCTTGGTGCAAAAATGGAGGGAAAATGCACAAACCTGAGGCAGCATGAAATTCTATCAGAATTTGAGTTCTTATAAAAAAAAAAGTCACAGCCACTTCAGTTAACCTTTGCCGGTTCTTCCCAAGAGAAAGACAACATGGTACTGCTGAAGATTTGGAGGAAAAAGACCCAGATTCTAGTCTCAGTTTTGCCACTGGCTAGCCCTGGAATCTTACACCTTCTTGAAGGTATTGACTGTGTATTAATTTTTGTATGTCTAGAGTTTAGAGTCTAGTAAGTTACTGTTCTCTCTGATCTTCAGTTTGTTCCTCAGGAGAACACTACAACAAAAAGTACCATATCAACTATTCACCTATTCTCTTCCAAAAATACAAATTAACTTACATAGTGGTATTAAGAGGCATTAAACATACAAAGCACTATGCTAAGTTCCGTGAGAATACAAGGTTGAATCACATGAAGAATTTCTTAAACCCTCCCAAATAAGATTCTAGAGAAGGAAGAATAAGGAGACATATATACTAATTTGCCAGAACTGGGCAGGTAAAGGCAAGTCCAGAAAATAGCAGAAAGTAGTGAAAATTTAATATGTTTAATAATCTCAAGATTGAATCATTTAACAGGATTTAATTAGGAATTTTACATATATTAAACTCATAATGTCTATCTGAAGTAGGAAAGCACAATGACTCTCATCCCCAAATTATCTATGAGGGAGCTGAGCTCTGGAAGGTACACATTATCCATGCAAGGTCACAGCAGACACAGAAATGTTAACAGCTGCTGCATTTGGATGTTGGAACCCTGGATAATTTGTTGTTCTTTCTCCTCTTCTCCTTTTCGTTCATATATGAGTATAAATCTTTTTTTTTTTTTTGCGGTATGCGGGCCTCTCACTGCTGTGGACTCTCCCGTTGAGTAGCACAGGCTCCGGACACGCAGGCCCAGCGGCCATGGCTCACAGGCCCAGCCGCTCCGCAGCATGTGGGATCTTCCCGAACCGGGGCACGAACCCGTGTCCCCTGCATCGGCAGGCAGACTCTCAACCACTGCGCCACCAGGGAAGCCTGAGTATAAATCTTGTAATTCATTTATTTAGCCACACATTTACCTAATACTTACTATGTGTGGACCCCTAAATTAGGCTCTAGATTCTAAATATATAAAAGTTAATAATCATCACCTTCAAGAAGTTCAGCCAAATAAAAAAGATAAATATATAAACAGGCAATTAAGAAAGTATTGTGGTAAGCAACATATTCCTTTGAGAGGAAAGCAGGCAGCTATGTTGGGCTGGGGCATGAAGTGCAAGCTGGGAAGTAGTGAGAGATGAGGATAGAAAATATCTAAATTGTAGACACAAACTGTGAGGAAAGAAAGTGGTTCTCCAGGTAGCTGGACAGACATTTCTCTTCCTTCTGCTTATCTGGGTTTTCTCATTTGTGTAACAGAATTTGGCCTTAAGCTGAAGGTAATGGAAAGCCATGAAAGCAAAGGTTTTCAATCAGGCATCCAAGGATGACATCAAGGAATTTGTGAACCACCTAAAACTACATGCAAAATTTATTATGTTAGGGCATTTTCCTGGGGAGAAGGTTCACAGTTTTTATCAGATTATCCAAAGGGTCCATCACACACAAACACACACAGATTAAGAATCACTGCATTAAAGAATTTTAAGTAAGGGAGTGATGTGATCAGATTTGTTTTTAAAAACATCACTCAGATAGCAGAATGCAGAATGGATGGGAAGGGGCTAAGACTGGAATTAGGGGAATCAGTCAAGGGGTTATCTCAGTAAAGCAGGCTAAAATGAAACCTACATAAAAGCAATGGCAGTGGGCAATGCTAGTAAGAAGTAACTCACCATCGGTCACGAAGCCAAGCACACGAGTCAGCTATTGTTATTGTCCCTTTACAATTAAGCAAACCAAGCCTCAAAAGGGCCTGACCTTGTCTAAAGCACTCAGTAAGGGGTCCACAGCCAACTCTGGACTTTTAACCACTCTCCTAAACAGCCTCCTAAAAGGCAGGTATTTGTTATCACAACTTGGCACAGAGCAACTTGCCAATTTTAACCACTATTAAAAAGAAATACTTGAGGGACTTCCCTGGTGGCACAGTGGTTAAGCATCTGCCTGCCAATGCAGGGGACATGGGTTCAAGCCCTGGTCTCGGAAGATCCCACATGCCGCGGAGCAAATAAGCCCGCGTGCCACAACTACTGAGCCTACGCTCTAGAGCCCACGAGCTATAGCTACCGAGCCCATGAGCCACAGCTACTGAGCCTGCGCACCTGGAGCCCGTGCTCTGCAACAAGAGAAGCCACCGCAATGAGAAGCCTGCGTATCTCAACGCAGCCAAAAATAAATAAATATATAAATGAAAAGAAAAAAAAAATTAAAAAAGAAATACTTGGGTTTTGATCCAAATCAATGCTATTAGCCACTGTACTAACCTGAAGCAAAAGGAGTGAACTTGAGGTAAATCTAATACAACTTGGTAAGCCAATTAGATGTGGGGAGTGAAGAAAAGGGATGACTCCCTGGAAATTAGGTGTCATTCACTGAAATAGAGAATCACAGCATGAAGAGGGGGTTGAAAGGAGTGTGGAAAGAGAAAGGTGATGAAGTCACTTCTGGACATACTGAACTTGAGTTATCTGTAGACACTTAAGATCCAGTGGATAAGATGGAAGTATATTAGGATAGACAAGATTTTTAGTTATTTTTGGAGACCCATATGTGAAATATTGATAATAAAGGTCTTAGGATGTGCAGTCTGGCATAATCGTTGAGAGTGTAAGCTCTGGGGTCAAACTGCCTGCGTTTAAATCCATCTCCATCGCTTAACCAGCTGTGATACTGAGGAAGTTTCTTATCTCCTCTAAGCCTCAGTGTCCTCAGCTTTAAGATGAAGTGAATAAAAGAATCTACTTCATAAGATGGCCAAAAGGATGCAAACAGATAATACATACCTATGTCCAATAAATGTCAGCTCTTTTAGAGGAGGAGTCCTACAAAACATCAACATTTAAGGTTGGTGGGGAAAGAAAAGCAGCCCCCAGAGGAATCTGAGAGGGAGCCTGTTAAAGGTTTAGAGGGAAAAATCTGGAGAATCTGAAGTTAAGGAAGACATATGAGTTTCAAGAGGGAAAGGATAACTGACAATGTCATGTGCCACAAAGAGGTCAAGAAAGAAAAGGGGGCTTCACTGGTGGCACAGTGGTTCCGAGTCTGCCTGCCGATGCAGGAGACACGGGTTCGTGCCCCGGTCCGGGAAGATCCCACATGCCGTGGAGCGGCTGGGCCCGTGAGCCATGGCCGCTGAGCCTGCGCGTCCGGAGCCTGTGCTCCACAACGGGAGAGGCCGCAACAGTGAGAGGCCCACGTACCGCAAAAAAACAAAAAACCAAAAAAAAACGAAAGAAAAGGACTGCCACGCTTAAGTAAATCCAGCAGTTGGTGTCTTTTATTTTATTTTTTTTGCGGTACGCGGGCCTCTCACCGTTGCGGCCCCTCCCGCTGCTGAGCACAGGCTCCGGACGCGCAGGCTCAGCGGCCATGGCTCACGGGCCCAGCCGCTCCACGGCATGTGGGATCTTCCCGGACCGGGGCACGAACCCATGTCTCCTGCATCGGCAGGCGGACTCGCAACCACTATGCCACCAGGGAAGCCCAGTTAGTGTCTTTTAGAAGACCAGTTTCAGGGCAGTGGTGGGGGCAGAAGGCCGAGCCAGTGAGTGCTAGGAAAAGAAGCAGTATAGGTTCTTCTGCTAATAAGCCTGGCTATGGAAGAAAAGATGATGATAACAGGTAGTAATTAGAGAGAGGAAACTGAGGGGATTACTTCATCTTCTTTTAGAGGATAGAAATAAAATGTTAATGTGTGGAGGGAAAGGAGTTGGTACAGAGGGAGAAGCTGAAGATACAGAAGGAAGGAAGAAATTATCAGTGGACTGAGGTACCAGATGGCACAGAAATAGCATCCCAGGACATAGGTGAAAGGATTAACTTGGGACAGGATGAGGTACCCTCTTCCACTGAGGCAGGAAAAAAGGAAGTAAAGGCAGATGCCATACAGGTATGTTTTTAGGTAAGATGGGCCAGAAAACTGAGACGTTCCCGCCTACTGGCTTCCGTTTTCTCTGTGAAATCACCATCATGATCGTCGCCACTGCCGTAGTTGTTGAAAATGTGCTAGGGACAGGACTAGGATTTTGTAAATCATCTCTTCACAAACACTATATTCTTACTATGTGTTCGGCACTGTGCCATTCTAGGGTGACAACAGTGAACAGTGAACAGCATATATTACTCAACTAACCTGCATGACAACTCTATGAGACAGATATTCCTATTATCCCTACTTACCCATGAGGAAACTGAGGCTTAGGGAGGATAAGCAACTTGCAACTAAGGTCACACTGCAGAGCAAGGGGACCAACTCACACTATCTTGACCCTGGAGTCTGAAGTTTTAGCCAGTAAAACCAGGTGAGGTTGGTCTCTGACAGTAAGTAGGGACTGGGGTCTTAGGGGACTTGAAAAAAGTAGAAAACTTTACACTATTTGCATATAGAGATAAAAAGAAATCAACATCACGTATTAGTTCCATAGGCAGGATCAGACCTCAGATGTCCCTATTCTCATGTAAGTTCTGTCCAAGAGATGCTACTTTCATTGCAAGGGTGTCCAGCAACATTAAGGGAAGCAATGCTTCTCTGTGATGAGGGTAATATTCAGTGCATTTTTGGAATGCAGTGTGAGATGGTACTTTTACCCTCTTGAACTGAAGAAATCACTTCAACACTAGGGATTGAACAGGTTCAGCATGAATAGTAGATCTTCTCAAATATTCAGTGTTTTTATTGATAATGACAGTATTACTGCTCTGGGTTTTGACTACTGCCTTCCCTCCAAATAGTTTAAAGTCCTTTAATATCTGTGATTTTACTGTTATAATGTCTCTTACGATGAGCCTGTTTTTAGATGAAGGAACTCTCATAAAGGTAAAATTATGTAAACAAAATTAGATCAAGAGTGAAAAAGCTGGAATGAAAACTAGAGACTCCTAGCTCAGAGGTCTTTCCTTAGCCTCTGACACTTCCTGAACAGACATGTGCCCCTCCCCCCATCTCAGCCCCTCATCTGTATACTGGAAGTATGTACCCTGGATACAGGGATGCTGAATATACACAAAAACATAGCTGGTTGTTAGCAATCCTTCTTTCCCTTAGGGAGACCACCTGTAAAGCTGATTGGAGCCTTATCACAAAAATTGAGTAGCTGTAAGAACCCTGCAGAAGGACTCAGTCATTCTTGAATATAGGAGGTGCTCAATAAATATTTGTTAAATGTGTCATTTCTGCAGTTCTTAAAAACTAAGACTTCTGAGAAGGAAGAGTAGAGAATTGGGGTGTGCGTAGGTGTGTGTGCGCAAGATTATTCTCCGGCCCCCCACAGCTAATTTGGCTGTGTGGCAAAACAAACCCATTATGGGGGCAGAGAACAAGAAGCCTGGCAGGCTCAAGCTTCCTGAAAATGAGAGACGGGAACAGGGCTGAAGGTGTAATCACAGCAGGGATCAAATCACAGAACAGCCTTCTGGGTCTAGCTGGTATGTTTTTTTTTAACCAGCTAATTTACAGTTTAATCAGCAGGAGGAGGAGAAAATGGCCCACTTCTTTCCCACAATACCAGAAGGTAATCAAGATCATGAACTGGAGCTTTAATACACAGAGAGGAACAGCCATATGACTGCAGAAGAGACTAAGGCAAGGCTGTCATGGGAAGAAAACGACTCAGAATTTTACTGAACTGTTCTAAGATACGAATCCAGAGGGATCTAGGTAGATGAGGAAAGCAGAAGTAGATTTTTAGTGACAGTCTTCCTATGTAGAAGAAGGCATGACAGACTAAAAAGAAACATAAAAGCCTCCAGGATGTGTTAGAAATGCACATGAGAGAATCTTTCAATCCCATGATTGGTTTTTTTTTCTTTTCCCCCCAATTCTGACAAAGTTTAGGGTATTAACCTCTAAAAAGCCACCGAAAATGCAAACCTGTCTTTTCAACTTGGCAGATAATTCACTAAATTAACAATTTACAGAACCCTGTAAATTGAAGGTTTCTGGAAATTACTCAATACTGGTCCAATGGGGTATTTACAAATACAAGCTTTACTTTGTCAATGCAGACACAGCCGTGGGAAGGAAATCAAAGAAAAAGGAAAAAAACTGTGATCTAAAACTGGATCTTGGAATGCAACCTAAAGAAATGAGTAGATCCTTTTGATTTGGGAGGAAAAGTCACCAATAATAAAACCAAAACCTGGTAAAATCAATGTCACACACCCAAATAATTCTGGATAAGAACAGCTTCTTAAGGTTTGTTTTTGTTCTGCTTTGAATGGAAACTGATATAATTCTAAACAGACTTGATGTGGGGAAAAAACACTTAATAGCTGCCTGAGAGCTTGATCTAAGGATATGAAAACCATTTTACAATCCTTAAACTACACCTCACTAATGGTATATCCAAGCACATCAACACAGTAACAGCACAACGAGGGCCAGGTTTTTCATTCTCCTTCCCATTTTCCCTCCCAAAATCTCACCGATATTCTCCTGACACCTTACCTCCAAAACGAAAAACCTTACGACTTTTACCCCTCTTCTCTCATCCTCAGCCCTTTACTTTAAAAATGTTAAAATTCAGTCTTAGATATTCAAAGATTGTTTGTCTTCCTATATATATAATTCATCAAGAATCTGATGCTGATCAAAAAGTCAACAACCCCAAAGGTAGCTCTAATTTCTAGGTGCACAAGGATAAAATATATCTACAGTGGACAGATGTGAGAAACCAGGATTTCCAATGCAAGGCTCAAATAGCAAAAGGTTTCTTCCTCCCACCTTTGTGATTCCACAAACCCAGGTTGCAACCCTTAATGCCACAGCCCCTCTAAGACCACAACCAATCTTTGTGTTCCAGCGTCACACATAGTTCCATCGAGTACTCACTTATCTGGGAAAATGTCCTGAGCAGTCACTTGGTCCTTTTTCTTGAGGACTTCAGTCAGAGGGAAAAGGGTCTTTATTTTAGAGACAGGAACCTGACATTTAGCTGTCACCTCAGTGGGGGGATCCAGCATATTCAAAACGTGTTGCTGAATTGGGGGCAGAGGCTCCTGGGGGTGTAAAGCTCTGTGCAGCAGACACTGTGGAAAAGGCATAAGGATTTTAAAATGCAGATGTAGACATCACACACAGCTTCATTACACTCTTCTGATCACGGATCCTCATTCTTTAATTTGGGAGGGTAATGGGATTCCTACCATATGTAAAAGACAGCAAAGACGGTGGACCCAGAACCGCCTTGGTTAGCAGGACGTTGGTAATGTCTAAAAGCAACTGTAAAACAGATCTAAGCCTAGCAGCACCGTCAGCTGAAGCCCTCCTGGAAAGGAGCCTCATCTCATAAAAAGAGGCCACTGCTCTGACTACCTGGAGGATATACGAGGTTCCCCGAGATGCAATTCCAAAAGCCTCTGACAATCTGCGATGATAACTTTTTGGTTATAATCCTTTAACCTCCCTTCAGCATGCTGTGCTTTCTCCCTTGCACAACCTTAGAAGACAACCTAAGGTGGATGAATCAGATGCTAAAGGGGAGGTGCCCATGCTCAGTGAGTCCCAGGATGAACACTGTGGAAGAGATGAGACTACTGGTCTGTCCCAAAACTCCCCCGAGTGCCGAGCTTGGGCTATTCTCCACCCATCTACTCACTTCTGTCCATCTCCACTATACCACTCTTGTCCAGGCACCATCACCTCTCATGTGGGCTACCACAATCCCCTCCTAACTGGTTTCCCTGCATCCATTTTCACGGCTCTACTGTAGCTCAAGTCATCTTAACCCAAGTTCCTTTCCATATCCTGAAGTCAACCCTAACACAGCCCCTGCATGCCTCCCTCCTCCTTGCTCACCCCAGCCGCCCCGTTAGACTGGTTTCCTCCTGCTTCACGCACATGCCAGCTCACTCCAGACTTTGGGTCCTGTGCTTAACGCTCCCTCAGCCTCTTCTGCCTTCCCTTACATCTCAACAGAGCTGGCCCTTTTTAAAATCATTCTGTTCTTTGCTAAATTATCATCTCTTCTGAGAGGATTTCCCTGACACCGTATGAAGGAGCCCTTTACCCCCGTGTGACCACCCTGTCATTCTCTATCATTAAACTTGTCTTATATTTCTTATAGTATTTATCATTATCTAAAACTATCTCATCAATTTTTTAGTTTATCTGTTTGTTACCTCCACTTACCCCTTGAAAGTAGAGATCTTGTTTGTCTTGTCTACTGCTGAATTCCAAGTACTGAAAAGAGCACCCCACACATGATAAGCACCTAAAAGGTACTGGCTGAGTGAATAAAGCGCTCTTTCTCAGAACTCTACAGAAGAGGTGACAGAGGTGTCAGGAAGCAGCACCAGGAGTGGGGCCAAGATCAAGGCCAGGGCAGGTTCTCCGCTGCTCACACAGGTGGAGATCCGGACCGCAAGCCACTCCCATTCAATCACTGATACTGCTTTCAGACTACCAGGCCTTGGCAGTAGTGTTATCTGCCCAGAAAAATAAGTATTCTAAAAGGAGTGCAGGAATGTAATAAAAAAATGAGATAACCGTTAAGAAAAAAAGAAAAATAATGAAACTCTCAATTCATTGATGTTTTACTCCCCTTGCTAGCGGATAATTCCAAAATTAGGTTGGAGAACAAGGCTCCTATTCCCACCTTTGAACAATTTATATGTTAGTAATTGGAAAGAAAAAAATGGAGCTGAATAGCTCCTGCGATTTTAAAATTACTGTTTCATATCACAAGGTATATGATTTAAACTACTCCATGGATTGTTTTCGTACCCTGTAAAAATGGAAGCTAGACTTTTCGGTTCTAAAAAAATAAAGGTACTTGGGCTTAAACAGTAAATGTCATCAAAGAGTCAATGTTCTACAAATTCAGAAAACCCTGAGGTACGTATTAAATAGCAATTTCCTCTAGAAATTTCATGTTCTGCTCCCAATTTCAAGAGACCAACCCCAAGCCTTCCTTCTCCTAGTAAATTCATTGTTTCAGAGCCTGACTCCTGCTTTCTTTTTTTTTGACTCCTGCTTTCTTTTCCCTAATTACTCTACTTTCCCTGGAGCATCAATGACATTAGGCCTGTTTAATGAAAAGCAAAAGGCGAAACCACAAAGATCCCAAACCTGTGAATCTACCCCAACCTTCTAATACATAATTCGCAATTCACAGCGCTCACTTTCAGGTCAGTTATTAAAATACCAAAAACAGGACTTCCCTGGTGGCGCAGTGGTTAAGAATCCACCTGCCAGTGCAGGGGACATGGGTTCGAGCCCTGGTCTGGGAAGATCCCACATGCCGTGGAGCAACTAAGCTCGTGCGCCACAACTACTAAGCCCACATGCCACAACTACTGAAGCCTGTGCGCCTAGAGCCTGTGCTCCACAACAAGAGAAGGCACCGCAATGAGAAGCCAGCGCACCGCAACGAACAGTAGCCCCTGCTCGCCGCAACTAGAGAAAGCGTGCATGCAGCAACGAAGACCCCAATGCAGCCAAAAATAAATAAATAAATAAATTTATTAAAAAAAATAATAAAATACCAAAAACAGCTTACAAAGCCCTAAAGACGTAAGCAGAAATCCAACACCCAACATAGCAGACTACCTCGCAAATACTCTGGAAGATTCTATCTGTGATATCCAAGTGACATTTTTGGGAAAAGAATTCTGAATTCCAGGCAATTCTTTCAAATAGTGTCATCACCCATAAGTCAGTAATAAGGGACCCACAAGAGATGTTCTAAAGCATCATCCTCTCATATTTTCTTAAAGGTCACATTTTAGATAAAGCTAAGTAGGATAAAAATTCAATCAAAAAAATTCCAATTCATTTAAAAAAAAAGGTTATGAGAAAGTGACACTTTTTAGTAGCTGAGAAGCTGAGATCTCAGTCCTCAAACTACTTAATTTCTCCTTTAAGCAACTGTTTTCCTTGATGTGATTTTTACAATTTGAAAAAGACTAGAGGAAAAACTGCAGGCCACTGGTGGCTAGCTTGTAAGTTACTAATATGTTGATTTCAGCAACCCAGTATCAATTATTTAAAAGGCAGTATTAACTGTACACTTGACAAAAGACATATTTTTCAGTATTTCTTTCCAAAATTAGAATTAAATTAACATCTTGCCAACAAGTTGATTACTAACCTCTCCCTCCTTCTGCCCCCTACTCCCAGCTCATTTACTCTTAGTTATAGCTATTTTAAAAGGAAAAAAAAAGTCTTCCTGGGTCCTACATCCTCCTGTAGCTTCCTGGATCCTCTCTCTCTCTCTTCCCTTCATCAGTAAAGGTTTCTCCTACAGGTACTGTAATCTGGCTAACGCCCCATCACTCTACTCCCACTGGGCCCTCAAAGTCATCAGAGACTTCACTACAAACCCTAAAGGCCCTTTGCCAGGCTCAGCTCTCTTCACCACTGTGCAACGTCTGATTTGTGATTCTTTCCTTTCCAACACTCTTCTAGTTCTTTCTGTCTCTCTGACCTTTTGGGGAGGGTGGAGGTAGGAACACTGTTTCATTTCTGGCAGCTTTTCTGTCTATCCCTAATTGTCCAATCATGGTGGTGTTCAGGACTTCATTCTCCCTCCTTCTCACTCAACAGACTCTCCCAGGTGACCTCATTCACTTCTGTTTCTACCTAAATGAGGAGGACTCTCAAATCTATACATTTAGTCCTGAACGCTCTCCTGGGCTCTGCACCCCTATTTCCAACTTCCCACTGAGTGTCTGTACTGGGACAGCCAACAGATAACTCAAATTTAACACTTGCAAGAATACATGAATTACCTTTTCTGTCTGTTCATTCTATATTCCTTATCATAATTAATGGTGACGTCATCCTTCCTGTCATCCAAGCTAGGATCCTGTTATCTTCAATTCCTATTTCTCATCAACCACCATCCAGTCTCTTAAGTCCTATCTACTCTACCTGCTAAATTTTCTCCTCTCCACTCTCCGTCACTGCTTTAATTCAAGTCTTCCTGGGGGCCACTGCAGGTTTCCTAACTGGTCTCTAGTCCATTTCCCATGCCACCATCAGACCTATTTTCTAAAAATCATGTCACCCGCCTGCTGACAAAATCCTTTAGTGATTACCCACTGCCTACAGGATAAAATAAAAACTACTGGCTCTTCATGACCTGTCTGCTACCTGCTACCTGCTCCACCATTTTCCCATAGAGCCTATTCTCCAGCCAAATGGAACTATTTGTGGATCCCTAAATACATCACACTTCTTTGTGTTTTCTTGCTTTTGCATGTGCTACTTCTTTTGCCTGGCATGCCCACAGCACATCACACATTGCCTTTATTCCTAAATGAAATCTTCCTGAAGTCACTCACCTGCAAGAATCTCTCTTTCCTCTTATTCCCACAGTATTTTGTACCCACCACTATTGTGCCTATTGGTTTTCTCTCTCTCTTCTCCTCTCACTCCTCTGGAGGGGTCCTTTCAGGTAATGAGCTCATAGTATCACCAGCACGTGATACATTGTTAGTACTCAATAAATATTTGTTTTAGAAAAAGTGAATTCAATTTATACATACCCTAGCAATGATACTTCTTTATACAGACAGGCCATGTTAACAACTCTCCGAGGGGGACCTCCAAGACGGCGGAGGAGTAAGACGCGGAGATCACCTTCCTCCCCACAAATACATCAGAAATACATCTACATGTGGAACAGCTCCTACAGAACACCTACTGAACGCTGGCAGAAGACCTCAGACCTCCCAAAAGGCAAGAAACTCCCCACGTACCTGGGTAGGGCAAAAGAAAAAACAGACACAAAAGAATAGGGACGGGACCTGCACCTCAGGGAGGGAGTTGTGAAGGAGGAAAAGTTTCCACACACTAGGAAGCCCCTTCACTGGCAGAGACGGGGGGGGGTGGGGGCAAGCTTCGGAGCCACGGAGGAGAGCGCAGCAACAGGGGTGCAGAGGGCAAAGTGGGGAGATTCCCGCACAGAGGATCGGTGCCGACCAGCACTCACCAGCCCGAGAGGCTTGTCTGCTCACCCGCCGTGATGGGCGGGGGCTGGGAGCTGAGGCTCCAGCTTCGGAGGTCAGATCCCAGGGAGAGGACTGGGGTTGGTGGCATGGACACAGCCTGAAGGGGGCTGGTGCGCCACAGCTAGCCGGGTGGGAGTCTGGGAAAAAGTCTGCACGTGCCGGAGAGGCAAGAAACTGTTGTTTTGTGGTGCGCGAGGAGAGGGGATTCCTTCCCCGTCTGCCGACAGAAGGCAGAGCACCGCCTAAACGAGCTCCAAAGAAGGGCATGAGCCGCGGCTATCAGCTCAGACCCCAGAGATGGGCATGAAACACTAACACTGCTGCTGCAGCCACCAAGAATCCCGTGTGCAAGCACAGGTCACTGTCCACACCCCCAACCCCCCAGGAGCCTGTGCAGCCCACCACTGCCAGGGTCCTGTGATCTAGGGACAACTTACCCGGGAGAACAGATGGCGTGCCTCAGGCTGGTGCAATGTCACACTGGCCTTCGCCGCCGCAGGCTCGCCCCGCATTCCAGTTATAACTACCGTACCCCTCCCTCTCCCCAGCATGAGTGAACCAGAGCCCCCTAATCAGCCGCTGCTTTAACACCATCCTGTCTGGATGGGAAAAGATGCCTGAAGGCGACCTACACACAGAGGCACGGCCAAATCCAAAGCTGAACCCCAGGAGCTGTGCGAACAAAGAAGAGAAAGGGAAATCTCTCCCAGCAGCCTCAGGAGCAGCGGATTAAATCTCCACAGTCAACTTGAGGTATGCTGCATCTGTGGAATACTTGAATAGACAACGAATCATCCCAAATTGAGGAGGTGGACTTTGGGAGCAACTGCAGACTTGGGTTTGCTGTCTGCAACTGATTTGTTTCTGATTTTTATGTTTACCTTAGTTTAGTTTTTAGCACTTGTTATCACTGGTGGATTTGTTTATTGGTTTGGTTGCTCTCTTTCTTTATTTAAATTATTTTATATTAGTTTAATAATTTAAAAAATTTTATTGACTGACTGACTGATTTTCCCTTCTTTTTTTCTCCCTTGTCTTCTGAGCCGTGTGGCTGACAGGGTCTTGGTGCTCCGGTCTGGTGTCAGGCCTGAGCCTCTGAGGTGGGAGAGCCGAGTTCAGGACACTGGACCACCAGAGACCTCCCAGCCCCATGTAATTATCAATCGGCCAGAGCTCTCCCAGAGATCTCCGTCTCATTGCTAAGACCCCGCTCCACCCAGTGGCCAGCAAATTCCAGCGCTGGACGCCCCACACCAAACAACTAGTAAGACAGGAAAACAACCTCACCCATTAGCAGAGAGGCTGCCTAAAATCATACTAAGTTCACAGACACCCCAAAACACACCACCAGACGCAGCCCTGCCCACCAGAAACACAAGATCCAGCCCCACCCAACAGAACACAGGCACCAATTCCCTCCACCAGGAAGCCTACCCAAGCCACTGAACCAACCTTACCCACTGGGGGCAGACACCAAAATCAATGGGAACTACAAACCTGCAGCCTGTGAAAAGGAGCGCCCAAACACAGTAAGTTAAACAAAATGAAAAGACACAGAAATAAACAGCAGATGAAGGAGCAAGGTAAAAACCCACCAGACCAAACAAATGAAGAGGAAATAGGCAGTCTACCAGAAAAAGAATTCAGAGTAATGATAGTAAACATGATCCAAATGCTTGGAAATAGAATGAAGAAAATACAAGAAACGTTTAACATGGACCCAGAAGAAAAACAATGATGAACAACACAATAAATAAAATTAAAAATTCTCTAGAAGGAGTCAATAGCAGAATAACTGAGGCAGAAGAACGGATAAGTGACCTGGAAGATAAAATAGTGGAAATAACTACTGCAGAGCAGAATAAAGAACAAAAAAATGAAAAGAATTCAGGACAGTCCCAGACACCTCTGGGACAACATAAAATGCACCAACATTTGAATTATAGTGGTCTCAGGAGAAGAAGAGAAAAAGAAAGGGTCTGAGAAACTATTTGAAGAGATGATAGTTGAAAACTTCCCTAACATGGGAGGGGAAATAGTCAGTCAAGTCCAGGAAGCACAGAGAGTCCCATACAGGATAAATCCAAGGAGAAACATGCCAAGACACATACTAATCAAACTATCAAAAGTTAAATACAAAGAAAAATATTAAAAGCAGCAGGGAAAAGCAACAAATAACATACAAGGGAATCCCCATAAGGTTAAGAGCTGATCTTCCAGCAGAAACTCTGCAAGCCACAAGGGAGTGGAAGGACATATTTAAAGTGATGAAAGGGAAAAACCTACAACGAAGATTACTCTACCCAGCAAGGATCTCATTCAGATGTGATGGAAAAATTAAAACCTTTACAGACAAGCAAAAGCTAAGAGAATTCAGCATAACCAAACCAGCTTTACAACAAATGCTAAAGGAACTTCTCTAGGCAGGAAACACAAGAGAAGGAAAAGACCTACAAAAACAAACCCAAAACAATTAAGAAATGGTAACAGGAACATACATATCAATAATTACCTTAAATGTAAATGGATTAAATGCTCCAACCAAAAGACACAGACGGTCAATGGATACAAAAACAAGATCCATATACATACTGTCTACAAGAGACCCACTTCAGACCTAGGGACACATACAGACTGAAAGTGAAGGGATGGAAAAAGATATTCCATGCAAATGGAAATCAAAAGAAAGCTGGAGCAGCAATTCTCATATCAGACAAAACAGACTTTAAAACAAAGACTATTACAAGAGACAAAGAACACCACATAATGATCAAGGGATAAATCCAAGAAGAAGATATAACAATTGTAAATATTTATGCACCCAACACAGGAGCACCTTAATACATAAGGCAAATGCTAACAGCCATAAAAGGAGAAATCAACAGTAACACAATAACACTGGGGGACTTTAATACCCCACTTTCACCAATGGACAGATCATCAAAAATGAAAATAAATAGGGAAACACAAGCTTTAAATGACACATTAAACAAGAGGGACTTACTGATGTTTATAGGACATTCCATCCAAAAACAACAGAATACGCTTTCTTCTCAAGTGCTCATGGAACATTCTCCAGGACAGATCATACGTTGGGTCAAAAATCAAGCCTTGGTAAATTTAAGAAAATTGAAATCGTATCAAGTATCTTTTCCGACCACACTGCTATGAGACTAGACATAAATTACAGGAAAAAAACCCTGTAAAACATACAAACACATGGAGGCTAAACAATACACTACTAAATAACCAAGAGATCACTGAAGAAATCAAAGAGGAAATCAAGAGATACCTAGAAACAAATGACAATGAAAACACAATGACCCAAAACCTATGGGATGCAGCAAAAGCAGTTCTAAGAGGGAAGTTTATAGCAATACAATCCTACCTCAAAAAATAAGAAACATCTCAAACAACCTAATGCTACACCTAAGGTAATTAGAGAAAGAACAAAAAAACCCTAAGAGTTAGCAGAAGGAAAGAAATCATAAAGATCAGATCAGAAATAAATGAACAAGAAATGAAGGTAATGATAGCAAAGATCAATAAAACTAAAAGCTGGTTCTTCGAGAAGACAAACAAAATTGATAAACCATTAGCCAGACTCACCAAGAAAAAAGGGGAGAAGACTCAAATCAACAGAATTAGAAATGAAGAAGTAACAACTGACGCTGCAGAAATACAAAGGCTCATGAGATTACTACAAGCAACTATATGCCAATAAAACGGACAACCTGGAAGAAATGGACAAAATCTTAGAAAAGTACAACCTTCCGAGACTGAACCAGGAAGAAACAGAAAATATAAACAGACCAATCACAAGCACTGCAATTGAAACTGTGATTAAAAATCTTCCAACAAACAAAAGCCCAGGACCAGATGGCTTCACAGGAGAATTCTATCAAACATATAGAGAAGAGCTAACACCTATTCTTCTCAAACTCTTCCAAAATATACCAGAGGGAGGAACACTCCCAAACTCATCCTACGAGGTCACCATCACCCTGATACCAAAACCAGACAAAGATGTCACAAAAGAAAACTACAGGGCAATATCACTGATGAACACATGTAAAAATTCTCAACAAAATACTAGCAAACAGAATCCAACAGCACATTAAAAGGATCATCCACCATGATCAAGTGGGGTTTAACCCAGGAATGCAAGGATTCTTCAGTATATGCAAATAAATTAATGTGATACACCATATTAACAAATTGAAGGAGAAAAACCATATGATCATCTCAATAGATGCAGAAAAAGCTTTCGACAAAATTCAACACCCATTTATGATAAAATCTCCAGAAAGTAGGTATAGAGGGAAACTACCTCAACGTAATAAAGGCCATATATGACAAACCCACAGCCAACATCATTTTCAGTGGTGAAAAACTGAAACCATTTCCTCTAAGATCAGGAACAAGACAAGGTTGCCCACTCTCACCACTATTATTTAACATAGTTTTGGAAGTTTTAGCCACATCAATCAGAGAAGAAAAAGAAATAAAAGGAATCCAAATTGGAAAACAAGAAGTAAAACTGTCACTGTTCGCAGATGACATGATACTATACATAGAGAATCCTAAAGATGCTACCAGAAAACTACTAGAGCTAATCAATGAATTTGTTAAAGTGGAAGGATACAAAATCAATGCACAGAAATCTCTTGCATTCTCATACACTAATAATGAAAAATCAGAAAGAGAAATTAAGGAAACAATCCCATTTTCCACTGCAACAAAAAGAATAAAATACCTAGGAATAAACCTACCTAAGGAGACAAAAGACCTGTATGCAAAAAACTATAAGACACTGATGAAAGAAATTAAAGATGATACAAACATCTTCCCTGCCAGGAGGCAGAACATTAGACCTTCCCACTCTGAGCCTACGCAGGACAAAACCTCAATAAACTGGACTGTACATGCAAAGGCAACTTGTGTTAATAAAAATTCTCTTAATTAAGAAAATGCCATTTGTTGTTTTCAAGTACTTAGAACAACAGAAACCAGTGTCAACAGAGGGTATGGACTGTTTTAATGAAAAAGCAAAAAAAAGTTTAATGAGCACTCTGTATGCAAATAAATTTTGCTAAAGTTTTTTTTTTTTTTGCGGTACGTGGGCCTCTCACTGTTGTGGCCTCTCCCATTGCGGAGCACAGGCTCCGGACGCACAGGCTCAGTGGCCATGGCTCACGGGCCCAGCCGCTCCGTGGCATGTGGGATCCTCCCGGACCGGGGCATGAACCCGTGTCCCCTGCATTGGCAGGCGGACTCTCAACCACTGCATCATGAGGGAAGCCCGCTAAAGGTTTTAAAGAGAAAAAAAAAAAGACAATACAAACAGATGGAGAGATATACCATGTTCTTGGATTGGAAGAATCAATATTGTGAAAATGACTATACTCCCCAAAGCAATCTACAGATTCAGTGTCCCTATCAAACTACCAATGGCATTTTTCACAGAATTAGAACAAAAAAATTCACAATTTGTATGGAAACACAAAAGACCCCGAATAGCCAAAGCAATCTTGAGAAAGAAAAACAGAGCTGGAGGAATCAGGCTCCAGGACTTCAGACTATATTGCCAAGCTACAGTAATCAAGACAGTATGGTACTGGCACAAAAACAGAAATATAGATGAATGAAACAGGATAAAAAGCCCAGAGATAAACCCACACAAATATGGTCACCTTATCTTTGATAAAGGAGGCAAGAATATACAATGGAGAAAAGACAGCCTCTTCAATCAGTGGTGCTGGGAAAACTGGACAGCTACATGTCAAAGAATGAAATTAGAACACTCCCTAATGCCATACACAAAAATAAACTCAAAATGGATTAAAGAACTAAATGTAAGGCCAGACACTGTAAGACTCTTAGAGGAAAACAGAGGCAGAACAGTCTATGACATAAATCACAGCAAGATCCTTTTTGACCCACCACCTAGAGAAATGGAAATAAAAACAAAAATAAACAAATGGGACATAAGGAAACTTAAAAGCTTTTGCACAGCAGAGGAAACCATAAACAAGATGAGAAGACAACCCTCAGAATGGGAGAAAATACTTGCAAACGAAGGAACTGACAAAGGATTAATCTCCAAGATATACAAGCAGCTCATGCAGCTCAATATCAAAAAAACAAACAACCTGATCCAAAAACAGGCCGAAGAACTATATAGACATTTCCCTAAAGAAGATATACAGATTGCCAACAAATACATGAAAGGACGCTGAATATCACTAATCATTAGAGAAACGCAAATCTAAACAATAATGAGGTACCATCTCTCACCAGTCAGAATGGCCATCATCAAAAAATCTACAAACAATAAATGCTGGAGACGGTGTGGAAAAAAGGGAACCTTCCTGCACTCTTGGTGGGAATGTTAATTGATACAGCCAATATGGAGAACAGTATGGAGGTTCCTTAAAAAACTAAAAATAGAACTACCATATGACCTAGCAATCCCACTACTGGGCATATACCCTGAGAAAGCAATAATTCAAAAAGAGTCATGTACCACGATGTTCACTGCAGCACTATTTACAATAGCCAGGACATGGAAGCAACCTAAGGGTCCATCGACAGATGAATGGATAAAGAAGATGTGGCACATATATACAATGGAATATTACTCAGCCATAAAAAGAAACGAAATTGAGTTATTTGTAGTGAGGTGGATGGACCTAGAGTCTGTCACATGGAGTGAAGTCAGAAGGAGAAAAACACATACTGTATGCTAACACATATATATGGAATCTAAAAATTAAAAATGGTTCTGATGAACCTACGGACAGGACAGGAATAAAGATGCAGATGTAGAGAACAGACTTGAGGACACGGGGATGGGGAAGGGTAAGCTGGGACGAAGTGAGAGAGTAGCGCTGACATATATACACTACCAAATGTAAAATACATAGCTAGTGGGAAGCAGCTGCATCACATAGGCAGAGCAGCTCGCTCGGTGCTTTGTGACCACCTAGATGGGTGAGATAGGGAGGGTGAGAGGGAGATGCAAGAGGGAGGGGATATGGGGATATATGTATCCATATAGGTGATTCACTTTGCTACACAGCAGAAACTAACACAACACTGTAAAACAATTATACTCCAAAAAAGATATTAAAAAAAAATAAAAGAAAAAAAAGAAAACCTCTCCCCTACAAAAGAAAACAAAGTCGGTAGGTTGTAAAAATCAAAGTTGCCAGTTCTTAAAGCTTTAAAAGATAATAATGAAAAAAAAGATAACAATGCCTGCACTTATGGCTTGCATCTGTTCATTAATCCAACAAATATTTGTTGAAGATAATAGTACCTACCCTTGGTATCTGCCAAGTATTAGAAGTTTCTACTTTTCACCATAGTGACCTGTTTTTGCAAGCTTTCCACACCAACTAGTCTGCTCCTCCCTTCTCTACAAATGGCAAAGGCCTTCATGTCTTGAAGTCCACTTGTCAAAAACCGCAAAGAAATGTATACAAGTAATTTATACTTGATTACACCTAGAATACGAAAGTATTCACTGAGTCAGGTCTTGACCTGTTAATCTTCATAGTTCTGATTTTAGAAAAAAAGATTTTTTTTAAATTACAACCATCAAAAAACCAGGCAGTTTCTTCTGAGTAGAAGATCCCTCAAAATCACAACAGGCCCTAACACGGACTTGAGTTTGTTAAGGATGCTTTGAGAAATGAGTCAAAAGGGGCAATCAAGGAACTCCCCAACATGCAGCCTCCTTTCCCACCTCCCCGCCTCCCCCCACCTGCCACAGCAGTAGGCCCTCCATTCCCCGAGGGGAAAAGTTTGCCTGGCAAAGCTGCTTGTGATTTTTTTCACCTTTGTGGGGTTCAGAGAAGCTTATGTCCTGCTTTCATCAGGTTATTCCAGGGTTGGGATAGCCCTACCACTTCATCCTTGGTCCATCCCTCCCCTTCCTTCACACAAATCAGCTCTCTTGTCAAGTTACCCAGCTTCCCTTAATCCAATGTCCATCTTCTAATTCCTTTGTACCAAGACTCAGAAATTTATATTTTATATTTTTCTTTATTTTAGCTACTCTTTAATAAGTTCATACTATAACCTCTCTGACCTCTAACACTTCTTCCCTAATAGTGGTTACATATTACACAGTTCATAAAAACCCCCCTCCTATTTGGATATTAAAAAAAAAAAAAAACAAGGAAAAGCCTCATTCACATAAAACAGAGGAAGAAACCCAGTAAAACGCATAAAAGAATAATCTGCTTTTTATTTAGCCCTCCTGTTAAAAAAAAAAAAATCTAGCCTTCTCCCAGAAAAAAAATTAAAAACATCCTAACTTTACTTCTTTCTTTCTAAAAGCTCAGAGTATTTTTTTTATCTTTTTTCAGTAGGTAGAGAAAGGTGTTATTCTTCCATTAAATAGACAGAGCAACTGAGCCCTCAGTTTGATTGGGACCAGCCAATTACCCTAACTTTTCACTTAGCTCTCTTTCATCTAAAAAAGTATGACTGGTTCACCTTTCCTCTCTCACCTGAAATAATCTCTGAAATTGAGGATTTGGGATTTTGCTGGTTGGAAATAAGTCTTCAATGGTGCCCTCCTCTTCATCTTTCTTCACCAAGCTCATGGAGTCTATCAAAGCATCAACAGCACTCAACTGCGCCTCTAAGACAAGGATAAACAGAGCAGCAAAAGGAAATAATGATTACCTCCATTAGTCTCCAAAACAAATGCTTTCCATTCACAGCTATTCACAGCAATACTGGCAGGATATTCAGTCCTGGCCCTGCCAAAAATACTCTCTAGTTATGCAAATCATTTCTTTACTTGAGCCTCGGTTTTCTTATTTGCAAAGAGAGCTATTTAGAGTAGCTGGTCTTTTAGGTACTTCCCAGCTCTAATGAACTTTTGATAGTGGAATATCCTATCAAAAGCAAAAGAGTTTGTTCAAGAAAAATGCACCGGAGCCATACAAAACCCACCTTCCATATGCTAATTCAAAATACTCAGTATTCATTGAGTTGACATTAAAAAAACTGGTAACTGGCAAAGGAGAATAACATTAAAAAAGAAAAGGAAAATGCCTTTGGAAATGAAGCATTAGCTTTATAAGGATTTAACATTACCTGTATCAGAGTATACCAACTTAACAGGAAGACGCCATTGGACCAGAGTGAGTGGATTCCTTTACAGTCTCCCCAAGTCAGAATGAGTTCTTTCCTCTCACAAACCTCATGGCGCTAATCACACAGACCTGCGTGCATGTCTTTTTTTTTCAATCTTTTTTTAAATTGAAGTATAATTGATCTACAACACTACGTTAGTTCCAGGTGTACAACGTAGCGATTCAATATTTCTATACATTACGAAGTGACCAACATGATAAGTCTAGTTACCATCTGTCACCATACGAAGTTATTACAGTATTACAGACTATATTCCCCATGCTGTACATTTTATCCCTGTGACTTATTTATAACTACAAGTTGGTACCTCTTAATCCCCCTCACCTATTTCACTCATCCCCTTACTCCACTCCACTCTAGCAACCCCCCAGTTTGTTCTCTGTATCTAAGAGTCTGTTTCTGTTTTATTTGTTCATTTGTTTTGTTTTTTAGATTCCACATTTAAGTAAAATCATATGGTATTTGTCTTTCCCTGTTGGACTTATTTCACCTAGGTGCATCCATGTTGTCGCAAATGGCAAGATTTCATTCTTTTTTTATGGCTAAGTAATACTCCATTCTGTGTGTGTGTGTGTGTGTGTGTGTGTGTGTGTGTGTGTGTGTGTGTGTGTGTGTATCACATCTTCTTTGTCCATTCATTTATTGATGGACACTTAGGTTGCTCCCATAACTTGGCTACTGTAAATAATGTGGCAATGAACATAGGCATGCATATATCTTTTTGAGTTCGCGTTTTTGTTTTCTTTGGGAAAATACCCAGAAGTAGAACTGCTGGATCATATGGTAGTTCTAGTTTTTAATTTTTTGGGAAACTTCCATACTGTTTTACATAGTGGCTGTACCAATTTACATTCCAACAACAGTGCTCAAGGGTTCCCTTTTCTCCACATCCTTGCAAACACATGTTATTTGCTGTCTTTTTGATGATAGCTATTCTGACAGGTGTGGTTTTAATTTGCATTTCCCTAATGATTAGTGATGCTGAGCATCTTTTCATGTGTCTGTTGGCCACGCATATGTATGTCTTCTTTGGAAAAAAGTCCTGCATACATGTCTTACACCACTCCATTCAAATTCTAAGGATCTTGAGAGCAGAAACATGACGTCCTCTTCTTTATGTCTAATACCAGATAGGAAGCAAGTTCTCCCCGATAAAAATCTACCAAGTCAGTGAAAACAACACAGCCCAAAGCAATGTGGATGAAAGGCAACTCTCCCAAAAATGCTTCTACCTAAACTGCCACGTGTAACTTTCATTCTGCTGATTCATACAGCAGTTCAGCTATTAAAACCGAAGTGCTATTTTGGGATCATTCAGTCACTAGGCAAAAGGCGGAAAAGAGTAAGCAGTTCCTAAAAGTTCATTATGCTTCTATTCTTCACCTTTTCAAACATCCCTTTTGGACAGCTATTATAAAATGAACGCGCATACAGATATTTATCATGAGACATTTCTATCCCATTTTTGGAGTTTCCAAGGGAGGTTTCAGGCACCATCTCAAGCTGACTACTGCAGGGTCCACCCGGTAATAGGAAGCAGGTGGTACCTGTGCAGGTGAATATTTGGTGATTTCCATCTGCTATGACAGGCTAGTATCAGGCCAGACTACACTGGCATTACACACCCCTACATAAATGCTGACTTGGGAAATATGCCAAACAATTTTAATGATCCGTTTTTCCAATGGAGCAAATGCAAACAAAAATGTCACAGAACTCACACAATATAAAGCAACAGATCGAAAAATATTTAATGTTTTAGATCCTGAGTGATATATATCTATAAGGTAATCTCTCAACAAAGTTCTCTTCTTTAAATGTTCTTCTCATTGAAAGTTTGGAATTACCACGAGGAAGAGACAGAATACTGTAACACGCTGGCACTCTCTACACATTCAAGTCCATGCCTGGTTCCACGTGATGCAGAGAGACTCATTTCTGGAAGGTAAAGATACAAGCCCTAGGGGCCCATTTGATTCTTAGCTTTTGCCCTGCACACTGCTCCCAATGTACAGAGGGCACCCAGTTCTGAGACTCACCTCACAATTCCCTAATCCTACACTGATGCAGATTTAAACTTGTCAACTAAAACATCTACTCATCATTCTGTGTTCTTTTTGGTATGTTCTCTACATTCAGCCCACTGGTATATCTTACGATAACTGTCGTAAACTGAGATTTCTGGAAGACAGGATCTGTGTGTGTGAGAATCACTCTGGGTAGCACCCTGACATTTGCAGCCAGATGCTTAATAAAGACCTCTTCTCATTAAGCTCCCAGTAACTCCTGGAACAGGACTTGCACTGATAATGTAAACTGTGAAGAAAGGGCAAAGAGAAAAGGGCATCTACAGCACTGTCACTTTTTGGTTAAAGTTACATCATATTTTACATAGGACTCTAGTCACAGGTTTGATTCCACATGTCAGTTCACTTCAGTAGAGGGCAAACCTTCTGCTCACAATTAAAGAATGTACATCCATTTCCAGCAAGCTGCTCCCCAGATACAAGCTCTAAGTCAGAAGGGGGAAACTAGACAACATTTGGAGCAAACCTATCCCTGCTACTGGAAAAAAATCACCTTCATCATTACCATATATGAGTGTGACTGGAATCCAACTACAGTTGACCCTTGAACAACGTGGGTTTGAACTGCTCAGATACACATATATGTGGATTATAAGTATATATGTACATTACTACACAATCTGAGATTGGTTGAATCTGCAGATACAGAACCATGGATACCGAGGGCCAACTGTAAAGCTATACGTGGACTTTCAACTGGGGGGAGTGGTGCCCCTAACCTCTTCGTTGTTCAAGGGTCAACTGTAACTCCACCCTGTGAAATCCTAGCCCCAAACCATGACTAAAGGCAGGTGATTTCCCCAAAACAATCTGTGTTTAGAGCCAATCAGTGAGCAAAATGGAAATAAACTCACCTGTGGGAATGCATTTCCTATTATTTTTCAAGGATGAAAACATGTACTGCCGCAAGTCTTCCATGAAAGGCAGCTGTACGTACACTAAACACTAATGAGAAAGAGTGGAGGTAAAAACAGAAACCACCGAATTAATGGAAAAAATTTAAAGTTGATCTCAAACACTGTGAAAGTGGCACAACAAAAGGATTTCAAAAATCAGACAGCTCAAGTCTGGGACATGGAGAATAAAGTGTTCCGATTTCTGTGATTAGCTGTACACAACTGCAAACAGTACAAAGAATATTAAACATAAAAGAAACGCTTAAAAGAAAGACTATCAAAGAATACCTACAAAATGCATGACCAACACAACAAATGAGAGAGTCAAGGTGACTGGCAAGCTGATGTGGAAGTCAAGATATCTGCCTTCTCGTTCCATTTCTGCTACAGTGAGTTCTCTGAGAAACGGGAAATGGCGAGGGATCTAGACCTGTATTTTTAAACAGGAGAGCCCTAGGAAAACGGAACTTCACCAGGATCACAAGAAAATCACACCCTCAACCTTTATCCACACTAAAGGCTGTTGTAGAAAGGGAGGTAATCTGTACTCGCTTTAGGTTCTGAGAAGTCAAGAAGGATGAGAATGGAGAGAAGGTCCCTGGACTGGGCAAACAGAAGATCACGGTTAATGTTTACTGATTTGATTTAATAAGAAGCTCTTTGCATCCTCTTATAATTCATGTCCTTTCACTGCATCTGAAAGTGTGGTTCACAGACCAGCAGCAACAGCATTACGGGGGAGTTGGTGAGAAATGCAGAATCTCAGGACCCCACCCCAGACCTACAAAATCAGAAACTGCATTTTAACAAGATCCCCCAAGTAATTCTCATGCACGTTAACAGTTGAGAAGCATTGTTTAGGAACTGAAGGGAAAAAAATTAATATGAATAAAAGACTTGCAGGTTTACCTCATAGGCGTCCCTGATATAAGGAAAAGCCACGCCAACTTGAGGATTAGCTCTTCTGTCATAAGCATATCGAACTATGGCCACCATGTCCAATTCATCCAAAGCATGAATCAGGGAGGAAAGGGCAACTGCTGCCGCCTAGTAAGAAAGATGCATGCATTAACACATATCAAACACGTGAGGATTTCCACAGCACAATACTTACGAGATGGTTATTCGCTTTCTTCCTGTTTTAGATTTTAAGTGCCCCTCTAACCACTTTAAGGCTACACTGTACACATCTGCATTTAATCACATTTACTGAACCTCTTCTGGAACTTTTCTTCATTATATTCTCTTATTCCTTCAATTTTCCTTCTCCTCTGAATTCACACCCTCACTCTAAACAAAACCTTTCTTTGCCCCTCTCTCCACAAATTAGTATCTATAACTTTCTTTCCCTTCATCTTTACATTTCATGAAATAATAATCTTGCTGTTTCACTGCTTAGAACACAATTATTCTTCAATCTAATCAAGCTACTGACCCACTTCCTTACTGAAATTATCCTCTGAAGTCCCCCATGATCTCCAAATTGCCTAACTCTTAGTCCGCATTCTATTTGCTTGATCTATCAGTAGCATCTGACCATCCCTCTTTCTCTACACTTTCTCCTTCTTTGGCTTCAGAAACAACACTCTGCCCTGTTATTCTACTTCTGTACACCACTCCTCCCCCAGCTCTTCTGTTCTTCCAACTAATCTTGAAATTCTGCTCTTGGCCTTTCTCTCCTCCTCTCACTCTAAAACTCTACTTTCGCAACTATTTATTTTATCCAGTCCCATGAGTTGATGAATCAAAAGTCTGTATATTCAGCTTTAAAACTCTCCCAAGGGACTTCCCTGGTGGTGCAGTGGTTAAGAATCCACCTGCCAGTACAGGAGACACGGGTTCGAGCCCTGGTCCAGGAAGATGCCACATGCCGCAGAGCAACCAAGCCCGTGCGCCACAACTACTGAGCCTGTGCTCTACAGCCTGCGAGCCACAACTACTGAGCCTGCGTGCCACAACTATTGAAGCCTGCATGCCTAGAGCCCGTGCTCTGCAACAAGAGAAACCACCACAATGAGAAGCCCACGCACCGCAATGAAGAGCAGCCCCCACTCACCCCAACTAGAGAAAGCCCGTGCGCAGCAACAAAGACCAATGCAGCCAAAAATAAATAAATAAATTTTTAAAAAAGATTAAAAAAAAAACCTCTCCCGAGATCCAGGCTTATATCGCCCACTAGTTGGTAGATAACTCATACAGTTATACCTTAGGTATCTCAAACTATCCATGACCAAAACTAAGCTTCCTGTCTTCCCCCTCTTCTCCTCCTGTGCTCCCTGCTTCCACTAACACCACCTCCCAGTCAACCAAATGAGAAGCCCTACAGCTGATGATGCCTGCCTACAGTCCCTCACCTTCAAGTGTTCACCACACTCTACCAAGTCTACCTCTATGCCGTCTTTCAAATTCTATCTGTTCTGTTCCATCACTGCCTCCCCTGTTCCTAGAGCTGATCACGTCACTCTCTTCCATAAAAACCTCCAAGGGTTCCTCTATCCCTGCCTCGGTAGAGCTGATCATTATTCACGGGCAAGTCTTGTACTCTCCCACCTCAGTAGCTTTTTGCTTGTACAGTTTCCTCCTCACTAGAATGCTCTCTCCAAATCTCTGGCTCTCAAGCTTCTAACCCATTTTCAAGGCCCAGTAAATTGACAAGCTCTCCATTTCAGATTTGCTTCACTCAGCTCTCTCCCTCTCCATAACTCCCCAAAAACTTTGTACTTTTCTCAGTGTTACAGCTAACCCTTATCAAAGTTAGCTATGTGTATTCCCATCTCCTCCACTAAAAACCTATGACATCAATACCTAGTCATCAAAATCCTCTACAGATTTCATGAAAGACTGATTACCTTTTCAGTTCAACTCAAGGAATATTTACTTTGTGCCTACTCTTGGCTAAGCACTATCTTAGGCAATGTAAGAAAACATAGTTGAGTCCCTGATCTCACTGAGCTTCTTTACTAGCAGAAATGAGATGTGTACCAAGTACAGAATGTATATATTCTAACAAGTCCCATAAGAGAGGCCAGATAAGCACGACGACGAAGTGATTAGAAGAGATTACTTTCAATTTGTTTGCAAGTTTTTATTTAGGTGTCTTTGATAGGACCAACTGGGATACTTAAAGAAGGAAGGATGGGGCTTCCCTGGTGGCGCAGTGGTTGAGAGTCCGCCTGCTGATGCAGGGGACACGGGGTTGTGCCCCGGTCCGGGAAGATCCCACATGCCGCAGAGCGGCTGGGCCCGTGAGCCATGGCCGCTGAGCCTGCATGTCCGGAGCCTGTGCTCTGCAACAGGAGAGGCCACAACAGTGAGAGGCCCGCGTACCGCAAAAAAAAAAAAAAAAAAAAAAAGAAGGAAGGATGGGGTCCGGAATGGCAGCTAGAACACCATATTACACCTGTGGGAAACTCAACTAAAGCTCCATTTCCTTCCCTTTCTCTTCTCCCGTTCTCTTCCACATAGTGAAAACCAGCACATAAAAATGTAGATTCTCCATACAAAAAAATTATATGCTAATGACCAGAGAAAACATTTTTTTTTGCGGTATGCGGGCCCCTCACTGCTGTGGCCTCTCCCGTTGCAGAGCACAGGCTCCGGACGCGCAGGCTCAGCGGCCGTGGCTCACGGGCCCAGCCGCTCCGCGGCATGTGGGATCTTCCCGGACCGGGGCACGAACCCGTGTCCCCTGCATCGGCAGGCGGACTCTCAACCACTGCGCCACTAGAGAAGCCCAAGAGAAAACATTTTTAAAAAGGAATATATTCATAGAATCATAGAATATTTGAGCTGAAAAACAAAAGTATTCACCTAGTTTAACAACCTACATGATGAAGGAATTCCCTTCCTAACATCTGATTGTTGAGACTCTGCCTAGAAACTTACAGGAATGGGGATCTGACCATCTCACAAGGAACCAATCCATCTGGAGACAGTAATCTTTGTTGATAAAATAATTCTTCATCTTGAACAAAATGACCACTTGTTGGTTCCAATTTACCCTCTGGTAGGAAGCATAGTTTAGTTTCTATTCCGTATGATAATCCTCTAAGTATCTGAAGAAGGCTATTGTCTCTCATCCCTCCTACTCCCCTGCCTACCTACACAAGTCTTCTCCATGCAATCTGTTACTCAAAGTCCTCATATGACATAGTTTCTTTACTCCCCTGATTATCTCATAGCCCCAATTAGTTAATATTATTCTTTGACTATGACATCAAGAACTGACACCAAAGAGTAGCCCTTTGCCATCAGCAGATGAAGTTTTTTTTTTCTTTAGTGACTCAAAGTGACCCTGTGATCTATAGGGTCTGTATGAGGCTGGATTTGAATTATGCAAGTCACAATGCTGCCCTGACCTGAGCTAGCAAGTCTAGAGAATCATATGTGTCAGCACAGCTTTGTGATATGATTCTCCTTACTGCATACCCAGCAATCACATGAAGTGATCAGAATTTTCTTTGGGTAAAGGGACAGTAAGTTGGAGTTAAAACCTCAGCAGAAATGAAAGACGCAGTTAAGTTGTGTTGACAATAGATACTAGAACTGCCTGATTCCCATTAGGATTTGATTCAGGAGAAATCCATGAACTAGGATTCTCAAATTTGAGGATTCACGTACACCTACTGTGCTTTAATGAATCCATTTAACACTGAGTGGAAGCCAAGCATTTTCTTCTCTTAATTTTACTGTTCTAATAGAATAATGGCATATCCATTCACTAAGTCAGCAGCCAGCTACCCTTCAGAAGTGAGGAGAAAAAGAGGACTAGATCACTTATATCATCACCCTTCCCCCGACCCCAAACAAGCCATCTACATCCAGTTTACCAGTTGCAAATGCAAGTAACTTCTGGAACATGGAGACCTAAGTAGTCTTAAACAGACACTGGATGGTAATCTTCCAGTTAACATCAAAATCTCCAAGGAAATAACAAGTTCCTACTTGAAGACTACATAGAAAATATTTATAGAGAGGGCAGGCGTGAGTGTAGGATGCAAGAGTCACGGGCTGTTAGCTAGGCAGAAACCAGCCTGAAAACAGAATCTCTTGCGGATGTAAGAAAATAATGAAAAGAAAGAGGTAAGGGGGATAAGACAAATTGCTCAATGATGGAAGTAGTCCCGTGAGTCAGTGAAGCTAATCTTCAGGTTGCTTAAGCCAGCACTAAATGTTCTGTTTATGAAAATGAAAATGTTTACCTGACCCCAACCTTCCTGAACCTGTGACCATGAGATCCCCATACTTAAATGTATTTGTTCAAATGTTTTTGTTTTTAATACTCACCTGATCTCCAATTGCAGAACTATGTCCTCAGGCCTTGTGCTCATGCTATGACAAATTCATTTATCATTTCCCCATTTTCAGAGTTAAAGGTCAGTGAATTTTCCCACTGCTATTGCAAGAATTAATGTCATTTTAAACTATAAAAGCCCCAAACAACTCACTTAAAATGACAATTCAATTCTACGGCACTACCTCAAAGACCTACTGTCAACTCACCTCATCATCTTTTGTTGCAAAGACCTTTAGAACTTGATTTCCCATAAAATATTTCATGTGGACCTACAAGAGGAAGTGAGGAAGAGAACTGGTTTCGATCCAAAATAAGTAACACAGAAAACCATAATGCCACACATTACTAGGAAATTACATTCAAAATGCTCTTACTGGAAAACATTCACAGGTACTAGAAACAACTAACTATTTGAGGTTCAAATCACTTAAACACAACAAATATATGAGTGCCTAGTTTATGTCAAACATTGTTCTGGGCACTATAAACACAATAATGAATAGGATGTAGCCTTGTCTTGAGGAGTGTAGATAAATATGAAATTAACTGCGGTGGAGTATTACCAGACAGTGCTACCAGCCCACAAGAGTACAGTATTATAGTTCAGTGCTACAAGAGCACATAAGAAGGGCAGCTATCTTAGTCATGAGGTGTCAGCGAAGGCTTCTGCAAATGGTGACACCTAAGTCAAGACTTAAAGGATGGGTAGGAACTAAGATGAAAGTCTGGGCACAAGTGTCCTCAGCAGAGATGATAGTGTGATTAAGTCTGGAGTGACATAAACACATAGTGCATTTGGGGAACTGCTTTTGGAGTAGCGCAGTGCCACAGTGCAAGGGGGAAAGCTGAAAAGTTAGATGAGTGAGATTAGCGAAGATCAGATCATGAAGTCTCTTATGAGCAAAGTTAAGTGGTTTGGACTTCATCCTAAGAGCAATGACAAGGCATTGATGAACTGCAAAGAGACTAGAGTACCATGTGTCCTTTAAATTACTCACCTAGCACAGTATCAGAGGAGTCAAAGACTAGAAGATGAATGCTAAGAGTTCCTAATATTATAACCACCTGCTTCTATCAACCAAGATCAACTTCTCTTTGATCTATGTCATCTTGAGCCTGGAGTGTATTTATAAGAATGTGCCGTAAGAGAGGCAATGCTTCTCAAATATTTTTTCTGCCTTCCCACCTCTAAGCTGAGAAATTGCGAGCACTTTCACAGTTAACAGCAGCTCAGGAAAACTGAGTCCCAAAGGTGTGGGGGTGAGGCCCATATAAGCCAAATATCTCCATCTTCCCTTCCATTCCCCATCTGAAAACCATTATTTGAAAAAATATGGGAATAATCTTATATTTTCGGTTTGCTACATCCATATAGATTTATTTGCCCTCCTATTAGAATCTGTAATAGTTCTTGACTGATTCAAGAACAGTTAACAATACCTTTTCCTAAGGCACCTAAATGACTTCTCAAAGGACAGCCAGACATTTGGGGAAATTCTGGCTAAATTCTTATCCATCCTATAATTAGATACCCAGAACACTGACAACATGGAAGAAGGCAAATTGAAAGGACTCCAGAAAGTTTAAAAGAGAAGAGTAATTCATAATTCATAAAAAAAAATTCCAAACCAAGAAAAACCTATTTTATATTATGAAACATTTCACACTAATTCAATCCAGAAATATTAGTGTCCCTCAGATTAAGGGAATCTGGAAAACTATGTGATCTTATTAATTTAAAGCTAATTACTAGTTTATTAAAAGGTACATACTTATACTTTACCTTAGTTGATATGGAAAAACCTTGCTCTTAAGATGACGTGTATGCATTTGTTAACATAATACACAAAAGCAGGTATGTAAAAACTAGACTATTCAAAAATGAGCCTGTCTATCTGGTGGGCAGATTATAGCTGATTAATGGCATAGCTTTGGAGTCAGAGGGATCTGGTTCAAAACCCATCTCTACCACCTTCTAGCTGGGGACCTTGGGCCAATTACCTAACAGCGCTGAACCTCAATATCCTAGTGTATAAAATACATATCACGGCACCTACCTGAGAGGACTGTTAACAAGAATTAAATGGGAATTTATATAAAGTGGTTAGTATATTGATTATAATATTATAATCAATAAATGGTAGCTATTATGACTATCTTTATTGTACCTGTCTGATGTTACACTTAAGACAAAAATAATTTAGAGCTTAAAAACAACAGAAAGTTGGTTTAGAAAACACTTCATGACTTAAAGGTTAATTTTAAGTCAATAAAAATCTTTTAAAATGGAAAACGTACCTTTTCAGCTCACTTTTTCTTGCTTTGCCATCTAACTAAATAGGTCCCCACACCTACCATGGCACAGATGATTTCAGTTTTTTGAGTCCTAAATTACAGTTATAGGAGTTTTGGATAGATCTTTTCTGCCTATCTGGAATTAGGCAGACCCAGTTCCCAATAAGCCAGTTTCTACAAATAGGTCTGAATGGAGGTTCTGTTTCACTGAAAAGACTCATAAGCACCAACATTAAGAACCATAAATTTTAAGTTTATGTACCTCCCAAAGTGAATAATTTTAAAGAAAAGCACATTTAGTGTAATTTGTTAGAGAACTGTTAGAGATACGCAACTTCCAAAAGGTATTTATTCTCACCATTAACTGTATCGACTTTAAGTAAATACTCTCAATTTTTGATTTATGAGTCTTAAAACTGTATCTAACAGTTTGAGCATATGATGGAAAACATTCTCCCCACCTCACTGAATTATTCTGTATCTAACAGTTTGAGCATATGATGGAAAACATTCTCCCCACCTCACTGAATTATTCTAACACTGAATTATACAGGGACTGCATGCTGGAGCAACATGAAGAAATTTAATTCTGGTATATTGGGTTATATTTATTTTAATTCTCACTTGAGTTCTTCTAGAACCAACAAAAATCTCTTCATCCCTATAGAGCCTGAAAAGATGCACTTTCTACTTATTCCTTCTGTTTGGTTGCCTACCTCAAGAACATTTCATCTAAGACTGCTGGGAATCTTTAATGACCCTTTCTTGGATAGTATATGGTATCCACAGCCTTCAATAAGTTACTGCATTTTCCACTGTGTCTCTTTTGTACATCTGTATTGCCGTCTAAAAAACATATGACTAATGAACAAGTTTTGCATCCTAGACCTCTTTGTTGGGCGTTGAGAAGAAGGGTGACTAGCATAAATCAATGATATTCTAAGAGATCTGCGGTCATTCAAAACCCAACTAGACCCTGACTCCTGTAAAACACTCCAGTATACATAACAGTTAGAGAAAGCAATACAATAGCAAAGAACTGGATGCTGGTTCTTTAAGGCTACTATGAGCTATGACCGACACCAAAGCTAAGAAGTGACTTTTCACTGAATCTATTCTGATTTATGCCGACTTCTCTACCTCTTGATTTTTAACCTTCAAAAATCAAGGATAGCAGCACGCCAGACTACATTTTAGAAAAACTAAAAGTGAAAACAACATATTATAAATAACAGGCCCAATCCAAAGCACACCATCTCAAATAATGAGAAAAAAGCTCATCTGTTTTGTTTACAATTAGTAGGCAAATACGTGCTTTACCTGAGAAGATCTACAAAATCCCAAAACAGAGAAGCACTTCCCCTCCGATTTATATTTCATTTGTTCCTCATCCACTTTAGAGAAAGGAATGATATCACTCCCATAACGGAACCCTAAAGAACAAGAGAAGAGCATCTGTTAAGCATATGGGGCCTCATTTTCCACAAGCTGAAATTGGCCCTATACATACATTAACGATACATGCACACTCCGGATCAAGCCTCCATATACTGTTTGCCGGAATCAAATTTCTACCCCTTGTGATCACTGCAGAAAAAGAAGCGGCAGATCCACAAACATATACGACACAGAGACAATTAAAATCTAATTACATTTTTTTAAGTAGCATATTCTGCAATCTAGTTACCTTAATGATTATCCATCCTAGAAGGAAGAATGTAGCAAATGCAATGTCCTAGTTATCCTCCAAAGATAAACCATGGTTGACTAAAGTACAATCATGACTTGTAAACATAATAACAAGAACACATTTATTTAGAAACCTGGAGACCCACAGAGAAATGTGCCCATAGGATTTTCAGAATAAAATGTTCTCAAAAATGGATGCTGGAGATACACAAATGCCTAACGGAAGAAGCCAAAATTTTTCTATTTAGAAACATTCAATTGAGAAGCTGGATATTTTTCTGCATTTAAATTTATTTTATTTCTGGGATTGGATTGTCTATTTTTTTTTCTTTTTGATTACTTAGGTTATTATAGATATAGGCTCTTGGCTCCTTAAAAAAACTCCAACCCTGTTCCAGGGCCTCTCTGCCCTATGGAAGGTCATGCCCTTTCACTATATAGCCTTATATGTTTAATGGGGAGAAAGATCATCAAAATCCAAGGATTATGACCTTGCATAGATGAAAAGGAAAAGCATATGCATCTTTACTCCAAGAAACAAAGAAACTTGTGTGTTTGGGGGCAGATTCTGTGATCCAGTGTTTATTAGTTCCCTCACTCTGCACATGCCATGTATTTAATTAAAAAGAAACACATTTCTATTTTCATATATGTCTTTTAATAAAAGCTGGTGATATAAACAAAAATTTCAACAAGAAGTTAAGAGGGAAATGTATGGCACATGATTAAGAGTGGTATCTAAACCCAATGTTTTTTCAGACATCTTACTTGAATCGTTTAAGAGTAACCTAAAACTTCTAATTAAAACTGTCTTATGTTTTCTGGCTCATCTTTTACAGGGCAAATCAATAACTGTAACTTTTGTACATGGCAAAGAGTAGAGAACAGACTACAAATACGACCATAGTCCTTTGCTCACATAAACTAGTCCCTCTATCTAAAAAAGAGAACTCTACATATTAGGGGATAGAAAGTGGAAGACAGGCAAAGGAAGTATGTGGGTAACTGCAAAAAGGTAAGAGAGAAAAGCTGCACATCTATGCTCTTCAAACTGAAACAATGTTTAACTCTTCCCTCTCCCTTGCTCCACCAATATGTTTGCTTTCTGTCTAAGACAACCAGAGCTGCTTTCTTTGCGTGCAACCGAAAGAATTGGTACCATCTCTAGTCCCTTCTCCTTCCAATCCATCCTATACCCAGATGTCCTATTAATCTTTCTAAAACACAGCCCCCATGGCACTCTGCTCCTCAACATTATAAGCAGCTCCATGTCGCTTTCAAAATCAAGCATAAGCTCTTCAGCGTATCATTCAAAGCCCTTCCTAATTCAGAATAGCATGTAGAAACAGACTCCTGCAGCCCTGGGTTCAAATTCTGCTACTTGTTAACTATGAGATTTTGCAAATGTTAACGAATGTCTTTCAATCTCAATTCTCTTATCTGTAAAATGGAAACAAGAGTGCCTACTTCACTGGTTGTTGTGAAGATTAAAAGAGAAAATGCAGATTGTCTTTTAGATACTATCCTGAGTACGAATCTGCATATGCCCAATACACCTTACCCAACTACTTGGTATCACTGAGAAGGCCCTCTGCTTTCCTGGTCTTATGCCCTTAATCACGCTATTCTTCCTACTATGAGCCAGTCATTATATGAGGATTAAATGACGAGCAAGTAATGGAGCCATGATTCTAACCAAGGTCTGACTCCAAAATTTCTGTTCTTAACCACACTATACTATTGAGTTGAATTAAGGAATTAGTAGAGATTGTGGGTTGTTTATTACATTCTAATCCATCAGAAGAAAGAAAGGGGTCATGACCACCACTACCTTTAATCACTCTCCCACCCGCCAAGACCCCTGCAAAACATATAAATATGCAAATACTGCAACGCAGTGCCACAGATGAAAGGAATTTTTTTTAAGGCTTGCAAATTAAAATTATACTGAGTAGCACATAGTCTGGTGATAAATTTATATAAAGACTCTGGTTTCTATCTTAACCATCATTTGGTATCTTATCATTTTAGCTCTTGAACACTCAGACACCCTCAGCTAGCTTCTAAGCCCTCTGGATAGAGACGCTATCTAAGTACACTACACAGAGCCAATGGGTACAAATATATGAAGTACAACTCTAAAGATCCTAGTGAACATAAAGCAATATAACAAACACAAATAATTTTTCTTATCCCCTAAATTACCATAAGGGAGCTAAACAGGCAGGATATAAGACCTGAAATTGGCACTCAGAAAAATGATCACTATGGAAGTCAAAGGTAAACAAAAAATTTGCTTCGGCCATGTTAATATAAGCCTTTTCCTAGCTAGTGAGTTTCAAACTTTAAAACAAAGCCAAGTGTTAAGTTCTGTCACTTGAGACATTTAAAACCCAGAGAGACTGAATGCCCGAGTATACTCCTGCCTCGGAACCATCCTGCCTGAGACCCAACAGATGACCTAAAGGATCCAGCGTCTCATGATCCCCTCATATAGTTGTGTCTCTAGACAAATAATAATACAAAACCTAGCCTGCCTCCTATCATCTTGAAGAAAATTTTCTAGGCAAAAGTGAAACTCTCACTGGGAATAATAATACCTTGAATAGTATCCTCTTTTGGAACTTCAGTTTCATCATCGTCATTCAAGCAATAAACTGTTTCTCTTTGTATATCTTCTTTTTTTTGAGTTCTTGCATCCACAACTGTCCAACACTTTTTAACTCTCTCTTGTAGAATCTGATTTCCAAAAGAAAAATAAAGGGAAAACAAGGAAAGCTATGATTCAGATGGACAAAAGATGAAAACCTACTCTCTGCTTTACAGAAAAAAATCCAAAACAATGACTCCAGCTACATTGGTTTGTTGTCTCTTGCCTACTGTGGAAATTTTAGTTTATTTTATAATTCTTTCTACATTTTATTTTCCCCCAAGGGTAATCCACAGATAAATATGAATATTTGTATACATTCAAACACCTTCTATACAAAACCCTCAGACTGTCTAACAAAAGAGAGCCCTACATTTTGTTACCACAGTTTCCCAACACACAAGAAAGGGGAAAGCAGTCTATCAGTACTCAGAAATCAATAAGGAAATATGAAAAAGTAACTAGGAAAAAAAAAGGAAAGAGACTATATTCTCATTCCCAGGGACACTACTCTAGGCCTTGAAGTACCTCCATGGTTTTCATGCATGTAGGGTGTTTTGGAATTAAGTCCTTGAATATTAAAAAAAACACTTGAATATATAAAACAACATGTTTTTGTATATTTTATATATTTAAATGTTTCTATATATTTATTTTGTGCATTTAAAGAAAAAAGACAAGGAAGGTCATGCGGAGGCATGGATCCAAGACTCATACTCAAACTGGAATTTCATCAAATAATTACCAAAAGCAACTCATTTTTGAAAATATACTATTACGTACAAATGTACATATGTTACAAAAGGCCATTTCACAGTAACAAGTCAACATCTTTTGATATTTCTTAGATGTTGTTACTACCAGATCATTAACAACTAAATTAGATGTGACTGAGTTTTCAAAACCCTGAACTGAACTCTGGTGTGTATCTGTATTTCTGCTATGATACCACAATGATACAACTTAATGCATTTCATTTTCTTTCTTTAAAAAACAAAAAGAGAAAGACCTGAAACTCATGATTAACAATCAACTGTCAATGGAGAGAAAGAGAAAAAGGAGGGAATCCACCCCTATTATAGACTATTTGTTTTTTTTTTCCTTTTTTTTTTAAAGTAGTTGCGGCACGCGGGCTTAGTTGCCCTGTGGCATGTGGGATCCTTGTTCCCTGACCAGCGATCGAACCTGTGTCCCCTGCATTGGAAGGCAGATTCTTAACCACTGGACCACCAGGGAAGTCCCTATTATAGACAATTCTTAAAGCTTCCTCTGTTAGCATGCCTTTTACATAAAAGCTAAATAGAGATGAAATGAACAGGGAGAGCAGTTAGAGAAGCAGTAATTATGGTTTTGAATAACCCACACACGAATTGTCAGTTCCTTATATAAGCATATTTGTCTGCCTGCTAACATTTCTTTAAAAATGTATACCTACCACTTACCGATTTATAAGCCACAATCTTTATAGACAAATTGGAGCCAATGGTCAGTTGACAGGGCCAGGGCATGGAACGCCTCTCAATTTTCTTAAAGACACACAGCTGTCTCAGACTCTCACTTAATAAAGAAAAATGTATTATGAAAGCAGCAATTTTAAAAATGTTAACCTGTGCTGGACATTGCATTTAGTTGTCTAGAATGAGAAGTGAGATGCTGTTGATCATACAGAGAGGAACAGCAGGGGATGGCAAGGAAAACTCGTGGCGACCATCAGTTGGGAGAGAGCCAGAATACAAATGAGTTGGCTTAGGAGGAAGGCGTTGAATTCCTTTACTGATAGGTGAAAAGGAACATCTGTACCTTCCCCCTATTCAATCTTTTCCTCAACTTGGCCAGTTGTTCTTAGCATTTTTTTTTCAGGACCAAGGACACTGTGAGGATGTGATAAAAGCACATTTGTAAATGTGTTTGCACACACCAGCTCCCGAAAACCATGGACCTGAGGATAAACAGCCCTGCTCTAAGATATCACAGGGTGGGTTCCATCCTGTATCGTCACTGTTCACAACCCTGCAATTCTTTAGCTCATTTCCATTCTCTTAAATAAAAGACATGGTAAGTATATGCACACAGTGGACAGAATTAAATAATGACTCTCCACGGGATAAAGGAATTTAGCAGTCCACGCTCAGTCTTAAAGCAGGTAACTCTAGGTTTCTCACTGCGTAGGGAAAGGGAATTGGGAAGTAGCAAACACGATGCAGAGGGCTACTTCATTTGAATACTAGTGAAGATCAGTTCTATTTTCATCTGGTTCCTAATCAAACACAACAGAGAAAATCATAGGAGATAGGTGGAATTTGTGGTATTCACTAAGGATTATCTGACATTATCCAGAGTTATGGACAAAGAGGCCTCAAGAGACTCCAATTTTCAGAAATAATCTACAATGAATAGTAGATATTCTACCTGATACCCTGCTCCAAAGCTTACGGTACACCTTGGCTTTGTATTCACTGAGGAATGAATGGGTCTGAAACCAGGTCTAACCTGTCTCATAGGACATTGCTAGTCTGATTATGAGTCACGTCTAAAACCATCAAGAGCTTTGGATTCTGTTCCAGGGGAAATTCTAAAGACCAGCCTCTTATATGTAACATCTGAGAACAACTGGATGAGTTCTGCAGATTTGAAGCTCCCCAATTACAAGTCAAGTTATCTTCCTCTAATGTCTGCTAGATGAGGATAAGTCTAGTCCAGGGCTGTCCTGTACAACTTTGTGCAATGAGGGAAGTATTCTATTTCTAACTATTCCTGTCCAATAGGCTACTGAGCTCTTTAACTCAGTGGCTACTATGACTGAGGGACTAAGTTTTAAATTTTATTTAATTTTAATAAATTTAAATAGCCACATGTGGATAATGGCTACTGTATCAGATGGCAAAGTTCTGATCCACACCTTCATGGCAGACCTAAAAATCAAAGTAATTTCAAACGGCTAGGACAGCACATAGTAATTTCCCTCCTTGCTATGTTACAGGAAAAGAAACTTTTCTAGGTAATTTTATTGGTCTATAATTCTTCTTTACAATATCATGGTGAATATGTTAGCTTTAGACATGTATTCCCATGTTAGAGAAAGCCATATCCAAATTTGAAAGAAAAATAATTTAGGAACACATATTTGCATGTATTACAATTAGAACACATATTATGGCAAAGAAACATCACTTTACAGGATTCTTCATTGACTCCTTTGACAACCCCTTGGGAAATTACAGTTCAATTTCCAAAATTCCCATTTACCTGCAATTTTTCAATAGTATCTATGTTTAGAAAAGCAGGCTGATTGCTTATCAATTATAGCTCACCAGAAATATTTGAAAATTGTGATTGAGAATAAAAAGTAGAGCAGATACACACTATTGCTACTCAAAAAAATCCTAATTGTTTAACGTTTACTTCAACTGAACCTCTACTTCAATTAAGAACTTTTCTTAAAATGCTTGTATTTTGTGTGTTTATTAATAAACTGGAATTAATTCTTTAACATTAAGTAGCAGTATCCCTGAGGATTTGAAACTCCACAGCCATACAGTGTGGTATTCTATTGCCACTTTTACCAAATCAGGCCCTTCAAATACACACCGTTCTAGATGCTATGGACCCGTCTCAGGTTCTTTGATCAAAATATATATCCAATTCCAACCAAGAATAATACAGATAAAGGAGATCATCTCTCCCACAGTCTCTAATTGGATGGCCAAAAAAAGTAGCTTGACTAATCGTTATATGGTACTTCAGGGATTTCCCATTTCTTAAATCATTTTGCCTTTACAAAGCCCACATGGAATAAACAGGTTGTAAATTCTTAATATTTGGGGGTTTTGCTTTGTTTTGATTTGTTTTTGCCTGACCAAACTATGTTGAGACCAAAAGTTTTTTAAAAAAATCTGTATATTATAGTATACTGCCTCCTAAAACCTAAATCAGAAGATTAGAGGATATTAAGTATTATCTCAGACCTGACACCACATTTTATAATTAAGAATGTTTTTTAGGTGTATGACAAGGAAGGGCCCAAGAAATGTGCCCCAAGCTTGGCATAAAGAAGAAATCTACTACCTCATCTTTTACAATTTGACTTGTTAAATCGTTCGTTATATTTATGTATTTCCAAACTCTACCGACATAGTCTTGGAAATAAATAAGAAATCTTGCACCAACCATACAAACTTCAAAAAATGGGATTAGGGGCTGGTGCACCATTTCTTTAATAAAAATTGAAATACTAAAGTATAACTGCTAATTCAAAAGTGGCCCAGAAAAGGAAAAGCATTAGGGAGCCATCTGATCAGAAGAACAATTAATATGCTTACAACTGAAAGTTGTAAACAATGCTTTCATGTCTTACCTGAAGGAATAAATTTCCTCCAGCCCATCTTCACCTTCTAAAGACATCATCACCTTCTTCACCATCCGAATACCTTCTTTTTGCTGCTCACTGATTCCTTTTGGAGGAAAGGAGGACCCATGGTGGTCGGAGAGCAAGTTGCCATCTCCTCCGTCCCCAGTTCCATCTTCCTTCCCAACTGGGAAAGGCAAACTGTCAGGAAAAGACCAGCAGTACTTAAGAAGAAAAGCCCTGAAGCCAAATAATAAACGGGGTTCCAATTCTGTGACTGTTACTCACTCGCTATGAGAAAATGGTCAGTCAGCCTCTCTGAGCTTTACATTTCTCAACCATCAAATGGCACTATCTACCTTGACCAATATTCTATCAGTTTCAAGTGACCAAAGTCTCTTTGGTTTGGCTTTTATGGGGGTAATTTATTGGCTTAACGTAACAAAATAATTGAAAGGGCAAGGCTGCACATGGCCTTAGGATGACTAGACCCAGAGTCTCAAACACCACAAGGATTCTGTGACCCTCTCACTCTCTATCTCCATATTTCATTTTCCTTTATGCTGGCCCCGCTCTTTCAGACTGGCTTCCTCCACATTGTTTCTGAACACTTTCAAGCTCATAATGCCCAACTCCACTACCAAAGAGGGACTGAGGGTTTAACCCTCTACTCTCCAATTCAAAAGACCAGGAATTAGTGGTAGCCTAGGAGCCAGATCTAGATGTCAGCTCTCATTCAAGCCATTAGGTTAAAAAGTAGGAAGGAACGCTTCCTAGAAAAAGGCTGGGTGACATTCTAGGCAGACAAAAATAAACAAACAAATGCCCATTAATGATCTCTCAAGATTATTATAAAGATTAATAAGAGAAAGTGTATAAAATACTTAAAACTCAAACAATGTCATCATCATTATTTCAGATAGAGAATTCCTATACAGAAACCAGTTAATTGCTAGAAATAAGTAAAACCAATTTTGTTCCTGTGTTTCACTCCAGTTGTTTGCCTGAAATGAGACTAAAACTAGAGTGGAGTTACCAGTCATGGGAATATTCAATAATTAATATAAAAACTGAAAAGTAAACCAACCAAACACATTTTATGATAATATTCTACATGACACTTTATAAATGTTTTTATATAAACAATCTCATTTCATTCTTATGTGTTAGTTGGATAGAGATTTCTACCTCCATTTTCTGAAAAGAAATGGAAGCTACAGAAATGAAATAATTTGGCCAAAACCGTATAGCTAATAAAGCTAATAAGTGACGGAGCAAAGACTCAGTCATCTGACTGAAAGAGCAAGGTTCTTTCCACTGTAGCAGGTCACCCTAGTTTGTCCCTGGAAACCCAAACAGTTGAATTCAGCGATCTTTTCAGTTTACTCAAAATTACCTGCTGGTTACCCCATGTGGATTTTTAAGGTGATTCCTTTATCATTTCATTTGTTATCATCAAAACAGAGCTTCATGTTTCCATTTTTTCTATGTATTCTTAGCATGAGAGATGTGCATGTCCTGCATTACATGAAAAAGAGCTTCCAGCAAGCAGGGTACAGCACGTCAGGTTTGCACCACGCTGTTGCTGTTTCCAGAGCATCAACCAGGAAGAAGGGACGATTAACATGAAAATGAAGGGTCAGGAAGGTCCAGTCCAACTAGAACAATCCACCATACATGGGATACACCAAACAATAAGAGCAAAAACTCTACTTCGCATGCTAGAAGTTTGCAGCAAAGGAAGAAGGGTATTACCCAAGAAAAAAATACAACCAGTCAAATAACCAGCAAGTGGAAGAAAAGGCTATGTTCTGTTCAGCTTGCTTTACAGCATTGCTCATACAAAAAAAAGTAGCCCTTTCCAATGACATTGACAGAAGTGCAGTACGTGTCAAGGATGTAAAGGCATCTGAGATTATGAATAGGGAACAGAAACCGAGCTGGGCTTTTGAAGTGCTGAGAAAACCTCAACTCAATGAGAAAAGAAGAGTCACTTAAAAAGCACTTAATTTCTCTGAAGTACCATCTTACCAAGTATCAGCTTGATGGGTTATTCTGAACTATTTTTCTACAGTTCTACAGAAAGGAGTTGCCCCTCAGCAGTCTTAAGAGGTACGTACATGCAAGAGAGGTTCTTAATTCTCCACGGCAGGCATTCTAAAGAAGCTGCAGGCTCACCACTCAGAGCTGCAGGCTTCTTGGTATGGCTCTCAATCCGAAAAAGGAGTGTCCCTAATAATTCAACATTCTATACCTCCACTCTGCTTTTACCAAAAATAGGACAAGAAAAAACAGGTTTCAGATGCAGCAGGAAGGATTAATGTAGTGGAAAGAACTTTCTGTTAGGGCTATAAGATAAAGTAAGTGCCTGGAGGGGAAATTCAAGTTATTGGGGGAGGAGGGACTCTCTCCCTAACAAGTTGTGAAAAATATTTTCCTCCTAAGTTTGTACACCTCATCTGTAAATATGCACAAGCAAATTACATTTTATAAATGTGTGTGTATCCTTTAGATCTGAAAAAGAGTTAAAAATAAGCAGACGTGTTTAAAATCGTTCCCAAGTTGACATTCCTCTCTATCCTAAAAACATCTACTGTCTTTAAGACACAGTCCTCTAGGCTGTTTAAGAAAAGACACCACCAATCCGGTAATTGTTTGGGTAAAGTCTTCTATGCAGGCAGGAGATGAACTGAATGTCCTTAAAAGATTCCTCTAATGCCTCAATTCTTTGGGTCCAAGAACAGCACAAGCAAACATCTGCTACTGAGCTAAACTCCCAGGTCTCCCTGTGACTTTCATCCCTTTATCATCAAAACTCAGAAGAGTTCCTGGAACACAAGAGAGTAATCAATGAACGTTGGCTGAAGTCAGTGATCTGACAGATTCTGACTCAGAGCAGAGAGGACTCTTGAGAACTGAGTGCTCTACGAAGGGGTCCTATCACTGCATTATAAGAGCACAAGATCTGTCTGCAAATATTATTCTTATGGACTTACAAAAACTGCAGGGAGATGCCAGATTTCTTCAAGTTATGAATTATAATACCCAGCTGATCTCTGCTGAATGGGCTGCTGAGGTCAGTGAACACTTCAATATGCCTCTTCTCAAACTTCTTTCCTCTAGAAGAGAGAGTTAGCATGTTAAGAAATCATTCTCCTGAGTTATTTCCTAAACTTCAAATGTACTTGGTCACTAAGCAGAAAAAGGGTAAGGAATGAATCTAGCTCCAGCTAACAAAGGTGATTACATTCCAGAAGTCCGTGTGCTGCTGATGCTCAGCTAGGTTCCTATTAAACATATAACCAACCCAGTCATGACTCATGCTTTGAACATCTTAGGCAAAATTTCTGAGCATTATGGAAATAGTATGTCTCTGATTTCCTAACTTTAACTTCAGTTAAAGATGTGGTCACTACGATAAAAAAGGATCCCCTTCCAGCCTCCACAGAGGTACATACAAGCAACTCTCCTAGGTACTACAATTATAGCCTTGCAAGGGTTCATTTTCCAAATGGTCTGATTCCACACAGACAGGCTCATTTCCAGCTCTCTTCAGTTGAGATACTTACACAGTTTCTTGTTGAATCAAATCCATGCACACAATGAGGGCATCCAGGACTCAGCTAGTTAAGGGCAGAAGATAACACCAAACAGTCCCTTTATCCCAAGAACATGCCACTTTTTTCCAGTGAAATCTACAATGCTGGAAATTGTGGACACTGGGCTGACGGTGTGATGATTTAAAAGTACTTGCCCAAGTGCCCTTCTTCCAATTCTATTTCACTAACATATATTCATATATGTTATAAATCAAAGTACACTTCCTGAAACATATAAACAGGAAAAATGAAATAAACCAAAAGGTAATCTGACATATTCTGCTCATTTAATGAAAAATTATGATGCCATCTTACAGTATCTAGAACCCATTTTCTGTGATTACAGTCCATTCTTACACATGAAGCGAGCCATAATGTAGCATTTGTAAGTCACTCCCAGCACAGCAGCACCTCCCAGTGACCAGGGATGGCACCACTGTTTAGAAAAATAAGAGGAACCCCTTAAAACCAGGGCAGCTGTGGAAGGAACTGTTAGTCTCACAGTTTGGGTATCAGTCTGATTTTTGGCATACAATTATCCTCCATCCAGGAAGGCTAGGAGAATGCTAATGCTATACTCTTCTAAAAATAGCTTCTCTACATCCAAACATTTCCAACCATCACCACCACCAAACCCTCTACACATAGTCAATACATATACCCCCTTCTGATACCTCCCAACCTCTCAATGTCACTAGTGCAGAGGAGCAAGTTACTGCAGGGCGTGGAGTCCAGGCACCCAACCCAACCTAGTTAATTTCACATTCAGTCCTAACACACATCACCTCCGTGTGTCCTCAGAGCCAAAAACATCCACATACTCAGAGCTAGGACTCTTAGAAAACCTCACCAAACTAGATTACAATTCCCCAGATTAAAGGAAATTTCTTAAGAGTCTTCTCTGGTTCAAAAAGGATACAGTCAGCTTGTTGAGAACCTGGTTGGATTTTGCTTTCAATGTCCTCCAGCAAGTCAAAATCTGGTAGCATCAGGTGTCTGTGCACTGTGATGTTCTGATACTGGCCCTCACCAGCAAGAGCGTTCTCAGTGCCATCTGTACCAAAAAGGACTAACGCAATTTCATCCTTGCTCTCAGCAAACACCTAGAGAAGCAGGTTAGAAGGTTGAAATCATACAATATCACCTGGAAACCATTAGATATCTAACCTTCAGGGAGCAAGACAACCATACCTCCCTATGGCAGGTCCCTGGGGCCACCGTCAACAACAGAATATTGGGCTAACTGGTCCGTGGGACTGATAAGCAATGATAATTCCTAGGTTCTAAGCAGACTTTTTCATTGACTACAGTTCCCATCCTTTCAGCACAATTTGTGGTGGAGGAATGGGAGGGCAGTAGCTACTCTTGATTAGTTTCTTTGATTTGCTTCCACCCAAATCAGACTCTAATTCCCAGTGAAAACTAATTATGTATCATTTGAAACGATTTTAGTCTGTCTTTCTGGAATGACTATACAAAGTTTAAATTTTACAGAGATTAAAAATAAATTGCTGATTCATATTCTATATCCCAGCAATTTCACTTACAGGTATATATACTGCAGAGAAGTTCCTGCACATGTACACAAAGAGACAAGAGACAAGAAAGTTCCAGTTCACTTCAGCACTGTTTATAACAGGGCAAATCTGAAAACTAACTATCCATCAACTGAAGAATGCAAAAGCACACTGAAAAATATTTATACAATGGAATATTACACTCTAGTAAAAAAAAAAGAATGAATAAATTTGTTCAATGTTTACCAACATGAATAAATCTCAAAAACAAAAGACTGAGAAAAATAAGTTGTGGAATTATATGTACTGAATAATACTATTACATACACTTTTGAGAGCTTCATACAATACTAAATACTATTTATAGATACACTGAGATCCAAGGTATAAAGTATGTGCAGTAATAACTATGAAAATTCTGAGGAAAGGAGGGGAAGAAGAGGAAAGAAAAGGGTTGGGAGGGGATACACAAGGAGCTATAAGTTAACATTTTATTTTTTAAGAAAAAAAAGAAAAAGAAATCAAACAAATATAGTAAAACTTTAGGGCTGTTGTAGTTCTAGACAATGGGAAAACCACTTTCCATCATATTATTCTCAGTTTGCTTCTTTTATGAAGCATTCCATAATGAAATATGAAAACAAGAAATAGCATGCGACACAAAAGGCAGCCCTGTTCCCACCTACTTATTAACAGAAGCCTTCTGTATCAGTAAAAAGAACACTGCATGGGCAGAGGATGGAATTCTGTCATTCTTCACCTGTTTGGTCTGTTAAATTCCCCAGTCTTAACAGTCTTAACAACTCCAGCTGCAACTGCCAGTTGTACATGGAGGGAAGGTCCCAGCTGCTGGGGTTCAAATATTTCCAGCACACCAGTGCGGCAGGCCAGCTAGAATTCTAGCCGCCTCCCACACAAGACTTCATCTTAAGGCAAGGTAATCTTGTTCGACAACAAAACCTCAGTCAGGAGAGGGGAGGAAATTTGAATGCAGCATGAGAGCGGCACCAGGTTTTGTCTCCCGGCCTTCCAGATTTCACTTCAACTCCCATGCGAGGGGCAGAGCCAAAAATAAAAACTGAAAGCACTGTTTCCCTTTTTTAAAAAAAATCTATACTACGTTAGGGCACAGCAGCACTACTTGAATACAACCAACACAAATTACTATAACCAAGAATGGGGTTAGAAGCATCCTCATTTTCTTTGAGATATTAAGGACTCCAGGTTATCAGAACTTGTAAAAATCTAGGATGACAGGTGGGAGGTAACAGTGCCCAGTAGAAAAGGCAACACCCAGAAAAAACAGCAGACGTGTCCAGAGGAGTAGTGAATGAAGGACTTCATGGACTTCGCAAAAGTAGCAGTCAGACCAGGTAGAAAGGGCAGAAATTAATAATAATGGTAGTAGTAGTAGTAATGATAATAAAAACACATACAGCATTTACAATACGTCAAGTACTAAGTACTTTATCTTAGAGATATTCACTGAGGCACCGTGGTAGAGAGTGTTCAAGACGGCCTCCATCTATTCCTTCTCTCCCTGTATTTGGAGGCTACCCCTTAAAACAATAGAGGACTCTAATTCCCGCCCCCTCCCCACCCCACTGAATGTGAGATAGCTTAGCGACCTGATTGACTAATAGAAGGCAGTGGAAATGACCTTCTGGCATTTCTAGGGGTAGGTCATAAAAAGCCACATAAGCAGGTCTCTTAGAATACCCACTCTTGGAACACTCCTTTTTAGAACCAACTGCTATACTGTGAGCATCCCAAGCTACATGGAGAGGCCGCAGTTAAGTGTTCTGGGCGACAGCCCCAGCTGAGCTCACAGCCCCCAGAAGGCATAACTACCAGCTCCAGGGGTGAGCCACCTTGGATGTACGTATAGCCCCACCGAGCCCTCAGGTGACTCAGCGCCAGCCACCGAGTGAGCACACCTGCACAAGAGGCCTCAGAGAGAACCACCCAATCACACGCCCAGTCATCTCACAGAACCGTGAGATGATTTTTTTCAGGTCATTTAAGACACTAAGTTTGGGGAGGGTAGTTTGTAACCAGTAAACGATAACTGGAATAGGCACAAAGTAGTTGAAAGACTTATTCAAGATTGCAAAGTTAGTCAGTATCATGGCAGAGCAAGGATTCAAACCCAGGCCATCTGGCTCTAGAGTTTACATACTTAAACATCACATTGCCTCTTGCTTCTGATAAAAGTTGTAATATCCAGTGGAGGAGCCAAAACGAGAAAAGATAAACATATCAGCCTCCAGTGGTAGCATGTGAGTACATGTAAGAATAACCCCTCAGCTTCTCCAGAACACTGAGGGTGGACAACATAAAGAGGCTGGCATCTTGCATTATTAAGTGGAAGCAACAAGCAGTTAAACCACGAGTTACAAGCTCAAGACCAATGTGAATCTTACCTGTCGCTGCACAAACATGGTCACCACCTTCTTTGCTAGTTCAAATGGGGATTCTTCACCAGGAACCGAGTTACTCGTGGCAAAACGCACATCCATACACAACACCACAGCTGCCTGGAAAAAAAGTCCCAAAGAACATGTGAGAAAATGTTATTAATGGTCATTAAAAGAAGAAAAAGAGATGTCGTTTACTTATTTCACCCATAGATATTCAGGGTATGCATGATAAAGGGAAGGGAGGTGTTCTACTTAGAGAGTGTATGTAAGGCACATAAATTTTCACTATGGAGAAATTTTAAATAGTCCTGATATTTCCTGAAAGCTAGAAAGTATCTGCCAGGACAGGAGCATGCTCCAAGTAGCTGCTGTTCCTCTGGCCTGAGCCTGAGCACAAATCCATGGGGAGTAGATCTGAAAACAATCTGCAGGCTAGAGCTAAGTCCAACCCAGCTGAGCCCAAAATATTCTACATCAAACCAAATGCACCTGATATGCTGACCCACAGTATGAATACAGATGCTTTTGTTGTAAGCCACTGACTTGGGGTGTAGTCTGTTATAAAGCATTTTGGTGGCAATAGGTGACTGTCACAATCTATATATGCTAAAATGATACACTCCAATAATTTGAATCAGTTTGTAAACTGGGAATCTAAAGTGAAGACTAAGACACCAAATCCATTCTAGTAGGGGACACAGACACATAAATGATACCAGCACAATATTCCATGACCGAGGTATACAGTGGACACTAAGAGAGCACACAGGAGGGGCATCCACCCAAGGCTGGTGGAAGGGAGAGAGGACGGATAAGGAGGCTAAAAAAGCCTCCTGGATATGATCCTTGGGTGAACCTTAAAGAATGAGTAGGCAGAATGGGAGAAAATACTTGCAAATGAAGCAACTGATAAAGGATTAACCTCCAAAATATACAAGCAGCTCACGGAGCTCAATACCAAAACACCAAACAACCCAATCCAAAAATGGGCAGAAGACCTCAACAGACATTTCTCCAAAGAAGACATACAGAGTGCCAACAAACACAGGAAAAGATGTTCAACATCACTAATCATCAGAGAAATGCAAATCAAAACCACAATGGTCATTATCAAAAAAATCTACAAACAATAAATGCCGGAGAGGGTGTGGAGAAAAGGGAACCTTCCTGCACTGTTGGTGGGAATGTAAATTGATAGAGCCACTTTGGAGAACAGTATGGAGGTTCCTTAAAAAAACTAAAAATAGAGCTACCACATGACCCAGCAATCCCACCACTGGCCAAATACCCTGAGAAAACCATAATTCAAAAAGACACATGTGGGCTTCCCTGGTGGTGCAGTGGTTAAGAATCCGCCTGCCAATGCAGGGGACACGGGTTCGAGCCCTGGTCCAGGAAGATCCCACAAGCCACGGAGCAACTAAGCCCGTGCGCCACAACTACTGAGCCTGCTCTCTAGAGCCTGTGAGCCACAACTACTGAGCCCGCATGCCACAACTACTGAAGCCCTCGTGCCTAGAGCCCGTGCTCTGCAATAAGAGAAGCCACCGCAATGAGAAGGCTGCGCACTGCAACGAAAGAGTAGCCCCCCTCGCCGCAACTAGAGAAAGCCCACACACAGCAACGAAGACCCAACGCAGCCAAAAATAAATAACTAAATAAATTTATTTTTTTAAAAAAAGGTACATGTACCACAATGTTCATTGCAGCACTATTTACAATAACCAGGACATGGAAGCAGCCTAAGTGTCCATCGACAGATGAATGGATAAAGAAGATGTGGCACATATATACAATGGAATATTACTCAGCCATAAAAAGGAACATCACTGAGTTATTTGTAACGAAGTAGATGGACCTAGAGTCTGTCATACAGAGTGAAGTAAGTCAGAAAGAGAAAAAGAAATACCATATGCTAACACACATATATGGAATCTAAAAAACGGTACTGATGAACCTAGTGGCAGGGCAGGAATAAAGATGAAGATGTAGAGAATGGACTTGAGGACATGGTTGGGGGTGGGGAAGCTGGGATGAAGTGAGAAAGTAGCACTGACATATATACACTACCAAATATACAATGGATGGCTAGTGGGAAGCTGCCGCATAGCACCGGGAGATCAGCTCGGTGCTTCGTGACGACCTAGAGGGGTGGGATAGGGAGGGTGGGAGGAAGGCTCAAAAAGGAGGGGATATAGGGATATATGTATACATATAGCTGATTCACTTTGTTGTACAGCAGAAACTAACACAACATATAAAGCAATTATGCTCCAATAAAGATGTTAAAAAAAAAAGAATGAGTAGGAGTCCGTCATGTAAACAAGGGCAGTTTTAGGCAGAGGAAACCACATAAATACAGACACCTGGTCACTGGCTAGCAATCATGTATGTAGGGGACTAAGGAAATAGGGCAAACGTAAACTAAAAGTAAAATGGATACATGTAAAGTTTTGTATTTGGCAACCAAGGTTTAACTGAATTGGGTTGGAGACCTGAACAAATAGCAGTCAATTTCAGGGTGGATTATAAAATGACATTATAAAATGTCACCAGTACGACATGGCTACAGACACACCTACCCCATTCCATCCTCCAAAATATTTTCAGTCCTATCAATGGTGTAGTAAATTTAAGGAAGGAAAAGACAGGTTTTATGGTTTAAAAAGAAAACAAAACTAAACTAGATCCCAGGAGACCTGGGATCCAGTCCCACCTTTATCACCAAGTAGCTAAATTCTTGGGCATGTAACTTAAATTCACTGTTAATTTGTGGAGGCAGGAAGCAGTTGTTGGACTAGATGAGATCTAAGATATTTTCCAGAGTTAACATTCTTTGACATTGACTGACAGTCTCACCTGTGCTTTGTACTGATCAGACCACACTTAACAAACGGTGAGCAGTTCTGATCATCACATCTTATGAGAAACACTAATTACAACTGAACGTGAAATGAGCAGATTAGAGAAGGATCTGGAGAATACGTGACCTAAGGAACAGGTAGGAAAAACTGGTTATTTGAACCAGACGAGAAGATTTAGAGGAACCTGACTGTTATCCTCAAATAGTTGACAGCTGTGTTATAAAAAGCTCCACGAGATAATAGGATCAACAGATGGAAGCTATAGAGATTGATCTGACACCATATTAAGGGAGAAAAAATAATATTTAGAAGTAATAAATGAAAGAACTACTGTTTTCTGAAGCAATGATCTCCTGAGCCTAAAACTGTTTGAAAAACCTAGATGAGCTCCTATCAGGGACGTTATAGATGATCTCTAATTTGGTTACATCTCAGGCAAGGCAAAACACGGAAAGGAAAGACTATTTAAGTTTTCCCCTAGTTTACAAAGAATTAAACATAATGCATTAATATTAAGAGAGTTCTAGATTATAAATAGTATGTTTGGAGAAAGGGTGGTAAAAAACTACAAAATTCCTTTGAGAATAAAATTTACATCCCATAGTTTCAATGCTCTGAGCATAAGAACCTTTAAAAAGTTAAGAGTCCCCAAATACGCTGCTGCACCTATTTAATATATGTTCATAAAAGCTACTTTTATGAACAAAAAACTCTAAATCAGAGGACTAAAGGTCCTTTGCCAGGAATCAGGTATCCAAAAAATGGCATCAAAGGGTTTCACAGTATGGAAGTTCTTATCTGGAAGCAGAAGAATGGTCTATGTAATACCGCAAGCTCCCTTCTGGTAGCAGGAAGAAAACCAGGAGAAAGAAATTGAGCAGCATGGCAACCCTTCATTTAAACACCGAAGCAATACAGGCTATTAGAATTCTGCTGCAAGTCCACCTGCCATAAACAGCTGCTTCATTAGCGCTGAAAGTTTTCAGCAGCTGAAAGGAATAAAGGAGGTGAGTGGCATATGTTCATAATCATTTTAATCAGCATTTCCCTATGGGGAGTGGAGAAGACTAGGGATCAGCTGCTCCAACTCCTATCTTGTTTATCTGTATACCAAATGCCTAATAAAGGGCCTAGTTTTGAATAGATGGATGGATAGACCGATGGATGGATGAATGAATGAACAAGTCCTTGGAACACACCTCCCTCTAGAGACCCTTCAGAGACAACTACCACGCTCTGCCTATATTGAAAATGCCATTTTAAAAATTGATCATGTTATTAACCTGGGTCACTGAGGGTCATAGATTCCTAGCAAGAGAGACATTCTCCCGGACTCTGAAAGCTGAAAGCCTGTGTTCAAATTCAGATTCTACCACTTGTGGACTGGGTGACCTTGGGCTAATCACTTCACTTTCTTTAGGTCTCGGTTTTCTCACCTGTAAATTGGGCATAAAAGTTTTCAACTCATGGGCTTGTTGTGAAGATTAAATGAGACCGGAATAAAGCGTTAGATCAGTGCCTCACCAGAGTAAGCTTTCGCAATAAATGCGAAATATTAGATTATTATAGAGGTAATAAGACGTTTTACATTTCAAGTTATTTTACTCAATCCTTCTCTTAAGTTTTACAGGCCTCTGGGATTGGTTCGTTTCGTGGCTAACTTCCATTCTCTCAGATTTTAAAAACCCAGATTCAGAAGTAATGGAGGAGTCGGGGGTAGGCTGGGATAGAGAGGTACGGAGGGGAGGTCCGAGTGGGATGGAAAGCAGGATGAGGACCGGTGGAGAGGAAGTGGGAGGATGGAAGGGCTGAGTAGGCGACGGGGGTGGGGAGTGCGCGAGGCTCAAATTCCCACCTTAAGACACCAAATCGCCAGCTTTTCTCACAGCGCAACCCTCGACCCCGGCCCTACTGATCCAGCCCACCACCGGGATCTCTCTTCCTCACTCCTTGGCACCGCCGTGATCCCATGATTCCTGCTTCTGGACCCCCGGCACAGGCAAGGCCCAAGCCTACAGATGTTCCTACCTTATTCCCCGACCGCGCCATGTCGACATTCCGCAAGCGCCTTGGTCGCCTCTTCCGAGCGGGAACCTGCGGCGCCGAAGCTCAGTTCCGCCGGACGCGGAACTGGAGGGCCGCAGGAAGAGCCGCTTTCCGTTGAGGCCGGAAGGGGCGGGGAAACTGTACGTCGACATTCTGAGCATGCGCAGAGCCCCTGCGTTTCTCCCCTTGTTGAGGAGCTGTGTGGTCTTCGGGCTTTCCAAATCGCTAGAGGTAGGAATCATTTCTCGGAAAGGTTCATTCCCCTTTTCTCACACTGAGAATAATGCCTACAGCGTTTTATGTCAGATATCTGGAGTTAGATTTCCCTGAATATGAGCATGAATCCAAAAAGTCACTTAACTTCCCTAAAATTCTGTTTCTTCTTCTAAAAATAATGAAAGACGACAGATGCGATGACCTTAGATCCCACTCCTGGAGGAAAAGTAGTTTTCCAGGCAATCAAAGTGGAAAGAAGATTCTTCCTTGGAAAGGAGATGGGATGTAAAAAGGCCTGGAGGCATGAAACACCGTCTGCTAATGATCTCCCAATACTTAGAAGCGTCGCTAGGTTGGAAAGGAAGAAGTGAGGTTTAATTCCAGAAAACGAATCTAGGGAGATGTTCTAGAAATGGCAGCTATCAATTTCGGTGCCTGACAGTCGCTCCACCCCCTTTCAAAGGAAACTGTCCAGCCTGCAGCCCTTGACTCTTTGAGGGAGGCAGGTCCAAGTTGAACCTTACACAGAAAAGGCTCTTTTCTGTACCAGATGACCCACAAGCTGAGAGCTGACTGGACGAAGGGTCTGGGAACCTGCAAAGTGTCTGCCAGCCTAGAACATTAAGTCCAATCAGCTTCTGTCCCTCTTGAAAATCAGACCTGGGTAAAGCAGGCCTGCAGCTGGAAAGATGTGGAGGGGCCATGAGGAGGGAGGGGTCTTGAGGGAGCCTAAGTTATAAACACACTGAAGCCAGGAGAGTCAGACACTTTCAGACGGTGCTTTCAGAGCCTAGAGGGTTCATCTAGTTTTCGATTCAAGGAGTTCTTTTAAGGCTGAAATATTATTTTTAAAGTATTTTTCATATGACAGGTAAATAGAATTACTGGAGACTCACCATGGTGAAGGCAATGTCTATGCTTTATGCCCATGATTTTATCTTGTGTTTAGTCTCTATTTCCTTGCCTTTTTTTCTCTTCCTCTTGTACTTTCTCTGTCCCCTCCCCCCTCTCTTTCTCACACTACACACCCTCCAATACAGATTTGTTTCCTGGGAAAAATTTTTAAAATTCTAGTGCGTGTGCTTGTTTGCATCTCTCCACTGTCCTTATAGAAGTCTTTAGGATCATACACTTCCGGACAGCTAGGCAGCGATGGTGTTGAGAATGGATATGGACTTTAAGCACTACTTCTCCTGGCAAAGGGCCTCCATTAATCAAGGGTGAGGGACAAACATTACCAATGTGACAGTGTAAATGGCGACTCCCTTCTTCCTCCACAACGAAAGGATTCTGACTTTTTTGGTTCCATTTCAGCCTGTCAGTTCAGGATCGGTTTAGATTTGTGTGATAAAGAATTAGGTGGAAAGGGTAAAGATAAGAGGTGATGGGCTATGGCTAGTAGAGGAGAAGGGGCATTTTGGACAGAAAGAGAAGTGCATGGGAGCCACTGTGGCATATGAGGGAAATGGATGAAATAAGAAAAGGAAAATCATTATTTGGATGGCCCCCAATAGCCATGCCTCCCAGCATCCACATCCTTATACAGTCCCTTTCCCTTGAATCTGGGCTGGCTTTAGGACCTGCTTAAAATGCAATAAAATGTGGTGGAAGTGACACTGGGCCAGTTTTGGACCAAAGCTTTCAGAGTACCTGGCAGATTTGGTTTTTGCACTCTAGTGGGAGCCAGATACCATATATAAAGACTGACTACCATAAGACTACATGCTATGAAAGCCCAACCTAGCCATGTGGGAAGCCACACGGAGGAGCACTATTAGGGGTTATGTGTTTGTGTCCTCTCCAAATTCATATGTTGAGGCCCTAACCCCCAATGTGATGGTATGTGGAAATGGGGCCTCTGGGAGGTACTTAGAGTTAGTAGAGGTCATGAGAGTGGGGCCTATATGATGGCATTAGTGCCACTGTAAAGAGAGTTAGTGTGCTTGCACTGACTCCCTGCTCACCAACCCCACCAGCCATTTGCACAAAGAAGAGGTCATATGAATATGCAGAAGGCAGCCATCTGAAAACCAAGGGGAGAGCTCTCCTCAGGCTCAATTCAACTGTGCTGGCACCCTGATCTCAAACTTGCAGCCTCCAGAAATATAAGAAAATTAATTTCTGTTGTTTAAGCCACCTAGTCTATGGTATTTGTTATGGCAGCCTTAGCAAACTGATACCAGCACTGAGCACCAATGCCCCAGGGGCCCACCCAGATGACAGCCAGCACCACTTTGGCAGAAATGCAAGTGAGGCCATCTTGAGAGTAGGTGCTGCATCCCCAAGGGAGCTGTCCCAGCATTAGAGAGATATTGAGTAGAGACCAGTCATCTCCATCAAGCTCTGCGCAAATCGCAGAATTACCAGCAAATAAGTCAAATGACGGTTATTTTAATCCAGTAAGTTTTACGTGTTACGCGACTAGAGATAACTGGAACAATAGGGATATTTTAAACTCTTGCTGTAGTGTAGAATATGCATCCCTTAAGAGTAGTTAACAAAAGCAAGTAAAGAATTTTATTTTGAAATTACAATTGAAGTTGCTGAAGTGTGTTTGAGTTTGATATTGCTCTGAGAGTGAACTACATAAGTGATGAATTCATGAACAGTATACAAAATAAAAATGTGCAGGCTTTGTGTTCTGACAGAGGCGTAACAATGTTTATATGGACAATTGGAAAAATTAGTTTAAAATCTTAATGTGGTACAAATATGAAATAAAAGTTTATATCCCAGAAAGATGTGAGTGGTGATGTACCATATTCTATGTGATTTTAAAATACCATTAAAAAAACATGTAAAATGCTTGTTAGAAATGATTAAAGAAGACAATTTCAACGATACAAATTTTATTTAACACTTTATGAAACAGACTGTTTCCATTCAAAGGACAACAAAATGAGACAAAGGCAGGAAGCTTTTACAGGATAGATAATAACGAATAAGGAAGAGAAAAATAGAAAATATCGGATTGGCTGCGGCCACATAGTCAGCCTTGTTTGGAGCAAGAAGGAACAAGGAAAGAAGTATAGAGCCCGAGCTGCCTTGCTGTTTGGGGGTTGGCTGACTGGACATACAGTCGGCCCACCATATGCATGGGTTGGGCAACCACAGGTTCAACCGACTGCAGGTCAAATTCAACCCCTGGTTCATTGAATTTGAGGATGGAGAACACAGATATGGAGGGCCGGCTGTACTACCATTTTATGTAAGGCACTTGAGCATCCCTGTGGATTTTGGTCTCCACAGGGGTCCTAGAACCAATCCACCACTGATGCCAGGGACGATTGTACTACATTTCTGGTCAAGCAGAACATGTAAAGGGATGCAAAAGTGACCTAAGTTTTGGTTTGCTGATGCGGCACCTAAGCAGGAGTGGCTTCATCTTGGGCCTAGAATGTATTTCAACAGGCTCATGTTAGTAATTAAATTAATCGAAGAGGGGAAATTTTCTTTTTTTTAAATTAATTTTTCTTGGAATATAGTTGCTTTACAATGTTGTGTTAGTTTCTACCGTACAGCAAAGTGAATCAGCATTATGTGTACACATATATCCCCTGTTTTTTGGATTTCCTTCCCATTTAGGTCACCACAGAGCATTGAGTAGAGTTCCCTGAGCTATACAGTAGGTTCTCATTAGTTATCTATTTTATGCATAGTATCAATAGTGTATATACGTCAACCCCAATCTCCCAATTCATCCCACCGCCCCCCCCTTTCCTCGTTGGTATCCATGTTTGTTCTCTATGTCTGTCTCTATTTCTGCTTTGCAAATATCATCTATACCATTCTTCTAGATTACACATATATGCGTTAATATGAGATATTTGTTTTTCTCTTACTTCACTCTGTATGACAGTCTCTAGGTCCATCCACATCTCTGCAAATGACCCAATTTCATTCCTTTTATGGCTGAGTAATATGCCATTGTATATATGTACCACATCTTCTTTATCCATTCCGCTATTGATGGACATTTAGGTTGCTTTCATGTCCTGGCTATTGTAAATAGTGTTGCAATGAACATTGGGGTGCATGTGTCTTTTTGAATTATGGTTTTCTCTGGATATATGCCCAGTAGTGGGATTGCTGGGTCATATGGTAGTTCTATTTTTCGTTTTTTTATTTTATTTTTTTTTATTTTTCGTTTTTTGAGGAACCTCCATATTGTTCTCCATAGTGGCTGCACCAATTTACATTCAAGGAGGGTAAAATTTCTGATGTTGGCCTCTAATCATTTGCAACACTGTAAAACTTAAGCCCTAGGTGGCCTGGTATCAATGACACAATGAAACTTTCAAGTCATCTAAAATTAGTTCTTCTTAAGATTTAGAACCTTGTTTTATTAGAAATCATGGATAACAGGGGTTTTGGTCCCCTTGGACTTGAAATGAAGAGCGCTGCCTAATGTCGATGGACAAGATGGCTTGGGAACATTGGCATTATCATACTGGATCAGACATGGTTTACCAAGCTCAGAATATTATGGCTACAGAGCAATTGGAAAGCATAGTCCTCCTTCCTGATATTCACCATGAAGAGTAGGTAACTATGAGCTAACAGAATGTTCAAGTATGGCATTTAACTCTCTAATTTCTCCTCTAAAATTCTCTAGGTATTTGCTGACAGCAAGGATGAGATTGCTTTAGGTCTGTTTGGTTAAGTTTTCCTTCCTCAGGTCTAGGCTTTTACATACCTCTCTGAGCCCTTTTGAAATGATTTTATTTTATGAGCCTATTTCTTCCACTAGGTGGCGAGCCCAATTAGGGTGAGGGTTACATCAACTTCACCTAGGTATCCCACGCTCCTTACCCTGACCCCACCCTCCTTCATTCTGCCAGGGACATCTTATCCTTGTCCTAATCATGACTGTTTTTCGCCTTGGCCATTTGTTTCCTTAACCCCCGAAAAAAATGTGACAAATGTGGCTGCAACTTCCTAATGTAAGCTTAGGTAAATCTGTGATCTGTGGAAAAAATCCAGCTAAACAGAATCCTCATAAATTGGTGGTCTATGGGAAGAGTCAAGACATAAGGACCCATATTAAGATCATTATACATATATAAAATAGTCACCACGCTCAACCTTTTCTGAAAACTGAAGCGTTCAAAGCAATTTTGGAGAAACTCAAAGAAAAAGTGAGCAAACGTTAATCTGATTTTATTTTTATTTTCTTTGTCTTCATTTCAATTGTTTATATCTCTGTAAAAGCACCAGAGAGCACCAACATTATCTTCAAACGTGTTAGACACAGTTGTTGTTTTTTTTCTCAAACTAATAATAGTTATTTTTAAAAAGGAGGGGTTTCCTCTGAAGGTGGAGTACAGCACCGTGCATCAGGCAAATGTCCTGGCCTTCTGTGGGACAGCATTGCTTGACCCATCTGGTTTGATTCACAGCAGTTCTTTCAACAGCTTCTTCCTGAGACATGAACCATGAATAGGGCACCAGCTATTCTTATAAGGACTCAAACCTCCAAAATCTGCTTGACCTCTTAGGATTTGATTTTTTTGAAACTGGAAAGAGACCCTCAGGAATATTTTTTGAAAGTTCAGAATCTATTGATCTGGATCCACCTGGTTTACACCCTCAGCGTCCATGAAGACCCAAGCTTTTCAGCACAGCAAAGACTGTGTTTGCTGTGAGAAGAAAGTTCTGAGTGAGTGAGGCTCTGAGTGAGCTTTGACAAACCACACAAAGCTAACTGTCTTCTTGTGCTTGGGGCTGCTGACCTTGCTGGGGGAAAGTCTGACATATGCAATGCCTCCCTTTGCAGTCTTTCATCTGTACATTAAACTAAACATCACCACACAGGCCCACCTTCACTACCGGGAAGAAAGCTATGCTACTATGATATAATTGTATTCAACTATTCACTCTTCCTTTCTAAAAAACCTGAAACCACATGGCATTATAGATATTTAATTGCAACATACGTGAGTTGCTAATATCTACGTGTGGTTTATGCATAGTATATGTAGCTAGTATCTATGTATAAATTCTCTGTGTAATATTTAGGCTTAAATAAATAAATACATACATACATAAATAAAACTGTACTCGCAGTTTTGGATCTGAATGTATTTAAATAATTACTGTGAGCCAGAGATTCTTACTTGCCTACCAAAATAGCCATTATTTCCTTGTCTCTTAAATTAGCAGAACCCAAACATTTAGAATATAGCTGCCCGGCCAAAAGACTACATTTCCCAGCCTTTCTTGCTTGTGAGGTCATGTGACTACCGTCTGGCCAATGAGATACAAGAAGTGTTGAGGGGGCCTACTGAGAAGCCGCCTTAGTCTAGGAGGGTGTATGTGCTCTTCGTTGCCCTTTCCTCTGTTCTATACGAAACAGGGATGTGATGACTGGAGATGTAGTCAGCACTGGGTGTTGAGGATAAAGGCAGTGAGGGTTGGTGAATAAAAAAAGCCTGGGATTCTGATGACTTCATCAATTTCCCTGATGGTCTGCCTCCAGACTTCTTCTATACAGGAAAGAAACAGACCTCTATCTTGTTTAAACTACTGATATTTGGATTTTAATTATATTTAATATATAAATCAAAATCTAAGTGATACACACATATCTTTACATTCTGCTACACTGTTGCAGCCTGCTTCTTAAATATTTCACTCCATCCCTATCTATTATCTTATTGGTGGACTTGGGTCTCCCGTGAGCCTCCTTATTCTCCCTGTCACATTTAGTCACATCTCCCCTGGGTTCCAGGCACCAGGAACACCTCCAAGCTCCTGAACTGACACACACCTGAGCTCCCTTGTCTCAGAAAAATGGTCATCTTAGGTCAAGGAATGAAGAAGAGTTTATCCACTGGATGGACTATCTGGGCACAGATTGCTTTTCTGTTTTCCGCCCTCCTGGAAACCAACAAGATGGTAGGACAGATCAGTGTGAGCTAAAATTTTCCAGAAGAACTGTGTACGGGGGAAGGCGGGGGAGGAATAATTTAAAGAAGGAATATTCTGAAATTGGAAGATGATATACAGGCTACTGAGACCAGAGAATCAAGTAAGTTGTTGGGAATTTAGACAGTGGATGTTTCTACCTCCTGGGTGGCATCCTTGTTGGACAGATTGCCTGAGATATTGTCAGATTCAAGCAGCTCCACAATGCTGTAGGGAGAACAGTCTTCCAGACCCAGTTTGCTGCACAGCCAGCCACAGAAGCCTTTCTCCATGTCCCGGGCAGCTTGCCACCATGCTCCCCAGGACCATGAGAGCTGGACCACGGCAGCATAGAGGCCCAGGGAAGAGGCCATGGCCATGATGAGCACTGGATAGAAGAGAATGAGGCAGGGGCAACATGAGATCTTGTGCCAGAAGGTCCTCTCCTCGTTGTACACAAGAAAGATATTGTACCAGGTGATGGTGCCATAGTAGAAAGAGACCACGAAGGAGAGGATGAAAACCACAGGCAGGCAGACCAGCGTCCAGAGGACCACGTGGGGCCCACGGTCTGCTCCCAGCTGGCAGGCCTTTCTGCCTTCAGGTGCCATTTCCCTTGAAGACACTTTAGGCTTGGTGAGTTCCTGCAGCTCCTTCTCTGTCAACGTGACATGGATATCCACCATCTGCCCCTTTTTCTTCCCTCGGGTGATGGTCCCAGTTAATGTGACATAGCGGCTGTCCACAGGCATGTTCCACATACCTGCAGGGCATAAAAAGGGGAAAGTCAAGATCAGAAGAGTAGACATTTCATCAGAGCGTCATCCTCTGAGACTGGAGCTGAGTACAAGAATGTCCATTATTATAGCCCCTGACACGGTACACCGTGACATGGTACGAAATCAGTGTTTCCACGATGGACTGAATGGGTCTCCCTCAGGGGAGGGGTTAGTACTCCCATGGTAAACTCTCACATCAGGGCCCTGAAGCAGGTTAAACTTGTTTCTCATTCTCTCTCCACTTTTCTGGGCCTCTATCATGTCTGTGATATGGAGGGGAGTGAGGGACTCTACCACAGACACTACTTCATAGTGACCTTATTTCTAGTTTACAAGTGCTGTGAAAATACTGTTTCTGAGTATCAGCTACTGTGTGTAAAGGTGGTGCTGTGTGTGTGTTATACTGATGAGCAGCCCACCCCTCTTCTCTCCTCATTCCTAACCCCATGCTTCTCTGAGAGGGTCCTCCTCATATGCTGGTGGACATCCCAGCCTTCATATCCAAATTCCGTACACACACAGGCACCACACATACACACGCACAACATACACACATTCCCCAACAAAAATACACCAGCATCATCACCAGCATCACCACCAGCATCACCACGACCAGCATCACCAGCATCACCACAACCAGCATCACCATCATCACCACCACCACCACCACCACCACCAGCAACAGCATCACCACCACCAGCATCACCAGCATCACCACCACCACCACCAGCATCACCACCATCACCACCACCATCATCACCATCATCACCACCACCAGCATTACCATCACCACCACCAGCGTCACCACCACCACCACCAGCATCACCACCACCAGCATCACCATCATCACCACCACCATCACCACCACCAGCATCACTATCATCACCACCACTACCACCAGCATCACCGCCACTACCACCAGCATCACCACCACCAGCATCACCAGCATCACCACCACCACCACCAGCATCACCACCACCATCATCACCATCGTCACCACCACCAGCATCACCATCGTCACCACCACTACCATCACTACCATCACCACCACCCTCACCAAACAGCCACTCTTTGGCCATCCCAGCAGTGAGATTGCAGGTAGTGAAACAGCAAAGTCCACAGTCCTTAGTATGTGAAGTGTAGTCTAGAAGTGGAGGATGGGAGGAGGGTATAGGCTTTCGGTTGGCATGTCCCCCAGGCCCTGTGGACTCCTAGCCCCCTGGCTGGTAGATGGACAGAATGGGCCTGCCTCAAGAGCAAACGTCCCTTCCTCCGAGAGGCATCCCCAACCACGCAATCTTTCCCTCCACCCGCCTCCCTCACTTGCTCGTCTTCCCATCACTGAGGTTTACTGTCTTTGGAACCCATACCACTACCTGTAATTGTCTCTTATCTGCTGACTTTTTGCTGTCTGTCTTCCCCTGACTGGAAGGTAAACTGCATGAAGGCAGGGGCATTGCTCATCTTGTTCACCGTGGGCGTATGTCTTAGGGGTGACCATCGACACAGAGATCTACCTCATCCATCTATTGCTGTGTAGTGACACTTAATATGGACACTCCACAGTTTCCTTAAGAGCAACAAACATTCTTATACATGCTTCCTTACGCACATGGGCATGAGGTAGATACTGAGAATTTCTTGGACATAGGCTATGCATATTTTGAATTTTAAATTTAATAGATATTGACAGATTTCCCTGAAGCGGATTCCTCTTCCACATGAGGTATACGAGAATATATCCATTTCCACACATTGATGTTATCATGTTTTACCCAATTTTTGGCCATCCTACATGTGAAGGATTACTATAACTCGTTGTTATAATTTGCATTTTCCTGATTATTATGGAAGTCAAATATTAGTTTCTTTATCTTACATGTATTAAATAGTTAGCATGGTTGTCTTGTATTACTATTTTTTGTGTATAAATCGGTCTCTTCCATTACACAAGGAGTTCCAAAAGGGCAGAGATCTCTTCTGTATCACCTAGAACATAATAAATGCTCAACAAATACTATCGATTTGTTGAATGAAGGCTGCAACACTGCGAGAAGAAATGTATCAATAAGAAGTACGTCAGTGAGCAAATGCCTGTCTGTCTTCTGGAGGATCCTCATTTGGTTTCCTTCCTGTGGCTTTAAGTAGGTGGCCCCAGAGAGACTTACCATCATCCACAGGATAGTCTAGGAAATCATCTCCCTCCTCCTCTTTAGGCTGATCTCCACCTTCTAATTCCCCAGGCTCCTCATCCAGTTTCTCACTCTCTGACCGGTAGATGATAATAGATTCTGGGCGGGACTCTTTCTTCTTCTTTTTCCTGCGACCCAGTGTGGATTCCCCATCAAGGGCCAGGGCAGCTGCCATGGCTTTCCTCAGAGAGCCCTGGTGGGGGCTTGGGAGCTGGCCCTGGCCTTCCACTGGTGCTGGCTCTTCCATCCTAGTCTTCAAATCTAGCTATTCCTTGTAAAGAGTCCAATTTGCTTGAGCAAACTCACGATCCACACATCACAGAGCTTCTTCCAGGATGGGGCTATGCAAAGACGTTCCAACGATGAGTTGCACCTGAAAGATAGGAAAGCAAAATCATCAACAGGGAATGAATAGGGTGAGATGGAGAGGGGTTTAGGAAGTGGTCCTCAACTTGGCAGAAGCCTTTGCCCCCCTTTATTTCTCATAAAAGTTTATTTTGGGAGTGCTATGGAAATACTTTTACAGGAATGAATCATTGTTAATAAAATATTATTTGTGTTGCCATATTTTGTGTTGCATATATTATGCAAAACTCATCAATCTAGCTGGGGGATGCCAAGTATAAGGAAGTTGAGTGAGGAAGCCTTACAGACAGATTAAGGACCATTCTTCCTCTCACCATAGATGGAGATTGCTATGGCGGGCACCAGCACTCCAGGCTTCTGGCTATTGGGTCAGCCGTTACAACTATACTCAAATGGTTGAATGCAACTTTGAACAAGCCATCCAACAATGGCACAACTCCACTAACCATGCCTTCTCTGATATTCTATAAAGACACTTGTCTCCTGGCTTCTTGTTGGCCCAAGATCCCAGAATGGCTGGGATCCGTACTATCACCTTCTGGGAGACCAGTGGAAAGAATGCACACTTTTCTCCTCTTTTGTTCTCCAGGTAAAAAGAGGTGGGAGAGAAGAGAGTCTATACAACATCTTTTAAGGAAGAAGCTGATCGGTCTGTGTTTTTGGTACATGGAGCCATTAAGAGGAACGGAATGTTTTGAGTGCTATTGCTAAAGAGGTGCCACTTAGCAAATACCCAGCCAGTCGCATTTAAACAGGTAGCTGCGGGACTTCCCTGGTGGTGTAGTGGTTAAGAATCTGCCTGCCAGTGCAGGGGACGTGGGTTTGATTCCTGGTCTGGGAAGATCCCACATGCCACGGAGCAACTAAGCCCGTGCGCCACAACTACTGAAGCCTGTGAGCCTAGAGCCCGCGAGCCATAACTACTGAGTCTGCTGCCACAACTACTGAAGCCTGTGCACCTAGAGCCTGTGCTCCACAACATGAGAAGCCACCGCAATGAGAAGCCTACGCACTGCCGCAAAGAGTAGCCCCCACTCGCCGCAACTAGTGAAAGTCCACGCATAGCAACGAAGATCCAACACAGCCAAAATAACAGGTAACTGCTTGTCTGCTTCTTTTAAAAAAATGTTATTATATTATGGAACGTTCCAAACATGTAAAATGAGAACATTTTTATTAGGGAAAGTGGCAAACATTTATAAAAGCAAAGAGAATAATTCGAATGAATCGTTACTGTACCTCTCACCCAATTTCAACAATAATCAAAACATTAGTAGCCAATTTTGTTTTATCTCCTCATATTATTTAAAAGCAAATGTCAGGGCTTCCCTGGTGGCGCAGTGGTTGAGAGTCCGCCTGCCGATGCAGGGGACACAGGTTCGTGCCCGGGTTCGGGAAGATCCCACATGCCGCGGAGTGGCTGGGCCCGTGAGCCACGGCTGCTGAGCCTGCGTGTCCGGAACGGAGCCTGTGCTCCGCAACGGGAGAGGCCACAACAGTGAGAGGCCCGCGTACCGCAAAAAAAAAAAAAAAAAAAGCAAATGTCAGATATCATTTCATTTCATCTGTATCTCTTTCAGCATGTACCTCTTACATATAAGAACTCTCTTTTTAAAAAAAGATTATCACCATACCATTATCGCACCTAATTATTTAAACGATTCTTTAATATCATTAAATATCTGGTCAGTTCAAATTTCCCTGTTTAAAACTTTAAATTCTATTTTCTTGAATTAGGATTCAAATAAGATCTATGCAATGGAAACAGATCGCACACCTCTGTCTATAGCAGCGCTGTCCAATAGAACTTTCTGCCATTGCACCTGAAATGAGTCTAGTACAACTGCGGAAATGATTTTTATTTTTATTATTATTATTTTTTTGGACACGCTGAGCAGCTTGTGGGATCTCAGTTCCCCGACCAGGGATTGAACCTGGGCCCTCGGCAGTGAAAGTGTGGAGTCCTAACCACTGGACCTCCAGGGAATTCCCCAGGAAATGCATCTTAAATTTTATTGAATTCTAACCAATTTAAATTTAAATAGCCACATGTGGCTACTGGCTACTATATTGGACGGAACAGGTCCATATGTTCCCCAACCAATTTTTTTTTTCCTTTTCCTTTCTATTTATTTGTTAAAGAAAGGTCATTTACCTTGCAGATTCTCATAGCCTAGATCTTGAGGATTGCAACCCCCATAGTATGTTCCTCTGAACCACATATCTCCTATAAATTGGTAGCTAAATAAAGAGGCTTACTCAGATTTGGGTTAGAATTTTTTTTGGTTGGTTGGTTGTTTTGGCAAGATGTTATAGATGGTGTTTTGTATTTCCATCAGAAGGTAGCTAATATTTGCTTGACTCCGTGAAATTAGTAGCCATTGACGACTATCGGCCAGACCCATTCGTTCATTAGGTGTTACAAAAATGATGACATTCTATTTCTCTCATTTCTTCTTTATTTATTAGCCAGAATACTCTCATGGGCCTTTTTAAAAAAAAAAAAATTATTTATTTATGGCTGTGTTGGGTCTTCGTTGACGCCCACGGTCTTTCTCTAGTTGCAGAGAGTGGGGGCTACTCTTCACTGCAGTGCGTGGGCTTCTCATTGCAGTGGCTTCTCTTGTTGCGGAGCACGGGCTCTAGGCGTGCACGTTCAGTAGTTGTGGCGCACGGGATTAGTTGCTTCGCGGCATGTGGGATCTTCCCGGACCAGGGATCGAACCCATGTCCCCTGCATTGGCAAGCAGATTCACCACTGCGCTACCAGGGAAGTCCCTCATGTGCTTTTAACAAACCCAGTTTTAAACTTAGTGGAGGAGGCAAGTGGCGCCATTGTTATATAACATTATTGTCAATTATACTGTTAAATACCTTTCTTTAATGAGAACAGTGGCAGCTTCTACTGATATGAAAAGTTTCTGAATTATTTACCAAACAAATGTCCTAATTTCCAAATAACTGTATTTATAATTGAGAATTGTAGTAGACTGTAAGTAGACTCTACTCACAGTTCTGTTGCCCCAGGCACCCGGAGACTGTTTACCCTCAGTAACTCCAGGGTGCCAGCTTTTTGTTACTTTTGTTCCCAATTCTCAAATCTTCATTTTGTTTCAGTGCTCTCTGAGTACTTCCTTTCTTTCAAGGCCACATGCACACTCTTTCGTGTCTCTGTATCCCAAACAATAAAACTTCTCCTCTTATTTGTATTAAATGGCCCCAACGTTTAGTGGACTGGCCCAGTCAGGGCAGGGTGGGGAATGAGGAGGATTATGAAACAGACAAAAATCTAACTAGGCGCTAAATGCCACTCAATTTGAAGCAAATTCCATGTCTTAATACGATGCACCTTCTGTATTACCAGGTACCAAGACTGACTCTATCACATTTCTTTGAATGCCAAAACTCCCCAAAGTCTGAGCAACCTTCTCAGCAGGTAGCTCTCCTCCATTGTCCAAGTATCACCTAAATACTTCTCCTTCATCCTTTAATTGTTAATTTTCTTTCCTGTTTCCCCACTGGATGGAAGGTGGGTACTGGGTCTCATCACCTTTGTATCTTGGGCACATAGCCCAGTGACTGAAACAAATGAGGTGCTCAGCCACAGAACTGAAAACGCCCACAGGTGGAATTAAGGTTTCACTAAATCTTCACAGCCTGACTTTGCCTGTTTGAACAAAATAAGTACCATTACCTTCACATTCTTATGCATGGAGCTTGTTGGACTATGAAATTCATTTGGTGACGTCTCTAAGAGCACACGATGTTCTAAAAATGGGAAGATCCAGAATACAGGAGCTTTCTGTGATAAAGTAGGTTCTAATGTCCTCACTTGACGTTATTAAGCTCTTCCATGTTAAATAAAGAAGTGAGAGAACTGGATTTAAGCCTAACTTGCACAATTCCTAACAGAACAAGCACTATTTTGCAATGAGGACATCTGGAGTTAATAATAGTAATACCTAAAACTTACTGGATGTTGACTGTGTGCTAGGTGCTGTTCTAAGTGCTTTTCAATAATCATTATTGTGTAATCCTCACAGCAAACCAAGGAAGGAGGTACTATTATTATCCCCATGCAGAGGAGTAATTTGCTCAAGGTTACATAGTAATGGTGCTGTGACTCACACTCAGCTTTGCTAATTTCAGAGCCCATGTTTTATTCACCATGCTTTGCTGCCTGCCAACATTTACCCCAGATTTTATACTTAAACCTCTAGGGCTGTCTTTGATGAATCCATCTCCTATATTAAGGATATATTCCTATGTCCCTATTACTAATCAGTCTCTAAGTCCTGCCACTCATTCCTATGGAATCGCTTTGGTAATGTGTTCATTTCAATTTCTACTACCATCATATGCTAGAATACAGCCCCTACACTGCTTCCTCCACGTAAGTTCCTCTGCCTTCCATTTCAGAATTCTTCCTCTACCGTTTTAAACGGTGATTAATGACACAAGATATTTTTATGTTGTCCAGTAATCATCACTATCTTGCCATTTCTGACTAAAATATATCTCAAGGGTCTGCCTGGTGTTTGAGGCTCTCCATATTCATGCTCCATCCTAAGGTTCCACAGCAGTTTTTCCCATTCCCCATAACATGACTAGTTGACACATTTACTTATGTCGGTTCCTTCACCTTCTTCACTCTTCTCCACCTCTTTCAAGCCTGGCTCAAGAGACTCACTCACTCATGTTCCCTTCTGTGACCATCCCAGCCTACATGTCTCTCCCCGACCCCAATCCTGTTGTTGTAGGAGGGAGGTGAGAATGACATGAGTGTTCGAGCGTCCAATGCCTAGTATGAGTTGATGCTTCATAGATGTTAGTTTCCAATCCCTTTCTTCTGCCTTCTCCTACTCTGTATTCCAGTAGTATTTGTCATCTGTACCATACTCTCTTAGTGCTTAATTATGCAGCATTTCATATCATCTTGAACCGATTATGAATGGCTTCATGATTTTTCATTCATCTCCCCACTGAAGATTATAAAATTTTAGAAGTCAGGAACTGTCTTACACTTCTTTACCTCTAATGGGAAGATCCCAGGGCTGGACATGTAGCAGATACTCAGTACGTACTTGTTGACCCGGTAAGGCAAAGGGGAAGGGAAAATGCCTATTTGTAAATATGATGTGAACAAGGGTTAAGAGAGGAAGGCTTAATTATTTTCCTCATTTCTGTACACTTTATTATGCTGTTAGCATTTGAGCTGCGAAGCAGGTTTTGAACACTTCTCCTTTCTTTTACATATCATAAGAGAGAGGGTAGGAAGAAAATTTCTCTAGTTTCCAAGGTTTTAGTCAGTAGAATTAAGAGAAGACACAGAACTCTGCTCTTTTTCCTGGAAGGTAGGCTTCGCCCATCCTCCACCTCCACCCCCAGTCCAAAGATTATTAACGAATGTGATACTGCAGACTGTTAACCTCAATCCACCATTAGCTCTGACTCCTCAGTCATTCTGGGGGGAAAAATAGGTTTTAAAGTATATACTCAGACTCTGGAACTTACGCATAAAATAACTGGTTTTAAGCCACCCTTGAAGAAAATTCTCCAGATAATTCTTAAATGCATCCACTACTTTTCCCCATCTTCATTGCTACCACTCTGGTCTAAGAGGCCATCATCTCTTACTAAGGTTCTAAAAATGCTCCATATCTTCTGGCTTCTACTCTTGCTGTCTTCAAATCAATTCTCCACTTAGCAGTTAGAAAGATCTTTTGAAAACATACATAAAATCAGGCCGTTTTCTGCTTAAAATCCTCCAGTGACTTCCCATTGGTATAAAATGAAATCCAAACTTTTCATGTGGCCTAAGGACTTGTGTGATCTGGCCTCTCCCTGTCCTGCCATCCTAGGCTATACCATCTCCCTCATGAATAACTCCAACGCTTCAATCACACTAGCTGCCTATGTACTCCTCTAGAGTTTTATTAAAAGAAACCCAACAGGTCTTAAGCAGTCAGTGAACACCCCCAAACTCACAACACCACAAAATGAACTTACCTACCCAGGTGTAGTGCCTTGGTAGAGCTGAGTCATCAGCAGGAAGTCTGGTCATTGCTCCCATCCTGTCACTTGGTCACTAACTCCCACTCCCACCTCCACAGTGGTGGCTCACTGCTGCTTCATGGACCTCTCAGCATCAGGCATGATTTCCCTGGAGTCTGTTCATGATTCTCTGTTCCTAGGTGGTCACTGAAGCACACCTGATCCAGGGCCTTCTCCAAACCCACCCAGATACTCAGCAGAACTTGTGGGCTTGGTAGGTGGAGAAGCCAGGAAGTTTTGAAGCCTCTGCTCTCAGATTAATTGCAGGGAAGCAAGTAACATATATGGATGAAGAGTGGCTGGAAAAAGCTAATAAATGGCAATGACACCAAGCCTTAGCAACTGGACACAGGGAATGGTGGGGGCTGTGGTAAACATAAAGCTCACTCAGGTCTCATCTGAAATAGCAAGTTACTGTTCTCCTCTCTTCTTCCCACCAAGCCAACTGCTTTCATAGAGAAATTCAGGTCCATTTGGTATGGGTTGCCTGAAATTTCATGAGAAAGTTCCTGATTTTAATTACTGCAATTAGTCCAAATTTAAATAAATTACCACGTGGACAACCAACCAAAACAAATCATAGATAGGCTGCCATTCTGCTGTCTCTGGCTTATAATGCTTCCAAATTAGGGTGCCCTGCTCCACTGGTTTAACTAAGTACAATTAGGAATTGACTTTTCGCACCTTCACTGCTATTAACACATCTGCCTCTTCCAGGGCACCTGAACCGGGGCTAAGTGGGTAAAGAATCATCATTTTCAAGTTCATTTATGATTACTACAGTGAGCTGTGCCTTGCTCCAGCCCTGCTGTTCTTCCAGTTCTTTTCTGACTTGTGTATCTGTCACTCAGAGGGCTACACATCACCTGTCTGGGGTGGCCAAACTCCCCCGTTAGCATCTTGGTTTGCCACCATTAGAGGTGCTAGGCCAACCAGGAAATAAAATGTTTGCCATTTTACCACTGAAAATTACTATTAGCCACTCCCAGAGAGACCGTCTCACCAATGTAAAGATGAAAGGAAATTTGGTTCAGACCAGTATCGAGTGATTGGAACGATGATGGGACGGCAGCTTACAAGTCGCAGCTTCCAGCCCGTTGCTGTGGCTGACTGTGAGCACAGTCAGGCTGCAGCCTTTTCCTCTGTGGTCCTGTGAGCAACATTTCTCTCGTCTCCTGGTCCTGAAAGGCTCCCGCACTGAGGCTGGTTCATCATCTCGGGAGCATCTGACTGTCTACAGAGGAAATATTTCCCGATAGTGAAGGTAGCTGGGTATAAGGAGCTTGAGCAACTTTAGTGTAAGGGCGGTTAGATCTGATCTTTATTGTCTGATCTTTTGTTTATTTATTGTCCTACCTCTCATGGCACACATACTCCTTCCACCCCCAACTACCAACATGTGTACATCCCAGAACATAAACTCTACCAAGGCAGGGACACCTAACCGTCTTGTCCACTGTACCGTAACCCCCATGTCTAGAATAGACACGTGCTCAATAAATACTGGCTGAATATTGTGAACTGGTTAAGAATCTTACTTATATAAGTTGGCTCAGGCAACTTTACATCAAGGCAGGCGGGGCTAGATACGCCTCACTGATATTCCTTCAGCACCGAGATTCTGTCTCAATGTTGAGAATCCCACAGGCCCCTGTCAGTCTGAGCCAGCAGCTGCTACGTGAAGGGGAGAAAATGAAGTTACTAGGCAGATGGGGTGGGGGAGGGGTGCAAGATGGGTGAGAAGCAAGAGCATCTCAGAAGATGAATGGAGGGAGTGCTAAGGGGTATGACAGAGTGGGAATGTGGCAAGATCACAGCCATGGTGATGCCTTTTTCCCCAGGACAAAGGGGGCAGGGATGCAGAGTGCCAGGTAGCATTTGATTTGGCCAAAGGGACAGTCATTGCAGCGGGGCACGGATGCCCTGAGAAGAGAGGGCTCAACCAAGAGTCAGAGCTAAAATCTGGAAACAAAGAGCCTTCGAGAGGCAGAACTACTCCTGTGCCTCCAGGCCTTTCGGGGATAGCCGACATTCAAACCCTGACTGAGGTCAGAGGCAGGGGCAGAGAGGACACGCCTTTTTCTTTTTAACAAAAGATCTCTTGAAGAGACTCCACATCTCCCTTCATCACAGGCTCTCTTTGGACTGTGAAAATGAGCTTTCTGACTGCTCATAGCTTCCCTGAGGCTGAGGAATGGCTCCTTGCCATCCTCAGCAAGCAAAACTGGCTTGAAGCCAGTCCAGTCACCTTTTCACTGTAGGACTGCAGAATCCCTCTCTGAGGCCACTCAGCCACCACACAGAGGCTGCAGTACAGCCAGGCCCATGTTGACCCGCCCTGGCAGAGTTCCATAAATCCCCAAGTCCAGACCAGGTCACAAATCACATTTAATTAGATCTTCAATAAAAGTACCTTTGAAAGAAATTTAAATTGTTCCTTCCTCCCAAGAAAGCAAGCCTGGAATTTTTCGGAATAAGAAACCTCTTAGAACTGAGTTAGTAGAAGTGATTCCTTGATAAACTATCCAGCAAATGAGAAGTGGAAGAGATAGCTTCCCTTCTTTAAGCAGTGTTGATTGGAATCTGTCATCAACAAAGACAGAGGGGGAGGTGTTTCTCAGGGGAGGTCAGAGGAGGGCAGGGGGATGGAGGAACAGGGAGGAAGTGATGTTTGATTCCACTCTCAACCAGATCCATTTCCAATTCACTCTAACTCAGTGGTGGACCCAACAAAAGAATGATGGCATTTGTTTGTTTTTACATTATTTTAATACCTTGCTGGGGAAAATACAGTACTCTTGTTAGGGGAACCACTGACTGAAACCATCCACCCTGGCCAGGCCCAAGAGTAACCACTTGCATGAGTTATCTTAAACAGGAGGTCCTGGTAAGGAACGCGGAACTAACAAGCTGCCGCCAACCGGAAGAATTCAGGAAAGGTCAAAACGAGAGAGGAGACATCAGTCCATATGTCCTACCAACCTCCCAGATTCCTTCTCGCTGGAATCCATCTTGGCTGAGTGATGTGGAAGCCACCAGGAAGGACCCTGAGTCAGAATGATTGGCCAGGGACAACCTGGAAACTAACCCCATCACCGTAAAACCCTGAGACTGCGAGCCACGTGGTAGAGCAGTCCTCCTGGATTCCCTTACCTTACTGGTCTCTGCCCGGGCACCCCTTCCCGATAAAATCTCTTGCTTTGTCAGCACATGTGTCTCCTCCAACAATTCTTTTCCGAGTGTTAGACAAGAGCCCACTCTCAGGCCCTGGAAAGGGTCCCCCTTCCTGCAACACTCTGACAACAGACTTAGAAACATGATCCTGCCTGGATTGTTAAGACCACAGCACCTGACATATTCCCTAGATTTGTCAAGTTCTCAGGCAAAGTCTCCCCAGGCTAGTCCAGGTGTAACCCCACTCTGGTGGGTTGACAGCAGGAAGCAAGATGGAGAATTTGAATAATAAATCACTGTTAATGGGCCCCAAAACACGGATGAGAAATTTCCCCCATCCTCAGGAGGCTCGCTCCCCTGCATAAGGAATGAACTAGAGGGTAGGATCTCAAACACACATCTACAGATGCATTCTTGCAGGAAGCATACACCCTTCAAGGAAAGATCTTTTGAACTCATCAATTTATGCAGCCCAGCAGAAATGTATCAAATCTCAAATCTGGTAAAGTTTCCTTCTTCCCTTCATTCCTCAGTGAGGAGAGGGAGATGAGGTGGAGGTGGGCTTGAGTTTTTTCTAAAAATCATTTATTATCTTGGTTCTCTGAATAACTACAATTGTATTTCCCCCCTCCCCCCCTCATTCCCATCCCTTCCGGAGGATGAAGCCGGATTTCTCCGCCCTCAGCTAAGGTTGCCCCTTTCCTTCCCAGCCAGCTGCACACAGCAGCTGGAGCCAGAGCATCGCTGGACTTCCAATGCGGGCGGGCGCAGCAAGGAAGGAGGCAATACGGGAGGCTCCCGAGCTGCAGCCTCTCTTTACCCAGATGCACTGGAGATTTAATTTTAATTAACCGTGAGAGCTATAGCACTGAGGATTGAATTTTTCAAAATAGAGCACAATCCCACTTTTTGTCTTCCTCCCTTTCCCAAAAGCATCGAAATAACACACACACACACACACACACACACACACACAGACACACACACACAAGGAACAAAGAATCTCACCTACACGTGCCGGGGAGATAGGCAGGCGGACAGTTTGAACGGTAAGGACGCCGCCTTGGGGGAGCGGTTCTGCGCTGGGAGAATAGAGAGCCCCTGAGGCGGCCGCGCGGGGTGGGGCGGGGCTATGGAGAGGGGCGGGGCGATGCGAGGCAGCGCGAGTGGACTGGACGGGGCGGGGCGGGGCGGGGCGGGGCGGGACCCGGGCGGTCACGTCGGCGTGAGCCCTATGTCCGGCATATTTATAAGGCGGCGTGGGCCCATTGACTTAACCTGGCCTATGCTTCATCACTCAAATGTCCCGTGGCCGTGAGTTTGCCTGGCAACAGGCTTGATGCAGCACCAAGTGGCCATCGTCACCGGCGGGGGTACGGGCATCGGAAAGGCCATCGCGACCGAGCTCCTGCATCTAGGTGCGTGAGCAGGCCTCTGGGCTAGGTTACTCAGAGCGAGAGAGCCTTAGAAGCTGGCGGAACCTGGGGTCGGGAGCCCGGGGGCCAGAGGCGGGCTTAGGAGAGCGTGAAGTTGCAAAGCAAAGGAAGTGTAGCTGTGGGTGAAATTTAAACCGCGAGGGAGAGAGGAGAGAGGAGAGTTCTAAGAAAAGTTGTGGAGAAGCGGTGGATGATGAACTACTATTTGTAAACTAAAGGGAAAATTTAGAGCCAAAGATACTGTGTCCGAGGTGGGGATTAAGGAGACGTGTGGAATCATGCTATGGAACTAATTATGGATGTGAATTTAAAATTAATTCTTTCTAGGGAATTCCCTGGCGATCTAGTGGTTAGGACTCAGGGCTTTCCTGCCGGTGGGCCTGGGCTGGATCCCTGGGCGGGGAACTAAGATCCCACAAGCCGTGCTGCTGGGCCAAATAAATAAATTCTATTTATTGCCTAATGAATGATTAGGAAACATGGGAAGACTTCATTTAACTGGAAAAGGTAAAAGTCTCCCATCATATAATCTTCTCGAATCTCTTGTAATAGTTACCTTAACTTGGGTGAAGGGAGGACTTGATAAGCAATAAACAAGGAAAGAAACCACAAAAGGGAAAATAGATAAATATGAAGGTGTATATCCTCATTGAATTAAAAAATATATGTGAATAAAGTTTGAAGGAACATGAAGAAAAACATTTACAATGTACAACAAATTTATTATATAAACAGATCTCATAAATAAATAAGGAAAAGATCTAACAACTAATAGAAAGATAGGCTTCTGATATGGGCCAAGCATTTTAAATCAAGAACTAAAAAAAAGCAGTAAGTATATGAAAAAATAGTCAACTTTTTTGGCAATGAAATGCAAAATATAGCAATAAAAAGTACCATTGGTTTTTTAACAGAATTTTAAAACATTGGGGAAAATGAAAGTGTTGATGAGGAAGTGAGAAGGGAGACAAGAATGTAAATTATTACAAGCTTTCTAGAGGTCAGTTTGGGAAAAAAAAATCCAAAAGTATTAACAGTATTTGTGCTGTATGACCTAGTAATTCCTCTCTCAGGAATTTACTCTTCGGAAATAATCAGGGACAAGCACGGATTTGTGTACAAGAATGTAGTGTTGAATAGTGAAACATGATAAGGGAAAAGACTAAATCAGTAACAATGAAATATGCTGCTATTTAAACATCTTGCTATTGAAGATTTTGTTGTCAAATGCATACCATATAATTGAAAAAAATCAGGATTCTAAACAAAATATAGCATTCCAATTTAATTGTTAATGAAAGATATATATGCAGAAGAAGACTGAAAAGAAGTTTGTAATATTGTTATCAGCAACTACTTTTTCTGGAAATGATTTGAATGATGAATGGTTAAACTGTACTCATTTTTCAATTTTTTTTAATGAACATGTAAGTTGTCTTTGCTTACCATTGTGTTTCTCATGCTCGGCACAGCATATGAACTTAAAAAAAGTATGTTGAAAAAAAGGAAAAAATACATCTTAATAAGAAAAAAAAAAGAAAATTAGCATTTCTTAATCTGACACTGGTGTAGCTTCATCACCATTACTACCCACTTTACTTCCAACACCAAAACTCTAACCCTGTTCAGGAAAATCCATTAGAAAAGTAGAATCGGTTATCATTTTCTGTGAAGGTCAGATACCAGGCTTCACAGCAGATTGGTCAGATCCTGGTTCAGCCTTCCAATGTACTTTAAAAAAAAAGTAATGTACTGGAAATGCATTTCCTTCAGTGAAAGAGTATACAAATAATTTTTTCTCTGACTTGCTCAGCTTTATTTTTTTATTCCAGGATTAATGGCTGTTTCCTGAAAATTGTTATAGAAACCTAAATTGGGCAAATAAAATAAAATGTTAGCCAATTCAGTTTCCAGTGAGAAGGCTCCTATTTTTTGGTATGAATTACAAGTTGGATTTTGAAGCATGCTTTTTAAAAATAAATTTATTTATTTATTTTTGGCTGCGTTGGGTCTTCGTTAATGCGCGCAGGCTTTCTCTAGTGGTGGCGAGCGGGGGCTACTCTTTGCGCGCTGCAGTGCGTGGTCTTCTCACTGCGGTGGCTTCTCTTGTTGCGGAGCATGGGCTCTAGGCATGTGGGCTTAAGTAGTTGTGGCGCGCGGGCTCAGTAGTTGTGGCTCGCGGGCTCTAGAATGCAGGCTCCGAAGCTGTGATACACAGGCTTAGTTGCTCAGCGGCATGTGGGATCTTCCCAGACCAGGGCTCGAACCCGTGTCCCCTGCCTTGGCAGGCGGATTCTTAACCACTGCGCCACCAGGGAAGTCCGAGGCATGCTTTTTTTGTTTGTTTGTTTGTTTTGTTTTGTTTTGTTTTTGCTGTACGTGGGCCTCTCACTGTTGCGGCCTCTCCCGTTGCGGAGCACAGGCTCCGGACGCGCAGACTCAGCGGCCGTGGCTCATGGGCCCAGCCGCTCCGCGGCATGTTGGATCTTTCCGGACCGGGGCACGAACCTGTGTCCCCTGCATCGGCAGGTGGACTCTCAACCACTGCGCCACCAGGGAAACCCCGAGGCATGCTTTTTAAAGTGATTATTGTGTTGTCTTTCACATCCAAATGATTTTGACTGTCCCTTTTCTGAGAGGATGCTGAAAGCCCTAGCTCACAAGGGCAGGATGTAGGGAACAGAATTGAAACCCTCTTCCTCTATTTGACAGATGCTCTTAGACCAGAGGAGTCCTGATTCCATCAAAGAATATTGAACCTAAGACCATTCACATTGAATTCAAGCTAAATCCTTGTCTCTGTCCTCAAGTTAGTCATTCTCTTTCTGTTGACAGTGGGTGAAATGAAAGTAGGAATTGCAAGTGGAAATTGTGAGGCAAGACAGCACTCTTTCTTGCTCTGGTGACTAGGCTCTTAGCAGCACCAGGGACCTAGAAGGTGCTTACATGTAGCACTCTGAGTTGAAGATTGAAAGGAATCAGTATCAGCCCAAGCAGAAAAGCAATATATTTGGCTACAAATGCCTCTGATGTGGAAATAACTCATTATTTGCTAGTTACTTCTGTACCTTGTTCTAAGTAAGTTTATCAAGCTTTCTGAATTTCTGTAGCAACTCATATAAACAACAAAAAAGTCCATCTAAATCATTTAGCGTAAGGGTGAGGAGAAGGATATCGTCTAATAATTTTCTAGTTTATTATAAAATAAGAGCATTGCAATAAATTCAGGTAGTATGGAAGTATATAAAAGAAAAAAATGAGCTTTCCCATTCTGCCCATCTCCTAAATCCCGTTCCTGGTGATTTTCTATGAGTCATCCACATGCACACATATACACTTATGTGTATTTTGTTATTTACAAAACTGTGACTGTAGTATTCTTACTGTTCTGTAATTTTTTCTTTCCATGCTAGTGCATATAGTAGTACTTCATTCTTCTCAAAGTTATATAGTATTCTATTGTATGGATATGTAACAACTTATTTAGCCATTCCTTTAATGGAAATTTAGGTTTCTAGTTCTACCCAGCACTGCAGCATTCCGCCTTGTAACACTTTTGCCCCCTGGTTCAAGTTTATGTAGCAGTTAAAATAAATAGCCTTTTAAAGTTGTGTCCCAGTATAGCTCTGCTAATATTAGATAACTTTCCTGAAGCCTTCAGGGTTCAGATAGTAATTAGTGATAATTTAGTAAGCTTCTAATTCGATAATTCCTGTGAATAATCCTATTTATATTTTCATTATATCTCTTATTTGAGGCCTTGGACAAAGTCAGGCATTAATCACCTTAGTATTCTTGAGGATTTTTTGTTTTTAATGAGGCTTAACTTCTTAATGTGGATTCAGGAAGAGTTGTAGATGTCAGATTTCCATGCCTTGTCAGCCTGTGCTCTGCTCTGGGAACTAGAGCAGTTAATGCCCATCTTTAAGGCTGAAAGATCAGAGAAAAGAAGGTGATGGGCAGAGGCAGTGGCTAATCCAGGGGAACTTGTTTCTCCTTTCCGTTCTATTAATGAGATTAGCTATTCCTCCTAATTCAGGGAAACCTGGCTGAGAGTTGGACCTGGGCTAGAAATGTGTATTTCAATTCTTTCCCCACCTGGGAGTAGAAGCTTCCTCCTGGAAACAGAAGAAGAAAGGAATAACGGTTCTCCTAACAGTATAATATATGCTTTGTTGAAAATTATACATCAATTTTTTAAAATAAATTTATTTATTTATTTTTGGCTGCGTTTGGTCTTCGTTGCTGCTCACTTCTCTAGTTGTGGCGGGGGGGCTACTCTTTGTTGAGGTGCATGGGCTCCTCATTGCGGTGGCTTCTCTTGTGCAGAACACAGGCTCTAGGCACGCGGGCCTCAGTAGTTGTGGCATGCCAGTTCAGTAGTTGTGGCTCACGGGCTCTAGAGCTCAGGCTCAGTAGTTGTGGCACATGGGCTTAGTTGCTCCATGGCATGTGGAATCTTCCCAGACCTGGGCTTGAACCTGTGTCCCCTGCATTGGCAGGCAGAGTCTTAACCACTGCACCACCAGGAAAGTCCTATATATCAATTTTGATAAGTTGAATTCTATTTTAAAGTTAGTCTTGTCTTGCAAGGAATTCATGGTGAATCTTTTTAATATTTGCTTTATAAAGCTCTCAGATTGCCTATTAGAATTTCCAAAAGTTGTCTGCATTTGTAACTCACTAAATTATAACCTAATCTTGAAAAATAGTTTTTTAAAGTGCCTTATTTTAATATGCAGAAGCTACCTCATCACGTACAACTAGAAAAGTTGTGGTCAGAGAGCCATTTTACTCTTTACCTTTCTAAGTGTCACTTATTCCATACATGAATATTGAATGTGGACTGTTTGTGAGTGTAATAATTACAATGACAGGGTCCCAGTCCTCCAGGAGATGATAGTGAGTGGGAGGAGACTTAATTATCATACAATACTGGTTTAAATGCTGTATTAGAGTGAGGTCAGGGATATGGGAGCATGTAGAAGGAGCTGCCAATCTGGGCTCAGTGAGGGAGAGGAAGGAGGGTCGTCAACATAGTTGTGATTATCAATATAGTTCGCTTTAAATCTGCCATATACATCTGGGCTTCCCAGAGGTGGTGAGGCTCTTCCCTCTCTCTGTTTCAAGGCTGTCTTGGCACGTATTTCTGCTTTTTATATTTGTACGTGAAAAGAAGGAAGCATTCTCTTTAGGATAAACTAACATGTGAGGCAACAATGAGCAGTAAGTTTCAGCATTACTTAGTAAGATAAATGAATAGTCCAGTGTCTCATAGCTTAATATTTTTACTTAAGGAAAGCACTGGTGGAGTGTCAGCATTCCCATGGGTAGCTCTTCCTTTTATAACTCCATTTACGTACAATTCTAATTTCACTTTCAGTGTTACCAATTTTTATTTCTTTGTTGCACTTTCATCTTTGTTGGCCAGTCTCTCCTTCAGTCATTGGCTTTTGTAAAATGTCACATGGGTTTATCATTGGGAGACAAGGAGGCAACACAACTGCATTCTTTGCCGTCTGTACACGAATTGAAGAACAGATGCACAGTGGCCAATCACTTACAGACAGTGAAAGAAGTGAAACAATTAGTCACTGACAGTGATGTGCATCTGTTATTCGCATGCTGGTCTGTGGATTTGTACTGGTGGTACAGTTTATATTTTATGCAATTGCTCACAGTTAATCTGCCATGGTAACTGGAATCTGAACAGTGTTGTTGGGGGTCTGGTGTTATTTAAACTAAGGTAACTGAAATTAGCGTGTATTAGAGCTGAGCAAAACAAGGACTGCGGATACTTCTACTTCACCCTTCCTGGACATTGTGTAACAATTAAATGCTCATACATTTGATTTCTACATATGTTATAAAGCCTACAATACACTGGTATCATTTTTACTTTAAACAATCACTGCCTTTTAGAGAGATTGAATAGAAATAAGAAAAGACTTCATATTTACTTTATTTACTCACATAATTACCATTTCCAGTTCTCTTGCTTCTTTTGTAGATTTAGATTTTCATCTGGTATCATTGTCCTTCTGTTTGAAGACCTTCCTTTAATCTTTTTGTAGTGCAAGTCTACTTTAATGAATTCTTCTGGATATCACATGTGTGAATAAGTCTTTAATTTGCCATTACTTTTTTTTTTTTTTTTTTTTTTTTGCTGTACGCGGGCCTCTCACTGTTGTGACCTCTCCCGCTGTGGAGCACAGGCTCCGGACGCGCAGGCTCAGCGGCCATGGCTCACGGGCCCAGCCGCTCCGCAGCATGTGGGATCCTCCCGGACCGGGGCACGAACCCGCGTTCCCTGCATCGGCAGGCGGACTCTCCACCACTGCGCCACCAGGGAAGCCCTGCCATTACTTTTGAAAGCTATTTTCACTGGGTAAGAGTTCTAGGTTCCAAAACTCCCACCGCCACCCGCATCCCCAGTACTTTCAAGATAGTCCACTATCTTCTGGCTTGCATTGTTTCTGAAAAGAAGTGTTCTGTCTTCCTTGTCTTTTTTGTGTTCTTTTCCTCTGGCTGCTTTTAATATTTTTCTCTTTATCATTGGTTTATTTAATTATGTCATCAGTGCCATTCCTGGGCCTGTTTTTATTAATTTGCTTTTCTCCTCATTCTGGGTTGTATTTCCCTGCTCCTTTGTATGCCTTGTGGCTTTTTGTTGGATGCCAGACATTTGAATTTTACCTTGTTGCAGGCTAGTTTTTTTTGTATTCTTATAAATATTGCTGAACTTTGTTCTGTGATGCAATTAAGTTACTTGGAAACAGTTTGAAAATTTTTAGAGCTTGGGAACAATCTTTCCCCAGCCTCAGATTGTTTCCTTACTTGTATGTACTGATCAGTGCTCAGCTGAAGATCTGAGGGAACTCTACGGATCTCTGGAGTTCTCCCCCTGTGTACCTCCTTTCTCTCTGTGCCCTGTGTAATCTAGCTGTCTTGGCCTCCCTGGACTTCCAAATTCATCTCTTCTACCCAGGAGACTGCTGGGCTCTGAATGGGTTCCTCCTCCCTATGTTGCAGCCTGAAGACTCTCTCTAGGCAGCAATCTGGAATAATAATAGGGCTCACATTGTTTGTGTTCACTCTCTGGGATCACTAGCCTGTGCTACTTGATATCCAGTGCCTGGAAATCATTATTGCGTATATTTTGTTCAGTTTTTTAGTTGTTTTGGGCTGGAGGGTAAGTTCAGTTCCTATTACTCCATCTTGACCATATGCAGAAGTCCTAATTCATCTGTTTTTACAAGAACATATGAAACATTTTCTAAACATTATTACTTTCAGAACTTGGACAACCAGTGAAAACATATTTAGTTGTTCTTTGGCTGTTGTCTCCTCAGGGTTTAATGTGGTCATTGCATCCCGTGAGTCTGATAGATTAAAATCTGCCGCAGATGAACTGAAGCCCTGTCTGCCTCCTACCAGCCAGGCTCAAGTCACTCCCATAAAATGCAACATCTGTAATGACAAGGAGGTAAAGCAAATCTATCTTTGTTTTTTTAAATTTGATTGTAGTATAGTTGATTTACGACGTTGTGTTTAATTTCTGCTGTCAGCAAAGTGACTGTTATACAGATACATATTCTTTTTCATTTTCTTTTCCATTATGGTTTATCACAGGATATTGAATATAGTTCCCTGTGCTATACAGTAGGACCTTGTTGTTTATCCATTCTATATGTAATAGCTTGCATCTGCTAATCCCAAACTCCCAATCCTTCCCTCCCCCTTGGCAACTACAAATCTGTTCTCTATATCTGTGAGTCTGTTTTTGTTTCATAGATATATTGATTTGTGTTTTATTTTAGATTCCACATATATGTGATGTCATATGGTATTTGTCTTTCTCTTTCTTAGTTCACTTAGTATGATAATCTCTAGATCCATCCGTGTTGCTGCAAATGGCATTATTTCATTTTTTTTTTTTTTTTTTTTTTTGCGGTACGCGGGCCTCTCACTGTTGTGGCCTCTCCCATTGCAGAGCACAGGCTCGGTACGCGCAGGCTCAGCGGCCATGGCTCACGGGCCCAGCTGCTCCGCGGCATGTGGGATCTTCCCGGACCGGGGCATGAACCCGTGTCCCCTGCATCAGCAGGCGGACTCTCAACCACTGTGCCACCAGGGAAGCCCCTATTTCATTCTTTTTAATGGCTGAGTATTATTCCATTGTGTGTGTGTGTGTGTGTGTGTGTGTGTGTGTATCACATCTTTATCCATTCATCTGTTGATGGACATTCAGGTTGTTTCAGTGTCTTGCTATTGTAATACTGTTGCTTTGAACATTGGGGTGCATGTATCTTTTCAAATTATAGTTTTGTCTGGGTATATGGCCAGCAGTGCAGGAGTGGGATTTCTGGATCATATGGCAACTCTAGTTTTAGTTTTTTGAGGAATGCAAATCTGTCTTACTTATTCATTCATTTTAATTTATAGTAGTTGTCCCTAAACCTGACTGTGCTTTAAGTTTTCCCATAGTAGCTATCTTAGATGAGGTTCACTAGAAGCAGAGCCTGTGAAGGAGATTCTTGAGCTAATGATCTATATTGAGTGAGTGGCCTCTGGCGAAAGAGAGGAAGGGAAGAAATGTAGGGAAGCTAAGCAAGGACAGTTTCATCTGGAGACTACCTTTTGTGCCTTTTGCCCTTTAACTCATTTTGTAATGTCTGTTTCATCACTATCCATTATTCTGTGTTGGTAGCTTACAAATTAAAACAATGGAGGGGTGATCCAGGTCCTTGGATAAATCTTGTCATTAAAATTCCAAATTTAGCTTTATGATCTGTGGGTATCGGATACTGGTAAATTATTCACTGATATAGGATTTTCAGGTTTATTCATTGTGACTACCTCTCCGTTTACTGTGGTTCTCAGAGTTACTATTCACTGTGAGACACTGCAAGCTCTGCTACTCTACTAAAGAAGGTAATAAAGTCCAAGTAGCAAGTTAGGTTATTAACCAGTTCACTTTTAACATTTTATTTATTTATTTATTGAAGTGCAGTTGATGTACAATTTATATGTTACAGGTGTATAATATAGTGATTCACAATTTTTAAAAGTTATACTCCATTTATAGTTATCATAAAATATTTGCCATATTCCCCATGTTGTATAATATATTCTTGTAGCTTATTTTATACCTAATAGTTTGTACTTCTTAATCTGCTACCCTTCACTGCCCCTCCCTTCTTCCCTCTCCACATTGGTAACCACTAGTTTGGGCTCTATGTCTGTGAATCTGCTTATTTTTTGTTATATTCACTAATTCATTGTATTTTTTAGATTCCACATATAAGTGCTATCATACAGTATTTGTCTTTCTCTGTCTGTAACCAGTTCACTTTATTTATTTATTTATTTTTGTGGTACGCGGGCCTCTCATTGTTGTGGCCTCTCCCGTTGTGGAGCACAGGCTCCGGACGCGCAAGCTCAGCGGCCATGGCTCACGGGCCCAGCCGCTCCGCGGCATGTGGGATCTTCCCGGACCAGGGCACGAACCCGTGTCCCCTGCATCGGCAGGCGGACTCTCAACCACTGCGCCACCAGGGAAGCCCACCAGTTCACTTTTAATGTTTTTCTTTAGGCGAATAATTTGGTCAAAGCCACCTTAGACTTTTATGGTCAGGTCAGTTTCTTGGTAAACAATGGAGGAGGCCAGTTCTTCTCTCCTTCTGAACACATCAGTTCAGAGGGGTGGAATGCTGTGATCGAAACCAACCTGACGGGCACCTTCTACATGTGCAAAGCAGGCAAGTGTGATCAATCATCCAAGAAGTCCAAGTGTCTTTATGTAAAGATCATAGAGAATCCTGAAAGAGAAATTGTTATGGGCTCAGAAGCTCCATGTCATAAACAGTTACTGCCCTGATTTAACTTACATACAACATAGCAATACAAATTGCTGCATTTCTGGGTAGTAATTCGGCAACATTTATAAAATACAAATATTGTTTGATCTGTCACTTTTATTTCTAGGAAGTTATCATGTAAAAATTATTCAGAATTTGTTCAAAGATATTGCTACAAAGTGCTTCATAACATAAAGGAAGACTCCACACGTATTTTGGTTTTAAGAAATGAATCTGTTAAATCTATTACAAGGACCTATTAATTAATTCAGTGAAATCTTCAGGGAGAATATGAGTCCACATTTTTTATGACTAATAATTAGCACACATGCATAGTCTTTAGATTAAAGCTTATGTTTCATAGGTGGTAATACTCAACCCTGAAGTTGGGTAACTGAAGAGTTCCTTTACAAACTATCCAAGACATTTTTATGCTGAAATGTGGAACGAGTATAATTCTGAACCACAGGGTCGTCACCCTAACATGGGTTAGGCTTTATATTCTTTTTTTTTTTTTTTGTGGTACGCGGGCCTCTCACTATTGTGGCCTCTCCTGCTGCGGAGCACAGGCTCTGGACACGCAGGCTCAGCGGCCATGGCTCACGGGCCCAGCCGCTCCGCGACATGTGGGATCTTCCCGGACCGGGGCACGAACCCCTGTCCCCTGCATCGGCAGGTGGACTTTCAACCACTGCGCCACCAGGGAAGCCCCATGGCTTTATATTTTTAGTATCTCTAAATCAAAGGTCTTGCAGACACTTCCAGCCTCATCTTTATTCAACTGGTAGTATACAGTTCTGTATTAATTGTGATACAGGATGAGCTGCTGAAGTGTAGAGATCCATGAAAAAGAGGAGCTTGAATAAGATAGTTGACTTCTCCCTCACATAAAAACTCAAGGTATATAGTCCAGGGATAGTACGGTAGTTCCATAATCATTAGGGAATAAGGATCCTACTTCTTGCTTTACTATCTTTGACATATGGTTTCCATCCCATGGTCCAAAATGGCTGCTCCAGTTCCTGTCATTGTAACTGCATTCCAGACAGTAGGAATGAGGAAAAATGTAATACTCACTCTTTCTTTTTAATAGCACCATCTGGAAGTGGCACCATTACATTCACTGACATTTATCATCAGCTAGGACTCAGTTAAACGATCATACCTACCTATAAGGGATACTGGGAAATAGAATCTTTAGGTGAGTAGCTATGTGCCTAAGTACAAATTCAATTTCTATGTAAGAAGAGGAGAATGAGTGTTAGGAGGTAGCTTGTAGTCTCTAACCCACCCTTCATAGCTCAGCACTTCAACACCTTCCAGCACTCAAGTCAACAGTCTCTTACCAACCTGAGGTTCCTTGCCAACAGCCATTAATTAGAAATCTGCAGAGTCTAGATTCAGTTATGATTTTTATTAGCCAGAATTGAATTAAAGAATACAGGGCCTCTAGTTTTTGTTTTGTTTTGTTTTACTTTAAACAATGGGACTTAGCTTTTGGTTTTGAAAACAAGGAATATGAAACATACATTTTTCTGTACCATAATAATAACAGTGAAAAACTGGAAACCATTTAAATATCCTAGCATAAAATATTAGTTGAGTGAAGTTTTATACGTCTACAGGAAAGAGTACTATGCAGCCACTAAAAATATAGGTATAAAAATATACTTCTCAATATGAAAAGATATTCCCAGACATCGAGTGAAAAGCAGGTTATAAAACATTCTATCCAGCATGATCACATTTCTGCAAAAAACAGTATATACTTATATATGGCTGTATATGAATAGACATAATTCTGAAGGAGTTTATACCAAAATACTGACATATTATCTCTGGGAGGTAAAATTACATATTATTTTCATCTTTTTGCATATTTGCTTTTTCTAGTTTTTCTAAAATGAACATGTATTTTTTATGTAATTAAAATGATTTAAGTCATGACTGCCCTGAAGTTCCAGGTTTTTCAACTTGTACTCTTTGACACAATATGCCATTGTTAAAGACTTGTGGGAACATCCACATATAAATTACTGGTGAATTTAGACTTTCCTATAGCCTTTAATTATTCATTTTACTAATATAGGAATTTCTTTCTCCCAGTTTATTTTTGGAAACCTCTTGAATGTGTGACAAAGTTAAAGGAATAATACAATGAACTCCTATTAGGCATGCCTCGTTTGATTATGTTTTGCTTTTTTGCACATCGAGCAAGTCTGCCAGCACTGTTTTTCTAACAGCATTTGCTTACTTTGTGTCTCTGTGTCATATTTAGGTAATTATCGCAATATTTCAAATTTTTATTATATTTGTTATGATGATTTGTGGTCAGTGATCTTTGATGTTACTATTGCAAAAAGATTACGACTTGCTGAAGCTCAAATGATGGTTAGCACTTTTTAGCAATAAAATATTTTAAAATTAAGGTTGTACATTATTTTTTTATACATAATGCTATCGCACATTTAATAGACTATAGTTTAGTGTAAACATAATTTTTATATGCACTGGGAAACAAAAAAATTTTCTTAATTCACTGTATTGCGATATTGCTTTATTGTGGTGGTCTGGAACTGAACCTGCCGAAATCTCCAAGCTGTGTCTGTATACCTTTCATTCAGATTCACCAAGTGCTAACATTTTGCTGCATTTGCATTCTCTCTCTGTGTCTTTCCCCCCTCTCTTCCTCCCTCCCATCTCTGGAGCTCGTTTAGGCAGTGCTCTGAATCCCCTCTCCTCACGCACCCTGAAACAATTGTCTTCTTGCCTCTTCGGCAGGTGCAGATTTTTCCAGACTCCCTCCCGGCCAGCTGTGGCGCACTAGCCCCTTCAGGCTGTGTTCACGCCGCCAACCCCAGTCCTCTCCCTGCGCTCCGACCTCCGAAGCCCTAGCCTCAGCTCCCAGCCCCCGCCCGTCCCGGTGCGCGAGCAGACAAGCCTCTCGGGCTGGTGAGTGCTGGTAGGCACAGGTCCTCTGTGCGGGAATCTCTCCGCTTTGCCCGCCGAACCCCTGTGGCTGTGCTCTCCTCTGCGGCCCCGAAGCTACCCACCTCCGCCACCCGCAGTCTCCACCCGCGAAGGGGCTCCTAGTGTGTGGAAACCTTTCCTCCTTCACAGCTCCCTCCCACTGGTGCAGGTCCCGTCCCTATTCTTTTGTGTCTGTTTTTTCTTTTTTCTTTTGCCCTACCCAGGTACGTGGGGAGTTTCTTGCCTTTTGGGAAGTCTGAGGTCTTCTGCCAGCATTCAGTAGGTGTTCTGTAGGAGTTGTTCCACATGTAGATGTATTTCTGATGTATTTGTGGGGAGGAAGGTGATCTCTACGTCTTACTTCTCCGCCATCTTGAAGGTCCCCCCCTCCCCGAAAGTCCCACTTCTATGTTTTTTAGCTGATACTGTTCCATAAAAAGACTTTTAGTTACACCACAACCATCACTTCTCCCTATATATGTTATTACTATTATTAACTTTTTTAGTATACCACTATGGAATCAAGGATTTCTTTTCAAATTCATTGTTTCAAATGCACACATTGTCTCACATTTAATAGAAATTTGTGTTTCTATGTTTCGCTATTACAAATAATTCTGTGATGAATAACATTGTAAATATTTGTTTCATATTTGTGGAGGTATATATTTAGGGTATATCCGGGAAGTTGGACCACTGGGTGAAGAGTAAATGCATCCTGTTAGGCATTTGCAAGTTTCTTTGTTTTTCGGCTGCGCTGTGTGGCATGTGGGATCTTAGTTCCCCAACCAGGGATGGAACCCATGCCCCCTGCACTGGGAGTGTGGAGTCTTAACCACTGGACTGCTGGGGAGGTCCCTGCAAGTTTCTTTGCATTTTGCACTCCATCGTCAATGAATGAGAATGCCTGTTCCTCACAGCCTCACCAAAAATGTGTCATGTCAATTTCTGGACAACTCTGATGGGCAAGAAATGATATCCCAGTGCAGCATCTTTTCATTTGTTGAAAGGCTACCTGGATATCTCTTGTGTGTGTGTGTTTGAATTGTATTGCTGTCTTTGCACGTGTTTCTCTGGGGTCCTGATCATTTTCTGACATTGTCAGTGTCGTCTAAGAATAGTCCAATTTCCATTACAATCTGTGCAGAGGAGCTTAGACTGACCTGCTGATCTTTTGGGTCATTGTCAATAATTACAAGGGCAAGAGATGGGCCAAAAAGCAACTCATATCTCCCATGGAGAGAGAATTCATGGCCCAAATGCCTATCAGTGAGTGAATGAATAAACAGATCATGGTATATATGTATAATGTGCTACTCAGAAATGAAAAGGAGTGAACTGTTGATTCATGCAGCAATGTGGATAAATCTGAAAATAATTATTCTGAGTGAAAGAAGCCAGATAGAAAAGAGCATGTATGTATGATTTCATTTATATGTTTAAGTCCTAGAAGCATTGAAAAAAAATTGTTAGTGCTAGATTCACTGAGAGTTAGATATTATTCTGCCTCCTATTCATAAATTACGGGAAGAAAATGAAGCAGTGTGACAGCCTTTAGGGTGGTTTATCACTCATAGTCTCTTCCTTCACACAGTGTAAGACATTTCAAATCATATCTGATACACAAATAAGGCCTTAGTATTTCAGAAGATTTTCTCAGTGAAAGAATGGCTGTGAGACGTTATTCAGATGGCAAAATGAAATCTCATGGAACTCCTAGTCTAGATAAATGCCCTTCCTTCTCTTCTGGGCTTTTGCTTCAGAAAAGTGGCTGGAACAATGCCTCATGCGACATAGTCACCATCCTGCCACTGAATCGTCCACCATCTATTCTGTTTTGATGGGGGTCACTTTTTTCTCCTGGAAGGGGAGTTTTTACAAACCTTGTCCATTCAGGCATCTCATCCACCTGGACCTCCCAGTAATGCTAGCCGGAATCAAATCCTTCAGAACCCAGGACTACTGGATAAGCCGTAAATCTCTCTGGATAAACTCTCTGCTTTTTCCTCACAAATGTCCCCAATTTTTTTTTAATCCTCAGAGACAGAGAGATTAGGATGTGCTGTTTCAAGATCCAGAGTAACTTTCAGTTTCTGTGTAATTCTCTGCAGTGCCAAATACTGCAGAGGAAGGCCGTCTCCTTCCTTCCTTATGGAACGAACAGAGAGCTGGGCGCTTCAGGCTTTCACACCTGTCATGGGTGGTCTCGACATCCAGCAGCACTTTCCCTTCTGACATCACACTCTTCTCTGCCAACTTCTTTAGTAGATCTTTGAGTGTGGAGATGTAGTCTGAAAATGTTATTGTGTCTGCATTGAGTTTGTATTAAATGTCCTTCTCGGCTAACCTTGAGAACTGTGTAGGGGAGGATAAATAATTTTCCCTCTGCCCTTCTGAGCTCTTAGCTGAGACTCCTGTAATAAAAGACAGATGAACAGGAGAAAAACAAATGGAAGTTTATTCACACGTATGCCTCATGTATACATGGGAGGTACCCAGGGAAAAATGAGCAACTGCCTGTCGTGGCTTCCAATTCAGGATTAAATACTATCTTAATAGGGAAAGGGGAGAGGGGATATAGGCCTCTTGGGGTGGGGAGTATATGATTTTTAGGAAAGATGAATGGGTCCTTTGAAGAACGGATGGAGGTATGAGAGTTGGTGACAAAGTTTGTCCGCATGTGGTGTCGACATCTAGTCTCCCATCATGTGACAACAGTCAGCCTTCCCTGGTTGATGAGACTCCCAGGGAGGGGATTTATGGCACTGCGTTCCTTTTAGCCGACGAGGGGGGTTCAGAGAAAGCCTCTCTCTGCATTTGCTGTGTTTCAAGTGCCCACAGCTGAAAATAATCAATATACCATCGCAGCAGCACATTCGGGTGGCATCCCACTCCGTTCAACGGCCTCTCGCTCACATTCAACAAACTGGTCCAGGTGCTCAAATTCAGAGAGTAATTTCTGTCTCTGATTTTCCAACTCCCTCTCTCTCCCCCTCCCTCCATCCCCCCCCACCCCAATCCTAGTAGTTTTCTTTCTTGGGTGGCTGTTTCTGAACACCTGCCACTTTCTTCAGGGGCTCTAGGTCACTGCTGAGCCTTTTCCTATGATGAGAGGCAGGACCTCATATGGTGGCCCTGGTGGTCAGGAGATGAGTGCAAGGGGACAAACACCTCTAGGTTCTCCTCACAGAAAATTGTCCAAACTCGACTATGTTTCCTGCATATGCTCATCTGTTCTGCCCCCGCCTCTTGCTCCTGGTGATGTGAAGCTGTGTGTTCACCATCGTGTCATCCTGTCCAGCTGGGCATTACTCCAGAAGGGCCCCTCCTAGCATTGGTGGCAAGCAAGGAAACCTGTCCTATAAATCCACCCGGGACTGTTGGATGCAGAGTGGCACAAGTGGTGGCCACGTTTGATGGTGGTGAGGTTGCCCAGGTGATTCTGGCAGATGGAGCGGTTGGTTTCTGCCTGGAGTCCTGCCAGGGCTTTTGCAGCCAACATGGGGACTGAGGGGGACTTTCTTCAGGAACATGGGGCTATGGAGGTACTCTCTAGTGAGGAGTGGGTACACCCCCAGATCTCACGTACTTGGTTCTGAGGACCTTTTAATTAGAAATTCTAAGCCATAGTATGTCTATACCTTTTTGCACCATATGGATACAGACCTAAGTATTTTTTTTTTTTTTTTTTTTGTGGTACACGGGCCTCTCACTGCTGTGGCCTCTCCCGTTGCGGAGCACAGGCTCCGGACACGCAGGCTCAGCGGCCATGGCTCACGGGCCCAGCCGCTCCGCGGCATGTGGGATCTTCCCGGACCGGGGCACGAACCCGTGTCCCCTGCAATGGCAGGCGGACTCTCAACCACTGCGCCACCAGGGAAGCCCCAGACATAAATATTTGAACCTCTTCTCTGGAAACATATTAAAATTAATTTAAATGTTTTTATGTCTAGAAATTCTGTTGATACTATTGCTAGCCTGAAGTATGAATTTCATATCCCTTATTATCTAAAATTGATTAAAAAAATAACCACACTTGTAACCCTCAAAATTACCAGTTTGTTTGTTTTCTTCCGTAATTAGAAGTTCTTCAAAATATTCCTCTTATGCACATGATGATTTGGGGGATCTTATGTGGGCCTTGACTTACGTGAGATTTGTTTGACTGTCAGATAGTTGTGGTTTTGCTTTAATATTGAAGGACCTGGTTCTTTCTTATGGTTCAGACAGGGACTCATAACAAGAACATTGTTGTGGGACTCTGACAGGTCATTGGTACACCTATCAATTTAGTTAAGGGAGACATACTCAACAGAAGCTGATTGTCATGTTTGTATTTTGTCTTTTAAAGGCATAGTGGAGCTGCCAGAGAAGGTGTTTACAACCTCACCAAATCCTTAGCGGTGGAATGGGCCAGCAGTGGAATAAGGATCAATTGTGTTGCCCCTGTAGGTAAATGTTCAATATGAAAGCTGTTGACAAATTGTGTTCTTCTGATTCCATTTGTGTTGTTAATAGAGGTATTTGTTAATATGCATGTATACTAGAAAAGATTGGCTTTTAAAAATAGATAAAACCAGAAAGAAGTATTCTTTGATTTACAACCAGATTGTCAAGAAGGTTAAGTTAAGCCAATGATTCTCACTCCTGGCTGTGTATTAGAATCATCTGTGAAATAAAAAAATAGTGGTATATAAGCTTGACTCCAAACTATGGAATCCAGGTGTTGGTATTTTTTTAAGCTGATTCAATTGCACAGAGAAGGAAATTCAAGTTCACCGTGAAGGTTGAGAATCGCTGCCTTGAATGAATTTTTCTAGATTATCTTGTTATTTCTTGGTATATCATTAATCCTTTATTAGGAGAGAGAGAAACTTAAAGTCAAAGTTCTAGGAAGGAATTTCCAGTTGAAGATCAACTATAAGTCAAGGGGAAATTTCTCTGAAACATAATGTAAATGATAGGGGAAAGAATAACAATTTGTTCAGCTTTAAACACTGTCATATTAAGTGAAGTAAGACATAGCTTAAGCTTCCTTGGGGATTACATATTGGCCGTGTACTCTAAGAGAGATAATAAATGAAACATCTCACACATCCTGCAAAACTCAGCTCAAATTCATTTCTCTGTGATGATTCCTGGTCATTGCTAAGATAGTAATCATCCCTGAATCTGAAACTCTGTAATATCTGGGGGGTATTACCTATGATCTATCTATATAGTATCCATAGATATTGTTATCTATGCTACTCAGTGGGAACTAAGCATGAACTGACTTGTAGATGTTAGAGAAATCTCATCTCTAACAAATGCAGGTTCCTAGCCAGAAACTTCACATACCTTCAATGCTTTGGGGCTGACATTACCTTATCTACCTTACTCTCAAATATTTATAGAGTAAATTAGATATAGTTCCATTCTGAATGTTGATACTTCGGAATACTGGCCTCCAAATGTGTATTTCTTGATAACCTTTAATGATGTGTTTGTGTTATAAGCACAATACTAAAGTCAGGTTTGTCCTCCACAGATGTTTTTAGGTTTAATGTCTAAACCTTAATACTACTGGAAGATTCCATCCTCTTTATTTGTTTATTTTAAAAATTTATTTATTTATTTTTGGCTTTGTTGTGTCTTCGTTGCTGTGTGCGGGCTTTCTCTAGTGGTGGCGAGCAGTGGTTACTCTTTATTGCAGTGCGTGGGCTTCTCATTGTGGTGGCTTCTCTTGTTGCAGAACACCAGCTCTAGGTGCGCAGGCTTCATTGGTTGTGGCTCGTGGGCTCAGTAGTTGTGGCTCGCGGGCTCTAGAGCTCAGGCTCAGTAGTTGTGGTGCACGGGCTTAGTTGCTCTGCGGCATGTGGGATCTTCCCAGACCAGGGATCAAACCCGTTTCCCCTGCATTGGCAGGCGGATTCTTAACCATTGTGCCACTAGGGAAGTCCCAATTCTATCCTCTTAATAAAAGGTTACAAATTGTTTAATTGGAAACCGGTATATTACCCCAGTATTGTTTGGAGTAATTAATACTGCCAAGTTTCTACATCTTACTCTCATCCCTCCTGTTTCCTCCCCTTCTAATAACCTCTGCTGTATATAATTATAAGCCAGTAATAAATAGCTTTATCCTGTGTTAAACAGTTTGTGAGTAATTTTTTTGGCTTTATAAACCATTGAAAGCTACTGAAAGCTGAATAAAAGAATTCTTAAACAATTAAAATTTAAATTTATTTGTATTGGATTTAAGTTTTTTATTTGTGATTTTTCTCTAGGTAAGAAGCCATGAAAATATTGCATTTTCGAAGTCCTGTTTAACCATAGGCCAGTTTTCCATTGTAAAACATAGAAGCCTTAGTGGAAGGTAAAATAGACTCCCCTGACCCATTGTTCCCAGTTAAGGGCTTCTCTGATCTACTCGTATGATTATGCTTTCAGAAACCAAGTCTTTTATGAAAAAATCTCGAGCTTGGCTGGTTATTATGCGAGGGGAGGTCACAAAGCGAGCATTCAGATAATCCTTTTGAGTAGTGGTTGACTGTACTTCTTTGACCATTTTGAGAAAAATTAATATTAGAAATGTTAACTTTTCTATTAAACTTAAACAACTTGGTATTGGATGACAGACTGCCTTGTTGTCTTTACAATTAAAATTTAATTTTATGTACTTTATTTTTTCCTGTTTTATTTTAAACATAGGGAATCATTTATTCCCAGACTACTTTTAACAACCATGGTCATTTGGCAAAAGACTTATTTGAAGGGTACTTTCAGAAAATCCCAGCTAAAAAACTTGGAGTTCTTGAGGAGGTGATGTATATATCTAACATTGGTTGGAGTTACTTTGTTTTATACTTTGGAGACTGGTAATATTTTGGTGTCCTTTTTAAATAGTCTGGTTGGCTAATAGAGAAGATTGCTCCCATGCTATGAAGCCATTTCCACTGTTCCTTCTGGCTCCCAGGAATCCTATCCTGACGGTGCTTTGAATACTCACAGTAGCATTTATTCAGGAGTGAATGCAGTGTGGATTAAGAGCAGCATGTTTTTATTGTTTCATTGTACTTTTCAGCTACTTTGTTTTATCACGTGGCATTTATGATACACAGAAACGTAAGCAAGTCAGACAATTATGACAAAATGAAGTTCCATACACGATTTCTGTAAGGTGGCCAGTTTTAAGTATGTAAAAATCAATAGCTTTCTTAAATGCCAGCAAGATCAGTCTTAAATTGTAATTTTTTTTAAAAAAAGGAGATCTTTTCCACAATAATAATAAAAATGAAAATACCCAGAGTAAACTTAACTCTAAATGAAAAAATGTTTTTTACTGAAGAACAGAAAAAAAAGACCAGAATAAACACAGACATGTTACATTCCTCAATGGAGAGGCTCAATTTGACTAAAAACAAGTTTCCTTAAATCAGTGTATACATTTAATATATTTTTGGAATTACTATACTGATTCTAAAGTTTGTCTTGAAAAATATTTATGCCAAAACTGCCAAAAATGTTTTGAAAAAGAATAATGAGGGGATATGACCCTCCTGCTACCAAAACATACTATAAAACTATACTTATTTACCACATCGGGGGCTGGTACTAGAAGAGGTTAAAATTAGTGGAATAGAATGGACTCTCGTATCAGTACCATATATATACGGGGAGTTTATAGGAAAAGTAGCATTTCAAATCTGCAAGGAAAGGATAGACCATTCAGCAAAAGTCTTGCAGCAATTGGCTGTTCCTTTAGAAATAGAGCCCCCTGTCTCATATCACACGCAAAATGATTTTCAGATATATTTAAGTGCTAAATATAAAAGCAAAGCCATAAAACTCTTAGAGGAAAATGTGTTCTAACTCCTAGAGCTAGCTTTCATTATCAGTTTGATGTATATCTTTCCAAAATTTTACTGTGCATGCTCAAAAATATTTTTATTTACAGACTTTTTTACGAAAGTGGGATTCTACATATGTTTTCTGCCACTCACTATGGATGTAGCATAGTATATTTAATTAGACTCTATTGTTGCACATTGCGATTCTATTTATATTTTTTATACTTCAGTAATTCTGCAGTGAACATCCTTCAATGTAGTCATGCACTCTTGGGTGAGGAAGTAACTTTCTAGAAGCGGAATTCCTGAACTAAAATTGACTTGTATATTAAATTTTAGAAGATACTGTTAAATCCAACATTTGATGAGCGATTTTGAGCAAGGTGCTTGGATTTTTATCCTGAAAACTGAGAGTGATTTTTAAAGACTTTTAATCAAGGGAATGATCTAACTAAATTTTTGTTTTGGAGAGAACACTCCTTCTATTTTATGAACTATATTGCCTATATTTACTGTATTAAAAATTGAAATTGAGAAATTTAAGAAATATTTATGAATTCATTTAAAATCATCTTAATAAAGGCATTACATGCTATGAATAATATTTTTACTGAAAAATAGCTACATTTTAAAATACAAAAGCAAACTTTGTTTTGCATTTGTTTTACACTTTTTACAAATGGCTTAATAGAAAACAGCTGGACTCACATCTGCTTCTGCATTCAGTCTGTTGCAATATGTTGTTTTGGTTAAAGCATGTGAAGCAAATCTGGCTTTGTGCCAGTTGGAGAAGGGAGGACTATTTCAATAGCCTTTTTGGGTAATTGTGGATATTCTTCTTTGATACTCAACAAGTGGCAGTTTCTTTTTTTTTTTTTTGCGGTACGCGGGCCTCTCACTGTTGTGGCCTCTCTCATTGCAGAGCACAGGCTCCGGACGCGCAGGCTCAGCAGCAATGGCTCACGGGCCCAGCTGCTCCGCGGCATGTGGGATCCTCCTGGACCGGGGCACGAACCCGTGTCCCCTGCATCAGCAGGCGGACTCCCAACCACTGTGCCACCAGGGAAGCCCCAAGTGGCAGTTTCTTAAAGATTAATTGCAATGTGGAATCTGAAACCATGTCAGTGAACTTTTTTACTCTGTTACATTAAAATTCCTTGGTATTCCTTGCACTTTTAGTGGGTCTTTCACCCATAGATGATTTTGTAACATCAGACATTGGTCTTTTGGAAAATATGCGTTCACTGAATTACAGACATCTTCTAAATGTTGACACACAATTCATGATACAGTATCAAAAGTTCACATTTGTTAATATCACCACCAATCTCTTCTGAAAAATCTTCAAGTATTAGAAAACTGTCAAACTCACAGTGACATGTACAACTTTTCCAAAATTCTAGTTTTTACTTGAAAGCTCAAATCTTGTCATTGACAAACACTGTCAGTTGTTTTCAGCTGCTTGAAGTGGCAGTCTCGGTTCATTTTTTGAAAAAAATGTCTGCCAAATACCCAAGTGTGAATAACTATAGCTTGTTAGTCATTCTTTCAAGTAAAAAATGATGTTTCGTAAAAAAAGTGACTAGTTCAGTTCGTAGCTCAAGCACACGTTCTTTCCCCTGAGACAACCTTTATCCTTCCATGTGCAGCACAAGAGCTGAAGGTGTGATTCTCACCTCGTCACACAGGATATTAAAAAGACGTAAAAAAAAAAAAAAAAAAAAAAAAAAAAAAAAAAAAGACGTGTACTCAGTAGTTGAGATTAATATGATTAATAATTTTCAGTGCTCATCGAGGACATCTGAAAGTGAAAGAGACTTCCTCCCACCGGGAGTGCTTGCTGGTGACGTATATCATGACTGCTAGTATAATGATCACCACTTCACGTTCGTGCTGAGGCTGCAGCCATTTTTCCCATCACGGCTTTGGCACCATTAGGACAAATGTCAATACAGTGAAAAAGATAGATAAGGACTCAGTATGGTTATGAAAACAGTTTTGACGCCGCAAATCCCCTGAAAAGTTCTTAGATATGCCCAGGGTTTTGCCAACCGTGCTGTGACTAACGTAGGTAATACCTTCAAAAAGTTTGCTTGTAAGGGGAAGAAGAGGTGATGAATTGCCATGAGTTGCAGAATAAGGAGAGCGTTTCAGCCTCTGCTTGACAGGGTCCTAGCATCCCGAGGTCATGTTTCCAAGCTACTCTGATTGCCCCAGCTAATCACGAATGCCCTTTTTGGGGGCAGAACTTTCACAACAGGCTATTGGTGAACTGCTTATCAGTGAGTTGTCTTCTTTTCAGTGACAGTTCCTGGGACTGAGTCAGGAGGGTCAGTGTAGCTGTAGTTTTAAAAGGAACTGCCAGGACTTCTGCGGTGCCCTCAACGTCTCTTAGAAGGGAGCGCAGCACTTGGCAGGCCCTTCAGACGGCTTATACTTACCCTGTACACTCATTTTACAAATTAAGAAATCAAGAGCCAGTGAGGTTCAGTAATTTGCCTAAGGCCATACTCAGGTCATGGTACTAGGATTCAAACCCAAGTCTACTTATTATTGCAGCCCTATTTACAATAGCCAGGACATGGAAACAACTTAAATGTCCAATGACAGATGAATGGATAAAGAAGATGTGGTACATATATACAATAGAATATCACTCAGACATAAAAAGGAACGAAATTGGGTCATTTGTAGAGACGTGGATGGACCTAGAGTCTGTCACACTGAGTGAAGTAAGTCAGAAAGAGAAAAACAAATATTGTATGTTAACGCATATATGTGGAATCTAGAAAAACGGTAGAGATGAACCTATTTGCAGGGCAGGAATAGAGACACAGATGTAGAGAACGGACATGTGGACACGGGGGTGGGGGGAAGAGGAGGGTGGGACGAATTGGGAGATTAGAATTGATGTATGTACACTACCAAGCATGAAATAGATAGCTAGCGGGAACATGCTATAAAGCACAGGAAGCTCAGCTTGGTGCTCTCTGACGACCTAGATGGGTGAGATTGGGGTGGGGGGGGTGGGAGGGAGGTCCAAGAGGGAGGGGATATAGGTATACATACAGCTGATTCACTTCATTGTACAGCAAAAATGAACAGCAATTGTAAAGCAATTATACTCCAATAAAAATAAATAAATAATAAAATAAAACCCCTGTGATCTTTAATAAACAGAGCTGAAAGTAAACTGATAACTGAGCTAAAAGAGGTGTTACCCACATAGATGACGTGGATACAAGTTGCTAGGCTCCTGTAGTGTTTATTGATTGATAACATGCCCGATTTAGTACTTCAAGTTCATCTGTCAAATGGATTCCATTAAAATGAAAGTTAGGAAGAATCTATCTGAAGGTATTATAATAGTGCTCAATTTGGTAATTATAAAAATTTTTTTAGTTCATTTTACCTGCATGTTGAGTTCCAAAAGTAAATCAGGTGTCATGAATATTTATGTCTTTTATTAATACCTCACAGGTACTTTCAGTCCAATTCAGTATTATTTAATGGTGCCTAGTCTGTTGGCAAAACACTGTATTGAGAGCTAGGCAATGAAAAATCCCTTTATTTGAGGGAGAGAGGTGCAAAAAGATTCTTTCCCTGTGTCAGCATTTATTAAGTAGTTCTTTTATGCTAAACACTGCCAAAGGATGGAGCCACTGCTCAATATTGAAACAAAACTCAGCACAAAACCACATTTATTGCTGGTCAGCCACAGTCTCTGGAGTAGACTCTTGAGGCTTTTTATTCCCCCCCCTTGGGGGGAGGTATGGTTTTAGAGATTTGCAGACTTCTAGAAGCCATGGTTACTTGGGTGAGAGGGTTGTTGTTTGGCTGACACTCAGAAAGGAGCTTATTGGACTGAGTCTTCCGGATTGGCTAACTTGCAGAGTCCAAGAGCTCACTGATTGGTTGACTAACAAAACGTGTTCTCAGGGCGAGTTGTCGTTGATTGATTACACAGGGTAAAACTAGTTCTGATGGCCACCTGTGACTAGGCCCCATCAGCCCTTCCCCAGGAATATGGGAACTTATAAATTATTAATTCTATACGAACTGTGTCCAATAGAAATGTGATAATCGTCACATATGTAATGTTAAACTTCATAATAGCCACATTAGGAAAAGTTTTAAAAAGAAGTGAAATTAGTTTTAGAAATATATTTTATTTAACCCAATATATCTAAAGCATTATCATTTTAACATGTAATCATTATAAAAATTATTTATGAGGTTATTTTACCTTCTTCTTTCCATACCAGGTCTTCAAAATCTGATGTGTGGTTTTACACTTACAGCACATCTCAATTCAGACGAGCCGTATGGAAACGCTTTGGTTGTGTCATATGGCCAGTGGCCTCCATTTTCGACAGTGCCGTCCTATAATAGCTGCTGGGGATGCAAGGATGGAGAGAAGGCTATGCTTCCCTCCAGGGTCTCAGAGTCTCAAAGAGGCAGGGCCATGTAAACAAACATGCTATAGTGCTCTGTGCAGGCCCAGGACTGGGGTGAGGCAAGCAAGGTACAAACACAATATTTAAGGACCCACTTGCTCTCAGGGTTGCATAGGTGCAGGGCCTGCCCCCAGGGTGAGCACCTCCTTAACTGCTGCACCCTGGACCCCAAACACCTTGTTAGCCTCACCCTAGTGCCAGGGCAACCTGATCAAATGGCAGATTCTGGGGCCCTAACTCTAGAGCTTCCAATTCAGGCAATCTCAAGTAGGGTCTTGGAATCTGGAGTTTCAGTAAGCACCCCTAGGGATTCTAATGCAGGGGTTTAAGATCACCCTTTGAGAAACTCTGCCTGTGCCAGCAGCCTCATGTGAGCGTTCCTTTACATCCAGTGAAATAATTTCTGTCTTTCTCTTTGGTTTTGGAAGTAGATGTTGCTAAACTCATCAATTACCTATCTGCACTTTTCGGGGCTGCAGTGGGATTCTCAGGTCCCTCTGGTAGAAAGCTCTGAGTTGCTGGGCTTTGGGCCTAGAAGGACCATGGACTAAACAAACTAGAAAGCCAGTTTATTGTTATACAGACACGATGACTATTTCAGCGAGAAAACTATAAAAGGCATGTGGTGGTGTTGAAAACAATGAGGATTGTGGGGGCTTCCCTGGTGGCGCAGTGGTTGAGAGTCCGCCTACCGATGCAGGGGACACGGGTTCGTGCCCCGGTCCGGGAGGATCCCACATGCCACGGAGCGGCTGGGCCCGTGAGCCATGGCCGCTGAGCCTGCGCATCCGGAGCCTGTGCTCCGCAACGGGAGAGGCCACAACAGTGAGAGGCCTGCGTACCGCAAAAACAATGAGGAATGTGCAAAGAACTGAATTATTTGAGATGGGAGAGAGCAGACACTGAGCACTGCGTTCACTTTTGGCTACTTCACATTGTGTAGTTCGTTTGACTCTGTCCAAGGCTCTTTTTATCTTGCCTTCACCCTAGTCACGTACCTAATTTTAATGATGCTCAAATAGAAAAAGGCGTCTGTCTATGCACCTTCAGGTTATAGCACACACAGACTGGCATTCTAGGCTGTAGGAGTCAAGATACAGACCTGTAACTTCAGATGCGTTTACTCGGGAATGTGAAACAGCCCAAAATGAGGAGTATCTGATGTTTCGTATACATGTGTGTGCTTCCGTCTCCACCTTGGTGTGCTTCCTGCTGTCTCCTGCAGCTTCCTTTATCACCGGACACTTGGTGGATGTGGATGGGGGCCAGTCTCTGTACACACACTCATTTGAGATACCAGGTGAGCAGTTGAGAAATGAGTAGTCACTCACTTTACACCTTCTTCTGTTCAGGTTTTCAAAAGTTCTTTAGGTACTTAAGAGATAAGCTTTTTTTTTTCTTGTAGAACATCAAAAATGTACAAAATATTTATAGTCATCATATGATTTTTTTTTTTTTTTGCGGTACGCGGGCCTCTCACTGATCCGGCCTCTCCCGCTGCGGAGCACAGGCTCTGGACGCGCAGGCTCAGCGGCCATGGCTCACGGGCCCAGGTGCTCCGCGGCATGTGGGATCCTCCCGGACCGAGGCACGAACCCACGTTCCCTGCATCGGCAGGCAGACCCTCAACCACTGCGCCACCAGGGAAGCCCATCATATGATTTTTAAAGGCAGTGTTCCTAGTCCAGAAAATATCTGAATATATTATAGCACACAGCTTTACATATTAAAAAAGTTGTTTGTGTGTGCATAGGCTGGTAAATTTTAACCTTGAAAAGTACTCTTAATATGAGTATATACATACAAGGGAGAGATAGAACGGAGGCAAGAAGGTGTCATACTTTTGAGAGTGAACTTCTCTTTGTTTCTCCAGTAAGTGGCTTGTGTATCTGAGCGGAAGAATCAGACCTGTTAGGTGGGGAGGGATGATATGGTGCTATTTTATACTATCTTTGCGTTATAGATTGAATGAAACCATATGAATTTGCCGTGTTCATTCATTTTTGATGTACAAAACAGCAGTTTTATAAGACTCATCCAAATGTAGATATTACACACAAATATCTGTGTGTGTGTATTTATCTTATGGCTGGACCATAGAACTTGGGGGTTGGAAGGGTCCTAAAAAATCTGTCCAGCATCCTGATTTAACAAATGACAAGACACATCCATGGATTCAAGGCATGTCCAAGCTAATCACTCCCAAAATGTAGAAAAGAATATGAAATTCAAATGTATTTGAACTGTTGCTAAAGATAGTTGATTAAATGGCTGCTAGTGAATTAAAATGTGGTTGATGTAACATATGTGTACTTGAATTTAACATCAGGGACCTACTCTTTTCAACCTACTCTTTTATGTGCTAATAGTCTTATCAAGGGTTCAGACCTTCTTTGCATTAATCACTGATTAGTTTGGATCTGTAATATTACTTATTATTTTCCCCTCCCGTATATTTCTTTACTAATAGCACCAGTGTGGTGACGTGCATAAGATACTGTGGCTTTAAGGATCTCATTTGGAAACACAGAAATGCCTACATGGTTATACAGTATTGTTTTCTGATAGTATTTAATGTAGCAAGGGTGGGGGGAAGATCTTTCCACTTCCCTCACCAGTGGAGTTGAGTCAGTATTTGTTAAAGTGAGGTACATCGTTTTTCCTTTTTAAAGAAGAAAAAAAAAACTCGAGGTGAGTGCTTCTCCAGGCCTCCAGTGAAATGGTTTTCTTTTGTAATTTTAACACAGTTTTTTCATCAGTACAAAAAACAGGTTTTAAGTTTTTGAAGAAAGCAGGCACACCCATCTTTGAAGAATATACTGCCCCCAAATAATGAGCAGGCATAGTCAGCCTTTCCTTCTAAAGTTTTCTGTAAGATTGCCAGCCCTGCAGTGAGAATGCCTGGGATGGAAGCTTGGCTATACCCTTATTAGCTGATGTTCTTGGGAAAATTCATTTCTGGAAGCCTTCATGTTCTTTTCTATAAAGTGAGGTCCCTTATAGTATTCATTTCATCAGCTGTTGGGAAGATTAGATTAGTTAATGCATGTTTAAAGTCCTGTGTCAGATAGGATGCTTTTAGCTACAACTCAAACTGGCTTAAGCAATGAAGGAATTTGTTGTCTCAAATAACAGGTGAGACTTGACTCTGCAGCTCAGTGATCTCATCAAGGGCATTTTTTTCCTTTTCTCTCTGTTTTTGCTGCTATGATGTTGGCCATATTGTAAGATGGACTCTCCTGGTAGCAGGATGGCTGCCTGCTGCACCTGCAGCTACAGGCTTCTTTGTTCACATCCACCTGGACAGAGACAGAGGGGAGGGAATGACTTTGTCTCACCATTTCTAACCAAATTCTGAGACTCCCTCTGCTTGGGACCAGCTTATGCAAGTGTCCATCCTCAACCAGTAACCCCAGCCAGGGGAACAGAGTGCACTTATGACTTAGATCAGTCATTGATCTGAGTAGGGTCACTTCCCCAGAACCTCATGGTTTTCTAAATGGAAACTGAGGCTGTTGGAGAGAGGAGATGGGAGACTGGCTGCTGGGGGTGTGGGCAACTCTAAGTGTCTGGTACAAAGTAAGCATGTTTTAGAAGATGTTATTATTAAGGACGTAAGATTGAATGTCTACATTATGTCCAGCACTGTACATAGGAACAACATTAACTCTCTCAACTTTAACAGATAGATGTTGTTATCCCCTTTAATAGATGAGGAAACTGAGGCACAGGAAGAGTAACTTCTCCAAATCTGTAGAAGTAACTTCTACAAAAGCTACTAAGTGGTGGAGATGGGATTCAAATTGAGGTTTTTTTCAAAACCTTTGCCATTTGTCCCAGTAATTTCTTTTTTCTTGCTGAGAAAAGGGGTGAACCAGGGAAAATGACAAAATGGTTTGGTGGAAACTAAGAGGACTAATGAGGTTAATAGATTTGCGTCTGACCTGAGGTTTTCCACTTACTTAACAGATCATGACAACTGGCCCGAGGGAGTAGGGGACCTTTCTTTTGTCAAAAGGATTAAAGAGTCTTCTAAGCAAAGAGGCAAGCTCTTGGCTAAGGAAACATGGAAGTGTCCTTTGTCCCCAAATACCTTAACATCTCAACAATGCACTTCTATACTTTACAGGAACATATAATCTGTATGGAAAACTTACATTCTGATTTTTTAATGTTATCAATTACATCTATGCAAAAACTATTCCTGAAATAAATGCATTTTTAAGTCCCAACCAATGCCCTTTAGCTTGTGATCAAAAAAATTTTTAGGAATGGAAGTTAACATACTTTATGATTATACTTTTTATTTCTAAGAATGGTATTTGAAAAGTGAAATATTTCAATTTAATGGTAGGGGTATCATGATCTCCCAAAAGGATTTAATATTTAATTGTAAAGGTAGGCAGTAAATCTAAATTGTGGCATCATTATGATTTTTACAACAGAAATATACAAAGAATCATTTTTGGTGGCAGATATAATGCTTTTGGATCAGTAAAGCTTTATGTAATTATTGCTGTGTGGTTTGTTCATGAAGCCAATTTTGTGTAAACCCTCTTAATTAAAAAGAAAAATAAAGTCACAAGTAGTATTTTTTGCAGTGCTTGATATGTGTCTTGATTTCTTAGCCAAAGATTCCTCTTTCTCCATGTTTCTCCTTTTTACGCAAAAAAAATTTTTTATTTAAAATTTATGCAGTTGTATTAGGGTTCTGCTTTCTTCCTTCAGTTTATCCTTTCTGGCAATCAGTCCCGATTTATGACGTGCCACCTACAAACTATGTATGTTCATTTCTCCTCTTAATCAAACCTCTTTAAAGAGACTTATTCCCTCTTGAAGTGAAGCAGTTTCTTTATCAGTAACAGTCAGTTCAAAGTATATGATTGACCAAGCTCTGGGGTGGGGGGCCCAGAATCTGTAATTTTTGCAGCATCCCAAGCAGGTCTGGGACTAGGATGAGGCCAATGAGCTGCCTTGGGCCCCATGTAAGGAGGTGCTCACTCTCAGAAGTGAACAAGTGCAAGGCCACCCTTGAGAGTGAGCCCATGTTCACTTAAACGTTGTCCTCATTCTGTGAATGTGGAAAGATCAGAAATCTTCCTTTCCTCCTAGACTACATTTTAACAGTAGCCTTCTGGAGATGATAACATCACAGCTTCTAAGAATTACAAGCCACAGCTTCTAAGAATTACAAGCTTCTAAGAATTACAACCTGTGGCCCCGGCACAGGTTGGTGCAGAAGATGGAAGAAGCAGGGCTTGCTTTTCAAATTGCTTCGTGTTGGTGACTGCTGACAACCCCTTATATCTCCATAGGTTGACATTTGCTTATTTCTGTTTAAGACATGGAGGCTGCCCTACGTAGCACTAAACTCAGCTCCAGCTCCTTATTAGATCTTCTTGTTCGACTGTCACTGTACAGCTGATCATTATCTGTGCTCTAGAAATATAAGTCTGCTCTCCAGGATTTCTGTGTGTGTCATAGTAATGTCTTGTCAATAATGTTCTTCTGCTACTGCACTTGGTAAATTTTGCTGTAGATTGGATGTTCCTGAACAGCCTGACTCATTCATTCAGCTAATAGTTTGGAGCCCCTACTATGTGCTCAGCATTATGGTGGGAGTTCAGTAGTGAAAAAAAATACGCACAGAAATTTAAAATTCCCAAATAATCTTTTTTTGTTTTATTTATTTATTTTTATTGAAGTATAGTTGATTTACAATGTTGTGTTAGTTTCAGGTGTACAGCAAAGCAATTCCGTTTCATACACACACACACACACACACACACACACACAAACACACACACACATATCCTTTTTCAGATTCTTTTTCCACTATAGGTTATTATAAGATATTGAATATATACTAGTGTGTATCTGTTAATTCCAGACTCCTAATTTATCCCCGCCTTTCCCCTTTGGTAACCATAAATTTGTTTTCTGTGTCTCTTTCTGTTTTGTAAATAGGTTCATTTGTATCATTTTTTAAGATTCTACATGTAAGTGATGTCATATGATATTTGTCTTTCTCTGTCTGACTTATTTCATTTAGTATGATAATCTCTAGGTCCGTCCATGTTGCTGCAAATGGCATTATTTCATTCTTTTTTATGGCTGAGGAGTATTCTGTTGTATATATGTACCACATCTTCTTTATCCATTCATCTATTGATGGACATTTAGGTTGCTTCCATGTCTTGGCTATTGTAAATAGTGCTGCTATGAACATTGGGGTATATGTATCTTTTCGAATTAGAGTCTTCATCTTTTCCAGATATATGTCCAGGTGTGGGATTGCTGAATCATATGGCAGCTCTCTTTTTAGTTGTTTTAAAGAACCTCCATACTATTTTCCATAGTGGCTACACCAATTTACATTTCCACTAGCAGGATAGGAGGATTCCCTTTCTCCTCTCCAGCATAGAATTCTCCATTATTTTAGGTGCTCATGGTACTAAAGGCATATAACAGGAAGAAAAAGACATCTTGAGAAAAACAAAAGCAATTCTATAATCATGTTAAAAGAGGTTGTTGATAAGGTGACCTTTGTCGCCCCCTTCCACACACACTGCTCTTTTGGTTCGTGGCTTGTGTTAGTTCAGGTCCTCAGAGAAGAAGATGCCAGGGAAGAGTAAGATGTGCTTGAGACTTCTGGGGAATGTGCCCATGGAGCGTAAAGGGCAGGGAGCCTGAGAAGGCATCCACAGCCTTCAGACTGTGATGGAGTCTGAGACTTGTAAAAGAAGGAGGAAGAGGGCTTCCCTGGTGGCGCAGTGGTTGAGAGTCCACCTGCCGATGCAGGGGACACGGGTTCGTACCCCGGTCTGGGAAGATCCCACATGCTGCAGAGCGGCTGGGCCCGTGAGCCATGGCTGTTGAGCCTGCGCGTCCGGAGCCTGTGCTTCGCAATGGGAGAGGCCACAACAGTGAGAGGCCCGCGTACCGCAAAAAAAAAAAAAAAAAAGGAGGAAGAGAGGAATGGGCAGGAAACACCTTGGACTGTAGCCACGGTTGCCACACGTGCGCGAACACAGTCACAGTGGGGCAAAAGGGTATCAGGAGGCATTCAGTGGGTCACCTGGTTCCCTGTCCCTCCCTGTCCCCACTGTAGAAGAGCAGCTCTGACTCCTTCTGCCGGTGATGGCAACTCCTTTTCTCACCAGCTGGTACCTGGTCACAGGGAGTCTAAAGTGCCCTAGAATCAGACACAGTTTAGTTTAATGGAACCTTGCTGTGTCCCTTGACAAGAGGTGCCCCTTTGGGACAAGGACCTCCAACGCCGCAGAGCCCAGAATTGCAGGGGCGGGGAGGACAGAGTCCCATGGTGGATCTTAGGCAGCGATGGCAAGTAGAGCCACTCCCTCTTCCACTCCTCGGTTCCCAGCGTGTTCCCAAAGCCAATGGGGACACGCGTCCTGAAGAACAGTACTCCATCCTTTCAGATGGTGGGTGGCACCTCAGCTGTGCCTTGGCTGTTGTAGTCCTCTGTGAGGCTGGCTGCTTCTCGAAATGTGGGGTGTGACACAATCAATGGTTCCATGATCCACTCTGATCACCTGGTTGGACGCTGGGGCACAGGATTCCACACCTGTGGATCCCATCTTATATAAGCTCCTAGATAGCAGTGATGTCTGAGTTCCTGTGAACAGGAAAGGCAAACTCTTACCTGGAATGGTATCTATCACTTCTCTCACTGTAAGGTGTGACACAGATACTATGCAATCATTTGAACAGGGAAAGTTTAATATAAAGAATTATTAACTCTAACAGGGGATTGGCTAGTAGGAAGTAAAGAGAACTTTAAAGGATACAGGAATAGTAGACAGAAGGAGTAGCTATACAGGGCTGATAGAAAGAGAATTGCCCATCCACGCACCCCTCCGCCCAAGGGCTGAGGGAGGCCATGGCTGTGGTTCACTGGATGGCAGAGAAGTCACTCGTCATCTGTGGTGCTCTGCTGGTGGAATTTGCTAGAAATCTGCCCTTTAGGGTGCCGGTGGGGGGGGGGGCAGCTGCTGCAGCTGCTGGCCAAGGTGCACTGCTGCCTGGGGGCTGCCAGGTGGCGGGCAGTACAGGAGTCAAGAAGCAAAACCCTTTTCCTCCCGCGTCTCTCCATCGCCCTCTACTGACAAAGCTTTGGTGCTAGCTGGCAAAGGAGGAGCTACGTAAAGGGCCTGGATCCATTTTCAAGGAGCAGAGAAGCAATACATCCATAACTGGCTCACGTGTCGACTTGCCGTCCAGCAGCGCTTGTTCACCACGAGGAATGTGCCATCTCGGTGCTCAGCGTTGGTCTCTGTGTGGACAGATTGGACATTCAGAGGCAGCACTAACTATATGGGCCTTGGGTAATCGGGGTTACATGCTGGATTTCTGCTTTCCTCCATCCCTGAGCCCATGGTGCCAGCTCTGCGGTGGCCGACGAGGAAGCCTGAGCAACACTGACGGGCTGAGTCTTCTTTTCTGCTTGGTTGTTCTGTGCCTCTTCCATGGTGGATGCCTTACTGGGGAGCATTACTGTGTGAGACAGAAAAAAAAAACGTTGTGCCCACTCTTCTGTGTTTATCCATATGTCTCTACCTCAGACCCCCTGGTTTCCAATCTTTCAGTCCTTTTCCTTCCAGGTTCTTGGCCAAAGAACCAGACCTTGGGCCACTGTGCAGGAATCTGTACATTCTCACCTTGGGCTTCCTTTTTTCCAGTGTGGATACCAGCTGCACTGCCTGCAGACTGCCTCTGAGAAAGATTTTTCCCACTCCACTGTCTTACAGGGCCACCCCTGAATGTGGCTATAATGAAGTTCTGACAATGGTGAAGGAGAGAGGGAAGGAAGGAGGCCTGGGTAGGAAGAGTCTCAGACCACCGCACAGTCGGAGGAAGTGTCCACCAGGCTGACGCATCTGCTGCCCAAGTTTTGGGGCCAAAGTCACCCATTGGTCTCTCAGGAATGGGTGTGAATTAACAGCTTAGCTGTGCTCAGTCTAGGTGGGAGCAGCCCAAGGGCAAATGCAGTGGTGGATCCACCGGTGCCACAGCTGGAGCTGTCAGTCAGCTCTGTTCCCCATGGCAGGAGATGTAAACAGTGCATTTTCATGGCTGCCACGGGGCTAGATGCTGTACCTGTGAAAGTTACCATTGGCCACATTTGTTTTGGGTTTTTTTTTTTTTTGAATTTTATTTTATTTTTTTATACAGCAGGTTTTTATTAGTCACCAATTTTATACACATCAGTGTATACATGTCAATCCCAATCGCCCAGTTCATCACACCACCAACCCCACCCCCCCACGGCTTTCCCCCCTTGGTGTCCATACGTTTGTTCTCTACATCTGTGTCTCTATTTCTGCCCTGCAAACCAGTTCATCTGTATCATTTTTCTAGGTTCCACATATATGCGTTAATATGCGATATTTGTTTTTCTCTTTCTGACTTACTTTACTCTGTATGACAGTCTCTAGATCCATCCATGCCTCTACAAATGACCCAATTTCGTTCCTTTTTATGGCTGAGTAATATTCCATTGTATATATGTACCACATCTTCTTTATCCATTCGTCTGTTGATGGGCATTTAGGTTGCTTCCATGACCTGGCTATTGTAAATAGTGCTGCAATGAACATTGGGGTGCATGTGTCTTTTTGAATTATGGTTTTCTCTGGGTATGTGCCCAGTAGTGGGATTGCTGGATCATATGGTAGTTCTATTTTTAGTTTTTTAAGGAACCTCCATACTGTTCTCCACAGTGGCTGTATCAATTTACATTCCCACCAACAGTGCAAGAGGGTTCCCTTTTCTTCACACCCTCTCCAGCATTTGTTGTTTGTAGATTTTCTGATGATGCCCATTCTAACTGGTGTGAGGTGATACCTCATTGTAGTTTTGATTTGCATTTCTCTAATAATTAGTGACGTTGAGCAGCTTTTCATGTGCTTCTTGGCCATCTGTATGTCTTCTTTGGAGAAATGTCTATTTAGGTCTTCTGCCCATTTTTGGATTGGGTTGTTTGTTTCTTTAATATTGAGCTGCATGAGCTGTTTATATATTTTGGAGATTAATCCTTTGTCTGTTGATTCGTTTGCAAATATTTTCTCCCATTCTGAGGATTGTCTTTTCGTCTTGTTTATGCAGAGCTCTTGGTGAACTCTCTCGTTCCGTGAGTTATAGATTTTAGGGTCTGCTGGAGTCCCAACTGCCTGGGTTCAAATCCCAGCTTCTACCACTTACTTGCTCTTGTGACAGCTTTGAGACAATTGAGGAATTTGAATATGGATTGGGTATTAGTAGGTAATGTCAGAGAATTACTGGTCATTTTGTTAGATGTGCTAATGGCATGGCAGTTACATTTTTCTAAAATACCTTTACCCATTAGGGAAGAAATGTTGGTATTGGGATTTGCCTTAAAATACTCCAGTTTAGAAAAAAATGGTGGTGGTGGGGGGAAGCAGGTGAAACCACATTGGAAGCGTGGTAATAATTGTTTAAGCAAGGTGGCAGATACATTATATGTTATATGGCTAATGCTACTGTGCTCTCTACCTTTGGATAAGTTTAGAAATTCCCAAAATAAAAAATTATAAAATAAAAATGATCTCATTAATTACTTGGGTAGAGGGTAACATGGACAAGAGTTAGTCAGTTATAAATAAAGGTTATTTGGGAGAAACAGGAGGCAATTTGCACTGGACAGCCAGTGGTTATGGGAGTACACAGGTGTGGCAGAGGGCGTGGAAGCTCAGCTTCAATATGGAATATGTATTTAGTGGTACAAAGCCATTGCTTCTTAAACTGAATTCTGCCCTGCAGACCCTGGACATAACCCACACGCTCCTGGCCAGCCTCCCACACTGGCTTAGTCAATATTACCAATTAGTCAGCTCCAGCACAAGTCAGTTGAGTACACATGGAGGCTTGCCAGAGATGGACTCTAGTCCAATTATTCTGGTAGCGTTGATGTACTTGAGTTCATGTATCGAATGGGAAGATGATATCCAATTGGTAAATGTGGAACAACTCGAACAAATCAGCAAAGTAAAAACAATATTCCTGGTTTCACGTGCATGTTTTGATCACTCAGTTTCTTTTTCATCTGTCCTGACTGAAGCACAAATTTATTTAGTTTATAGTTCTAAGTGTGACTCAACAGAGTCACCTTCTTTCAAATGCTAATAATCATCGTGGACTTAAATAGCAAAGATTTTTAAAAAGTCATTTCTATGGGTGATTCAGAGTAGATGTAATTCAGAATTCCTTACCCTGTAATTTTAATGTTCTGAAGTCAGAGCTGTATATCAAAGCTTGTTTTCTTAGATTTCTTCAGCTTCTTGTTTTCAGATGAACCAAGAAGAATAGTCTATTTCTTCCGGGAGGAAGATTCACCTGTAAGGCATTGAGTCTGGATTTGGTGTTAGTGGGATTGACTGTGGAGGGGAGGAAGAAGAGATGGAGCAACGTTCTCCTGTATTGTTGGGATGGAGATTAGGGGACCGGGAGGGTGGGTGCCTTTATCTGATTCTTTTTAATTAGTTCTTACTATTTTACTTGGAGGAATGAAACTACAGAGATTTCAGTGGAATACAGAAGAGCAGATTTTGATGAGCTAGCAAAGTGTGTGTGTGTGTGTGTGTGTGTGTGTGAGTGTGTGTGTGTGTGTGTGTGTGTGTGTGTGTGTGTGTGAATGGGCCTTGTAGTTGGCTTATGAGCTCATATTGGAGAGTAGAAATACAATGCCCACAAAGTTAAACTATAGAATCAGTACGTGATAGATAATAATAGGTAGCATTTATTGAGCTAGTACTATATGCCAGACACAGCCAAGCACCTTCCATGCATGATATTATTTTTAACCTTATGAAAACCACATGAGGTAGATTTCATCAGTACCAGTGTTTTACAATGAGGAAACTGGTGCAAACAGATCAAGTAACTTGTTTAAGATCTCAGTTAGCAAATGGCAGAAGTGGGATTTGAACTAAAGGAGTTTAGTTTTAGAGCCTGTGCCCAATGCAGTATACTGAGAAAGACCAGAACCAAGACATCAAGAAATAATTTAAAAAAAAAACTTTAATGGAACTATTCGAACACACGTTAAAGTAAAGAGAATAATATAATAATATCCACTGCCCAGCTTTAACGATGATCTATATTTTTCCAAATCTGTCTTTCTCCCCTACTTGAGTTTTTTTTTTTTTTTTTTTTTTTTTTGCGGTACACGGGCCTCTCACTGTTGTGGCCTCTCCCGTTGCAGAGCACAGGCTCTGGACGCGCAGGCTCAGCGGCCATGGCTCGCGGGCCCAGTCGCTCCGCGGCATGTGGGAACTTCCCGGACCGGGACACGAACCCGTGTCCCCTGCATCAGCAGGCGGACTCTCAACCACTGCGCCACCAGGGAAGCCCCCTCCCCTACTTGAGTTTTAAGTATTTTAGGGTAGATTCCAAATGTCCTGCCATTTCACAGAAAGTTAATTTTAATCTGACTGAAAATATTAATGCGAACAGAAAAACATATATCACTGTCAAAAGTGGGAGAGTGATCCACCGTGGTAGTGTAAGAAAACCCCATGTGGCCACCAACAGTAGTGCCCACCTACCACTAGCCATAAGGCACATGCCCCATCCAAGGGCTACAAATGTTCACTTTGCTTGGCATATACATCCCTCTTTTGCAGAAGGATGCATCAGACTCTCAGTGCTAAATTCATTAAACCATCTATCTCCCTTTCCTCCAAAACCATGTCCAAAAATAAATTCAAAAATTTGATTTTCTGGGCAGCTTTGCTAAAGGGAGCTAATGGCCTGCTCTGGCCCATAGGAATTTTCAGCCAGCTTGGGAGTTTAATTAATTAATTAATTTTATTTTTGGCTGCGTTGGGTCTTTGTTGCTGTACGTGGGCTTTCTCTAGTTGCGGCAAGCAGGGGCTACTCTTTGTTGCGGAGTGCGGGCTTCTCATTGTGGTGGCTTCTCTTGTTGTGGAGCATGGGCTCTAGGCATGCAGGCTTCAGTAGTTGCAGCATGCAGGCTCAGTAGTTGTGGCTCGCAGGCCCTAGAGTGCACAGGTTTCAGTAGTTGTGGCACACGGGCTTAGTTGCTCCACGGAATGTGGGATCTTCCTGGACCATGGATTGAACCCATGTCCCCTGCATTGGCAGGCAGATTCCCAACCACTATACCACCAGGGAAGTCCCGTGCTTGAGAGTTTTATGTAAGTCTAGACAACATCCTTCAATTTCTGGTGAGTTTGTGAACATAATTCGGCATCCTTGAATTCTGAGAACTTTGGACAGCTGGATAACAAGTTTGAGTTTCTACACCTGCAAACAGGTTTGAGTTGCTAGACCTGGAGCGCCAGCCTCTTGGCAGTGGGAATTGTTTATTACACTTCCTGCCTGGTTTTAATCATTTGCCTTGGCTGCCCTAACTTAGCAGCCTCAGTCCTTCTTTATATCACCTTCCATGATGCTATACAAATTCAAATTTTCAAAATTCAAGTATATTTGAGAAAATATCCAGAATATATCAAGATCAAGCAGAATTAAATTAATACACTATAACTGGGAAAACATCAAGATATGACACATTTAAATCCTGCCTGGAAAGATCAAGTGGAAACTTTGCTGTTGATTTGTATATATTTTTGGACTAAGTTTTTTGGAGTCAATTTCTAAAAGACAACTTTGGTTTACAAACATAACACACTTCAAATGTAGTTTATTTCAATATAAAGCACATGAGGGTGGGAGGGAGGGAGACGCAAGCGGGAAGAGATATGGGAACATATGTATATATATAACTGATTCATTTTGTTGTGAAGCTGAAACTAACATACCATTGTAAAGCAATTATACTCCAATAAAGATGTTTAAAAAAAATATATAAAGCACATGTTTTATATCATATTTACATGAAACTTTAGCTTGTTAGTTTTAGTGCAGAAATACAAATTCTTGTATGGAATTCAAAATGCCATGTCTCAAATTTAAAATTTTTAGTCTGGAATAACTGTACTGAAGAGAAAAAAAGAAAATTGCATTCTTGAAAATTCAGATAAACATTAAAATTTTAAATTTCATTATATAATAGGTTTTAAATATGTTTTGAAATTCAGAAAGTATTTTGTACAGAAACTTCAAATTTGGAATGCTTTAGAAAAACAATGAAATTTATAAATGGTTCTTTTATCAGAGAGGATGGGGGAGAGGATAATTGATTTGACACTCACTTGCCTAGAACATGGACTTTTGCTGTTAGGCGTATTTTTTTAATGTATGTATGTATGTATGTATGTATGTCTGTGTTGGGTCTTCACTGGTGCGCGGGCTTCTCTAGTTGTGAGCGGGGGCTACTCTTCGTTGCGGTGTGTGGGCTTCTCATTGCAGTGGCTTCTCTTGTTGGGAGCATGGGCTCTAGGCACGTGGGCTTCAGTAGTTGTGGCACTCAGGCTTCAGTAGTTGTGGCTCATGGGCTCTAGAGCGCAGGCTTAGTTGCTCCACGGCATGTAGGATCTTCCCAGACCAGGGCTCAAACCCGTGTCCCCTGCATTGGCAGGCGGATTCTTAACCAGTGCGCCACCAGGGAAGTCCCTGTTAGGCATATTTTAAATCGACACTTGAAGGTCCTGGTATCTTAACTGTTTCATGGCTTTTGGACTGTTCCTTTTACTTCAAAGTTAAATTTCTCTTATGAATTTCAGACTATGCTGGGTAATAGTGGTGGAGTGGTCGTAGGGGTAAAGGGAGTTATTTGTTTAAATATAGCTTAATTCACATAACGTTTAGCTTCAAACAAATATATTTACACTGTTACTCTGTCTTTCTTGTCACCAAACACCAGACACATTAAAGCAAAGTATTCAGATGCAGTTCTTCATGTTTTTACCAGTAAAAGATGAATGTTTTTCATCAAGTATTTAAAAAAATTGTTTGTTTGAAGTGTGCCTTTCCAAATCATTTTGGAGATTCTGAAATATCTGAACATTATTTTTATTTCAAAAAATTTTTAAGGCTGTATTAATCACAATACTCCAAACTCCTTTTGTAGGAAAATATCCTTTAGTTGTAAACAGAAATTACTTGCCCCGTTTAAATCAGTTGCTTATAGTTATACATAATTTTGTATCTATTCAGTATCTACTTGAGTAGGATGCTTGACTTTAAATACAGAGTTTTACCTGACTTGCCTTATGTAATCTAAATTTACTCTGAGGACAGAGTTACAATGTTTTGGTAATATCCAGTTACTCAAAAGCGGGAGGCTCCTACAGTAGAGGGTTAATTTTTTTTCTTTCTTTTTTTTTTTTCAATCCCAACCAGGGATTGAACCCAGGCCCTGGGCAGTGAAAGCACAGAGTCCTAACCACTGGACTGCCAGGGAATTTCCAGTAGAGGGTTAATTTTAATATAACAGACTGCCTCCAAAGAAGATGATTTTTTTAAAAACTCATTTTAAAAAACTGAGGTGAAATTGACGTAACATAAAATTAACCACTTTTAAATGAACGATTCAGTGGCATTTAGTATATCACAGTGCTCTGCAACCACCATCTCTATCCAGTTCCAAAATATTCCCAAAGGGAAACTCTATATTTATTAATCAGTTGCTCCTCATTTCTCCTCCCTGCAGCCCTGGCAACAACCAGGTGGAATTCTATCCCTATGGATTTACCCACTCGGGATATGTCATGTAAATGGAATCATGCAACATGTGACCTTTTGTGTCTGGCCTTCTTCACCTACCGTAAGTTTTTGAGGTTCATCCAAATTGCAGCATGTATTTTTAATCAATTTAACATAGGTGGCATTGCCTCCACTGTTGGACAGAATTCTCTGAGCCTTGATTTCTAGAATGTTCCCTCCTAAGAGCAGAAGGATTTTGTGATAATGCCTTTATTTTACCACAGTAAAGTAAAGGAAGGAAAAACATAAAGTTCAGCCTATCTTATTTTAAAGTAATCTGATAAAAGAATTCCTGCATTTCCAGAGGAAGGAAATTCTGAGCTCGTGGAACAACCACAGGGATGCATTTAGGTCTAGGGGCTGCTGGGCAGTGGATGCTATGACGTGCCACGCAGATCCTCCCTCAGGAGGAGAGTTACTGGGCCGGCTACTAGAAGTGCTGCCAGCAGACAGCCCTCATCTGTCAGCCCCCTGCTGGACAGCCTCAGCTGAAGAGAGCTGCCCTAGCCAAGGTCATGTTCCCTTCCCAGGTGGCCCTCATCCAGAGGTTGATTATCATGGGAGTAGAAAGGCTCAGCCCTCTCTTACCAACCCAAACCGCTCAGCCATGAAGTTCCCCTAGGGCTGGCTGAAGCCCAGCCCTGTTCCCTTTTCTTCCCTTCCCTTCCACAGGTGTTGATTCCATGAGTGCTTCCCCCTAGGCCTCCTGTAAGCCACGAGTGCCCCCTAGTAGGCTTCCTGCAAGCCGTAAGTGCTCCCCTGTAGACCTCCTATACCTGTGAGTACTCCCCACTAGGCCTCCTATAACCTGTGAGTACTCCCCACTAGGCCTCCTGTAAGCCACAAATAATTCCTGCTAACCTTCTGTAAGCTCACTCCGTCTCAGAATCTGCTTCCCTGGAAACCCAATGCATGATTCCAGATTTCTTTTTTCTTTTTTTTTTTTTTTTGCGGTACGCGGCCTCTCACTGTTGTGGCCTCTCCCGCTGCGGAGCACAGGCTCCGGACGCGCAGGCTCAGCGGCCATGGCTCACGGGCCCAGCCGCTCCGCAGCATGTGGGATCCTCCCGGACCGGGGCACGAACCCGTGTCCGCTGCATCGGCAGGCGGACTCTCAACCACTGTGCCACCAGGGAAGCCCAAAACGCTTCCATTTTAATCATTTATTTAAATTACTCCTTTTAGATGAGTCAGGAAATATATGTAATAGCCTCTGCTCTTTTCCATGGTTTTCAAGCTAATAAATCAAGTAGCAATGCTTAATGAGATCAAATGAAAGAGTTAGACAGTAATTGTGCAGTTTGGCTTATGCTAGTCAAGAGAAGGGAGGGCTTACTGCTCAATTTAGCAGCGCCCTGACAGGTTTAGAGTTCAGCCTCGAGCCTGTTTAAACCTCCAATTTGAGTACTGCAGTGGCCCTTTAAGATCTCAGTCTGCACAGGCTTTGTTGCTGCAGCAACTTTCCCTGTGTTGAGTGAAAGAAAGCTTTCTAACCTATGTCAGATCCTTAGTCCCATCTCCGAAGAAACTGCACTTCATTTACAACGGAAGCCCATGAGATGGCAGCATGGAGAATTACAGGAGGGTTTATAGGGGAAGATTTACCTGGTCCTTTTACGTTTGTAGAACTCGCATGGAAAATTTCCAGGGTTTTGACCTGTTTCTGCATCCCTGTGAGTGTTATGGAGAAAGAAGTACTATAAATGAGTGGGAAACTAAAAACCCATTGGCATAATTCTTGTTGTCTATTAACATTCGTATTGGTAGGATCTGGGTGTAAGTTGGGACAAACCTTTAGGGGCCTTTCATAGCAAATATGAACGGTGGTAATGTTTTCTCCATTATTATAGTTTTTTATGCATGTCTTTTATTTTAAAACTTTGTGTCACCTTGTGTACAGCAGATGCTTAATAAATGTTTATGAAGGTGAGTTTAATTGAATTAGGAATAAATGTGGCATGATTAATGGGTCTGGGTTTATGTTTAATTTAGTTAGGTGGAATGTAGAGAGACTTTGGAGAATGCAGAATTCTTGGGATTGTAGGGGGAGGTAGTTTTCCAGAGGTGGGAAAAGGTCCGATTCCATATCACATCTGAAGATGTGAGAATTGAGGCTGTTCTGGGCATCTGAAAAGTGTTTGTTGTAGCAGGATAGTTAGCTATGACAGTAGAGTTAGATAAACGTATAGTTAGATGTGGGAATATTGTCAGAGGGAGCAGTATAATTAGCTATGGGAGTATAGGCAGGCATGGCAGGATAGTTAGCTATGGGGGTATAGTTAGTAAAGGTATGACAGGATAGTTAGTTATGGGAGTATAGCTAACTCCCATAGGAGTTAGGCATGGCAGTCTTGTTAAACATGGAAAAGTCAGGAGTGAGTTAAGGAAGGGCACATTGCAGGAATCAAAATGATGGGTGCATTGCAGCACAGATGGACATTTCAGTTTCATAATTTTCCAGTTTTTACTCTTGGTAGCGCTCTGAAGATGACTACTGCTCATTTTTCATCTTTGGTTCCAGAAGAGGTTGAGCACAGTGCTATGTTTATAAAGTTGACACCCAATAAGTATTGCTAAGTTGAATAATTTTAGGTGGTCACAATTGGCTGTGTAACGTGATGGGTTAGAAGCTGACTAAAGTACATATGTTTTATTAACAACAATGATTATAGCTAGCATTTACAGGGTGCCTGCTTCCCATTTTTCATGAAACTGTATGAAGTGCTTTATGTGATTATCTCACCTAATCCTGACTGCAGCCACAGAGGGGGCAGTATGATAGCAGAGCTCCTGCTCTCAACAGCCTTGCCACCGGTTCTCAAACGTGGTATGTGTATTGGTTTGCTGGGGCTGCCATAACAAATACCATACTGGTGGCTTAAACAACAGAAATATATTTTCTCATAGTTCTGGAAGCTAGAAGTCCGAGATCAAGGTGTCAGCAGGGTTGATTTTATTCTGAGGTTGGCTCATAGATGGCTGTCTTCTCCCTTTGTCTTCATATGGTCTTCAGTCTGTGTCTGTGTCCTAATCTCGTATTCTTATAAGGAGACCAATCATGTTGGATAAATGCCCTCATTTAACCTTAATTACCTCTTTATAGGCCCTATCTTCAAGTACAGCCACATTCTGAGGTACTAGAGGTTAGGACTTCAACAAAGGAATTTTGGAGCAGACATAATTCAGTCTATAACAGTGTGCTTCAGAATTCCCAAGCCTTGGGAGCAGGGCCAGGACTAGGGTGAGGGAAGTGAGGGGCTAGGGTGGAACTCTGAAGGACCTGCTTGCTCTCAGTGTTGCACAGGTGCAGGGTTGACCCCAGAGTGAGCACCCCCTTGACTGCTGCACCCCAAGCACCTCATTAGCTGCACCTCAGTCCCAGCCCTGCTTGGCAGCCTGATCAAATGGCAGATTCTGGGGCCCCAACCCCAGAGCTTACAATTCAGATGATCTCAACTAGGGTCTAGGAGTCTGGAGTTTCAGTAAGCACCCCTAGGGATTCTAATGCAGGAGTTTAAGATCACCCTTTGAGAAACTCTGCCTGTGCCACAGCCTCATGTGAGAGTTCCTCTACAGCCAGTAAAGTAATTTCTGTTTTTCTCTTTGGTTTTGGGAGTAGAATTGCTGAACTCATCACTTGCCCATCTGCATTTTCAGGGACTGCAGTGGGATACTGAAGTCCCTCTGGCAGACAGCTCCTGTGCTCTGAGTTTCTGTGCATTGGACCTGATGGAACCACGGAGTGGCTCTTCTTTGTGCAGCCCTTTCTGTCCATTCTGTATGGCACACACAACCGTGCTTGGACCAGAGCATCAGCAGCTGCCGCTGCTGAGTGTAGTTGGCATATGTTGCTTTTCCTTGCCAGCATCCATTCCCTTTTTTTGTCGCTCCATCTGATTTTCCTTAGGAAGCTCTCCCACTCTTAGTACAATTGGCTTCCTTTTTCTGTCTCCCCCGTTCCTCTTCACTTGAGCACTGCAGGAGTGTACATGAGACTCAGTAGGTGTATTTCTCCCTTTGAAAATTCAGGCCAATTAAAGTTGGGCCCAGGCCTGCTGATCAACTGGGAAGGAGCTGTTCTCTTTCTGCTGAGATTATCAGCAGAAAAGATGGTGAAATCCAGGGCTACCAGGGGCCTGTGAGTGTCACCAACTCAGACCCAGAGAAGATAAGAGAGTGTCTTAGTCTGTTTGGGCTACTGTAACGGGCATTCTATAGACTGGGTGGCTTTTAAACAACAGAAATTTATTTCTCACAGTTCTAGAGGCTGGGAAGCCAAGATCAAGGCACCAGGAGATTCAATGTCTGGTGAGGGCCTGCTTCCTGGTTCATACACAGCTATCTTCTCACTGTGTCCTCAAATGGCAGAAGGGGTGAGGGAGCTCTCTGGGGCCTCTTTTATAAGGGCACTAATCATATTCATGTGGGCTCCATCCTCATGACCTAATCATCTCCCAAAGGCCTCACCTTCAAATTCCATCACATTGGGGATTAGGTTTCAACATATGAGTCTGGGAGAGGCACAAACATTCCATCTCTAGCAGAGACCAACCCTTATTGAGTGCCTGGATCCATTTATGTTTAAAGCTAGCATCACTTCCTGAATTTTCCAGATACTTGAGCCAGTAAATTTCCTTTTATACTTAAACTAGTCTGAGTGATGTTTTTGTCATTCACAATTAGTTGCTGATTAATACCCAGAGGGTTATCACAGAGGTCACAAAGATCTAGACAAAAAAGGAGTTGACACACAGCAGGGTTAGATTCCCTTCATGTTGGGACTATAAAAATCCAGTTTTCAGGAACTTCCCTGGTGGTCCAGTGGTAAAGAATCTGCCTTACAATGTAGGGGATGTGGGTTCCATCCCTGGTCAGGGAACTGGGATCCCACATGCCGCGAGGGGTAACTAAGCCCGCGCGCCACAAATACTGAGCTCGCACGCCTCAACTAGAGAGCCCGTGTGCTGCAAACTACAGAGCCCACGCACCCTGGAGCCCACGCGCCACAACTACAGAGCCATGTGCTCTGAAGCCTGCGTGCCACAACTAGAGAGAAGCCCACGTGCCGCAGCAAAAGATCCTGAAAGATCTTGCATACTTCAACGAAGATCCCGCGTGCTGCAACTAAGACCTGATGCAGACAAAAATAAATAAAGTAAATAAATAATAAATAAATCTTAAGAAAAAAAGAATCCAGTTTTCTTGAAGATCCTCTCCATATGCTTTATACCTGTTCTAGCTTACTTTATGTGTTTTTATTCTCTCCAAGGGCATCCTTTGAAAAGGTTAGACATTCCTGAGTATGAAGTTATTTAGTAAATTTTGAGGACGCAAGATGTTTGTTGCTTAAAACTAAAGAAGGAACAAGAACTGATCATTAAGGTTTTCTCAGAGTATACATTTGGGAGGAGGGAAGGAAGTGAAATTGACCAGCAAACTATACCAAATAAAAATAGTTTGAAAATTTAGAAAGTATTTTGCATTATGGGAAACCACAGAGTGAAAAAACTGAAGGATTTGCAGATGGCAGACAATATCTGTTTCTCTTCAGGAAGAAGCCAAGTAGAGAAATAGAAATAAAAATCTCACCTGATTAAATCAAACTGGATCGTTGTGCTTGGCTTGAGAGCGAACTCTTCTTTCATAATTCTCTCTCCCTCTCTCTCTGTCTCTCTCTTTCCCTCTCTCTCTTTCTCTCTCCCTCCCTCCCTCTCTCTTTCTCTTTCCCTCTCTCTCTCCCTCCCTCTCTCTCTCTCCCTCCCTCTCTCTCTCTCCCTCCCTCTCTCTCTCCCTCTCCCCCTACCCCGCCCCATCACAAGTACCCTTTTCTTGCCTTGTAAGCTCCCGCAGTGGAACTGTATGGGTTTAGTTCTGAAAGCAACAGAATCTGATTCTTGTTTACTCAAGCAAAAAAAGAAAAAAAAATGTACTGATCAAGTTATGGAGTAACCCACAGAATGACGGGAAAACTAAATAGCTAGACAAACTAGATTTTGGAAAATACAGGAACAGGAAAGCTCCAGGTATAAAAACGCCCATTGCTGTTGGACCTCCTCTTCAAGATGCTGTCCCCAGAATAACTCATATCTCAACTCAAGCCATTTTCCATCTTTGGGTCCTTGCCCTTAAGTTGCAAATTTCAGGAAGAGTATCTGGGCTGGCGCATCTTGGTCACCTGCCCATCCCTTGTTGGGGGTCAGAGGCTGAGGGATGGGGGGAGTGCCTTCATTGTCTGCCCAACTCGTGGAATTGGAGGGGGGTGTTCCTCAAAGGAAAACAAAGAGCTGTTACCAAAAGGAGGGCTGAGGCATACTACAGAGGCAGAAATAAGGGACCAACGGGGACTCTTGGCGGGCTTTTACATTGGTGACATCCAGTCCTGTGTCTGGACCTTTCTGGAGTCCCCTAAGAGGCATGTGGGCTGTCCATCTTGGGCCCCTTGGGGAGAATGATAATGCTGGCCTTGGCTTGGGGTGCTGGCTTGTTTCAGAAGATGTCCTTTTTCTCTCAGGAAGACAACGGTTTTTAACTCTCTACTGGACTTGGGCAGCTCATTAATAGACTCTTCAGAAATTGGCATAATGCAAACTCTGCATTCACTAGCTCTTTTTCTGTTTTCATACACATATTTATTCAACACATTTATTAAGTGTCTACCGTGTGCCTGCACTGTTCTAAAAGTTGTGATACAGTGTATCTTTCTATTTAGTAAGTCTCTTTGATAGGTCTGTACTATTTTAGATGCTGGAATATTGCAAAGAACCAAGTCCCCGTCTTCATGAATGGAATCTACATTCTGGTTCACCATTGTATCCTAGTACTGGGCTCTGTAAATACATGTTGAATGAATAATTGAATGACACCAGCTTGTGCTATGTTGCTGCAAGCATAGCTTTTCTGTGGAATGCACTAATGATGTGGTGTTGGAACTTAAGAATTTTGATTTTCTAGTTTTTCCCGTCCTGTGTATGCCTTTTCCTCCAACGCTCAGAAGTCATCAGTAAGTTCTCAAAGAAAGAGGACTTCAAACTGTACTACTTGTTTTCAAAGCAAACTCTAGAGTTTTCCCTGCCACGGAGAAACCCGAAACTATAGACTGGCAGTTCTGCCTTGTAAACAGACAGCTAATGGGTCTATGAGTCACCAGTTGCCTCAGGGGACTGCCCACTCCCCTGACATCGGGTGCCCAAGGGCTCTTGGTAAATGCCAGATGTTGCTGCCAGTGGTGGGTGGTGTTGCGTCAACTCAGGCTGTAGGAACAATCTAGCATCACTCTAAAAAAAGGAAAGCTTGCTGCTCTCTTGCTAATGAAGTCTGAAACGGGAGATGGGGGTGCCAGAATATGGCCTCAGATATCTGCAAGGTAAAGCTGCGGGGTTTGGTAGCGCTGTCGTTCCTTAAGTTTCCAGAAAACAGAAATCATGACGATATTTAACTTCTGGGAAGATGAATACTTTGAAAACACACATAATAATCCTTAGAAAACTAATAAATAGAATACTCACATCAGTTAAAAAGAATGAGGTAGTATTATGTGTACTAATAAGGCTAGATCTCCAAGACATATTATTAAGTGGAGAAAGCCTGCAGGTAGATGAATGCGTACCTTGTATATTAAAACCAACCTCACCACCAAAAATGACAACATAGGGATTCTCCTGGCAGTCCAGTGGTTAAGACTCCGCGCTTCCACCGCAGGGGGCGCTGGTTCAATCCCTGGTCAGGGAAATAAGATCCTGCATGCCGTGCGGCGCAGCCAGAAAAAAAATGACAGCATACACAGTGATGCTATGTATACATCACGGGGCACATATGTGTATGTGTGTCCAGAAGAAGGTTTGTAGCATACTGAAAAAGGTTTGTAGCATACGGTTACCCTGAGGAGGCTAGAAAGGAGACAGGACTGTGATCAGAGGGAACCTTAATTGTAATATTTCAGTTTTTTAGAGGAATGTTTCATTTATAAGTTTTAACACTTCACATTAATTTTAAAAGAAAATATTCCTAAGTCGTTAGAGCAGGCAAACACTACATGTGGTCCTTAGCAAAGCAGAGCGTTAACCTCCTGAGCAAGTTGGTTATATAGACGTGGTTCTGTGGCTTTCCAGAAATATCCTGTCTGAAACCCACCACGTGAAAGATGCCCACACATCGCAGAGGTACAAACGTGAAGAGAAATACTGTCATCTGTAAGCCAAGTAGTACTGGAACTGACATTTGCTCAACAGGCCTATACTATTTGGATTTAGTCAACTGTGTTGAATTCTGCTATTTCTATAGTACTTTATGGCTTTCAAATGATCTCATTCGAGTCTCACAACTTTCTAGTCGGTAGGGCTCGACTCATCATCTCCATTTCACAAATTAGAAAACTGAGGTTCAGAAAAATTAAGTGACTTGTCTAAGATCAAGGTTAGTAAAGGGGCAGAGTACCTGTATTTTCCAGGAGCTGAATGCCTTCTCTAATTTCTCCATTCTCAACAAATTCAACTCCAATAGTTAACAGAAGCCGTCAGACCCTAGCTTTCATCTTCTTGCTGGCAGCCCCCTTGGCCCACTTTCTACTTGAACCTAGGTAGGTGAACTCAAATCCAAAATCCAACTTCAGAACATAGTACATAGTACTCCATCCTGGCACAGTTGCAAATGATAAATGACGCGGTGCTGGGCTTGATACCACAGCCCTGTGCTGCCTCGTGACAGCTGGTACTCTGTCATGTCCTCTCAACTTTTCATCATGGGTCCATATCCTGTCTCCCCAGCTAAGTCAGAGCCCTCGGGGACCTTCTCTTATCCTTCCTTAACTCTCAGTAGGCAGCCTCTCAATGAATATGTACTTGATAAGTTCCTTCAGCCTCATAATGTAGCCAGAACAGGATAAGCTTACGTGTTGTAACACACAGGCTCAGCGGCCATGGCTCACGGGCCCAGCCGCTCCGCGGCATGTGGGATCCTCCCGGACTGGGGCACGAACCCGCGTCCCCTGCATCAGCAGGCGGACTCTCAACCACTGCGCCACCAGGGAAGCCCTGTAACACACTTTTAAATGAACACACTGCCCGTGAGAATTGACACTTCTGAAAATAAACTCTTGCTCTCCCTCCTCAGCCCTCCAAGCCAGCCTATCCCACGTTCTTTATCACAATCAATCAGTGACAGTTCGACTTTCACAGCTTGTAAGCCCCAACCCTTGGACTCCCTCCTCTCTTTCTTTTATACTTTACTTCCAATCTGTTATAAGTCTCGTTGGCTCTGTCTTCAAATTCCATTCAGAGTCCAGCCATTTCTGCCCACCTCTAACTGCTTCCTCCCTGGTCCAAATCATGGTCATCTGGGTCATTAGAATGGCCTCCATTTGCCTCTCCCTAAAACAGCCCTTGACACCCAGTTTCTTCTCAAGACAGCAACCAGTGGATCCTGTGGCCATCTAGGTCGACCACTTCTCTCCCTCTACTCGAAAACCTCCAAAGGTTTGCTCAGCTCACATGGAACAAAGTCCAGAGTCCTTGCCATGTCCCCAAAGGTCCCACATTCTATCATCTCCTATTACTCTTCCTCCTGGCCTATTCCTCTCTAGGGCCCCTGGAATCCCTGCTCTTTCTTAGGCACCCTGCTGTTGATTCTCTCTTCTCTGGGGTTTTGCACACGGCTTTCACTCTCCCTGAAATGCTCTTCCCCTTGAAATCAGGGCTAGCTTGCTCATCATCTTTTTTTTTTTTTTTTTTTTTTTTTTTGTAGTACGCAGGCCTCTCACTGTTGTGGCCTCTCGCCTTGCGGAGCACAGGCTCCGGACGCGCAGGCTCAGTGGCCATGGCTCACAGGCCCAGCTGCTCCGCGGCATGTGGGATCTTCCCGGACCAGGGCACGAAAGCAGGCGGACTCTCAACCACTGCGCCACCAGGGAAGCCCTGCTCATCATCTTCAAGTCTTTTCTTAAGTGTCACCATATAGGGAGGTCTTCCCTGATCACCCCATTTAAAACTGCAGCCACCACCCCTCTCCCCAGCACACACACACACACACACACACACACACACACACATACAACTTCCTGGCACTTCTTATCCCCTCCCTGCCTTATTTTTCTCCATAGTACATACCACTTTCTAACGCACTCAATAATGTATTGTTTCGTTTGTGGAACTTCCCTACTAGGATGTTTGCTCCAAGAAAGTATGGATTTTTGTTTCTTTTGTTCATGGCTGTATTCCCAGAGCCTAGAACATGCCTGGCACATAACAGATGTTCAGTAAATATTTTTTGAATCAATAAGATTGACAAAGATGAAAATTCCATAGTATTGGTGGGGATTTAGGGAAACATCCTTTCATATGTTGCCGGTCAGAGTGTAAATGGGAATTACCTCTTTGGAGGGCAATTTGGCAAGATCCATCAGAATTTAAAAAGGCATCTTACCTATGACCCAGAAAGTCAGCTGCCAAGTATTTATTCAAGGGATACACATATCCAAACACACAGTGAAAGGACAGTCACTGCAGGGATACACATATCCAAACACACAGTGAGAGGATATTCACTGCAGGGATACACATATCCAAACACACAGTGAGAGGATAGTCACTGCAGGGATACACATATCCAAACACACAGTGAGAGGATAGTCACTGCAGGGATACACATATCCAAACACACAGTGAAAGGACAGTCACTGCAGGGATACACATATCCAAACACACAGTGAGAGGACAGTCACTGCAGGGATACACATATCCAAACACACAGTGAAAGGATATTCGCTGCAGGGATACACATATCCAAACACACAGTGAAAGGACAGTCACTGCAGGGATACAGATATCGAAACACACAGTGAAAGGATAGTCACTGCAGGGATACACATATCCAAACACACAGTGAAAGGATAGTCACTGCAGCATTATTTTAATATCAAAAGGCTGGAATGAACTTAAATGTCCATTCATAAGGATCTGGTTAAAATAACATAAGGGCATCAGCTACATAAATGCAACTACATAAATGCATAAATGCAAAGAACGATAGAGGAAGTTATACATGTAGTGGGTGGAACAGTCTCCATGGTAAAAGGAGTGAAGCAAATCAGGGACAGAAATGTGTGGAGTATGCCACTGTTGGGGTAAAAAGGGAGAGGACTGTGGGTGCCTATACTTACAAGTGTGCAGAAGGGTAAGTAAATATACACACACACGCACACATAAATAGCTCTGGAAAGTCGCAAAATACTGATGATAGAGGTTGCCTCTTTTGAGGGAATTATTCAAGGACTGGGAGACTTGAAAACGATTTTTAAAAGTTCGTTGTGAATATAGTACTTAAAAAAACTCACTTCTGCAATGCATCAACCCTATTCTTTCGCTAACTTTTACTCTTTGTGGGACTGACATGTTAAAAATTTGCCCTAACCTCCGCTTTGAAGGCAAGGGTGGGGCTGGGAAGGAGGACCTTTTATTTCCTCGGGGAGCGAGGCCAATAAAACGTATAAATAGATCCAGCCCAACCTCGTGCTCAGTGACTCGAGGGCTTGCCCCTCCTTCCCTCAGCCCGGTCGCCCACGGTGCCCTCGGATTTTGCCGTCTGGCGGCTGGAGTCCCTGCTTCCTCTTTAGAGGGCAGCAGCGAAGCGTCTCGGGAACGCATGCGCCCCAATTTGCGCCCGGGGAATTAAAGCGAGAGAAGAAAAGCCCCAACAAAACCCGCGCCCTAAACAAAACCCAAGTGGAGGAAAGCGCGCGGCCCTGCAGCCCCGGGGCCGTGAAGGCGCCTCCCGCCTTGCCCGCGTCCCCGGCCGCAGCGTGATGCGCACGGACCGGCCCGCGACGCCCCGGCCGCCACTGTCCCCGCACCTGGACGCCGGTCCGGTGGCCGCGCCGCAGCCGCGCTCGCTCGCCGCCGCCGCCGCGGCTTCCTCGGAGTCGTCCGGCGCCGGCGGGGCACCTCGCTCTCCATGGGGCTGAGGGCCTGGCTGAGGACCGTGTGCTGCTGCTGCTGCCCGTGCGGGTGCCTGGAGGAGCCCGCCGTGCCCGAGAAGGAGCCCCTGGTCAGGTGGGTGCGCGCCCCGGCCGCGATCTGGAGCTCCCTGACCGTTGCTGGGCGCCGCGGAGTGCGGATACTCGTGTGCTCGTCAGAGCTGGGGACGTGCGCTTGCTTTAAGGTCACACTGAGGCGCAGACTAAGCCCCTGGGTTCCTTACAGGAGATCCTGCTCCTTGGGTTTGTTCCTCGGGTAAAATATTTGCCTGAAAGCACAGATCCTCGGAGGCACCTGAGACCCAAGTTGGAAGCCTGTGGAAAACGGCAAGAATTCAGGTGCAGTGACCCCGCAGAGAAGTAGGGGAGAGAAGTTTGCATAGGGGTCCGATTAAATACAACTGTGACTGCCTATTTCTGTTTCAGTGAAATGGGCAACTGTGAATTTCTGTTTCACCCAGGAAAAAAGTTGGATACGTTGTCATTCAATTTTATTACTGAAAGAAGACGATCGCAGTGACTGAGTGCAAGGAAATACTTTTCACATTAAAAAAAAGTACATATTTTTCTCAAGGGACAGCTTATTCACTGGGACGTTGATTCATTACAGATTAAGCTATGAAGTGTGAGGACATTTAATGCACATTAGCGATGTGCTAAGTGGCTTTGTGAAGGCACCATCCAACACAGCTTTGTTCAGGGCGGTGACTGTAAGCAATTATTTTATATCCTGACTCTGATGAAATTAAGGTTTCACTAGGGCATGACTTGGAGGTAGATATGACAGAAACAAAATATTTAAAATGAAATTAGGAAATAGTAGATGAGGCAGAACTCCAGAGTTGGGTAAGCAAACGTGGAAGCCAGTGTTTGTTATGAAGTATGCAACTAATATGATAAAGCTTTCACAACTTTTTTTTGGCTGTGTTGGGTCTTCAGGGCTTTCTTTAGTTGCCACGAGGCTGCTCTTCGTTGCGGTGCGCAGGCTTCTCATTGCGGTGGCTTCTCTTGTTGCAGAGCACGGGCTCCAGGCACACGGGCTCAGTAGTTGTGGCACACAGGCTTAGTTGCTCCTCGGCATGTGGGATCTTCCTGGACCAGGGCTTGAACCCATGTCCCCTGCATTGGCAGGTGGATTCTTAATCACTGCGCCACCAGGGAAGTCCCTCACAACTTTTTTAAAAGCATGATTTACCTTTTCTTACTCTATCGAGTCCAAACATTTTAGCTTGATTTTTGAGATCTTACATAACCCCTTCCCTCCTGTCCACTATTATTTTCTGGTACATTACACACTGTACACTCCTTGATTTAATCATACAGGCATCCTTACTGCTCTAGGAACAATCCAACCTCCTTATTCCCTCCAAGCTTGCTTCAAGTAGTGACCTTTATTCTTTCTGCCCCTTCCTAAATGCTAGTTCTCAAGGTCTCCTCAAGCAGTCTTCTTTGATTTTTTTTACCCTTATTCATCTTCCTCTCCAATAACATAGGGTTTAGAACTTGCCATCTGCCCCTCACTGTTTAGTGAGCACACATGTATGTAAACATGTCCTGTTTGTATTCTATGTATAAAGTCATACACACAATACCCAATGTTTTTGTTTGCTCTTGCAGTGGTGTTCCCACTTAGATTATTAGATTGTTGCAGGCAGGGAGAAACCCAGTAATCTACCATGAGTCTTAAAAGTAGTGGGTAACAATCTGGAATTTCATGCTTGGGTTTTACAGTCAACTTATCAATATTCATAGTAACATGAAATACAGCTCTCAGCTTGGTCTCATTCTCAGAGCCTTGGGTCTTTCCAGTATTCTTTCCAGAATTGCTATTTAAGATGATAGTTTTGGTTGTTTTATTTTTAAAAATATTTTTATTTTTATTTTTTTGCGGTACGCGGGCCTCTCACTGTTGTGGCCTCTCCCGTTGCGGAGCACAGGCTCAGGATGCGCAGGCTCAGCGGCCATGGCTCAAGGGCTCAGCCACTCCGCGGCATGTGGGATCTTCCCCGACCGGGGCACGAACCTGTGTCCTCTGTATCGGCAGGCGGACTCTCAACCACTGCGCCACCAGGGAAACCCAGTTTTGGTTGTATTAAAACCTCAACCCTCCCCTGCCTTGGTTTACACTGTAAGTCAGTGAATTTTGTAAGTGATTTAAGAAGACAGAGTCAGTTGGGGCAGAATAACATAGTGCTCATGAATCAGATTGCCTGGGGTTAAATTCCAACTGTGTGACATGGCACAAGTTATGAAACTTTTTTTGTGCCTTAATTTCCTCATCTGTAAAATGGGCATGGTAATACCTCAAAGGGATGAAGTGAGAAACAAAATGAGCTAATCCATGTGAAGTGCTCAGTACAGTGCCTGACACATAGTAAACAGCCAATGAATTTTAGTTATTATTAAGCATCATTGCTATTCTTCTGAGCATGTGCATATGGGTGGACTGGTCTTTTGTCGTTTAGTGTCATTCTGGCATCATTTCAGTATAATATTTGGGAAGAGCAGCCTATTAATAGGTGTGTGGAGCAGTGACGTGTGTGTGTGTGTGTGTGTGTGTGTGTGTGTGTGTGTGTACTGGCATGTTCTTTCCTGCCCAAGTCATTGGAAGGTCTAGTTTGAAATTTTTTTTAAGTGTGAAGTTCAGTGCTTTTTAATACATTCACAAAGCTGTGCAATCGTAACCACTATCTAACTCAGAATGTTTTCATCAGTTGAAAGAGAAGCAGTATATCCATTGGCAGTCACTTGCTGCCCTCCCCCCCCGCCACTCACCCCCACCCCCCAACTCCCCACAGTCAACCACTAACCTACCTTCTGTTTTTAGAGATTTGACTATTCTGGACATTTTGTACAAATGGAATCATTCATTATGTGGCCTTTTGCATCTGACTTCTTTCACTTAGCGTAAGGTTTTCAAGTTTCATCCATGTTGTAGGGTGTATCCTCATTTCATTCTTTTTTTGTCATTGGGTAATATTCCATTGTATGGATATATTACATTTTATTTATCAATTGACGGACATTTGGGTGGTTTCCACTTTTTGGCTTTTATAAATAATGCTGCTACAAACAGTGGTGTACAAGTTTTTGTGTGGACGTATGTTTTCTGTTCTCTTGGGTATATACCTAGAAGTGGAATTGCTGGGTCGTACGGTAAATTCTACATTTAACTTTTTTTTTTTTAAATAAATTTATTTATTTATTTTTGGCTGTGTTGGGTCATTGTTTCTGTGCGAGGGCTTTCTCTAGTTGCGGCGAGCGGGGGGCCACTCTTCATCGCGGTGCGCGGGCCTCTCACTATCGCGGCCTCTCTTGTTGCGGAGCACAGGCTCCAGACGCGCAGGCTCAGTGTTGGGGCTCACAGGCCCAGTTGCTCTGCGGCATGTGGGATCTTCCCAGACCAGGGCTCGAACCCGTGTCCCCTGCATTGGCAGGCGGATTCTCAGCCACTGCACCACCAGGGAAGCCCCTACATTTAACTTTTTGAGGAGCTGCCAGGCTATTTTCCATAGTGGCTGGTTTGGAATCTTGATGTGGTGAAATGATATGGTCAGATGGTCTTAACTTTATTTTTTATTAAGAACTTCATTCTTCATGTTATTTTTTTTCATTTATAAAAAAGGTTTTGTACAGATATCTACTCCCCCCAGCTAAATCCTTTATTCTATGGTAAAACAGTGGTTTTCAAGTTTTATTTCATACCCCAAGGTAATTGTGCCTGGAAGGGGTGTGGTCAGAGGGAAAACGTTTGCCATTTGTGTGCCTGATCACCTGTAGTCCTTTTCCAAGATGGACCAGGGACTCTTCGTTAGTTCAAGAAAACCAATTTTTAATCTCAGCTCATATGCCAATCTGACATTGCCACTTGTGTTTTTGACCTTTTTCCTTTTGCTTTTTCTGGAACCTTGTATGTGAAAGAGAATGGCGGTCGCTTGTCTGGTTTGCATCTGTATATTTCGATGTCCCACTAGTTCTTTCTTTGCCCTTTCTCTGGAAGTATGCTGGGGCCTCCCTTGACTAAAAATTCATCCTGATATTGCCATTTTCTTTAGCTGCCGTCCTTTGCAGCAGGTGCAAATGTCTCTAAAGCATAGTCAGCTGTACCCCTACCTCCTTCTTCACCTCCCACTCATCCTGAGATTTCGCTCCTTCCCCTGCATGATTACATGAAAACTGTTCTTTTGAAAGTTTCAAGAGAAAGAAATCTGCTCTTGTTTTCTCGCTGGACACGAGTACCCCTGTGCTGACCATCCTGGCCTTATTTCTCATTTCTTCTTTCCCTGGCCTCTGATTTCACATTCTCTAGTCTCTGTGCCCGTGATCTGTGTAATCATTCTGGTTTCCCTTCTGGTGCCTCTGTTAATGGCATAATTGTTAGCTAGACATCTTTTTGTTTTCTCTACTGCTGAAGATTCTACTCGGGTTTTAAGGCACATTTCAGTTGCCCCCTGTATGATGAAGTCTTAGAAGGTCTCTCCAAGCAGTTATGGTGTCTCTTTTCTTTCTTTTTACCCCTCAAGTCACTTACTGCATTCTGCCTGGTACTATTACACTTATAAGTTGGGTGCTGCAACCCCGCCAGACTGGAGGTTCTAATCTAGATTGGGGGGGCATGAATCTTTCCTTAGCATTTGCTATTGTGTTGCACAGTCCCCCACATGGAGTAAGAACTGAATAAATACTTTTGGGTTAATAGAAATTATAATAGCAGTTAATTTATTAATTTCTTCCTATGTGTAAATTTTAAGAAATGTATTTAAAACAAAATGTTATGAAGAATAACAGCATAAGCACCCACATACCCAGCACCACACACCTTAAGAAAACATTGGGCTTCCCTGGTGGCGCAGTGGTTAAGAATCCACCTGCCAATGCAGGGGACATGGGTTCGAGCCCTGGTCCGGGAAGATCCCACATGCCGTGGAGCAACTAGGCCCGTGAGCCACAACTACTGAGCCTGCGCATCTGGAGCCTGTGCTCCGCAACAAGAGAGGCCGTGACAGTGAGAGGCCCGCGCACCGCCATGAAGAGTGGCCCCCGCTCGCTGCAACTAGAGAAAGCCCTCGCACAGAAACGAAGACCCAACACAGCCAAAAATAAATAAATGAATAAATATTTAAAAAAAAACACATTAACAGTAGAGTGGAAGCCCCCCATGTATCCCTTCGTGACTGCACGCTCCCCCCACCCCGTCCCCCGCATAGGTGAGCTCTAAATTGAATCTGTATTTGGCCTTCTTAACTTTATATAAATGGTGCGTACTGTATGTAGTTGGTTTTTTTTTTTTTACATACAATCTGTCATTTAATTGTCGCTATGACCAAATGAGATAGGTGTTATTTATCCCCATTTTATAGATAAGGAACTCAGGGCTTAGTATTCAGATAATTAATTCAAAGTCACAACTGATAAGTCGGAGAGGCAGAATTTGAATCCATGTCTGTGTGACTTTAGAGTCCATGCCTTGCATTGCAGAAAATTCAGAAAACTACCAGTGTCCAACATTAACTGATAATATTTGTATATTAGACACTGGTGGATATCACTAGCCTTAGCTCCTGCCCATTGTGGCCCCTTTCTCCTGCACTTCTTCCATGTCCTTCATTAGTATAATTCTTCTACCTAGCTGTAGGAGCAACCTGGCCCTGAGAGCCAAGCCCAGGGGGAGTTCGGAGACCTGAGTCCTCGTCTCATCTATTAACAGGCTGTGGGATTTTGGGGAACTCTCTTAACTTCCTAGAACTTTAATTTCTTCTTCTGTCCAATGGAGAGATCCAACTTTAAGATACAGCCTTGAAGGGCCGTTCCAGGCTTGATGCAGACTCTCACCTTTCTGTGGACTTGTGTCAGCTGAAATTCTATTTGACCTGTATTCTAGCTTTGGGTGGCTCCTGGTGTCCTTGGCTTGTGGCAGCACAACTCCAGTGCTTACCTCCGTCGTCCTCCATGTTTCTGTCCTCTTGGTCTCAAATCTCCTTTTCTCTTCTCTTATAAGAATACCAGCCGTTGGATTTAGGGTCCACCCTAAACCCAGGATGATCTCGTGTCAAGGTGCTTAACTAACTATTGATACATCTGTAAAGCCTCTATTTCCAAATAAGGTCACATTCATAGGAACTGGGGATTAGGACTGAAAGATGTCTTTTGGGGGGACACTAGTCAACCACTGCAGGGTACTTTTGGGAAAATGTTTGAGCTCAAAGCATTGGTTTTTTTGGTTTGTTTGTTTGTTTTTTTAATAAATAAATTAATTAATTAATTTATTTAGGCTGTATTGGGTCTTCATTTCTGTGTGAGGGCTTTCTCTAGTTGCGGCGAGCGGGGGCCACTCTTCATCGCGGTGCGCGGGCCTCTCATTGTCGCGGCCTCTCATTGTCGCGGAACACAAGCTCCAGAAGCGCAGGCTCAGTAGCTGTGGCTCATGGGCGCAGTTGCTCCGCGGCATGTGGGATCTTCCCAGACCAGGGCTCGAACCTGTGTCCCCTGCATTGGCAGGCAGATTCTCAACCACTGCGCCACCAGGGAAGCCCAAGCATTGGTTTTTATTTCACTTTTATAGCAGAGCTTTCTTCCATCAGTGATGAAAGCATTCTCTTGCCTTGTAAAAATCCACAACTAAGCATGAGTTGTGCCCCTTGAATTTATGTGATTCTGGAGGCGCAGCTGCAGTCATCTTTAAGCAGAGAGATGCCCAAATCCTCTGTCCACTAGAAAGTCTATCACCAGATGCCATACAATATGGACATCAGAGGCCTGGAGAAGTCTAAAATGGAAAGAAGTGCAGTGTCAACGTCACTCGCTAAAGCATCTTCCACGAGGCTTACTTGGAACTTTTCAGGGGAGTATAATTCTTACTCTCTGACTTATTGGCTGTTAATAACTGATAAGCATCACGTGTCCAGTTGTTCAAAAGCAGAAGAAGAAAGGGAAAGAATGAGCAAATCATGGTTGAGTTTTTATTTGTGGCTCTCTCTTCAGCTGCCTAAGTGAACCTAACAATCTTCCAAATCTGTTTTGCTCCCTGCTCTTCTCAATACCCACCTGAAGCTTCCATTCCTAATAACAGAATTTATGCACACATTTGTGGGCAGTGAACGGAGAACAGATGTCAGTGTTTTATTTTTCTCCAGTGCCTGGAATTCCCATTAGGGGAAAAGAAAATAAAACCTCAGTTTGCTCTTGATGGTTGTTTTATGCCCATAAAGAGGGGCTGTTCAGAGGAGGAACTGATCGGGGCCTGTGAGTGTCAGCAACAGAATTGAATTTTCCTGATGATAAAGAAATGGTTCAGTTGGGACTTCCCGGGCGGTCCACTGGTTAAGACTCCGCGCTTCCACTGCAGGGGGAGCGGGTTCCATCCCTAGACCCCTGGTCTGGAAACTAAGATCCCACATGCCGTGCCGTGCAGCCAAAAAAAAAAAAAAGAAAGAAATGGTTCCGCGTGAGTCATACTGCGCCAGCATGTCGAAGAGGGCGAGAGATTGAAGTTGTGATGTGCGCCTTCCCATCAAGCTCTGCTGATCCTTTTATTTTTTTAACATCTTTATTGGAGTATAATTGCTTTACATTGTTGTGTTAGTTGCTGCTGTATAACAAAGTGAATCAGCTGTTCGTATACATATATCCCCATATCCCCTCCCTCTTGCATCTCCCTCCCACCTTCCCTATCCCACCCCTCTAGGTGGTCACAAAACACCAAGCAGATCTCCTTGTGCTATGCGGCTGCTTCCCATTATCTATTTTACATTTAGTAGTGTATATAAGTCCATGCCACTCTCTCTCACCTCGTCCCAGCTTACCCTTCCCCCTCCCTGTGCCCTCAAGTCCATTCTCTATGTCTGCATCTTTATTCCTGTCCTGCCCCTAGGTTCTTCAGAACTTTTTTTTTTTTTTTTTTTTAGATTCTATGTATATGTGTTAGCATACGGTATTTGTTTTTCTCTTTCTGACTTACTTCACTCTGTATGACAGACTCTAGGTCCATCCACCTCACTACAAATAACTCAATTTCGTTTCTTTTTATGGCTGAGTAATATTCCATTGTATATATGTGCCACATCACCTTTATCCGTGCATCTGTCAGTGGACACTTAGGTTGCTTCCATGTCCTGGCTATCGTAAATAGTGCTGCAATGAATATTGTGGTACATGACTCTTTTTGAATTATGGTTTTCTCAGGGTATATGCCCAGTAGCGGGATTGCTGGGTCATATGGTAGTTCTATTTTTAGTTTTTTAAGGAACCTCCATACTGTTCTCCACAGTGGCTGTATCAATTTACATTCCCACCAACAGTGCAGGAGGGTTCCCTTTTTTCCACACCGTGTGTGTGTGTTTATCTCTGGGCTTTCTATCCTGTTCCATTCATCTATATTTCTATTTTTGTGCCAGTACCATACTGTCTTGATTATTGTAGCTTTGTATTATAGTCTGAAGCCAGGGAGCCTGATTCCTCAGGCTCTGTTTTTCTTTCTCAAGATTGCTTTGGCTATTTGGGGTCTTTTGTGTTTCCATACAAATTGTGAAATTTTTTTGTTCTAGTTCGGTGAAAAATGCCATTAGTACTTTGATAGGGATTGCATTGAATCTATAGATTGCTTTGTGTAGTGTAGTCATTTTCACAATGTTAATTCTTCCTATCCAAGAACATAGTATTTCTCTCCATCTGTTTCTGTATCATCTTTAATTTCTTTCATCAGTGTCTCATAGTTGTCTGCATACAGGTCTTTTGTCTCCTTAGGTAGGTTTATTCCTAGGTATTTTATACTTTTTGTTACAAAAATGGTAAATGGGAGTGTTTGCTTAATTTCTCTTTCAGATTTTTTCATCATTAGTATATAGGAATGCAAGAGATTTCTGTGCATTAATTTTGTATCCTACTACTTTACCAGATTCATTGATTAACTCTAGTAGTTTTCTGGTAGCATCTTTAGGATTCTTTATGTATAGTATATGTCATCTGCAAACAATGACAGTTTTACTTTTCCGATTTGGATTCCTTTTATTTCTTTTTCGTCTCTGATTGCTGTGGCTAAAACTACCAAAACTATGTTGAATATTAGTGGTGAGAGTGGGCAACCTTTTCTTGTTCCTGATCTTAGTGGAAATGGTTTCAGTTTTTCACCATTGAGAACGTTGTTGGCTGTGGGTTTGTCATATATGGCCTTTATTATGTTGAGGTAAACTCCCTCTATGCCTACTTTCTGGAGAGTTTTTTATAAATCGGTGTTGAATTTTGTCAAAAGCTTTTTCTGCATCTGTTGAGATGATCATATGGTTTTTCTCCTTCTATTTGTTAATATGGTGTATCACATTGATTGATTTTCACATACTGAAGAATCCTTGCATTCCTGGGATAAACCCCACTTGATCATGGTATGTGATCCTTTTAATGTGCTGTTGGATTCTGTTTGCTAGTATTTTGTTGAGGATTTTTGCATCTTCGTTCATCAGTGATATTGGTCTGTAGTTTTCTTTTTTGTGATGTTTTTGTCTGGTTTTGGTATCAGGGTGATGGTGGCCTCGTAGAATGAGTTTGGGAGTGTTCCTCCCTCTGCTATATTTCGGAAGAGTTTGAGAAGGATAGGTGTTAGCTCTTCTCTAAATGTTTGATAGAATTTGCCTGTGAAGCCGTTGGTCCTGGGCTTTTGTTTGTTGGAAGATTTTAAATCACAGTTTCAATTGCAGTGCTTGTGGTTGGTCTGTTTATATTTTCTATTTCTTCCTGGTTCAGTCTTGGAAGGTTGTACTTTTCTAAGAATTTGTCCATTTCTTCCAGGTTGTCCATTTTATTGGCATATAGTTGCTTGTAGTAATCTCTCATGATCCCTTGTATTTCTGCAGTGTCAGTTGTTACTTCTCCTTTTTCATTTCTAATTCTATTGATTTGAGTCTTCTCCCTTTTTTTCTTGATGAGTCTGGCTAATGGTTTATCAATTTTGTTTAACTTCTCAAAGAACCAGCTTTTAGTTTTATTGATCTTTGCTATCATTTCTTTCATTTTTTTTTCATTTATTTCTGATCTGATCTTTATGATTTCTTTCCTTCTGCTTACTTTGGGGTTTTTTTGTTCTTCTTTCTCTAAGTGCTTTAGGTGTAAGGTTAGGTTGTTTATTTGAGGTGTTTCTTGTTTCTTGAGGTAGGATTGTATTGCTGTAAACTTCTCTCTTAGAACTGCTTTTGCTGCATCCCATAGGTTTTGGACCATCGTGTTTTCATTGTCATTTGTTTCTAGGTATTTTTTGATTTCCTCTTTGATTTCTTCAGTGATCTCCTGGTTATTTAGTAGTGTATTGTTTAGCCTCCATGTGTTTGTATTTTTTACAGTTTGTTTCCTGTAATTAATATCTAGTCTCATAGCATTGTGGTCAGAAAAGATACTTGATCCGATTTCAATTTTCTTAAATTTCCTTATTTATTTTCATTTTGGTTGATCTGTCCATTGGTGAAAGTGGGGTGTTAAAGTCCCCTAATATTATTGGGTTACTATCGATTTCCCCTTTTATGGCTATTAGCATTTGCCTTATGTATTGAGGTGCTCCTATGTTGAGTACATAAATATTTACAATTGTTATATCTTCCTCTTGGATTGATCCCTTGATCATTATGTAGTGTTCTTCTTTGTCTCTTGTAATAGTCTTTATTTTAAAGTCTATTTGTCTGATATGAGATTTGCTACTTCAGCTTTCTTTTGATTTCCATTTCCATAGAATATCTTTTTCCATTCCCTCACTTTCAGTCTTTATGTGTCCCTAGGTCTGAAGTGGGTCTCTTGTAGACAGCATATATACAGGTCTTGTTTTTGTATCCATTCAGCCAGTCTGTGTCTTTTGGTTGGAGCATTTAATCCATTTACATTTAAGGTAATTATCAAAATGTATGTTTCTATTACCATTTTCTTAATTGTTTTGGGTTTTTTTGGTAGGTATTTTCATTTTCTTGTGTTTCCTGCCTAGAGAAGTTCCTTTAGCATTTGTTGTAAAGCTGGTTTGGTTATGCTGGATTCTCTTAGCTTTTGCTTGTTTGTAAAGGTTTTAATTTCTGTGTCAAATCTGAATGAGATCCTTGCTGGGTAGAGTAATATTTGTTGTAGGTTTTTCCCTTTCATCACTTTAAATAGGTCCTGCCACTCCCTTCTGACTTGCAGAGTTTCTGCTGAAAGATCAGCTTTTAACCTTATCGGGATTCCCTTGTATGTTATTTGTCACTTTTCCTTTGCTGCTTTTAATATTTTTTCTTTGTATTTAATTTTTGATAGTTTGATTAACATGTGTCTTGGCGTGTTTCTTCTTGGATTTATCCTGTATGGGGCTCTCTGCTCTTCCTGGACTTGATTGACTATTTCCTTTCCTATATTAGGGAAGTTTACAACTATAATCTCTTCAAATATTTTGTCAGAGCCTTTCTATTTCTCTTCTGCTTCTGGGACCCCTATAATTTGAATGTTGGTGCATTTAATGTTGTCCCAGAGGTCTCTGAGACTGTCCTCAATTCTTTTCATTTCTTTTTCTTTATTCTTTTCTGCAGTAGTTACTTCCACTATTTTATCTTCCAGGTCACTTATCCATTCTTCTGCCTCAGTTATTCTGCATTGATTCCTTCTAGAGAATTTTTAATTTCACGTATTATGTTGCTCATCATTGTTTGTTTGCTCTTTAGTTTTTCTAGGTCCTTGTTAAATATTTCTTGTATTTTCTCCATTCTATTTCCAAGATTTGGGATATCTTTACTATCATTACTCTGAATTCTTTTTCAAGTAGACTGCCTATTTCCTCTTCATTTGTTTGGTCTGGTGGGTTTTTACCTTTCTCCTTCATCTGATGTGTATTTCTCTGTCTTCTCATTTTGCTTAACTTACTGTGTTTGGGGTCTCCTTTTTACAGGCTACAGGTTCGTAGTTCCCGTTGTTTTTGGTGTCTGTCCTCAGTGGGTAAGGTTGGTTTAGTGGGTTGTGTAGGCTTCCTGGTGGAGGGAACTGGTGCCTGTGTTCTGGTGGATGAGGCTGGATCTTCTCTTTGTGGTGGGCAGGACCGTGTCAGGTGGTGTGTTTTGGGGTGTCTGTAAACTTGGTATGATTTTAGGCAGCCTCTCTGCTAATGGGTGAGGTTGTGTTCCTGTCTTGCTAGTTGTTTGGCATGGGGTGTCCAGCACTGGACCTTGCTGGTCGTTGAGTGGAGCTGGGTCTTAGCGTTGAGATGGAGATTTCTGGGAGAGCTCTCGCCGATTGATATTACGTTGGGCCAGTAGGTCTCTGGTCCAATGTCCTGAACTCAGCTCTCGCACTCAGAGGCTCAGTCCTGACACCCGGCCAGAGCACCAAGACCCTTATTAGCTGAAATGCCAAACAGAATGTCTTTATGGAAAAGTCTCTGCTGATCCTTTATAGGTTGTCTGTAGCACTTATGCCATACCAGTCATTGTCATAAGTGCTTTATATCTATTAAGTAAATCCTCGCCATAACCCTATGAGGTATGGTCAGTTCTTGTGAGTCATAGTAGTTACACTCTATGGTCACTGCGAATACTGAAATAAAGAATCATGGCTCCAAGGGGAAAATCCAGGGTTAGGTCCCTGAGAGCCAGTTCATCAACTGGTCAGTATATAACCTTGTTTTATGTGTGTTTCCGCTTAAAGACACCTTATTAAATATATATTGTTGATTCATTAACGTTGAACTGACAGCCAATAGCTCTGTAATTCATGCCTCAATGAATCTTATCTAACACATGTTGTTTTAGCACTTCAGCACTATGCTTGGGAGCCAAACAGCGAAATCACCAACAAAAAGCACAAAAATGCCAAAAACCGTGGCACTGATAGACCACAAAAAGGACACTTGTTCCCAGTACAAGAGTGGAAACATGAGAACTTGTGCCTCGGATACTGCAAAAGCACCACGAGTATTGATTTGGGGATCACAGATACATTTTAGTGGGTGGGCCAGTTTGCAAATATGGAATCTGGGAATAGTGAGGCTGGATTGTAATTACTTCTGTAATCCCTGCTTGACAGCAGAAGAAACTGAGGCCCAAGAACTTCAGTAGCTTGCTCAGGGGCACTCATGGCCGAGCTGGAATTCAAGTCCTATTCTACTTCAGTTCCATAGAAAGAGTAGAGCCCTCCTAGGGTGCAGGGAGGTGTGTATCTAGCTGCTTATGTGGTGTGTTCTAGACATGGTGTTTGAAGTCTGAGACCTGCCCTGAATTGTTATAGCTTGGGGTCCAGAGACACTGGCTTATTTTTCTGTCTTAAGGCTGTGAAGCCAGGGGCCAGTGGGAAAGAAGGATCGTGGCTTGAAGACATTTAAGAGGTGATCAGAATCAACTCTAGGACAATAATCTTTCACATGTCTAGAATCTTTCATTTCACCATGTGGACTCACATGACCTCCAAGCTGATCAAATTGTCTTCTACCTTTGGAAGGCTTTAAAAAATGTTGACTAATATGCTAGTGTCAGTGGGATCTCTCAGACTGGGGCCCAGATGGCCTGACTCTTTTCCCGTAATCTGCTGCTGGGTTACCTGAGCTGATGCAGCTAACTCACCCAGGTCTTTCTGCACTGCCCTGTTCCAAGGCCCGTAGCCCTGGGCCAGGCAGTGACTCTTAGGAAGTGACTGCAGAGGCATCAAGGATTCCTGTTGCAGGAAGGTGCTCCTGGCTGGAAGAATCCACTCCAAGAGTTGTACTTTAACTTTCTTGAAAGACAGAGGAGAGATGGGGGAGGGTCCTGCATGCTGTTCCCAGAAACTGGGCCTCAGGTCAAGAAGTAGGAGGTACACACTTTACCAAGAATTCATCTTGGTATGACTCAGAATTCATCTGAGGATGACTTTTTTTTTTTTTTTTTTTTTGGTACATGGGTCTCTCACTGTTGTGGCCTCTCCCGTTGCAGAGCACAGGCTCCGGACGCGCAGGCTCAGCGGCCATGGCTCACGGGCCCAGCCGCTCCGCGGCATGTGGGATCTTCCCGGACTGGGGCACGAACCTGTGTCCCCTGCATCGGCAGGCAGACTCTCAACCACTGCGCTACCAGGGAAGCCCTGAGGATGACTTTTAAAGATTTGCTTCCCAGGCAACCCCCAGCATCCTTCTTCCCTTTTTGTGAGTTGTGTTGTATTAGTCAGTCTTGGTGACATTGGAAGTTCCAGAGAAGATATTTCTTTCTCGTACATATCCTTTGATCTAGGTTTCCTGGAACTTTTTATTCTCTAGATATCTTGAAGTGATCTTGCCACTACACCTTTGTTTAAAAAGTGAATTCTGCTTAAATGTTGGGTAAAATAGCTTGTTATGTTGGCAGTGGAAGTCCTTTTCAGTCTGGTTAATACATGTTTGTTTTGTACCAATAACATGCTGTGCACTCTATTCTTTGGTATCTTTTTTAGGAAATAATTTTGGTGAGACAGTATGTATCTAAGGTACCCCTGTACTCCCTGGAAAGGAATGAGAGTTTACTGAATTGTCTCTCACTTATTTTTTTCCTTAACTTTTAAAGTTTTGTGTTTGTCTATCAGAGACTGAAAACATACAAACATATGTACAGTGTAAAGAACAACTATCAAGTGGATATTCCTGTAACCACCGCCCAAGGCAAGAGATAGCTATCGGCAGCCCCACGTCTCTCACCCGATTGTATCTAGACTTTTGTGATAGTCATCTCCTTGCTTTTCTTGATAGCTTTACCACCTATGTATGCACCTTAAAAATGTTCTTTAGTTTTGCCTGCTTTTAAACTTTACATACATAGGATCAAACTGTGTATGTTCTCGTCATCCAAGTTGGCACATGTAGTTCGTGGTTCTCACTGCTTTATAGTATATTTCCTTTGGTTCACCCATTCTTCTGTTGGTGGACTTTTGGGTGGTTTCCAGTTCGGGGCTATTACGCATGGTTTCGATTTTAAAGTCAGCACATAAGGGGAAATTATTCATCCTTTAGCCATACTGGCCTTCTCCTGGGTCTTCAAATACACCAAGCACATGCTGTCTCAGAGTCCCCCCTGCCTAGAATGTTCTTTCTCCACTTATGTGTCTGGGAAACTCCCTCACTTGATTCAGGTCTCTGCTCAAAGTCATTTTGTCAGAAAATTCTTCCCTGACCATCCTCTTTAAAACAGTACTCTTCGCCCTCGCTCTGTCCCTTAGTCACCGTGTATTCCTTCAGAGCCCAGATCACCACCAGACGTAAACATATGTACTTACTGTCTGCTTCCTCTGGAAGATTCTTAAGCCCCACCTTCATGAATTTAAGCAGTTCAAACATGTTAAGAACTTGTCTGGAGAGTCGATTCCAGCCTCATTTCTACCGTTCATAGCCCTGTGAAGTTGGGAAATTGCAGTTCATTCATTCAGCAAATTGAGCATCTACTAAGTGCCAGGTCCTATTCTAAGTACTCCAGATACATCACTGAGCAAAAGAGATACAGATCCTGTCTTCAGGGGGCTTTTATTGTAGTGTGTGTGTGTGTGTGTGTGTGTGTGTGTGTGTGTGTGCGCTTGGCGGGGGTTGTGGCACAATAAGCAGTAAACATAATAAGTAAATTAGAGGATAAATAAGTCCAGTTGTCCCTCAGTATCTGCAGGGGGTTCATCTCCCCCACCTCCCCCAACCCAGGATACAGAACTCATGGAAGTGGAGGTAGAGCAGGGGCAGGGGAGCATGCTTGCTATTTTAAATAGATTGGTCTGAGTAGGCCTCATCGAGGAGGGGATGTTTAGAAAGCGATTTAAAGGAGGGGAGGGAGTGAGGCATATGGACTTCTGGGGGAAAATATTACAGGTAGAAGAAGCAGCCAGTGCAGGGGCCCCGAAACGGCAGTGTGACTGGTGGATTCAGGGAACAGCGAAGAGGCCAGAGTGGCTGGTGTGTCACGAGGGATTATAGACCATTGTATGACCTTGGCTTATATTCTAAGTCAAATGGGAGTCACTGGAGGGTTTTGAGGAAGGGGGTGACATGATCTGATTTACATATTAAAAGGATCCCTTTGATTGTGTTAAGAACTGAGAATTGGTGGAGGCAATGGCAGAAAGAGGTAGATCAGTGAAAAAAAAATGCAGGAATTCTTTTGCAAGACACAGGTGCCTTGGCTTGGGAAGGGGTAGTGGTAGAGGTGGGTATTTGTTTCATGTATTGTTAATAGGATTTTCTGTTGGATCAGATGTTGGGGATGAGAGAACCAAGGATGATTTGAAGGATTTTGGCCTGAGCTATCGGAAGGTTGGATTTCCCATCATCTGGGTGGGGAGGCTGCTGGTGGGGAGGTTTGGAGGGAAGGTCAGGGGCTTGGTCCACCATGTTGAGGTGGAGCTGTCTACTAGCCATCCATATGGAGATGGGAAGAAGCCAGGTAGATGCAGGAGTCTGGGACTTGGGGGCGAGGTCTGAACTGGGGCTACAGGTATGGGTTTGAGAATCTTCCTCGAGAGGATGGTATTTAAAACATGAGACTGGTGTGACATGACTGGGAGTGAATATAAACAGGGAAGAGACCAAGGGCTGAGTCTAATCTTCCTGAGCCCCCAGCATTTCCTCAGCTGGGAGACATAAAAATCATGTTTCCCCTTCCTACTTCACAGACTTCTTGTCAGGACCATCTTCAAGGCTTTAAAGCACTTAAAGCAATGAATGAAAGGCGTGATCACACGGTGCTCTGTTTCAGCCTTGGGATGAGAAGGCATGAAGGGTGGGAACATGTCAGGGAGAGGGGCCAGAAAAGTACCCAGAGTTTTTCTTCCTGTACTTTGAGAAGGTTGATGCCCCTGGTGTTGAAGGAAGTCATGATGAGCCTTGGTAGTTAACAATGAGAAAAGCTCCGGAATCTATGGACCGATGTTTAGACTTGGGGTTAAATAATGTTTAGACATTGAATTAACTTGGTCAGAGTATCTGTCTTGGAAGCAGTGAAGGAAGGAAGGAAAGAACAAGGGAGGGAGGGAGGGAGGAAGGAAGGGAGGAGAAGAAGGAAGGGAGGAAAGGAGGGAGAGAGGAGGCAGAGAATAGAGGAGGGAGTAAAAGAAGGAGAGGCTAGGGCTTCCCTGGTGGCGCAGTGGTTGAGAGTCCGCCTGCTGATGCAGCGTCCGGAGCCTGTGCTCCGCAACGGGAGAGGCCACAGCAGTGAGAGGCCCGCGTACCGCAAAAAAAAAAAAAAAAAAAAAGGAGAGGGTAAGGACCTTCGCTTCTCCTGCCCCTTCACCAGGAAGTCACCACAGAAGGAGGAGGGGAAAAGTCTGGAAGCCAGGGGCAAAGAGGCAGGCCAGTTTCTAGTAGGGAATCAGACAGGAGGCCTTAGGTAGTCAAGGGGGTCGCACTAAACAGCCTTTTGGGGTCTGTTTTTTGAGACCTTTGTTTGCTGTTTACTGGAGATGTTCTCTCTTCACTGTCAGAGCTTCAGTCTTGGACCAGTGAGGGCTGACGCCCAGCCTGTCTGTGGGGAGAGCAGTAAAGTCACTGGAACCACTGGCCTCAGCAGCCGGCCTGTGAGTGCGTGTTTTGTGGGGCTTTCCAGAAGCTTTCATACACGGTCCTTTGCTGGTAGTGAGGACTCACGGGAAACCCTTGTGAGCAGCTGTAATGCTGAGTGGCACTTAGCATGCAGTCCCCGGGCATGGAGTCCAGTGTTTGTAAGCCTGGAGTCTCCTTTTAGCCCTAGATGGTATTGAAAGAAAAGATTCCCAAGTGATTTGGTCCAGCGCCCTAGGTGGGATTGGGGGTGGAACCTGAGACTTTGCTTATCCTACCTTTTGGGAGTCAAAGCAGCCTCTGCTTCGCTTGTGTGTAACTTCAGAGCCGCTTCTCAAATGCCCGAGGTTAATAAAATATTTATCATCAGCAGATGGTGGCCGGGGGCAAAACGGCCACTCTCACTTTCCTCAGAACCTTTTAGAGGTCATTATATGGGGGAGGGAGGGAAAGTGAAGCTCCGATTCAGTGCCCTCTTCCCCCTCCTCTGTCCTCCCGGGGCTTCGGGCTCAGACCCCAGGGCCTTTGCACGGAGATTTCTTTACACAGGTCCCACAGTCCTTCACAGTTTCAGGAGCACAGAGGTTCCCAAGCTGCTTCTTTAGTTGTTTACTTTAGGCCTTTCTTTGCTCTGGTCTCTTCTTCATCCTAAAGTTTCAAAATAGAGACACACATGTAGAGAACAAACGTATGAACACCAAGGGGGGAAAGAGGGGTGGGGGTGGGGCAGTGGTGGTAGTGGGATGAATTGGGAGATTGGGATTGACATATATACACCAATATGTATAAAATAGATAACTAGTAAAAACCTGCTGTATAAAAATAAATAACTAAAATTAAATTAAAAAAAAAAGAAAAAAACCCCAACAAAGTGGATGCTGCCTTGACTGGATGGTGGAGCAGGACGAAAGGAATGGGGACCAGGGATCCCAGGAGCCAGGCTGGTCTGACAGATCCTTCCCTCCATCACTTTCACCTTGACTGGTGTTTTGGTGAAATTATTAATGATTTATTTAGCAGTGAACCCCACCATGTCTGTGCCCCCAAAGAACCCTGACTTGTAACTCTAACGGATGAGAAGAAGGTGGTGGGAGCGAGGTCCAGGTGAGGTAGGCAGCCAAGCGGAGTCGGGCTGCACTGCAGAGGACAGCAGCCTAGACCCCAAGCTTGAGAGCATCACCCTGGGGGAGAGTCATTGCTCACACTGCTTCAGGGGAGCACTGCCCCTAATGAGGGCGAGCTGGGGAGGCACTACCTGTCTGGAGACATCCACACAGGCCCGACACTGACCTGCCTACAGCAATTGTAAGTTAAGGATGAGAAGCTACTGTTTAACATTGGCTGGAGACACACGTGTATGGGGGTGGTGGGGGGAGTAGAGAGAAAAAGAGAAGACAGAGAGATTGATTGATTGATTGATTGATTGGTTGTGAGAGGGTAGGAGCAACTGACCAGGGAGGCGGCTGTCTTCTCAAAGCATGAAAAGAAACTGTGGGTTATCAAGTAGATAGGGACCAAGATAGCTTATTCTTGGTCAAATGTTGTCTATGCCTGATTATTCAGGTGGGTACCGGCCAACGTCTAAACCTCCTGGTCTACGGAAGCTTTACTGAGCTATGTCTGGGGTTTCCTTTAGCACGTCGGGATCACAGCTCAGTTTGTTCCATTTAAGTATTGGATACTTAATACTTTTAAAGCAGCCACTCTGTGCCCACTCCTGCCAGGTGATGTGGGATGTGAAAGAAATACTGGGTACAATCCCTGCCCTAGAGGAACGTATCAACTTGATGAAGAGACAAGACTCGTACAGATGAAACAAACTTAGGGAAAAATAAAATACCGGTTTTGGAATGCACTCGAGGTGTAGGACCCAGGAGGGATGTGTGCTGTGGTGTCAGCAGCCAGTGGCTGCAGCTCCTGGTGCGAGCTGTGTCCCCGGGGTCTGGATGCCTTGAGGAGAAGCCCCAGGGGAATTTGCCGAGCCCATGCGTTTGTGGGTGTATCTCCGTCACAGCACTTGGATTCAGTCTCATGACCGTGGCTGCTTGGAGACGCCCCATCGAGGACCTCGTGCTGTGGGGGACTGTCCTCTGGCTGCCTGTCTCGGGAGAAGTGAAACAACTTGTTAGGCTTGTTCCTGCCTGCAAAGGGCGGTAGCGTCATCCATCCTTCTGACCTCAGATGGTTGTATGACAGGAGGGATGGAGCGTGGAGGCCCTTGGGTAGAGCACCGTGTGGTTTATCCCTGGCTGCAAATCTATTTAGGCAAAAAGAAGTTGGAGTTAATACTCTTCACGCCCTGACACTGCAGTGCTGCCTGCTCTTGGGAACTCGTCTTTGTCCCAGTGTTCTCTCTCTCTCTGGGCTCCCCTGGTCTCTCCAGTCTGCTTTCCACCCCTGCTCCTTTCGTCACTCCCTGCTTGTTTCCAGACGCTTCCTCTGATCCCCTGGCTTCTGCAGTGATGGAGATGCATGAGCATTTCTCCCAAGTCTCGATCTCCCGCCCTGTCCTCACTCCTAAGCCCAGATCCTGGTTGCTGTCTGCACGTCCTGCAGGCCTGCAGGTCGGCCTTGGCTTCCTCCGAGCCGTCCCAGGGAAAGGCATCGCCCTCACACGGTCAGCACTGACTCCTCTCCTTCCACTTCTGTGCCACCCGTCACCGTCACCAGGGCGGCCACGTCTGAGAGTCTGTGATGCTGCTGGAACCCATCCTCTCGCAGCTATTCCCCCCTCTTGTTCTCGAGCCCACACCCTCCTTCGCTCTCACCCCAACCAGTATTTTGAAACGTTTAGAATTAAACCTGTACTTATTTATCAATAGAACTCCACCTTTCCTATGCCCCAAAGAAATCTTCCTTGTAACTCTAACAAATGAGGTTTAAACAGAGCGGCTTCCTTCTCTCTCTGCCCGGGCAGCCCTGCCCATCTCCTGCCCCACTCCTCCCCAACAGTGGTCCTGAAGCCCCCTGACACTAGGAACTCAAAGAACATGGCAGGAAAGCCACACCTACCCTCTTGTGACAGTTGATTGTGACAGCCTCCTGAGCTATCTCTCTGTTCCTTCTCTGTCCAGGGCTGTTTCTGTAAAACCCAGACCCGACAAGGCTCAAAACCACCTTGATAACTGGTCACCATTCACAGAACAAAGGCTGAACTGCAGCAGATCCTCAGTCTGACCCCAAATCACCTTTTCTTCCCTCCCTCTGGGCCTGTGTGGTGGGCCTGCGTGAACACTTGGAATTCCCCAGCCCTGCCGGCACCTTAAGCCTCCATACACTGCTGGTGGTGTTCCGTCTGCCAGGAACACCTTTCCCCATGCTTCTCTTCCTGAGGAAAGACTGTGTACTCCTTAGGTCTGGGTTAGATGTCGTCGCCTCCGCGAAACCTTTCTCGAACTTCCTTCTCATCAAACATAATGTGTCACTCCTTCCCTGTTCCTACAATTTCCTGTTTGCACTTAAGAAGAAAAAATACTTACCTCCTTCCATTATAGTCACACCAGCAGCAGGGACAATGTGCTCTTTATTTTCGAGTCTGCAGAGCACCCATCCCGGCACCAGTATACACTTGTTGAATAAACAAACAACTGAATGAATGAATGAATGAGTTTGACGTGCTCGTTAAAGCCCATGTGGGCACCAAGGCCTCATTTGCCTCCTCTTTCACTGGCTTATCATTCTTAAGAGGAGTGGGTCTCTCTGTACTTCAGCCTTTGCGGTGCCAGGTGGCTAAGGGAAAACCCGGCAGTTCTGAGAACACGGTGGTCGAGCTGTGTCTGGTTCCCTGTAAGTCACTCTTTCTCCATAACTCCGATCACTGCCCAGTCTCAGACCCTCCACTTCTGAACCTCAGCTAGAGGGATTTAAAAAGCGCTTTCCAGCATCCATTTAGGTAGCTGGCCTCCTGCCGGCCTTGGTTCCAAGATCCCATCCCCTCTTTTCCCCAGTTTTCACAAGTGGGCCGTGGTTGGCTCTCTCAAGCCTGACCTGTACCCCATCACTCAAGCACTGGAGCCCTTCCCTTGATGGGAGGGTTCCTGTGCTGAGCCCCAATTTCGTGACCAGGACTTTGCTTTCAGTGGCAAGATCTCCTTAGTGCCAACTTCTGAGTATTTCATGTTTGTTTAAACCTTAACATTTACCTTCAGTCCAGCTGTCAGTTACTCTCATCCCTCCTTCCCAGGTGCTGTCTGCTTATCTGGTATCCACTGTCTGTCCTCATTTGCTCTTCACTCATGTCACACCTGCAGATGTGTTTGCCACCCCTTGGCCGTGGGGCATCCTAGCTCTGCCTCAGACAAGGGCATCACTCACCACACAGGTGAAAAGCCAGAGGGCTTCTACCCTCTCCTGCTCCCAGATAATGCACTTTTCTGCAGCTGCACGCTGTCATTCTGATCTTGATACCGATGCTGTCTCACCCGAGTTACCTCAGCTGCATCTTAATGAATCCCCCAAGTCCACTCTTCACCCCTCTGTAGCATTCTCCACACTTTAGCCAGAAAGATCTTTCAAGATGTAATACTGTTCATGTCACATCACAGTCCTGCTTAAAACCCTTCCTCATCTTACCTCGTTCTTAGGAATAAAGACCACATTTCTGAAGAATGTTAGAAAACACGGCCTACAAAGCCAGGGCTATCTGGCCCCAACGGCCTCCTCAGCTTCTTTTTCACTCACTAGCCAACATCCCCCTTCTTCTCATGCATACATCCTGCTTCCTCCCACCCCAGGGCCTTTGAACATGCCATTTCCTTTGTTTGGAACTCTGTTCTTGTCTTTCAGCTTAGAGCTCAAGCACCCCTTTTCCACAATGCCTACCTGTTGCTACCCTCGCTAGCTCTCACAGCTCCCTGAACTCCTCCTTTATAAAACTTCTCACAGTTTTTAATTATATAGTCACGTGATCATTCATTACTGTGTTTCCCTCTAGTGAGGTCCAAGGATAGGGACCATGTCCGTGTTGCTCACAATTTTATTGAGCCCTGTAATTAACATGGGGTCAGTGCCTCACGCATATTATTAGGTGATGGGGATAACACCTGCATGATCCTACCTGACCAGTCCCACGGAAGTTTACCAGGTCTGTGTATAAGCATGTCCTAGGGATGATGCTCTGCCACTCAGCTCCTCCTAAGCCCGAGCATGGATACTGCCTCGTAGAGGGTAAACCATGAGACAGATATACAACATGGGGCTCCTGAAATCCTTACGCAACATCCCATATTGTTTATTGAAAGTATTTGGATGTGCATGTTTATTACTTAGTTTTCTTGTTGTAGGGAATTTGACAGATACTCCATACCATTGCACTCTACATTAACTGCATTTCCTTGAATTCAGAGCCAGTAAAAAGTTCATCTCTTCATGTTAATTGTTTTCTTCTTTAAATCATGAGAGTTCTATTCCCCATTGGATTTCTTTTTTTCTTTTTTTTTTCTTAGCTGCTGGAGTACTCTGTGCTAAATTTCACACTTAACATAGTAAAATTTCCTCTGCCCAGGTATCCTGTTGTATCTGTCCTCTGTTGTTTTTATTATTTATTTATTTGTTTTTGGCTGCTCTGGGTCTTCATTGCTGTGCGTCGGCTTTCTCTAGTTGCGGCGAGCGGGGGCTACTCTTCATTGCGGTACATGGGCTTCTCACTGCGGTGGCTTCTCTTGTTGCAGAGCATGAGCTCTAGGCGCGTAGGCTTCAGGAGTTGTGGCACGCAGGCTCTAGAGCGCAGGCTGAGTAGTTGTGGCGCACGGGCTTAGTTGCTCCACGGCATGTGGGATCTTCCTGGACCAGGGCTCGAACCTGTGTCCCCTGCATTGGCAGGCGGATTCTTAACCACTACGCCGCCAGGGAAGTCCCACTGTGGTTTTTAAAGTGATTTCTTTGTTGTTCTATTGTGTTATACTTAATTATTAAAGACAATTCAGATTCTTTTGTTAGGAATATATATATTTATATGTTATATTATATACATTTTTATTTATATTATATATTAACTACATATGATGTATATATCATATTTAATACATATTACAAAGCCCTTATACCCCCTCTTTTATCCCATAGCGATAATCCATATTCTTCCTTTGGAGCCACGCTGGCGAGGGATGATGAAAAGAATCTGTGGAGTGTGCCTCACGATGTGTCCCACACAGAGGCAGATGATGACAGGATCCTCTACAATTTGATCGTTGTTCGTAATCAACAGGCCAAAGATTCAGAGGTAAGCACCTTTTGAGATCTTGCTGTGCACAGGTGATAATGTCCAGTGAAAAGCAGCAATAACGGAGAAGACCAGCTTAGAATAGAGGAAAGAATGAAGGATGAGATGTGTGAAAGGTAGGGCAGGTCTTTTAGCAGCATCTAGTTGCTAATTTTAGCTGGTCTTGGTACACCTGTTTAATACACAGATAAGACTGATTTCTAATTGTTACTTTAATGATACAAATTACAGCAGTAGGGAAACAGCAAGGCAGTGCTGTTCAGATCGTGAAAATACTTTATGGTCTTAAATGGCTTAACCAGTCCATCTCTAATCTTTCCAACTGTTTAGCAAGCCACCATTAAAGATTCAGACTGAAGGTTGAGAGGTACTTTGCATCATCACTACTTCTGAATTAATGGGGCCTGAATTGTTTTTTTTTTCTCTGTTTGTATCTTCTTAAATTGTGCTTATGGATCAAACAGTGTATCTGCCATATTTGAGGTGATTTTTGTGATAAGGCTTGAAACCACTCTTTTACTCAAAGTCATTGATATGAGAACACCAGAATACTGAGAAGGAGACAACTTCATAAATGAAGAGAAAACAGCAAAAGGGATGATATTTTATTTTCTCCTTTATTCCAAATGTAGTATTATAGTACTATCATAATACAATATAATATTATGTGTATCATTTTCCAAGTAATACAAGCTAAGTTTTCTAACTTCTGTGTTCATCTGTTAGTTCTGAGTAGATGCCTATATTAGATATCACTTTATGTTTTCCTTTGTATCGTATAGTCATTGAGAAGAACAGAGACATTTAAAATCTCAGGCTTAGGCTATGAAGAAAAGCACCAGAGTGTGTATATATGGGAGCAGGTTTATTGCGGGGGAATTGTTAACTGTTTTTCCCCCGAAAACATGCGTTAGCAGGAGATGATAACTTTAGAAGAGTCATGTGTCCCGGTCCTTTTATTCTGGTGTGACTTGGGATGCCTTTGGGGGGTTGGAGGTGGGCTGAGAGGTGGGGAATGACAGTTGCCTCTGATTCTTGAGGCCTGGGGTCGAAGAGTAGGCTGGAGAGTCCCGCAGTGGCTTTGATGAGCATCCTTTCTTGGGTGTGGAGTGCTAGTAGGGACAACTCCTGCTAGATATCCATCACAGCGCTTAAGTCAGAGGCATAACATATTAGTGGCCATGCACTGCGCTACCCCTGGCTTCCCCCCTGCTATCCCCTCCTCCACTGGTAACATTTAAAGGACATGATAAAGGCTGCTCAGGCCAGGAATAGCCATCCTGGCTGCCCTTCCTGAGCATATGGACAGGAATTCTTGCATGACCTTGTTTTCCCTTTAATGGGAAGCGCTAATCCTTACCCTGCTGTATTGGGCTGACCAGTTAGGGTTTCTGCTGGTGAGAATGGAACTAGTTCTTCTCTTTTCTTCCTTTTCTTTCTCCACTCTGTGCAAAGCTGTGACAGCAATAGGGAAGTGATATACATATATATAGCACACGTTTCTCTGTCTCCGCAGGGCCTCAGGCCAGATGTGAAAGGGGCTTGAAGGGTGTTTGCCCTGAGCCTGGCAGCTGTCTCTGGAGGAGCTCCTGTCTCTCTGCCCTGTTTGTCTTTACTTTTGAAAAGGCAGTAGAGGAGGCAACGTGAGCTGCAAAGCGCTCTGAATAAGCATGGCTTCCAAAGCAGCCACCGTGTCACTTCTGTGCTGCTCTTGGACCTGTGTGAAGGGCCTTCCAGAAGGCTTTTTCTTCTTCTTTTTTTTTTTTCTTATTAGCTGAAATTCAATCCTCTATTATTCTGGTACAGAAGAAATAAGTAAGCATAGAAGCAATGTCTTTTCTCCTATATTTTCCTCAATATGTTGGAAAAAACCTCTTCTTGATTCGAATACAAGTACACCACTACTTTGTCATCTAGGCCATTTAATGTTGTGTAACATGTATATATACAGCACCTCACATTCATATTTAATGGAGTAGTGTACAACGAGTGAGTTCCAGATGTAGAAATGTTCTGTACGTAGTTTGACTGGTAAACTTCTCAGCGGCACGGATCATGTCTCTGTCTTACACTTTACCTCTACTTTAAATGGTTACAGGTCCCGTTTTTGGGAACTTTTTATAACAGTGATTCTCAAACTTGAGCATATATAAGAATTACTTTGAAAATAAGTTTCCTGGACCCCATCCCCAGAGATTTTTTTTTGAATTTTATTTTATTTTTTTGTACAGCAGGTTCTTATTAGCTATCTATTTTATACATATTAGTGTATATATGTCAATCCCAGTCTCCCAATTCATCCCGCCCCGAAGGCTTTTTCTTCTCCTTGCCTAAGAAATGAAGTCAAGTTTAACTCTAGAGGAACTCTGCAACCAGGACAGGCCGTCAGGTCAACAACATGAAGATGTGATGATGATGATTTTACATGAAATGTTATGAAATGTCTCTGTTCATGGTGCTTCCTTTTTTTTTCAGGTGTAAAAAAAAAAAACATATACATACACAAGGTATATATAAAATATATATTTTAAGGTATGTATGTGTACATACATACATAATATATATACATGGTTAAAAATGTTTCATATATTTTCTTCCAAAAATTTGAAATGCATATAAAAGCATATATTAATATATCTATTCATTTTCCCACAGATTGGATCATACATTACATATCATTCTGTACCCTGCTTTTTTTCCACTTAATAATATATTTTGGACATATTTTCACTTCAACATGTGTAGATTTACCTTAGTGGTTTTGGGGGCTCTCTTGTATTCTCTTGCATGAATTCACTATCATTTATTCAGCCAGTCCCTATTCATATTTAGGTTGATTCAGGTTTTTTGCTATTAGGAGCAGAAGCAATGCTACAGTGGGTATCCATATATACTTGTGTGCCCTGCCATTATTTTTTCAGGAGTAGAATTGCTGGATCAAAGAGTATGTGTGGGGCTTCCCTGGTGGCGCAGTGGTTGGGGGTCCTTCTGCCGATGCAGGGGATGCGGGTTCGTGCCCCAGTCCGGGAGGATCCCACATGCCGCAGAGCGGCTGGGCCCATGAGCCATGGCCGCTGAGCCTGCGCGTCCGCAGCCTGTGCTCCGCAACGGGAGAGGCCACAACAGTGAGAGGCCCGTGTACCGGAAAAAAAAAAAAAAAAAAAAGAGTATGTGTGTATTTAAAATGTTGGAATTGTCACAGTGCTTCGTTCTTGGGGGAACCTAGAAAAAACACTTCAGGGTGCAAAACTCACTAGCATTGGGAGTTCATTCAGTGTTTAAGAGGAGCAGCTGCTAAGCTCCAGATAGCTGTTTGCCATGCTGAGGATGGAATTGCCAGAACTTTGGATTTTTAAGAGAAGCTAAAAATCCAAACTTACCTATAAAATGTCCAGATTTTTAAATGGTAGCTCACATTAAAAAAGTGTGTCAGCTAAACAAAATACGTTTATGGGCTACTGATATATAAGGAACATTTACAATAAGGACTGCTACTACTTGATATTATTGTTATTTTGTTCAGTATGATTGAAAAATGAACTCACCATTGATTTAAAAGGTAGAAGGGGGAAGCTGGGGTTGTTTTAAGTTTGAACATTCATATTGCTTATTTTCTTTTTCATGCAGGGTAAAATTGGTACAAATTTTAATAAAACGGAGGATTTTAGTTTTGAGGGAAAAACAAATTCCACCTACTAAGGAACAAGAAACCCTAGATATTTTTGCATGATACAATTTAGAAGCTCAAGCAAGGCGTTAAGGAAAACTGAACATTATGTTTTTTCTTGAGTAGCAATAGCGTGAAAGACCCAGGAACGTCCATATTTGGAATTCTATGAAAAATGAAGAGTAATTTCAAAACAGTGTGTGCACCGCCTACATTCCCTTTCTGAATCTGGAGCTGGTGGAGGAAGGGCTGCAAATATAGTTAAAGCTACATTCGCTGTGTTGTCCCAAATTGGAAAAAAAATCAGAAAAGAAGACATATAGGAGAGCAAATAATGAAGCAAAGGCATGAACTTAAAATTACTTGCAGTGTCAGAAAATAAAACAATAACATTATTTAATTCTAATATAATCCACTTCTATTTACACAAGCCTTCAAAAGCTTGAAGACTGTCAGCAGAATAACTGATGCATTTACAGATCTCCAAGTAGTGAAAAAATTTTGCTCTCATCTTTGACTTTGTAAAATACTTTATGTTTAAGAAATAGTAAACATTGGGCTTCCCTGGTGGCGCAGTGGTTGAGAGTCCGCCTGCCGATGCAGGGGACGCGGGTTCGTGCCCCGGTCCGGGAAGATCCCACATGCCGCGGAGTGGCTGGGCCTGTGAGCCATGGCCGCTGAGCCCGCGCGTCCGGAGCCTGTGCTCCGCAACGGGAGAGGCCACAACAGTGAGAGGCCCGCGTACCGAAGAAATAGTAAACAACCTCAAAGTCATGTCACTACATCATTATCCTTATGTTCATTTTCATCAACGTAGTTGTACTTCACATAACACTCTGTTCTAGGGAGCTTAGTAATGGTTAATGAAATATCACTGTACCTTATTTACTTATTTTGTATAAATAATTCTAACCACACTGAACGATCTTGTCCTCCAAGATAATAGTGAAAACAGTGGCAAGCACTGTTCAACCTCTTGACATAGATTAATTAAGTCCTCTACACGACAACTGTGAGGTGGGTGCCGTTATTATTTCTATTTGAAGCAACTTGTCCAAGGCCACACAGTTGAAGGTATGGAGTCAGGATTTGAATCTGGGCTTTATGAATCCAGAGACAAAATATATAATGAGCACCACGATTGAAATTGTTAGAGGGGACTAGATATTGTCTGTGATCCCATGTAGCTTTCAAAATGCATGAACAGAATCTGTCCAAAGCCTATTTCTGTGACTTTTTGAAACCAATGATATGAAAGGGACGCTCACATCGGTGGACTAAGAACTATGTTTGGTTTGGGGATCGTGATTGCAGTTCAGGAAGTGGTCCCAGTCATAATACACTTTTCCCAAATTATGCACTTACACAGTGAGTACAGCTGGTTAAGACTGCAACCCAGGGTTTCAGTTTTGTTTTTTTTTTTAGCTGTACGTGGGCCTCTCACTGTTGTGGCCTCTCCCGTTGTGGAGCACAGGCTCTGGACGCGCAGGCTCAGCGGCCATGGCTCAGGGGCCCAGCCGCTCCGCGGCATGTGGGATCTTCCCGGACCGGCGCACGAACCCACGTCCCCTGCATCAGCAGGCGGACTCCCAACCACTGCGCCACCAGGGAAGCCCTATCCCTTCGTCTCTCTGTTCAGTGTTCTCTGACGTGTTATTTGGTGCCCCTTCTGAAGGTTCAGTTATAGTTCTTTTAGGAGTTCGTGCATGGCTTCAAGATTTTTACTCTGTTAAAGAAGGCTTTTACATTTTTGATTAAGAATGTAAGTACTGGGCTTCCCTGGTGGCACAGTGGTTAAGAATCCACCTGCCAATGCAGGGGACACGGGTTCGAGCCCTGGTCCAGGGAGATCCCACTTGCCGCGGAGCAACTAAGCCCGTGAGCCACAACTACTGAGCCAGTGCTCTAGAGCCCACGAGCCACAACTACTGAAGCCCGCGTGCCTAGAGCCCGTGCTCTGCAACAAGAGAGGCCACAGCGATGAGAAGCCTGCGCACCGCAGCGAAGAGTAGCCCCCCGCTGGCTGCAACTAGAGAAAGTCCGCCCGCAGAAATGAAGACCCAACGCAGCCAAAAATAAAAAGTAAATAAAATTAAGAATGTAAGTGCTGAAAATCAAATCGTTTTCATAAACACTTTTAAGGACTATGCTGGTTCAAAATAGGTGATGTTTGTTTGACATAATCGGTGATAGAAATTCTAGGCTTATTTTTAAAGCTATTAAGTAATTGCATGCTCGGAAATGTTTGTCATTCTGATGATGAGCGCCTGTCACTGAGCAAAGCAGTATTTATACACTGGCAGGAACCATGTGAACACCAGATGCTTGTGTGGCTCAAGCCATCCTGTGAAAACCTGTAAACCTCCCTCTGCTGAACCCCTGGGAACAGCTACATGTTATTATTTTTTAAAACTATAGAGGCAAAAACATAAAATGTCCCTGGTTTACAATTTGTTTGCTCTTCCTGTGTGTCAGGACTCCCTGCTGGCGTAGTGTTGCCAGGCATTGTAAACAGTTCCTATGCAATGTTTAAGATAGCAGCAGAAGTTCCCAGGGGTTTGTTTGCAATGTCTGGATTATAGGCTTAGCCTGTCATATCCCTGGTACTAAAAGAAAGGGTAAAACAGAGTTAACTGGAATGTTTGGTTGGAGGATGTGAGGTGGTGGGAGAGAGGGCGGGTACCAGCCACATCGCTCTGCAGCGCTTGGAGGTGGGATGTTCCGGTTGGGCTCTGCACGGCTCCGTCTTAGCAAGTCTCCACTCGCTGGACGAGGCTCGCTCTGGTCAGGCCATCTGACTTCTCTATAAGTGGGTGAACACTGGCCATGGTTGGCGATAGAGCTGCAAGTTTTACGCCAAGCGTGAAGGAGCAAAATAACAGTGGAAAATTGAGGCAATTCTCTAGATCATTCTGGGCTTCTCAAAAGGCCTTTTTGTTTGGGGTCCAGATGATCCAGATTGTTGAATGCAACCATTCTTTATTTGACTTTGCTAGTGACTGTTTGGGTTAGAGGGGGAGAGAATAAAAACACTCGTTAGGATCTGAGAGTCAAGCCGTCTTACCCTCTGTGTTCTAGGTAATAATACTTATGGAGGATTATGTTGGGTTCTGAGCAGTAGCATGCGGCTTAATGCGTGTGTTCCAGGCAAGAACTGAAGCCTCACAGTATCCCTGTGAAAGAGGGATTGTGACACATAAGATCAGAGGCTTTTGGTCCTCTGTCCAGGGTGTTGGAGTGGGGGAATTGGGATCGTAGTTCAGTCTGTATGACCTGGAAGCCTGTATGATGGGAAACGCTGCCCCCGTGTCTCTATTGAGCTTAGAAAGAGTCTCAGTGGAATCTTTTTGGTCAAAGACAAAGTTACCAAATGGGTGTTAACTTCCTGCCGAGCAGCGGCTCTGGTGTGTGTATTTGTCAACCATTACTCACCCTGCACCGACTGAATCACCGAGTGGACGACTTTAGTATCTATTTAGTATCAACCTGTATTGGGCAGTGCATGTAACGTCCTCTAGGTGATGCTGCTTGGGAATTTTTAACGCCTTGGGCACCATTCTGGGTACAAAAATCTATTGGACTCCACCAGAAGACATTGTTTGTCTGTCTGTGAGGTTCTTTTCTATTCTTTGCCCACCCTCAACGTTAAAAAAATATCTAAGTATTTTTGGATATTAACATTAAGGTAATCCATGTTTCTTACCGAGTAGGTAGCGCATCAAAGCTCTGTGTAAGCCAACAGAGTTGAGACAACAAATATTAGAAAACGATGCAGGCAAGGGGAAAATCATTAGATATTCAGTAGCATGTGAGGTGCTGAAAAACATGCCTTTTGGAATGAGACAATTGCGGGTGAGAGTCATAGCTCTACCATGTCCTAAGATGACACTGAACAGTCATTTAAACTCGGGGAGATCATACTCTTTATTGTCCAGTTTGGGACACAGTCACAAGGTCTTAACTAAGAAGAAAGGGGGGTGCTCATATGGAGTATGCCAGGCCAAAGATATAAATTGGGGCTGCCCTAGACAAGCTGGGATATATGATCACCTTTTTAAAAAATTGTGGTAAAATATAAATAACATAAAATTTGGCATTTTATCCATGTTGTAGTGGCAGTTCAGTGGCATCAAGTACATTCACATTGTTGGGCAGTCATCACCACCATCCATCTCCAGGACTTTTCATTTTCCCAAACTGAAACTCCATACCCATTAAACAGTAACTCCCTATAACCCCTTCCCCCAGTCCCTGGAAACCACCTTTCTACTTTCTGTCTGTGAATTAGACTACTTTAGGTACTGCATATTAATGGAATCATACGATATTTGTCTTTTTTTTTTTTTTTTTTTTTTTGCGGTATGCGGGCCTCTCACTGTTGTGGCCTCTCCCGTTGCGGAGCACAGGTTCTGGACGCACAGGCTCAGTGGCCATGGCTCACGGGCCCAGCCGCTCCGCGGCATGTGGGATCCTCCCGGACCGGGGCACGAACCCGTGTCCCCTGCATCGGCAGGCGGACTCTCAACCACTGCGCCACCAGGGAAGCCCGATATTTGTCTTTCTGTGACTGGCTCACTTCACTTAGCAAAATGTCCTCAAGGTTCATCCATGTTGTAGCATGTGTTAGAATTTCCTTCCTTTTTAAAGCTGAATAATATTCTATTGTATGTATAAACCACATTTTGTTTATTCATTCTTCTGTCACCAGTCACATGGGTTGCTTCCAGCTTTTGGCCTATGTGAGCAATGCTGCTATGAACGTGGGTGTACAAATATTTGTTTGAGTCCCTGATTTAAATTCTTTTGGGTATATACCCAGAAGTGGCATTGCTGGATCATATGGTAATTCTATGTTTAATTTTTTGAGGAACCGCCATACTGTTTTCCACAATGTCTGCACCATTTTACATTCCCAACATCAAGGCATGAGAGTTCTAATTTATCCACATCCTCACCAACACTTGTTATTAAGATCACCATTCTTAACCTCTAAACTGATCAATAAAACAGCTGATGACTTCATATTGATCAGTTTTCACATCCACATAGAGCAGAGACAGTTGAAACTGTGGGCCAGTCACCACCACTGAATATCAGCCTTAGGGATGTAAACCCGGAAGAGGCTGATATCTTGACAGAGCCTCCCTCTGAGCTGCCTGTCCATGGAAGGGAAATAGGTCAGAAAACTGGGGGAGCTCTTTGTACCTGAATTCTATTCTGTTTTTTCCAAGCATCCATATACTAAAATGTAATGGCCAGGCCCTGGTTCTTTTACTGCTCTTTAGATTCTGTCCTCATTAGCCCTCTTCCCCTGGAGCCCCAGAAAGATAGTAGATAGTACACCTTGGGAGTACTGACAGGTCAGTGACAGAGAGGGTGTACAACGCACTGGGGACCTGCAGGAGGATGCCGTGCCTGTAGGAGAAGGGCAGGGAGCTGGCCATCTCTTTCCATTACTAGAACTTCACTGTTGCAGTAACAGGTTGCTGCACCTCTGGGCTTTCTGAGTTATTGTGCTTGTGATGGTGGATTTCCAGAAGGCAGACCACATGTTTATTGGCGCGCATATGCAGGATAATTCACTGATAAGGAATTCTATCTCTCCATTAGTTTTTTTTGCAACTTGCATAAACCAGTTGGGCTTGAGAAGAAACAGAAACCATAAAGCTGCCTCAAGAGTTGTATTTTTTTAAAATTATAGTTGACTAGTTGTAAATTTGAAACACAGGGATTAATACCAAGTTAAGCCTCCAGTGACCTACCCAGTGATAGTTTTGGCTTTTTCTAGAACAAGTGAGATCATCAGAAATGCCTGCCTGTCATAGAGTCAGGGTGCCTCCTCCATGCATTGCCTGGATTTCCACAGCAGTCTTTTGATGTTGATGAGTTATTCATTTAAAAGACAGTGAGAGGGGCTTCCCTGGTGGCGCAGTGGTTGAGAGTCCGCCTGCCGATGCAGGGGACGCGGGTTTGTGCCCCGGTCCGGGAAGATCCCACATGCTGCAGAGCGGCTGGGCCCATGAGCCATGGCCGCTGGGCCTGCGCGTCCGGAGACTGTGCTCTGCAACGGGAGAGGCCACAACAGTGAGAGGCCCGCATACCGCAAAAAAAAAAAAGACAGTGAGAGAGAGACCCGGAGAGGTTTCTTCTTGATAGTGTCCAGAAATGGGCTTCTGATTCAGGGTTCGATGCCTTCCCTTTGGGGTGGAGAAGGAAAGCTAGAAGGATCTGAGGATTTAGGGCAGATAGCTGAATGATTTTCTTTGTCCTTTATTTTAAATGTGAGCAGGAATAATCATGTGGTAAAAGAACTCTATAGAAAAAAAAAAGGCACTTTCCAACTTATTTCCTTCTTTAGAAAACAACAGTGTGTGATTGATTTTTCAAATGTATCTGTGCTATTTTATATACAGGATTTGTTTCAACAAAAGTTCAAATTCTGCCTGATGTGTCTATTTATTGGTTAATTTTATTAAAAACAATGTGTCTAATGTTCAATTAGGCAGGCTTGGTTTGTAATGAGTGTTTTCAGTTCTCTGTATCCCTGAGAGTCTAATATTTTTTAGTCTTGATGTTAATTTAGGGTCAACAATGTGGAAAACTCTTTTCTGTTCTTCCTACATCCCCTGCCTCTCAATTCAATAGGAGGACGAACTGATTTCTATTGCCATTAAGTTAGAATTTCTGGTTTCATCAAAATAAGGACCCACTTTCAGTTTCACAACTATCTTAGGTCAACACAATGGGCATGTGCGTGAGGGAGCCTGGTTGGTTGTTCATGCAAAGCTCACAGGCTTGTGATACTATGGGTATCTCTATAGCTCTTTATCTCTATACTTATACCTATATCTATCTATTTCTCTATCTTATCTATCTGTATCATTCTGTCATCCCTATCTATCTATCTATCTATCTATCATCTGTCTATTTACATTTTTTTAAAGGAATTGGCTTACAAAACTGTGGAGGCTTGGTGAATTCAGAATCTGATGGGGGAGGCCAGCAGGCTGGAGACTTAGGGAATAGTTGCAATTCAAGTCCAAAGGCAGAATTCCTTCCTGCAGAGAGGAGGCCAATCTTTGTTTTATTAGAGCCTTCGAGTGATTAGGTAGGGCCCACCCACATTATAGAGAGTAATCTGCTTTACTTGGAGTGTACTAATTTAAATATTAATCTCATCCACAAAACACCTTCACAGAAACACCCAGAATAATGACTGACCAAATATCTGGGCACTGTGGCCCAACCAAGTTGGAACATAAAATGAACCATCATAGTGGATTTTACTAATGCTCATCAAATTTGCAAGAGACTGCCGTATAAACCCAAATGCACGTAACCATTTGATGGGCCATAAACTTGACCGGTCCGTCCAGCCTCTCCCCTATAATGAAATACGTAAAGGAAACGAGTGACCACACTAGAAGGTGACTGGGAAAGAGGGATCAGAGATCGATGGCAACTGCCATCTATGGAACACTTACTGTGTACCCGATGCTGCTCTAAGTATGTTACATATACAGTGTTAACTGCTGTTGGCCTCCAGATGTGATAACCTGGTGCTTTCATCTCCAGTATAAAGCTATTCCTGTGATTTGGTTAGGACACCCTGCCCCTTGATGGTGGTAGATAGAGGTTTCTGAACATCACCCCCAGGTGAACTGTAGCTTCAGGAACTGGACACAGGCAGGGATTCGGGAGGGCAGGCAGCAGAATATGGAATCAAGGGAAATCCAGAACCGTGTAATATTAGACGAATCTGCGACTGAGACCAAGGGAGATATTTCGAATAAAGGCTCAAATTAAAGGGGCTAGGCAGTTACCCAAACAGAGCCAGCAGATTAGCAGTGGAAGATAGGGCTCTCTAGACATTTCAGTCCGAGTGAAATAATCTGTGTAGATTACTGCAGTAGAATTTAATGCATTGCCAAGGCCCGGCGAGTCCTACTCTCCCGTTTTCTCCCTTGGAACCTCTTGACTATCTCCCCAATCCAATAATGACATCATCTCTGTTGCCCATGGACAGCTACACCTCTCCAGTTGAAGGCACATTCATTTTCTTGATTTACTATTTAATATATAAAGCTGGACTGAAGGCATAGAAGCTGATGAGGCTATTGCGCTTTGAGGAATCTCTGCCCAGCCTGCGGCAGCGTTCAGTACAGTTCTACATTTTCCTGTTGGCTGAGACCCAAGAGAGCCCAGGGGAAGTGGTGGCCTCAGAGTGGTATCCCTTGTGATCACAATAGCTCCTTTGCTTTCGCAACAGTTGTTTTGGCCCCATTCACTGGTTTGAAATTCTTTTAAGGTTGAGCAGCCCAAATATATATATATATAAAATATTTATTTATTTATTTATTTGGCTGTGCCGCGTGCTAGTTGCGGCATGTGGCCTCTAGTTCCCTGATCAGGGATCAAACCCAGGCTCCCTGCATTGGGAGCGCGGAGTCTTAGCCACTGGACCACCAGGGAAGTCCCTGGAGTAGCTTAAATATTGAATGTAAGTTATGTCAACTCATCCGGCAGTTCCAGTGTTTGCAGTCCATCCTATGGATATTCTCACACAGTTAAACAAAGATATGCGTTCTCTGCAGTAGTGTTTTGAAAAGTAAAAATCTGGAAATAAAAATATTTGATGAAGGTACTGGTTAAAAAGTAACAGGGTAGGATTTATAGATACTGGCTTGGAAAGATAGTTATCATCTATTGCTAAGTGGACATGTATAATATTATCCCATTTGTGTAGAAAGAGATCCCATTTGTATAAAAGCATATGTATGCTAATATACAGCAATAAGATTTCTTCGTAGGAAGGTTACCTATGAACTTTTTTTAGCCTTGGTGACCACTGGGGAGTAGAAGTGGATGGAGAAAGGGGTACTTTCACTTTCTTTTAACTTTATGGTCTTCTGTACTGTTTGAAAGCGATTTTAGACTATATGTGTGTATTGCTTCAGTATACATATACTTCGTATAAAATAATTATTTCACAGCACACTTTGTGGTGGCTGTTTCCTTAGGTCTTTCTAATCTGTCTTGTTTTAGTGTGGGTATGTTGGAGAAAGGGGAAGAAGGGGTGGGAAGAAGGAGGGAGGGAGGAAGAGAGAGAAAAAGAGAGATTAAGAGAGAGAAATGAGAGTTAGTTTAGGAGGACTGGAGCACACTTTGAGGAATCCTGCCAAATGGACTGAATGGCAGAATGTGCATGAAGCAGTCACTTGGTGTTTATCTTTTGAACATTATAAGATTCATCTAGTAGATCAGGCTCTTTCTCTGAAGCTCGCCTTCCCTCCAGCTGCCTGTGAATTCACATGGTAATTAACAGAGACGTATTTGTTCATTCTTCCCCACCCTCCCCACCACCCTGCCCCCGCCTCTTCCTTTGATTGGTCTTTTGCTCATCTTAGAATAACTGAAAATGGCTCTTAATTGCACAGAGCCCGCTAGAGCCCTGGATCATGGCGCGCTGGGTCTCCACGGTGTGAATGTGCTCAGCTGGGGAATCTGAAGGCTTACGAGGAGTCCTCCATAAGTGCAGCTTTTTGGTTTTGAGTGGGTGCCGAGAGGGAATGGCAGCACCTGCCCGGTTCTGATGGGGGCCCAGATCTGTGGCTTTTCAGTCCTAAAATCGCCGAAGTGTTCTGGAAGGAGACCGTATTTTTCTTGATATGAAACCACCCTTCCATTTAGGTACCCAGTTCCTGGGTACCTGTTGTCACATGATTATTACACCATGCTGTTTACCGCCCTGGTGGGAGCTGCGCCCTTTGATGGTTTTGCGATAGGAGAGACAGGTCAGGTGGCTTATGAATACAAACTGAGTCTACCCTCTTGAAATAATCGTCCTGTTTAATTAGAAAAGAGGTGAGGTAAAGTCACATCCAAGCTTGTTTACCACGTTGCTGTTGTCATTGTTATTATTAAGTAATTTGGAGCCTGGACCCAGCGATTATCATACTAAGTGAAGTAAGTCAGGCAGAGAAAGACAAGTTATCATATGATATCAATCATGTGTGGAATCTAATTTAAAAAAAGATACAAATGAACCTATTTATAAAGCAGAAGCAGACTTATGGAGATCGAAAACAAACTTATGGGTACCAAAGGGGAAATGTGGGGTGCGGGGAATAAATCAGGAGCTTAGGAGGAACACACACACACGGCTATATATAAGATAGATGACTGACGGGGACCTGTGTATAGCACAGGGAACTCTACCCAATATTCTGTGATAACCTATATGAGAAAAGAATCTAAAAACGAATGAATATATGTATATGTATAACTGAATCACTTTGATGTACGCCTGAAACTAACACAACATTGTAAATCAATTATACTCCAATAAAATTAAAATATTAAAAACAGTAAAGTAAGCATAGACAAAGCTTCAAAACATAAACAGCTTGGAACCAGGTTCAGAGGACCTGAGCCACCGTTCACCTCATTCCTTCTACACGGATGCAGTTTGCGCTAGGAGGCCGCACACAGGTGGGCAGTGTGTGTTTGCACCCCGTGTTGTCAGTCCTGGCTGGGGCTCCAGGAACCGGAAGATCCACATGCTCGTGCTGCTTCCCCAGGCCCGGATGCTGGGCAGTCACCAGGGAGGGGCGAGCAGGAGGAAGTCCTCAGAGATACTTTTTGTTTCATTGTGCAGCCGAGTGTATTTGTCTCTTGGCACTGATTTTTATTCTTACTTTTTTTGCCAGCCTTGGCGAATTTACCAGGAAGTTTTGAAACCAGGTACAAGGGGTGGAGATAAACCCCCCCAGCCGTTGAGTTTGTTGTTAAACACAGGACGTACTCAGGGACGTGCTTTTTCCCGTTGGTCCCTGTCTCTTTGCCAGCACAGAAGGACTCCGAGGAAAGCTATGAGTGGGAATGGCAACAGCTCGTAAGAAGAGAGACCTTCTGACCAAGGACTGGTCAGGGTGCCTGCTCTTCCAGCCTGGCTTTGACAGTCGGCGAGAATACTTTTAAAAATGCCCTCTGTCGTCTTGTACTGCGTAGACTGTCATCTATCTGAAGTCAGCAAGGTTTCCGTAGTTTTTTTTACTGGGAAATGACTGTAGGCCTTGCTTTTAAGCCATCATCCATTTGCTTCTCTAGGCAGACGTCTGGAGGGAAGGGGTGATGTGTCAGGATGCGGTGGACTGTCTGGTGTAGGACTGAGCTACCCAAGGATGTACTGTCACCCGCAAGATGGGCAGAAGGCTGCAGAACCCTCTCCCTGCCTTTCTGGGGCCCCCATTGACTTCTGGAGGGCCCCCCTCCCAGGGTTCTTCTCATGTTACCCTGCGGCTATGTCCCCTTTGTTGGCAGCTCATCAGCCTGCCCCAGCCCTCTCCAAGTATCCCATCACTAACACTTTCTCTCCCATCTTTCCACCCAATTCAATGTCCATTTACTCTGTGTAGGCTCAGCTTAACTGGAACTTAGAAAGAAGCAGGTGTTAGTTCAAAACCAGAGGAATTCAGTGAAGAGTATGAATGATTTAAGGAGGCACTTGGGACCCCAAACTCATCATCATTGGTGAAATCTGAGGAAGCGGAGAGGTTTTCTGAGCAGAGAGGGCAGCTCAGCTCAGTGGTTTCCTGCGGGGCTTCCAGATGTATTCATGCCTATCGTCACTGTGATTTTCAATCTTTCCTGAATTGGGATTGGAGCAGCCTCATCACGTTGCAAACACCGCCAGAAACTTGCCGTGTGAGATTTCCTGGGATAGGGACAGGGTCCTGCATGAGGGCCCTGAGGGTGGAGGCCAAGGCACTGGATGAGCCAGACTGCTTCTGGTCCCAAAGGATTTTGTGGGGCCCAAGGCCTGAATTGTTGAAAGGGGTGGACCTTGGCGTGAGCTGGCAGTCAGCATCAAGCACAAGAAGAACACCCTTGAGTTGCACACGAATGTGGACAACTAGCCGGGGGTGCCTGGATGGCTTAGCAATCTGAGGGCGGGTAAGGGGTGGCATTTGAGAAACAATCCCCCTTCGAGCTGGCAGATCCTCTGCTGATGTTGCAACACTGGCTGCTGTTCTTACCACTCACTCTGCCTGTTCCTCTGCCCTAGTTTGGAAAGGTCTTTTCTTCCTCTCCTGTTTTGCCTGCTCCTGACTTGTCTTCCAGCCGAGGGCAGGGCTTTGTAAAACACCCAGGTGGGGAAACAAGCCGAACCTGCTTTTTCATCCATCCTTTTCTCCACTTTGCTTGCTCTTATTTTCACCTCTGTCTGTGCTTGTCTTTATTTTTTATTTTTATTTTTTGACATAAATCGTAGCAATTATTGTTTTAACACCTTTATTGGAGTATAATTGCTTTACAGTGGTGTGTTAGTTTCTGCTTTATAACAAAGCGAATCAGTTCTACATATACATATGTTCCCATATCTCTTCCCTCTTGCGTCTCCCTCCCTCCCTCCCACCCTCCCTATCCCACCCCTCTAGGTGTTCACAAAGCACCGAGCTAGCTAGTGCTTGTCTTTAAAGGGAACGTCTCAGCCGATGCTGGGTAAGATTTAGTCATTGAGAGGAACTCACTCAGGTCCAAATGTATCTAGGCTTTCAATCGCTGAATGTTCGAAAACACAGCATTTCATTGATGCTTCCGTCCTCACCTTCATATTTTAATCCATGACATGGTATGTATCTTTTGCCTGCTTTAAAGTGATGTTTGGGGGATAGAAAGCACCTTTGACTATATAGCAAAAGACACGCACTGAAATGTTTCAGAGTGATGGTTTTCTATTGTGTGGACTGCAGTTGGCACTATTGCTTTTTTAACCAATCATGGCAGCTGACACTGTATCTGGCAAACATCCTCTTCCTTTTTTTTTTTTTTTTTTTTTGCAGTATGTGGGCCTCTCACTGTTGTGGCCTCTCCCGTTGCGGAGCACAGGCTCCAGACGCGCAAGCTCAGCGGCCATGGCTCACGGGCCCAGCCGCTCCACGGCGTGTGGGATCTTCCCGGACCGGGGCACGAACCTGTGACCCCTGCATCGGCAGGGGGACTTTAAACCACTGTGCCACCAGGGAAGCCCAAACATCCTCTTCTTAAAAGGTCACCAATCATATTGGATTAGAGCTCACCCTAGTGATCATTACTAATGATTTTGGTTACTACTTTAAAGACACTGTCTCCCAATAAGGTCCCATCCTGAGGCACCGGACATTAGCACATACAGTTTGCGGGGACACAAGTCAACCCGTTAATTGTAGGCATGCCATTGATAGGATTAAAAATACTTGGTTTGGTGGTCAGATGTAGACCCTGTGGGTGTAGTGTGTTGAAAGAGTCTCCCCTCAGGGAGCTTACATTCTACTGAAGGGAGACAGACAACAAATAACTATAATGTAGGTCGTGCAGGGGCAGAAAAATGTTCCCTTCCTTCTAGGTTCTTTGGCTGGTCTAATAATTAAATTGATATAAGACAGATTAACAGGAGAAAAACAAACTTAATTATGTATATACAGGATTCCCCTAAAGATGTGAAGACATAATTGAGGCTTCTGTAACATCCTGAGCTAAGAAAAGGGGTAGGCGTCCAGGGGTACCAAGGGGAGGAAAGCCATTCATGGGAAGGCAGAGGAGATGTTTGAAAAACAAGTTTCCCTGTTATGCAGATAAGTTTCCCAGATAAAAAATGATTATGGATACAGGCCCCCTTTCCAATATAAATTTAGGCAGTTGAGGGGGAGGTAAAGAGCTTTTCCTGAATCTGCTGGGTTTTGATTGCCTTTAGCTCAAAATAATCCTTATGCCGAAGATACGTATTTTGGGGTAATCCTTATGCCGAAGATACGTATTTTGGCTGTGATAAGCACTTTGAAGAAAAATAAGATAATATGAAGGGACAGAAAGTGACTTTGGGCTGGGGAGCAGAGACCTGAATGAGGTGGGAAATAAGCCTTATGAAGGGCATCCCAAGCAGAGGAAACAGCAAGTGTGGAGGCTCTGAGGCAGGAATGAGCGTGGTATGTGCCAGGGACAGCAAGGAGGCCCGTGTGGCTGCCGCAGAGAGAGCAACGGAAGCAGCTGTGCTGTGTGACCCTGAGCAAACTGGCAAGGACCAGACCACGAAGGCCCGGTAGGCACAGTGAGGGTTTTGGAGTTTGTTCTAAGAGGGGTGGGGAGTTCTTTTGAACTAATCAAGTAGAAAATGCTTATTTGTCCCTTTGCAAGATCTGTTCTCCTCTGGCCCGGTTACTTGTGATCTGGGCAGCTCACATTCCCTGGGAGTCCTGAGCAGGCCTGGCCTTACACCATGCCTCCCGCTCCCTGTTGGGAGATACGTCTCCAGGGGTCTCTTGGTCTCTGCGTGCATTGTGGGCAGAGGCACTGTCTGCCCTTTGTCTGGACTGTCTTTTCAAGGGTGTTTTTACAGTGAGCAGCCTTAGCATGTATAGCTAGTTCTCCCTCTGGAGCAAAAGGCAGGCAGGCCTATCCCATTTTAAAAGGTCAGGTCCCCTGAGTTTAGGGTTCCACGTGCAAATGATGTACGTGCAGGCATCATTTGGCCCTCTTCCCGTTACTGTGTGGGATCTGGCATGAAGAATGCTGATCTGGGGACTTCCCTGGTGGTATACTGGTTAAGAATCCGCCTGCCAATGCAGGGGACACGGGTTCGAGCCCTGGTCTGGGAAGATCCCACATGCCGTGGAGCAACTAAGTCCATGCATCGCAACTACTGAGTCTGTGCTCTAGAGCCCAGAGCCACAACTACTGAGCCTGTGCGCCACAACTAGTGAAGCCTGCGTGCCTAGAGCCCGTGCTCCGGAACAAGAGAAGCCTCTGCAATGAGAAGCCTGCGCACCACAACGAAGAGTAGCCCCTGCTTGCCACAGCTAGAGAAAGCCTGCACGCAGCAACGAAGACCCAACGCAGCCAAAATGTAAATTAAAAAAAAAAAAAAAAAAGAATGCTGATCTGCTATTGCCGAGTCCTTTGTCTCTGACCCTGGAGTCTCATGTCTTTTGCCAGCACCCATGAAACTGTGACAGGAGACCAGACCGTATTAGCTTGTTAGTCAAATCTTGTATGCTTCACAATTCTTGACACCCTTAAAATAGCTTTCATGTTGGCATCATGACTGAGAGCTTGACCTGGGTCCGTGCTTTGGTGCATGTGTGTGCTTTTTAAACTTTTTTCTGTTATTTTTGGAACCCTGACCCCACCCCGAATGAAATCTACCAGAAAACTGATCAAATTAAAGCTGCCTTGGTCTAAGTAAAGGCAAGAACCTAGATTCCCCATCTCAGGACGTCCCCCAGGCATCTTCGGAAAAGCCACCCAACATAATTTCAGAAACACTGTGTTGACCTACTAAAGGCCCCTTTAAAACTCAAATTTGATATCTGGTAGCAATAATACATTATTCTTATCAGTGATAGATCAGTTATGTCTTAGCAAAAAATTAATTTCCCAGTCATAAATAGGTCAGCACAAATTCGTTTTTTTGAGGAATGAGTTCCAGGTTTAATACGTTTCAGTTACAGGCTATGGAGGGGGAGGTTGGGAGAGGGGGGCACTGCAGTGGTGGGCCCTGGGCATTTGGGCAGGGCTGTAAGGGAGAACGCTATAAACCAGAGGTGCTGAGAAGAGAGTAGATGATAAATCAAATCCCATTTGAACTACTTGGTTTCCTTGATCCTTATCCCTTCAAGTTGCCTCAGAAGCTTTGAGTGGGGTCTGGCAGAGAGAGAGGGGCACCGTTCCTTTTCACATATCTTTTATGGTGGGGTTCTGTGTGAGGTATCATTTGGAAAAATGACTCTCCCACAGAAACAAGTTTGAAAGCTCATCTTCTTTACTCTGTTACCTGGAGCTCTGGCAGTGGGTATTCAACACAAAAGCAGATGCTTATAGAGTCCAAGGAGGAATGGGGCACAGCAGAAAGGATTCCTGGGGTTCAGACCCAGCTCTACTACTGTCTCCTAACTTTCCCACTAATGTGTTGTGTGACCTTCGGCAGGTCACGCAGCCTCTCTGGGCCTGTTTTCTCAACCAGGCCAGAGGGAGATGTGAAGGACATGGTCTTAAAAGTCTCTGTACTTAAAGGCTTGTGAACTATGGAGCAGTAATGTGGCTTTTAACCCAAGAAACATTGTGCTGTAGTCCTGGGTGTCTGCATTTTAAGGATCCAGACCTCATTCACGCCCTTTGATTGAGATGCACTCAATATGGGAATGGGGATGGGGGCATTTCTGAGAGTAAATCAGGTGGCTTTGATTCCTCCACCCCACATTTTCCTCCACAGTCTAGACAAGCTGTGGCCCAGGGGCCAAATCCAGGTTTATTGGAACATAGACACACCCCCTTGTTTATGTGTATCTTCTGGATGCTTTGGTACTACAAGTGACAAAGTTGAGTAGTTGTGACAGAGACCTTATGTCTTGTAAACCCTAAAATATTTAGTATCTGGCTTGAGGCCATGCTTTGCCTTTGGTTTGGCACACAGTAGACTTGGCTCAAATGCTTGTGTGAATTTAATTTTTCATACAACAAGGCTACACAACCAACCCCCTTAAGGGGGGGAACCCATAGCCACTGCTTCATGATACTCTGGAAGAAGACATCCTCTTTGGAAACGGAGAGACTCTTCTAGCCTTTTCATTTACGGGGTGCAAAACATCTTTCAATTACTGATGATTCTTTTCTTTTGAAAAATGCCTATACAATTATGTATCATGTGAGATTAGTCAAAATTTTAAAAAATAACTGCAGTTTCTAAGCTTGTTAACTGTACCATGGACTGGTGCCACAGCACTGTTTTCCCTTCCCATTCGGGGATTTTAAATGCAGAGGAATTGTTTTAGGGGCTTTGTTGGAATTAATTAAAGCCTGCCATGTTGATAAGGATAAAGGCGGATGACTGACAGGGGAAAGGTCTTGAAAACTGGAAATGGCTGCTGAATGTAGGATTCATGAGGCAGCTTCCTAATGGGCTTGGCAAAGGGTCATCCATGTGTCTGTAACAGCCAGTAAAGACTGGGGTAATTATAACCCATGTGTTAACCAGTGAGTTTCCAGGCAATTACAGGACTGCTTCCACTTAAGCAATTATTTTGCCTTGAGGCCGCGGCATTACATCATGCTTGAGGCTTTGTCAGGGTAACCTCCAAACACTTGAGTGGGGGAGGTGGAATCTGGGGGCTCCACTGAAGATTGTAGGGGAGTAAAACATGGACAGCAAATGAGATGCTGAAATTGTAAGGAAAATGTTTTACAAGGCTTGAATCTAAATAATAACTTCCAACTATTACAGGAACCCTATTGTCATTGGCAGGTGACAGAGAGAGTAAGCATTTTGTGCCTTTTGGCTGTGCTGGGTCTTTGTTGCTGCTCACAGGCTTTCTCTAGTTGCGGCGAGCGGGGGCTACCTTTGTTGTGGAGCACGGGCTCTAGGCGCGCGGGCTTCAGGAGTTGCAGCACGTGAGCTCAGTAGTTGTGGCTCACGGGCTCTAGAGCGCAGGCTCAGTAGTTGTGGCACACGGGCTTACTTGCTCCGTGGCATGTGGGATCTTCTCGGACCAGAGCTCAAACCTGTGTCCCCTGCAGTGGCAGGCGGATTCTTAACCACTGCGCCACCAGGGAAGTCCCTTGTGCCTCTTTTGAAAGGGTCAGTGTGACTCTGTCATAGGGGTATAATATGCTGGAGATGTGCTTGGAGTGATTAGGGAAGTGGTTTAGTTTCCAGGTACATGTCTTAAAAAGGATAGAGATAGTTTAGAGAAGGTCTGGAGTAGACAATGAAAATATCGAAAAATTAGAAAGTAGGAATCAAGTGATGGGGGAGAGGTGGAGTGAGCAGAACACAGACTGTCAAATCGGATGCACATGGGTCACAGATTATACCCAGTATCAAGCTTTACTAATACTGTCAAAGACACAGACGACCAAGAGGCTCAGGAGAAGCAGAGAGAGGTCTGGGACCTGAGAATGTCTCCCTAGGGCCCCTGTCCCCGCAGGGCCTGCACCTCTGACTCAGAATACTAGATGAGTCTCAATCAGGTCCACTGGGTTACCTCACACAGTGCAAAGCATTCAAATTATGAAAGAGCTCTGTTGTATACTTCTCATTATTTTGTCGAATATGTGGCATTCTCCAGGGTCTCTACCCCAAAGATGCTGGGTGTCTTGAGTCCACGTCCTCCTTTGGGCAGAGACATCCTGCTAAGGGCATTCTGTAGTCAAGGCTTCTTCCTAGCAAATATCATTAGTCTAGTTACCTGGAGGTTCACTTGATAAAGAAATTAGATAGGGTCACCTGCCTTCTTTCCTTTTTTTTGTGGTGGGGGGGCTTATCCACCCCTACCCCCCAACACACACACACACACATGCACAGAGTCAGTAAATGGACCACAGGTCAGCTGTTTAAGTCCTTCCTACTAGGGGGGTGAAGGTGAAAAGGACCGGTCAGGGTCAGGCAGAAATAAACAGCTTGACAGCTTTCGAATAGAGGAAGAACAACTATAATTTGTTTCCCTGGTGATAAAGTATGGAGGAAGGGTAATTACAAAAAGCATTATCACTATAATGAGAAGTATTTTGGTTAAAAAAATAGGAAACTTTCAGATTTGGGGGGTTGTTAGTTTTAAAAGCGAATGATAACTTCCTACTTTCTTTCCTTCCTTCCTCTCTCCTGTGTCTCTGCTGAGTATCGAGGGCATCACACCCCCTTCCTGGTCATCGTCTTGTCCTTGCTCTGTCTCCCGGGTCCTCCTCCTCTGTGAAGCTGGCAGAGCTCCTGAATACAGAGTACATGCCTCACAGAAGCAGCAGTGTTTGCGGCTAAATATTGCGACATACACAGGAACTTGGCAGATTTATTGACAGGCTTTTCAGTTTAACAGAATTCATTGAAATCAGATGAGCTAAGGTCTGTGCATTGCCATCCAGAACACAGTAAATACTTTTAAAAATAAATTCAATTTACAGTAATAGCCATAACTAGAGTTTTCTGTTATTGAGGTAATTAGATACTCGGTCACGTTAACAAAGGAAGCCCTTATATCCTTCTTGGGGATTTTAAAGTTTCTATTCTGATAAAAGAAGTATATGACCATTGTGGAAAATTTGGAAAGTATAGGAGAAAAAAAAACACTATTATACTGTTTTTTTGTTTTGTTTTGTTTTGTTTTTGCGGTACGCGGGCCTCTCACTGTTGAGGCCTCTCCCGTTGAGGAGCACAGGCTCCGGACGTGCAGGCTCAGTGGCCATGGCTCACGGGCCCAGCCGCTCCGCGGCATGTGGGATCTTCCCAGACCAGGGCACGAACCCGTGTCCCCTGCATCGGCAGGCGGACTCTCAACCACTGCACCACCAGGGAAGCCCCTATTATACTGTTTCATTGAATTTTTCTTCTGCTTTTTTTTGAGATGAAATATATATACATATGTATACTATACATATATTATGTATATACACTATTATATATTATATATATTATGTGTATGTATATGTGTATATTATGTATATATATATCATTGTGAATATACACACTATTTCAAAAAAATATATGCTGTAATAAATATATATAGTCTGCTTTAATACTGATCAGTAATATATCATTTAAGTCTTTTTTCATCACCTTTTTGTGTTTATAATCAATGCTTTAAAGCACGTTATTTGCATTCACTCTTTTGCACTTGAGATTATTTCCTTAGGATAGATTCTTAGAACTGGAATTCATGGATTAAAGATTTTACCCATTTTTATATATTCTGATACATACCGCCAAATAGTTTTCACTATCCTTGAGGAAAAAAAGTAACACCAATTTTGTAACTCTCAGTCTTAATACAAAAGAGCCCCTTTCACCACACCCTTCCCAGCACTGGACGTTCTCATTTTCTTTTATTTTTAATAGATAATTTGGCTGGACAACAAGAAAATATTCATTGTTTCACTGAGAATTTTTTTTAACATCTTTATTGGAGTATAATTGCTTTAAAATGGTGTGCTGGTTTCTGCTTTATAACAAAGTGAATCAGTTATACATATACATATGTCCCCATATCTCTTCCCTCTTGCATCTCCCTCCCTCCCACCCTCCCTATCCCACCCCTCTAGGTGGTCACAAAGCACTGAGCTGATCTCCCTGTGCTATGCGGCTGCTTCCCACTAGCTATCTACCTTACGTTTGGTAGTGTATACATGTCCATGCCATTCTCTCACTTTGTCCCAGCTTACCCTTCCCCCTCCCTGTATCCTCAAGTCCATTCTCTAGTAGGTCTGTGTCTTTATTCCCGTCTTGCCCCAGGTTCTATATGACTTTTTTTTTTTTTTTAGATTCCATATATATGTGTTAGTGTACGATATTTGTTTTTCTCTTTCTGACTTACTTCACTCTGTATGACAGTCTCTAGGTCCATCCACCTCACTACAGATAACTCAGTTTTGTTCCTTTTTATGGCTGAGTAATATTCACTGAGAATTCTTGAAGGGTGGGTATTATTTCTTAACTGATCCTTTTGTGAATTATCTCTTGACGGGTTCTGTTCTTTAATATGATTTTTCTTTCTGTATTCACCCCTTGCTGTATTTGTATCAAACGTTTTTTCCATTATTTTGCTTGCCTTTTTATTATTTTTTTTTCTTCATGACTAAAAGTTTCAGGTTTTTATTTTGTCAAATTATATATTTTTCTGTTGTCTTGGAGGTCTTTTAAAAGTAATACATTTGTCTTGGTGTAGCTATCAGTTCAATGAGATTATGGGTACGAAAGCATTTTAGACAGTGAAAGACACACTACTTATAATAGGAGCAGTGACTCCTCCCTGCTCCACTGTCACCTGGAAAGAACCTGTAGTCCTTAAGGACACACGCAAGAGTGTTTTCTGGTAGGTCTGGGTAAAGAGGCATCCGTTTGCAAACTTTGCCACAGTGTGTATTGACATTTGTACAGCACTTTTCGGTTTGGACGAGCCACACTTGAGCTGCTGACTTGCCATGTGTGGCCAGCGGCTGCCGTATTGCACAGCCCAGGGCTGGATGCTGAGAGGTAGACAGACCTTTGAGATGTCCTCTAGACTCTGCATTCAGACAGTCCATTGTTACGTCCAAACTTGCCCTCCATACTTTGAAGAAGCAGCCTTCCTTGACGTTACACGCTTAAAATAATTGGCTGTTTCTATCTTGCCAGAAATTCAAGTCCCCCTTTCCTCTCCATGAACAGGAATTTAATCTTATTATCCTTTGCCTTTGGTGACAGCAACTAATTGTCTCTCTTGCCTGCAGTGGCCTGAGCAGCAGAATCGGGAATGGGTTCCAGCGAGTTGATTAGGAATAACGATATCACAGGAAAACATCAAGGCCCAGTTCTTCCCACTGGCGGCGTTAGCCGAATCACATCCTGAGTTTGGCCCTTCTCCCGTCGCTAAAGCCGTACGTGGGCTGGAACCCCCCAAATTCGGCAAAACTGACTTGAAATCTCTTTGCTTAACAGCCCCATTCCGTGGCTTTGCTGGCACAGTTCCCAGCCGGAGCTGCGAGCTATCCCTTGGCTTTAATCTGGTTAAAACCAGATAAGAATTAGGTCAGGGGCCTCTGGCTGCAAAACAGGCTGTTTCCAGAACTCCAGCGGAGCTGTGGAATAAAAATAAGCAGGGAGAGTCGGAAAAGCATTACTTGGTATTTACATTTGAGTTGTTCTAGGTCAAACTTCGAGCTCTGGTTCTAGGTCATAACACAGGAGCTCACAAAAGGCAGTGGGACTGCAGTAGCAACCAGGGGAGGATGTGCCTTTCCGAGGTGCCTCAAGCAGGACCTGCAGGATGATATTTGGGGTTTGAGGCTCTGCATGGTATGTTGAGTCAAACTGCCCAAACCGCTAGACTTTAGTCAAGTTTCACTTCATTATCTTTTAAGTATTAGAGCATCTGGGGTGGGGTTCTCAGAGCCTAGTGGTCAGTGAAGCAGGCTCACCCCACTAAGGCCCAGCTTTCCCTGGGATTCAGAGAAAAGGCAAGTGAATAGCTCTGGAAGGTCAGTAAGGAGGAGACCCAGATGCAAACATGTAAGCCACAGGCTTGTTCTTCTCTCACTGGATTGGTGGGTCTGAGAAGGCTGGGAGAGAGAACCACAGCAGAGTTTGCCCTTCCCAACTGAAAATGCTCCTTTCCGTAGGTCCTAGTTACCAACAGACGGGCCTTTTGTAGTGCGAGTGTTCCAGAGTCGTGAGATGTCCTGGCAGAAGCAATAATGAAACCACATACCTCAGATTGGGACTCGAGCCCAGTTACATCTCAGTTGGGACTCAAACCCACAATCTTCTAACCGCACTCCTTTGTATGGGACTTGAACCCACAATCTCTGGTTTAGGCGGGGACTCGAACCCATAATCTCCCAGCTGAAACCACACATCTGGTCACAGGACTCAATGGGGCTCAGGCTCTTTATGTCTCAGCAGAGAAGGAATTCAGCAAGAGGCAGAGTGACAGGCAAGAAGTAGATTTATTGATAGAGGACGCTCGTGATAGAGGACGCTCGTGAAGGATACATGTGGGCAGGCAAGAGAGCTCTGCCCCGAGAACTAAGTGGGAAAGCGGGTTTATTTAGGGAGATACACGCTCCAAAGACAGGGCGTGAGCCGTCTCAGAAGGCTAGAAGCCCCGGGGTGTCGGGGGGTGGTTAGTTTTTATGGGCTGGGTAATTTCACAGGCTAACAAGTGGGTGGATTATTCCAACTATTTTGGAGAAGGGGTGGAGATTTCCAGGAATTGGGCCACCACCTGCTCTTTGGCCTTTTATGGTCCACCTCAGAACTGTCATGGTGCCAGTGGGTGTGTCACTTAGCATATGCCGACGTATTACAATGAGCATATGATGAGGCTCCAGGTCTACTGGAAGTGGAATCTTCCACCATCTTGGGCCTAGTAGATGCTAACCAGTTTGTGTTGTCTCCTCAACAGCTATGTCATTCTTTTAAAGGTCGTGCCCTGTCCCCTAACCTCCTGTCTCAATAAGGCCAAGCCATGTTGAGAGCAGTTGGAGGGTCCTCCAAATTCTGGAGCCCCCGAGGACCAAGTTGCAGACCCCCGGGCACTGGCTTCTCCTTGGCCTCCAGTCCCTACTACTTCCTCCTGCAAGGTTCATCTGGTCTGTGATTTATCCTCTAATATGCCGAGTTTCTCTTTCTGTCATCTGATCTGTGCCTTTTGGGCCGAGGTGAGAGCAGAAGGCGAATGAGTGGAGCGGCTGTGTAGGAACAGTGAGATACCATCCCACCTTCCCTGCTCATACACCATGCGTGGAGGACGGAGAGAATGGGCTTTTCCGGTCCAGACAGAGGATGCCTTGACACTGTCCAGACCGCTCTGAGCTTCCTCTGCACGATCTCCTCTCTCCTCCCTTCCCCGCCGGCCCCTCACACTGGGATCTGGTTGCTGGGCAGTGACTGGTGTGTGGCCAGGGGCAGCTGGAGAGCAGGGCGGGCCTGTCCGTCCTTTGGACCCAAGTGGCTGTGCCTGAGCTGCTTTTGGAATGAAAGTCCCTGCACGTTGTGTTCCATTTCTTTCTTTGTGTCCCAGTTTCCACATTGGTGACAGGGAAGGACAATGGAATGGGCTAAATTTGGGCCTAATTGGTGCAGCTTAGGGTGCTGGGAGGAGCACAGGTTATGGAGTCAGACAGACTTGAGTTTAAATTTTAGGTTCCCCACTTAATAGCTGTGAGGTTGCAGCTGAGTTGTTTAGCCTCCTGGGGTCTCACTTAACACGTCTCTAGAAAGGGATCCATAAACCCATCTCGTCGGATTTTCTAATGAAAGGAAGGACACGTGTAGAGGGCCCGGGATGGTGCCGGCCTCGCAATGCAGCCTCCATATCTGTTATTATTTAAAGAGACCCGTGAAAAGTACTTTTCAAATATCAGATGCTTGATCAGCACAGAGCAGGAGAGGTGAATGGATAATTTTGTTTTATTTCATCGTTCTTGAATTTATTCTGTTTCCCAGAAATATGGGGATCAAAATATCTTGATTATATAAACCTGCCTTGTTCAGAATACACATGGATTAGAAGCCACGTGGCTTTTCCTGATAAATGTAGTGCTGCTTTCCAGGTTCAAAGCAGGCACTCAGTCACCAGCAGAAGGTGGCCTTTCTGTGAATTGTCATATTCACGTGCGTTCAGCCAACCCATCGGGACGCCGGCTGTGTACAGAGGACTATATACAACGTGGAGGAATCCAGGTTCTTGTATCCGTGGAGCCCACAGTCTAGCGGTAAAAGAGACGTTACAAATGCCTGTATAACTATCTCGACAGTAAATAACTCCACGGCAGTTCCCATAAAGGGGCCGAGGAATTTCAAAAGAAGCGACAGTTACTTTCAACTGGTAAGAAAGGCGAAGGCTTCTCAAGGTGGTGGCATTTGAGCTGAGCCTGGAAGCGTGAGTAAGAGACGGCAGTGAAACGCGGGCGGGAGTGAACGTGGTCAGAGGCACACAGGGTCAAGATGGAGGGTCCTGTCCAGGATTGAAATTTTCAGTAAGTGGTGGGGCACCCCTGGAGTTCTCTGGGAGGGAAATGACCCAGTCTGACCTTTGGGAAGATAGCTGGTTGGGAGGAGACTGGAGGAGTTAGCTTCTGGAAGCAGAGGGACCTTTATTGGAGCCGTTCAGTCCGATGAAGCCTGCGGCAGTGGGGAGAGAAAAGACGGGAATCTTGTGACAGAGGCCGAAGCAGCAGGATGCGGTGACTGATTTGGATGTGGAAGGTGGGATGGAAGGGGAGTGAGTAGCAGATGACCACGTCGGGAGTGTCAGAGGGCGGGCACTGGCTTGGTGGAGGCCAGTGGGGAGTCAAATTGGGCTCTGTCGAGTGGCCTGGTCAGCCTCCCATCCACGTGTGGAGGTGTCCGGCAGAAGGGGTGCATTGGAGACCTGGAGCTGAGGCTTGGGGTCAGGGCAACAGAAGGAGACTTGGGAGTCACCGGCAGGGAAGTAGTGACAACAGAAGCTAGGGAGTTAGGGGAAATTATCCAGGCAGGTGGAGATGAGAAGGTCCAAGACAGAGCCTTGGAAAAGGACTGCATGAAAAGAAGAGGCAGAGGAGGAAGAGGATCCTGCAAAGGGAAGAAGAAGGGTGAGGGAGATAAGCTGGAAGAGGCGTCTTAGAGGCAATGGTCGGAATCTCAGACCTCCTGCTGGCTGACTCCAGGGAAGCACCAGACCTTTCCTCCCAAGTATGGTGGGATTAACATCCACCCCACTAAGTGTCCTGAGGGGTACTTAGTAGACGCTCATTCCTTTTCACCTCTCCCACAGAAACCTGGGGAGGCACGGGAAGAAGGGGAGGCCATCAGCATTCAGTGCTTTAGGAAAGGACGTCCCTGTTCAGTCACTAGTGAGCTGAGAAGGTGGGGACAGTACTCTGACACTTGCCATGGGTTGCAGATCTGAAAGGCCGATTGCCAGGGACTGGTGAGTAAGGAGCTGAGGAGGAAGTGAGAACAGCTATGGAAGCTCCCTTTGAAGCCACGTGGCAAAGAAGGGAGGGTGGAGAACGATGTGGCATTTGAGGAAGCCTCGGGGTAAAGGGAAGGGCTTCCTGGCTAGTGCGTCAGTGAAACCAGCTGTCCTCTCAGGAAGGGGGAGCTAGTTTCTTGCAGAATTCTTTTTCTTGGCTTCGGCATCTGAGGTTCAGGCTTTCGGGTGTTTGTTCAAAGGTGCCAGCTGCTTAACTCTGGAAGGTGGAAGCCCGTCACGTGAGCCAGGGAAACTGCAGCTGGTCGCCTGAGCCCATCGGCCGTCGGGACCTTGGCTGGGTTTCTGAATTAGGCGTCTTGTGACCCTGTCATCTTGTAAGCCTGGGAGGAGAGGGCCGCCAGCTCTCCGGGGACTTTTCCAGGGGTCTCCTTCTGAAATGAGCGACGGGGCATCAAGGGAGGGAGCAGAGGAAACACCCAGTAGGTAGGTGAGTCTAAGAAACCCAGGGTTTTCCCCAGTCCTGAAGCCTGGAGCTTAGTTTCAGAAAAGTATGAGCAGTTTCACAGCTCCCTCTGTTGCAGACAAGCACAGCCCGGTTCCAAACATTCACCTTTTCAACTTTGTCTTCATAATCTCAGACCTTGGCAGTGAGCTGCCCACCGTGTCCGCATCTCGAAGGGAGTGGTTTTGCCTTTGTGTCACTCCTCGGAGATGACTTGGAGCCAGGTGGACGGGAGGGCCTGTGGAGGGCGGGTGGGGAAAGTGGGAGGTGGCTGAGGTCCTTCCACCCGTTCCGAGGAGGGGAAGCAGAGCCGAAGTCCCCAAAGGAAGGACCGGAGCACAACGTCCCAGGGAGTCAGCCGTGGGGAAGGACGTTCCTGGACCTGGCTGCAGTCTTGGCTAGAGCCTGGGAATACTTTGCTTCTAGAAAAGTTTGTTTTGCTTCAAGGATTTCAATGGTGTTTTCTTAGTTCCTCCTTCAGGTCGGTCTCTGTTCTAAGTATCTGCTCTTTCGTCCTTCCCTCGCTTCCTACCTTGCGCACACACCCCCTCCCTTCCAGTTTGAAGGGGCAGTGTGGACAGTGTTGGCCCTACAACCAGACTGCCTGGGCCTGAAATCCCAGCTCCCCACTTACTGGAGTGCACACCTGAGCAAGCATTTCACCTCCCTGAGCCTCAGTTCCCTTGTTCTTCAGGTGTTATAATCATATTCATCTCATGGAGTAACGTCATATTATGAGAATTAACTAAGTAAATACATATAAAGAGCTTAGAGCAGTATCTGGGAAGTAGTAAGTCCTCTGTAAATATTATCTATCTGTCTGTCTGTCTGTTGTGCTCTCTGTCTCTCTCTCTCTCTTTTGTTGTAAATTCCTTCAGATCCTTTTTGGATTCTTCCAGGTGACAAAGAATATATTATGTTGAAAGAGCCTATAGAAATTATATTTCTAGAAGTTATAAGTTATATAGTATAAAATACAATTTATAAATTTCTAGAAGTTATGAAATATAAATTATACATTTCTACCAAAGTATAGAAATTATAGCTTACAGCCCCAGTGATGGAGAGCTCATCATCTTGCAAAACCTTCATTCTGGATAGAGCGTTCCTTCCAACATTGATCTTCTTTCTGGGGCTCTACTAACACTAACAAGGCTTAGCAGACTAAGGAATAAATAAAGTTATTAGTTCTTGTTATTAGGAGCAAATAAAAATACATCCGATTCTTAGGTTGAAAAATGTCAACGTAGCCAAAGGACCAGATGCAAGGATGTGTCTTCCACATGAACTGCTGCTAATAAATTTCGACCTACAGTTTTTAATGTCCTAGGCCTTATTTGTTATATGTTTCAAACCTTGATTCTCACATTCCGTGGGTTAGTTATCTCTGCTACTTTTGTGACCTTTGACCTCAAGAAGTCACTGATAAAAATGACTAGGCCCTGAAACGGAAACCCCGAGCCCTTTCCTGCATTATTAAAAACCTTCCTCCAGGCTGACATCAACAGTTTTGCGTACTCTTCAGTAGCTGCAAAACCACCCGAGCCTGCGTTATCCATTTCACATTCCTCTGTGAAAAGCAAACATGAGAGAACCTGTTAGGGGCCTGTTAAAATCCAGATATACCTCCCACCCTCCCATGTAGTACATGGCTTTCTCTTACTTATCTGAAATTTCCCGCTACCTACAAAATGAAAGAAAGCTGTAGGCAGAATGGAAAGCAGAAAGCAAAATGGGAGAAGAAGTCAATATGATTTTTCTATCTTTTGGAGACTCTCTCTTCATTTTAAATAGAGAGTAGCATAAGACGATATGAATTAGTGAAAGTTGAAAGGGAAGAGATAACAGTTACAATGTTCAAAGAATTCATTTTACCAAAAAGCTATCACTTTCAAGTAAAAGTATTTGGTTACTCTTCATTTTGCAGTTCCCTGATTTCGATGTGTAATTTTTGCAATACAGTGTTATTATAGCCACAATTGTATGGAGTCTTCTTTTAATGTCAGTGTTGAGTTGAAGTGGGAATTCCCAAAGGGATGTATACAGTGTATGATACATGTGGGTACTTGGTACTTTTTTTTTTTTTGGCTGTGCCACATGGCATGCAGGATCTTAGTTCCCCAACCAGGGATCGAACCCGTGCCCCCTGCAGTGGAAATATACAGTCTTAACCACCGGGCTGCCAAGGAAGTCCCTACTTGGTACTTTTTGATAGTGATGTTAGAAAGAATGACTAGGAAGTAAAATGTCTTAAGGCATTTTCTACTTTTGAGGCACATTTAGGAAAATATTGTAATTTTTTTAGGAGACCATTTTCTATAAAACAAGTATATATGTCTATTGTAATTTTGTTTCTGTCTATACCAGACGGTCAAAACGTCAAGTTAAAGAAGTATCTGGAACCTTATATTCTGGTACAGAATGATTGCTAAAATATATTATTAAGTGAAAAGTGCAGGGTATAGTTTGCTACCATTTATGAGAAAAAATGGAAGGGTACCGGAGAAATTGGTAACATTTATTACTTGTGGAGAGGACACTGGTGGCTGAGGGACAGTCTGTAGTGCATTTTGAATTGTGAATCATATGACTGTATTACCTAACTTAAATAAACAAACAATAAATGCATAAGGAAAAAGAAGCTGGGTCAGGGAAGCAACAATAAGTAGTTACGCTTTTATTTCCTTTTATTAAGGGTATATGGGTCTTGGAATTAGATGTACTTAGATTTGAATTCTGACTTGGCTGCTACGGGCAGTTGAACGTAGGGAAAGTTACCTCACTTCATGTAAAATTTGGGAAAGACCTTCTTGGCTGGGTTTTTATGCAGATCAAATATAATAAGGACCGTTCCTTAAACTTAAGTTTGTGATGATCTGGTTTGAGGGTATGAAATAAAGCAGATGAAGCAGATTTAAGCCTGGATATGAGCATCTTCCTCTGAAGATGGCTTTTCACTATCCAAGAAAGACAAAAGACATGATCATCTTAATGCTTGGGTTCCGGGTGGTGAATAGATTTTGGCTGAAAGTTATTATGAATCAAAAGTTAACTTTGAATAGATCATTATATCCAGCCAAAAGTGTTCAACATGTCTTTGCAATTAAGGAAGTTGAGTGGTTAAGCAAATGATAGTTAGACCCTTCTCCTCTGGATTTTTGGAAGAAATTAGCCAATGAGGTATACGCCATCTCCTTTCCCCTGTTATAGCAACAGTCTTGTGAGAGTTGAGAAGCTCTGCTCTGGTGGACAGAATTCAGGGGAGGCACCATAAAGCAATCCCTGGATGCAGAAAAGGACTGCTGTTATATCTGTGTCATTGCCTAAGTCACTCCTGGGACGGAAAGGTTGAACCCTAGGTAGAGCCATTAATACTGCATTCTCTGTAAGCCATATCCATTCCCAGCTAAACAGCTCGATATGCTGAACATTTTTCCCCAGGGGTTAGAGGTGGGAAAATATGAGATTAATATTTTGTGCTCTATTTATAATTACCTTTTTGTGTATGTACTCAATGAGTGGGCTTTATAACGTGAATCTTTCAGACGTAAGGACCAGAAAGAGAACTCCAGTTGTCTAAACCAGAATGGAATTAGCTTAGGTAACAGAGTTCCAGAAACAGGACTGACTTCAGATGAAGTTTGATCCTGAGGCCCAGGATGGCCTTAGGCTCTACCTCTATGTGATACTTTCGTCTTTGTCCTCTTCTGAATGTTGATTTTTCTTTAAGCTGGCTCTTCTCAGTGTAGTACAAGTGATGGGACCGTTTCTCGGTTTTGTACCCTCACACCCCATCCTCCAGGGGAGGAGAGAACACCACTCCCTATCATCCCAGAAGCCCCATGGATTTTGTTGCCTCTCCTTGGCTTGAACTGGGTACTGTGCCCATACCTGAGCCAATAGGATATGCTGATTGGCTTAAGTTATTGGATTTCAAGCCTGGCACCCCTTCAAAGGATTCTGATTTCATTGCTCTGGGAGGTGGATCCCATGCATTGGTATTTTAAAATATTCCCTGTTGGTTCTAATATGTTGCAAGGTTGAGTTGATTAGCTTAAGCCAATCAGTGTCCAGTCTTAGAGCTGAGAATATAACTGTTCTCTAAAGGAAAATTGGGGTAAACTTGACAGACTGATGAGAGAAGGGGAAAATATATCTTGGAGAAGCAAACGTCAAATGTCTGCTCGTGGCAGACAGATCAGTTGCCCCAGTGTCTGTACCACATCTTTCTTTTTTGCTACTAGAACCCAGATTTTGTTTGGGGCCACAGTGTACCAGCCCCAGGGGATAGATCGTGATTTGTCCAAAGACTAATGAGAATCTGTGTCCCCACTTGTCCTGTCTCCCTTGCAATGAGAGAGAGAGAGAGAGAGAGGGAAGAGCTAAATAGCTCTCTTTGTCCATAGCAGAGAGCACAAAGAAATTTTAAAGTCAATGCATATGAGATTGGAAGTGTAAACCTAATATTTGGAGGAGTTATGGAAGTAGCTACCAGAGAAGAAGAAAAGAAAGGAGAAGGAGGAAGAAGAAGAGAGAGGGAGGGGAGGAGGAAGAAAAAAAATGTTCAGAAGTAACTACTTCTAAAATAAGGCAAAAATAGAGAATGAGAAAGTAAACTTTTAGTTTTCATTTTATACCCTCTGTTCTCTTTGAATTTTTATTTCTATGTGATTATATTATTTTTATAATTAAAAATAAATTAATCTCTTGAAGTTGTTCCTAAGAGTATAAGATGATTTTAAAATATATGTCACCTATTGTTACACGTCATTGCTAGGAAAACTAAGTACCGTCTATATGACTCCATGGGAGAGACAACTGGAAGCCTGTTCCTGGGTCTCTCCTGGACTCCACTCTATGTGCCTTTTGGCTTTACTGAACTTAATCTGTATGCTTTCACTGTAATAGACCATAAATATGAATATAACAAATAATATATGTATGTCACCTATTGTTAACGTACATTTCTTTAAATGTATAAATCACCTTTTTAACAAGAAGTAAGAGTACTTTTTGATGGTGCTATGTTTCCACAACCTCACACTAACACAGTGTAGGTATGAATAAAATGTTTTAATTTTATGCGTGAGAAAATGATCCCGACTCAAGGTCAAGGCAAGCTCATGGGATGGAAAGCTGCAGGAGACCGAGCTCCTGATGGTGGCAGGAGGTTGAGCTTTGTTCTCCTTTCATGTTTGGCCTCACCCTTCTTATCTAGCAACCCTGATCTGATTTGGCCAACAACTAGGGAGGAGAAAAACCTCAAAAATTAAGCTAAGCATCTTCAGTTACTTGTTTTCAATCACATTTTTTCAGTTTGACTTGGTTCCCAGGTACCTTATGAAATTAAGTCTGCATGATTTCTTTTATTACACCTCTGCTAATGTATTCATTGTTAAAAGTTTCGGGCCGCAGCATCACAAAGACCACAATGTATTACTTCAGAAATTACGAGCAAACAAAGATTGTTTTAAAATAAGAGCTTAACTTCTGATGTCTAATAGATTTGAGCATCAAGTCACTTGTGAAGAATATTTAACTTGTTATTTTCAAATTGTTTGTCTAAAGAAAATTGGTACAATTTTTAAAATGTAGAAGGACATCATAAGACTTGCTTTTCTCTAATACCAGGGAATAAATGAGTTTCTTTAGTTGTGGGTAAGATTTTGTTCATCACCGTTTCTCATTTGCTACATTTAGATTCTGTCCTTTGGGATCGTATGTTAAAGAGGAGTTCAAATTCCCCTCTTATTTCTTTTTTCAAAAGCCAGTACTTAGTTAAAACTCTGCCCAAGCTTCTTCTGGTTTTAGAGCTTTAAATTTTGCACAGAACTTTCAAATACTTTCATATATGATTATCCATGACTATTCTGTCAAAAGAAGACAGTTATAATATGGATTTATGAAATGCAGCGTTTCGTTCTGTTAATCCTAACAGGTACTTATCACGTGCATCGTGTGTGGATCCATCCTTAGCGGATTTTAAAATGTTACATCGTTGCTTCACCATCTAACAGTTTATCAGAGGAACAGACACTGAAACGGAATGGATTTGTATAACATTCCGTGTTAGTGTTTAGGAATAGCAAAATAACTGATGGACAGCAAGAAAAGAAAGATTAAAAAAAAAGTCTGAAGCCTGGATTACCCAGTGATGAATGGGTCTCCGAAAAATAGAGATTTGGCTACACTTCCTTCAGGACAGAAGTTCTGAGGCATCAGCCTAAGGAGCTAAAAGAAAAATTAGCAGAGACCTTTAATCGCAAGTTAATGAAGCCACCTAGTGGTATGTTACATCATTTAAGGTTGTGTGAATATGTAAAGCATCTCATCTGTGGATTGACTGTGTGGGTCTCTAATCAAGTGTGAGTCGAAGCCTGGTCACTTTTCATTTAGTCCAGCCAGGAGGGTCAATTTCATTGAGAATAAGCACAGTGCTGCTCTGTGTAATTTTTTGTTTATTTATAGTCTTTTTTTTTTTTTTTGCGGTACGCGGGCCTCTCACTGTTGTGGCCTCTCCCCTTGCGGAGCACAGGCTCCGGACGCGCAGGCTCAGCGGCCATGGCTCACGGGCCCAGCCGCTCCGCGGCACGTGGGATCTTCCCGGACCGGCGCACGAACCCGCGTCCCCTGCATCGGCAGGTGGACTCCGAACCACTGCGCCACCAGGGAAGCCCTATAGTCTTTTTTTTTAATCAAAAAAGACTTAAGGTAACGTACATGAAAATACAATGAGGGCACAAACTAGAAGAAGATGAGAAAAGAGAAAAAACATAAAGATATAAAAAGTAGTACAAATTTTGATAATTCAAAAATGCTTTCAAAATCCTATATGTTTTCCATGAAAGGACTCGACATTTTCAGGTAAGTGTGGAAACTGATCAGTTATAAAATTCACAATGTTCAGAACAGTGAAACATTTTTTAGGAAAAGTGAAATCCTACCTAATGTCAAGAGCAGAGAAAATTTTCTTCTCGACGTCCTCACAAATGAGGTACTGCCTAATGTCATGTATAGTGTCCTCAATCCTCATAATAGAAATCATCCTGAGTCTTGGAAGACTGTTTCTTAACTGTGCCTACACTGCTTTGGAGGAGAATGTGCACCAAACTCCATTTTCAGGGCTTGCATGAAAGCATTTGGTCCTCAGAATAAGCCTGAGAGGTAGGTAGTATTACTATCTCCATATTACAGATGAGTCCACTGACACACAGTGAGGTTATGAACTTGCCCGAAGTTAGGCTGTTAATAAATAATGGAGCTGGGATTCAAACCTGGGAAGTCTGGCTCTGACACCCATGCTCTTTTCCAAAATGCTGTATATACTGAATGACCCACCCAATGAAAATGGCAATACTGTATTGAATACTTAACACAGTCTGTGGGGCATTAGATAGGAGTGCTTTAACATGGTGCTGAAGATGAGGTCAGGATTGCATATTTCTGAGATGACGCAGTCAGCGTTGCCTTCCAGTGTCACAGGCTTCATCCCTGACCCCAGCCACTGCACACTTATGCAAACACATGTGTATACACACCTTTGGTCAAAAACAGAGGACCAGGAAAGAGTACTCAGATTCACCACTTCCTGATTTCTAGAAAATTGCTGAAATCCATGACCTTGTTATAAAAAATTCATTTTATTGAGGTATAGTTGATTAACAATGTTGTGTTAATTTCTGCTGTACAGCAAAGTGATTCATTTATACATATATATACATTCTTTTTCATATTCTTTACCATTTTGGTTTATCACAGGGTATTGAATGTAGTTCCCTGTGCTCTACAGTAGGACCTTGTTGTTTATCCATTCTATATGTAATAGTTTGCATTTGCTAATCCCAAACTCCCAATCCTTCCCTCCCCCTTCTCCCCTCCCCCTTGGTAATCACAAGTCTGTTCTCTGTCTGTGAGTCTGTTTCTGCTTCATAGATAGGTTCATTTGTGTCATATTTTAGATTCCACATATAAGTCATATCATATGGTATTTGTCTTTCTGACTGACTTCACTTAGTGTGATAATCTCTAGGTCCATCCATGTTGCTGCAAATGGCATTATTTCATTCTTTTTATGGCTGAGGAGTATTCCATTGTATATATGTACCACATCCTCTTTATCCAGTCATCAGCTGATGGACGTTTATGTTGTTTCCACGTCTTGGCTATTGTGTATAGTGCTGCTATGAACAGAGGGGTGCGTGTATCTTTTTGAATTATAGTCTTGTGAAATCCATGACTTTTTGATGCCTTTGTATCTTCAGATCCAAGATCTAAAATGCAATCATAACAAAACGCGCTTTATTTTGCTAGCTTTTCTTTCTCAAAGTGGTATCTATAAATGTTTGGGAATGGCAGCTAAATTGATTTCTCTTAACCAGTCATGACAGTTGATTAGGGATGAGCGAGGCAAGCCTTGAAAGGAACTTGGTAGGGAAATAATGGCATCATTGAAACATTTCCGGTTAGTGGAGTCAGAATTGAGCATTTAGAATGATGTTCTTTTAAGCTGTGCGTTAGGATACTTGTGTGGTTAATGCTCTTGCCAAGAGGAAAAGGTATACTCTATAAAATGACCCTTCTCGATAGAGAAGTCTCCTTGAAAACAAATTTCCATGGCATTTAACACAAATGCCTAGCTCAGTAAAGATTCTGATGCTCCTGAAAGGTTCAAGTTCTGTTTGGGGACCTACTACTCATAAGATTGAAGTTTTCAGAATGATAATCTTTTAATAGTTCTGCTGAATGCTTGAAAGATTCATCCTACAATGGGAACATAAATGAATGAGAGCAATGCTGAGATACGGTGAAAGAAACTGGCTGGAAGTCAAGAAACTTGGGATCTACTTCAGGTCTGCTTTATTCTGATAACAAAGAAAGACACAAATTCTTTGTGTGTCATTTTTCCTTTTTTTTTTTTTTAAGATTTTTTTTTGATGTGGACCATTTTTAAACCACCGGACCGCCAGGGAAATCTCTGTGTGTCATTTTTCTCATGAACTTTGGAGTGAGATCTGAATTCAAACACCAATTCTGATACCCGTTAGCTGGATGATACTGGATTAACCAGTTAACCTTTCCTGGCTTCAGTTTCATTATCTATAAAATGGCTTCAGTAATACATAGATTTTATTCGGTGCTCACTGTGTGCAGGTATTTTATATATAAAGGGTTTTTTTTATACCTTTTATCTTTATAACTATCTTAAATGGAATGTTCACTCTTGTTATCCCTACTTTACAGGTGTTATCACTGAAGTTGAAAGAATAGGTAATGTGAAGAGTTTAATTAGGATAATTTATGTAATGTGTCATATCACCTGGTATACAGCAGATTCTCCAGACATGGAGCTGATGTATTCCTGTTGATGTCATCTTCCCATCTCCTTCTGTTCTTTTGGGATTTGTTTTGAAGATTAGTGAAGAGGAGAACCACAGGCTTAAACAGCTTAACTTTGGGAATTAGGGATTTAGGCCAAAATGTAAAAATAAAACTGAATTTTTATTTTCCTACAGGAGTGGCAAAAACTCAACTACGATATCTACACCCTGCGACAGATTCGAAGGGAAGTGAGAAATAGATGGAAACGCATTTTAGAAGATTTAGGTGAGTCTGAAAGTGATTATGAAATGGTAAAAATATCCAGTTGTGAGCATTCCTCTTCACTTTCTCCAGCATGGTTTTTATGAAAGGAATGTCAGTAACTGACTGATTAAGGCTACTGTGTACTAATTATTTTCCCAATCCCGTCCTCCCTGTATCCTCAGATAAACATCTGATGTTTCTGTTATCATCAGACCCTGTCTTGAGGACATATTTTGCCGTGTGTTACTCCATCTCTCCTCAGTATCAAGTAGCACAGGGCAGTGGAATCATATGGGCACCACCATTGACTTTTTTGGGCATTGTACATTGATTGCATTATGTGGGAGTGATTGGCCAGTTAATCATAGCTTTATAAGGTAAGGCAGATTGGGAGAAATATTATTTGTAAGAGAGACAGCAAAATACCTGTGGTATTAGAGTAGATATTGGGTATTGATTTTTCTTAAACCTGCCAGGGTTGTGATACAATAAACATGGTCCTCACATTACAAAGTAAGCTTGTTTTCATGTTTTAGAATAATGAATTTATCAATTTTGAAGTCCTCAGTCCTTCTGCTTTGAAAGAGAACATGACACCTTGGCATCATAACCTTTCAAAAGTGGGGTACCAAGTTGCTAGCCGCTGTTGCTTTAGTTGGGATATGATGGGGTGGGGTGGAACTCTCCCTCTTTACTCACCCAGTATTGTCCTGACTTCATAGTCTCCTCTTTATGATGTAAGTTATCCCAGGAAGGGTAAATCTATGAGTCTTTTAGACCTTTGCAGTAAGTAATTTAGCCAGTCAGCCATATTGCCCCGGGGAAGGGAATCTGGGCTTGGAGAAGTAGGGCCTGAAGGTGACCATTGTGCAGGTATCAGGGGAAGTAGGAATTCAGGAAACAGGGGAGGAGGTGAAGAGTGGGGAGTGGGAGAAGGGTTTCCAAACCAAGAAAAGGGGCAGCAGGCAGTCAGTGGATGAGTATCCGAGGCTTAACTCGGAGGAAAAAGTTAACAAAGAAAATCTGGTAAGAAGGAATCGCAAGGGAATTTTAATTAAGGACCCCACCAACCTCACTGTGCTGGGAAGCAGCACAGGCAGTGGTGCCTTGGGCTTCAGTTTTCTCATATTTCTAATCCACTGTTGGGTCCCTTAATCTCCTGCAGGACCATCATTTCCTTGTGACTAATTAACGTGAGGGTTCAATCTCTTTACCTTAGGTTTTCAAAAGGAAGTGGACTCTTTGTTGTCAGTGACCAAACTCAGCACCATCAGTGATTCTAGAAACACAAGGGAAGCTCGGGAGATATTGTTGAGACTGGCTGAAGAGACCAATATTTTCCCAACCGGTTGGGAGCTTTCGGAGAGATATCTCTTTGTTGTGGTAAGTGGATGTCTTTCTCCACCTGCTCTGATTTTGCTCTAAAGTTTTGCTTCTCTACTAGTCCATAGTCTCAGCATTCTCACACCACCAGCTCCACCATGGTATGAGGTATGGCAGACGATTCCGGCATCTTATGCATTGGTACCCAGTGGCCAGCACATCATAATCACTTGGAGGGCTTTAAAAATTCAGGTTTCTGGATTGCACTTAGACCGGCTGAGACTTGCATTGTGGCTCAAGAATCTGTCTGTATTTTTCAGCCAATTTAGCTGTGCAGTCAGCTTTTTGAACCATTTCTAGGTCAGAGAGATGTGAGAAATGTTGTGTGTATAACCTAAGATTGAAATATGATTTGAAAGGACACTAAGAGCAGTGGAATGTTTCTTGGATAATGTAAGTAAGGGCTAAGGAGTGTCTCTCAATTTGTTGGGAAAAATTTAATAAATGTTTTACTCACTCATCATTATTTCTAGGATGGATATTGTAGTTTTTAGATTGGTTTTCCCATGAACATGGCTTGGTTCCCATCTTGACAACATTTGTATTTTTAATTTTTTGGCAGGACCGTCTCATTGCACTCGATGCTGCGGAAGAATTCTTTAAAGTTGCCAGTCAGACGTACCCCAAGAAGCCTGGGGTCCCATGCCAGGCAGATGGCCAGAAAGGACTGCACTACCTTCCCTTTCCAAGTCCCTAAGGGAGAGGCTACGAGGCAGAATGGGATTTCTCTTACTGGAACTCAACAGCCTACCAAAGTTGGACAGATGCGTGTAAAAGAAAATGGGCAAGAAGAGGCTAGCTAAGAGAAGAAGGATTCTGAGTCCTACAAAAGTCTCAGCGTTTGGATATCTGCTCATCATGAGGACTTGACTATATGAAAGTTGAGGCTGCGTTGAAACGCCCTGGTGATCTTGCATCAGAGAGTTGGTCAGTGGGACATTTCATCATGGGTGATTAGATTCCAAGAACCCATTGCCCCCATTTTGGTTTTGGTTGTACAATAAGCTCTAGCCACTAATCCTATTGGGAGAATAGGATGTTCTAGTTAATAAAATAAGATTTATAAAGCTATCATTGAGCCCAAATATGGATTACCAATTTTTAAATAATTGTTATATAATATAGGCTAACACCAAAATAATACCAGGCGTGACAAGACCTTTCTTTGATTTGGAAGCACCTACAGAACCTTGGAGGTGTTGGAGGCATCATTTTGGGATTATTCAGAAGTTTAGATGTACCAAATAAGAGGACTATCTAGGAGTGCCGCTCAGAAGTGAATCCTAAATAGAGTGCTCCCAAGCAGAACTTCCTGCAGCTCCATGTGAAAAGCTGTGTCTTCAGCTGTGGTACAAGCATCTTGAATTCTCAACGTTATTGATATCTGGTTACCTCATTTTTACATATTGTCCAGCTCTAGTCCACAAACCCTTGATATTTGATCTGGGATAGCATCTATTTGACCTTTACTGTCTTCTCTTCTCTTTAACCTGTTTCCAGCTTGTTGACTGAGAGTTGCACCTGCCCAGGGATCTCTCATGCAGCGTGGCCTCAGCTCCAGGACCCAGAGTGGGCACGGAGAGCCCGTGGTCACAGTGCACTGGGGTCAGTGCTCACCCTGCCAGCCTGGGGCTTAGCCCCGCGAGGCACCAGCAGCAGCAGTAGCAACTCTTCAGGCAGTGTTGCATTGAAGAAGGTCATTGCTGGACTATCTTCCATCCTGAAGATGATTTTCAAAGTGGAGCAATTCTGTCAATACAGTTTGCGTCTATCCACAGATTGAGCAGCCCAGTTTCAAAAGTTAATTGCCGGGCTTCCCTTGTGGCGCAGTGGTTGAGAGTCCGCCTGCCGATGCAGGGGACACGGGTTTGTGCCCCGGTCCGGGAAGATCCCACATGCCGCGGAGCGGCTGGGCCCGTGAGCCATGGCCGCTGGGCCTGCGCGTCCGGAGCCTGTGCTCCGCAACAGGAGAGGCCACGGCAGTGAGAGGCCCGCGTACCGCAAAAAAAAAAAAAAAAAAAGTTAATTGCCACCTAAGCAAGGAGCTTGCCACGAAATCAGGGTTCATTTTGTTGAAAAGACTTTGAGAGCTTGTCGTATTTGTCAGTAGACTGCTGAGAACAATGGCAATATTTTTACTTTTACAGATTTTACTTTTCTGACTTCAAGTTAAAAAGTAACTTGTATTTAGTCTGCGCGGGGGATTGTGACTTCACAATTTCCCTACCCTGATTAGCTCTTTTGGTAGTGAACACAGTGTTTAAAATATTTGTTAGAGGAGATACATGTTCTCCATTTATGAATGCTTTGCAGACCGATTTAACTCACATGTTTCAGGAATATTCTTCCTAGTTTAATAAGTAAACTAAAAGTTTTATTTTTTAAAATAAAAAAGACATTTTTTATTTTGTTTTATTTAGTACTTAGTACCTCTCTCATGTTGTTTAAAATTAGCCTGCAGATATGTTCCCTCACATCTATAGGCTCTTGCAAGATAAACATACAAACAGTGAAACAAACAAAAACAAACAATAAATTAAACCAAAACAAATAAAAAACTTTGAAAATCATATTGTTTTCATCCTTGTCCTTGGAATTTGTATTTTGTCTTTCTGCCTTTTTTTGGTGTCAAAATAGATGAGATTGTTTGCATCTATGGAGAATACATTATAAACATAGTCTTTATTTTTGGTAATGAATAAGTAAGGATAAAATTGTCTCTATGATTATAAAAACTCATGGAATTATCCAGGAAATTTGCCTTGCAAAGGATTAAGAGGTTTCTGTGTTTACTTTTCAGCTGAATGTGTGTCATATTTCTGAGAATTAAGAAGGAACAGATGTTCTTTCCATAATTCCTTTAAATTAAAGGGTAAAGAGGTTGAGAGATAGATGGGCTTAAGGACCTCCCATCATTCTAAAGCTAGTCAAGGGGCAGATCTGTGCTCAAATCCATTGAGGAGTACATGAGAGAGGCTTGAGGGTGACTGACATGACCACTTCAGGTCACAAGGTGCTCAGCACAACTGGGATCCAGAGGTTCACGTGTGTCTGCAGGGCAGTTTCAGGTTGTAGATGGATGGAAAATTTTATATTAATAGTTACTTATTTTAGTGTGCACCAGGGGGAAAACCCTGTAATTAGCAGATAGAACACCTGATTTCCTATTCCATGGAACAACAAATAATATTTGTTGCAAATATTATTTGTTGCAATAAAAAAATTATTGCAACAAATAATAAAGTATTTATGTTTTCTTAAAGGAGGCCCCAGGAAGGCACAGTGGACACACTGGCCAAAGTGATAAAGAATGCTTTGGTGAGGAGTCACCAGCATCACTGAAAACTCAGTAGTATCCCTGTAGGCCAGAGGCTGTTCCAGAAGTGGGCTCACTGGTAGCAATGGGGATGGCAGAATAGGGGCCCAGTGGCAATGCTTCACTGTCAGGAGACAAGTGGACACAATTATCATAAGAAATGGCCAGATCTGAGGGTTACCTGCAGAGAGATTTGGAGATGGTTGATGGATCATGGCATCCCTAGGGGCAAAATAGATGGGTAGCCAATAAGAGTATTGCTGAGGCTGTACCGTCGAAAGATCTCAAGGATGGAGGGTCAGGAGATAGGTAGGACCCAGCCACAGCCACATAATAAGTAGCTATGATCTCTTGCCAAGTTTCCAGACCTTGGCTATTTTCTAGACCCAGAAACTACTGACTAAAGGAAAGACTAGATCCCCAAGAAGGAAGACTTTGAAACACCACTGCAAGTGCATACGGCACTGCTTCCCCTAGTCCTGCCTCTAAAGGACCTATGGTCATTTGCTGAGATAACTGTACACTGGGGAAAGGAGTATACACACATACTCTGAGGGCATGGGACACAAGATCCAAGTTGACATTGATACCCAAGGACAAGAGTATCATTACAGTGTGCCATTTAGAAGGAGGGTACATGGAATTCAAATAATAAATGGAGTCCTACCCCAGTTCTGACTCACAGTAGGTCCACTGAGTTCATGGATCTACCCAGTGGTCACCTTCCCAGTTCCAGAATAAATTATTGGGCTGAGTATACTTGGCGCTTGGCACAACCAACATTCATTTTTTGGCCTGTGGGTTAAAAACCATCTTAATGAGAAAGCTAAGTGAAAGACTCTGAAACTGCTTCACCCCCTGGCCAAGATAGTAAATCAAAATCAATATTGCACTCCAGAAAGGTGACAGAGATTAGTACCCTTCAAGACCTAAAGGATGCAGGAGTGTTGGTCCTGGTTATAATTCCATTTAATTCACCACTCTGGCCCTAAAACTAGATGGACACTGGAGAATGAAAGTGAATTATTGAAAATTCAACCAAGCAGTAGCCCTAATTGCAGCTGCTGAGCTAGAGGTGGGATCTTTGTGAGAATAAAGTAACAAGCCTCAGCTACAGTGGGACTGTTGATGTGGTAAATGCGTTCTTTCCGTACCCATCAGAAAGGTAGGTCAGAAAGTGTTTGCATTCACTTGAGATGGACAACAGTATACATTTATGGTATTGCTCCAGAGCTGTCTAAACTCTCCTGCCGTCTGTTATAGCCCCAAAGGATCTGGACCGTGTGGACTCTGCAGAATATCACATCGGTTACTATATCGGTAACCTTAGATCCGATGAGTACCAAGTGGCAAATGCATTGGAGACCTTAAGGAAAGACATGCACTTCAAAGGATGAGAGAAATTCTACAGAGTCTCAGGGGCCTGTCACTTCAGTGAAGTTTTCAGGGGTCCATTGGTCTGTGGCATGCTGAAACATCCCCTCAAAGGAAAGGTTGAGTTATTTCATCTTACACCTCCCACCTCTACGGAGCCAGCAGAATGCTTGGTAGGCTTCTTTATGTTGTCACCTACAAATACTGCTCCATCCCATTTAACTGGGGGAGATGAAAAGCTGCTAGCTCTGAATGAGGTCCAGGGCAAGAAAGGGCTCCAAAGCACGTCCAGGCTATGGCCAAGTGGCTTGACGCTTGTATCATAGGACCCTGCAGACCCCTTAGTATTAAAAGTCAGTGATAAGAAAAGCTGCTATGTGGAATTTATGGAAAACTCAATAGGAGAATGACAACACAGACTCCTCGGGTTCTGGAGTAAGGCCATGCCATTTGCAAGGGATAATTACACATTACTTGAAAAACTGCTTATCACGAGTTGGGTTTTTGTCAGACTCACGAAGGCATGAGTGCAAAGTCTAGCAACAATCTACTTTTTCTCTGTTATTTTTAACATAAACTCTTAATTTTAGAATAGTCTTAGATTTACAGAAAAGTTCCAAAGGTTGTACAGAGCATTCCCATATGCCTCATATCAAGTTTCTATTATTAACATCAAACCGTAGCATGGTACATTTGTCACATCTAATGAACCACTATTGATGCATTATTATTAACTAAAGTCCATAGTTTATTCCAATACCTTAGTTTTTACCTAATGTCTTTTTCTGTTGCAGGATCCTGTCCGGGTCACTGTATTGCATATAGTCATCATGTTCTCTTAGGCTCCTCTTGGCTGTGATAGTTTCTCAGACTTTCCTTGCTTTTGATGACCTTGACAGTTTCGAGGAGTACTGTTAGGGAATCTAGAAGAGAGATGATAAGTATTACTGTGGCCTTGAGACCAGCTGTAGCAGTGGGGCTGTAAGTTGTTCAATTAGCCTTTCTCCAGGAAAAGAAATGCCCCAGACTCCCAGAGGATCCTCTCCCAGGGTGTGCCTTAAAAAGCAAGTGGGGGCTTCCCTGGTGGCGCAGTGGTTGAGAGTCCACCTGCCGGTGCAGGGGACACGGGTTCGTGCCCCGGTCCGGGAAGATCCCACATGCCACGGAGCGGCTGGGCCCGTGAGCCATGGACGCTGGGCCTGCGCGTCCGGAGCCTGTGCTCCGCAATGGGAGAGGCCACAACAGTGAGAGGCCCGCGTACCGCAAAAAAAAAAAAAAAAAAAAGGCAAGTGGATCCAAGCAACACAGGGATGCACTGTAGCAGATGATGTGGAGTACTGCTCGGGTCTGCCCCCTTTGGGACTGAACTATTCATTCCTCAGCTTCTGGCAGTGTTGGTGTCTGAGATCTCAGCCGGGTCTCTGTAGGAATTGACCTCAACCAGTGAGAGCTGCCTTGTCCAAGGCCACTCCCCTGTTAGGGGCATCCTGCCTCTACTGACTAGTTAGTTGTTGCAGGGCTAGAGTTATCCTAGCTCTAGAGCTCCCCATTAGATTGACGGAGGCCTTTATTGTGACATCTCAGTACAATTGTCCCAACCCTGCCTTTCCTCTCTCCTCTGTAGGTACTTGCTTATAAACTTCTTGCACGCCAATCTCCATTTCAGAGTCTTTTCTTCAGGAAACCCCATCGTGACAGTATCTTGAGTCAACAATGAAATACACAAGTCTGCAACTGTAGCTAACACATTCATAGTGATTCTCCATTAGTGCTGGAGCCTTTATCTATTGAAATACATATTATTTCATTATGAGTCATTAAAATATATTAAATATGTATTTATCTTTGGGATTTGGGCATTATTTTAAAAAACGTTAATTAGGTAGTTGTTGTTATTTGTAAATTCGTTTAACATAAGTGGTTAAATCATTTTTAAAGAGCATCATGAAATTAACTTTCATTTAGCTGAGAAATTAAAGTCAGTAACTTCTGGAAGAGGACCGCATTGACAACAGCAGAAACTAGTTTATGTGATTACTCGCCAATGATCAAAGAGGGATCGTGGCACAATGATGGCTTGTTTTCCGTTGGATTAATGCGTTTATCCATTCTCTCAGGTCACTTTCTGTTACTAACATCACAAGAAATCTGTTTGAATTTGAGTAAGTTGCATTGAAAGGAATATACCCATAATTTCCAAATCACTACTGTGTACAGAGTGAAAACGGCCAGCCACTTTGAACTTTCGTTTACAATGTTTCACAGAGTGTTATTATTAGCTTCCAGAGTATTATTCTATGTTTTGCTTTGACAGACTACAAATGGACATATGGCATTTCAATTTTCATCTCTCTTAGCTTATGGGTTTAGAAACCTGGGCTGCGGAGAACTGAGTCAGGGAACCAAGTCTTAACTGATTCTCATCCTTTAATCATTTAGTAACTAAATGGGATATATCTGATTTTGCTACTCATCTATATTCTAAGTATTTAGTGAGATTAAATTTAGAAAGAACAGTATTTTGTATACATGTATATATATATAAAATATATTATAAAAGGAACAAAAGTAAAATTATGAGATTTATAAGAGCTAAATAAAGCACAGACCAATCAATCAGTACTCTTTCAAAAACCAACAGCTGTAGTGGTTTTTTTTTTTTTTGCGGTACGCAGGCCTCTTACTGTTGTGGCCTCTCCCGTTGCGGAGCACAGGCTCCGGACGCGCAGGCTCCGGACGCGCAGGCTCAGCGGCCATGGCTCACCGGCCTTGCCGCTCCGTGGCATGTGGGATCTTCCCAGACCGGGGCACGAACCCGTGTCCCATACATCGGCAGGCGGACTCTCAACCACTGCGCCACCAGGGAAGCCCCCAAAGCTGTAGTTTTTAGGTAGCAATTTACTTTAAAAATTCTTCTGCATTAGTAGCGTGAAATGTGTAAGTAAAGTTGATCAAATATCCTAGAGACGTGTATTTAGCATTTGAAGTATCCTAATCAGGAACCTACTTTCCAAGATGGTTGTTTAATCATTTCAATCATCTTTATCAAAATTTATACCAGAAAATTCATTAAGTTGCGTAAAGTGTGTTAGGAATGATTTTCCATTTATGAAATGAGTAGTAGGGTAAGTGGTTAGCTAGAAAGACTGACTGGCCTCCATCATCTTTGCAGGATGAAGGTGTTAAGAATCTCTCTTTTTTTTTTTAACATCTTTATTGGTGTATAATTGCTTTACAGTGGTGTGTTAGTTTCTGCTTTATAACAAAGTGAATCAGTTATACACGTGTTCCCATATCTCTTCCCTCTTGCGTCTCCCTCCCTCCCACCCTCCCTATCCCACGCCTCCAGGCGGTCACAAAGCACCGAGCTGATCTCCCTGTGCTATGCGGCTGCTTCCCACTAGCTATCTACCTTACGTTTGGTAGTGTATATATGTCCATGCCTCTCTCTCGCTTTGTCACAGCTCACCCTTCCCCCTCCCCATATCCTCAAGTCTGTTCTCTAGTAGGTCTGTGTCTTTATTCCTGTCTTACCCCTAGGTTCTTCATGACATTTTTTTTTCTTAAATTCCATATATATGTGTTAGCATCCGGTATTTGTCTTTCTCTTTCTGACTTACTTCATTCTGTATGACAGACTCTAGGTCTATCCACCTCATTACAAATAGCTCAATTTCGTTTCCAGACGTGCTGAAGGGCTAGAGCACCTTTGTCTGCCTACTTCAAAGGCCTGACACCAAGCTGTCTGATTTGGTTATCAGAACACTGTTGTGTCTGCCTAGGAATGAAACTTAATGACTCAAGTTTCTTTCAAACATTTATTTCAATATTGTGGGTCCTGAGAAAAGAAAGAAGGGGACTTCTTTGGGATTACAGGAAGCAGATGCATAATTCCTGGTTAATAAATGTTGTATGTTTAGAAGAATTTGGGCTAAGATTTGCTTTCACTTGGTTGCAAGATTATGGGAGATGTAGACCTATTGCCTTCACCTTCTTCTTGTAATTGCTGGAGATCACTGATATTTACTAAAAGCCTGGGCATCTGCTGAAAGGTCACAGTGGCTTAGGTCAACTACTATCCTCTTTTAAAAATATAAAAGTAATGCAGAAAATTTAAAAATAGTAAAAAACCAACCATAATACTAGAATTCTATTATAATCATTTATAACATTTTGGGAGGGTTCACTTTTTATGTGCATCTTTGCAATTTGTATGTACAATTTTCTATCCTGATTATTAAATTTAGGTGAGGGTTCATGAGCTCAAATGCCTCCAAGGGTAACTGGGTAGGGACTGTGGACCAAAGAGAGTTGTGTTCCTTACTCTAAAGGGAACAGTTACAGCCTCTCACCTTCTGAGATGGCCCACACTCTGTGGAGTGTGTTTCTCTCTAAATAAACCCACTTCTTACCTTAAAAAAAAAAAGGGGGAACAATTATTACTTAGCTCCAAATGATTGTTGTCATGCAAAAGGACTCAGTTCTGCCAGTTATTCTGATTTTTTGGCAAGAGCCAAACAAACATGATTTTTATGTAAATTTTATCCATTTAAAAATACTGGTTACTAAATTTAAAAATATTGTGTTATCCAAAGATATATATACATATATGAAAGGACAGTTTACCACATTTCACAGATCATAAACATTTTCTGTTACTAAGTACCCTCTGGAAGCATCATTTTTACAAAGCTGCATATTAAATTGAGTAGATGTAACAAATTTTACAATCTTTCATCTATTTTTGGACATTTAGGGGTTGTTTCCAATTTTTCTCTGCAATGAACATCTTCATGTACATTGCTTTGTCCTGTGTTCTTAGTGGAATTACAGAATCAGAACATGAATATCTAAATCATACTTTATGTACATCATGAAATATTTCCAAAAGGTTTGTACCAATTTATGCTCTTTCTAGCAACGATGTATGACAATATAGTTTCACCATATGTTTGTCATCATTCAGGGGTATACCGGGAAAAAATTGGCAAAGAAAGAAAAATGGTACCTCCTTGTTGACTTAATTTGCATGTCTGTTTATTAGTTAGGGTGAACATTATTCCGTATGCTTGTTTACCACTTTTATTTCTTTTGTGACTGGTCTATTTGTTTCCTTTGTCCTTTGTCTATGGGGACAACTCCTACTTTGAAATTGTAACAATGTCAATCTATAAAGCAACCAGGTATAAATAAACATCAACACCTGCTTCATGTTTAAAACATCTTGTTTTATGGGCTTTGCTTTTCTCTACTTGTCAGCTTTCATTCCGGGGGCTTTCACTGTCTCACCTGGCAGCATCCACGATAGTGGCAAACTGAATTGAAGGGCATCTTTAAATAGGCTTTGATACTGGCTGTGTCTCTTTAATTCATTGTGTGGGATATAATTCTCAAGGATTAAGACTGCTGAAGTTTTACACCTATATTTTGTGATTGGTTTCTGAATTATTAGTTATGAATTATTTTGAATTTATAAATACAATCTTAATGTTGTGTTATTAGGTGTAAGACTAACTCCTGGCTTTGAGATTCCATACTCAAAATTCCAGAGCTCAGAGGGGTCTTACAAGTCATCCATTCCAAACTGTTCATTTTGCTAATGTGAAATTGAGTCCAGATTACTTCTCCAAAGCCACACAGCTAGCAAGTAACTGCACCACCGTCTACCACCTGGGCCTCTGATCTCTGATTTAACTTTCTTTCCGTGTCACCATGCTGCCTTCCTCTCCTGCTGCGTGTATTGCTACATTTTGCACTATAATTTGATCCTGATATATCTGAATTCAACTAATGAATGACTGCACTTCTGTATACTCACATCAGAAATCCATTACAGAAAATATTTTGCTCTTTCAAGCCTGATGAAAAGTTTTCAGAGAGCCATGGAAAACCTTTATAAATATTGGTTTTGTTACTCGTTTACTCCAAGAGATTATGGTGGTAACAGTGGGAGCCAAGAAGTAAGAAAAATTATTTCTTTTCCTTTTTTTTTATTGGAATAAAATTGCTTTACAAAAGAAGACATACAGAAGGCCAAAGGCACATGAAAAGATGCTCAACATCACCAATTATTAGAGAAATGCAAATCAAAACTACAATGAAGTATCACCTCACACTGGTCAGAATGGCCATCATCAAAAAATCTACAATCAATAAATGTTGGAGACAGTGTGGAAAAAAGGGAACCCTCTTGCACTGTTGGTGGGAATGTAAATTGATACAGCCACTGTGGAGAACAGTATGGAGGTTCCTTCAAAAACTAAACATAGAACTATCATATGACCCAGCAATCCCACTACTGGGCGTATACCCTGAGAAAACCATAATTCAAAAGGACACATGTACCACAATGTTCATTGCAGCACTATTTACAATAGCCAGGACATGGAAACAACCTAAATGTCCAGTGATAGATGAATGGATAAAGATGTGGTACATATATAAAATGGAATATTACTCAGCCATAAAAAGGAACGAAATTGGGTCATTTGTAAAGAAGTAAGACAAATTAAGTCACCAAATGTTTTCCTTTATTAATGATAGAAGCACAAAAATGCAGTCCAGATATTTTATTAGAGGTAACTCTATTAGCATCATTATTGCAGAGGTTCAGATTCAATTTGGGGGCAAAACACTGAACTAGTGATTTCCATCCAAAGGCATTTGGTGTTAATAAAGTACACACAAAAAAGGAATTACCTGCTCTGTTCTAGAAGCTGAACATTTACTCTTGGATATCCTGAATACCCCTGTCTGTTGAAGAGTCTGCATCATTCCTTATGGCAGCCAAGAAGGTGGCCTAAAGGGTCTTGCCTTTCAAATGTAGCAGGGATCTTAGATTAGGCCTATACTAGTAGTTTTCACACTTGAGGGTACGAAGGTACCTGAGTTCCACTCATGATAGTATGATTCTGTAGGATTAGCATGGAGGCTGGGAATATTCATTTTAATAGACTTTTAATTTTAGAATTGTTTCAGATTTATAGAAAAATTGTAAAGATAGTGAAGAAAGTTTCCATATACCCCACTTCCAGTTTCCTATTTTATTAACATTGGACATGAGTATGGTACATTTGTCACATCTAGTGAATCAATACTGATACATTATTATCAACTAAAGTCCATACTTTATTCACATTTCCTTTATTTTTCCCTAATGCTCCAGCTGTGAGTCATAGAGAACCCCACACATAAGGCCTTATTTGTCTTACTCAGCAAGAAGTCTGGGGCTTCCCTGGTGGCGCAGTGGTTGAGAGTCCGCCTGCCGATGCAGGGGACACGGGTCCGTGCCCCAGTCTGGAAAGATCCCACATTCCGCGGAGCGGCTGGGCCCGTGAGCCATGGCTGCTGAGCCTGCGCATCCGGAGCCTGTGCTCTGCAATGGGAGAGGCCACAGCAGTGAGAGGCCCGCGTACTGCAAAAAACAAAACAAAACAGTAGAATCCTGTGAGTTAGCAAGAAGGTGAGTATGGCTATTAAGTGGGCGATCAGCAGTATCTGTTTCAGGAAAGCTGCCACCAAAAATGTGTTTATATTCTGCAAATAGTTCATGCCCTTTCTTCATCCTTCCTTTCTATTCTTTCATAGCAAAGTGATCTTCTAAAAATGCAAATAGGTTCATGTCCTCTCCTGCTTAAAGCAATATCCTTTGGAAAAAGTTCAAAATCCTAAACATGTTTGCCTCTGCAGCTTCACTCTGCAAGCCGGCTCTAATGGCCTCCTTCTAGTAGTGGAAACCGTAAAGCATTTCGCTCGCTCTTCCCACTTCTCAGCCTGCGCGCGTGGTGGTCTTTATTTCGAACACTCTCCAGCTCCCTGCACTCCATCTCCCTCTTAGCTTGTCTGCTCCTACCTTCCATTCATTCTTCAGATCTTCATGTTTCAGTTCAATACAACTTCATCAACGAAGCCTTCCCCAAGCCCACAGATTAGCTTAGACCTACTGTAAAATACATCATATTAAAGCAGCGTGCACTTTTCTTCCATAGGTTTTGTTGGGCTTTTTAAAAGATTTTTTTGATGTGGACCATTTTTAAAGTCTTTATTGAATTTGTTACAATATTGCTTCTGTTTTATGTTTTTGGTTTTTTGACCATGAGGCATGTGAGATCTTAGCTCCACCACCAGGGATCGAATCAGCACCCCCTGCATTGGAAGGCAAAATCTTAACCACTGGACCGCCAGGGAAGTCCCTCTTCCATGGTTCTTAACAGAGCCATCATCTTGAATTTGGCTATGTGATTATTAGATTAATGGTTGCCACTCCATAAACTGCTAACTCCATGAAGCTGGTAGGCACCACATCTACCTTTGCTCATTGATCTATTCCCAGTGCCTAGTAGAGTGGTTGGTGTATGGAAGATATTAAGTAATATTGGTTGAGAGAATGAATGAAGGAAGACTGTATCCTGAGGGAGGAGAGTCAAGAGGCAGACTTTGTTTCAAGGACAAAGGACCAATGATGGAGGGGAGGGATTCTGAGCTTCGCTCTGTTTGCCACTGACATTTCCCTTCTTCTTTCCCACTCTGGGATCACACTTGAATTTTAAAGTGAGGAGATTCAAAAAGAAAAGGAAAAGACTAAACAAGCTATCTTCTGTGTACCTCGTGAGACACTGGGAGATGCTTGCAATGTTGACACCAGTGGCATTGACAGCTTATAAGAACAAGCTCTCTATGCAAGGTTGGTGCCTTCTACAGAAATGGCCATAGTCTTAGCCTGTTGGTTGTGGCTTCTGCAGAGGCGGAGAGGGGTGGGGAGAGCTGCAATTTCACCACAAAGATTGGTGACACCATAGGTGGCCAAGGGGACAAGCACATCTTAAGGGTTAAAAGCACAGGCTTTAATATTCAGACCTCAGCTCTGTCACTAACAAGGTACGACCTTGGACAAGTTACTCAACTGCTTTAATCCTCAATTTTCTCTACAGAAAATGGGTAAAATGCTTGTTATGAAGTTTCAGTGAGCTCATGCAGGGAAAGTGATCAACACAGGCAGCATCTACTAAGATCCCACTTGTGGTGGCTCCAGCTGTGGATGGGGAACCGGAAGATTCTGGAAGGCATTTAAAGGTGATGGTGGAATTCCACAGTGTGTTGAAATGAAGGTAGAGAAATTTTGTGACTGCTCTTGTAAATTTATAGTAACCTCTAAGCTGACAAGGCCTGAGGAGTATAGTTTCACACATTACGGCAAACCTGAACGTGATCAAATTTAAATTTTGTCTTTCTTTTCACTGCACAAGTCTCTAGAAGGGCCAGCAAGTCTTCACAAGATTGCAGCAGCAGCAGGGAAATTGCCAACTCACCTAAGATTTTTGTTGATCCTGGGCAGGAAGCAGACTAGGAATTTCGAGGAGGATATAGCAGAGTAGATGAGAGCACGCACTCTGGAGTTGGATTCTTGGGCTCTAAACTGAGCCCAGTTGTGTAAAGCTGGGGAGATTATGCGAATTTTGCTCTCCTCACCTGTTAAATAGGAGAAGTAAAACTATCTAATTCATAGGGATTTTTGCAAGAATTGTACAATTAATTCATACAAGGCAGTGATTCTCAACGGGGAGAGGAGAAATTTTGTCCCCCAGGGAATATCTGGCTATGTCTGGAGACATATTTTGTTGTCCTAATTAGAGAACGTGCATTTGACATCTAATGGATAAGACGCCAGGGATGCTGCTAGACACACTGCAATGCACAGGACAGCTGCACAGCAAAGAACTGTCCAAGATGGCAATCGTGCTGAGGCTGAGAGATCCTAAGATAAGATATTGAGAAGAAATCCTGTCCTGTAGAAATCACTCAGTGTCAACGTTCATTAATAAACTTTGAGTAGAAATGACAATGCATTTGTCACATAGAGCTTACCAAGTGCTCATGCTTGTTTTGAGCAAGTGAAAAGGGCCAAGAGGAACTTTTCTCACTTTATTTTCTGATGAACCCATACACATGACATTTCAGTTGTAAGATATGGCTGTCAGTTTCTTGTTTAGAAGATGTTTTTAATTTCATTATCAAGAAAAATAAATGACTCCCAACCATAAAAATGCCGATCTTTTGATTTGGATGGTTTGGAAGATGCTCCGGTATACCTTCTTAGTGAATGAATTGATAATTATAGAGAAACTATGTACTCCAAGGTACAAAGTTTTAGGAATATGTCGCAGACAGGCCTGGCGCATGGGTCTGTTAGGGGGATGTTACTTCTGGGAAATTGACCTTGGGACGCTGACCATTGGCTCGCCTTCCAGTAAACTTTTAGAATTTTGCTTGCGTTGTCACTAATTACTGGCTCCTGTGAGAAGACAGGCAGATAGCCCTGGCGGGGGGGTGCTGGGGGAGGCGGAACAGAAGGGTATGAAAATGTCCCAGAAGGTTGGCAAAGGAGAGTTTCTCGATGGACCTGATGGCATCCTCATCCAAAGATGTGGTACTATCAGCAAAAGCATGAGGATGAGGGTAGGGCACCTACATGGATATAGAAAGAAAGGGAAGCTTATCTTTCCAACTGATAAAATGCTGCCCAGCCTCCTTCATAGTTTTCTGTGTTAAGTAAATTCCATCTTTACCTGTATTAAAGTACATTGTAGCCTTTGTGTAGGTCTGCAGGTAACTTTCTGTCAATTGTCACCTAGGGAAAATAGATCCAAGTTTAAAGGGCTTGTGTTGGGAGGACCTAGGGCTCCACAGAGAAGCCCCAGAAGCTGGGGTAGGGGTAGGCATGGAGTAAGGGATGTGGAGGGAGTGGCAGAGAGAAGGGTAGGGTTCAGGAAGCCTGAAAACTGGGGATCCCGTTCTTCCACCTAGCCTTGCTTTAAATGGAGCAGCTATATCTTATCTAGTTTTATTTAAATTTATCTATGCTTTGTAAATTGTCATTCCAAACAATATTTCACTTTTTCCCCTAAAGGTTTCCACTGCGACTAAAAAAAAAAAAAAATGTTGAAAATCACTGGCTTCATCACAAGGAAAAGAAATATTTTTTTTCTATTTCTTTAACGTTGTACCTATACGAGATGATAGATGTTTACTAAGCCTATCCTGGTAATCATTTCATGATGTATGTAAATCAAATCATTATGCTGTACACCTTAAACTTATATGGTGCTGGATGTCAATTATATCTCAATAAACCTGGAAAAACAAAGAAAACCACTGGCATGTATAGATTAAAAAATAGCCCCTTATTTATAGAATGCAATAGGTTAAATCATTCCCCCCAGAATTTGCTATTCATTGAGGAGTTCAGGATGTCAAGATAAAGTTAATGCAAAACCAGGATTATTTCCCCAAGTTAACAAGATCTATTCAATTTACTCCAAGAGAAGGCTGTTAAACAATCACCCTGGGCTCTCACCTCTGGGACTCTCAGACTTACCATCCGGTCTTTGAACGTGGGACAGAGGGGAGGCTGAGGCAGAAGGGATGGACCAATTCATGAGCTTGAGGTGTGCTCCAAGGCTTTGAGATGTTGGGTGTCTCTGGAATTAGGACGACCTGTGTCCTTTCCCTGTGAACATTTGTAGAAACAGCACTGTAAATGCTCAGGTCTCAATGATCTCAGTTTGTTAAAAGTAACAGATTTGCATCTTAAATGAACGCATGGATTCTCCTATCTCTGTCCAGAGGCTTTGCAGAAAGAATACGGTTGAACGCTAGATGCCACTGTTGACTCACTCTGCTGTCTGTTAGCATCAAGATTTCCCCTGGCCTCTGTGAGGAGACACAATTAAAGAAAAACTAAGAAAAAAAAATTGTCTTTTTCTAGAGAACATTTGACAATTGGCAGAAAATGGAAAGATGAAGAGGTATGAATGTCAACTAACTCACACGGGGTTTGTAAATAAGATCATTTTTGTATCTAACAGTTTCTGCTGGAAAAGAGACTCCAGTTTCCCTCAAACCTATTTGTTTCTTATTCTAGTTCTGTAACATCCCAGATTGTTTCCACCTTTGGCATTTATTTGAGAATCATAATCAGATATATGCCTAATGGTTGCCTTTATTACTCAGTAGGTCAGGTTGCGGGTGGCATTATGGACTTTTTTCTCTTCATAGACTTTATTTTTTAGAGCAGTTTTAGGTTCACCAGCAAAATAGAGCAGAGTGTAGAGAGAGTTCCCGTACACTCCCTCCCCCCCACCACACACACCCTCCCCCATTATCAGTAGCTCCCACCAGAGTGGTACCTTTGTTACCACTAATGAACCTACACTGACATGTCATTATCACCCAAAGTCCATAGTTTACATGAGGGTTCACTCTCGGTGTTGTACAGTTTATGCATTTGGACAAATTTACAATGACACGGATCCACCATTGTAGCACCATACAGAGTACTTTCACTGCCCTAAAAATCCTCTGTGCTATTCATCCCTCTCTCCTCCCTAAGGGCTGGTGACCACTGATCTTTTTTTTTTTTTTTTTTAAATTTTTTCTCTCTTTCTTTTTGGCTGCATTGGATCTTTGTTGCTGCACGCGGGCTTTCTCTAGTTGGGGCAAGCGGGAGCCACTCTTCGTTGAGGTGTGTTGGCTTCTCATTGTGGTGGCTTATTTTGCTGCAGAGCACGGGCTCTAGGCGTGTGGGCTTCAGTAGTTGTGGCACACGGACTCAGGAGTTGTGGCTCTTGGGCTCTAGAGCACAGGCTCAGTAGTTGTGGCGCCCCGGCTTAGTTGCTCTGCGGCATGTGGGATCTTCCCGGACCAGGGCTCAAACCCATGTTCCCTGCAATGGCAGGTGGATTCTTAACCACTGCACCACCAGGGAAGCCCCTTTTGTTTTTTGTTCTTTGTAAGCATGTTCATGTGCTGAATTTACTGAGGCCCATCGGTCAATGGAAGGCTTCATGGATGGTGGGGGCTGAAGGCTGATGGAAGGCTTAAGTTTTCTAGGCCTTTTTTTTTTCTTTTTTGCCACCCTTCAAGGCATGCAGGATCTTAATTCCCCAACCAGGGATCGAACTTGTGCCACCTGCAGTGGAAGCCAGGACTCTTAACTACTGAACCACCGGGGAAGTCCCGCCATTGATCTTTTTACTGCCTCCATGGTTTTGTCTCCATTACTTGTTTTTCACTTAAAAAAACCAAAACTCTTCACTTAAAAAAAAGTTTTACCACAAAAGTAGAAAGACTAGTAAACCACACCCCATGAACTATCTCATCACTTTAAAAACTACCAAACTTTACATAATTATCTTAGCCTTAATCTTCCTCTTAGGCAGGTTTTACTATCTCCATTTTATAGATAGTGAAATTGAGGATCAGAGAGGCTAGGGAACTGCCCAGATTGATGCAGCTAATTGATGGTACAGTCTGGTTCAAACCCAATTCTATTTCCAAAAGTATTTGTATGACAGTACTCTTCAACTTGATTTCTGCTTGCATGTCTGAATAGCTAATTCTCTTCTGAAGACCAACCCCGCATATACATTTTCAAAAGCTTTTTACTGTTAAATTTAGTTAAAGATAGATTTATAATAGCTGTGTGTATTGTAAATGTGTATATATTTTAAAGCATTTTATTCTATAAAAAAATTCAAAACAACCAGGATATACTTGCGATCCCTGGGAAGCTATAAACTGGCACACAATTGGAAGCACACAATCCAATGTCAAGGATAGTACAAGGTCCTCTCCAGCTGGCACTTCCAACCTGAAAATAGCCCTGTAAGAGTTTCCCTAGAGATCTCACTACATTCACAGAACCCAAATATTTTTAAATGAAAGCTCTGCTAATTCTTATTGTCTCCTATCTTCAAAACTACCTATCACTCCTTACTTGTATTAAAGTCCCTGATCCCTCCTGTAGCAACCCCAGGCAACCCCCCACGCCAACCATGGCAAGTTGGTTTTCCTTCACATAGTATATAGTCCAGGATACCATTTAACAAAACTTGCCGGGTCCTTTTAGCTTCCTTTCATTATCATTATAATTTTAGCAAACTGAGCACTAAAGGTACATGGGCCAGTTAAGACCAGTTTCAAACTCTCTATGATCTGTTGACGGGTGGTAAAGAGGGTTCTCTCTCAAAAGACAGATCACTAAAAGTTATTTGGAAACATAGAAAATTGCAAACATTGGAGAGCTCTTGCTCTCCATTAGTCCTCAGAATTCCCTCATTCTTCAGAACAAGTATGACTCAGACTCGGAGACAGCTCTCCCTCTGTACTTTCATAGCAACGTGCTCACAGTGTTTATCATATTGCATTGAAATACTTGTTTACAAAACTATTGCTCCCAGAAGGGCATTCCTCTAGGATGGCACCAAATCCTGGTCATTTTTTACTTCTGTGACTCGATTTTTTTTCACAGTGCCTGGCTTACAAGGGTTTTCTCCAAACTTGACTTCATGTCAGAATGTTTCTGGAGTTACAAATGTACGGATCTCTAAAGCTCCCTGAAGACCTCCTGAGTCAGAATCTTGAGACAGTATGGTTCCGCATGGTTAGGCACGATGGAGGGATAAAAAGCAGGTACTTGGGCAGTTGTAGATCTAAATCTTCCAGGACATCTGCCCAACTACTTCCTTTCCTCCATTGTTCATTCCTTGCCTCTCATTTAATTGAAGTACGGACAACTTCATTTAATTTAATTGAAGTACGGACAACTTCCTCATTGCTATCCTCAAACAACTGAGGCTACAATACTCTATTCTTTTTGTTGCAACAGTAAGAATTTTGGAAGAATATACATGAATTGTTAGCCTCTGTGGGTCATAACTTGGGAAAAGTGACTCAATGACTCTGAGATAGTCAATATTAGAAAACCATCCAACCTTTGGATGGAGAACCACACCCATAAGAAAAGTGCTTCTTTGATGCATATGACCTTCACACCAGACAGAACAAATTTATGAGCATCTCTTTAGAATTATGTGAGGGAAATCCCCAAATGTTGAATTCAAACTAGAATAACAAGTGGGGAAATTAATTATGTCATACCCAATATTACGAATTTCAGTTCCGCAAAATGTTATTGATAATCTCTTTGCTTTGCGTGCTATTGTTATTGTTTTCGTTCAGTAAAATATAAAAAATCATTGTCAGGTTTTTCACAGCTTCACTGGCATCCTATAATCCTATTGTTCCCATTAATTTTTTTTTCTGGAGATGTTTTCAGGAATATAGCTCTTTTTCAGTCTCCTTTGCTAGATCCCTTCCTAACTAGTCTCGAAATGTTGGGATTTCTGTGGGCTTTCATTCACTCCTTCATTACAAACAAATGTTTAATTAATTATAAGTATATTATAAAGAAAACATTAAACCTAGTCTCTAAGACGGAAGACAAGAGTAGACAGATAAACAAGGTAACTACAAATTACAATAAGGACTGTAAAAATGAACAGGGATGAGATAGAGCAGAACTAGACCCCTCTACATAAGGCAGTCAGGGATGTCTTCTCTGAGAGAGGACGTTTGAGATGTAAAGGATGAGTGAGAGCCAGTCATGCAAAGATTTGAAGGATGACTAGTTCCGTCAGAGGGAACAGCAAGTGCAGAGTCTCTCTGAGCTGTTGTTAGGAGTAAATAAGGTAATGCTGAGCACCGTCCTCGCACAAAGTAACTACTCGTAACTGATTTTATTATTATGATGCAGTCACCTCCCCGTGGGCCACCGGTAATATAATATGAATATTCCCCCTGTTTGGTCTGGCTACTACCAAGTCTGCTTAATATCACTTTCTGCATCAATAATACAGGGATAGTAATATATCTCTCATAGTAATATATATCTCATATATCTCATAGGTTATTACAAAGAAGAAATGAGATAAGAATGGTAAAGGACTTGGCATAAAATATATGATCAATAAATGACAGCTATGACCATTTCTTCGTTCTAGTTGTGGGAATACAGCAGTGAGTGGAATCAAGTCTGGGCCTTTGTGGAATCTACCTCATCACTATCATTACTATTACTGCAAATCTGGTCTGGGTTGCTGTGTACAAAGGTGAAAGGAGAGCTAGGCGTGTCTCAGGTGATGGACTATATTTCTACTTTACCTGGAAGAGTGGGTTCACGGCTCTTGATCTTTTCTCCTCCATAGGAGCAGATAAAAAACAAAAAATCTCTAAAGACTTCAAGCTGTCACGATCAGAGCCTGTGGACCCTCCCTCGGCCTTTCCCACAGTCCTTGTGAGGGTCCCTCCCAAGTCCCGCCGCTCCAAGCTCCCAGACCACGCAGTTGAATTCTGCTGTTTGTACGGTTTTAAGTCAGACTGCCTGCAAACCTGGAAATTATTATTGATGGTCTCGACTGTTTACTAATGTGGCAGCAACTGTGATTTGTGCTTTAATGTCGTTTTCAAAGCCTATTTACTCTGCAAGTGCAGTTCTAAAGCGCTCAGGCAGATTCCCGAGTAGCAGATGCTAATGGACGCCTGTGCTGGACGTGTCGTCAGTAGGTGGCAGCAGAGACGCATCGTGCAGGTCTCTACGAAGGGAACCGGACCTCTTCGGCAGGGTTCCTCAGACGGGTCCAGTATCAAAAACTGAATTTGTTGCTGCTCTTATGGGTTTTATTTTTATTTTTTATTAAACGTAAGCATGGCAGATAATCTCACAAACAGGACATTTTAAAGGATCCATTTGGAAAAGTGAACAAGATTATTTGTGGACAGGATCTTCCATCCCCTTCACAGCTGCTCAGTAATTTGCTGCTGATGGACCTAAGGGAGTAGATTAAAGGCGATTAATAAGAAGCAAAGTGATGGTTCTTATCTCACTGAGGTTTTGAATAGGGCATTTTAAGCATATTCAAAGGTTTGTTAGAAATGGAGAACATTATATGTTCTATGACTCACAAGAAGAAGATAGAGGTGGAAGCTGATTTTGATTACAGGTAGTGAGATGCTTGCCCTGGATTGTTCTTGTCCTCTCTCCAAGGGTTATTGGAGCAGAGCCCTACTGCCCTTGCAGGAAAGAACACCCTCTCTAGTCCCTACAGCTTCTTTTCCTTGAGAAAATGTCTATTTATGTCACACAATTCACTGCCTGCCCCTTGGTGCCCTGTGTGGATTTCCTGGACAGTTTGATGGGAAAGAGGGGAAACTGCAGGCATTTTGAAATCCACGACATGGGTATATTTTCAAGTTTCAGCTCTGCCATATGCCGAACAGGGGTTTTAAAAAAAAACAGAACAATAACGTGCACTGCTATGTTGAAGTGGAATGTTGGGGGTGAAAAGGGGATGCTGTGGAGAACATATGGTTCTGCTGCAGTAAAGGACTGACTCTCCTAGGTGACGTGCATCTGCACCAGTACTAGCTGCATAGTTTGTGGATTCAGGGTACAATGAAAATGCAAGGACTCATTCAAAATTATTAATAATTTCAAGATGGCAACAGCAGAGGATTCTATCAAGTGCAGGGACTCTTCTGAGCGTGGGGGTCTGAGAATCTGCACGTGTTGCACATGCGTGACGCCAGGCGTGTGTGTGTGTGTGTGTGCGCGCGCGTGCGTGCACACACACAGAGGGAGAGAGAGGGAGAAGCTTTGTAAAAATTCTGTTTTCACTGCTTAGTCTCTTTAAGGCAGAGTTTCTCAAACCTCAGCACTACTGACACAGGGATGAGATCATTCCTGCTTGCGGGGGGCAGCCATGTGCATTAAAGTGTGTTTAGCTGCATCCTCTCTGTTGTCTACCCTCTAGAAGCCAGTAGCACCTCCCACCCCCAGTTTTGACAATCAAAAATATCTTGAGACATTGCCAAATGTTTCCTTGTGGGGCAAAATCACCCCAGTTGAGAATTACTGCTTTAAGATAAGGTTTTACAACTCACCCAAAGAGAGTTATCTCTCTTTGGCTTATCTAGCTTTTTTCATGTTTTTCCTTTCTTCTTATCCAAGCATGAAGGAAAATATGAACTGTGCTTTTTGGCCTGTTCCTGGTGGGTGCAGAATACCAAACTTTCACGCCAGACTAATCCAACGTGGAGACCCCTGCAGAGCTGAAGACATGCCCTGGTTCTGCAGATGCGTAATTTGTCCGGGTTGCCTCCGGTGAATATATATTTCACAGAGTCTGTTCTCCGAGCCCTGAAAATGTATCCTTTAATCTTCAACTCAGAAAACCCCTTGACTCTGGGAGGAGACACCAAAGGCCTTCTCAGTGACAGGCAGGGAGAAGGCTGTTTTGGTTGCTAATTTGTTTTCAGTCCTTAGTCTGTTTTCCTTTCATGCGGATGTTCCTCTTTAGACCTTGGGTATGAATAATTCCGCATAGCCTGAGGGGAGAAGCGGGAGGCTGGCTGGTGGAGTTGTTTGTACTGTAATGAAACAGAAAGTTCAAAAGCCTAGTGAAGCCTGAGTGACTGGAAAGGAAGAGAGGTCCAGAATGTACTTTAAAAATGACTCATAAAGCATGACAAACTCTGGAAGCTTCTTGGAGGTCGGAGGAATAAATTGCCCATTCACTTTAGAAAGGCATCCCCAACCAGAACTGCCCCCCCAAATGTGAAGTCTCAATGCAGAGTGTCCCAATCATTCACGTGCCCTGCAAGATAGCTTTCTTAATCCTGTATTTCATGAATTGTCATCTTGAAAGGCAAACTCAGCAGTGGCATTTTTCTTTTTTCTTTTTTTAAATTAATTAATTGATCTGTGTCGTCTTAGTTGCGGCTTGCGGGATCTTTGTTGAGGCATGCGGGATCTTGTGTTGCAGCATGCAGGCTTCCCTCTAGTTGTGGCATGCAGGTTTTTCTCTCTCTAGTTGTGGTGCGTGGGCTCCAGGGCACATGGGCACTGTAGTTTGTGGCACATGGGCTCTCTCGTTGAGGTGTGTGAGCTCAGTAGTTGTGGCACGTGGACTTAGCTGCCCTGCGGCATGTGGAATCTTAGTTCCCCGACCAGGGATCAAACCCACGTCCCCTGCATTTGTAGGTGAATTCTTAATCACTGGACCACCAAGGAAGTCCCAGCAGTGGCATTTTCTGGATTGTGAGTAGTAACTTGATAGTTAGCCATCTGAAGTACCTGATCTCTGTGTTCAGATAGGTTCTGGTCTGAGATGGTTGGGTTTATTCAAATTTATGCCAAAGAAATCAAGGACCTTAGGCTTAAAAGAATCTAAAAAGAATACATATAGGTATATGTATAACTGAATCACTTTGCTGTACACCTGAAACTAACACAACATTGTAAGTCAAGTATACTTCAATATAAAATAAAAATTAAAAAAAAAAATACAGGGCTTCCCTGGTGGCGCAGTGGTTGAGAGTCCGCCTGCCGATGCAGGGGACACGGGTTTGTGCCCCGGTCCGGGAAGATCCCACATGCCGCGGAGCGGCTGGGCCGGTGAGCCATGGCCACTGAGCCTGCGCGTCCGGAGCCTGTGCTCCGCAACGGGAGAGGCCGCAACAGTGAGAGGCCCGCATACTGCAAAAAACAAACAAACAAACAAAACCCAAGGACCTTAGGCTTGAGTGCTCCACTCAGCCTTCAGCTGTGTGAATTTGCTACAGGCTGGTCATTTTCTTCATGACAGACACCCTGAAAGTGTACAGGTTTATTAAATGCCACACTGCTGTCTTGTTTTATGACTTCATTCACGTGGAGGTGATTCTCTCAAAACTGTGAGCCCTTTGAAGTCTGTGAATGTCCAGAAAATAGAACGATGCCTGCCGTGGAGCGAATGCGCAATTACTGTTTCACAGAACTGATTGAGAGCCGTGAAAGAAACAGGATGAAAGAGCAGAGTGGATGCACAGAAACCATCTTCATTAGTGGAAAGATAAATTAGCAACATCTCTTTATTTTCCTCATTTTTATTGCGGTATAGTTGATTTACAATGTTGTGTTAGTTTCAGGTGTACAGCAAAGTGATTCAGCTAAATGTATATATTCTTTTTCAGATTCTTTGCCCTTATAAGTTATTACAGCAACATACATTTTTAACAGGAAAAGAAACGTAATACAGAGTGGCAGAACACAGTTTTAGGCCCTTCCTTCCCACCCTCTTTCTTAGAGGTAATTTTTGAAAATTGAAGTTAGTGTAACACACTGAAGTTCGGGTCTCATTAACACTAGCAATAGAAAAGTTAATTGTTTCTGTAGCTGTTATATGCTGAGGAAACTGAGGAATCAGAACATTCTTCTCTCCTCCTTTTAGATGGAACTGGCTGGCTGGGAGCCCATTGTGGGCTGTAAATGACTAAAAATAATGAGGAGACTTTAGGGTTAAGTGTGGCAGAGAACAAGGATAGAGACCAGAGAAGGAGGGGCTCGTTGATGCCCACCTGAGAGGACTCTGTGGATTCCTCAGTGAGGAAAGTGAAGAGAAGTTTTGTACTGTCTTCTGGATTACTTGTGTTAATGGATAATTTTCAAAAGAGAATATCATCATGAATCTCAGACACAAACTGAACATGGGTTAGTGATGCTATTTAAATAATGAATGAGGGCACCCGTAAGATGTTATAACTCGTTCAAAGGAGAATTCAAAAACCGGGCAATAATGCAGCAATGAATTTACAAGTAGATGCAAAACCGGCTCATTCCACAGTAGGAGAGAATAATCAATTGTATTTTCAGGGACTAAAATTCGTTTTCATGTCTATGGACAAGAATCATTTGCATTACCATCAGTTATCCACAACTTACAGAGTTATAAAAATAGCTCAGTCAGTGAAAGGCACAGAGGCCTAGTGAAGTCAGATAACTGGAAGTGTACACTTCCACAATGTCAAGTTTTCCATGGAAGGCAACCTGTAGTGGTTTGGAACCATTTCAAAGTCTTTTACAATTTTTTTCTCCACTCATATATGTTTGATTATCAAATAATAGCATTTTGTTTTGGGAAACAGACTGTACTTTGAGGAAAAGAAGCTGATCAGTAACTTCCTCTTCAAGCTACTGCAAAAAGCCAGGATGAAACGTCTGTGGGTAGCCTTTAGGATAAGCGGGAAAGGGTGTTTAACCACAGGGTGTGAGTGGACATACCTCCTCAGAAAAGAGTTACAGCTAAGCTTTAGACCAGGTGCCTTTTTGTTTGTTTGTTTTGTTTTTTAATAATTTTATTTATTTATTTATTTTTGGCTGTGTTGGGGCTTTGTCGCTGGACACAGGCTTTTCTCTAGTTGCGGCGAGCAGGGGGTTACTCTTCGTTGTGATGCACAGGCATCTCATCGCAGTGGCTTCAGAATGTTGTGGAGCATGGGCTCTAGGCGCTCAGGCTTCAGTAGTTGCGGCTCGCGGGCTCCAGAGCGCAGGCTCAATAGTTGTGGCGCATGGGCTTTGTTGCTCTGCGGCAAGTGGGGTCTTCCAGGGCCAGGGCTCGAACCCGTGTCCCCTGCAATGGCAGGTGGATTCTTAACCACTGTGCCACCAGGGAAGTCCTAGACCAAATGTTTTTAACCTAAGGGTCATCTTTTTTAACCTCTGCCTTACCTTGAGCTGCATCCTGTGGATACATGAAAGCCTTGCAAGCTTATGACTTGCAGCTCCCTCAAGACCAGAAAAGCATGGCATCACCCTTCCACAGTCCTTTGAGTGCTCATGTGGGGCTGGCTCTTTGCTGGGTCTTAGGGCAAGAAGTGTCATTAGAACAGTCCTTAATGTGATTTGGAGGGTGGGAAGGACTTGGACATGTGGAGGGGGACGAGGAGGACCGTCTTTGTGAAAGGAGCACTCTGAGAGTTGTGCATTGAAAACCCTACACAGTAATGGTTTTCTGCGGCCACATGTTCTTTACTTTCACCAGAGCATTCTCACAAAGATAGAAAAGAAAAATACAACCTCTGAAAAGTCAGTTCTGACTAGTTTTTGTTGATCTCATAGCTCAGACCAGACGAGGCCGTTTGAGGTTGAGTGGTAAAAATAGGAAAGAAATTCGTGCTTTTTAAAGATGGAGACATAGATATTGGTGGGGGAAGCAATGTGCCCGAAACGAGCTGGTATTTCTGAGTCATGGAATCATGAATCCTATGAGTAGTCATACACAAGATCAACCTCTAGTCTTGGGGTTGAAAGGTGACCCTTGAGAATTTACCTGTTTATGAAGAATTTAGCACAAGCCATTGCTTTGAATCACAAAGCTCTGTCTGCTTACTCATTTTTCTCCTCTTCCTTCAACAGGCAGACATTGGTGGAGAGCTTTCTATTCTCTCTTGCACTTGAATTTTTGAAAATCCATCATGAATAACAGTAGTTCACTTAACTCGAGGTCTTAGCACCATGGAACTTGAACACATCAGTCTGAAGAAAAGGGAGGAAGAAGAAACAAACCTTCTTTTAAAAACCATCCAAACTCTTTTGGCACAAAGTGTGGCTAAATTAAATCTGTGCATTAGAGATTGTTTAAAAGCCAGATGTGATTTGTGGTTATAACTAGTTTTTATACTTTTAGTTGCATTTTGATGACACATAACAAGACTGAGGAGGGCAAATGGGTCTGTCCTCTCCCGCTGTGGAGCACAGGCTCCGGACGCGCAGGCTCAGCGGCCACGGCTCACGGGCCCAGCCGCTCCGCGGCATGTGGGACCTTCCCGGACCGGGGCACAAACCCGTGTCCCCTGCATCGGCAGGCGGACTCTCAACCACTGCGCCACCAGGGAAGCCCAGTCTCCTTTTCTTGATCGATGTCAGAAGCTCAAGTTGAGAAGGAAGAGTGGGCTGTTAAAAGCATCTTAACATTCTAAGATTGCTTGGCGCCCAGAGAAAGCGAGAGTTTATAGCTTCTGAGAACCATGCGTTTGGATTTACCACACCTACAGGAAACTTGTAAAGAAAGACTAGTCTTTGCTGTAAAGAAAGACTAGTTGTAAAGAAAGACTGCGACAGAGACACAGAGAAGGTTCTCAATCACTCAGTGGTCACTCACTCACAGGCTACCTGGCAATGGCCAGGTCCTCACCTGCCACTTGTTCTCACGTCCACTTCTGCTTGTAAGAGAAGAAGGGCTGAAGTGTTCCCCGGTGGGGTGGAAACATCAATTTTGGCTTGAACTGATAAAACTTTAAGGCTGGAATATCCCTGGATGGCTGTTCCAGAAGAACCAAAGTATCAATCCACTGCTGTATTCTGATTATTAAAGATTTATTTCCACTCAGCAACAGTGGCTACTGTAAAATCACCTTTCCAATAACAGCTGTTAAGAGGACCTCAGAACTGCCTGAGGTCCCAGGATGTCTGCTGATGGCTGTCTTCTGGTGCCTCCTAGATGGCTCAGGGCATTGGTTCCCAACATTTTTGGCATAAGAGACCAGTTTCATGGAAGACAATTTTTCCACGGACCAGGCGGCAGGGGGAGGGATGGTTTAGGCGGTAATGTGAGCGATGGGGAGCCATGGGGAGCGGCAGATGAAGCTTCGCTCGCTTGCCCACCACTCACCTCCAGCTGTGCAGCCCGGTTCCTAAAGGCTGTGGACTGGTTGGGGGCTGGGGACCCCTGGCTCAGGCGATCCTGTCACCAGAATTTCCCCTTCTCTCCTGGGGTGTGAGGTTGACTGCTGAGAAGATGTCAGATTAGGGGGACTCCTGAGGGAAGATAGCAGTTATTCTGAGCCAGAAATGGAAGGTCTGGACTTGTCCTGGTACCATAAACTAGCAACTGAGTGCTGGGAAGAGAGAGCTTGAGGGGATAGCTGAAATGATGGAGTAATATTGACTTAAGCGTTATTGACCTGAAGATGCCTCCTTCTACCTGCTATATAAAGACAGACTGGACTGTGGCTGGTGAAAGAGACCCAGAACCTGGAAGACGGAAACGTATTTCACGGAGCAATGAGATTGTCCCTAGAAACATCTCCTGTGTATAGCTGATGACCATTGCAGGACCAAGGAGAACCGAATATGCACTAATGAGACGCTGGCTCTTTGTCTGGATTAAGTAATTTGTGCCTTCTTTATAGCAACACTTCATTTAAAAGTTCTGAAGACAGTGAAACTCAAAACCAGTGGGAGGCAACAGAACATTCTCTTTCATCCTAGATTGTGGCTGATACACCTCAGTTCAGAGTCGGCCCACGCATGCCTTTCAAATCTTACAGCAACTCTTCACACTTAACTGAAAATGTTTAAATTACTTTTTTTTTTTTTTTTTTTTTTTGTGGTACGTGGGCCTCTCACTGTTGTGGCCTCTCCCGTTGCGGAGCACAGGCTCCGGACGCGCACGCTCAGCGGCCATGGCTCACGGGCCCAGCCGCTCCGCGGCATGCGGGATCTTCCCGGACCAGGGCACGAACCCGTGTCCCCTGCATTGGCAGGCGGACTCGCAACCACTGCGCCACCAGGGAAGCCCTAAATTACATTTTTTAAAAATTATTTTTTATTTAGTTTGGCTGCGCCAGGTCTTAGTTGTGGCACGTGGCATCTTCGTTGTGGCACGCGAGATCTTTTTTAGTTGCAGCCTGAGGACTCTAAGTTGCGGCATGCATGCGGGACGTAATTCCCTGACCAGGAATCGAACCCAGGCCCCCTGCATTGGGAGCGCGTAGTCTTACCCACTGGATCACCAGGGAAGTCCACTAAATTGCATTTTAAAGTGTTTAAATTACAATCATTCTTAACGCTTAATTGGGAAAAAAGATGTTTAAATTAACCCAAGCTTTAAAATTTTTCTTTTTGTTTAAAAATTAAGAAAAAAAAGCTTAATGCTTGCTTTAATGCTTGCACAAACAAAAATTTTAAGTCAGCACATAAAAATCTAGAGGGAAAGAAAGTTTTCTTCCCACCCCAGGTCTACAGTCCCCTCCCCAAAACAAGCGCTAAGAGAATATTCTGGTACAAGCAGCCAGAGACAGTCTTTTCAAGTCCAAACGTGTGTCTGTTTATAGGTCTGTCTTTTCAAATGCAAGGCTGTGTGTGTGTGTGTGTGTCCTACCTTCACAAACATTAGCACATTATACACATTGTTCTGCATATTCCTTTTTTTGCATATCATATCTTGGAGATCATTTCATATGATATTAAGCTGCCTCGTTTTTTAAATGCTACAACACACCTTTCTTTGTGCAGAGATATGAGTAAACCTGTGGAATTAGTTCTAAAAGAGTAGAATTACTGGGTCAAAGAGTATATGCATTTTTAATTTTGATATATATTAATACATTTTCCTCCCAAAATGTGTTACCAATTTATACTCACACCAGCAAAGCAGCAGAGTGCTTCACCCACCCACCCCATTCCTGGTAACACAATTAACTCAAGTTTTTTGTTTGTTTGTTTTTAAATTAATTAATTTATTTTTGGGTGTGTTGGGTCTTCGTTTCTGTGCGAGGGCTTTCTCTAGTTGCGGCAAGCGGGGGCCACTCTTCATCGTGGTGTGCGGGCCTCTCACTATTGCGGCCTCTCTTGTTGCGGAGCACAGGTTCCAGACGCGCAGGCTCAGTAGTTGTGGCTCACGGACCTAGTTGCTCTGCGGCATGTGGGATCTTCCCAGACCAGGGCTCGAACCCGTGTCCCCTGCATTGGTAGGCAGGTTCTCAACCACTGCGCCACCAGGGAAGCCCTAACTCAAGTTTTTAACAGAGCTAACAATTTCTTCTTTCCATCCCTCCTCCATCTATGGAAAATGGGACTTCCATGTAATCTTAGCTAGCTTGCAAAAAATTGTTGTTTCCTAAATAACATCACTTTTCTTACTCTTGTTCTCTGAAGTTATGGAAGCTTTGGTATTTGAAGAACAAGTGCAGTTGATTTTGTTTTGTAGAAGTGGTTTGAATTCTATTTGATTCTAATTTGATTGCATTCATGTCCTGAGGCCCACCACTGGAAACAAGAGGACATAGTCCTTTCTTCTAGGTAGCTTGAACTGCTTAACAATTAAAAGGAAAAAAATAAAGACCCAGAAAAATATTTAGTAAATTGCTTTAAATACTTTGTGGATAAGGATGTGTATCTGAGTATATCTCCTCTTGGCATACGAATCAGCATATGCTTGTTTGGCTGAGGTCTGGATGGAATCAGAACATAGTAAAAATAAAGGAAAAGACCAACAGTGAAATGAAGCTGTCTTTTTGGTGGGCAATTTCAAAGGAGTGAACAGCAGATGGGAATTGAGCAGTGGGAAGAGTGTGGCTGGCTTTTCAGGAATCTGGCTGTGATAGGAAAGGAGACAGAGGGAGGAGCTCAGGGAGGCTGGACTTCTAAGTGTGGATAGAACGGAGAGAGGACACTTCCTGCAGAGAGGAAAGTAAGTCAACTCATGATGCTGGCTGAGATAGCTCAGAGCAGAGGGGAGAGTAGTTGAAGTTCTCTATTTAACAGAGAGCATGCGAGACTTGGAGAAGACCCAGTTGTAAGCCCTGGGTCAACCGCTACAAGTTCTGTTACCCCCACTGCCTGAGTTTTGCTGCTTGTGAAATGGGGGCATTCTGCTTATCATAAAGCTTTGGGGATCAAATGAAGGAGTGGATGGGAAGGTGTTTGACACAGTGCCTGAAGCAGCAACTCTAGTAAAGAAAGGTGGATAGGGCTTCCCTGGTGACGCAGTGGTTGAGAATCTGCCTGCTAATGCAAGGGACACGGGTTCAAGCCCTGGTCTGGGAGGATCCCACATGCCGCAGAGCAACTAGGTCCGTGAGCCACAACTACTGAGCCTGCGCGTCTGGAGCCTGTGCTCTGCAACAAGAGATGCCGCGATAGTGAGAGGCCCGCGTACTGCAATGAAGAGTGGCCCCCGCTTGCCACAACTAGAGATAGCCCTCGCACAGAAACTAAGACCCAACAAGCAAAAATAAATAATTTAATTAATAAACTCCTACCCCCAACATCTTAAAAAAAAACTGGTGCTTCTCTTCCAGCTACAATTGAAAAAAAAAAAAGAAAAAAGAAAGGTGGATAGAATCTAAAGGCTGAAGGTTTGAGGGACAGGATGCTCTCTGGGCCCATAGCCTGGGAACATAAAATACAGTAGTGAAGAGGGTGCTTGGGGGTGGGGTGATAAAGTGAGTGATATTGGGAGATGTGGGAAGGACACGTCACATTTTTTTGTTTTAGGTATTTTTTACTGAAGTATAGTTGATTTACAATGTTGTGTTAATTTCTGCTGTACAGCAAAGTGACTCAGTTATACACATATATACATTCTTTTCTTGGTATTCTTTTCCATTAAGGTTTATCCCAGGAGATTGGATATAGTTCCCTGTGCTATAGAGTAGGACCTTGTGGTTTATCCATTCTATATGTAATAGTTTGCATCTACTAACCCCAAACTCCCAGTCCATCACTCTCCCACCTCCCCTCCTCCTTGGTAACCACAAATCTGTTCTCTATGTCTGTGAGTCTGTTTCTGTTTCGTAGATAGGTTCATTTGTGTCATATTTTATTGATAGAATCCACATATAAGTGATTTCATATGATATTTGTCTTTCTCCTTCTGATTTACTTCACTTAGTATGATCATTTCTAGTTACATCCATGTTGCTGCAAATGGCTGAGTAGTATTTCATTGTATACATGTATACATGTAAGGACAGGTCACATTTTGTATACATGTAAGGACAGGTCACATTTTGAAGCCAATATTAAAAATACATTTTTAATATATTCCTGCAATAAAGGGGCGATTGAAGAGAAAATCCCAAGCAATTAAATGAATACAGTTACTTACAGTCAACCTGGACCATTAAAAAAAAAAAGTGATCTGTTCTAGTGGCAATGGAGGTGGCTGAGGACAATTCCCGGCGGGATCTGACTGTAAGCAGGGAACTGCGTCAGACAGAGGGCGCCCTGTGTGCAAACCCCTTTCAGGAGAGAATGTAAGCTTGTGCTCTTCATTCATTTTCCATTTGTACCACCATCCTTTGAGGTGTTGTCAAACCCTGAAGTTCCCCATGTTATTAAGTACAAAAGCTGTGAAGGGCAGTGCCTGGGATATCAGTGTATTGGTGTAGCGGCAACATGTTTTGAATCATTTCTTTAATAAGCTCTGGCCTTCAAAAGACGATCCAGATTGTTTCAATAAGAGAGTTGCTTTCTTTCCATGTTAGGAGGCTCTGATTTGGCTGACGGAGGCACAGGGACAAGCCAGGCAGGATTTAGGAGACGTTTCCTCTGTGTGTATCTTGCCTCTCCTTTCATGGTGATCAGTTATCAGGTGAAGTTCTCTCATACTGAGATGTGTTCCCCACAGTGAAAATGGACACAGGACTCAAAAGAAGTCCTTTGATACCTAAGGGTTTTTGGAATCAGGTAGGAGATCCCCCCAAAGGGCGTCTGTGATATTGGGGTTTCACTGATTCATCACAGATGACGGTCCCTACCAGGATATCAAAATATTCCATGAGTGTTGCCTTCCTTATTCTCAATCCATATGCATAATGAGGTGGAGCAAAAAGGAACAGTGATCAGACCCCTGTCCACATTCACAGGCTCTGTCTAAAAAACACATTCCTCCCAGGGTGAGGACCCAAGGAATTTTTAAGTTGCGGGAGCTCCCAAAGAAGGAAAAATAAAAGTTCCCTCATTGAGATTTATACTCATATCCGTCTCTCCAGATGGCCACAGCTTCAACCTGGCTGAAAATGTGAGAATGCAACCTTCTTCGGTCCTGCCTGCTACCTTCAAAAAAAATGTCATGGCCGTTGATTGAGGGTAATGACGCCCAGCTGCAGTGTTTCCCTCCGCCTCCAGCTCTTGTGGGGGAAATGGGGCTATAAACCAGACCCCTCTTGAGGCAATGAGGGGAGAATATGTCTGGGCCCTCGCCTGACACCTGGACCTCACCGTGGTGCAAAGTGAAACTCATCAGCTCAGGTGGCCAAGAAAAGCAGATGTTTAGCACGGTGAAGTGTGAAGTGTGAGGGAAAATGGCTTTATGGGCCTTTGGCTGAGATGCTCACATTTGAATGTTATACACAGGAAGTTATCAGGTAGTGGAATAATATAAACAGACCTTACTTCATGAAGTAATTTATTTTGGACTGACAGCAGAAGCAACAACCTCTACAACACAAAGGAACATAAGGATCTACTTTTTATTTGAAATATTTTCCAACCAGCGAGGGCTGCTTGTAGTGAAAAAGTAGGGGCACTATTTCCTTAATTTTAAATATTTCTTCATCATCAGAGGGGATGATGTTGACTTGTGGCCATAATGTTTCCCAAAGCACTTGCAATGGTGTGATTTCTTTAGTCTCTACAACCACTGGTGAGAGAGGTAGGGATTCTTGTCTATAGTCACCATGTGGGGAAACTGAGGCTTACACGGGTCAGAAAATTTGCTCAAGGCCACACAGCAAGTAAGTAGTGAAGAAGGAATTGAAGTTAAGTCTTCTCTGAGTCCAGCGTTCTTTGCCACTCAGCTGATGCTTCTCCAAGTGTGGTATATAACACTGGGTGGTCCATGAGATGATTTTAGGCAGTGTACGAATCAAAATGAAAACTTTTTAATAGTTTTAAAAATAGATATAGCCAAATAGCATAGAGGTTAACTTAGTTTAACTCACGTGAAACTCAAGTTCTAGAGTCCTCCTACCGGATGAACAATCCCAGTTCTCCTAATTACTGTGTGATTCCCTCCTCATCAATCTAAGCCTCAATTTCCTCATCTGTAAAATGGGAATAATAGCAGCCCTTACCTCATAGGGTTGTTGTGAGGATTCAATGGGCTGATATTTATAAAGCACTTAGAGTGGGAGCTGAGGTACTGTAAGAATTCTCTAAGTGTTTGTTAAGGAAATAATACAAATAGCACATTAAACTTGTGATTGCATGACTCTTTTGAGTTTGGAGAGGGTGAGTAGGAATTCATGTTTGAAATAATGTTGAAATAAAATAGGTAACTAACAGAACAGGTAGCAATCTGTATCCGGGACTTCTGTACCCACAGATTCAACCAAGCTCAGGTCAAAAGTATCCGGGAAAAAAATTTCAGAAAGTTCCCAAAAGCAAAACTTGAATTTGCTATGCACTTGAGACTATTTACATAGCATTTAGGCTGTACTTACAACTATTTAAATAACATTTAACAACTATTTAAATAACATTTATAATGTATTAGGTATTATAAGTAATCCAGAGATGATTTAAAGTATAGAGGAGGATGTGTGTAGGTTATATGCAAATACTGCGCCATTTTATATAAGAGACTGGAGCATCCATGGGTTTTGGTACCTGCCTGGTGGTCCCGGAGCCAATCCCCCGGGGATACCGAAGGACAACTGTACAAAGAAAGTGATTGGCGCTTGTGAAGCACTCATCTATACCAGGAAGGACAGTGGCACAAAGAAATTTGAGCTCAGTGGGTGGGCTGCACAGGTGGGCTTCACCTGGTTGACTTTTTTCTGAAGGGAAAGATGGCGGTGGAGTCTCAGCTTGTATCAAGACACGTGCTAGTTTTCTGTATCCTTTTCTCCTCTCACCTTTTCTAAATAAGTCATCTTCTCAGGCAATGTTCCTTAGACCCAGAGAGCAGGCATGAAAACTTGCTTTAATAAGAAATACAGTTACTGTCCCCCAACCAGACCCAGGACAGGAAAGCCGCATTGGTTTCTCACTCTACTTGTTTGAGTGTCAGAAGCAGGAAGATGGAAGCCAGACCTGACACAGGATGTTGGAGGTAAGGGACTTGGGGAAACTGGGACCAGGGGAGGAATTATCAATTCAAAACCCAGACACCATGACCATGAAAAGGAGACAGGAGAAGAAGTGCTTTCAAGTGAGTCATCCTGCTTCTGCACCAGTTACCTCAGTGAAATGGAGGGACACGGATCTGCTGACGCCTTCATTCCTGTGCACTGAATGGCAGGAGAAAGAAACGAACGTGGCATTTGCGGTGCGTCTCCTTTGTGGACAGAGTTACTGTAACTGACTTCTCCCTGGACTGAGGTCTGTGCTTGGCCGAGGGTCACCCAGGGGAAGCATCCTGGTCTTGTTTACCTGAGTTTTCACTCTTCCTAATGAGCTGCTCCAACAGCTCACTGTCCCTGAGCTGCTCTCTCCTGAGACCTGTGCCCTCTGACAACATTCTGCCTTCAAGTCACTAGTAGACACAGTGACCTGAAATCTCAGAGGGAGGGAAGCCCAGTAACACACTTCTTCCTTTTTCATCCTTGATGACAAAAGCACCTTAGGCTCTGGTCACCGTGGGCCAGAAGGACATTGGATGTTTCAGGCTCTCAGGGGGTCATTTTAGAAATCTGGCACTTAGGAGAGGGTGTGAGAGCCAGGTCGTGTTAGACCACCTGGGTCAGACAGGCTCCTTTTTGTCTGGGGTAACCAGAGTTGATCACTGACAGTAGAAAGGTACTCTGGTTAACTGAGGCAAAAGTTCAACTTACTGAAAGGATGACTGATGGCTAAGAGAAGAAAAATAAAAAAAAAAACTGGAATCGTGTTTTGGAAAGGAGGGAAACGCAGGCAGCTCTTGGAATCTACAGTAACAGTAGCACTTATGGAGGGCTTACTATAGGCTCCAGCCCTTGTTCTAAGCCCTGGACAGGTGATAATTCTTCTGACCCTCACAACAATGCTATGAGGTGGGTACCATTATTATCCTGTGGGTGAAAGGGCTCACAAACTCAATTGTCCTGCAGCATATGGAAATCTGACCTCAGGTTAACTGCTTAGCTGCTACTCTGGAGACAAGATATAATGATTTTTGTCAACCCTAATGCCAGGCAACATTCATTATGGTAAAAATGACCCCTGATTGGTAACTGGCTCTGACACAGGGAGATCTACACGTACTGTTTTGGGTTTCTATGCCTCTTGCAACCGGCATGTTTTAATGTAGAGACTTGCAAGCTATGCCTAAGGAATTGTCATAGGAACTACTAGCTCCCGGAGGGGAGGTTGTAATTTTTTTGAGCCAGAGCTGTCCCTGTTTGGTGTGGATCCTGCTCCTTGTACTTGAAAGGTACTGTGTAGACTACTGCAAGGGCTCTTGGGCTGAAGAGGAACATCTGATATGCGTCTGAAGAAACTGATGCTAAGTGCAGAGCCTATTGCTGTCTTGTGAGTCTGAATCTTTATCTGAACCTAAGAAGACCAGCATGGGCATTGCATATTGTTTTTTTGTTTGTTGTTTTTTTTAGCAGTACGTGGGCCTCTCACTGTTGTGGCCTCTCCCGTTGCGGAGCACAGGCTCCGGACGCGCAGGCTCAGCGGCCATGGCTCACGGGCCCAGCTGCTCCGCGGCATGTGGGATCTTCCCGGACCGGGGCACAAACCCGTGTCCCCTGCATCGGCGGGCGGACTCTCAACCACTGCGCCACCAGGGAAGCCCTGCATATTGTTTTTATACAGCAAAGGAAACTGAGGCAGTGAGGAGTTAAGTAACTCTAATCCAAAGACACATGGAGAATAAATGGTAGATCCCTGTTCGGTCCAGGGCACATGGTGCCACCCTGCCTCTTAAACGATTGGCAGGTCTCTGCAAGACACAGCCTTCTGGAGGAATTTGCTCCAATTATTTCAATTCTTGGGTCATTCAATGCAAGAGGCAAATCCCTGGAGGGGAGAGGCTCGCACAGCCTCATCAGACCATCAGCTCATCTCTTTGTCACGGGTGCCTTGATATTCCATCCCCAAGGAAAATCAGAAGAAAGGGAATGGATGCCGATTGGACAAAAACAATGAATGTCCATAGATCCTGGAGTCAGATAGGACTCCAAGGACAGCTACATAAAGGGCATTAACTTCATAAGATATTTTCTATTGTTGTTACTGTGTGTGTCACTCAAGGGAACCTCTATTTGGTGGTTTTCACAACACCCCTTGCCAGATCTTATAAAGCATTCAATGATTCATTCATTTATTCATTCACTCATTTATTCTCATTATTTTTTCTCATTTACTCATAATTCATTTACTTACTCCCTCACTGAACACATTTAGAGAGCCCTGGGAGTGAAAGGATTCAGCAGTGGGGTTTTGTGATGCTAGGCAGGGAAGGGATTCCTGGGTAAACTGTTTGGTAACTAAAGTTCATCAGAGTCAGGGGACACGAGGTCTAGCTATGAGGAGCAAATAGAGACACGTGGGAGACGACTAGGCCTGGTGGAGGGGAGAGGCTCTGGAGAGCCAGAGCTTATAGTGTTCTGGGCACAGACTGGGCTGGGTCAGGGCAAGGCCCTGGAGCCCACCAGGAGGTGAGAGGTGCAGCAGGTGGGAACAGAGACAGAGCAGGGATAACAGGATGGGGGTGGTGTTTGGAACCAGGTGAGGAAGCTGGCAGGTGGGGTTGTTAGAGAAGAGAGAAGAGTTAGTGAGTTAGCTGAAGCACTTGTTGAGGACGTGTCTTCGCTCCAAAAGTACACCTGGTGCAGCCACTGTGTGAAACAAGATGGGGGTTTCTCAAAAAACTACAAAAAGAACTACCATATGACCCAGCAATTCCACTCTTGGGTGTATACCTGAAGGAAACAAAAACATTAATTAAAAAAGATACATGCACCCCAATGTTCATAGCAGCATGATTTACGTTTGCCAAGACATGGAAGCAACCTAAGTGTCCATCAACAGATGAATGGATAAAGAAGATGTGGTATATATACACAATGGAATATTACTCAGCCATAAAAAAGAGTGAAATATTACCATTTGCAGCAACATGGATGGACTTGGAGGGCATTATGCTAAGTGAAATTAGTCAGACAAAGACAAATACTGTATGATACCACTTATATACGGAGTCTAAAAAAATACAACAAACTAGTGAACATAACAAAAAAGAAGCAGACTCACAGATAGAGAGAGAACATACTGGTGGTTACCAGTGGCGGGGAGAGGGGGAGTAGAAGGGCCAAACTACTGAGTGTAAAATAGGCTCAAGGAGGTATTGGACAACATGAGGAATATAGATAATAGTTTATAATAACTGTAAATAGAAAGTAGCCTTTAAAATCATATGAAAAATTAAAAAATTAAAACTAAAACAAAAAGTACGCCGTGTCTGGTGGGTCAGGGCCTGTTACTCTGGGGGCTGGGGCTCAGGCCCGTCTCTGGACCTGTCCTTTCCCACTGCTTCATTTCCTCCTCCACCTTGCTGTGTGTTCTCTCTGGGTCTTGCCTCTTGGTCACCTCGCACTTTGGAATCTTCTTCTTCCTGCCTCATAGAACGCCTCAAGGTATGGCTGCTTGCCTGACCGGCTAATTTGAGAATTGAGTTCAAAGAATGAGGTTGGTGTCAGTGACTGAAGGGTTTACCTGTTTTTGGGGATATATTTATATGTCACCAGTCTTTGGGAAGTCAGTGTGGGAACTTTAGACTTGAGACATTTCTGCTGGTTGATGGAGAGAAATATTTTCAAGCAGAGGACCTTTGGCCAGACCACAAGCCCCACCAAAAATCTGGCTAAGGAAGACCTTTCATAAATAAAAACTGGCCCCAAATTGTGCATATTGCTTTGTGAAGTAATAAACTTGTTGCTGAATGTATAGAGGCAGGATGATTACCAGTTAGAGTTTTCACAGAGGCTCCACTTAGAATGGACTGGATCAGTGACATCCTTTTAAAAATGAAGTTTTCTGCGGGATCTCGAAACAATAAAGAAAAAAACAGCTCACTCTATTAGAATTCATAGTCTGTCTCCATTTTCCCTGCCTTGTAAGGAAGAAGGATTCATACTCCCTGCACTAACGTCTGGGCTTTCCGGTATGGGGCAAGGGGGGAAAACCCCCAAACCCCAGCCAGTGGAGCCAGAGCGACTAAGCTGAGATACAGAATGGAGGAGACAAGGGAGGGGGACGGGGGGTGAACCATACAGGCTTCATGTCATGGAAAGTTTTCGGTCTGGCTTTGGGAGTAGGAAGGAGAGTAAGATTTCAGGAAGCAGCTTCCATCTGTGTAGAGGATACTGAGAATAGCAGAGATGGGGAGCGATGGATTTGAAAGATATCTTGGCGCTCATTAGGAATGCATTTTACCCCTTTGGCTTTTTCTTTAGAGGCTGAGTAGAGATTTGTATTGCTTTGGATTATATAGTTTTGATGGACAGCTGTTTCTCTGAACGTGACTCCATGCTGAGGGAGGACCACAAGGCTGTCTGGCATTCACAGGGCAGAAGTCAGATAGAAAACAGGTAAATACGGAACCACTCGAAGAAGGCAGAACGGGCAGCTCAGATACTCCCTAGGCCTCACCCTTGTCCCCTGAGATGCTGGCCCTGACTCCGGGGACTCTGTGAAGCCCAGTTTTAAATCACCCTTTGAATCTACGCCATAGTCACTTCCAACTCTGGAAGCCATTGTGCAACGCCAGTCTCACCTCCTTCTTAGTCACAGACACCACAGGGAAATGCAGACTCTTTCCGGTTACACGTCTGGGTTGCCACATTTTGGAGAAGGTGCCCTCAGCACGGAGCCTCTGGGCCACGGGGTGTGGCTTTTTGAATGGGGGCCACTGTGGTTCTGTGGAGCCCAGGCAGCACGGCCCAGCTCCCCGCCTGGTCTTGGGGCAGACGTCTAGCTCCACACCACAGGCAGGCTCTGGAGGACGCTGCTTCTAGTACCCACATTTTCCTCTTGCCTCCAGACGCTGCTTCTCATAAATATCTTTGCTATATCCCGTCGGAACAAGGCTTGAGGGTTTAAACCGGTTTGTTCAGCAGAACTCTGGATGTCCTGCAAACAAAGGATCATTTGAGATAGACTGGGAGTAGCCCTAGTCCCGGGCAGGCTGACTTGCAGAGGACACAGCAGGCTGCCTTCTGGGGTAGAACTGTTTGAAAAGTGAATATGAATGTGGCTCATAGAGGCTAAAGACACACAGGAGAATCCCAGGTGTGGAGCCCCATCTGAGAGGTGAGACTCTGGTTTCCGGGATGACGTGGCTCTGGGGTCCCCGAGCGGATGAGGTATGTGTTTTCCAGGCTACCCACCGGAGCAGGCTGGAGCTGTCTCTCCCTGAGAATTTACATACGTCACGGCACGTCTGTCTCCTTTCATCCTCCAATATAGAACTCCTAAAACAAGAGACTCACGATAGATTTTTTTTTTAATTACAAAAGCAATAAAACTTGGCCCATGTATCCTCATCCTCACAACCTCCACCCTAATACATGCTTGTTTTGACACATTTATAAAATTCAGAAGTGCATGAGTTTAAAAGCAGCCCCTCCGCTTCTCCTATGAGCTCTTGTCTCAGAGGTGACTGTTGTTAACGATTGAGTGTATGCCCTTCTGGAATTTTTCCAGGACAGATTGCCTTCCATCTCAGAAGGCGGGAGGATCCTAAGTGCTGAGGCTACTGTTTTAGATTTTAGGAGACAAGGAGGATTTGAGTGATTGGGGCTGACTAAGGCCTGGTGAGATGCAGGGGCCAAACCCAGTCCCTTGCTCTGAGCCGATGATTTTTCCAGCAACCCTGCTTTTGTCTCATGGGCTCCATTTGCTCATGTGTATTGTTTTTAATGCAGTTTTAATGGCCCAGACCATGTTGGATTTATCTACTTTATGGCAGGTGGTGATGGACTCATGAACTGCGTCCAGGCCTGCTGCAGGGCCCTTGGTGAACAGATGGCAACTCCCTAGGCCTTTCCGATCAAGAGCTACTTGGAGTTTCTGAACACCTTGAAGGTTTTCTTAATGAACCAAGAATGGAATGGTGGAGGGGGGCACATAGGGTGTAAGTCCAGTGGGGCAGCATTTCTTTATCCCTGTAGGAACTTCCAGGAGTCTTAGGGAGGAGATATCAATACGTTTTAGCTCTCCTGTTTGCTGCCACCCAGGCCAAGCTTTAGGACTGACTGTCAGGTTGGGTCTTGTCAGTTAAAGGTCTTTGTTCTAGAAATTCTGTGGAGATGAGGAACTCTGTATTAATAAACATGGATGCCTGTGCAGTGCCCAGCACAGGGCGGGTCCCCCCGCCCCTTCACCTCTCCAGTTAACAGCTGTGCTTTTAAAATATACTGATTAGCCATCAGCAACACACAACCATTATTATTATTATTATAAGAATTTAAATTATATCATTACAATTGACCCTTGAACAATGTGGTGGTTGGGGCACTGTCCCTCCACGCAGCCAAAAATCCGTGTGTAATTTAGAGTCACCCCTCCATACCCAAGGCTCCACACCCCTGGGTTCATCCAACCACGGATGGTGTAGTACTATAGCGTTCACCATGGAAGACAATCTGTGTATACATAGACCCACACAGTACAAACCTGTGTTATTTTAGGGTCAACTGTAATTCAATCTGCTTATTAATGTAATTATATTGTATCTATTATATTATTAATAGTAACAGCAACTATTTATTGAGCACCTACTATGTGTCAGGCACGCTTGCTTGCCATACATTGATGAACAAAATAAATATTCCTGCCCTCATGAAGCTTACAACCCATGGAAGAAGAAAGACGTAAACAATAGACAATATAAGCACATAGATTTTACTGTATCTTGAATGTTGATAAATGTTATGGCAGAAAGAAAAAAAATAATTGGGAACAGGTGTGGTTCTCAATAGGATTGCTCTGGGCAGACCCCATGAGAAGATGAGATTTGAGCTAAGTCTTGAAAGAGGTGTGGGAATTAGGGGAATTCCCAGGGGGGTAAGACAGTTTCACCATTGTACCTGGGTAACAACTTATGTTCTCAGTGTTTCCCTTTCCCAGTGCCAGGCCCAATGTGTTTATGTCATTCTTAATGATTTTAGGAAGCCAAAAGTAGTTCTTCATCAGGCAGAGGTGGGAGGGCTCCAGGGAGGATGGCAAGTTTTGGCTTTTCCTGAAGGAAGAAATGACCGAGGGTCAACAACGACAGTCATGCCTGGCTACGTAGCACCTCAGGGAGACGAAGTACCGAGCATGGCCAGGGCGTGAGACTCGAGCAGCTTGGCACTGAGTTCCAGAGGTGTGAGCATAGTGACTCACCGTTGTGATTGGGGATCATCTCTCTCCCACCGCCACCCCAGAAATCCCCTCCTGAAATTCCATTGTGAGGAATACAGATGGTCTCTGACTTAGGATGGTTCGACTTTTTCTATTTTATGGTGGTGTGAAAGCACAACTCGTTCAGTAGAGACCATACTTCAAATTTTGAATTTTGATCTTTTCCAGGGTTAGCCATATGTGGTACCATCTCGCGATGCTGGGCAGGACAGCGGTCACAGCCCTCAGTCAGCCATGTGATCAGCAGGGTAAACAAGCAATACACTTAAACCATTCTGTACCTGTGCAACCATACTGTTTTCCACTTTAAGTACTGTACAGTATTCAATAAATTACATGAGATATTCAACACTTTATTATAAAATAGGCTTTGTGTTCGATGTTTCTGTCCAACTGTAGGTTTATGTAAGTGTTCTGAGCACGTTTAAGCTAGGCTAGGCTATGATGTATGGTAGGTTAGGTGTATTGAAAGCGCTTTCAATCTACAATTTTTTCAATTTATGATGGGTTTATCGTAAGTCGCGGAAGATCTGTACATTCCTTTGGTTTCGTCTTTTAAATCACACACAGCACTATGAAAGGTAACACAGTAAACTAAACCAAAATCATGTTAGTGATTTATCAGTTTTCTCCCTCTGCTAGGACAGATTCAGGATACAGGGCTTTGAGAAAAGGGAGAAGGAGGGGTGGCAAAGGATATGGAAAGGGGAGGTCTGGGCACTGCGGTGAACCAAGCAGACCTCTCTGAGCCCACCTTGCTCGGTTATATCCACTTTCCAATGGAGAAGAAGAGGAAAGTCACATCACCCACACAGACTGGTTCCTGATAAATAGAAACACAGTGGACATTTGAAGAGCAAGGGTTTGAATTGCGTGGGTTCACTTATACGTGGACTTTTCTCAATAACTATGTACTGTGGTACTACACAGTCCTTGGCTTGTTTGAATCCACTGATGCAGAACCAGGGATACGGAGGAACCAAGTGTAGGGAGGGCTGACTATAAGTTCAGATTTTTGACTCTGAATTTTTGGGGTACAAAAGAGTAGCACCCCAACCTCTGTGTTATTTAAGGGTCAATTGTACAAGATGGTTTTTGAAAAGTCAAGAAAAACTGCCCATTGAGAACTGATGAGGAGAGAGCGCTTTCTTTTAAATCCCTAGACCAGGAAAGGAAGTACACTCTCTTCTTCTAGTCACTTGCTGATTTCAAAGCTGGATACCTACAAGTTTCCACAAGTAGAGATCTTGACCCAGAATCTGCCACAGCATTCTGCGTCCTAAGGATAAATGATTTTGGGGGACAGATTATGCTGTATTGACTGTCCTCCCCATGGGATGGACAGAGCAAACATAACATTCAGTGTGCCCCTCTCCCAGCTCAACAATTCTCTCTATTGTCCTTTTCAAAAACCCCTTCTGGGTGGAGGACCCCGCCCTGTCTGTCATAGTCATGTAAGTACTACATTTGATTTATTTGAATGGCAAGAGCCCAATGCCTACCAGCACAGAGTCTGCATACAGTAGATGCTTGGTATTAATTACATGACTGAATGCTATCGGACGAATGAGTAATTGTAACAATTTATGCTCAATTGGTATTAAGCAGATTTCAAAAGTCTTTTTCATATAGTGCTTCACTTACTCCTCATAACATGCTGGTAGATATTTTCATTGTTCTCAATTTAAACATGGAGAACGTGCTCAGAAAGTTGAGGTGACCCATCTAAAGCCATACAGCTGAGGAGTGGCCCTTGAGTCCTGCTCTAGATTCTTGCTAGCCCTCACTGATCTGGGTGAGGGTTTGAATCTCTCCATAGCAGGCAACAAGAATGCACCCTTGAAGGGCTTCCCTGGTGGCGTAGTGGTTGAGAGTCCGCCTGCCGATGCAGGGGACACGGGTTCGTGCCCCGGTCCAGGAAGATCCCACATGCCACGGAGCGTCTAGGCCTGTGAGCCATGGCCCCAGAGCCTGCGCGTCCGGAGCCTGTGCTCTGCAACAGGAGAGGCCACGGCAGTGAGAGGCCCGCGTACCGCAAAAAAAAAAAAAAAAAGGAAAAAAAAGAATGTACCCTTGAATATTTAAATATTGGTTTGAATATACTCTATACCATAGATAATCAATAAAAATGATGTGTCAGAATGTCCTTCTATGAACACGAACTCTTAACCTGGATGACTCAAGGAGTAGAACGACAAGAAATCTATCTAGAAGACAGGGAGTTGGGAGAGTCTCTGACCCTGAATAACCCCCAAACCTAACTCCCATCCTCCCACCAAATTTTATAGATCTGAGATATGTGATTAAAAATGATTTTACACATACTGTACATAAAGGAAAAATGATAAGCCTTTGCTTCTGCTGTCGTGCATTTTGCTACCTGTAACAACAGTTACTGTTCAAGCCTGGTCTAATATAATGGTTCTCAAATTTTAATGGTCATGAAAAGCCACTCAGGGGGCTTATTAAAAGTGCAGGTTCCTTAGTCATGCTTGCCATTCTGATTTAGACGGTCTGTATTTAACATTACCTCAGAGTGGTTCTGATGCAGGTGGCCCAGTAGACATATCTGCGGGGACATTGGTTTGGAGTCATTCAGAAAACTGTTCTCCTTGCATGACTTGAGGCTTCAAAATGCCAACTAGGAGCTCCAAAAGTCAACACCTTGTGGATTCTCACCTGAAGTCTGTCTTCAGGACATTTTGAGGGTTTACTTGAGTTACTTTACCTCGGCTGTGGCCAAGGTTTCTCACCACCAACTTACTATGGTGTGTGGATTTTGTATTTGGTTTTAACTCTGGGGCCAGGGCCAGGGTTGGATCTCCTCTTAAAACGCCTTCTACTTTTTATAATCATCAAAAGCACTACCTGTGTCTGAAGGTCATTGACCTAAACGTCCCACCGCTGACTCAAAAAGGTGAGAGGAGTCCTTACCGAGGGCCCAAATTCTGCACCTGCTTCTCTTCTTTCCTTGTTAAATATTTGCTGTCTGTCTGAATTGGGAAAGGATATTTCACACCCAAAGCAAATGGGGATGGTTTTGGCTGGTGCCTCTTTGTACTTCTATGTGATTTCATTTTCTTGAGAAATGCACAGTGGGTAGAAGCGTTGTCTATGCCTCTTCCTAAAGGGCTATTCATAAAAGTGCCCCTCGGGTCGGTCACCTTGTTTTGTCTATTCTGTGGCTTTATGGAGGCTCTGTTTGCTCACCTGTAGCAGATGTTCTCGGATCCCAGATGTTTTTAAGAATCTTTCTGTGTGGGCCTACGTAGTGTTATATAGCAGCAATCACCCTGTTAAAGGCATGTGACTTTGTAAGAAGCTTTGATGGCTGATTGTTTGGAAGGTGTTTGTGGTTCTTAATTAAGCATTTCGTTAATAGTTGCCCAGGCCTTTGGTCTATAAATTGACTCTATTGAGTTAACTTGTTTTTCCTAACCAATTCAATATGGTTTTACGTCTGTGTTTGGTGATAAGTGAATTTTGTTAAATTGAGACGCACACATGAGGCACTTAGTAAAGAATTTTTAGTAGATGATAACAGTAAAAACATACCCAGAAACTTATCTCAATAAAAGTATGTTTATATTTTTAAAGAAACTTGGGAAAGGCAAAATCTAGGAGACATAGGAGTGTAGGAATCTTCATCTTTAGAAAAGCATTTGAAGAAAAATTCCTAACAAATACAAAAGTAAATAATTAATATGTTAACCGCCTATGTATCTATCACTAAACTTCAACAAGTGTCAGTTTATGATCAATCTTATTTTTCTACAGCTCCTCCTATTACTCCTACCCCTGATTATTTTGAAGCAAATCCTAGGCATATCAATAATATAATTTCATATGTAAATATTTTAGAATGTATTTCTAAAAGAAAAGGACTACTCTATTAAAACATAATCACAATACACAAAATAATACACAATAATCACAGAATAGAAATTCCTTAATAACATCTGACATTCAGTCAGTATCTGTTTCCTTAATTGTCCTAGGAATGCATTCTCTTCTCTTTCTTTCCTTTTTTTTTTTCTTTGGTATGAATCAAGATCTAAAAGAGTTCATACAGTGAGATTAGTTAAATATCTTTTACGTCTCTTTTAATCAATAGATACCCTCTTCCATTTCTTTTTATTTGTCTTGTGATTTTGTTGTTATTATTTTTGTTGAAGAAATTGTGGTTTGCCCTAGAGTTTCCACAGTTTGGATTTTGGTGATTCCACTCTCATGATTATGTTAGATAAAAATAAAATTATGTGTTCACATAGATATTTCCAATTGAAATTTAGTACTAAGTGTTTTTAACTTAATCTCTTCTTATATTTGTGTCTTCTTTCTCCCACTCTCCAAAATCCCAGCTCTTAAGAGTAGCAACATAATTACTCATTTGTTTATCCTGTACTACACAAAAGACAATCTCAGAATAACAATACCAACACTATTACAAACACCATGATTACTGAAACTATTTTGCGGTGATTTTGATTTGAATTATTTTTGTCTCTAAGTAGGTACCATTAAATTCAGTGGTATGCTGGTAAATATTCAATAGTCATATTCTGAAAACAAAGGAACAACAACAAAACCAGAATAAGCAAAAGCCTGATTAGTAACATTTGCTGATTTCCATGGTGCAAATATATCCACTGTGTCTGCTTTGATGCCACTGAAGGCAGATCTGGGGAGAGGTGCACACAGCTTGTGAGAACCAGTGCTGGCTGGCTCCCACTCACCCTCGGGGGATTCCTCTGCTTTGAAGTCACTCAGAAAGGCTCCTTACTGTATGGTTGTGCCACCAAATGGACACAGTCAGGCTCATTTGTCCCATTTCATGTTAAGGTTTTAGGAACTACATTTTACATTTAAATTTTGTTTTATAATTATGCAAAATTTTATGGTTTTAAAGTCAAATCTACAAACATTCAAATAAATCTAACTTCCATTCCTCTCACCTTCACCCTATGTCTTCCCTCCCCTATAGATAACCAATTATTTTAAAGTATTATTATACAGGTTTATATATATAAATATATATTTACCTTCTTAATATATATTTAAATATAATACATATATGTATATGTATATATGCATATTATATATAATAATATACATATGTGTGTATATTCACACACACACACACACACACACACACACACACACACACACATATTCCCCGTCTTAGACACTTTTTTTTTTTTTTTGTGGTATGCGGGCCTCTCACTGTTGTGGCCTCTCCCGTTGCGGAGCACAGGCTCCGGACGCGCAGGCTCAGCGGCCATGGCTCACGGGCCTAGCCACTCTGCGGCATGTGGGATCTTCCCAGACTGGGGCACGAACCCGCGTCCCCTGCATCGGCAGGCGGACTCTCAACCACTTGCGCCACCAGGGAAGCCCCCCCTTCTTAGACACTTTTATCTAAGCACACTTTTCTACACCTTTCTGTTTTCCACTTCACAAAATATCCTGGATGTCATTTCATAGCAGTGTATAGAGATAAACCTTGTTCCTTTTCCAACTAAATAGGACACCTTTTCTGAATGGACCATGGTTTATTTAACCAGTTTCCTATTGATGAATAGTTGAGTTCCTTTCAATAATTTTAAAAAATTTAATTTCTTTTGATGTGGACTCGATAGTACATTGAATAATTTAAAATTTGGATGGTACAAAAGAGTATGCAATGAAAATAATCTTTTCACTTCTTTCCCCCAGTTGGCTACTTCCCATTTCTAGAGGCATCCTGGTGTTTCATCATGTGTTTAGCATATAGATACTCCAATTTGTGCTTGCAAGATGAGGACTGTTATCATCAATTTTATTTAGTAAGGGGGATAAATAAGAAGGAGAGAGCTCAAATATTTCAATCAATTTCAGTCAATGACATGTCATTGGATATGGGACTAAGCATTAGGTTTCCAATTGCAGTTGGCTTTTCTATTATGCTCATTTGCATTCCTCTTTCCAACTTCCACATCAAAATAGCAGAGTTATAAATTTATTAAATTATCTTTCTCTGGATTGGAATAAGGAGTAATGAACTGAGAGGAGTAACCACTCCCATCATTATCAAATGATGAATTGTCTCTAATTATTATGTTCTAATATGGACAGAGATGATGGCATGCTGAGAATTAACCATTTTCTAAACTAAATGAAATTGATTCAGACACATCTTTGAAAATACACAAAAGACAACACAGTTTGCTTTACCAGAGGCAGTGTAACAAGAGCGTAGCACTAAAATGAAAAAATCCAGTCACATCACAATTAGCAATTGCCAGTATTACACAGTACACATAGTGGTGAGAGTTCATGGGCATCTTGTAGGGAGAAAAATTAAAGTTCCAGAGTTTCTTCAATGCCCCAAATGGTCTATGCCTCTCAGTACTCTGGCCCCAGTGTGGTCTCCTCTCACACTGAATCAGGGCTGACTGCATGCGACCAATAGAATATGGTGGGAGTGACAGTGTGTGACTTCCGAGGCTGGATCATAAAAGGCACTGCAACTTCTGTTTTGTTGTCTTAGATTCCTTGCCTTGGGGGAAGCCAGCCATCAGCCTGGGAGTACAGTCAAGTAGTTCTGTGGAAAGATCCAGAAGAGGAGGAAATGACCAATAGTCAACATCCATTTGCCAGCCATGTGAGTGAGCCACCGTGGAAGTGCATCCTCCAGCCCCAGTCGGATGCCTGAACATGATGCAGTCCTGGCTGTATTTGACTGCAACCCCATGAGAGACCTGAGCCAGAACTGCCCAGCTGCGCCCCTCCTGAATCCCAGAACCACAAGGAGATCAGCAATACTGCTGCTGTTTTATGTCACTAAGTTTTGGGAGGTAGTTTGTTACTCAGCACTAGATAATTAATATACTATCTGAGTCATAAGTTAGTGGAAAACAATAGTTTTCACAGTATCTTTGCAAAATAGTCGTTTTCTAAAATAATACTTACTGTTCTTCTCTGATTAAAAAAATTGAAACGTACAATAAAATTGTAAGAAAAGATACAAATCACCTTCAACCTACAATGAAACAGAATATATTATCCCAATTATACAGTTTAAAAACTCAAGATGCAGAGAGGGAAGAAACTCCCCCAAGTTATACAGCTATTAAGTGGAACGAGCAGTATTTGAACACAAGGCCTGTTTAACTCAACTGTATATCTCTCTATATTCTGTAATCTTAAAAAAAAAAAAGAACCTAAAAAAGAATGAATGCATGTATATGTTTAACTGAATCACTTTGCTGTACACCTGAAACTAACACAACCCTGTAAATCAAATATACTCCAATAAAATCAAAATTTTAAAAAGTTAAAAAAGGAAATAAATACTAGGACCTTTTAAATGAAAACTCTCTGAATAGCAAAAATATCACTAAAACTTGGTTTCTGCTCATTTGTTCATCTACACATCGAACACCTTGAGCACCTGTTATGTATAAGGGTCAGTGCTGGGGAAACAGAGGTGAACCAGAGTGACATACCTGGTTCCTGCTCTCATGGAGATTACAGTATAATGGGAGACATTGTCATTAAAAAGGTAAACACACAATGCATATGGTAGATTTAAATTGCTGTGAGTGCTAAGAATTATGCACGTGCCTTGAGAAAGAATACCATAATTTAAAATAATTTAGGTTGATGGCTCAGGAAAAACCGTACGTTTTACTTGAGACCTGTAAGAGGTAGGAATTAGCCAGATGAAGACCAGGTACCAGAGCATTTCAGGCAAAGGGAACAGCATGTGCTAAAACCTTGAGGTGGGAAATTGATTGGTATATTGATGGAATCAAAGGTAATGCCTCTGGAGAGTAATTCATGCAGTGGAGAAAGGTGTGGGGTGAAGCTGGAGAAGGGGCTGGGGCCAGATCACATGTGTGACTTAGCCTAGGACAGGTTACAAGGTGTGGGTTTCATTTTAGGAGCAAAGGGAAAGCTCAGAGGGACTTGTAATTTCTGATTTACATTTAAAGATCATTCTAGCTGCTATGTTGGAGAAAGAGAGAGAAGGTAAGAGTAGAGATGGGGGTACTAGCAGGGAGACTCTTGCAGCTCTGCAGTTGGTATGATGACATGGTGTAGTGAACTAGGGTGATTCCAGTGGTTTGCGATTACGAGAGAAATTATTTGAGGATTGGAGACCTGGTAATGGATTGAATGCGAAGATGAAGGAATGTTTGCAGAAATGAGCAGCAGGGTGCTCAAAGCGACATTTATGAAAGTGGGAAAGGCTAGAGGAAGAACAGATTTGGCTGGGGTATTAAGAATTCAGTTTTGTATATTATGATTTTTTAATTTCATAGTGCTTGGGCAAGATAAAAGAACGTGGCCATTCCTTGGGAAATAACTTGTCTTATATCCATTGCTAGCTTTGACAGCAACCAGCTGCTTACAGATACCATTGACCAACCATTATCTAGGTACCTTTCCATGCTTTTCTTCTGCTAATGAGCTTATGTTTGAGGATCTCAAACTGCAGATAAGGAAAGCTCTAGCTGGACAACCCTGTAGGATTAAATGAGCCGTGCTAACCATATTTGAGCAGTCACCTGAAGGTCTCCTTTGAAGAAAAACCCCTACACTTTTCCTTTTTGGTCACTGCCAAGGGAGCAGGGGATTTTGTTCTTAAAGGTCATGTGTTTGAGATAAAATCTTTACTGTTTACTCCTCTTTGGCACACTGTCTCTGGATGTTTTCTGAGTAAAACGCTCAGTTAACTGGTGAAACAGAGAACTATTTCATTACCGTGCATGCACGTTTAAGGTAGATGGACCACTTATTTATTTAGCTATTTTAGCTATTTTAATATTGCTTGTTCTAAAGAGATATAGTTATGGAGTTCTCCCCTTTCAGAATTTGAGAGGGTGATTCACCTTTTATGTATCTACTAGATGTTCTTGGGGCAGTACGATATACCTATAATTCCCAAATCACATCTTGGGTAAAAATAGGGCTTAGCTATTGAAATACAGAAAATAAAAAATATAAGATAGTGTAATATTAAAAACATTGGAAAACCCTCAAAGCAAAAACGTCTCATGTAATTCTTTGGTTATTTAACTGCTCTAAAAATGGCTCTCACAGCAGTAGTGTTTTCTGAACAACAGAAAGAACTGTTTTTTTTTTTCCTTGAGAATTTCTCTTCCTTAACTTGGTCTCCTTGCCAGCGGGATTTCTCTCAAATCACATGTATTTTCTCGGAGTACAGTTAGCCGCTGTGAAGGCATAAGCTCACTGGTTGCAGGCATTAAGGAGAGAGGCCTGGCCTGATTACGTGGCGTCTCCCTGGGAGGCAACTTCCTACCTGCCTTCACCACCTGGAGCGCATTTCTTTTTAGAGAAGTAAAACTCTATTGGCGATCCTTGCCTGGCTGAGTTTGTGTGAGGATACATGGGCTGGGCGTGAGTTCAGAAACCATCGAGGACTACACCAAGGTAAGATATTGTTCTAGTTCCTTCTGCTTGGAGGAAGTTTTCAACAGTCTCTCTTCTCACCCCTGCGGTCTCTGCCTTGACGAAGACCGCTTTCCTCTCTGCCCTGGATGGCTGAACAGACTCCAGCCTCAGCCTCCTCCACAATGTTCCCATTGCAATCTTTCCCAAATGCACATCTCGAGAGGCTAGTCGCTACTTAAACCTCGTGGTGCCTCCCTGAGTTTTACAGAAAAGCCCACCTTTTATGAAATGCCTTTCAGGGCTCCCCCAGCCGTTTTGCCATCGCTGCTCCAGCTATGCTGACCCACCTTCCATTCTCCAAACTCACCCGTGCTTGCGTTCCTCTGGGCCTTTGCAGAAGCTGTTTTCTCTCCCTGGAATCCCCTTGCCCTAGTCGGCCTGATGAGCTACTCTTACTTACCTTTCTTGCCTTAGTTAAGTCTTACCATCTCTTCCCTGAGTCCCCAAATCCCTGTTTTCCTCACCTCATTTATTTATTCTATTGCTTGTTTGCTGGGGCCATATCCCAATTATAGCCCCTAAACTGTTTTGTAGTTCCACATTTTGTGGAACCCAGGTGTTCCAGGCTTCAGCACTCTGAGGAAAGCTCAGTGCCCCATCCAAAGGGCTCTTCTCTCTTCTCTGTTCATAGGCTTCTCTTCTCCAAGAATTTCTGGGAGTTCCAGGGTTGGGGGTGGGGGGAGGGTCATAGCCAGGTCCTTGAATCCTTGCTCCCTTTTGCTATGTGGCCTGTGAGGCAGCTGGTGATTGACTGACTCCCTCTCCCTCTGAAGCTTCAGTTCGAACCACCCTGGATATTGGCCGCCATCACGTCCATGGGGAGGAGGGATGTGGGAGGCCTCAGGTGAGCTGTGCTGCTCTCCCTGCCCCTGCCAGCTGAGGTACAGATTCCTGCCTGGTTTCCCTCGGTGACTTGTTGAGTCAGAAGGATGTTCATCCAGGGCTAGAAGCCTCCAAGAGTGACAGAGGGGATGATGACTATACTGCCAGTTCCCGCTACATTCTGTTCTCTCCCCAGACACACAGTGCTGTGGATTTGGGCTGGGGAATTGTCCATTGTCTAGTAGAAAGCTGTATTGTGGTCCCCACAAGCAGGGTGATAGGAAATGGTTAATATGAATACAGGGATCCTGGATTGTCTTATATTACCAGGAGCAGGGTGTGTGTGTGGAGACTGTTAAGTGTCATTTTTACATTTATACTTGTTTTTAAATCCCAGGGACTGTGAGAGCAGGCATCCTACAATTTCCCGAAGTCACAGTCTAGACTAGAGATAAGATGCTCTGGTCTCTCTGGCCAGTGTTCTTCCCTTCCACGCCCCCCCATCAGGCGAGGGACTCTTTTTACAGTTCTGAGGTCTCTGGGGACATTATTCTGCCTGATGGAAAAGAATTCCTTAGATGAAAGAAAAAAAAAAAGAGAGAGAGATGAATATTTCAGATGAAGAATTAGGGATGTGTCTGAAAATTCTGACATAGATGGGGAAGAAGTCCCAATATGTTTTTGTGGTTATACAACCCAAAATTATGTTCACTACATGAATGATGTGACTTGACTGGGAAAAGGCAACCTGAGAGTATTTTAAGATTCCTTGGTTATGTAATTATATATCCAGAAGGCACCATATCTAGCAGAGTGATAGATTAAAAATTATAATGGGTGTTCTTAAGCATATAATTAACATACTGAACAGCGACAGTTCAGACCCTAATTAAGTACACAGTCTGCTAACAGAGGGCATTCTGATTTTTATAGTGACATAGGAGCCTTATTCCCCAGTGAAGGAAAATTTTATCTAATCATGTAACGTTTCTCTTCCATACCTCTTGGAGCAAGAAATCAAAACTGCCCTTTTTCCTCTTAGATCTGAGTAAGAGAGTGAGCACAGGGAGTGTAGTAGGGAATTTTGTTGCTCTGTCAGAAAGGTAAATTGAATATTTAACATCACAATTTCCTTCTGTATCTGAAATAATTGCATATGTGACTCTTTGGAGCATTATGGGTAACCTTTAAAATACTTAGTGCTTTTTCTTATACCACTGAAATAAGAAATCAACCTCTCTTCCTTCCCTCCCTCCCTTCCTCCCTCCCTCCCTCCCTTTCTTTCTTCCTTCCTTCCTTCCTTCCTTCCTCCCTTTCTTTCTTTCTTTCTTTCTCTTTCTCTCTTTCTTTCTTTCTTTTTCTTTCTTTCTCTCTTCCTTTCTCTCTCTCTTTCTTTCTTTCTCTCTCTTTCTCTTTCTCTCTTTTTCTTTCTTTCTCCCTTTCTTCCTTCCTTCCTTCCTTCCTTCCTTCTCTCTCTCTCTTCTTTCTTTCTTTCTTTCTTCCTTCCTTCCTTCCTTCCTTCCTTCCTTCCTTCTCTCTCTCTCTTCTTCCTTCCTTCCTTCCTTCCTTTCTTTCCCAGATCTATTTAGAAGTACATTTGCCTTATAGCCAAGGGTAATCTCATCACTGAGCAATGCTTCTATTTATATGTCTGTCTCTCAGAGTCTGTCTGTATCTTAAAGAAATCCCCAATGCAGGAGGCAAGCTATAAAATTGAATACCATCATGTAGTATCCCAAGGGGACTTGTTTAGTGTTTTGTTATCTAATTACCCATGGCTACAGGGAAAGATTTTTCAAAATTCAATACAAATTGTGTTAGCTTGTTTTTCTTCTTGACACCCTTAAGTCTTCTTTGATCACAGTAGATTTTAGAGGAAAGGGGAAAAAAAATCCTTTAGATCTCTCGATGTCAAGGGGCACCCAGATGGTTACTCCACTGCCCTTGCACAGAACTGTTAATTGTATAGAAGGACAAAGATATCTCAGAGTAAGATCTCAATAAAAGCTGTTTGCTCTGCTCAGTGTCAGAAGGGCCTTGGGCACTAGCCAAAGGGAATTAATTATTGAAGGACTTTATTAGGAGATAGTTATCTCTGAGAGACAATTCCATTTGTCATATCACTGACCAAGCATCAAGTAATCAACAGGTATTTAAGTGCTGAGAAGCTATTATGTTTTGTGTACTTTAATTAATTAATTAATTTATTTATTTATTTTTGGCTGTGTTGAGTCTTCGTTTCTGGGCGAGGGCTTTCTCTAGTTGCGGCAAGCGGGGGCCACTCTTCATCGCGGTGCACGGGCCTCGCACTACTGCGGCCTCTCTTGTTGCGGAACACAGGCTCCAGACGTGCAGGCTCAGGGTGTACTTTAAACTATTATGAAAGAAGTGGATAAAATACTATCAAATAGCATTGCACACTGCAGAGAAATTGTTCGTGAAAGGAAGAGTCAATCCACGCAGCAAACTTCACATGGCATCTTCTTATAACAAACTGCAGCAGCCCCTCCCACCTTCATCAGCCACCGTCCTGATTGGTGAGCAGCCGTCGACAAGGCAACAGTGTTGGCCAAACGCTTGGCCTTCTTTGGGTTCATAAACTATAGTCACTCCACAGGAGCCAGAGTCTCCGGAATTTGAAGGGAACGGTAGAAAACAGCATCCTCATGGTTCATTAGGTGCAAGAATTCCTCGGATCTCACTGAAGACAGTATAATGCAGTTAATATAAAAGCCTGGGTGCTCTAATTCATTTTGACTTCCCTGAAGTAATTTTATAATGGAAAGGGTCAGTCTCCATACAGTGTAGAAAGAGAAGGTCTAAAAAGTGAGGCATGTTTGTGTCTGTCCTCCTGAGAGAAGAGCTCATGGTTCTCAGCATACCGAGAAAGGTAGCCACTCAGTGAAGTAGACACAGTCAGCACCAACCCCTCCTAGTCTGAGGGAAATCTGTCATGGAGCCATCCAATTCCCTTTGCTGTGATTCTATGTCCAGCACATGACCTTGGGAATGCACATTTTTTTCCCCCCAGGGGTAGGAGGATCACGCTGGGTGAGTCAGGATCTGCCAAAGTTAGGGACCCTTCCCCTGCCTGCCCTAGAGCATACAGGCATATCATGAAGATATTCCAGGGTGGATTCCAGACCACCACAATAAACTGAGTATTGCAAATAAAACAATTCATGCAAATTTTTTGTTTCCCAGTGCATAGGTTTACACTATACTGTAGGATATTTAGTGTGCAATAGCATTATGTCTAAAAAAATGTATGTACCTTAATTAAAAAATACTTTATTGCTAAAAGAAATGATAACCATCTGAGCCGTCAGTGAGTCATAATCTTGTTGGTGGAGAGTCTTGCCTTGATGTTGATGGCTGCTCACCAATCAGGATGGTGGTTGCTAAAGGTGGGAGTGGCTGTAGCAGTTTGTTAAAATAAGATACCATGTGAAGTTTGCTGTGTGGATTGACTCTTCCTTTCATGAACAATTTCTCTGGAGCGTGCAATGCTGTTTGATAGTATTTTATCCACTTCTTTCAAAGAACTTCCTTCAAAATTGGAGTCAGTCCTCTCAAACCCTGCTGCTGCTTTATCAACTAAGTTTATGTAATATTCTAAATCATTTGTTATCATTTCAACAATCGTTACAGCATCTTCACCAGGAGTAGATTCCATCTCAAGAAACCACTTTCTTTGCTCATCCATAAGAAGCAATTCCTCATTCATTAAAGTTTTTTCATGTGATTGCAGCAATTCAGTCACATCTTCAGGCTCCACTTCTAATTCTAGTTCTCTTGCTATTTCCTCTACATCTGCAGTTACTTTCTCCACTGAAGTCTTTTTTTTTTAAAGTAAAGTATAATTGACTTATAATATTATATTAGTGTCAGGTATACAACATAGTGATTTGATATTTTTATACCTTACAAAACTAGACCACCATAAGTCTAGTTACCACTGTCACCAAAGTTATTACAATATTATTGACTATATTCCCTATGCTGTGCATTACATCCCTGTGACTTATTTATTTTATAACTGGAAGTTTGTACCTCTTAATCTCCCTCACCTATTTCACTCATCCCCCTGCTCCCATTTCCTCTGGCAACCACAGTTTATTTTCTGTATCTAGACTCTGTTTCTGTTCTGTTATGTTTGTTCATTTGCTTTTTTAGATTCCACATAAGTGAAATCATATGGTATTTGTCTTTCTCTGTTTGATGTATGCCACTTAGTTTAATGCCTTCTAGGTCCATCCATGTTGTTGCAAACAGCAAGATTTAATTATTTTTCATGGCGGAGTAATATTCCATTGTATAAATTGATATATGTATGCCACATCTTTATCCATTCATCTATCAATGGATAGATGGATATCTATCCATTGATATCCATCTATCAATGGATAGATACTTAGGTTGCTTCCATATCTTGTCTATTGTAAATAATACTGCAATAAACATAGGGATGCATATATCTTTTCAAATTAGTGGAGGTTTTTTGTCTGGGAAAAGATGCAGAAGTGGAATTGCTGGATTATATGGTAGTAGTATTTTTAATTTTTTGAAGAACCTCCATACTGCTTTCTGTAGTGGCTATATCAATCTACATTCTTACCAACAGTGCACAAGTGTTTCCTTTTCTCTACATCCTTGGCAACACTTGTTATTTGTTGTCCTTTTGATAATAGTCATTCTGACAGATGTGAGGTGATATCTTATTGTGGCTTCGATTTGCATTTCCTTGATGATTAGTGGTGTTGAGCATATTTTCATGTGTTTATTTGTCATCTATTATGTCATCTTTGAAAAAATGTCTATTCAGGTTCTCTGCCCATTTTTAAATCAGGTTATTGTTCTTTTTGTTTTTTTAATGTCAACTTGTATGGGTTTTTTGTATATTTTGAATATTAACCACTTATCACTCCACTGAAATCTTGAACCCATCAAAGTCATCCCTGAGGGTTGGACTCAATTTCCAAACTCCTATAAATATTGATATTTTGACCACCTCCATGAATCATGAATATTATTAAGGGCATTTAGAATGGTGGATCCTTTCCAGAACGTTTCAATTTAGTTTGCTCAGATCCATTAGAGGAATCGCTATCAATGGTAGCTATAGCCTTATGAAATATATTTCTTAAATAATAAGACTTGAAAGTTGAAATTACTCCTTGATTCATGGGCTGCAAAATGGATGTTGTGTCAGCAGGCAAGGAAACAACATTAATCTCATACATCTCCATAAGAGCTCTTGGGCGACCAGGTGCATTGTCCATGAGCAGTAATATTTTGAAAGGAGTTTTTGTTTTTTTTTATGAGCAGTAGATTTTAGCAGTGGACTTAAAATATTCAATAAACCATGCTCTAAGCAGATGTACTGTCATCCAGGCTTTGTGTTCCATTTACAGAGCACAGGCATAGTAGATTTGGCATAATTCTTAAGGGCCCTAGGATTTTTGGAATGGTAAATGAGCATTGGCTTCAACTTAAAGTCACTAGCTGCATTAGTCCCTAACAAGAGAGTCAGCCTGTCCTTTGAAGTTTTGAAACCAGGCTTTGACTTCTCCTCTCTAGCTATGAAAATCTTAGATCGCATCTTCTTCCAGTAGAAGGCTATTTCACTACACTGAAAATCTGTTGTTTAGTGTAGCCACCTTCATTAATTATCTGAGCTAGATCTTCTGGATAACTTGCTGCAGCTTCTATGTCAGCACTTGCTGCTTCACCTTGTACTTTTATGTTATGGAGACGGCTTCTTTCCTTAAACCTCATGAACCAACCTCTGCTAGCATCAAACCTTTCTTCTGCAGGTTCCTCATCTCTCTCAAGCTTCATAGAATTGAAGAGAGTTAGGACCTTCCTCTGGATTAAGCTTTGGCTTAAGGGAATGTTGTGGCTGGTTTTATCTTCTATCCAAACCACTTAAACTTTCTCCATATCAGCAATAGGGCTGTTTTTCTTTCTTAACGTTTGTGTGTTCACTGGAGTAACACTTTTAATATTCTTCAAGAACTTTTTGCTTGCATTCACAACTTGGCTGGATTCTTCTGGTCATTATTAGTTCTATTGAGTCTTATCACAGCTAAAACTAAAATGTAAAAATAGTGTGTTATGGAGAATTTTGGTAAGTTATTTCACAAGTATACAGTAACGTGTCTATAGAAAATTATAGGTATTACAGACATTTTCAAAATGGGAAATGTATACTTGTATTAGTTATCTATTGCTACATAAAAAATTACCCTGACTCTTAATGACATACAACAACATACATTTATTACCTCACAATTTATTTAGGTCAGGAATCTGGGCATAGCTTAGCTGGGTCCTTTGCTTCATGGACTTTCACAAAGATGCAGTCAAAGGGTTTTCCAGTGCCAAAGTCTCACCTGAAGGTTCAAGTGGGGAAGGACCTACTTCCAAGTTCACTTATGTGGTTGTGGGCAGATTCAGTTCTCAAGGGCTGTTGGACTTGAAATGCCTCAGTTCCTAGCTGGCTGATGGCCAGAGGCCACCCTCAGTCCCTTGCAATGTGGGCAAGAATACTCTACTCCTTGAGACATGGCAGTAGCTTCATCAAAGCCAGCAAAAGAGAGTCTATTGATTAGAAGCAAATTACTCAAGGGTAGGAGATTACTTGGGAAATATTAAGGGGGAATCATTAGAGTCATTAAGAGGCAAAGTATATTCAAAGATATTATGAAAAATTCCATTTCATAGCACAGCTACTTTGGGAACTGCAATTGCATAGGCATGTTTAGTGGAGAAGTCTGTCTTAAATCAAATACAATTTCCTTAATTAATGCACTGCTTTATTCCTCAAACATTCTGCAAACTTCCTAATCTAATCTTTGGAATCTTTGAAGTTATTATCAAATGCTTTCAAATTTTGCCAAATATTTTCCTCTCTTTTATACTCCCACATGAAATTTCTCTTCTAGGTCATTAAAGAAAAAGCTCTACAGAAAGACCACTGTGAGTGTGTGTACTTTGAATTGTGGGCAAGGGATGGTGTTTATGAAGGTAAAGAAAGCAGTTTCTGAAATCTTATGAACAAGATCCAGCCTTCAGTTAAGCTAAACAGATTGTATTTCATCTGCAATTCTCAGCATGGTGTATCTGTTAATGGCTGAAGAAAAGAGTTCTTTATTTTGAAAACATACAGAGATAGAAAAACTCATATGGAAAAGAAAAAAGGTGAAAAAAAAAGATGGCGTGAGTCGAGTTGAGACAGTTTCTTTGTGGAAATTTATAAAAATGTGTCACAAAGCTCACTTTAAATTTCCTAATTGCCAGCTGTGGACCTAAACGTGGGATGGGTCTTAATTTCCATTTCATGAGATTTTTCTCTACAGCTGTCCTGATTGCCTGGTTGCAATATGAGTGCATTTTTTTGAAAAAGTTGAATTCTCTGATTTTTTTTCTCTTTTGCTCTTGAATTCTTAATAAAATCAGAGCTCTCTCCTTTCTATCTGTCTGTAGCAAAAGAATAAGCAAATGGAAAGTGAGGGGAAAGAGAGAATTTACAAACAGATTAAGTGGGGAGATTTGAAGTTTCACAAATGCCTCTCCTACTACACAATGTCTGATAGTCCCTGTATCACAAGGAAATTGCCTTTGGAGAATTGTTGTATCATTTTTTATTTTCTGATTTAAATCACAGCCAGCGAGTAGAAGAAACCTAGTGATAGCACAATTGGGAATGCTCTGGGTAGTTAAGAACCAGAAAGAAGACATGTTCCTGGAAGATTGGTTCAGTGCTAGAAGAGAGAGGAGACCCAAAGGGGAAGCAAGTGTGCCAAGATAAACCTTAATTGTCATGTGCCAAGTTTGTCTACAATTGATCCTGGTAGAAGCTGGTTAATTTTTCAAAATGATTATGCTCTTGGAGATATGCTTTGTCTTCTGAACCTCACTGGCTAAAAAATTAATTTAAAGGGCATTCATTAATTTGGTCTAAATATAGAAATAATAAAAATTTTGAAGTATAGAAAATTTGAATGTACATGAAGCTGAGTGCTTGATGAAGATGAGACTTTAAATTATCTTTTATTGAGATAACTGCCCTTAGGAGAGTCCTCAATTTTTGGTTGCTGCAGATAGTGGGACTCCTAGTTCACACTTGATTTCGCTTTATTATAGGAATGAGTGTAAAGCAAATACTTATCTAGAGTTCTTAAAAAAGATTTGAAGTCACTGTGTCTCTGAATGCAGATGGTGCAACTGGAGATATTAAGTGTTCAGTTCAGTAGTATGAACTGGATGTATTTTGAGATGGACAGTTATGTGCTTGAAAGAGTTAAAGAAAAAAATTTTTTCCCTATATATGAATTTTGATAAACTTTTAATAATTATCACTTGATGCTATCCAGCAGATTTTAAGAAACGTACTTCTGGCTATTGTGATTTCGTCTACTGAAAGAAAAAAATAATTCCGCTGCCAATTATCCTGGGGCATGAAACGAGTGTACCTCAGATTGGGGTAGAGGAGGATCTCTACCTGTGGTTGAGGCTAAAGATTTTATGGGGATATGAATGGGAGAGACCTAGAGGTTCTGGGTGGTGAGGGGTAAGCTGGCCTTGTCTCATGGTAGACAATTAAGAGTAAGATAGAGAATTTAGGAGTAGAGTCAAGTTGCAAGTGACCACTTTTTGTAGCAGTAAAAGTCACTCTCCAAACTCTACATTTATTATTCCTCAATCACTCATAAAGTGATATGTAAAACCACATTCTGGTCCCAGCTCTTCTTTGGATTGGAAAGGGAAGGAACGGGATCTGGGCTTTGAGTGAAAAGGTGAAAGGCAGAGAACCTAACCCAGAGGAGCCATTAATGTGAGGGATCAAATGACTTGAGAGATTGGGAGTATGATGTCCTCTTCCTCACCTCTGACAACACTGGGTAGTATTGAGCTTCCTAAGTTTTGCTCATTGGAACAAAATAACACTTCACTATTATTTTGACATGCATTTCTTTAGTTATCAGTGAAGTTGAACATCTGAATATCTTTTCAAATAAGTTATTGACTATTTGTATTTTTGGTAAACTTTTTATATCTATCTCCATTTTTCTATTGCATCGCTCATCTCCTTTTTAAAATTTATCTGCATTTTTTCTTTTCTATGAGTTCTTTTTAAACAAAAGAAATTAGCCTTTTATTGGGTGTAAGATAGACTCAAGGATGTATTGTACCACATGGGGAATATAGCCAATATTTTGTAATAACTGTAAACGAAAGTAATCTTTAAAAATTGTATAAAATTTTTTTAAAATTAAAAAAAGACACCTTAGGAGAGTTTTCTGTTAAAAAAAAAAGAAATTAGTCTTTGTGCTTCAAATGTGGTGTACATATGCTTTCCAATATTTGTTGTTCATCTTTCAACTTTGTTTATTATGTATTTTTTCTATTAAAAAACTTTACATTTTAATATAGTCATTTTATCACTCTTTTCTTTATATGGCTTTTAGGTTTTCCATCCTGTGCTTTGAGGCCTTCCTCAAACATGTTTCAACATCATTAAAAAAAATCCTTCTTTTCCTTACTAAATTGAAATGACTTTTATTTAAAATTCCCATATATATTTAGGTCTGTTTCTCAACTCTTTTCTTCCATTGTTCCAGTATCAAAGAGCTTTAATTATTGTAGCTTTATTATATGTTTTAATATCTTGTGAGGCAGATGCCTTCTTTTCCTTTTGGGAATTTTCCTGACTAATCTCACATTTTTACTTTTACAGGTGAACTTTACTAATACATCTGACAGTCTTGCCCCCACAAAATCCTATTGGTAATGAATTTATAAATTAGTTTAGGTGAAATTGACATCTCTACAGCAGGGAATCTTTTAGTTTTTATTTTTGTTTTACTGAAAGTTTTATTTTCATTACATGTTTATAACGAGTGCAATTGGCATAAACAAGTTTGGGAACAAAGCTTAAGAGCCTTTGGTAAACACGTACCACAATTTTGGGGGGCTGAAGAAACAGAGAGCAACCCACTAGCATGCCCTGATTTACAATACCAAGTCTGCTTTACAATGGGAGGAGAGGATATTGGTTAATCTGATGATTTTGTTATGTGGAGGTCGGGTAAAGGAGTCTTTTTTTTTTAATTTAGCTTTTATTTTATATTGGAGTATAGTTGATTTACAATCTTGTGCTAGTTTCAGGTGTACAGCAAAGTGATTCAGTTATACATATACATATATCCATTTTTTTCAGATTCTTTTCCCATATAGGTTATTACAAAATATTTAGTAGAGTTCCTGTGCTATACAGTAAGTCTAAAGGAGTCTTTTTATTCAAGGGCACAATGGGTCTTTCTGAAGTTTTACTCATCACCTTGGCTTTGTTTTTCAGCATCTTGGCTTTGTTTTTCAGCATCTTCCTCCCTGTGTAGTTCCAGGTTGGAGTTCATCAAAAGTTCACCAAAACCTCACTTGTGTGAGGTTTTCAAGGCAGATGGGAAGAAGCAGCCCTTAGCTCTAATGTCACTGTGGGCAGAGGTGATGAGAGGCAGGTGCAGAGGGGCAAGTGGGTTCCAGTGGATTCTTACTCTTCTCCACTCCATGTCCTGCTTTTCTTCCTGACTCTGACCCTACTGACCAAGAGCAAACCAGTCCCACGAACTGATATTTGGCTGTGAACTCACGGAGGTGGTACCTATGCAGAGGTGGTAGTCTTCCCAGGCTAATATGCTCATCTCTCTTCCTTTGGCTGCTGCATGTGCCTTGCTTCCTGATTCTCCTGCAAGCTCTGACTTTTCCATCTGGGCTAGTGCTCAGGAGAGCTGGTGACTTTTCTCTGATTTTAAGGTTTCCCATTGGACCTTTTCTTCCCCAGCTCCTTCCACAGGTGAATGAGGTCTGATTCTGTAATCAATTCCGTATTTCTTAGCACTCATAGTGATTCTGCTTTCTTTGTGGAGCCCTAATGGATACACTGCCCACTTACATAGCTCTTCTTTTATTTCTTACTACAGTATCAATGTTTTCTTCACATAGATTTTACGTACTTCTTTTAGTAATTATTCTTAGATGTTTTCTCTTTTTGCTTGCTTATTGTGAATGGAATTTTCCTTCCATAATATTTTCTAATTAGATCCTATCTCAAGGCCTTTGTACTTGCTGTCCTTCTGCTTAGTACCCTCATCCACCAGATAAATCCATCACTCCCTTAAGCTCTTTACATATTATCATCTTTTCAATAAGACCTTTCCTGGCCACCTTGTATAAAATTGCAGTCCCTCATACACCATACACGCTCCTTCCTTGCTTTATTTTTATCCTTAATACTAAACACCATTTAGCATACCATACGTTTTACTTATTGATGAAATAAAATTCATATTTTAAGACAAAACAAGAAAACCTTTATACAAATTTTTTTCTCCACCTGTTTGTCCTTCTCCCTTGCCCTAGTGTGAGTCTGCATTATGCATTAACCAGACCTCCCCAATGGCAGAAATACATGCTCAACCTTAAAGATCAAGTTTTCTTCTCCTGGTATCAGCCATGTAACTCCTTAGAAGATAATGTTTCTTTCTTAATCTTGTAGGTGGTCACGATGACCCACCACCTGCTTTGTATGTGCAGACATCTTTGGTGAACTTTACATACAATGCCTATATATCCCTTCCCTTAAAGATAGCAATTAGTGCAGAAAGACTGGGTCAGCCAACCTGGGGAGATACTGGGTCACACCTAATGAAAGTTCTAAATATTTACATATGACCTTATTAATGTTACTAGCTATATTACTTGTATTCTGCCTATTTTACAAGATTATTATTTCTTGTATTACCAAATGTGCAACTGAGCCTCTGATAAAAATAATGACTAGGCGACTTGAAATGATTGACCAACTATATCCTTCTGTAAGGTCAATGATTATAATAGTGTAACTCTAGATATGGGAATAAGCAACAAGAGGGAACCATTTCCTGGACCATGGCTGACTAGTAAGACTAGTCTCTGGTCCAGAGATTTTGGCTACTGTTAACAGGGCCTAGTCCAGTAATAGAGCATTGAGTGCACTATCAATGAAACCTTGCCTGACCTGGGAATGAGTATTCCTAGTGCCGTGGTACAAACTGGTCATGAAGTGCTACACAAAAGTTGGTTGAAATTAAGACTGAAAGGGGAGGAATTGTCAAATAAAGACTGTTGTTTACCATCCAATTCTACAAGAATCAAATCATTAGCCACTGTAGTTGCTAAGGGTGAAGATCAGGGTGAGCCATCTTGTTCTGTGGGAAAACTAGCAGAACTGTCCTCAGATAGTGACGTATTTTCAGGAGAAAATTTTATGAACTGAGTTTCTTGCATGCTCCCATACTTAGAAAAACACTAAAACAATTCAAGATATCTGTTCCCTGGGAGTAGCAGTAACCTTCTACCAAGAGGCACTTGGTTGCATGCACCCCTTCACCAAAATCACATATGTACTGGCCTCCTCCCATTAGCTCTTTGGAACGGTCCTCAGAGCTTTCTGAAAGTCTGTTTCCTGGATTATAATCCTCAGGTTGGCTTGAATAAAATGATCCATTTTGTTCTCAGATTTATAGAGTAATTTTTTCATTGACATTATATAGTGTCTGTCTTTCCTCACAGAATATAAGCTCCATGATGACAAGAATTTTTCATCTGGTTTGTTTACTTCAGTATCTCCGGCGCCTAGAATACTGTACAGCAAATAATAGGTGCTTACAAAATATTTTCTGAATGAATGAATATATAGAAAGTTATCGATTTAACAAAAAACTTTGCGTAACTCATCACCTTACTTATTCTATTATTGTTTCCAGTAGTTTTTACGTCAACTCTTTTGAGTTTTCTAGTCTGTAAACTCACATCATCAACAAATAATAATTTTGACTCTTCCTTTCTACTACTTATACCTCATTTATTTTTATTGTCTAATTGCCTTGATTAGTTCATCTATAATGATGTTAAATAACGTTGGTGATGATGAACATCATTCTCCCCACAATTTTAATGTTTTTCCATTAAAATCTTTTAGATCAAGGTCACTAATCCTAGATTTTTTTTTTTTTTTTTGGCCACTGCAGAGCATGCAGGATCTTATTTCCTGACCAGAGATCAAACCCGTGCCCCCTGCAGTGGAAGCACTGAGTCCCAACCACTTGACCACCAGGGAAGTCCCAGGTCATTTTCTATTTGCACATACCTTCTTTAAAAGTAATTACTTAGAGTTACTTATAAGGGTTATTAATGACATAAATAAGGGTTAATAACACAAAAGAATTATTGTTAAATCAGCTTTTTGGATCCCAGAATTTATTTTTCCGTGTAAGCAACGGTATAAATAACAACCAGGTTTCCTAGCTAGTTCATATGCCATGCTTCAAGTGTGTTATTTTTCTTCAAAGTAAGGTCTTAAGGTCCATTTCCCTCATGACATTTCACATAGACAGAAATGAAAGTTCCATTCACTTAACAGTCATTGTCCTAATCATTTCTTGGCGTCAACACACCACACTGTATAATGGTGATTTGTGTTCAAGACTCTCTTTTTCCTCCCACAGATTTAGCCTGAGTCCACAAACTCAAATGAGGATAAAGGGACAAGCAGATCATGTAAATGTTTGAAAGTTGGCCAGTGGGTCACATAATAGGCAATGGTGGGGACTGGTGGGTAGGTAATGTGAGATCTCAAAAGGGGCACAGATAGCAGCTGCTTGGGAAAATGAACCTCATATTGCCAGATCTTCTGATTTTCAAGATGGATGTGGAAATCCTGACCTCTATGGGAAATCTCCCATTTTTTAAAGGTGAATGCATTGTTCAGTCCTGGCAGGGCATACATGGCACATTCAAATTAGCTCATTGACAAATAAAGGAATTGTTTAAAAGATGAGAACAGGGTTTCCTTCACCCATCAAGGTATGGTGAAGCACTTTGGAGATAGCAAGAGCAGGAAGCATTACTGCTTCTTGATCGAAAGGGCTCAGCTGTGGCTGTAGGGGACGGCTGAGAGGGCTGTCTGATAGGAGCATGGTCTTGGATGGAAAGAAGTAGGCAATCCATGGTAGGGAAGGAGCCAAACACATAAGCACCACCATCTCCTTCTCTCGTGCTCTGATCTTCTGCATAGTCCTCTATTGGCTGAAACCAAGAGAAACCCCAAGTGCAGAGGGGTCCACTGATTCAGTCCCCAAAAGCCAGCCCCCTGGGTGCAAAGCAGGGTGGAACAGAGGGGGAGTGGCTCTCGAAGGCCAAATGAAAAATATCCAGCATAGATAGCTCTTAATTCAGATGAAATAAAATGCAAACAAATACTAAGGAGGAAAATGAAACATGCTGCAAGGTGTCAGTGTGGGACTATTAGTTTAAGCACTTTAAAGACATTGGTATGTCTTTATATTTCTATCATTTTATCCTAGTAGTGTGTGTATACAAGATGCTTGATAACTGGGTGAATGAAAGTCATTTGAAAACCTAATTTCATATGGCTAGAAAATGCATTTTACATTCTCCCAATAAGATAAAACAGTTTCTCTTCCAGATATTTCTTTTTCCAAAAGAATAAATATAACATTATCATCAGGGAGTTTATGGTCTAAATTTCTCAAATGTTGTATTCTAACTTATTGTATTGTTATCTATTAATACACAACAAATAACACCCAAATTTAGTGGCTTAAAACAACATTTATTATCTCACAGTTTCTGAGGGTCAGGAATCCAGGAATGGCTTAGCTCGGCGGTTCTGGCTCAGGGTCTGGGTTGCATGACCTGAAGCCTGGACTGGTGCTGGGAGATGCATTTTCAAGAAGTCTCACTCACACAGCTGCTGGCTGAAAGTCTCAGCTCTTTGCCATATGGCTTCTCCATGGAGTTTCCTTAATGTCTTCAAGACCTGGAAGCTGGCTTCTCCCAGAGTAAGTATTCCAAGGGAGACAGAGAATGAGACGCAACCAAGAGGGAAGCTGCAATGTCTTTAGACATTGTACGATATTCCACTGGTCACACAGACCACCTTGGAATAATGCAATGGGGAAGGAGATAGGAGTCACAGGAAGCCATCTTGGAGGCTGGCTACCATACTTATTCTGCCTTGTTTTCACAGAATGTCCTATTATCATATGTTACTTTGTTCCTGAGTATCTTTTTCTTTACCAACACTAAAGTGGATACAGCCGAGGGAGGGCTGCTGTTTAAATAATGTTTACAGGCAATGTCAATCAGTTTTGACAAGGGAGTGTTAATCCTCTGCTGTAGGGTGACTCTTGCATCCAAAGTGTTAGCTTCACCTTCTCTGTAGAGCTTGGCATATAGATAACTAAGAAAAGAGAGGAAATGGTACTGGGAAGGATCCAAAAGAGGGAAGTCAGATTTTTCCATTGTTGGCCTGAGTCTGCCAACGCCAAGAGAAATTCCTTCACCTACACTTCTCCTACCCTGTGATGTGGACAGGTCTAGATGATCATGAATGCTCTGGGGTTCTGTATTTCCTTTTCCATACATACCCACACATACACTGAGCACGTGAGTAAGGAGATTGGGCTCCTAGGAATTGGAATTCTCTCCCACCATCTGTAAAAACTTAGGGCTGCAATTTGGCTCCAACATACCAGGGATTCCCAGTGATAAACAGATGATAAAACTCTGAAGTAACAGATCTTCTTATATATTCCCAATCTCCCACTCCTGATTTGATCTGCTCTAGACATGGGCTCTGTAATAGATGGACAAACTATTCTTTATCTCCCCAGATCTTAATTTCATCTTATTTTTCCCCCTCAGCATCACATCAGTTTCATCCAAAATAAAGGCAGCCTTTTGTATTTATTAAATTCCTTTTCTGGTTAGAAGATTGGAATGATTCAACTTTCTCACATGTTTCCTCCTGCTTTTGTCCTTGTTTTGAGAATACTGCATAAACCCCAAGGAATTTAAGGATTTCCAGAATCAAGTGATAGGTGTTCCAAATGAGATACGAGCATTTACAAAGAATGTTGCTAAGCAGCTGTTTACAAATAAAGGCATTTTTCCAACTGAAAAGAATTAAAAAGCAAATGTTATCATTAAATGGTGAATAGTCGGGGAGACTACCTTGACTGCATAAAAATTTATTACTTGATCTCATTTTTTATAGCACAGATAATGGTGGCTTGAAGAAGTAGGAAAATGTGTCAAGGGATTTTTATGAGGAAAAAAAAAAGTAAGTCTGTATGTTGGTTTGAATTGATGACCGAAGAATGATTTCATTTCACTGTAGTCCAGCAATAAATCTCTAACTCTTCTCTCACTAGTGACACTACACCCTGTAGGGAATCCAGGCCAGCTAGTTCCAGGCACGAATCTTTCATGCTGGGAAAAGCATCTGCTAGGTGTATTGGACCCAGAAAGTCTGGCAAGACCAGTTTTTGTATTGAGTTGGCTATTAATCTTGACCACTCTTGCTTACAGTTCATCACTTTAGGGGCTACAGTCTGGCTGTGCTGAGTTCTGGGACATCCTTAATGAAGAGTTACCTTAGCATGTCTGTCTCAGATTTTTCCATTGAGCATGAGGAAGCAGCTACTTGGATGTTCACATTCTTTTTAGACAAAAATGAAAAAGAAGAAACAAACCGATTGCAGGAAGTAGAGAGAAGTAAAGAGATGCAGCTGGTGTCATCACTTGGACTTACCTCTGGTTTTACCGCCCACTACCTGGCACTTCATCTCATAGAACCTTAGAGTCTGCCTGTATAAAATGAGGTGATTGAGTTGAACAATTGTTCCTGGCTTCTTCTTTTATCACTGAAAACCCATTTTATTATTTTTTTCCTCTATAGACCTCATGTTTTGAGAGATTTTATCTAGATGATGACATTTATATTGTAGTAATTCATTTGTTCCACTTTGTATTGTATTTCCATTTCAAAGTTCTCCATATTTTAAGCAACAATGGATTTATGCAATGGTTTATAAATGTGTTATGAAATCATATAATCAAAGCCATGGCTGAGATGCTAATAAGCGTCTCACAGTACTATCTACTGCTGTTGTTTGCTTTATTTTGTGTACTAAGTGTCACTGTGTGCTTTTATTTTGTGTGCTAAATAAAGTGTCACTTTCACCTTCTGTACAGAGCATTGGCATGGAAGTAACTAAAAATAAGTAGGAAATGGCACTGGGTAAGTAGGATCCAAAAGAGGGATGTCAGATTCAAGGTCCAAGGTCATATGTCCAAGGTCATGACTATGGGCTCTTTCTCTACTGTGACTACTTCATATGTGGATTTAGTAACAACCTCTCATAAACTGATAGAAGCGGAAGAGAACTGATAAGTAGAAGATGGCTGGTATTACCATACTGAGTTGATTTACTTCTAGTAGAAAGCAAAGACATATGCGTATGTGGCTTTAACAGAAGTATTTGTATGTTTCCTTAGGTTATTAGTTTTGGATGGAAACATGGTAAAACCTCTAAGTATATAGAAAAATTTCATAATTCTAGAACTCTTGTGCAACAGTGGCTGTACTGCCTTCTCATTCACTCTGTTGTGTTGTGGATAAATGGAATTTGGGGTTGACTGGTACAGTTGATTGGAACGGAGTGCTAACTATATCAGAAGTTTTATTCTGTTTATAGCCATTGGTTTCCCTGCTCATCTCTGCCATCCTTCTGACCAATGCCTGCTACTTGTCACTGAAGAGTCACTCAAAGTCCCTTGGTCTACCTTGATTGCCAGCTCTGGCATGAATTTCAAAGAGGGGTTTCCTCTTAGTATCTTGGAAAGCATTAGCTCTGTGCCTCTACTGCTTCAAGGAAACACGTTCTCTTTGTTTCCGCTGTCTTGTCATATGGTATACCAGGTGACTGAGTATATGTGTCAGAGAATAATTAGATGTGCAATCAAGGCAATGGTTAGAAGATGCATATTAGCTTTGCAGACAGGCTATCTGTGGTAGGCAGAATAATGAGACCCACAAAGACGTCCATGTCCTAATTCCCTGAACCTATACATATGTTTTGTTATGTGGCAAGGGGAAATTAAGGTTGCAGAAAGAATTAAGGTTGCTAATCAGCTGACCACAAAATGGGGAGATTATCTTGTATTTTCTGGGTGGGCCCAATGTAATCACAAGTGTGCTTATAAGTGCAAGGCGGGAACTGTAGAAGGAGAAGAAATGACAGTGGAAGGAGAGGTCAGAGAGGTGCAATTTCTGGTTTAGAAGGTGGAAGGAGGCTACGAGCCAAGGAATATAGGCAGCCTCTAGAAAAGGCTAGAAAATAGATTCTCCCCTAGAATCTCCAGAAAAAAGAAAACCCAGCCCTGCCAATACCTTGGCTTTAGCCTCATGAGACCCATTTCAGACTTTGACCTTCAGAACTGTAATAAATTTGTGTTGTTTTAACCACTAAGTTTGTGGTAATTTATTACAGCACCAACAGGATACTAATATAACATCCAATAAAACTGACAAGTGAAATATCCCAGGTATAAGCTTCATAGCTCTATCCTACTTTTCTGTTGTCCCTCTAAGGGTCTCTTCTTATTTAGAACACCTCAGAGGAGGAGTTTGGGATCCACATTGAAATAAGAAGGCTTCTTTGATCCATCCACTGGTTTAACCGTTGTATTTAAATCAATTGTTTATGTATAGTTATATGAACTGTTTAATGATAATTTGAATACAAGAGATGTAGATTTCTTTAGTTTTCTATATCAAATTTATTCCAGCTTGGTTCTGTACTCCTGGGAGCTTTGTTAGAGGTCAATAATTGCTGTTACGGGTAGCAGGGGATTAGGGTGAAGGGAACTGCCTCTCTACTTCTTAGGTTCTGTAAGAAAATTGAGGATTATATGGTCCTGGAAAATGGGGAGCGGCCTTGGTCATTCTTCTGGGATGGCCTTCAAAGGCAGGTGGATCTGCCAACAGCTCCATTCCTTCCATGCCAGGCTCAGCCACAGAAGCCATTCCTGAGTCTCCTGAGAAAAGGCACCTTGTGCTGCTTCTTCAGTCACTGATATACCTGTTCCCATCCAAGAGCGCAGCACCCCAGGCTCAATGCCCTAGCAAACCCTGCTCTCATTATTTCACTGAATTGCATCCTTCCATTCTCCAGCCGTCTCAGGGGACCCAAGCAGGCTCAGGTCACTTGGCCACTGACATTGCTACCCTCCCTCTCTTGGATGGGCACTTAATTCCCTCCATGCACCTAGACCAAGCGTGGAAGTTGAGCCCCGTGCGCCGTGTTTGGCCTCATTTCCCTCTTGTTGTCTTTCCTTCGTGCGCACAGTAGCATCCTGCACAGAGTTTAAAGTCTGAATTAATTGCTATCCTTTACCAATGAGGATTTTATATGCATATGTCCAGGTTTCCTTGAAAATTCAGCAGGTTTGGAAAGGTGGAATCTTCACTCCCCCATGGCAATAGCCAACTTGGCAGTGAGTAATGGCTGGCATTTGCTTTCTTCATCTCTGCACTCCCCACCTTTCTATACTGTATCCTCATCCCTGAGGCCAAGGTCAGCTGTTGTTTTTCATCTCACACCAGGTTCACTTTACTCATTTATATGATCTTTCTGCCCTTTATATATCTGAGAGTCTGCAAGCCCTGGTCTAGACTTTCCAGATATCTGATAACTTGTGTTTTTTTCTAAAGCCCAGAAATACAAAAAAACGCTATCTTCTCTATGGGGTAAGCAGAGAGTTTAGATCTTATAACACAAAAACTTGGCTACCAATCTGGTAAGGAAGAGGCCATGGGAGGAAGGGAAGCTGGATTGCTTTCTGTGGAGTGTCTAGCAGCAAAAACAAAGCACAGGATACTTTCCTTTCTTGGTGAGTCACTGTGCTACATGAAGTGATCAATGAGTCAGCTCACCAGAAAATGACTTCCCTGATGGCGGGGATGACGTCTAACCCAATGCATGGCTTATTGACACACTGTCAGCATGTTTTCTGGGTTGGATGAATGAATGGAGAGGGTAAATGATGGGAGCTTTTTGCCACTACCTGGTGGAGAAATAAGACGTGGGCTGACCCACCTTGCCTTTTATACAACAGAATTAAGAGTAAACACATTAGGGAGCATATCTCCTTTCTACAGTTTTGTGTCAAGGAAAGAAGGTAGAAATACTATGTTCTCTGAAATTGTTGTGGTAATGCTGTAAAAAAGACAGTGTTTGTCTTCATCACCAGTTCCAGTTGATCAGATCTTACGTTGCCTGAAACAGTCCTGTTTGAGACTCCTTCCTAGATTCTTCCCTACCTGGCACCAAAAGCTATAAATCAGGCTGGCAAAGGGACGTGCAAGCTTCCACGATCAGCTGGATAAAGAAGGCAAAGGACTTGGTGCAGGGGGTTGTGCCTATCGCTACAGGAGAGAAGCATCTGACTACTGGTGGCGTGAACACAGACATGGAGCGATGGAACTGGCAAGAACCTCCGTGACTGCCAAATTCAACACCTGCAGCTTGAAGATGAACACAGTGAAGCCTGCAGAAGGTCAGGGCCTCAACAAAAGTCATGCATCAAGTTAGTGGCAGCTCTGGTTTTGGAAACCAGAACACCTGGACCCCCTGATTTCCTGTCAGGTGCGTTTCTCACTATCTCAGTTTTTTGGAGGGGATTAATTTTGTAACCCAATTTTTCTTTTCTGGATTTCCAAATTAATTTTCTTAGGATTAAACAAATTATTCTTCTAGAATTCTTTTTCCTAAACTAAGGCTGACTTAGTGGTATATTTCTAACTGTTTTTAAAAGAAATAACTATTCATAAAATTCTCATGTCATAGGTGTTTAGTTGGATGGATTTTGATAATTGTATACAGATGTCTAACCACCACCCTAAACAAGATAGAGAACATTTTCATCATTTCAAAAAGTTCTGTGTACCCCTTTCCAGTCCATTCTCCCCTCACCACTATCAGCATAGGTTGGTTTTGTCTGTTCTTGCAATTCATATAAATGGACTCTCATATAGTATATGTTCTTTTGTGCCTGGATTCTTTCACTTAATGCAGGGATTGACAAGCTATTTTTTTTTTTAATAAAGGACCATATAGTAAATACTCTTGTCTTTGCAAGCCACTTGGTCTCTGTTTCAACTACTCAACTCTGCTGTTATTGCACCAAAGCAGTCATAAACAGTACAGAAATGAATGGGCGGGGCTCTGTTCCAATAACGCTTAGTTACAAAAACAGATGGTGGACTAGATTTGGCCTGTGGACCGTAGTTTGCCAACACTTGCCTTAACATAATATTTTTGATATTTATCAATGTTGTTGCACGTATTAGTAGTTCACTCTTTTTATTGCTGAGGATTAGCTTTATAGTCTGAATATACCACAGTATATTTATCCGTCCTCCCGTTGATGGACATTTGGGTTGTTTCCAGTTTGCAGCTATTATCCGTGAGGCTGCTATAAACATTGTTATATAAGTCTTTTGGAGAACATATGTTTTCATTTCTCTTGGGTAAATACCTAGGAGGGGAATTGCTGAGTCATAGGGTAGATGAATGTCTAACCTCAAAGAAACTGCCGAAAGAACTGCTCTTCAGATTGGTTGTGCCATTTGACGGCCCCGTCAGCAATGTCTGAGAATGACATTTGCTTCCCATCTCTGCTAACATTTGCTCTAGTTAGTTGATTTTAGCCGCTCTGATGGGTGTAACTCAATTGCTGTTTGGATCATGCCCTCTGCCCTTCATGATCATCCTTCTGTCTGTTATTTCTTTTTCGTTTTCTTTTTTTTTTTTGCGGTACGCGGGCCTCTCACTGTTGCGGCCTCTCCCGTTGCGGAGCACAGGCTCCGGACGCACAGGCTCAGCGGCCATGACTCACGGGTCCAGCCGCTCCGCGGCATGTGGGATCTTCCCGGACCGGGGCACGAACCCGTGTCTCCTGCATCGGCAGGCGGACTCTCAATCACTGCGCCGCCAGGGAAGCCCCTGTCTGTTATTTCTTACACTGTTTTTAACCTCATCTCTTTTGCTCTGTGCTCAGTTTATACCTATATCTGTAGGTTTGGTACTCTTTACCTCAGTATCTCCCAGTCTATTCCTAACCATCTGTCTCATTCGCCACCAACCATGGAACATTATTTTAGCTCCTTTGCCCAAGTGAGTTTCCTCCAAGCCCATCTTCACCTGAATACAGAGTCAGGACAATCTTACCAAACTACCAGCCTGCCATACATACATTTACTGGTTTCTTTTTTCATTGAAGCCTTTATTCCTAAATACATTGGTGTGAATATATCCAAGCCACACCTGGTGTGGACATGGCCATAACCTTCTCTAGCTCCAGAAAGAGCTTCTGCCATGTGCTCACTGTTCCTGGAAATTCCTTTAACAGAGCATTTTCCTCCTATAATGAGAAGACCTCAGATGTAATTTCTCTGGAACAAATAGACAGGTTCCTTTAAACTCATTAGTATGCAAATAACCAAGAGCTGCTTTCCTGAGAGAGGGTTTTGGTGGACAACAGAAAAAAGAGAGACTAGTTCCAGGACAGAAGGCGATGTTTCAGGCAGGGGTGCAGTGAAGGCGGTGGGGATGGGGAAGGAGGCAGCGGGTTGGAAGAGGGAGTAACTGTAGTAGAGTAAGGGCCAAATTCACCTTCCCCATTATTTGTACCCAGACTGACTCTTTGCATGGACCTGGATTCTAGCAAACTGGATGAGCCCTTGCTCATTCTTCTTCCTTAACTCCTTTCACTTTTTTTTTTCTTGCTGGGGATTAAATAGCTGCCCTTTGATTTAGCTATGAAGGAAGGTGTCACCCCTTCCAGGTTTCTTCTCTTCCTACTCTTTCATTTCTTAACCTTCGGTTGCCGAGTCATTCCATATCACCTCTGGCGGCTGTTACCCAATGGGGTATTTCTCTGTCTTTCTGTCTCTCCTAAACCATGTCCAGGCAATGATTGTCCCTGGCTACCCTCGTTGTATTTAAGACTTGATTATTCTGTACTTCACCTTGTAGGAAACCATTCATAGACGAATTTAGACACTGCGGAGTTAATGACTACTCCTCCCAGGAATACTATTTGCAATCTAGCCAGGACAATCTACTAAACCAAAACAATAAATCTGATGGGGGAGGAATGAGTGAAATCTTTTCTAGAATAAGATGAGAACCAAAAAGAAAACAACTAATAAATTTGCATGTAATTGAATTTTCAGACACTTGGTAAGCTAGCACAATATTTCCAAATTCTGTATCTTCTATCTTATAGAAGAGGGCATCTCCACACCCCTTTAAATAACAATAAACTATCCAACTCTAGAATCAGCCCAGTCAATGCCTTTAGACAGACCATCAGGAAGACAGACTATGTAATATCACATTTGCTGTTATTTGCCATGATTAAACATGAACAGATAACATTACAAGACTTGGAGTCCTAAGACCAGGTTTAAATCCTAGCCTTTGCTACTTAATAGCTGTATGGTTTCAGAAGGTCTCAGGAAAGTCACCTATGTCTTTGTTTGAGTTACCTTTTGCTGAGTAACAGACTACCCCAGCGCTGAGTGGCTTTTTGGGTCGGCCATTTGGATTAAACTTAGCAGAGTGGCTCTTCTGCTGGGCTTCCTTGGGTTCACTCAGATGACAGCATTCAGCTGGCTGCTTCCTGAGTCTGAGTCGGCCTAGAGCCTCACTTACCTGTCCGGTGGTTGTCACTGGCTGTTGGCTGGGCCTGTCTCCATGTGGACTCTCAAGGTCCAGGAGGCTAGCCCAGGCCTCCTCCTACGTAGTCTAAGGACAGCAAGGGAGTGAAAGGAAACTGTAAGGCTTCTTGAAGCCAAGGCTTGGAACTCCTACAATGTCACTTCTGCCATATTTTACTGCTAAAAGTCGGTCACCAGACCACCTAGAACCAAGGCCATGGTGATGGGAGAAGCAGCCACATCACATTGCAGAGTGATATGCTTATAAGAAAGGGGAGTAGGGGCTTCCCTGTTGGCACAGTGGTTGAGAGTCCGCCTGCCGATGCAGGGGACACGGGTTCGTGCCCCGGTCCGAGAAGATCTCACGTGCCGCGGAGCGGCTGGGCCCGTGAGCCGTGGCCGCTAAGCCTGCGCGTCTGGAGCCTGTGCTCCGCAACGGGAGAGGCCACAACAGTGAGAGACCTGCGTACAGCAAAAAAAAAAAAAAAAAAAGAAAAGGGGAGGAATTTGTGGCTATATGTTGCAAGCTACCACACTCTCCATCAAATAGATTAGAATTCTTAGTTTCTTCTGCTGGCTCATTTTTCTCTCTTCTGTCATTCTCTTTTCTATCAGGTTATGTCCTACGTTCTCTGTCCCCTCTCTCCACGATTTCTTCTTAAATCTCTCTCATCTATGTAGGCATTGGCAAACATTTTCTGTAAAGGGCCAGATAGTAAATATTTCAGTCTTTGTGGGGCATATGGTCTTTGTCAGAGCTACTCAACTTTGCATTGTAGCATAAAAGTAGCCCTAGACAATCTATAAATGAATGAGCATGGCTGTGTTCCAATAAAACTTTGTTTATAAAAACAGGCAGTGGACTATGCCAGTGAGGCTGATTACTGTCTATCTGCTGATGACTTTCATTTCTTCAAGTCCACTCTCGGCTGTTCCCTTCATTGCAGCAGGAGTAATTCCCAGAACTGAATGTGATCATTTCTCACTTGCTTAAACCCCTCCAGCGCTTCCCATTGGTCTCAGGATAGAGATGAAATCTTGAGCACAGTCTGCAAGGCCCTGCAAGATCTCACTTGACACACCCCTCCAATTTCATGTGCCTCAACCTTCCTCCTTACTCTCTGAACAATACTTTCAGTGCCCCCAAGCCTGTTCCTTGAAACAGCCATGCTGCCTGCACACCGTTTCCCTGCTTGGATGATTACCTCTCTCTTTCTCTCTTTTTTTTTTTTTGTAGCGATATCTTTTTTTTTTTTTTAATTTTTATTGGAGCATTGTTGATTTACAATGTTGTGTTAGTTTCAGGTGTGCAGGAAAGTGAATCAGTTATACATATATCCACTCTTTTTTTTCGATTCTTTTCTCATATAGTCCATTGAACTGAGTAGAGTTCCCTATACTATACAGTAGGTCCCTATTAGTTATCTATTTTATACACAGTAGTGTGTATATGTCAGTCCCAATCTCCCAATTTATCCTTTCCTCCACCTCCCCCTTTGACAACCATAAGTTTGTTTTCTATGTTTGTGAGTCTGTTTCTGTTTTGCAAATAGGTTCTTTTGTATCATTATTTTAGATTCCACATATACGTGATATGATGTTTGTCTTTGTCTGATTGGATGATTCTTCACATCTCCTTTTTACCTCATTATTTTTGACCCATCCTTCAGCCCTCAGCTCATCTTATCTCCCCTTGTCTTCAGAGAAGTCTTCCTCATCCCCAGACAGGATCCAGCTCTCCTACGGCCAAGCACACTCAACCTTTGGTCATGGTACTCCAGAGTTTTTTATTATTCAATTATTTGTGATTAATTCTTGTGATGATCTGTATTATTGTTCAGCAAATGTTTATTTCCCTTGTCATCCCATTGTGGGCAAGGTATACTTCCCACCCCACTGGTTTTGGGCTTGGCCCTGTAACTGGTTTTGGCAAATAGGATGTTAGTGGATATGACATGAGCCAAGATCTGAAGAGTGCTTTGGGGGTGGGTCTTCTTCTCTTGTAGCTCTGCCATTGCCTTCAGAAGGACATGTACCTGGTCATTTGCTGGTCCCAAAAGAATGAGACACATATGGAGCTGAGCTGCCCAGCTGACCTACGTACCAGTGAGTGCGATAATAAATGCTTTGGGGTAGTTTGTTCTGCAACAGTAGATGACTGATGGAAATGTATCAGTCTCCCCCACCCCACTGAAAGAGCCACACAGAAAATACATATGCTTGTTCTGCTCACTGTTGTATTCCTATTGCTTAGTACAGAAGGTGCTTAATAAATATGTGTTGAATAACTAAATAATTAAGTGGGACAGTGTATGCGAAAGCATTTAGCATATTACAGGGATATAGTTGGCCTTCAGCAGATGGTGTTTTAAAATGGGTTAGGTGATGCTCAATAGAATCTGTACCTAGCTCTCTTCTGGACTTGAAAATACTCTCAGCTTTATAACTCAGGTTTATGTGCAAGAAAAATGTCCCTAGGTCTATAATCAGCTGTGTATTGACTCTGCAATCACATTCCTTTACCTACAGGAAATTTAAGATTATTAAGGAAAATAAAAAATAAATGCAAGTTCAGGAAGTTCTTTGCTCGTGTTACTTTTTTCTAATTTTAAATCTTATTAAAGTGATAATAAAAAAAGCCATTTGGAGACAGGACAATATTATCACATCTGGAGAAACTTAATAAGTTTAGGACAAAGGCTCCATTCTCTTCTTCATGCACATGTGCAGTTCTCATTAACTTTCGTACTATCTCGAGGAAAATATTAGAAAATGTCACGCACCATAAACATTCCACACAAAGGGGGTTAATTAATAGGTACATGTAGTAGTAATGCAGATGTTAACTATTAACTATGATAAGTGTTCTCTAATAGCTGGTGTCCATGCATAATTAATGCTCACCAATCCCCACAGTACTTAGAAGAAAACGTAAAAATAAGACACCAGTGCAAATGATTGACACATTTTGAATAATACCAAATAATTTTGAAAACATTCTTAAGATTTATATATTCAATACTTTGTTGATTAGGCAAATCCTTAAAAATAAATATGCAATTTCTATAAAACGATTCAAGATAAACTGAACGCCAAAATAAAATCACTTCCTAAACTTCCTATATCTATAAAATACTAGGTGCGGACATTTGCATATCTTTCCAATACCAATGTGTCATTTTAATACTTTTTTTTTTTTTTTTTTTTTTTTTTTTGCGGTACGCGGGCCTCTCACTGTTGTGGCCTCTCCCGTTGCGGAGCACAGGCTCTGGACGCGCAGGCTCAGCGACCATGGCTCACGGGCCCAGCTGCTCCGCGGCATGCGGGATCTTCCCGGACCGGGGCACGAACCCGTGTCCCCTGCATCGGCAGGCGGACTGTCAACCACTGCGCCACCAGGGAAGCCCCTTTTTTTTTTAATACTTTACATAGAATCAAAACTTCCTTTGCAAATAAAACTGATTCCTGTATAAAGAACTGTATTTTTCTTTCTCCACTCGTTTTGGGTCACTTCATGCATTGTCTATTGGATTTCTAACACTGTGTATTTTTAAACGTTTATGTGAAGAAAATATGATTACAAATATTAACAAGCAAGGTGTATGTGTGTGTAAGTTTGTGTACGGTGTTAGAAAGCTAAATAATGACAGTGCAGTGGATATATTTATGTATTCTGATGCAGTATTTAACTCTATTGGTCTTAAAATTTCCCATTGCTTTTCAAAATACTGCGTCTGATCATTTGTCATTTGTTTAAAGTAAGATAGAATCCCATCTGCAGCAGATACAGAAATGGACTACTCAGATCCCCCTTCAAGAAGGGAGTCATTGCCCAGCTGTGGGGAGGGTGCTTGGTGGACACCTCTAGCCATGGCTCCTTGGGCATCCATCGCAGCTTTGCACTGGGGTCCTGCTCTTCTTGTGGAAGCCTGCAGCCAGCAAACAAGATGGTGATCCAAGGCCCTAACCATTTCCACCCAAGTGGGACTCCTCTAGTGGGCAATCTTTCCTCCCTGTAGGTCAGAGAGATGCTTTATAAGGTCTCCATCGCTGTCTGACGGCTTCTCTTGCCTAATCCTGCCTCTTTCTCTTTCCTTTCACGGAGGCTACTTTCCAATAAATCCTTTGTTCCCTTAATTTCCCCTCAGTGTCTCTTCCCAGAGAATTCAATGGCACACTGTATTTCCCAGGACCTAAGGGACAAACACAAACTTGTGATCTGATTGGTGATGATAATGGTAGAAAAATTCATTACATGAACAGACAGTAATAACCATACTCTGAGTTAGATAGAATGAAGTAAAGGAAAAATGAGAAAAAGAAGTTAATTTTCTAAGCTGTGAAGAAACATTGGTGATGAGGAAATCAACAGAGTAAAAAAGGAAAATAGACTTTACCACCAACAGAACATGTAGATAAATGCTATTCCAAACACTTTTTAAAAAAGTGCCAAACTCTTTATCATATTTGAAATACATATTATGTACAGATTCTGTATTAAAAAGATAATTTTTTGTTGTAGTTAAATAAATCTCAAAAAGGGGATGTCCTGTAAGTGAATCTGTATAACACTAAAATATAATTTATAGTATGTACACGAGCAAAACTGTGTTAGTCTGTGCTAACATAAGGGCCAGGGAAATAGCCTCATTATTCTAAATCAAGTTTTTGAAGGTATCCATTAAAAGGGTGTTCTGCCCGAAAAAATGTTACGCTTACCAAATACCATTCTACAGACCAGATTTTGAGAAGCACCTGCTATGGTCAGTGCGCCCTGATGAATACAGTTCTATTTTGAGGTAAGGAGGAGATCAAAATGCAATAAAAATTCATCTCTAGTGCTCAACTGAAGGAGGAAAACAACAGAGAAAGAAAAGACCAACATGGCCCTCGGTAACAATGGGAGAAAATGCAACAAAACAAGCATGCGTTTGCTTGCAGTTACTTTAAGTAGTTTCATATATTTGCATACAAAACCCCTTTATTATGATGCGTCTGCAATAGTTGGCACAAAGTGGAGTAAGTTGAAACATGTGTGTAATACCATCAGTTCATGGGGTAGAAGCAGGAAAAATAGTTGACAGATTAAGTGTACTGTTCTGAGAGCAGCCCTAGAATGGCAACATCGGCCCCTTGGCTGCCAGAGCTGAGTTCTTATTGTCAGCTTTTCAGGGCCAAGCGACAGGGAAATGGGTGTGTGGGTGTCCACCTAAAATGCATTCAGAGGTGATAGAAATACTTCCCTGCACAGCTGAGCTTCAGCCAACCATTGTTATTTGTTCCTATTCTTGTTATTTCAAAATAAAACAATACCGCCTGATTTATCACAAAACAAAGAGCAAAGCTTTCCAAGTTTTGAACAGAGAAGAGTTTCAGAAAGAATCTCTCTGGGTGGGAAGGTGTGGTTATTGACAAAGACTCTCTCCTTAATCAAACTTTAGGCAGATTCCTGCCCTTGGGCCTTGTCCTCAAGAGCAAGCATCCTGCTACATCTGTTTCATCAGACTCCCCCACCCCTGATATTCCATCACCTTGTTGTCTGACCAGTTTCCTCACTCTCCACCATTCTCCAGGTGATGTCTGATTCCCCCAGCCGGCCTTCAGCAAGACTCCTGTCAAGTCACTTTAGCCTGAATCCTCGCTACCCCTGAAGTTTCCTCTTGGTAATTTTCCATCACTGTTCCCCACCCTGCTCCTTGGCTATAAATCCCCATTTTTGCTTGTTGTGTTCAAAGTTGAGCTGATCTCTTTCCCTTCCTAAAAAAACCTTACTGTAGGGCTTCCCTGGTGGCGCAGTGGTGGGGAGTCCGCCTGCCAATGTAGAGGCCGCGGGTTCGTGCCCCGGTCCGGGAAAATCCCACATGCCGCAGAGCGGCTGGGCCCGTGAGCCATGGCCGCTGAGCCTGCGCGTCCGGAGCCTGTGCTCCGCAACGGGAGAGGCCACAACGGTGAAAGGTCCGCGTACCGCAAAAAAAAAAAAAAAAAAAAAAAAATGAAACCCTTATTGTAGTAGCCTCTTCTTGAATAGAGTCTTCTTTAGCGTCTTTAAGAAGTATTGGGATACTTTTTTCTTTAACACTATATAAATACATTCCCTTTATCTTTCTCACTGAGGTTTACTTAAGTGAGCATCTATATCTTTACTCCCCCTTCTCCTGCTGTGATCCTTCTTTTGTAGCCATAATTGCCAATATTGATTTAAAGTTGCCCTTGTTTATAAGGGTGTATGTTCACTTACTCTGGTTCAGTATATTTTAATGTTGTATATTTGTCCTATTCCGCTGGTCCCCTGAGTCAGGGGAAAGAAAGGGGCGTTGGTAGAGCTAGCTAGCAGATAATTGCACAGAGCTCCCGGCTGGTATCCTAACTGATTTAAGCAGTGGGGAGTAGACAGCTGTCACTGATGAGGAAGTGACAGATGTGTGGACATTTGCTGCCAGGCATGTCATGGTGGAAAAAAAAAAGGCTGAGAACTACTAGCTGACAAACTTCTGAAATGAGTGTGCTGTTCTTACACTCGAATTCTCCTAATACGTTACAGCCAAGGTAATGACTTGGGAAGAAGCGACTCTGCCCATAGCGGGCATGCTGGTCAGCCTGGTGCAAAAGCATCTGCTGGGCATGCTGGTCAGCTTGAAGAAGACCAGCTGAGGACGTGGTGGAAAGGGGCTGGAAGGAGAGAGACCGCAGCAGTGTGGGAGTGTGAGGCAGAGAAAATAATCAGCAAGATCTGCTTACTGGGGAGCCATTACGCTTATAGAATGAGTGGTGTGTGATCATTTTTATGAATGATCTCATTATGCTAGTGGCCCCAACCCAGGGGAGCATCCTGGCTCCAGTTGTTGGGAGGGAAGAACTCAGCACACACTGTGCTTTCTCGCTCCGGTGGCCATTGAAGAGATGCACTCGTCTTTTGTTAGACATGCCTTTTCTAAATTATTTGCAAATGTGGTGTTTGCATAGTTCCCATTGTAACCAAACCTCTTCCTGCAAATTATGACTGTTTGGAGATCAGTGGGGTTGGATGTAGGGCAGGGGGATAGAGGCATGTGTATAATTTCTAGCCAATACAAGTGATATTTTTGGAAATACTATAAAGGGATACATGTTCCTCAAAACAGCACCCTGGGCTCTTGGAAGCTTTAGAAGGTGAAATCAGAACAGAAAATGGGGATCATCTAATTTCTTTCTGGAATATTCTGACTCTACCTTATGGTCTGAAGAGCATCACTGTGTTGGGTACATATTTCAAGGACAAATGACAAGCTTATTGTTATAGCAGGGGCACTGGTTAGTAAGTCAAATAAAAGGCCATAATTTATTCTGGAAAGGAAGTAGGAAGAGGAAAAATCTATGGACAATTTTTCCCTTCCTCTGCCGTTGGGGTCCTTTACATCCCAATATCTTTTTTTTTTTTTTTTTTGCGGTACACGGGCCTCTCACTGCTGTGGCCTCTTTCGTTGTGGAGCACAGGCTCCGGACATGCAGACCCAGCGGCCATGGCTCACGGGCCCAGCCGCTCCGCGGCACGTGGGACCCTCGCGGACCAGGGCACGAACCCGCGTCCCCTGCATCAGCAGGCAGACTCTCAACCACTGCGCTACCAGGGGAGCCCCCCCCAATATCTTTTTTAAAGGTGCCAGACAACTCATCTGGAGTTACTAAATGCAAGCTTGAGCTTGTTCTTTGCATAAATGTGTGGTGCTATGTGATATAGGCCCAAGGTACAAACTAGGTTATTGCTTCTAGTGTAGACACCAGGATTGGTAGCTTTTCTTTTAAAAATAAAAAGTAATTACAAATTGCTATGTGTTCCCGTTAGTGGTTCAGTGATAGCTATAGGGTGAGAGGGATTCTGGGGAAAAGTATGATCCCATGTATTAATATTCATGAGCTTTGTAGGCACACTCACATTCTGCCCCTAGAAATGAGAAAATTTAATGAACACATTTGCAAGGTTGAGATGGTCTCTGGCTGTAATGAGGTAATGCCAAAACAATTAGGTCATAAATGAAAAATGCAGCTGATCAACATGTTGGCTTGTCTCTCCAATGGCTACCATTAACTTTGAATATTGCTTTGCCACCAAAGTGAATTATGAGCTCTTAGTCAGTCAATCAGTAGCATTTCTTCAGCTTCATGGCAGTGCGGAAGGGGGTAGAGGTGACAAAAGGCAGTTCAGATCTATTCATACAAGGCACTTAAACATACTAGGTGATTGGCTGAGAGCTGAGAGTCATTTGGGGCCTCAGACTGGATTTTATTTAGATCACACTTCAATTTAATCCCTAAGTTTTAAAGGTGTTCTAAGTATTATAAAAGAAAATTTAAAGAAAGTGAGGGTTTTGTTTTATATTTCAATATCTGATCTGGTCTAATTAATACCTAGATTTTTTTTTATACATTTATACATTTATCCTCATATCTGATTTTACGTTAAGTCTTGCTGATTTTTCCTTGTTAAAATGTTCTCACCTTTCCCTTTCCTCTTTTTTTAAAAATTGAAGTGTAGTTGATTACAATGTTGTGTTAGTTACAGGTGTACAGCGAAGTGATTCAGTTATGCATATATATATATATTCTTTTTCAGATTCTTTTCCCTTCTAGGTTATTACATAATATTGAGTATAGTTCACTGTGCTATATAGTAGGTCATTGTTGTTTATCTATTTTATATATAGTAGTGGGTATATGTTAATCCCAAACTCCTAATTTATCCCTCCCCACCCCCTTTTCCCTGTGGTAACCATAAGTTTGTTCTCTATGTCTGTGGATCTATTTCTGTTTTGTAAATAAGTTCATTTGTATCCCTTTTTGTTTTTTAAATTCCACATATAAGTGATAGCATATGATATTTGTCTTTCTCTGTCTGACTTACTTCACTTAGTATGATAATCTCTAGGTCCATCCATGTTGCTGCAAATGGCATTATTTCATACCTTTTTTATGGCTGAGTAATATTCCATTGTATATATATTGATATAACACATCTTCTTTATCCATTCATCTGTTGATGGACATTTAGGTTCCCTTTCCTCTTATAATGAACACTCACTGGTTTGGCTGACCTGCCTCTTTCCTCTGAGAAATGTCTACTTTTCTTACAGGAGTGGACTCCTAGCCACTAATATTTTATACGTGACTTTACTTACTGGTCCTAAATGATTGATCCCAAGCTGGATAATTCAGGCTGATGCTTATCAAGATCCAAACTTGCCTTGAGAGACATAGAAAGCAGGAGAGGCCTGCTTTCTAGTAGGTTACACGTGCAGCAACGCCAGGACTGGTGAGGTCCCTGGCTCTCCTCATTCCGCATCTCTGAGGATTGGGTTGCCTACTCCTCCTTAAATTCCAGGAGACATCCCAATATGATTGCAGTGACTTCTTTGTTTTTTGTTGAAATTATTTAGAGAAGGTTTCTTAAGCAGTACAATAGCCACACTGTTCAATAACACAAAGAACTTTAAATTAGTGACACTTCTACTGATTAAAAATATTTTTATCTTGCAGACATGCAGAGGTGCCAATATTTTTTTCCTTTTTTTTTTTTAATGGTTTGCCCCAAATGCAAAAGAATAAACAGAGCACCAACTTAGGTAGGTAGGGAAAAAAAATGAAGGGAGGGAAACTAATATTTCTTGAGAACAAGAAGCATAGAAGAGTGGAAGATACCTATCTCTATCTATCGATCAATCTGTCAATCAATCTATCTATCGATTTCTGGTCTTGGAATAAAAGGACTTGAGCTAAAAGTCTGACCTTTCACTTACTATCTATGTGACCTTGGGCAAGAGGTGTTGTCAGGGGAAAGAGAGTTGTTGGAAGAACAAGTGATCTTGCTATGAAGTCTGAAAACATAATGAAATAAGACGCAATTGTTTAACATGATTCTTTGAAGGAATAATGATTCTCAGATTCGGTATTGATCACAGGACTCAGGGAAGATTTAGGAGACCTGGGTTCCATCTATGGACGCACCACTGTGAGGCTGTGTGACATCACTTAAAAATCCTGAGAGTCAGTTTTCTTCCATTTATTTATTTATTAGTTGAAGTATAGTTGATTTACAAGGTTTCAGGTGTGCAACAAAGTGATTCTTTGATTATTTGATTCTTTGAATCTTTTCCAGACTATTTTCCATTATAGGTTATTATAAGATATTGAATATGGTTCCCTGTGCTACAGAGTAGGTCCTTGTTTATCCATTTTATATATAGTACTGTGTATCTGTTAATCCCACATTCCCAGTTTGTCCCTTCACACTTCCCCTTTGGTAACCGTAAGTTTGTTTTCTGTCTGTCTGAATCTATTTCTGTTTTGTAAATAAGTTCATTTGTATCCTTTTTTTTTAGATTCCACATATAAGTGATATCATATGGTATTTGGTACTTCGGTTAGTATGAGAATCTCTAGGTCTGTCCATGTTGCTGCAAATGGCATTATTTCATTCTCTTTTATGGCTGAGTAATATTCCGTTGTATGTATGTGCCACATCTTCTATCCATTCCTCTGTTGATGGACATTTATGTTGCTTCCATGTCTTGGCTATTGTAAATAGTGCTGCTCTGAACGTTGGGGTAGTTTTCTTCCTTTTAAATGAAAGGATTAGAATACAGTGTTAATTTTCTGCCAACTGTGGAAATATTATTAAGCAGAGATGAGTTGGGTAAAGAACTGAGCAGAGAGCAGCATAGTGTCCTCAAAGGGAGGTGGGCATACTGACCCTGGATAGCATTTTGGAAATTTGTCTGTATCAGGGAAGCCCTGTCTTGCTGTCTTTTAAACCAGCTGAATGCCTTGTGCTTCTTCTTGGTATATCAGTTTAGGCATTGTCTTTATTTATTTTATTTTTTTGTTGGTAGATAGGGTATGCTACCTAGAAATTTTACTTCAGGAAAATAAAAGGGGCATATTTGTTAAAAGGGGGACATTGGAGTTGATGAGGTTGAAATTTACTGGGCTAGCATCAATCCAAGGAGCTGGCAACCTCAAATGGCCTCACAACAGAAATGAGATAGGATATTAAAAGCGTCTGTTTAGGCACTTCCCTGGGGCTTCCCTGGTGGCGCAGTGTTTGAGAGTCCGCCTGCCGATGCAGGGGACACAGGTTCGTGCCCCGCTGCAGGAAGATCCCACATGCCGCGAGGCGGCTGGGCCCGTGAGCCATGGAAGAAAGTACAGAGGTTGTATTTTTGGCTTAATTTAGCTGTAAAACAACAAAAACAGACAAACAAAAAACACTAGTTACATCTGGTGAGAAAGGGCTCATTTCTTTTCCTTTAAATCTTGCCTAATCATACCTCTATATTCGGAGCATTTCTGGTTTTATGGTGTCGGATAGATTTATTCTAAACTCTAAATGTTCTCAGTCCCAGGTTTAGGAAAAGTCAGGCAGTTAGCCTTACTCTGTCTGAGCCCAAGGCATCCATTTCACCAGCCTACTTCACGATAAGCAGAGCGTCCTTCCAAAAGAATGTCACAGGTAAGCACAGCATCACCTTACTCAAAGGCCTTCTACCAGACTCCCCTTCAACCCTTCTCTCTTCCAATTAATCCCACACTCAGCAAGCAATTGAGAAAATTCAGCCTGCATTCAAAGCTATAGCCATTACAAGAAGGGCTTGTAATGAGAAGTGGAAAGCAAATTCTAATGGAAATCTGAGGAGTAGACCAAGGCCTTTATTCTTGGCAGTAACGTTAACAATTCAATGACATCCATGACTGAAGAATCACTTTGGAGCCTTCCTTGATGGCAGGTCCCTACATTAATATTGTTTGTATTAGTGGTAGAGAACTGTGCAGGTCCATTTGTTTGTGGTCTGCTTTATAAAAAATGGGGATAAGAAGAATAAACTGAAATCCTCGTAACCTCTGACATTCCGGTCTATTGTCTTTACATTCTCACTTTAGAAGGCATTTTCCAAAATGTCTTTAGCGTTGTTGATATTTTTCTTTCTTTTTCTTTCTTTCTTTTGTTTAGCAAAAGCCAAAAGCTAAACGTTATAACTTTAATGAAGCAAAGGGTGAATTTGGCAGTTGATACTAACCTTAAGCGTAACACAGTGGACGTTTCCATTTCCAACATTTCCTTTATGGTTGTTGGTATATATTGGGCAATTTTAAGGTAATAAAATTGTAATGAACTTTCTAAAATAAGCTGCCTTTGCTGACTGCTCTATGAGAAAAAAATGGAAGTAATTTGGGAGAACTGAGACTGGCTAGTCTCTCCCAGGAACCTCTAGAGGAAGATGATGATGGTCACGCACCCTTCCGGATGCAGGAGGGATGTTCCTGCTGCATGTGGGACCCTGCACTCAGGTAAAGGACCCCACAGAGCCCTGCATGGAAACTTCAGGATAAAGCATGAATTCTGTGCCTTCCAATTTCCTGAAAGGAATCACTTTGAAGTTGTCCCTTCTGAAAATGCCAGTTAGAGCCAGCTAACCTGATTATTAGATATAAAACCAGGTCCTTCTTTCCTCTGTGTGAATGCATCATTTTTGCAGTTTTGGAAGCTGTCATTTCCATATAGCCAACGATAGAGCTCTAGATCCTTGCTGTGGGAGGGGAGAGCTTTTTGGGAAAAAGCTCTGAAATGGCATTATTCTTCTAGAAGGTGACTTTTCTCTGATTAACACTATACTGCTTCTGGGGCAATGATATCTCAAATGGCTCCCTAGACACTGTCTGACACCAATGCCAGGGCTGGCAGAATTTGAGGTAGGTGACCTTCTGTCCTTACTACTTTCCATAGCTCACATTGAACTCGTCTTGCTTTGCATTCTCCCCGTACATGACTTCTAGCACTTAATTATACGTCTCCTGGAACCCCAGTCTGTGTTAGGCAGAACTCTTTCAAAAAGATATAGAAACCCCACTCAACCTACCTCAAAAAAAGAATGTATTGTCTCTCATAACAGAAAAGTCTGGGCATCAGCTGACATCAGGCTTCTAGATGCCTGGGCTCAACTGCTGTGTCCAGGTCTATCTCTCCTAGTTTTTCTCAGCCCTGCACTCCCCCGGTTTTACCTAATTCAGGGAGGCTCTTGCCATGTGCTAGCAAGAGGGCCCAAGCAGAGAGATTCTCTTTCCAAAGAGTTCCCCAAATAGAATTAATTAGCATCTATTGAATGTGTAATACATACCTGGCATGACTTTGAGGGTTTTACACTTATTTCAGCTGCCTTCCGATCCTATAACTAGAAAGTATTTCCCCACTTTCTACATAAGGAACCAGAGCCATCAGAAAAGAGATAACTTGCCGAATTCTTACACGCATACTTGGTAATTGGTGGCAATGGGGGTGGGGGGGGGTTTGAACATGTAATTTCAAGATGCCTGTTAGACATCCAAGTGATCAGTTTCTGGCCTGTGTGCCCTCTAGCTGTGAATTTTGGATAGACAGAAACAGTCAAAACTTCTCTGACTCCAGCACTTAGGAGAATCTGACATACAGCAGCAACTTAACTGTTGTCCAGTGCTTGAATGAATGCGGTATGGCAGATAAGACCCGAAAAGAATGTTGGCACCAGAACATAAAGGGCCCTTAGGGGTTGGGAAATGAGGAGCCTTTGGGAGTTTTCCATCAGGGAAGTAATAAGGTCAGTGCTGGGATTTGGGAAGACTGACCTCGTAGGTGTCCCATCCTAACCTCCAACCCATTCAGGAAGCTGCCAACCCCTACCCACTGAAAAGCCACTCTCCCAGGACCTTTCTCTCATTCCCAAATTTTCTACTATCCCCACAGACAGCCTGACCACTGACTTGTGGCTCTGTAGCTCTTTGTGGTGTTTAGATTGGGATTTCCCTGAATTTGAATGTTGACTTCCTTTACCGGATAAATTTATTCTCCTTGTACTCAAGTTCCAGTGCTGTGGATCCAACCCTTGGTACTGGCCACGTCGCCAGGCCACTGCTTGACCTGAGGGGGTATCCAGACAGCAGAGTGTGTAGGTAAACAGAACAGAGAGGACAGAGAGGAAGGCTGCAGAGACCAGGAGGCCATGGCCCATGTAGGGGGTGGTGGGAGTGACTAGGACAAAATACAGACTTCCCTAAAAAAGGATGGAAAGCAGGTATGCTTAGGTTGATTTTGTACCATTTATTTTGAGTATTATACTTGGTCACAAACTTTTTTTTTTGCCTCTCCCGTTGCAGAGCACAGGTTCCGGACGCGCAGGCCCAGCGGCCATGGCTCACGGGCCCAGCCGCTCCGCGGCATGTGGGATCTTCCCGGACCGGGGCACGAACCCGTGTCCCCTGCATCGGCAGGTGGACTCTCAACCACTGCGCCACCAGGGAAGCCCGGTCACAAACTTTTATTACCTCATGATAAATTTTGCTCTGAACATTATTTTACCTGATTCTTCATGAACTCCACACCCTTTACAATTTTCTTTGCACCCATTGTTTTTTCCCCAGTAGGATTCTCACAGATAATTTTTCACAATCAGTTCTTTTTCATTTATTCTGTATGATGTTATCTTGAATAGTAAATGGCCACGTGGACTCAAGGACAGTACATTTTGAATATAATATTTCATCTTTTTTCTAGCTTTGTTAAAAAAAAAAAACCCAAACCCAAACCTCCAATTTTGTTTAGTATTAAAAGTACTTTAAAGATAGTAATTAAAAAGACCTGTTAATTAGATTGCTCTAGACTTTTCTCAGTATTTATTCATTTGTCATCTATTTCAGTCTTTGTATTTATAGCTATTTTTACCCTCATCCTTCCCAGTTCCCCTCAACTCTTGGCAGCTGTAGCAATCAGCAAAAAAAGAAAAAATAATCTGCTGAAGGTGAGATAGGGGGGGCACCAGGTCTCAAGAAATCCACACAGGGTTGATGTGGCTTTAGCAATAGGTTAGATCAGAGTTCCCAAACTGCTAAGCCTACGTTTTCCATGAGGAGTTTATTAAAGCCATAAATGAGGGTAGGTGGGCTCTACCCTCAGAGGTCCTGATTCAGACAGTCTGGGGTAGGCCTGGGAATGCATATTTTTTAAAAAATTTATTTCATTGAAGTACAGTTGATTTACAATGTTGTGTTAATTTCTGCCGTGCAGTAAAGTGATTCAGTTATACATATATATGTATATATATGTATGTATATATATATTTATATACATTCATTCTTTTTCATGTTATTTTCCATTATGGTTTATCACAGGATATTGAATATAGTTCCCTGTACTATACAGTAGGACCTTGTTGTTTATCCATTCTATATATAATAGTATGCATCTGCTCATCCCAAACTCCCAATCCATTCCTTCCCCTTGGCAGCCACAAGTCTGTTCTCTATGTCTGTGAGTCTATTTCTGTTTTGTAGATAAGTTCATTTGTGTCATATTTTACATTCCACATGTAAGTGATATCATATGGTATTTGTCTTTCTCTTTCTGACTGACTTCACTTAGTACGATAATCTCTAGGTCCATCCATGTTGCTGAAAATGGCATTATTTTGTTCTTTTTAATGGCTGAATAGTATTCCATTGTATATATGTACCACATTTTCTTTACCCATTCATCTGTGGATGGACATTTAGGTTGTTTCCATGTCTTGGTTATTGTGACTAGTGCTGCTATGAACATAGGGGTGCATGGATCTTTTTGAATTATAGCTTTGTCTGGAGTGGGATTTGTCAGGAGTGGGATTTTTGGATCTTATGTCAGCTCTATTTTTAGTTTTTTGAGGAACCTCCAGACTGTTTTCCACAGTGACTACACCAATTTATGGGAATGTGTATTTTAACATCATCCCCATGTAATTATTCTGCATACCTATGTTTGAGAACCAAAACTATGATTTTCTTTTGAATCAGACCTAGGTTGGGTTTCAACAATTTCATTTCTTTTGTTCCTGCAGCTGATATTATTGCCCTCATCTGGTTCATCACTTTCAACTGTAGGTTTAGCCTGTGTGTGTTTGTGTGTGTGTGTTTGTGTGTGTGTGTGTGTATGTGTGCGTGTGTGTGTGTGTGTGTGTGTGTGTGTCTAGGACCAATCTTGGCCTAAATAGAAGAGATTTGAGTATGAGTGATATTAAATATATTTAACAACCAGCAGTGGAGGCTGTGGTTCTAACACATGGCCATGCAGGGACGACTCCAGGGAAAGCCTGAAGGGTGGCCATAAATTGGGAGAAGGGATACAGTAGATGCCCACCATTTGTCCACTGGGAGGCCCGTGCTGCTCAACAGGACTGCATGTGGAGAGAGCAGAGCACTGGAGAAGGGGCTGGTTGACTATTGGACCAGGGGCTTTGGGGGACGGGTTTAGGTGTTTGGTTGGAAAGGGGAAGAAGGCATTGGCTGAGGAGGAGAGGGACAGCAGGAAGTAGCTCATTACCAGCCAGTATGGTATTATTTCAATGTATTAATCAAAGTATTCCAGCAAGATTTCTGTCCAGTATTTAAAGATCTTCATCCTAGTTTCCTGGGGTTTAGTAATAAATCTCCCTTGTTACCATTCTGGCACCCCCAATCTTATGCCCTCATTCTGAAACCTTGGTTTTTATGCTTACGTCCTTGTTTGATAATCTGCCCATATTTCGGCTCCTGTAGAACTGAGGCTTGCCTTTTTTTTTCCTAGTTCTAATTGTGGATGCTGGATCCAGCCACCCAGCTCCCGAACCACACGAAGCAGCTGGCACCCAACTGCTAACAGGCTTTCCTGAGCCTGACTCCCAGCCAGGTCCCCACTAGCTCCTCTCCTGTGTCCCAGCCCTGGCAGGCCTGCCCCTCCAAGTCTGGCCTCATGCCCTGCAGATAATGAGGCTTTGCCCAGCAATGTTCCAGGCTTCTGAGACTAGAGCAAAAGAGGAAAGGAGCAGTTCCCCTTTCTTGTTCAAAAACTTGAGTTAAATTTTTTCAAAACCGAATGCAGTCTTGAAGCCCAGAGTCTAAAAAGGTGTGTTATTCTGTCATCAGCCAACATATCGTAGAAAGATAAACAATCATACAGTGGATTATCCCAATGATCCATTTAGTTTTTTCTTCCTATCACTAAAGGGGAACGCCCCTGGTTTCAATACAGAAAATTAATCAAACGAGGATATAATTACAGAGGATAGTCATAGCGCATTTTAACACTTCAGAAAAAAGAGAACTTGTTTCCAAACAATAATGTAAGTGACTCATCAATGCAGATCACACACAAACACAAAGGTGGGAATGCAAGTGTGAGCACCTGAGCTGGCCTTAAAGGTGCTGGTATGAAATATTAAGATTAATGTTAGGATGGGACCTTCCCGCCTCTTTACCTGGATAACATTGGACAAACTGTCTGCTTATTGTTCTATCTGATAGTTGATTTCTTTTACTTATTGATGTGTAGTGACTCTTTTATATTAGGGATGTTAACCCTTTGTGATATGAATGGCAAATATTTTCCCTAGTTTTTGTCCCTCTAATTTTGCCTGTGCTGATTTCTGCCAACACAAATTTTGATTTTAATATTGTCTCTCTATTTATCAATATATTTTTATGGCATTTGTTTGGTCATACATAAATAATGGCTCTAAAGTTAGTTTATAAATTCTCTTATTTCTTCAGTGGTTTATTGTTTTATGTTTTGCAGTATATCTTTGAACCGTCTTAAATTTATTTAGGTATAAGGTATGGAGAATAGATCCAACTAATTTTGGGGGGGCAGATGACTACTCAGTTTTTCCAATTCCATTTATTTAATAATCCATCTTTTTTATCCATGGAATTAAAAAAAATTAGCTAATATTTATATAGCCATTATTATATGCCAACACTGTTTAAAGCTTTTTATATGTATTAACTTAGTTAATGCTCATAAAACCATTTGGGACACATACTGTTATCATTCCCATTTTACAGATGAGAAATCGAGGCAGAGAGAAGATAAGGAGCTTGTTCAAGACATGGATCCAGAATCCATGCTATTAAGCAGTGCACAATTCAGCCAGTGATACGATATTGAGTGATCCCCTTTAAAGGCCATGTCATTTTATTGCTAAAGTCTCCAGTAGCTTCCCATTATTCTTAGTATAAAAGGTAAGTAAGTATTTTTATTGTGGTCTACAGGCTTGTCAAGATCTGGCCCCTGCCTATATCTGCAACCTTAATTTGAACTACTTGCCTCCTCACACATTACGTTCCAGTCATACAGACTTTCCTTTGCTTCTTTCCTACCCCAGGACCTTTGCACATGCTCCCTCTAATCTCAGAATATTTTTCCCTCCACTCTTTTTAGGCTGGCTTTTCCTCAGAGAGATACTCTTTGACCAATGTGACTAGAGGAGTTTGCTCCCTGCTGTTCTCTGTTTCAACTCCCTGTGTGTATCTTTCAAAGCACTTACCATAATTTATAATTGTTTTGTTTTCTTATTTGCATTTTGTCTAAACTCCCCCAAAATGTATCCTTCATGAGTGCAGCGACCATATGTATCTTGTCCTTATTGTATCCCCAACATTAAGCACACATTTATTGAGTATTTTAGATACTCAATAAATATTTGTGGAAAAAATGAATGAAAATTGCTGCAAATGGGGACACGTAGAAGTCAAAATAAAACAAAAATACATAACAGGTTATTAAAGTGAATTATCAACTTATATCAACAAATATTTACAGACAACCTTCCACAGAACTGGCTCTTTTCATTTCTCTGCCTTTACCTGTACATCTCCCTCAGAGATTCTTTGATGTGTTATTTTACTCTGTTGTTTTGTATTTGTGTGTTTTTCTTCCTCTACCAAAATGTAAGGCCGTGAAGTCAAAGTCTGAATTAAGATGCTTTTGTGTCCCCTTTACTGAGCCCACTGACTGGCATGTAATAATAAAATTTTTTTTTTAATGAAAAGGTTATATGAGGGGAAGATACAAAAAATTGTAACTCATGGTCCCTGAATTAAAGTAGTTTGTTTATTATAAGAGAGACAAGATGACACAGTAGAATACATACATTAGAAGTAAAATAACATTCAAGATATAAAAAGAATTCAAGGCCACAATATAGTCATGTTTCTAGACTGTTCGTGACTAATTACAAATACCAAGTTGCTTGACTGTTCAGAAATTTGTGAGATCTTTTCAGTCTGGGAAGTCAGAAAGAATTTCCATAGAGAAGCCAGGATTTAAGTTTATTCTTGGGGGATCTAGGATTTGGATAATGTCAATAGAATCTACCTTTAACCGTTTACCACTAATGAGGTCTGTTTCTGTCATGTATTGACTTTTTTCCAAAATGGAAACTACTTAAAAGTCTATAGATTTCTAAACCAAGTAGGTAGCATTTTAATTGGTAATGTTATCAAATTAAGAAGTGAAATGAATATAAGGAAAGCAATTTAATAAGTGAATGCTTGAAGTAACTTTACAAGTTTATTACCCACTTCATATGAAAGAACTGATCCACAGAATTTTACCAGATAAAAATATACAATTACCATCTTTCACTCTCAAGGGGATAAAGAGAGGAACTGCTTTGCGTTTCGATTATTCCACCTCTTCAAACTTACTTCTGAGTTAAATTTTTAAGTCCATTTGGGCTGTGAGAATGGTTATTTCTAAGACTGGAATTCTCTGCATACAATAGGGCTCATTCCTTCCGCTGCGGAGGACAAGCGAACATCTGTGTTTGTATGACTGGAAACATGCATGTGGAGAAATCCTGCCTCTGCAAATGGAGAATACTGAGCGAAGCACTTTCCCTGCCAGGTCTCTGTCAGATTTTCAAGAACTAAATCAGGTCAGTAAAGTTGTTGAACAAAGTGAAAAAGAAAAAAAGGTGTTACAATCTCAACTTTTCAATTTAGAGATTGTATCTGAAATTGGCTAACTACCATCAAAGGAAAATACACTGATAGGCTCAAGGCAAGGATCTACCTTGATTAATATATGTCTGCAGGATGTATGTCAAGGGAATGCTTGGGATCAAGACAGTTCTCTGGAGCTCAGTTGGAGGAGTAATGGGGTGTCAATGTGGGTTCCAGTTACGTTAGGGGTAAGCGGAACCACGTTGAATAGGTTATGCATTGGAAAGTAGACAGTTCTGCTCTTCAGTGCCCTGGTTTTGAGGTATCTGGGGGCTTTTGTGACTGTTCTGGCCTTCTCTGTGCAGAGCCCGTGGTTTTCACCTAACACAGTCCCCCAGGCGTTCATTCATCCGTTGCCAAGTCACCACAAATTGCAAGGGGAAAGGAAAACACAGCTCAGTAGAAAGAGTTAAGGAGCAGGTAAGAGGCTTGCTTTCTAAGCCTAGATGAATAACTTGCTGAATTAAGACCATATATTCATGAAGAACATGCAAGAAATGTGCCACCTCAAGACCCCAATTTGTACCATGCCGTGTTTTGACTTAGGAAGCAGCCAATTTGACACGTTTGTGAAAAGAAAGAGTGTTGATTCTTTCAATCATGAAAACCACGTGAACTTCCAGAGCTCTCAAATCCCCAGGTAAACAAAAGAGTGTCTTGTGTTATTTTCTCAGTTGGAGTCTGTTTAGAATAAAATTGAGCTATTTCCCCAATGGCTAAAAAGCAGTCATTGATCATTATTCAAACAAGGAAGAGCACGTAGTCTCCTCAACTTAAATCTGTTAACATCTATAATTTCTTAAGGAGTTAGGTTATGTTTAGACCTATTCATCATTAAAGAAAAACTTTTTAGGTAAATAAGACCAGTGAAGATTTCCCACCCATTAACAATGTCTCTATAGGGTTTTCAAATGATTCATATAAATGAGTAAGCTTCATGCATTAAATTTTAATCACTAAATATATCTGATTTTAAATAAGCACTTCTTGTTATTCTGGGCAAGTATCCGAATTCCTGTTTCCTTTGTTTTTCTAAAATTTTTTTTAATGTTGAAAATTTATTTTTAAAAACATTGTGTATTGTTTTGTCTCAGCGTGTATATGCCTGGTTAGATGGGTTCTCATCAAAGTATGTTGGGAGTTGCTGTCTGAAGTGATGTCAAATTAAGTTCAAAAACATCAGCTTAGCTGGCTCTTTGGTATCTTGTAGGCGAAAAAGTCATTAGGTGTTGTAATTTCTTTCTCTTTAATTTTTTCGGAGACTTGTGTATATATAGTCTAGTCTAGTTCAGAAAAGAAGTAACCAGCCTGGTGGGAAATTATGGTTTTGTGCTTTGTCTGATTTTAAAAGATGTTAAGTCTTCTCAATTAAACATCTTGACTATTCTATTCACATTAGCAATGGCTGATAGTCCATGATGATAACTTTTATTTATTGAATTCTTAGATGCTTTATATTTTTTTCATTAATCTTCCCAAGTGTCTCAGTGAAGAAAGATGTATTATCTCTATTTTGTATGTGAGGGTTCTTCAGATTTAGAAGAAGATTAAGTAACTTTTCCAAGGTGTGTAGCCAGTGGTGGAACTCAGTTTAAAATCCCTGCCTTTAAGTCACAAGCTCTTGTCACTACTCACTGATTCTTGAACTTTCAGATTTCATGAACCAGCAAAACTTCAAAAAGCAAAAACAAAAGATCCTTAACTGAAATAAGGTTGACAACATTTTTTTTTTTTTTTTTTTTCTGCGGTACGCGGGCCTCTCACTGTTGTGGCCTCTCCCGTTGCGGAGCACAGGCTCCGGACACGCAGGCTCAGCGGCCATGGCTCACGGGCCCAGCCGCTCCGCGGCATGTGGGATCCCCCCGGACTGGGGCACGAACCCGCGTCCCCTGCATCGGCAGGCAGACTCTCAACCACTGCGCCACCAGGGAAGCCCTGACAACATTTTTAATGTCCAAATAAATAGAAAATAAAAATAAATGGTTATCACTGTTTTGTGAAAGCAGTGGTGTTTAATTATATTTATTATATTTAAAAATGTTAGCATATAACATTATTTCATATTAGCTTGTGTTTCTGGAAGGCCAGGAAGTTGTGAATACGGCTGATTACTTATCTGGAGGGAAAGCTTACTTTGAGCATGTGTGTAGTTAATATATCCCAGGACATTTCAACCACAAAAAAGCAAGAAGGTCACATCTTAGAACAAAGAACAGTTCTTTCTGGGAAAGGACAGTTGGTAAGCTTACACCAACATGCTTATGTAAACACTAGTCCACCTTATCTTTCTCATTTTTTTCTAAGACTGTTGAAAACTGCCATGGGCCAGTGGAGGTCTGAGGACAAGCATTTGGGAACCATGTAAAACAAAACACTGCTTTCTTCACCTGTGTTTTCAAGATAGGGAGACAGAAGGATGGCCAGGTATAGATTTCAGTATCACCTTCTGGATCTATGATGTAAGAAATGACTATTGCCAATTTGGGGACTGCAGCCATTCTTCGGTATCTTCCACAAGTTTCCCTGTGTTATCAGAAAACACAGCTTTTTCCCCATTCCCTAAGGCAATAGACTGAATTGGGTTTTCCTTTGCCTTTTATTGTTTTCAGATGTTTGCCAACTCTCAACTGACCATTTTCTTTCTCTGATAATTTGAAGGAAATTACAGTCCCTGCACACAGAAGGCCAGAAGTGTCCCCTCAACTCTCTAGATAAAAAGAGACTGTTTCTTTCAACTCTGGGATCAACTAAACAATTGAAAAAAGGGGTAGCTCCATCAATAGGAGCTGGAATGATAACTCCATCGCTAGAAACAGCCACAGTTAACATAATAAGTCAGTTTCCAAAGTGTATATGAACCCAAGGAAAAGTTTTCCTCAGTGTCATTGTTAATTAAATTAATTTAATGACAATATTACATATGTGCAAATATAAAACTAAGTATAAATTATTGATGCTTATAGCTCTTCTAATTATAAAACAAATAAATTTACAAACTGAATAAGAATAAAACTCTAAAACCAGGAAAACTCAAATTAACAACTTTAATTTGATGTGACAATGAAGTTTTGTTGGAATTAAATTGTTCCTCCCAGTATGAGTATGTTCCTGACTGCCATGGTGCAGGTTTTGGAATTCGTCATGCCTGTGTAGTTGATGCAGTACAGTGGTCCCCAAACTTCCACCATTTCTTCATTTAAACTATGGAGAAACTTTGTATCTTGACCTCATTTACTTTCATTTGGCATAAATGCATCTTTTATTTCATAAATCTACCAGTTTATGAACTGGTAGATTTTTCTTTTTTCTTCTCACCAGTCTATGTTTTTCTTCTCACCAGTCTATGTTAATTGAAATACTACTTGACGGCAAAGAGACCTTGAACATGAACACAAAGACAATGAAATAAAGTTGCATTTTCAAAAAAACTAAGTACAAGGGCCATTTCCTATCTTTATATCTCTACCACTTAGAACAGGACAACAACATACGGCAGAGCCTCAATAATATATGTTGAATGAATGAACAAACGAATATCAGTTCTGATAGAGGGAAGTAATGATTTAACGCCCACTGGTTTGGGACAGAACTGGCTATAAACTTATGAGTGTAGGGGAAAAAAATAATTTTCCTCTACTTCTCTGAGTTCTTGGCTGATACCTCTATAATAAAAGACAAATTAGCAAGAGAAAAACAGACAGAAGTTTACTAACATGTATAGCACATGTGTACGTGGGAGATACCCAAGGAAAAACGAGTAACTCTCTGAGGTGGCTTAGAACTCCAGCTTGAATATGACCTTCAGCTAAAGACAAAAGAAGTGAGGTCTTTATGTGATTCTACTTTGTGTTACAAGTTTCTGTAGCAATATATTTTTCTGTATAGTTTTTGCACTGTGTCAATGTGTGATTGTGGTATATGGTAGAGAATCATGGAATATTTAAGCCGGGACATTAGTGCTTGCCTCTCCCGAACCCTCATTTCATGGATGTCTCTCAAGAGAGAATATACTCATCAGATTTCTTTTTGTGCACAAAGAAACATGACTCAGTGGCACACCAATATAAATAATAAATGCCATTAACAAACAGTAGAAAATCCATATGTTTCAGGGGGATATAAAAGAGCTTTTCAAACCATAGTGACGTATCAAAATAACACAGAGCGGATAATTTTTGTGAAACATTCCAGAGATATTTGGTAATTTCTTTGTCCTATATTGTAAAACAGTGCAATTAAATTCAGTTAATTCTACTAAAATCCACTTAAAATTATTAAGTATTTTACTGACTCAGTCAGTACTTTTGTCCCTAAGATGTGTCAGCCAAGGATATGCATGATCAGTGGGGCTATAATCATCTCCAAGGGGATGAAAATTTGCTCTTGTGGGAAGGGGAGCAAAAAAGTCTTAGGTATTAAAATGGTTTGTGGCTCTCCAAAAGTCAACCCCACCCAACAAAATCTTATTCTTTAGCATTTAATTTCTCTCACTAGAGAGAATTTAAATTTAACTTCATTTCTTTCCCTTATGGGAGTGCTAATGAAAAAATGGCTAAGAAACACTGTCCTATGGGTAGAGCAATAAATACAATAAGTGGAAAGTACCAGAGGAAGTGATGGAACACTTCCTTCTGCCCTGGGTGGATTGCTTCTCTGTGTGTCCTCATGGGGCCGCTCTTCTCTGACCTGCCCCCACTCTGACCTTTCCCTCTGGTGTCCTAGTTTGAAATACAACTTTATCCTCTATGCCAGGACTTTTCCAGGTCCTCTCCTTGTCCCCACCCAGGGTGAGCAGACTGGGGCTTCAGGCTTTAGCTCCAGGAGGGGTGCCTGTCTTCCTCTTGCTAGAGAGCACTTCCTCCCAGCTCCGGCTCAAGCCAGAACAGGGACTGTCACAGGTCTCCGCCTGGTGCCACTCTGGTTGTCCCTGTCTTGCCTGGGGTGGCCTCCACTTTCCAGCCAGTGCTCCGTTAGCAGCTGAATAGGTCTTCCTATCACTGACTGAACCTCCTGGATGCTTTGGTTCTGCTGTTCATCCTTTGAACATTTGAAGAAAGCCGTTTTGATTACTCATTCTTTATCAATTAATAACTGAAAATTCACCTTCTCTTTGTTTTTGGCGTATTTGTATACTCCAGTTTCTTTATCACCTTCAGTTTGGCTGGTGTGTCTTTGTCTGAAGTTATTATTTGAATCTTTGCTCTCATATGAATGGGTAAGCTCTGGACTTGTTCATTTATAGTTCTGGGCCCTCACACAGTACTGGTGATAAAAATTTTTTTTTAAATCACTAAAACATCAAATGAAATGTTCCGCCTTACTGCATCTCCAAAAACAAAGTGGGTGGGAAGAAGTTTTGGATGGATACATTAGGTAACTTCACATGCCCCATATGTAGGAACGAATCACTGCCCATTGCACATGTGGCCCATACTGTCCTAACTGCCTTGTGAGTGGCCAGCCTATTCAGATGGTCAGTGTGGTTGTGGGCCAAGCAGTGACCTGAAGTTGGGAAATCAAACTGTGACAGTCCAGCTGAGACCCTTCTGCTATTATATAGTTGGGCAACTGGACACCTGCCTATCCAAGGAAGCCTGAAGGTTGTTTCAAGTTCCTGAAGTGGTGTCAGGCTTCTCTCTGTTTCCAAAGTCAATGATTCAATGTGATTGTGAGCTCCCACTTACAGATAGATTGGGTTCCAACAGTTTAATTCAAAGTTAGTTGTTCTGAACTTGAAAATAATTTTTCCGTCAAAAATAATAAAAGGGGGGCTTCCCTGGTGGCGCAGTGGTTGGGAGTCCACCTGCCGATGCAGGGGACACGGGTTCGTGCCCCAGTCCGGGAAGATCCCACATGCTGCAGAGCGGCTGGGCCCGTGAGCCATGGTCGCTGAGCCTGCGCGTCCGGAGCCTGTGCTCCGCAACGGGAGAGGACACAACAGTGAGAGGCCCGCGTACCGCAAAAAAAAAAAAAAAAAAAAAATAATAATAATAAAAGGAACAAAAGGCCAACCTGTAGAAATCTATTCAAATTTAAACCTTGACGAAATAATGTACATTTGTAATGAAAAGCAGTAGAAGAATCAAATATTATAGTTTAGAAGGGAAGATCGTGCTTGCAACTCCATGAATTATGACTGAAAATAACCAAAGTCATAAGAATAGTTTCTTATTTCTATGACATGGCTTTGACAATGGCATTTTTAATTATGTGAGGATGAGAAAGAAGGAAGTTGGAGACTGTGGAATTACTGAGAGGAAATTCTAAGGACATTGAGAGGCTTTAGACGTTAAAGAATAATTTTACTTTAAGACTCGACTTTGACATCCATGTTTTACCAGGACCAATCAGCCACCATAGGGTTCATTTTTAATCATGAAGACGGAATGCAGAGAAAAAGAGGGAGAGTGTCCTAGGTTGGGTTTCCTGGAATTCAGAGTCTGAGATAAAGATTCATGTATGAGAAGTTTACTGGGTAGCACACTCTGGATGAACCCCGGGGAGGTGGGGAGAGGGCAAAGGACTGGGGAAGGGGGAGGTTGAGCTGAGATGCAGTCACAACCAAAGACTCAGCTGATGCCATGGGGAGCCATGGACCAAGGTACAAACCCTTCAGAGTTGTCCCATCTCGAGGCAAGAGGCTGAGATTTTTATCTGGTCCTTGACAACTCGCTGGATATTGGTTACTCCCAGAGAAGGGGGAGTGATCTTGAGCAAGGTGACTTTCCACCCAAGCGCAGTCCCTGGAAAGGAACAACCATGACAGCCATTGGCCACTAGCACCTCCAGCCATGGGGGATAGGTTCTTAGTCCTGAAATCAGTGTCCACTACAAAGCCAGGTTTCTTTTCCTGAGGTGATTGGGTAAGAATTAAAGAAAAGAGGAAAAGCATGTTTATGTAAGTGTATGTATATAGGGAAGAGAAAGATGATCTGTGGGAGAATTAAGCAAACCGTGAGCTGTGGTAGCTGAGGACAGCCTGGGAGCAGCTCTTGCAAGGTCCTTTGGTGGGGGGGTGGGGTTGGGAAGGAGGTATGGTGGAGGGTCCTGGTCAGGCTGCAGGCTGTCCTTGCAGTTTAGCTGCTGGTGAGAGTAAGCTGGATTGGGGGTGGCAGCCCGTGCCCCAGTGTTGAATGCAGGGGAACTTGGATCAGTTTACATGCTCTCCCTTGGGGGGGTCCTGAACATATAAGCAGGCAGAAGCCACTGTGGTTGTTCCAACATTTTCTGGAATGGGACAGACCAGTTTTCTGGGGAAAATCAGTTTTACTAACCAGTTTTTAGAGTTTTGTGACATTGCGTATCTTTCTATAAAATAGTGCTTTATGGCAGGCAATTATTTTTGACGCCAATATGGGACTCAAAGTATTTCTTAATTTTTAATTGTGCTATGTTTTAAGGGTTTTGTGACACCTTCTGAGCCACGTGGACATGCTGGGTATTGTGGCAAAACTGGGTGGGAAGTTTTGGACTCTCTTGTACAGAACATTGACTGGAGGGGACAAAAGAAGTAAATAGCATGGTCCTTGCTTTCGAGGAGATGGTTATTTAACTTTGAAAAGACAGAATGCAAAGTAAGCTGCTATTTCTAATGTCAGGGAGTACTATATTCTTCTAGAAAAACCTTCTCTTGGGACTCCCCTGGTGGCGCAGTGGTTAAGAATCTGCCTGCCAATGCAGGGGACACGGGTTCGAGCCCTGGTCCGGGAAGATCCCACATGTGCGGAGCAATGAAGCCCGTGCACCACAGCTACTGAGCCTGCGCTCTAGAGCCCGTGAGCCACAAGTACTGAAGCCCACGTGCCTAGAACCTGTGCTCCGCAACAAGAGAAGCCACCGCAGTGAGAAGCCCGGGCATCACAACGAAGAGCAGCCCCCGTTCGCCGTAATTAGAGAAAGCCCGCGTGCAGAAACGAAGACCCAACGCCGCCAAAAATAAATAAATAAATTTTTTAAAAAAGAAGAAAACACTTCTCTTAAATATGGAGAACACTGAGTGGGAGATAGCAGAGAGGGGGCCGGCAAAAAATCATCTTTCTTTCTCTATCTAGAAGGATAAACAGCCTGAGCCTTCTGGAGTGAGTTAACATGCTATTTTATACAAAGTCTAGGAAATCGCAGGTTTTAAAGTATTGCCTTCTTGTTTATTCAGTCCTTGTGGTGCTTTGGAATGTGCATTTCTCAGATATTTGAGAGGCATTCTGTAATGTGTATTCCAGGCATTGCCTTTTAGCTCGTCCTTTGGGCTAGTCCATCTGTAATTGACTGGTGTACTTTTCTGGAATCTAAGTTTATCTTTGTGTAGGAAATAATTGCTTGATATAGGTGACCCTATTTTGTGTTTCTTTGTTTCACTTTGTAAAAGAAATTACCACTTGTACAGTTTGATTTTTTTTTCTTTTTTTTTAACTGAGCTCTTATTACTTGACAAATAACATGTTTGCTGCCTAGGAAATGACTTCCTCTGCAAATCAGCACTTGGTGGGAACGGCAAAGAGAAATGACTAGGACTGAGAAGGCATCTGTTTCTCTTTATCTCTTGTTCATTCTTCATGGGCTCCAGAGAACCATTGCAAGGAACCTACACCAGCCACTTTCCAATTCAGTGCACTGATTATGCTGTAAGCCCGTGTTTATGTTTTCATTCCTGCTGATATGGCTGTGGGTACTCTAGATAAACCTAAGATGTGGGAAAAGTTTATCTCTGAGTCCTCCTTCCTTCTCGCAGAAAACTTTCTCCTCTTGTCTGTCCTTTCAAACTCCAGGCTTGCTGTCACAATTTCTCCTCTGCCCTTCCATCTAGACCACTCCATAGGCAGCAGTCCAACCTTCTCACCTGGCTTTCAGTTTACACTTCTGCTGTTTAAACTTTCTCTGTTTGGGTTTCATTACCTCAAGGCCTCGTTAGAAGACTGGCCAGTCCTTCTCATAAATCAGTTCATGCCAAGTTGTTAATAGTTGATAAAAATCAACCCCAAATATGCACCCACTTGCAAAGAGCCCATTCCATTTTAGCCGACTGGGATCTTTTTTTTTTTTTTTTTTTTTTGCGGTACGCAGGTCTCTCACTGTTGTGGCCTCTCCCGTTGCGGAGCACAGGCTCCGGACGCGCAGGCTCAGCGGCCATGGCTCACGGGCCTAGCCGCTCCGCGGCATGTGGGATCTTCCCGGTCCGGGGCACGAACCCGTGTCCCCTGCATTGGCAGGCGGACTCTCAACCACTGCGCCACCAGGGAAGCCCCCGACTGGGATCTTTAATGCCTTACCTCTGTCCAGGCCTCCCAATATGGCCTGTGCTTAGGGAAAAATTCACAGAGTATGCATAACATACTTTCCTGGAGTTTCAAAGTTACTTGAAGATTTTTTGGGGGGGGAAACCCACGTTATTTTTACATTAAAGCAAATAAAGAGATATATTACAGTAGAAATCAAAATTCCCCATATCTTAAACATCAAGCATGAGAAACAAGACATTTTTAGTTTGGGTAAACTGCTCCGGGCTAGTCTCTAGATCCCCTGGGATTTGTTTGCACCTCTTCTCCTTTCGAGGATTCTTGGATGAAACACTGAGAATCAGTATCTTAAGCCAAAGTAGTTTTGCACTCTCAAAATTCTAGGCATTTCAGGAGGTCAGTAGGGAAGACTTTTTTTCGTTTTGGAACTTCTCTGATCCCTTGTCCAGATATGGGATGTATTTGGTGGGCCAGTCCTGTGGGCAGGAAGGCATTTTTCAGGGCTGAACACTTTTTGAGTCTCTCTACAAAGTTATACTTGGTTCTGTCTGTGCTCTCGCGCCAGGTGTCTTGGCGGGTGAGTTAGAGATCCGAGCGATGACATTTAGCAAACAGATGACATAGAGCTGCTTTTTTAGTTTACATTTTGAGGTCAGATAAGATCCTTTAGGTACTTCTCTATAAAGGATATTTTACGATTGTTGAATTATTTACTCACAGTAGAAAAGTGAATGTCAAATGAGAATGAATCTTCAGTGATCTTTGAATGTAGCTTTAAACTTTTAAATATGTACATTTGTTTTATTGTATAATAAATTATGTTCTTTAAAGAAAGAATGAGAACTACAATGGGAAACTGCAAAATTAATGGGATTATTTATTTATTTATTTTTGTTGAGAGAACTTTCTAGAAAGGAATTATTATAGATTTGGGCAATAGTTCAAATTATTCATACTTTGTTGCTTTAATGTCTGCTGGATCCAGCTATGACTTCATAGCTCATGCGCTTTCTTTTCAAAAGGGTCAAATTAATAATAAAGTCCAAACAAGAGTCATTTCCTTTTAAGAAAAATTTCCATTTTTATATTGTTTTCAACGAATAATTTACTGTAACTATTGATTGAAATATGCTTACCATCTTTTGCCAGAAGTACTGGGGGAAAATTATATTTTATCTTCCTACAAAACTGGAGAGTAAGCATTTCCTTAGAGATTACAAGGGGTTTTTGGAAAGAGCCTTATCCCAAAGTGGTTTTCCTATCTTCATGTTTCTTCATGAAATCTACTAGGAGAGATTTATTATTCCAATTTAAGCAACATTCTGGGAGGAACAACCCCTAAGATCATTTATCAATCACTTAACTCTTAGTGCTAATTTGTTTATCAGCAGCTTTGCCATTTTCAGTTAAGAGCTATTAAGAATATCTATTGTCAAGTCAAAAAGCCCACTATTTTAATCCCAACATCAAAGGAAACAAACAAACAAAAAATAGTAAATAACTGTAATTGTACAGCTTTAACAGAATAAGTTCACCTTTGTGTTCTCCTTCCTGTCTTTGTCCGTTTCCACACACATTTCTTTGTGTTGACTCACTGTGCACCTCACTAGTTGAGTGGGTTGGGGGCAGTGCCTCTCTGGTGGCACGTCTGGATCACAGAGGAAGACAAAGCAGCACAGGGGACTGCCACAGTTTTCTACCACCATGGCTGCTCTCCATGGCTCCCTCTTGTTCTGTTCTCTACTTCCTTTCACTTCATCCTCCTCCCGACCTACCTTCTGTTTGTAGGTGAAAGTAAATTCAAGTTATCATTATTTGTGATTTTTTGTAGGTTTACAATTATTGGAGATTTCAAGTTGAAATTGCAAATCAACCACCCAAACTAACTGCTGGCTTTTATTTTCTTTCCCCTACTCCCCCTGAATCCCACACCCAACACAACTCACATAAATGAATTACCTTTCACTTGCCAAGCAACTTGCAGGACTGGGAAATACAGACATGACTAACCCTTGGTCTCTACCTTAAAGTGACAGAGTAAAGAGATCATTACAATGCTAGAGGTATAGTAATGAATGCTATCTTCCAGGAGAGCAAAAAAGGAGCTAAATTTGCAAAGATAATAAGTATGATAAACACTGGGATAAAGCATAATACAGGAGGCCGTGAGTGTACACTGTAGGAGCCTTAACCTAAGTCTGTGGAGGGGCCCAGGGAAGGTAACAGTTAAACTGGCTTTGGAACGTTGGGAAGCTGGGTGGAGAAGGACATTTTAGGCACAAATGAAGACCCTGAAGTGTGGAAGAGTGATGGTGGGCTCTAGTTCAGGCCTCGGGGCCAGAGGAGAGTGTGAGGGTGCTGAGTCGCATGTTGTCCAGGGTCTGGCATTCTGTTAGGTGGTTGTGTTGTTATGCTATGGGCAACAGGGTTCCAAATGGAGGTTTGGGGACACAGCAATGACATGGCCAGTTTTTTGTTTGTTTGAAGGGGGAGCCGTTCTGATGTGTAAGAGATGGGCAGGGTGAAGGTGGCACGGGGGTGCCCAGTGGTCCTATAGCCCTTTCCTTTGTAGTGAATTTCTCACTACCTGCCCTGCAGTGTGGTCCTTGTTGAAGAAATGAATGGACTGGTGCTGCACCTGAGCTCAAGGATAACTCCGATCTTGAGAGTTGCCCTTTGTAGTCCATAGGCTTATGGGTTTTTGATGACTTATGTCAAAACATCACACATCAAGGGCACTAGGTCAGTCCACTCAGTCCTCCTCTCTTCCCTGCATCATGGGACAGGTCGCCAGGAAAGGCAAACTGGACGTTTAAAATCCACTTGGGGGAATCACCAGAGATGCCTTTTCAATTCTGGGCTAAACCTCCTTGGCTTTAGCATCCATTCTGAGTCTTCACTCTGTCCTACAGACCTAAAGACTGAGGTTGGTCTTCCTGGCCTGACTTTAGGTCTTCTCTAAAGACTTTGGGCAGTGCCAGTTCTTGAGCTCCTTCTATGACTCAGGTCTCAAATACATCTGCTGTCTCACTCCTGATCTAACTTTTGGGCCCAGATCCTGGCTCCAGGCACTGAAGAGTGCACAGGTCAGACCTGTCCCAACCTCCTCACCAGGGAACATGCAGATAGATCATACCTGTCCTGAATTCATTTCTCCTTGTGAAGATTTATTCACATTGTTCAGAATTGAACTGTCCCAAAGCTCTCTTTCAACCAATCCCTCTCTTTCAACATACCTCCCGGAGTCACCCTCTCATTAACCCATCTTCTCCTCTAATAATCAATCTAGACCAATCTCTCTGAACCATTTTTTTTCTGCTGGAAAATCGTATACTTAAAACATTTGAGATAATTCTGAGCCACAGAAAGGAAAAAAAAGTTTGTCTATTAACCGGAATATAGTATCCTGTTTTGGGCACACTATACCTCTGTACATTCTTCTTAAGGATACTTTTTAATGGAAAATTTCAAATATATGCAAATTAGATAAAATAGTATAGGGACTCTGTGTCCTCATCATCCAGCTTCAGTAGTTATCAACAAATGGCCCAGTTTATTTTACCTATACCCCAAACACTATTTCCTCAGCCCCAATTGTTTTCAGTGAAATTCTAGATCTCCTATGATTTTATATATAAATATCTAAAGTTAAGGACTCCTTTCACAAACCTAACCACAGCCCCAATATCACACCAAAAATCAATAATTTCCAATATAATCAAATAACTTGTCTATTTTCAAATTTCCTCGGTTGTTTCAGATTTTTTTAAAATATTTTTTTGAATTAAGATTTAAATAAGGCCATACATTTTAGTTGATCAATAGATCTCTAACCTCTTTTGGTCTACAAATTCTTCATCTCCATTTTATTAGTTTTTTGGTAATGTATTTGTTGAAGAAACTGCGTAATTCATCCCATAGGGTTCTTCAGTCTGAATTTTGCTAATTGTATTGCCAAAGGACTGTTTAACATGTTCCTGTATGTGTTAGATGTTGAGGCTTAATCAGATCCAGGTTCTTTCCTTTCTTTCTTTCTTTCTTTCTTTCTTTGTTTCTTTCTTTCTTTCTTTCTTTCTTTCTTTCTTTCTTTCTTCCTTCCTTCCTTCCTTCCTTCCTTCCTTCCTTCCTTCCTTCCTTCCTTTCTTTCTTTCTTTCTTTCTTTCTTTCTTTCTTTCTTTCTTCCTCCCTTCCTCCCTTCCTTCCTTTTTACTTTCTTTTCTTTCTTTCTTTCTTTCTTTCTTTCTTTCTTTCTTTCTTTCTTTCTTTCTTTCTTTCTTTCTTTCTTTCTTTCTTTCTTCCTTCCTTCCTTCCTTCTTTCCTTCCTTAATTTTCTTTCTTTCTTTCTTCTTTCTTTCCTTTCTTTCTTTCTTTCTCTCTTTCTTTCTTTCAAGACAGTTTAAGTGGTGTTGTGTACTTCTACCAGTCTTCTTTTGGTAAAATTGGCAACCACTGATAATCACTGCCAAGCTCTATTAATTAATAAAGTGTTGCAAAATGATCCTATCTAAACTCTATAATCCCACTTTCATTTAATTGCCTTATCAGCTATTTGGTTACTCTAGTATAGTTTTAATAGGCAAGGCCAGATAAAGGCCTAATTCTTCCCCTTAATCAGTTTTCAAAAACATTAGTTTGTTAGCACCCTTCAAACGTGACCCGTTAATTTAAAAAAAAAAAAGATCATTATGAAATAAGCATATTTGATGTGTGTTCAGTCACTGCAGTCATTATCCTTATTGATGCTCCAATGTGTCCCTCTTTGAGCAGTGAGAAAATATTCAAGTTGTTTTCTGAGTCTTTGAGCAATCTCAATAACGTTTGGGAGCTTCCTTGTGTTATGGTCTGACAAGATAGTCCATTATCCTTTCTCAGACTTAGAATCAGCCATTTTCCCAAGGGAACATGATTCCTTTGAGTTGGAAATGATTGATAGAAACAGCAGTGACCTAAGGCTGTTCATTGCTCTTGGGTTGGTCATTGTTTCCAGAGTTTTTCAGAGGACAGAGTTAAGAAATATGTATTTTTAAAAAAATTAAATAGATAAGTTCATGCTGATAGTTCTGGTTCAAATTTAGGACAACAGGGGATTAACTTATGGATCTTACATTTGTATCTCCTTTCCCTCCTGTCAAGAATCCTATTGTTTGATGACACCATCACAAATAATCATTTTTTTAATCTCACAATACTCAAGTAACAGAACAACAATAACTACCACTAGCATTAAGGATTTGATAACTGAAAGCAGTTTAAGAATTGTTTACAGATCTTTTGATCCTCAGGGTCTGTCCTAATAGGGATGTATAGTCAGTTTACAGTGCTTCCAATACCTCCTCTGTGTGGTTTTGGCCCCTACTTGATACACAGTTTCATTCATTTGATAAATTTTGCTCTCAATTTTTAAAAAAATTTGTGCAACCACAAACCTGTTTTATTATGGAAGACTTCTCACTTGCTAAAAATATTCACAAGAGCAAAACCAAAATAAAAAACTTGACATGGAAGCAACCTAAATGTCCATCAACAGAGGAATGTATAAAGAACATGTGGGGCTTCCCTGGTGGCGCAGTGGTTGAGAGTCCGCCTGCCAATGCAGGGGACACGGGTTCATGCCCCGGTCCGGGAAGATCCCACATGCCGCGGAGTGGCTGGGCCTGTGAGCCATGGCCGCTGAGCCTATGCGTCCGGAGCCTGTGCTCCGCAACGGGAGAGGCCACAACAGTGAGAGGCCCGTGTACTGCAAAAAAAAAAAAAAAGAAGAAGAAGATGTGGTACATATATACAATAGAATATTACTCAGCCATAAAAAGAATGAAATAATGCCATTTGCAGTGACATGGATGGACCTAGAGATTTTCATGCTAAGTGAAGTAAGTCAGACAGAAGGAGAAATATCATATGATGTCCCTTATATGTGGAATCTAAAGAAATGGTTCAAAAGAACCTATTTACAAAACAGTAATAGAGCCACAGATGTAGAAAACAAACTTATGGTTACCAAGAGGGAGAGAGGGGGGAGGGATAAATTGAGAGATTGGGATTGACATATACACACTACTATATATAAAATAGATAACTAATAAGAACCTACTGTATAGCACAGGGAACTCTACTCAATACTCTGTAATGACCTATATGGGAATAGAATCTATAAAAGAGTGGATATATGTATATGTGTAACTGATTCACTTTGCTATACAGCAGAAGCTAACACAATATTGTGAATCAACTGTGCTCCAGAAAAAATTATTACACTAAAAAATAATCATAAACTGTCATAAGAGGTTCTTAATGCTGAAAAAAAAAAATCCCACAGAAAACAAACAAACAAAAAGCCTACCAAAGGCTATACTGGTGCACCTTTAGTCCTTCTGCAAACATTCTGTGGTCTTTGAATTGCTGCAGTCAATTTTTAAGGATCAGCTTTATGTTTAATTTTGTTATATAATTATGTAAAATATCTATATTGTGCCAAACTCAAATCTACAAATCGAGGTATATTCAAAGAAGTCTTGTTTTGTCCTCTGTCCTCTTTATATAATTTTTCAGAGGTAACCATTTTTTAAAAAGTCTGTTAATCCTTCCATTGCTTTTTATTAAATGAGCAAGTACTTATAGGCATTCATATCTTTGTCCTCCTTCCTAATGATACACACCTTTTTACAGTGGCCTTTTTCACTCAATGATTTACTTGAAGATCACTCCAGAATAGTGTAGAGATAATCCTCATTCCTTTTGACAGCTGCCTTGTGCTCCATTGTGTGGCTGTATCTTGGTTTCTTCAGTCATTCCTCTTTTATGGACATTTGGGTTTCTTCTAAGTTGTTTAATTTTACAAATTGTGTTGTGATGAATAGCCTTGTGTATCTTTTTGTATTTTTGCCAGTGTATCATTGGGTTAGATTACTAGAAATGTGATTGCTGGGTCAATATCTAGCAAGGGACCTCCAGAAGAGATTAGCAAATTTCCCTCCAAGAGAGATGTCTAATTTTGCATTCCCACCAGCAGAGCAAAAGTGCGTACTTCCCAAAGCCTTGTCAAAAGTGTGTGTTGTCAAACTTTTGGTTTTTTTCCAACCTTGTAAGTGAGAATGTGTATCTCATGAAGTTTGAAATTATACTTCTCTCATTAGCAATGTTAAGCTTTCTGTAGGTCACTTACATTTGCCTATGAACTGCTTCTTAGTCCCTTGTGACAATATAAGGTCCTTGAACTTCTTCTCAAATTTTAAAAGCTGTTCATATACTAAAGATATTTACCTTTTGTAATATACGTTGCACATATTTTTCCTAGTTTGTCATATGTCTTCTTTTTATATTATTTATAATGCTTTTCACATGTAAAGGTTTTTTTCTGTAAAGTGTTTTTTTAATATTTATTTTTTTAAAAATATTTTTTACTTTGGCTGCGTTGGGTTTTAGTTGTGGCACGCAGGATCTTCATTGAGGCATGCGGAATCTTTCATTGTGGCGCAGGCTTCTCTCTAGTTGTGGTGTGCGAGTTTTCTCTTTCTAGTTGTGGTGCACGGGCTCCAGAGAGTGTGGGCTCTGTTGTTTGCAGCACGCGGGCTCTCAAGTTGAGGCACGCGGGCTCAGTAGTTGTGGTGCGAGGACTTAATTGCCCATGGCATGTGGGATCTTGGTTCCCCCACCAGGGATCGAACCCGAGTCCCCTGCATTGGAAGGCATATTCTTTACCACTGGACCACCAGGGAAGTCCCTCTCTAAAGTTTTACATCAATTTTTTTAGTCCTTTCTCTTTTTGCATCTGGATTTTGGGTCATGGTAATGAAAAATTTTCCCACTCTCATGTAATATAGCAATTCATTCACGTTTTCATCTCATAGTTGCATGGTTTCATTTGATTACATTTCTGATACATTTGGAATTTATCCTATTTTATGATGTGAGAAATGGATTCATTTTTACTGTTTAAAAGAGTTTTCTAGTTATGCCAATACCACTTACTTAGAGGTCTATCTTTTCCCCACCAATTTGTGATATTAGTCTTATCATATGTTCACTTTTCATATAAGATTGTATTCCTTGCAGGGTTTTGTACTCTATTGAAAATATTACTAAAAGTTTTGGCTGAAGTTTGAGTTTCAGTTAAATGAATCAGCAGGTCCTGTGTTGCCCAGAGTACAGGGAAGGTATAAAATTCTGTTACCCATTGAGTGTGCTCGATAAAAGTTCTGAAACATTGTGGATGTTTAATAAGCATTTGGTTGCATCAGTGACTCATTAAAAAGAATAGTAAATGGTTAAATAAATTATTTGAGGTATATATTTTGAACAGGACAAGATTTCTATGGAATATCAATTAGTAACAATGCAGTGGGAGACAGTATAATGGGAAGAAACTAATATTGAGGTTTATACTCAAGCTACTTAGAAAAAGAATACAATTGTTGTATATTTTAAAATGTGAAACTCTGAGAACTTGTGTGTAAATCAAAATAAAATTAGATAATTTTAATTAAATATATCGAAAAACCTTACTGCTGTATTTAAAAGACACCAGTGAAGAATCCTTTCATGAAGGGATTAATCTTTTTGGATTGTGTATAATTGTGTTTTAAATGAGATGTTTTCTTGGTTCACATTTTGATGTGTAAGATTTTTTTTTATAGTGGGCCACAAAACAGAGTATAACAGAAACAGTGACCATTTCTTGTTTTGAGAATGAAAGTAATGAAATGAAAAAGAATTCATCTAGATCTTTATTATACCAGGAAGACAAGTGCATAGACACCACTGTCAAGACGTCTTGGACATATAGCCTAATTAGTGCATCCAATCTAGCTTAGAAGTAAAAGCCAGAACTCTGAAGGTGTCATCTTAACTCTTAAAGGATTTTTCACGTGTAGTTCAACGTACAGCACTGCAAAAGAAGTTAGTTAATAGTTTCGTAAATAAATTTCTTTAGGAGGTGCACAGGGAAATTAAAGAACAGGAAAGGAAGGAAAAGCATTAAGTGAGAAGGAAAAATGACAAAGCTGAGAAAAGACTTCATCTGGCTCATGACTCAAAATTCTTTTTCTGGCTATGGTCAGAGTGTACAAGAGGAATCGACAAAGCCAGTTCTAAGCATTTGGGGAGAGAGCAGCTCTTCATATAGTGTAGCTCTGCATTAGGTCACTGGTTTTTCTTGCTCTGAGATGTTTAATCAAGAGGTATGAGAGGGCTTCCCCGGTGGTGCAGTGGTTGAGAGTCTGCCTGCCGATGCAGGCGACATGGGTTCGTGCCCCGGTCCGGGAAGATCCCACACGCCGCAGAGCAGCTGGGCCCGTGAGCCATAGCTGCTGAGCCTGCGCATCCGGAGCCTGTGCTCTGCAAAAAAAAAGAGGTATTGGAAGTGTAGTTTCTCTTTTTATAATCCTGAGAATCAACAATAAAAAATGCAGAGAACAATGAGATGATACATAGCTTGGGAAGAGCAATCTACTTTATTTTCTCTTAAAGCTTAAAAATATTTTCGTTTTAATGATGAGCCAAGGTTTGAATTGGCCCAATAAATATCTATTTGGTTTTGCCACCCTTACTAAGTATTTTTAGCTTCTTGGTTGGATATTTTCCATACCTTTCTTTTCTCTCTCTTGAAGCAGCCTTTGGATTCAGAACATTGGTTGCACACCCGAGGGGTCTGAAAGTAATTTGAATTAAGTTTAACTTTAGAACATACGCTAAACCTTTTAGATTTGGTTACGTTTGCCTCTGGGGCACTATTAGTAAGACTAATTTAATGCCAAAAATATTCTGAAGAGCATACTTTCCCTACTTCTTTTCACTGTTCCTTTCTATCTAATGGATCAGTGAATCTGTGCAACAGTATTGTGCTCCAAACTTGCCCTCCTCATCCTTCCTGAAGTTTGAATTGTAATTCCAGCTCTTAAAAGTGGAAAACTTCTTCAAACTTCTTTGCAAATTATTTTTCACAGCTATGAGAAAACTCACGGCAAAAAATGTGGAGGTGTTAGATGGCTTATAGATCCAATAAAGATTTATGTGTGCTGCATCTAAGTTGAGATGCCTGGCAGAGAGGTCCAATGAAGGCCAGCAAAGCAGGTGGGGAACATAAACAGTCTTTTTTAGTACTTTTTTGCACAACTTAAATTTGCTACAAAAGCTTTGCAAGACTCCATTGCTTTCTTTTTTAATGGGAGGATAATTCTGGTAGGGCTTTTTTCTGCATCTGGGAATCTTACCCTGAGTTTTAGGTTTCGACTTAAACAAAATCTTTACTCAACTTAGTGTCCTGAACTTTTCAGGTGTTGTGTTGGTTTGAAGGCAAGAAAATAGGATATTTCCATTCACTAGTTCCCAGAGGAGCAAACGTTGCTGCTTTGAAGGGGTGTAGGTTATAGGACTACCATGTGCTTGCCTCTTTGATATATTTTAATTCATTGTCAAATCAGCTTAAAATGAAATACTAGAGACTGTTTTAGGGGTAATAATTTTGAAAGAGGAAAACCTTGGGGCTAGGACTAGGTGTGGTGATAATTTTTTTTTTCTTTTTTTGGTACACGGGCCTCTCACTGTTGTGGCCTCTCCCGTTGCGGAGCACAGGCTCCGGACGTGCAGGCTCAGCGGCCATGGCTCACGGGCCCAGCCGCTCCGTGGCATGTGGGATCTTCCCGGACCGGGGCACGAACCCGTGTCCCCTGCATCGGCAGGCAGACTCTCAACCACTGCACCACCGGGGAAGCCCGTGATAATTTTTAAAAATTATTTTATTCACTTATTTATTCATGTATTATGCATATAATTATTAAACACTTATTTTATGCCAGGCACTGTGTTAAGTGCTGGGAATAGAACAGTGGCCAATATGGTCCTAATACCTGCCCTTTGTAAGGCTTAGTTTTCAACAACAGTCAGACAATTAAACAAGTAACAACATATAGTGCGTAAATATTGTGATATAAGATGCTTATCTACTTGATCGTCCATCTGGGACTCCTTTGAGAGTGAAAGGGGGAGTTCTTAATAATTATGCTGGGCCAACAGATTTAAGCTGAGGTCACCCTGGGCAAACTGGGATGTGCCTAACCTTAGGGTTAGGGGCTCTAGAGGGTATTATGGGATTGTGAAACAGGAACACTTAATCTGGTCTGTGTGTAGTGATGGTGGGGACAGGTTTCCAGAAGAAACTGATGTTTAAACTGTTACCTGTGTGTCTCCTTCCGGTGGATTCACCCCTGTGATCCTCTAAAGACTGCCAGCACTTCTGGGGACTAAATACTTTCTTGTTTTTTTTGCCAGTTGAAAAGAGGGAGTCTGCTACCCCAGGTCAAGGTCTGAGAATTAAGTGTCATTGGTCCTGACTGGCTTGATTAACTCATGCACCTGCCTCTGAGCAAATCACTGTGAACAAGGGGATGGAATACGATGGTTGGCCTGTCCACGTGGTGGAGGAAATTTAGGGTCATGTTAGGAAGGGGAAATCGGTTAATAATAAAGCAATACTTATATAGCATTTTTTACGTGTAAGCACTGTTCTAAAAGCTTTATATGTATTATATTTTTAAATCTTCTAAAAACGTTTTGAGCTGGAATTTATTATTATCTTCATTTTACAGCTAAGGAGACAGAGGCACAGAGAGGTTAAGGAACGTTCCCAAGATCCCACACCTGGTAATCGCTGAAGTCAAGATTCCATCACAGGGAGTTGCCTCTCAGCCATTACACTATCCTGCCTGGACATCTCGTGCAGCAGAAATTTGGTCTGAGTCGAGTGAAGAGTGTGAACGTGAATGGGGTGAAGTGCTGCTTTTATTAATAGTTGGTTTGCTTTCCAAAGTCAGAAAATGCAATAGTAATCACAACCCCTTCCCCAGCTTTATTGAGAGATAATTCCCATACCTTACACTTCACTCATTTAAAGTATACAATTCATTGGGGTTTTTTTTTAGCGTATTCATAGAATTGTACAACTATCCCACAATCAATTTTACATTTTTATTTCCCCCACAAGGAAGCCCCATATCTATTAGCAATCACGTCCCATTTTCCCTCTTTCCAGCTCTAGGCAACCACTGATCTACTTTCTGTCTCTAAAGATTTACCTATCCTGGACATTTCATTTAAGTGGAATCATGCAGTACGTGGTCTTTTGTGAATGGCTTCTTTTACTTAAAGTTTTCAAGGTTTACCATGTTTTAACATGTATCAGTACTTCATTCCTTTTTATAGCCTAATATGCCATGGTATGGATAGAGCACATCTGGTTTATTCACTCATCAATTGATGGATATTTGGGTTATTTCCACTTTGTGTATATTATGAATAATGCTTCTATGAACATTCATGTATATGTCATTTGAGTGAATGTATATTTTCATTTCTCCTGGGTATCCAAGTTCTCCACATACTCACCAACACTTATCTGTTTTTTAAAAAAAATTTTTATATTATAGCCATCCTAGTAGGTGTGAAGTGACATATCATTATGGTCTTGATTTTCATTTCCCTGATGGTTAATAACATTGAGAATCATTTTCTGTGCTTGTTGCCCATTCGTATATCTACTTTGGAGAACTCTCTATTTACATCCTTGATCATTTTTAATTGGTTATTTGTCTTTTTTTTTTTTTTTTTTTTTTTTTTTTGCAGTACGCAGGCCTCTCACTGTTGTGGCCTCTCCCGTTGCGGAGCACAGGCTCCGGACGCGCAGGCTCAGCGGCCATGGCTCACGGGCCCAGCCGCTCCGCGGCATGTGGGATCCTCCCAGACCGGGGCACGAACCCGTGTCCCCTGCATCGGCAGGCGGACTCTCAACCACTGCGCCACAAGGGAAGCCCCGGTTATTTGTCTTTTTATCATTGAGTTGAAATAGTTCTTTACCTTATTCTAGATACAAGTACAAGATATATGATTTGCAAATATTGTCTCCCCTTCTATAGGTTGTATTTTTAATTTTCTAAGTGATGTCCTTATCTCTACAAAAATTAATTTTGATGATTTCCAATTTTTCTATTTTTTTCTTGTGCTTTTTGTACCATAACTAAGCAACCGTTACTAATCCAATGTCACAAAGATTTATGCCTATGTTTCCTTCAAGAGATTTATAGTAGTTTTAGCTCTTATATTGAGAGTTTAGATCTATAAAACTATAACACAATAACTATAAAACTATAAAATTTCTTCTAAACACCACTTTAGCTGCGTCCCATAGGTTTTACTATGTCGTATATTCATTTACACTCACCTTAAAATATTTCCTAATTTTCCTTGTGGTTTCTTCTTTGATCTATTAGTTATTTAGTATTGTGTTAATTTCCACATATTTGTAAATTTCCCCAATTTTTTTTGTTATTAATTTCTGATTTCACTCTATTGTGGTTGGAAAACACTTTTTTATTACCGTAATTCTTTTAAATTTATTGTGGCTGTTTTATGACTTAGCATTAGTCTATACTGGAGAATGTCCACGTGCACTTATGAAGAAGTGTATTTTGCTGTTGTTGATTGGACTGTTTTATGGATGTCTGTTAAGCCTAGTTGGTTTGTGGTGGTGTTCAAGTGTATTTCTTTACTTATCTTCTGTCTAGTTGTCCTATTCATTATTAAAAGTGGAGTGAGTCAAGTCTCCAACTATTGTAGAACTGTCTATTTCTCCCTTCAATTCTGTCAGCTTTTGCTTTGTGTTGTCTTTGAGTTTCTGTTGTTAGGTGTATATGTGTTTATAATTGCTATATCTTTTTTTTTTTTTTTTTTTTTTTTTTTTTTTTTTTTTTTTTTTGCTGTACGCGGGCCTCTCACTGTTGCGGCCCCTCCCGCTGCGGAGCAGAGGCTCTGGACGCGCAGGCTCCGCGGCCATGGCTCACGGGCCCAGCCGCTCCGCGGCACGTGGGATCTTCCCGGACCGGGGCACAAAGCCGTGTGCCCTGCATCGGCAGGCGGACTCTCAACCACGGCGCCACCAGGGAAGCCCCTATTTGCATCTTTGAATCTAAAGAGTATCTCCTGTAGACAGCATATAGTTGGATCTTGTTTTTTTTAATTCAGTCTTACAATCTCTGCCTTTTGACTTTGTTACATAGTAAATTCACATTGAATGTTATTATTATTACAACTGGATTTATGTGTGCCATTTTACTCTTGACTTTTTCGTTCACTGAGGTCTCTGTGAAGCTATCTGGCCCATTCGATATTACACTAAGTTGTTAGGCTTCACCAATTGCTGGCTGATTTCTCTGTTGTTTTTGACATGCCTGTTGTATAACTTGCTCCACCGTCTCATCCAATTAAATTCAGGTAGGAGTAGTTTTTGAGGTCAGTCTTTGAGGTTTGTGCTGACCTGTGGAGTGCTCTCCTTGGCTATCTATTTCCCTGGCTTTCTCTTGTTAACTGTCTTGCCTGTGGTTTAGTTTTTATTCTTACAGAGTCTCCTTTTAATTATTTACCACCAAAATTTTCATTGTTTTTGAGAGCACACTTAGGCTTGAACTTCCCCACACTCTGTTTACAATAAAGTCAGTTCTTTTAGGGAGAGTTTTGGAACCCTTTGTTCTCATGGATCGTCTTTCCCCCTGAGCAAAAATCTCTGAGCCACTGCTTCGTGTGCTGGGCAGGAGGGAGGAGCCTCTCATCTTCTTGGCTTGCTTCCCCTGATGTGGAACCTCTATCCTAAAAGTGAGCTGGAGGGGATGATAACTGGATCCCTAATATTGACCTGCCACATCTGGTATAGAGCCTCTGCCCTATGAGTGGGGACTGAGTGGAAGATGGGAAACCTCAGCCTCTAGCCACACTCACCAGAAATTTAGCCTTTCCAACTTGAAGTTAGAGGGGATGAAAAATGCTGGTGCCCTGCTCCTCCCAGTGAGATGCCATATTCCTTAACTGGGGAGCAGGGGGAAAAGGAACCTCACTTTTTGGGAGTCTCATTCAGAATGGAACTTCCCCCATGGTGAGCTGGAGGCGAGTGGTAATTAGCAGGTCATGGCTCAAGTGCCAGAGACTCACTGTTCTCATGATTTAGCAGATTTTCTTGAATAAACTTTTTTTTTAAATGTTCTATATGGGCTTAGGACAATTTCTAGAGATGTTAAATGCTTCTAGAAATAATTTTCATCAGTTATGATTGTTTCATGGGGAATGGATCCTCAGGGCTCCTCACATGGTCATTCTGGAAGTGGAGCCTATAGCTACTATTTTTTTTTAACGTAGTCTAAAAATGCTCATGAATGTGAAAGAAACATTTCAGACTGGAACTATGCATTGGAAAACTGAGAGAGGTATAAAACCCCAATAGTGAATGAAGAGGTGTGGGTAGTGGTCAAGGTTCTAGTAGGAAACAGATGGCTCACACAAAAGATCATCCAAAGAGGACACTTAGGAACTTCTCTGGTGGCACAGTGGTTAAGAATCTGCCTACCAATGCAGGGACACGGGTTCGAGCCCTGGTCTGGGAAGATCTCACGTGCCGCAGAGCAACTAAGCCTGTGTGCTACAGCTACTGAGCTTGTGCTCTAGAGCCTGTGTGTCACAACTACTGAGCCCATGTGCCACAACTACTAGAACCTAGAGCCTGTGCTCCACAACAAGAAAAGCCATTGCAATGAGAAGCTCATGCACCACAATGAAGCGTAACTAGAGAAAGCCCATGCACAGCAAAGAAGACCCAATGCAGCCAAAAATAAATAAATGAATAAATTAAAGCAATCATTCATAAATAAATTAATTACATAAAGAGGATACTTAAAAAAATGTGTGGGCTGCTATATTTAAAATGGATAACCAACAAGGACCTATGGTATAGCACAGGGAACTCTGCTCAATATTATGTAACAACCTAAATGGGAAAAGAATTTGAAAAAGAATAGATACATGTATGTGTATAACTGAATCACTTTGCTGTACACCTTAAAGTAACACAACATTGTTAATTAACTATACTCCAATACAAAATAAATAGTTAAAAAAAAATGTGTGGACAAAGTTAAGTCAGACGCCAAGGGATGATGACAGGGACTGGTACCAGCAGGAAGTAGTGCCTTTCCCCTCCTCGTTGGAAGGAAGGCAGGAAGAAGATAGAAGAAACTGGTGCAAACTGGAGCTCTCTGGTGAGAGGTCCCACCAACCAGGAACAGTGGTCTTGTGTTAAGGATTGCAGTCACTGCACAGCTGATCCTGGGAGGGAGGGAGGAAGGAGGCTGGTGTGGGAGGAAATGAACTTCTGGAAGTGCTCACTCCTCTCTCCCTTTGATTTCCTGCCAGCCCCTCTCATTGGCCAAACCTAATGGAAGCCAGAAGACAAGTGAGCTAGAGTGATGTTATCCAGAGTGTAGCCTCCCAGGGAACAAAATGGGGCCGAGTGGAGATGCATCTACGGATACTAATGAGGGACACCCAGCCCAGTGGGCTTCCCTGCATGGAAATGCCAATGCTGTGACCTTCACTGCTCTGATGACTAGATCCTTTCAGAGAACAGTGGAAAGAAGGCACTGACTGAAGACTGATCTGCTTGTATTCTCACATCCCCCAACATGTGTCTTCATCAGAGTCCACAATGCTCACCCTCATTTTATTCATGAATCACATGTTCAGGGCATGAAGAATGTCGGAGGCAACTTTAAGCATCATTTGAAGCCAAGGACGTAAAGGAGTCAGCATTGTTTGTAGAGCTCTTGGAAACTGGCATGGAAAAAGCTTCCTGTTTAAGGTATAGAATGAATAGAGGAAAACGGCCTTTGTTTTATGGATCACATCAGCTGTCGTATGTGTGGTCTAACAACTACATGCACTTAAAAGGCAAAGAGAAGGGAACATTTGTGAATGATCTCTTTACACTTAGCGACAGTCGAAAAATATTCTGCAACAAATTACCCAATACCCCACCACCAGTGGTACTCAAGTGCCTGAGTGAAAGCCCACAAAATAAGCTGGAACAACTAACGCAGGCTGATTTGTATGTGTATAAACTGGTGAATAGGCAAATCACTGCCTCCAGGTTCCCTCTTCCATAAGCCTGGAGAGCAACCCCTTGGCTTGAGAAAAAAAGATGGGAATGACAGCGTTGTCAGATTACTGTGGTTTTGCGCAGGCATTTGCTAGAGTTCTGCCAGGAAATTACCCTGAGTCTCAAAGCTCCCACTTCCTCTCCTACTACTTCTAGTTTTTTTTCCTTAACAATTCTTTTCTTTTTATTGTTCCGCAGTCTTTCTTCTACCCTCTGCTTCTGTCACCTCAACAGGGATGCTGTTAGCCCATTTCTCTTTCCAATGACCCATAAAACCTTGTCCTGATGTCTGGTGAGATACTTCCCTGGCACCACCCATTCACCAGCACTGTCTTCCACCTGGTGCAGGAAGGCCCTTTCCTGGCAAACAAAGCCCCCACTTGCCTTTTTATGGTCCAAAGTAGAGCTGCTGCCCTCTCCCCATGCATTCAGCCCTACTCCTCTGGAACGTGTTAATGCTAACAGCAGTTGTAAGTAAGGCACAGCCTTTCTTTCTCCAGAAAGGGGTTGGGGGGAAGGGGAAAAAAAGAGGGAGAAAGGAAAAAGGATCAAGTGCAACTGCAATAAGGGCTTTGGAGCCTTTGGGCCCCAGACAGGAGATCATATTTTAATACCTGTGGCTGAAACTGAACCATAAAACTTGGAGAAGATTGTAAATGCTTTGTTTTACAAAGACAACACAGTCTGACTATGGTTAAGGAAAAAATCAGTCTGACACTTGTTAAAATGGTAAAGAAGACTTTATTTAGGACTATTGCCATAGATGTCAAGACTATCTCAATAGAAGAGAGAGACTGTGCTCAACTCTGAATACAGCAAAGACAGATGGGGACTTGCAGCCAATGCGCAGCTTGGGGTGGGGCAGTGAATGGAAAATTACTAAAGGGAGACATCAAGGGTAGGGAGATTCTTGCTGAAGCAGGCCAGATGATAAGATGTCATGGGTGGAGGATGAGGAATTTGATCAGATAAATTGACTTGGCTGGATTCTTGCTAAAACTGGGCTAGGCAGGCTAAAGATAAGGCTCAAAGACAAGGCTTAGTTGAAAAGAGGGCTCAGAGGAGCCTGTCCAAAGTTTGGACAAGGAGAGAGTCTTATCCAGTATAGTGTTAACTTGCTAAGTGTAACTTGGACTTGTAGCCCTGTCTTTGTGTCAGTGACTGCATTGACTTAATACACAGTTACACACAGTCTTCATTAAAAGAAAGCAAATACTGGGGGGAATCCTACCTCCTATTGATTAAGCAAGCTAACTTGTAGGAACTTCTAGTTTCAACCAGCTCTATCCACTTCCTTGTCCTTCTGAAGTCATAATGCACATAAAACTTCACTGGTAAAGACAAATATACAGTAAAGGTAGTAGATCAATTACTTATTAAACTAGTAGGAAGTTTAAAAGACAGAAGTGGTAAAACCATCTGTGTCTATAATAAGTGGTTAAGAGATACACAAACCAAAAATATGCAAAATATGATGTCAAAAACATTAAACTTGGGGAGGTGAGTAAAAATTCAGGGTTGTTAAAATGCATTTGAACTTAAGATAGCAGCAACTTAAAATAGTCATGCATATATTATATATACACACATATTATATATAGCTATATATATACTATATATAGCTATATATAAACCTCGTGGTAACCAAAAATCTATAATAGATACACACAAAAAGGAGAGAAAAGAATCCAAACGTAACACCAAAGGTAGTCATCAAATCACAAAGGAAGTGAGAAAAAGAAGAAAAGAGCAAAAAGAACTACAAAAACACCCTGAAAACAATTAACAAAATGACTGTAAGTACATACCTATCACTAATTACTTTTACTTTAAATGTAAATGGACTAAATGCTTACTGAATGGATATAAAAACAAGACCCATATATATATATATATATTGCCTACAAGAGACTCAGTTCTAAAGACACACACAGCCTGAAAGCAAGAGAAGGAAAAATGTATTCCGTGCAAATGGAAACAAAAAAGCCAGGGCAGAAATACTTATATCAGAAAAAATAGACTTTAAAACAAAGATGGTAACAAGAGACAAAGAAGGACATTGCATAATGCTTAATCCAAGAAAATATAGCTATTGTTAATATATATGTACCCAACATAAGAGGACCTAAATATTAAGCAAATAGTAACAAACATAGAGGGATAAATTGACAGTAACAATAATAATAAGACCTGACACCACAAAACGTCGTGAAGAAATCATAGGACGTATGCTCTGTGACATTGATCTTAGCAATAATCTTTTGGATATGTATCCTCAGGCAAGGGAAACAAAAGCAAAAATAAATAAATGGGACTACATCAGACTAAAAAGCTTTTGCACAGTGAAGGAAACTATCAACAAAACGAAAAGACAACCTACTGAATGGGAGAAGATATTTGCAAGTGATATATCCAATAATGGGTTAATATCCAAAACATACAAAGAACTCATACAATTCAACATCAAAAAACCAACAACTGATTAAAAAATGAGCAGAGGACCTAAATAGATATTTTTCCAAAGAAGCCATACATATGGCCAATGGACACATGAAAAAGTGCTCAGCATCATTAATCATCAGGAAAATGCAAATCAAAACCACAATGAGATATCACCTCATACCTGTCAGGATGGCTATTTTCAAAGAGACAACAGATAACTTGTTGGTGAGGATGTAGAGAAAAGGTAAACCTCATGCACCGTTGGTGGGAATATATATTGGTGCAGCCACTATGGAAAACAGTATGGAGACGCCTCAAAAATTTAAAAACAGTGCTACCATAGGACCCAGCAATTGTACTTCTGAAGAAAATGAAAACACTAATTACAAAATATTGCATGGCTGGACCTAGAGCGTATTGTGCTCAGTGAAATAAGTCAGACAAAGATAAATACTATATGTTATCACTTATATGTGAAATCTAAAAATAAAACAAACGAATGAATATAACAAAACAAAAACAGATATAGAGAACAAACTAGTGGTTACCAAGGGTGGGGTAGTGGGGGCAGAGAAGGGAGGAGGGGCAAGATAGGAGTAAGAGATTAAGAGATACAAACTATTATGTGTAAATTAAATAAGCAACAAGGATGTATTGTACAGCACCAGGAAATAGTCATTATTTTGTAATAACTTTAAATGAAGTGTAACCTATAAAATATTGAATCACTATATTGTACACCCGAAACTAATATAATATTGCAAATCAACTATACTTCAATAAAAATAGAAACAAGGGCTTCCCTGGTGGCACAGTGGTTGGGGGTCCACCTGCCGATTTAGGGAACGTGGGTTTGTGCCCCGGTCCGGGAGGATCCCACATGCCGTGGAGCGGCTGAGCCCGTGAGCCATGGCCGCTGAGCCTGCGCGCCCGGAGCCTGTGCTCCGCAACGGGAGAGGCCACAACAGTGAGAGGCCCGCGTACTGCAAAAAAAAAAAAAAGGAAGAAACAAAAAGGAAAGATGTATGTACCCCTGTGTTCATTGCAGCTTTATTTACAATAGCCAAGGTATGGAAGGAATTTAAGTGCTCATCGACAGATGAATGGATAAAGAAGATGTAGTACATACACACAGTGGAAGACTACTCAGCATGAAGGTGAATGAAATCCAGCCATTTGTCACAACATGGGTGGACCTACAGGGTGTTACACAGATGCAATATCAGACAGAGAAAGACAAATACTGCATGACTTCATTTATATGTGGAATCTAAAAAGTAAAACGAATGAACAAACATAACAAAACAGAGGCAGACTCATAGATACACAGGACAAGCAGGTGGTTGCCAGAGGAGAGGATGAGAGAAATAAGTGAGGGAGATCAACAGGTACAAACTTTCAATTACAAAATAAATGAGTCGCGAGTATGAAATATAGAGAATGTAGTTAACAATAATGTAATATCTTTACCGTAGGTAATAAGGGATCATACGTATGTAATACAGTACAGTGACATACGTAACTGGACTTAGCGTGGTGATCATTTTGAAATGTACAGAAATATTGAATCACTATGGTCTTCACTAGGAACTACCATAGTGCTGTAGGCCAATTATATTTCAAAAACAAACGAACAAACAAACTCATAGAAAAAGAGATCAGATTTGTGGTGATCAGAGGTGGGGGGTGGGGTGGGAGGGGGAACTGGATAAAGGTATCTAAAATGTATGAACTTCCAGTTATAAGATAAATAAGTACCGGGGACATAAGGTATGACATGACAAATATAAATCATGGAAGTTGTTAAGAGTAAACCCTTAGAGTTCTCACCACAAGGAAAAAATATTTTTTTTCTTTTTCTCTTGTCTGTATCTAAACTATGGATGTTCTCTAAGCTTATGTGGTTATCATTTTGTGATGTATGTGAATCAAATCATTATGCTGTCTACCTTTACCTTATACAGTACTCTATGTCAATCATATCTCAGTAAAACTGGAAGGCGAAGAAAGAAGTACCAGCCATATAGGTGTGTTTTTTTTCATGCTCTGTAAATTCTGATGCGAATATTGATATTCAGTGTAGCTTTAGGTTTTACAGTGATTCCTGCTAATGTAACTGAGAAGAGTTTTAGTCTAAGAGAAATGCCTAATTTGGCACTAACAGACCAGAAATACTACAGCAAAAAAATGGATTTCAGGAGATGTGATATTAGGGTTCCCAAAAGGAATTTCATCAAGAACCGTTTCATATCTCTTGATTATAATTTTTAATCTCTTGTTCATAATTAAATGTTTGAATTTGATCATAAAAATAGCTCTGATAAACATAAGAAAAGGAGGTGCTAAATCATCACATTTCACCTCAGATTGGGTCTCAGGGCACATTAACAAGTGAATCATTTATCCTGGAGATGAGTGGAGTATGGGGTATGGTGAAAAGTACAGGGGTTAGTGATTGCTAGTGGGAATGTGACATTTTGGTCATGATTTTTTATTTTAACTAATGGTTTATGATATTCTCTTGGGACTTCTCCCAACTCACAGGGAGAGTCTCCTTAGCACTGATCCCTGTAAACTGGCTGTGGAAGAGCCTTATCTAGGAATTGCTTTAGATAGTGAGAAAAAAGGACGCTGTTGTGGTATCACCCCTAATTGTTCAGCTTTGTTTTTCAGTGAATATAAACTTAACCCAGCAGATGCGAGAGGCACCAAAGAAACAGGAAGTCTTGAGAGGCTGGGAGCCAATTAGCACATATCTGTCTTTCAGGAGAGTTTGGGGTAAATCAAAAAGCCCTGGGTTTCACATCCATCACCACCTCCTCTGGTCTGCTTGGCGCTGCTGGGGGAGAGTGTAAACCAGCACAGCGCTGAGTCTTCATTGCTCAGAAATTATCCCAGATTTGCCAGGACTCAGGACTGCTCTGGGGTTATCACACTTTTCTTTTCTCCTTCTTCTTTTTCTTTTTTAATAAGAGAGGGAAACCTGGCCCTAGGATAAACCAAAGAAGGTTTCCTGGAGAATAGGGCTTTATTTACTTATTATTTACTTATTTATTCATTTTTATCTTTGGCTGCATTGGGTCTTTGTTGCTGCGCTTGGGCTTTTCTCTAGTTGTGGTGAGCGGGGGCTACTCTTCGTTGTGGTGCGTAGGCTTTTCATTGTGGTGGCTTCTCTTGTTGTGGAGCACGGGCTCTAGGTGCGCGGGCTTCAGTAGTTGTGGCACACAGGCTCAGTAGTTGTGGCTCGCAGGCTCTAGAGCGCAGGCTCAGTAGTTGTGGCACATGGGCTTAGTTGCTCCGCAGCATGTGGGATCTTCCCGGACCAGGGCTCAAACCCGAGTCCCTTGAATTGGTAGGCGGATTCTTAACCACTGTGCCACCAGGGAAGTCCCTATTACACTTTTCCCTGAGAATCTCTTGCTGGGTCTGCAATGCAGTTAATTGATAGTCGAAAAGCAAAATCTCATTCCTGATGGGTTCAGTTACTCCCTGCCTTGGGGTGGAAACAAGTGATGGGCCAAGTAGGAATGACTGCATGGGCTGGCTGCTGCTTCTCGCCAGCTGTGAGAACAGGGGCACGTTGCTTAAGCCCATTCAGCATCAGCGTCCCAATTTGTAGTAAGAATTCTATTACCTTATAAAGGATTGTGGTGAAGGTTAACTGAGCTTCTGCATGGAAGGCTCTGAGTGCAACAGCTCTAGGGCCTTTGATAGGTGTGGATAAAAAATACCTCCCTTATCAGTAAACAAAGGATGTTGCAAGCCATCAAGGCATCAGCCACTGCAGCCGCCCCCAAGTGTGCACCCTGAGAAAAGCAGGATACTGACCCTAGATAGTTAAGGTGCACATCAAAGGAATGAATGGTAATCTTCTGATTTTCCAACTACCTGGTCTTTGTTGTAAAAACTCCTACATATCCTGGCTCTTCCCTCACCTCTTCAGAGCAGTCTCTCAGTGCTGTCTGAGAGGCTATGTTCCAGGCTTACATCCTCAGCAAGTTTCCTGAATAAAACATAATCCTCAACCTTTAGGTTGTGCATTTTTTTCAGTTGACATAGGTCAGTGTCAATTACCCAGACAGTCCTATGTGCTCGGCTTTAGAACAGCCAGACCAGCTGACTTGCGTTCACTTATTCATTCAACATGCTTGTCTTCCCCCATTCAAAACTCTCTGCTGGTATATAAAATTTTGAGTTCTTTAGAAGAAAATCAGGAGAAAACAAATCATTCATGGCTCCTGTTGACATGTGGGCTGGTATTAAGTGTAGAAATATCTCCATTTAAATGACTCCCTTTCTGACACTGAAGACACACGATTACCAGGCAAATGTTTTAAATCTGCTGCAAGAATGTTGTTTGGAAGACAACTAAATGTCTCGCTGTGGCTTTATATCCCTCAGAATCAGAAAAACAGCCAAAAAAAGACTAAAAACAAAACAACAAAACCAGCCTGAGCCATCTTAAGCAGGCAACTCTGCTCTCAGCTCCCAGGGCCTGTAAGACGAATCTTTTAACCCATCTGCTGTAGGAAGTTAGGCAAAGCCATAGCTGGGGAAATTCAAAACAGCAGGTTTTAACTAAGGAATTTCTTCCTGGAAATTTGTGTCTTTATGTTGCCTGGCAGAATTGCCTCTGGCCCCAGGGCAACCCTCGAAGCTCTCTGGAATTCTGGAAATATACTCTGCCTTCCCCCGCTTCCTGGGGGGACGTGTAAGTGTATGAGGCTCAGCTTGTATTTTCAAACACCAGGCCAGGGCAGTCATTCCAGAGTAGAGGAGAGCTGCCCAGCTTTTTTTTTTTTTTTTTTTTTTTTTTTTTGCTTTTTTGGGGGATATTGCATACTTAGTGGAAAAAGTAGATCCTTTGAAGTTGGAGAGATATGAGCTCGAATCCTGGCACTCTGCTTTCTGGGTGATCTAAGGGAATTTCTTCATCTGTAAAGGATGGCGACGCCTACCTTAGGAGATGTCTGTGAGCATGAGATGAGACAACACATTCAAAGCATCGTATGTAACATAGGTGCTCTATTGTATTTTTGTGGGAGGTGGGTTGGGAAGCACACAGAAGTCCAGATGTTGCATGATGTAAAGGAAGCCATGTAGTGTGAATACAGCCCACATATTTGTCTTGATATGGGCATCAAGTGCCCAGGCATGATGCAGTCATGACTCCCCAGTTACCTTTAGATAAAATGCACCTTTCCAGTAACATAGACTTGGGGACTGTATTTTTGGTACTTTTCAGTCTCCAGAACACAGAGGGTTAAGGGCAACCAGGAGGACTCCCTTGAGCATCGCACTCTTGCATTCTAATAATGTCTTTGAGATTTAAGAATGTCAAAGTGTCTTAGATTCAGGCTCCAATACTACTCTTTTGCTACAAAATGACCCGGGGACCCCAGAAGGTGCTTCAAGGAGGGCCAAACTGTTATTCAAACTACTATCCGGCTGAACACCAATCCCTGATGGCTTTTGGACTCAGGGTCCGTGAACTCTGGTAAAGTGTCTGAAGAACCTTTTGGACTCCTGGAAGATTAAGATTAAGGAGTGTCCATTTCTTATTTCCAGATACCACCTCTGGACCTTATCAGAAACCCGAGCTGAGAAGCCAGGACCTGCTTAGAGCACTGGGTTACAGCTGTTGAGTGGGGCCTTATGTACTAGATGGATTCATTTCTTTAACAGGCCTTTCTGGAAGTGCCTGATTTCCGATTCTGTAGACGCTCAGTAAGACGAAAGATTCCATTCTCTACCTCACCCCAAATGCTGTCTGCTTAAAGACAGACACACATTCCTCCTAACTGCAAGCCTGGGTGAATCTCTTTTGAAACAAGAGAGAGCTCTGGTTCCAGGGCTTGGCTTTCTACTAGATCATATCCCTCTGAACTAAATTTCCTTCCTGGGCAAACTGACTGAGTTGCTAGGGGTTCTCAACTCTACTGCCCTTCGGTATCACCTGGAGGTGCTTTTGAAACACCTAGGTTTGGATTCCCGGAACCCGCTCCAGACCTGTTTAATCTAAGTCTCTGAGGATAGATCTCACCTTTTCCAAGGGAGTGCTGACGTACGTTCAGGTAAGGATGATGTACGTTCAGAGCTGTGTGAACTCCAAGCCCAGGATCCTTTAGAGGTTCCAACAAGAGGGTAGGAGAAAGAAACATCTCCCTCATAGCACAAAAAAGTCTCATTTTCATGTGGGAGAGTAGGCTTGAGGAAATTTGTTTTTCTCCAGAAGCCTTCAAGAAGCTGAGAAAAGAGCAATTTTGTCAGAGAAAAGAGCAGAGTGTCAACGTGAGCTACTGCCAGCAAGACCCCCTAAGAACTGGGGGCTGGGCCAGTCTCTGAGCGAGCAAATTCCAACCTTGCCTTGATCACACTTATCACTCCCATTCTCTTCCGTCTCAGTCCTAAAGGAGGAGACAGACACACAGATGAGTGAGCTCAAAGCACTCCAGCATGCTGAAAGGAGATGTACCAGGAGCCTCAAGCCAGTCCCCCTCCCTCTGGCCTGTGGGCATCAGATATGCTGTGGCACTGCAGGAGTCGCCGTCTTCTCTGTGGCTAGTTGGTGAGCAGTCCTGACCTTTGTTCTGCTCCCCGTGTCTAGCGAAACTTTCAGCTGCCCTCCAGCCCCAAAAAGCTTTCAGATGTTGGCTCAGGATCAACAACTGGGACCAGTAGCCAAGATCTTGACTTCATTCATGTATGCAACACATAATTATTAAATGAATGACTTTGCCATGGACAGAGCAGTTACCATGGGGGAAACCTACTAGAGAGATGACTGATAAAAGTCTGAGAGAGGGCATAGGCAACACGACTATATAAAAAGAAAACAAAGTCACCTAGAATTGACAACTTAAAAATAGCAAATGTATTTTAATCCTAAATGAGCACCGAAAGGATTCTGATGAAGCGTAATTTATGCAAACCTATGCAAATCCAGGTGCCAATTATTCAGAAAAGGATTGGGTGGCATTTGTAAAGACCAGCCATACTCTAAGCTGTCACCTGCTTGCCTGCTTCTCCCTGGAGTCAAATTCAGACCAGATGGCAGGAATTAGAAATGAAGAAACCACCTTCCTTGAACTTTCACCTTCAAGTCTAATTTAAGCCTGCCTGAGCTTTGAAGTGGTGAGACTGCTTTGGTTAGCATTCAAGAGCTCTTTTGGGGACTGCAACGGACACTCATTCTGGAAACAATAATACCACCCCATGCAAACTTTGCTAGGCTCTTGCATGGGCTGCTGAAGTAATGTCTGTAAGATGCTTTGACTTTCTTACATAAGACAGGTTTATGTATTGCTAGAAAAGAGGCAAAACAGAAGGCCTCACAAAATAAGAGATTCCATTTCTTTTAAGGGAACAAATTACAAGTGTGTACATACACACACACACACACACACACACACACATATCCCATCACCTTAAAATGAGCCATGTACAATTCCTCCAGTGAACCCCAATTCTACCCCATTCAGGGCTAGCCGCTGATCACATGCACAGCATTGATTGCATCTCCTTCCTCTGTAAGAGTGTTCCCTCTAGACTACTGAGTCAGCATCATTATCCAAATAAACATCTGTTATATTTTGTTGTTAGTAATGATAATGACTAGCTGGGGTCACTGAGGATGGGCTTAATGCCTACCATCCAAATGGAAAATTTGAGAAAATTGGAAGCTTTAGAAAAACTCTAATTGTGTTTCCCTATGTACTTTCAAAAACAAGACTCTGCCTTACATTAGGGGCATTCTATTTTGTTAGAATGCTCAGGACACCAGCCCTAGGGTTTACAGAGTCCATGGAATTACACAGAATTGTTGGGTAGAGGAGGGGAGTTAGGAGCCTGTGCCAAGGACTTCTGAAGGCCTTTTAAGGCCTGCAGTGAGTTCATGGGATGCAAGAACCCAGCTCTAGCTTTTGGGCTGATAAGGAATGCTAGGATGCAGCGGCTTGTTTTGGAGTTTGGGAAGGAGGTCTTCTTCGGCAGATCAGTGCTGTAGGTCTCTCCCATGCCAGCTACATGCCGGGAGGGAGGGCTGCTGGGAAAGAGTCCACATGCTCAGGGACGCACCTCACTGTGAATCTGGCATGACCTGAAAGCTGTGCTCTCACTAAGTCAACATGGAAAACTTCCCCCAGGAGGATCGTGTGGTGTGAGGTCTGAGCACATGCCAACATGTCCATGGGGAGACGGAATTGCAGGATGTGATAGCAAGCAGAAGCTTCTCTGAGAACAACTAATGTATTTTCTATTGTTGTGACCACCAAGCTCAAAGCATTCCATATGTCTCAGAGGCAAATGGTATATATTAGAGCTTCATTAAACTCTAGAGCAACTTCTGAAGTGAGTCCCCCTAGGTTTAGAATCTAGAGCTGGGAGACCGATCCTGGGATAGCTATTCTCTGAAAGGTGAATTACTTTCCTGAACTTCATTTCCACATGAAATGAGCATGTGTTGTGAGAGGCAAGGTGCTCAGCCCCACAGTTAAGTAGATGCCACAGCAAACTCAGATTGGTGAGCTCAGGAAACAATTCTGAGAGGGACTGGCTGTGTGGAGGAACTCTCTATTCCTGTTTCCTCATCTAGACAACAGAGCCGAGATGGGTCCCACTGTAGGGGGTAATAAGTACCCATTGCCTTTTTTCAAGTTTCCATTTGGAGGAGTACTTGACTTTTCTTCATTCTTTCAGAATCCTTATAGCCTCTTCCAAGCTTTGTTTTCTATGGGTATAACTTCTGGAAGAGACTAATGTCTTCATTTCTTACACTGTGGAGGGTTGACCCTGAATGGGAATAAAAGTGTAAATCGCCTTTTCCAATTGTAGGGCTGAAGACCATAAAATGCTTTGCAGTCATTAAGTGCTCCACCATTTTTAAGGATAATGCATTTTTTTTAAATGTCAGTTTTATACACAAAATTTGTCAACTAGTTACAAATATGCTTCACTCTGAAATTCTCTGAGGCTTAGCCAGAGCAGATGAAAACTTAAAAATAATAATGAAAGATCAAAACACCTCCATATAGCTTTCTTAACTCTATACCTACTCTTACTCTAAATCCAGAAGTATTCATACCATTGAGTCTGTCTCTGGGAGAGGTAGTATATTGGTTAGAAATGCTTTTGCCTGCAAGTAACGTAAAGAATCTAAAAATGGCTTAAACAAATAGGAGTTAATTTTTCTTATATTATCAAAAGTCTGGAGGTAACAATTTTCTGATTGGATTGTTGGGTCAACATTCCAGGGAGTGTGTCTCTGTGATTTTCTTGACTTTTCCCTCATGGTTGCAAGATGGCTGCTGCAGTTCCAGGCATGAAGTCATTTATTCCAAAGAGAAAGTTGATGAGTATAATGGTTTTAAAATATATCCTCTAATTCCTTGACATATCTCCCATTGAGATGTGGGGTCTATGCTCCCTCCCTCGGCTCTGAGTGGGCTTGTGACTGCTTCAACCAGTAGAGTAAGGTAGAAGTGACATTACGTGACTTTTGAGGGTGGATTGTAAAGTGCCACGCAGCTGCTGCCAGTTCTCTTGGAACACTTACTCTCTGGATGCTCCTTCTGGCACTCTTCTTCTTGGCATTCTCCTTTTCCAAATTCAGATTCCATACTGGGAGAAGCCCAATCTACATGGAAAGCCCATTGTAAGTGCTTTGGTCAACAGTCCCAACTGAGCCCAGCCTTTGAGTCATCCCAGCCAGGAGGCAGAGATGGAAGTGAAGAAGCCTCCAGATGATTCCAGCCCCTAGCCCTTTGAAACATCCCCAGATAAGAATCCAGACTTCATAGACGAAAGATAAGCTATCCATACCACACCCCATATAAATTCCTAACCCACAGAATTAATTTGTGAGCAAAATAAGGTGGCTGTTGTTTTCTACCACTAAGTTTGGGGTGGTTTGATAGCCAGCCGTGGATGTCCAGAACCAGGAGAAAAGGTAGTGCCAAGCACGTCTGTCCCTGAGTAAAACAATAAAAAATTTCTCAGAAGGTTCCCAGTAGCCTTCCCTGCATAACTTACTAGTCACGCCATAGTCACCCCTATCTGCAAGGGAAGTTGGAAAAGTAAGAAACACTTTTGATTAAAGGTGACCTGTTTCTGGGGAAGGTATGCCAAAAAGAAAACAAAAAACAGAGGTACTATTAGCAAGGAGAAGTGGAGGGAATGGATATTGGATGGCTAAATTACAGAGCCTGCCACAGTCGCATAGGAAAAAGATACACTTTTAAATGCATTCTGTGCATAAGTGGGTATATATAGTATATATCTGTACATATGTATGTTTACATACTATATAGTATGTATATATCATATATACACAATATATACTAATGTATGCTGATTGATACATTCTTCAATAAGGGCTGCAATAGAAACTTAATATGGAGGAAATAAGGTGAAAGAGAGGAACGGATAGGGAAATTATTACCCCTTTAAATTAGAATTAGTTTGGGGTTTGGTTTGGTTTTGGTATAGGCTCAATGTCTTTGGAAACTCAGGCATACTTTGCCTGTGACTCTGAGCACTGTCTCCCCCTAACTTGCCCCATTTCCCTCACTTTACATCCAATACGTTAGTTTTAAAGCCATTGAGCTAGAGCTGGCTGCCTCCAGTTCATACCAGCTAAAGATTCATATAATATAAATCCGTAACTCCCCCCACCTTCTATATATTCAGTTTTATTTCAGGAATGTTAAGTTTTATAACAGAATGGTGGTCAAACAAAATATGCCTCCTCAACTCTGAAAATTAAAAAAGAAGGGAAATCTTCAGGGAAACATTGTCATGAGCTTGAACAAATGTGTTCTGGGCAGTTCTAGGCTGAGTTACTAAGTTGTTAGGCAATCTATGCCTCACTAATGCCTTTTTATACTCTAAATATCGGCCTGTTTCTCCACTACATTTCTGGGTTACTGGCGAACATTTGTATGTCTTCTTCTGCTAAGTCATACATACTGTGTTTTTAAATACCCAGTAGAGTTTTAAAATGTCAACGCTGGAATGGAATTTAGTGCTATAGACTAGGAGGTTTAATTCAAATGAGTACGGAGACCAGGAAGGTCGCATGAAGGAGGAAAGTGTGACCGGTGGAGACCGCAGGGAGTGGTGGGAACGACGGCCAACTTAAGAATGTGTGGCCTTTGTTGATTAGTACCCTGTGGGAATGTGGGGTCTAGGGTTTTAAAATTTTAAATCTAAGTCAGAAATCTAGATTTTAGGTTAAATTTCTCAATTTTTAAATCCTTGGATGCCTTCCAAATGTGTCCCAAAGGATCCTAATATAGTCTAACTTTCTCATGGAGATCTTGTGACCTACCTTAAATCACATGGCTGTTAAGTAAGCAAGAAGGACAAAAATTCAATTCATTTAGCCCTTACTATAGGCGCATACTAGATCTTATTATCGGTTACTTTTCACATGGGTCTTTGATTAATCCAGAAAAAGTTAGTCAACCAAACAGTCAAGGTATCCACGTTTCTTTTCTCTGGGAGGAGTTTTCAGAACCTCTTTCATGGACAGGTGGCTTAATTAAGACTTAAGGATCAAAATCCACACCACACCAGCACTACACCTAGATACCAGAAGAACATTCTGGAATACCCCACATGTTCAGTCTTACATGCCATTCACTGTTGTTGTTCTTTCTACCAACTTAGAATCTCACTATGAGAATTTTGGTACTAACAATTCAGAGAATTGGGGCCATCCAGTTGGCATTAATTCCTTTTAAATTAAGTGTTAAGCTAAGAAGATTTGAAGGAACAATTTTGCTTGAAAGTTGGGAGGTCGATTTGGATGAATGCGAGTATACAGTGGGTGCACAGATCAGCCGAAACTCATTTAAAAGAAAGTGGAACGTCCTAAAAGCAATTGTGTTTCAGGTCTCTGTCTGCTATAAAGAACTCTTTGAATATTCTGTCAGGAAAATGCAGATCAGCCTTCCCCAAGAAGGACAGATAGCCTCTAAGAAGAGCCTTACAAAATGGGTGGCTTTAGTGGTGTTTCGGAACATGAGTCAGCAGCTCCGGATAATAGCTTTCTATTAGAAGAGCAGCAGCGCTCCCCTGACCACAAAGTACACAGGAAGGCATTCTTGAGCTTTGTATTTATTCTCTGACTGTACGTGTTTTATTAATTGGTCTTCAAGTCTCGGCCCTGCTCCCGAGGCAGGCGTTCTGTCGTCCAGAGAACAGCTGGACTTCTTCAGAGAGTCAGCAGGCAAGCCAGGCCGCCTTTCTTTTTGCCCTTAGCCATATGGGAATGAGTTGGCGGACTTGGGTTTTCTCACTGCTAAGGGACTATTGGATGCCTCTATACCTTCTAGAATGTCTTTCCTTGGGCTTTTTTTGTGCATTGTCAATACCCCTCTTTTCTAATCACCTTTGAAAGACATTTCTTTCTCCCTTGAGTGTATCACCGGTCCTCCCTCTGGCAGTTAAATTATTTTATTTCGTTCTTTTTTTCTTTTTTTGTATTTAGTTCTTTTCCTTTTTTTCTTTTTTTGTATTTTGTTCTTTTTTTCTCTTTTGACTTAGTAAAAAATAGAGAGGAAAGCTTGTTACTGTAACCTCAGCATGTCATGTTTTGTTTGCCCTTAGTTTCCCTAGTGCCTAACATAGTGGCTTGCAGCTCAGAAATTTCATTCAATATGGATGGATGGATAGATGGGTGGATGGATGGATAGATGAATGATTAAATGTTCATATGGAAGGCGTGGACTCCAGCTGAAGTGCAGCTCAACAATGAAAGGAGCGACTCAAGGTCAGAAATTTAAGTGAAATTCTTCTGCTCTTCCATTTTGATATCTTGTGCATTTGCACTTTCATTCATTTGCTCTGCAACATTTACTGAGTGTCTCCTTTGCTCCAGTCCCCGTGCAGTCTAGTGGGAGACAGGCCCACACAGTGCCCTGTGGTACGTGCTGTGATGGAGGCAGCCAGGTGGGCTACGAGAGCACAGAGATGCATGCAGACTTTAGGTAGATGGGGTTTGGTTCTCATCTTACTCACATCAGTTTAATGTCAGGGTATCTGAGAGGTAGCATAGGCAATGATTATGCTTTTAACATGAATCCTTCTTTCTTTCTTTTCTTGCCTCCTAGCTCCCTCACTTTCCTTGGGAATGAAAGTGTTTCTCTTCCCATCCAGGGAGGGGAAAGAGGACCCTCTGTTTCTAAACACTAAGGTCTCCTTCTATTCTAGGTTGGGGATATGCAGGATTGCTAATACTTTGGCTCTAGGCTAATAGGATCCTAATCTCTTCCCAACAAAACATCCCATCAGGGATTAGAGGGCATATGGGAGGAGAACCCCCAGACCAACAGGGATGAGAGAAGCCTGTTGCCTAAATAAAGCCTGAGGCCTAATTCTAGAGAGTTGCCCAAAAGTGAGTCTGCTGCCAGGTTAGTGCCCTTGGACTGAGGGGCACGGTTTGAGTGCCTGAGAGATGCTCTAAACGTGAGACCTCCCCAGCTGACCTTCCGGTCTTCAACGCGAGAGAACTTTGCAGGCCTGCACAAGAGCGCTTTCTCATTGACCATCCAGCTAATGGCTGAATGGCTAGAACAAATGGTTCTGCCTCAAGCCATATCATCTGGGACCCTCAGAGGATACCTCCCTGTGATGCTCAGAACACTTGTAAAGCTAAAGGGCCCCTGGCCACCCCTGGGGAGGAGCTTCCAAATATATATTTTGAGGTCAAATGGAACAACCCAAGTGACCCTGTCGGGGACAGTGGGAAGGGTTGGGGCACCCCCTTACAAGTAAAGTGTATTCGGAAACCCCAAAGCTGGTGTTTAAATCCTGCCTTAACCACTTAGTAGCTGTATAAACTTAATCATGAACATGTTACTTAGCCTCTCCGAATCTTAATTCTCTCATCCGTACAATGAGGTCCTTGTTCTAGTACAGTTAGTGGTTGAGAGGATTCAACAGGCATTCGCGTGCGAAGCGGTGGTCACGGCGCTTGCACATAGTATATGCTCAGTGTATGAGCTGCTATTGCTGTATTTTTGTTGTTGTTGCTTTTCTCATTATAAGGACTCAGAGAATATTTTAGTGATATCTAGGCCTCTCCTGAGTCTGAAGAAAAGATTTGGGCTCGGAGTTTCCACTCATCTACCCATTGCCAGCCCTTATTTGGAGACCTTACTTATTCTTCTCTAGGTCCCACTTTAGGATTGGTCTGGGATCAAGGAATGATGGAAAATGCAGAATTTCTGTTTACTTCATTTTTTATATATGTATGAGAACTAGGTATCTTTATGCAAATGGACCATGGATTCTCCTAATGGACCTTTGTCTTCTAAGTTTCTCTCCATCCTGTTTTGGCCCATTCTGCCATCTCTACCTTATTACATCTCATTGGCCATTCTGTCTATCTCTGCCTTGCATCAAGCTCCCATTGCTGGCCAGAAGAGATTGCAGACTGGTCTGAGGGTGGGGGGTTCAGCATCATCAGTATAGGATTAGGATCCTGTTTCTGCTTAAAGACTTTTGAAGCCAGAATAACAGAAAGAGAGCGTCACTTATGCTCAATTAGGTTCTTACTCAGCAGTGATTATTTCTTAATTTTTCAACTCAGTGTCTCATATTCTTTTCAACCTTCTTGTCATTATGCTAGATTCAATAAACACTACGGATGTTTTAGTTGGCCAAATGCTGTGCTTTCATGTACAGTTACACTCCCAGCCCTTCCCCACTTCTCCAGGCTGTAGTTCTTTTATTTTTATTACTTGAGATAATGCCCCAGATCTCTAGTCATTCAATTAATAGTGCAAAGGAAGAGGACATTATACAGAATGTTGCTGACAGGCTGAAGATGGAAATTACTGAGAAGTGATTTTATATGTTTTATGTTGCCCTAAAAAACTTTCTTGTTTAGATTCCAAAGTCACTTATTTTAACCTAACATGCCTCAAGCTTCAATTTTCGTAAACAACAGATATTGCTCTAAAATGATAGACAATGACTGAAATGTCAAAAGAAAATTTTCTTTTTAACATCTTTATTGGAGTATAATTGCTTTACAATGGTGTGTTTCTGCTTTATAACAAAGTGAATCAGCTATACATGTACATATATCCCCATATCTCCTCCCTCTTGCGTCTCCCTCCCACCCTCCCTATCCTACTCCTCTAGGTGGTCACAAAGCACCAAGCTGATCTCCCTGTGCCATGTGGCTGCTTCCCACTAGCTATCTATTTTACATTTGGTAGTGTATATATAAGTCCATGCTACTCTCTCACTTCATCCCAGCTTACCCTTCCCCTCCCCGTGTCCTCAAGTCCATTCTCTACATCTGCGTCTTTATTCCTGTCCTGCCCCAGGTTCTTCAGAACCACTTTTATTTTTAGATTCCATATATATGTGTTATCATACGGTATTTGTTTTTCTCTTTCTGACTTACTTCACTTTGTGTGACAGACTCTAGGTCCAACCACCTCACTACAAATAACTCAATTTCATTTCTTTTTATGGCTGAGTAATATTCCATTGTTTATATGTGCCACATCTTCTTTATCCATTCATCTGTCGATGGACACTTAGGTTGCTCCCGTGTCCTGGCTATTGTAAATAGAGCTGCAATGAACATTGGGGTACATGACTCTTTTTGAATTATGGTTTTCTCAGGGTATATGCCCAGTAGTGGGATTGCTGGGTCATATGGTAATTCTATTTTTAGTTTTTTAGGGATCCTCCATACTGTTCTTCATAGTGGCTGTATCATTTACATTCCCACCAACAGTTCAAGAGGGTTCCCTTTTCTCCACACCCTCTCCAGCATTTATTGGTTGTAGATTTTTTGATGAGGGCCATTCTGACTGGTGTGAGGTGATACCTCATTGTAGTTTTGATTTGCATTTCTCTAATGATTAGTGATGTTGAGCATCCTTTCATGTGTTTCTTGACAATCTGTATATCTTCTTTGGAGAAATGTCTATTTAGGTCTTCTGCCCACTTTTGAATTGGGTTTTTTGTTTAAGGAATTTTAAAATCACTGAATTGGTTGGCAATATGCGTTCAATAAAGTGACAATGGGCATCTTATTTCCACAACTGTGACTGAGCTCCAGGTGCCTTTGGCAAGCCATGGACATTTCTACTTAATTTTCAGCTCTAATTTATCATGCGTAAGGAGCTGGATATCTGAAAGGCTGCAATAGCTTTAACATGGAATCATCCTGGTAGATTACCAAAAGGCATTGTTCTTCCAAAAATAGTTGGACAGCTTTCTTTCTAAGGAAACTGTGAACCTGGTACCAAGGCCAGAAAAGTGAAGACGTGGACAGAAGTACACTTTATATTGAGCACAAAACAGCTTCAGAGCCACCAACTACTTCATTTGGATAAAATGAAAACTTCAAAGCAGAGAGAGACAAAAACTAGACATGTTTGGATGTATGAAGTATGGAAGTATGTATGGAAGTATGAAGCTTGATGGAAATAAATTTTGATTTGTGATTTAGAAATGCTTTCAAGTCTGTTGCAGTTTTATCCTGTAAAACCAGCTGGGGGAAAAAGCAGCATGTTCTAATTGAGAAGGAAAAATAATTATATCTTCAGGAAGGAAATGTGACCTTGAGATATGCTTGTATATAAAAAAGCAAGTATGTTCACTACTGGTGAAACAAAGGGCAAAGTATTTGGGAATCCTAAGACCCTGGATTTTGATGGAATAACATCATCAATACATGAAATATGGAAAAGGTGAAGAGAAAGACTAAACAGTGAGGGCCAGCCAAGGCAGGAATTGGGAGATGCCTTAGTTCATTTGGGCTGCTATAACAGAATACCATAGACTGGGTGGCTTGTAGACAATAACAATTTATTTTTCACAGTCCTAGAGGCTGTAAGTCCAAGAATGAGGTACCAGCAGCTTCAGTGTCTGGTGAAGACCTGCTTCCTGGTTCATAGATGGCCAGCTTCTCACTGTGTTCTTACATGGTGGAAGGGATGAAGGATCTCTCTGGGGTCTCTTCTATAAGGACATTTAGTCACTTCCCAAAGGCCCCACCTCCAAATACCATCACACTGGTGACGAAAATAAAAATTTTGCAGGTGGAACACAAACATTCAGTCTATAGCAGGAGACATTGATTAGTAATGCAAATTTCTCTGAAGTCAGTTTACATACTCTGTACAAATTCTTATCCTTCTTATCTGTTTGCCAAAGTCTACTTTTCCAGCCATGATAATAAAGAATGTCTTTCTTCTCCCCCTCTTCACTGACGGCATCTTTTTCTTTCTATGTGGAGGACTGTAGCTGCCCCTTACCCCCACCCCAATCCTTTTTTTTCTTTTTAACATCTTTATTGGAGTATAATTGCTTTACAATAGTGTGTTAGTTTCTGCTGTATAACAAAGTGAATCAGCTATGCATATACATATATCCCCATTTCTCCTCCCTCTTGCGTCTCCCTCCCATCCTCCCTATTCCACCCCTCTAGGTGGTCACAAAGCACTGAGCTGATCTCCCTGTGCTATCCCACCCCAATCCTTAATTGCCTTCTTCCTTTTCTTCCGGAGCCATTTGGCACTGTCTTAGTTTCACCCTCCAAATGGGCATGTCCACATCTTTTACTGTGTATAGAAGACAGAAAGCCAGGGCTTCCCTTGTGGTGCAGTGGTTGAGAGTCCACCTGCCGATGCAGGTGACACGGGTTTGTGCCCCGGTCCAGGAAGATCCCACATGCCGCGGAGCGGCTGGGCCTGTGAGCCATGGCCGCTGAACCTGCACGTCCGGAACCTGTGCTCCGCAATGGGAGAGGCCACAGCAGTGAGAGGCCAGCGTACCGCAAAAAAAAAAAAAAAAAAAAAAAGAAGACAGAAAGCCTAACAGGTAACCTCCCCAAACCTTTTCCTTTTCTATAATCTAATGTGGTGGGACTTCTGGGCCATTTCTTTACCTCCTGTCCTGTGCCAACCATCTCTGCAGTATGTTGTTCTCTAAAGTTAGCTTTTGACCTGGAAGATACCAAGATATACTGCTCTATAATTCCCTGGTTTAGCTGAAAGTTGCTGGGATTGGCAACCCCCGCCCTTGATAAGACAACTTCTTTGCTACAGAAGCAGCTCTCCAGCTCCAGGCATTTCCTCAGCACCTCCACCTGAGGCACGTGATACAAGGAACACAAATAATCGCCTTGATCCTCTTGACCAGATCAAATGTGCTTGCTGTGAAATAAAGGAAGGCTGTAGGATTTGGTGGTGGTGGGTGGGTGGCCACATTAGTCTGGAATTATGAGGGGGAAATTTCTTAAAGCAAATGAGACTTGAGCTGGGCAGGTTATGAAGAAGCAGCGGGGATGAGGGAAGCATTTATCAGAGGCACAGCCTGAAAATGTTGGAACTAAATGTTGCACATTTAAGGGCAGGTAGGGGAATGCCTGGCTGGAGCGGAAGGTGCAGGCTAGAAACTGGGACCATATTTACTGTTATTCCTTTACTTTCCACCTTAGCTGTTTATCTATCTCACACAATTTGAAGGAAACAATAATGCATGCACATGACAAGAATTCAAATAATGTTCAATGGTAAATGGTGAAAAATCTCCCTCCCATTTTATTTTCCATTTTCCTTCCCCAGAGGCAATCACTGTATCTCTAGTTTCTTGTGTATTCTCTTGGACATATTCTGTCTAGGCATGTATATTTTTATGTCCCTATATGTCTCTGTTTCTACTTGCCTATTGGTCTGTCTATATGTCCATTTCTCACTCTCTAGTCCCCCTCTTTTTACACAAGCAACAACTTACATTCCACACTGTTCTGTACCTTGTTTTTTTGTTGTTTGTGTTTTTTTCTACCTTAACGATATATTCTAGAAATTGTTTCATATTGTGATCACAATTTGTGACACCCCAATTGGGATCCAAGGTGTGACAAAGGATTCTTTGTGATTAGTAGATTCACTTTCACAAAAGACTTTAAAAGTACAATGGTTGTGTTGCATTTAATTAAGCATTTAACGGAATGTATGTGAGGTCTTTATTGAGATAGTGTTTACTTGCTTGGCTTGGCATGTGTATGTGAAGGAAAGGGAGGAGGACAGGAAGATTTGGAAGGAAGGAGGTACCTTAAACAGCTACTGTAGTAATCCACGTGTGGAGGTGGACGGGATGAACACAATAACCACACCCAGTAAAAGCTGGTTTCAGCCCCGTTCTCAGCCATCAGACTTTTAAAAGATTGTCCCTCTACTAGATGACATCAACTGGATCTGAATGACATCTGAAGGAATTACAAACGTCTCATTTGTTTTTTGGTTTTTTGTTTTTATTTTTTAAGAGAAGTTTTAAGTTCACAGCACAATTGGAAGAGGGTGCGGAGATATCTTGTGCCACACATGCATAGCCTTTCTCATTATTGACATCCCTCACTAGAGTGGAACTTTTGCTACAATTGATGAATCTACATTGGCAGGTCGTAATCACCCAAAGTCCATAGTTTACATTAAGCTTCACTCTTGGTGTTATACATTCTATGTGTTCGGATAAATGTATAAAAACATGTAAAATCCACCATTATAATGTTATTGTACAAGGTATTTTCACTGCCCTAAAAATCCTCTGTGCTCCACCTCTTCAACCCTCCACTCTTGGTGTTTTTTTTTTTGTTTGTGTTTTTTTTTTTTTTTTGCGGTACGCGGGCCTCTCACTGTTGTGGCCTCTCCCGTTGCGGAGCACAGGCTCCGGACGCGCAGGCTCAGCGGCCACGGCTCACGGGCCCAGCCGCTCCGCGGCATGTGGGATCTTCCCGGACCGGGGCACGAACCCGTGTCCCCTGCATCGGCACACTCTTGGTTTTTAATTACACTCACAGCTTCTTCAGCCAACTGTAGCAGACATTGTTGGAGCCCACACTTGGCACTCACCTTCTTAGTGCACGTGGATGGCAGTGTCCTCTGCAGGTACCGTGACCCTGCTTGAGGGCATTCTCTTGGCCTGTGTGAGGGCAAGTAGGAATTGCCAGGGAGTTAATGCATCTGGAGTAGTCCTCCTGAATGACGAAAGGGCAGTGGAGGATAAATACCCCCGTTTCCTTACCCTTCAGACAACTGTGGGATGCAATCAACCCTATATGCTAATTGTACCCAAAGGGATTAAGCCTCAGATACCCACAGCATCTGTACCCTGTGCTGTTTTTTTTTCCCCCCTTGCTTACCTTCTCATTTTCCTTCTGGTGTTTTCAAGGATGTCCTTTCACTTAACTACTTGCATTCAAATCATTGTCTTGGGGTCTGCTCTGGGTGAAACCAATTTCAGATTCTGGGATGCTTCCAGCTTCATCCATTCTCCACTCCAAAAGAAAATGCATGCCATCACTTAGTGTTAGGATTCCATTTTGACAGATGGACCCCAGTTTTCTTGACTGTTTTAGAATAAACTGGCTCTCTTTCATCCCCTCCACCCAACCCTCATTCTGGCCGTAGTCCTGTTCTCATTTCCAGGGAGAGAACAGTGTGAAGCAGTGCTCACTGTGGCCTGTGCACTATCTGTTTTCCATGTGAGCAGGCCCCTGTGGTAGTTGACTCATGCTGTTGACATAAAACAGCACCTTGCTGGGCTCATGTAAGGAAACAGCAAGAGAGATGTGTCCAGCTTGATAATTCTGGCAATACTCATTCCATGCATATCCTGTGGCTTCCCCAGCCAAGTTCTCTGACCTTTTGTAGTCATGTTATAGCTTTCTTGATCTCAGACATTTTTACCTTTTGTCTGAAGGGCTTGTGAAGGCATAAATTGGTGAAGAAGTTTGGAAATGCTGGCAGGATCTTGGATAGAGAAATTAGCTTCTTATTGCGGCTCTGAAAGAGTTCTGTCTGTAGCCAATCAAAAAGCATGGTCTTGGGCTTCCCTGGTGGCACAGTGGTTGGGAGTCTGCCTGCCGATGCAGGGGACGCGGGTCCGTGTCCCTGACCGGGAAGATCCCACATGCTGCGGAGCGGCTGGGCCCGTGAGCCATGGCCGCTGAGCCTGCGCGACCGGAGCCTGTGCTCCGCAACAGGAGAGGCCGCAACAGTGAGAGGCCCACATACCACACACACACAAAAAAAGCATGGTCTTATAGTCCTCTCAGGAGGAAAAATGTGAACTCAGTAAAACAAATCAGTGTGACTGACCAGAGCTTTTCAGCTCTTGTTTGACCATTTCGTGGAAAATTTATATCCCTTTAGTGCAATCATTACACATACACAGAATTTTAAGAATAAACAAAAGTGATGGAGACATTACAATTGAGATTTAGGCATTTACTATATGTTGGGTCTCAGTTCACTCACATATCCATCTGAAAGCAAAATGTTTTGACTTCTCTGTAGGGACTGTACATCTAGTAAGTGTGCAGAGTACCTTGCAAAGCTCCCTTTGTGTTAGAAGGAAGTATAGCTGTTGGTCACAATCTGATTGTCACCTGTCACTCCACGTGTTGTGCCTTAGAGGCCACGTGGCATAAAGACCAGATTTGTGTCTCAGGACTATGAAGGTTTTCACATATGCAGAGGTCTGCTGGAAAAGGGAGGCAGAAGGGTCAGAATACAGCCTATCCCAAAGACATTTAACTCTAGCCAAAGATCTGTCGTGTGGCACTGTTTATGAGAGTTACAGGATTTACTGCCCCAAATGCACTTCTTAAGTCATCGTTTCCAGTTTGGAGACGAGAGACTGGAGTTTAAAAAGTTGAAGGAACTTGTTCAAGGTCCTTCAGTTTAGAACTGGACCCCTAGATACTCTCTGTTTGACTTTGAAATAAGCGGTTCTCAAACAAGTTTGAGAATAAGGACTCTCCCTTTAAAAGAAAAGTTGGGAACTTCTGCAGGATAGTAGTCCTGGTTTTTTATAGTTGCTGCTGTAGGAAACACACATGTGCACCTGTGTATGTGGCTTCTTTGTCATAACCCAGCTCCACTGTGCATCGTGAAACTCTGTCAAATGCCAGGATTAACCAGCTCCTTCCTTTTCTGTTCGGGGGTCCTTTCAACAGTTCATTGTTTACACCTTCATTTGGGGTGAAGAGAGTCAAGAAAGGGGTGGAAAAGTCATTTGGGACTCCTCCCTCTCCTTTAACACCTACGTTCAATTAGTCACCAAGTGTGGCTCCCCCTCCCCTCTCCCTTTGAATGGGCAGAGGCTCCACTTGCAAGCAATTGGTCCTCGCACTTCACTTCCATCAGCTCCAGGTTCCTCCAGCTTCACGTCTCCTCATGTCAAGTCACTGAAAGAGCCTCTAAATGGCATCCCAGATTCTGTTTCCTTCCTCCTGAGCACGATTGTTGAGCTATCTTCCTAAAACACCAGTTTCACATCAATGCCCTTCTGAGAAATCTCCAGTACCTGGAAACCACTACTGCCCCTAATATAAAAATACCCCCCAACCCCATTTTGGCTTTTAAAGTCCTACCCAATTGATTTCAGCTATTTTTGTGACCAGACACACTTGGGTTCAAATCCCAGCTTGGCTGTTTACCGGTTATGAGACCTTTAGAAACTTTCTTACTCTCCCCAAGTCTCAGTTTCCTGATCTGTACAATGATCATAGTAATAATGCCTATCTTTCAGGGTTGCTGGGAGAATTAGAAAAACTAACACCAGATTAGTACTTTCAGCCTTTATATTTTTATGCTGTCATTCCTCAACACGGGCCCTTCTCGCTAGTAATTCTGTCCTGTTTATTGGCTTCTAAATGTGTCATCCTCATTCTGGGCTCTAAACTTTGTTGGATTTATGTCTTGTCTCATAAGAAATCTCTGTCTTTCCTTTCCTTTCCTTCCCTTCCCTTCCCCTCCCTTTCTTTCCCCTTTCCTTTTCTTTTCTTTATTCAAATTCTATTCTTCTCTCAGAGTCCAGCTCAGGATTCAATCTCCCCTTGAAGTCCTTCTCCCACATTCCACCTGGTTTCTGTCCTCTAAACTTCCCAAGTGAACAGAACAGACAATAAGCCATTAATCACTTAACCCAATGTTTCCTCAAAAGTGCCTGATGGAAGGCAATGCACATAAAAATGGTTTCATGATCAAGTTGCACAAGGAGTCCTGCATCTGCTTCCCTGTCTTGGAGATTCATAATTCATATTTGCCTGTCAAGTTTCTGAAAGATTCTACCAAAACAATTTACTTAACTTTGTTCAGCCTTGCAGTTCTCCAATCTATGTGGCTGTGGAGCTGGTTTTTCATATAAAAACTATTAAATCAAGGAGTGTGCGTTCCTAGGAGCACACTGTGGGAAACTGACTTAATGGTTTTGTGATTTCTCTCTCAATGGGACATTAGTTTACTGGATTCTGATGGTTGCCTCTTTTATTTTTATATTTCCATCAGCATTTAGCCCTGTGATGTGCATCTTCTAGGTTCTCAATGAATATTTGTTAAGTGGAATAAAGTTTGAAGTGTGGAGAGGTAGAGGAGTTTTAACATATGGTTCTTATTGTTAGAGGTTCTGGTCAAAGTATGGTAAAAGTGGATATGAGAACTGGTGTTTGAAATGAGATTTGGGAGCCTGTGGGTTTCAATTAAGTATGCTATCCTTTTGTTCTATTTATTTAGAGGTGAGGGATTTGGTTAGATTATAACCCTAGAGTCCCATTTGTTTTCCTTTTGAAATGGATTTGAAATAAGCTGTTTAAATGATTTCAAAAGTTTGTGAGGACAGAGCCACTGCTTTGGGAACGAGTTTGTGTGTATATTTTCCAGATATGCACAGATAGTATCTATATAGCACACCTATTATTTAAGCCGAATTTTTTTTTAAGATTTATCTGGATGTAGACTATTTTTAAAGTCTTTATTGAATTTGTTACAATATTGCTTCTTTTTTTTAATGTTTTTGGTTTTCTGCCAAGAGGCATATGGGATCTTAGCTCGAACCCGCACCCCCTGCATTGGAAGGTGAAGTCTTAACCACTGGACCGCCAGGGAAGTCCCTGATTTTCTTTTTAAAGGAACCTGAATATTATTTTGATTTAAAAATTGTATTTGGGGGTAAAAGTGTAGAAATTCGGAGACCTAAATGATACAATGCCATAAAATTACAACCTTATAGTAGGGTTTTTCCCTAGATATACTAAATAAATTTGATTTATTGGAATGACTTTTTAACTATACCGTTAATTCACTGCAGATATTTGGGCCTTAAGTTTTGCTTAAGTCTTATACTTGTGATAGAGCTCATGTACTTCATGTGTATGTTTGCATGTATGTGTTATTTTATAGGAGAGACTCATATTTAAAACTCTTGGGGGTATAAAGTTGAAGATGCCCTTTGAAGAAAAATTGAAAGGTGTAATATTGCCCATCAAATGTCAGAATTTCTAAAGGGAGTTAGATCTGCTGAAAGGAGTTTCTGTGTTCCTTCTTTAAATGGATTGGCCGGGACAATGAAGGTTTATGGTTTTGTATTCCTTGGTCGTGACTTTTAAAGAGGAAATGTAGCTACTGATGAAGCAAAGACCAGACATTGGCAGGGTTGAGGTTCACGACTTGTTCAGCCTGTGTGCCCCTGGATGACCTTGCATTAGTCATGTCTCCCTGGGCCAGTCTCTTCTCCCAGGCCCTGTGGGAGGGTGGTGCTCCTCTGAGGTTATGTCTGGATGAGTTATCAACCGCAATGAAGCACCCTCTTGAATCAGCCCTTTGGATGGTGGCGCAAAATAAGAAGAGTGTTCTTCATTCACATGTTTTCGCATCAATCTTGCTTGCCTGGGTGTGGTGCTTTCATTTCCTCCAATGAGGAGCAGGGGATCTGTCCCTCTTGTTCAGTATTTAAAAATAAAAGACATTGAAGGGTAAGCCCTCAACCACATATACTCTTAAACAGCATTTCCATACACGGGGTATTTAGTGTATAATAACAATGCACCGATCTTTTAAGACCCCTTTTATTTTCATACTCATGGTGCATGGTGGTGTTTGTGACTTTGCTGAGCTGTGAGTGCATTGCTTCATGCATTGGGCTGAACCATATAAAGTAGTTGTTGCTTGACCATGTTTGACTTACAAAAACAGCAATTTCCTATGATTCAAGTTTACTGTAAGTGAAGAGTAAAATCTGCCCTGGTGGTCTTTCCCTTCAATGAAACTTTCTTTTCTTGCTGGTATAGATTGTCTGAACCTCCATAACTCAAGAGGGAGGGGAACACAGTCCCAGAGTTGTTGACCGGCTTGTCATAGCTGTCTGGGCTCTGGAGTGAGGATGGCCAGTGTTGGGCACAATTAATTCATCTATAGAAGGAAGAAGACATTGAGCAAAATATCTCGATGAAGTAATGGATTTAGACGTTGTCAGGAACATCTAAACAGCACAACAATTGCTTCTATGTCAAGTGTGACATTTAGCATCCAGGGTAAGTTTACAGAGCCAAAGCTGAACTCAGGTCAGGATCTGACACTGTGTCAGACGTGCAGCATGTGACTTATGTTTTTTGATAAGGCCAGCTGCAGTTGATCTGTTAAACATTAGGAGAATACAAATATAAGGGAAACATAGATCCTTATGGAAAAAGATGTAAGTAGAATTATTTTACTGAGTGGGTAGGACGGAGATGGAGGTTGGAGGATGGAGATAGGAAAGAAAGTAAAAAGATTAAAGTAAGAGAGGAATGGGGATACTGGCCAAGGAACTTAGCACCATAAAAGGTCAGTGTTTCCTTGGACAATGCTAGTGGCTGTGGCAGGAGATGAGGACAATTAGAGGAGCTTGTATCCTTTCTGCGGCACTCTTCCAAGTTCAGAGAAGACTCTAGTCAGACACCTGGCTCACCAGAAATAAGAAGGTGGGTTATATTGAGCAGAAAAATATGTTATGGGTATGTGACAAATTACCCACCTCTAAATCCAGTTGATAGTTGATATACTATCTCAGACAAAAATTAACCTAATAAAGCGTCTGTATACGTATACTTACATTTCCTTTCATCAGGACTCAGTTTTTCTTCATCCTCAATCTTTTTTTTAATTTTTATTTTATATTGGAGTGTAGTTGATTAACAGTGTTGTGCTAGTTTCAGGTGTACATCAAAGTGATGCAGTTATACATATACATGTATCTATTCTTTTTCAGATTCTTTTCCTCAATCTGCTTTTAGTATTGATTGTAAACAGGACATTTTACTAAATGGCTATAGTGGAAAAAAATAGATACAGCCCCATTTCTAGTCTGTACTTTTCTGCAACTTATTTTATAAAACTGATATTATCTGTTTTGAATGTTTTATTTCTGCCCAGTGCTCTTCAGGGAGGAATATGTTACTAGAAAGCACCTGACACATACTGGTGGTGGAATGAAGGTGTGAACATTGTGAACAAACAATTAACTTACAATGGTGAACTCGATTTGCTGTTGTCCATCTGGAAGTCAAGATAAGATACACTTGGAGAGTTTGTGAATGCTGAATGCTGGGGAGCCCTGAATTCCTGCAGGGTCACTGTGACGTTTGCCTTCACTGGCTTTTATTTCTCCTGCAGGAACAAGTGTATGACAGCTTCCACAGAGCCCTTGTATAGAGCATGGGTAAAAAACAATGAGAATTTTGACCAAAATTCTCAAATACAGTATCTCTGATAATGTGTCAGATTTAAGACCTACATGATAAATGGAGATGTGCAGAGAGATAAGATAATAGGATAAGATTTTTATTTTTATTTTATATGTATATATTTTAAAATCTTTGTTGAATTTGTTACAGTATTGTTTCTTTTTTTTATGTTTTTGGTTTTTTGGCCGAGAAGCATGTGGGATCTTAGCTCCCCGACCAGGGATCAAGCCCACCCCCTGCATTGGAAGGCGAAGTCTTAAACTCCGGGCTGCAGGGAAGTCCCAGATTTTTAAAAAGATAGAAGTATCTGGGAACAAGCCTCAGTCAACATACCCCAAATGGTCTAGGAAACTTTCTGATCCCCTAAATGTATTGAATATATTGTACAAATGGTTTGTGAATGTAGACTTGTTGAGAGAGATAAGTAAAAAAAGATGAGAAACTGTTACAGGCATAGGTCATTTTATCACTGAAGAAAGGGCTGAAGAACTGAAATCTTTAGCCCAAACCATTTTGAAAATGACTGGTCAAGTTTCTACCAGATGCACAGATCTTTCTCCTCCAAAAACTCATAATTGATTTGGGAGACAAGGCATACAGATCAAATAGTTGACTACTGGTAGAAGGCAGTCCAGGATAAACAAACACTCATGAGAGTGGTAGAGATAGTCATTGCGGGACGGTTAGTTGGGTGTTGAGGTAGTCAAGATTTTCTAATTAAAAGTTTCCATGAAGAAAAATGGAGACTGTTAGAGTCGTTATGCTAACTATTCTCTTCTCTTTGCAAGGAACAGGGCTAAGTGGTTAGGGGACACACATGGAAATAAGAAAGCTTAGCCATATGGTCTCTTTTACGCATGAGAAATGGAACAACTAGGCTTTGTGGGAAGACCAGAAACCATGGGAACAGCCAAGTCTTACGATGATCAAGAAGCTTGAAGAGTCACCATCTTACTGCCTAGCCAAGTGCAACGATTCATGAAGGATTATGGTTTTTCATTAACACTCAGCCTTGTGTTTACCCTTCCGGTTCCTCTGCTGAACGCCCATTTCCATCTTCAGTTCACAAAGGCTACAAATCATTTTAGACATTGGCTGATGTTTGTGAAGGGTCTATCCTAGCCCAGACAGTTGTGATCAAGTATGAAGATTCACAGAGTACAGACATGGAAATTTGTACATCAGCAACTGTTAAGGCCACTTCCTTCTTTGGGGGCCTATGGCAGGGACCCCTTTAGCAGACCCTGAAGTCATGGCACTGACTGCCCAGGTCAGGCAGTATCCACAGACCTCCTTTGGCAAGTACCCTTATGGGCCCCCTGCCTTTACTTTGAAAATCCAGTTGCCATTTAATTTAATTTCAGGTGTGAGATGTGCTATACCCTAAATATCTATGTTGTACACATTAGGATCAGGGAGCATCAACCAATTAATTCTGTTTTATTTTTTATATTTGTCTTGTATTTTTTCCACCAGAAATACATAGTATGTGAATACAATGCAAATACATACACATTTACACATATGTACATATATGTGTATATATGATATATATCAATGCCATCTTTTATAAGATTGTTGTGATTTATTATAAAAAGAGTATTGATTTTATTGAAATGCTAATACGCTAAGTCTATCTTGCATTCTTGAAAGAAGTAACACAAAAGAGGAAGTCTACTATCTTTTCCCAAAATAGATCATTATAAAATTAATATGAAACATTCCCTAAGGTACCAGAAAGGCCTTGGAGAGAAATAAGCATGCTAATGCTACTAGGAGAGTTGTAGTCCTTAAAAGCAGTCCTGGTCTCTCAAAGCCATCTTGCCCACCTGGAGGGAGTCTGGGAAAGTCATCACCTGCCATTTTGAAGCTTGAGGAGGCAGAGACTGCTTGGCATCCCTTGTACAGAGATTCAGGAGACAGGGCTTCCCTGGTGGCGCAGTGGCTGAGAATCTGCCTGCCAATGCAGGGGACACAGGTTGGATCCCTGGTCCGGGAAGATCCCACATGCCGTGAGCCACAACTACTGAGCCTGCGCGTCTGGAGCCTGTGCTCCACAACAAGAGAGGCCGCGTTAGTGAGAGACCCGCGCACCACGATGAACAGTGGCCCCCGCTTGCCGCAACTAGAGAAAGCCCTCGCACAGAAACGAAGACCCAACACAGCCAAAAATAAATAAATAAATTTATAAAAACAGAAATTCAGGAGACAAATCTGAATGTTTGCTGGGAAGAGACAGAGTGAGAAGAGCTTTCTACTGAAGAGATCGAGTGTCAAGAGCTTTCTAATGAAGAGAACTGCACAGTAGTGAGATGTCCAACTCACTTTTAATATAGGATAGTGACCGGGAGAGTAAGTGCAGGTGGTGGACATAACGCCATGTTCTTGACTCACGACCATTAGCTGCTCTTTGAATCTCCTCACTTTAAGGCTTTAATTTATTGTCAACATTTTCTTCCCAGCTCCTCTCAAATTGCTCCGTGTGCTTTGGTTACCTTGTGTTTTTAGCTTCTCTCTTGACGTCTTTGCCTTTTGCTAAATTTCTTAATATAGTCTTGTAATTAGATGATTCTAAGACTAAGGCATTTTAGGAACCGAAGTATGTTTTCTGTCTCCTCAACTCTTTTCCCTCCCTCCTCGTGTCCTGTGCAATTGTTTCCCCATTATATTATCTCATTTGAAGTGGGCTAGGTTCATGATACTATGGATTTCCAATAACACAAATAATTAGTAAGTTATTATAGTGAACTAATAATTTTTACTTTCAATCAGTTCTGGTCCTTCTCATCAATTCTCTTTGCTTTGGATTTTTCCTTCAAAGTGTTTTCAATCATGACGTTTTTCTATCATCATGTAAATTATCTTGTTTTATTTTCACATTTATCACTTAGAGAGGTAGTGAAGTACAGTGGAGAATCCAAATTATGTGTTATATTCTTTGCATATGGTTTTTCATTTAGTTTTCACAATTGTAGGAGGTAGCAATTCTTATTCCTGTTTCACAGGTGAGGAAACTGAGTCCAAGAAAGTCTAGGAACTTTCCTAATCTTACACCATTGATAAGTGATGAAGCCTGGATACAAAACTCAAAAGCTATGATTTAATTACTATGCTCTAATATCTCCCTTTATAACTATTACTTACAGGGTCCTTACTACTTGCCAGGAAATTTTAGATGCATTCTCTTGTAAGTATCCAACAACTCTATGAAGAGTTAAACAGCTATGTAACTTACTAGCTGTGTGACTACTAGTTAATGTGCCTGAGCTTTAGCTCCTCTGTGACATAACAATAATAATACTTGTTCCATCTTTGTTCCACAGTTAATGTGAAGGTTTCATGAGAGTATGGATATGACAATAATTTTTAAACCAGGAAGCATGTTGTAATGGTATGCGTTGTAAGTGTGGAAACGTTATTTACTGTGTTAATGACACAATTTTCCAGATGAGAAATCTTAGGAACAGAGAGGTAGATGTAAATTTAGCCACAAATGTCCACCATACGTCAGACACTGTCTTTGGCACTCGCTGGAATGATCTGCTCAAGGTCTCTTGGTCCATGCGGGGTAGATCTGGAATTAAGAGTTGGGTGTGTTGTCTCCAGATGAGCAGAAGAGTGCTTTCTAAGACATTCTCATTTCAGAAGTGAAGATTAATCTGAGGACTGGTTATAGTCAGAGTTGCTGCTGAATTTACAAATGGAATTTCACGCTGACTTTCCCTCCTGGAGTTTTGTGCTAGCCTCATTGCCCTAGTCCTGCTTTATAATAGGAATTTCCAGTATAATTGATGATATCCAGATTTCTTTAGCTCTTTTAGAAATTTCTTGCTATAGAGCGCTGGCCCTGGAGCTTTTTATTATTCCTTCATTAATTTACTTTTTAAACAAATGGAAATGAAAGCAAGATGTTTGGTTCGAAAGCATCCATGGTTTAACCATGCTGGTTCTGCAGGCACCCAAGTGCCACATGTTTTCTTGGGGACTCAGCCTCACCGAAAGCAAGCCTCAGGCCACCTGCTTAATTTTTTAATCTGATGGTGTGTACTCTATGAGGAGGTGGGTAGTCTCCTACCGTTTTTGCCAGATAATGAGACAGGATGCCCAGGGCACTAGTCGGGAACAAAAAGTCACTGAAGTATTTTCCCTCTCTTGCCACTGGCTCTTACTGTGCCCTCAGATGGGAAAGATCGTCATACTGTGTCAGACTGGATGATATTTCAAAGAACGTGGCTGCAATTCCTAAGTAAGGACATATTTGAGACAATGAGGCACAAACTTGTACACACAGCTTTTCGTAGCTGGCCTCTGAGCCTCCTGCCATACAAACTCAAGGCCGAGCCAATCACAGCCAGTTTTTAAAAGTGATACTCAGGTAACAATTTGAGAGAATAGAAATATTATTTGAGCAAACAACAGCAACAACAACAACCAAAAAACAATGTTTAGAATAGAGATGAATAATTTCATGGGTTAAAGCAAAGTTGTTAACCAACAACGTGAATGCAAATTCCTATTATTAAAGAGTTCTATTGCCATATTATAGAAAATCCATCACTTCCCTAGGGGAACAATTAGCACGTATTTTATTTATATTAAAAATAGTCATATTTAAGATTCTTTTGCAGGTGGCATGTGTGTTTGCGTGTGTGTGAAATAGGGTTTAATTTATTCATTCATCTCAAATTATAGAGAAGTCTATAGCTTACATGGTTTCAATCAGTCCTGATCTGCTTTTCAGATTCCTTATTCATTTGAATGGATAAGAGAAAAAGAGATTACGTTAATAATAACAGTAATGATAATAATAATATGTGTACAGTGCTTTGCAAAGTTCATTCACAAAATGTATCCCTTTTAACCTTGAAAACTCTCAAGAGAGGGTTTTTGACCTGTGAGTCAGGTAGGCCAAGCATCACTATTGTAATTTCTTATGATAAATGAGCTATGTACCACCATAAGATTGTTAAGGAAAATTAAATATTTTTCTTATCATAGTCATATTAAAAAACTTAAAGTCAAATATTTTAAAATTAATAAAGTGAGTTGAATTTTATTTCCAGAATATAACAGGTTTCTGGAATGACACTGCTCTAACTGGCAAAGGTATTATGCCAGGAAGTTACATAACACTTAAGTAGGCTATGTAAAAAGCCCTAGCGCGTGGTTGTTATTCAGAACAGCTTCCTCTTCCTTACCTGGACACGGCTGTGTCATTAGTGCTCAGCACTGCGCTAGGTCACTTGGAGGATACGAGTATGTTTAGGACATGCTACATGCCCTCGTGTTGTCTGTGATCTAACTGGGGAGACAGAGCATGGCCATCTCTGAACCACTAACTGTGGCCAGGATTGTCTGGGTCATGCACCTACCCTGGAGTCATGGGTGAGGCAAGCCCATCCCAACCACATACATTGAGATGGGGAGGGGTAGTTCCTCAAAGTAAAATCAAACTGGCATTTCAGGATAAAATGTGAATGGATTAAGGGCAACAGAAGTTCACGTCAGGTGCTTTCTCTGATGTCCATAAAGTGATGAAATCTCAGGTTTCCCTACTGTCAAAAGCCCTCCCTCTTCCTCTCAACTCTCCCTTCTCCCAGTACAATCTTGGCATCTCTAGTTGCAAAATGAAATGTGTTTCCCCCATATAAACATGGTTATAAATGCTGGTTAAGCATAGTTAACATGGTACCATTTATAGTATATATTTCAAATACATTAACTTTAAAGAGCCTTTCGTGGGCAGTTTTCAGAATTTAACCATAATTTATAAAACGGTGTCTGTGGGAAAATGTGTGCTGAGAAACCAAACACTCAGCCCAACAGACAAACTCTTGGAACATAAACTGGGGTTGTAGTACGATTGAGTATGAAACTGTGCAGTAGAAATTGGAAGGGTTGAGAACATTCAGGGGAAGGAGAGTCCATAGGAGCTCTATGAGTCTGGGGAAGGGATAGTAAATACCATGATGCTATTAATCCATCAGTCTCTTGATGGCATCAGCTCCTGACTTGTGTTCCCCATGTACTAACCTATAGCTATAAGAGTGACCTAGGTCTCATGTCTCAGGGCAACCCATCTGGGGCGACTAGATGGTGCCCTTTTCCTCTCTCATTACCCGCAATTATGTCCCTCTTGAAACTACATCCTTGTTTGAAAACAAGAGGAGGAATGTATTTTGATTGACTACTTTTTCTATTTTTTAAAAACATTTTAAACACAATGCAAGAAAATATGAAACGTGTTTTATACTGAGTATAAAAGTAAAAGTCTCACCCATTCCCCTCAACAGAGGTATTCAGTACTTGGTATATTCAAGGGTTCATTTTATAAAATAAATTTCCTAATATGTAAATGACTTACACCTCCCAATTTTATCAAATTTAGACAATTTTTGGGGAAAAGTTGTCTATGGGATTCAAGCCCATTTCTGTTCTAACCTAGTGTTTTATCACTATTTCAAAGGCGGAGGGTGTGGATGTCGGGGTGAAGCAGGATTTAAAGTTGAATGTGATACGTGTGGTTTGAAAAGTTGTACGTATTGTCCAATATAGCTGTCTTCCGCTGTTTGAAAATCCTTGCTTTGTTTTTCAAAGCGTTAATAACTAACCTCTCTGTGGTTTACAGAAGGTATCTTCAACATATGGCCTATTTTAAATAATCTTACACTATTTTATGTAAGAACTTTACAACAGTATACTTTCATTTTTGAAGCATTTTTCTATTGTTTTCATATATTTTTCTTCTACATATATTATGAAACCCACAATACATTTTTCCTTTGTCATTTCTTTTGAGGAAACTAAAAAAATAAGTATTTTATATTTACCCACATATTTCCCACTTCCAGGAGTGTTCGTTCTTCATTCTTTTTTTTTTACTGATCTAAGTTTTCATTTCAAATTCATCATCTGAATGTAGCCTTGGTGTGTCTCAGGCATAGTGGTGTTCGCAGAGAAGCAATCACAAGTTTCAGATATCCAAGTGGGAGCTGGTACAGAAGTGCTAAGTGGTGGCCTGTAAGAGCCCTGGAGTCTAGACTGGAAAGCCATGTGCAGGGACACTAAGGTGGGAGGTTATGGCAGTGACCTGGACTTCAGTAGGGGGGGCGGGGGTGGTTGTCTGTGGAATGATAGAGAACTTACCTGGGCTTTGTCCCTGGTTCCTGGGTTAGAATCTCTGAACTCTTGGAACTTCCCAAGTGGTGGGAGTGTCTTTGTTATTCACGGTGAATGCTGATAGCTTATGCTAATGAAGTGACCCATGGTGGGCTCCTAGGTAGCTTATGCTAACAGGATGACTCAGGATGAGGATAGGCCATGCCAGAAAGACCAACCATGTGATTAGACGGTTGGGGTTTTGAGCCACATGGTATCAGCCCAACTTCTAGACCTCTGGAGAGGGAAAAGAGGGACTGAATATTGAGTTCAATGATGTGACCAATGACTCAATCGATCGTGCCTACATAATAAAACCCAAATAAAAGCTGTGGACCCCAAAGCTTGGTGGAGCTTCCTGGTTGATGAACACACTGACTTGCCAGGAGGATGACACAATCCTATTCTATGGAGAGAGGGCACAGAAGCTCTGCATTTGAGACACTTCCAGACCTCATCTTATGTGTCTCTTCATCTAGCTTGTCCTGATTTGTATCCAGTTGTAAGTACAGCACTTTCCTGAGTTTTGTAAGTCATTCTAACAAATGATCAGACCTGAGTGGAGATCTTGAGAACCCCCAAAATTTGTAGCTAATTGGTCAGATTTGCAGTGACCTGGGGATCCCTGAACTTGTGACTAGCATCTGAAGTGAGGGTAGTCTTATTGGGGACTGTGTCCTTAAATCTGTGGAATCTAATGCTAACTCTGGTGGTTAGCGTCAGAATAGAACGGCAGTGCAAAACCATCCCATAACCAAAGGATTTGTAAGATTAGCCACAATGCGGAATGCAATGCAATGCAGAGTAGCCAGCACCAGATCAGAGCAGCTTCCTTGCATGAGATCATCACCACCATTCCCCGAGGATTCAGAGAAAAGCCTTGTGACCAGAGACCCCCTGAGCACCATGATGTCCAGATGCCATATTGAGATGGAGGAGGAGAAAAGAAGACTGCTTGAAAGGGAAGAAATGGCTCCAATAGGGTGTTCAAACTTTGGATGGATTGCAAATGTATTTGCTTTAGATTGCAAGAGACTGAGGTTTTAAAAATTTTCTTAAAACATTTTTCTTTATTAATAAATTTGTTCCATTGAATCAACAGAACTTGAGGGCAATAGAGGATCACTATAGACATTAAAGAAAGCTGTCTTTTCTCCACCTGCCCCAACACTCTCCCCTGCGGAAAATTTGCATTATGGTGAATAAAATTTGACTCTACTATATATAGCTTATTTGATCTCCTTTCATTTTTGGTTCAGAAGTATCTTGCCATATTGACAGACTCACATTTTCCTTTCCAGTTGTAGAATTACATATCAGGTGGGCTGGAACAGAATCAGTTAGTTTCCACAAAGCAGACAGACTGTATTCCAGTGATTCATCAGTGTCTACGGGTGTTGGTCTGGGTTGTGTTTTGGGCCTCCGGTCCAGTGCTTGGTTATTGTGGGATTGTCTGTGGCTTTCGAGATTCATTTAATCACTTACTGCTTATATTAAATGCTGGGAAGGAAATGATGGATCAAACGCTGGTTGAGGTTTTTTTAAGTCTATTTTTTCTGGTTGAGTTTTAAATCTAGTAGGAAAACAGGCAAATAGGTAATTTTGACAGAATTTTTATTTATTTTTTCTTATCAATTTTTTAAATTGGAATACAGTTGATTTATAATGTGTAAATTTCTGCTGATTCAGTTATACATATATATACATTCTTTTTTTAATATTCTTTTCCACTGTGGTTTATCATCAGATATTAAATATAGTTCTCTGTGCTATACAGTAGGACCTTGTTGTTTATCCATCCTGTATATAAAAGCTTACATCTGCTAACCCCAAACTCCCACTCCATCCCTCCTCCAACCCCCTCCCCCTTGGCAACCACCAGCCTGTTCTCTATGCTCGTGGCTCTGTTTCTGTTTCATAGACAGGTTCATTTGAGTCATATTTTAGATTACAGATATAAGTGATATCATATGGTATTTGTCTTTCTCTTTCTGACTTACTTCATTTAGTATGATAATCTCTAATTACATTGACAGAATTTTTAAGTTGCCATAATAAGATAGTAGGAAAGTAAGATAGTAAGAAAAAAGTCTCAGAGTCAATCATCCTGTGCACTCTAGGGCTCCTTCTGTCTCTGAATACGTGTCCTGAAAATGCCTGATGCTGGTACCAGTGCAGATGAGGGGTCACAGTCCAAAATGTCTACAGAGGCAGGCAAGAGAAATAAAGAACGTGGGCTGTGTTAACTGGGGCAAACTGGGCAAATGATCCCAGTCCTGCCAGACTTTCTAATTTTTCAACAGAAGTTAGAAACCTGTGATTTTAAAAAATGTGAATGTTTCCAAAATTTAAATGTTGGCAAAATCCCCCCATAAACATACAAATACAAAATCACTATGCGGGAAAGTTATACCTACCGCCCAGCCATATTTGGCCAATAGGTAGGTCACCATGTGCAACTCCTGATATAAATGGGGTGGTTCAGTGCAAATCCGCAATAGGGACAATGAGAAAACCTCGCTGTTTTACATTTGAAGTCTATCTCTGAGGCTTACTGAGCAGAGCTTTTTTAAATTTTATTTTATAGTTTAAAATACTGTCGCCTGGTAACAATTAACTGGTTAATAGTCCCTCAACAAGAACCTTACTTGCCCCTCTTTGTGCTTTTCTCAGGCTTCCCTCTCTGTGGACTCTCTTTCCCTCGTTACTTCTCCTCGATTAAGCCATCTTCATTCCCTCAAGGAGCTAAATGATTCCTGGTCCATGAGCACTGCCTCATCTGTCCCCGTTTTGTTTATCTCCGTTTCTCATATTCCACCTTGTATTACAGCTATATTTCTCTCCCTCATCTTTGCATCACTCAACATGATTTATCCTCTGTAAACATTTTTTAAATTGGATGGGAGTCTGAATTTTGTACAGAGTTCACATCTCCCCATTATTTTCTCTTTATTTTTCCCTTAATTAAACCTGAGGGTCTGCGTCCTAAAGAACTTTGTGGTCCTCTGTCCTCCTTCTCTCTGCATTTTCTTTCCATACCTATGTATATTTACTTAAAAAAAATCCAGTCACATGTAACTTGCCAGTAATCGCTAGCAAGTTCCTTTTTATTTTTTTTGGTTTGTAGTTTTAATCAGCTTTTGGGCCTTTTAAACCATAGGTTTACTTGTCAGAGACAGATTGGATTATTCGTTTTATTATCACTAAATTGTTTGGTTAAAACTTATCTTTTTATTATGTGCATAATGAGATAATGTATTATCTAGAACTCTCGTAAATGATTTTGCTTCTCATAAACGTTGGACATTCTTTCCTATGTCTAGATTAGTGCTTAACTTTACCACTTTTATTTACATTTGAAGAAGAGGATTCAGAACAACTGTTAAAAAATCGAACCTAGTTCACAACTGCTGTGAGCACATCTACTGTGACTTTTTTTTCCTCTTTTTTCAGTAGCTTCTGAAAGTTTCCCGTGGATTTTACAAGGCAGCTCTCAAAATGAAGGTAAAATGATGACATCTAAAAGCACAGGAGGTGGTCCAGAGATGTGAAAGCCCAATAGACTCATCTGAGCCAACTGACCCGCCCTGTGCCTGCCGAAGACAGATTCGCTCTTCTCCCTCCGTTTTCTCTGGGTTCATCTGAGTGGGGCCTCCAGGGATACTTTGTGTGATTTAATGGCTAAAACAAGGAAGACTTGGCCTGCAGGCCCCATGGGTGGGCCAACTTACTGTCTGAAAGGTACTGCTCATTACAAAAAACTCTAAAATATTTCCTTTCACTTAGATTAAACTGGGCCACATAATTTTAGATGAAATTGACCGTGGCCGTGAAAGTTACATCAAACCGTGGGGTAAAATTAAACCCGCACATCACAATACTGCCCAGGATAAGGACCAGGGGGCACCTAATATTTGTCTTATCCTATTCTGTACCCGTCAGTTTTTGCTGCTTCGGTTGGCCTCTCGAGGAGAGATGTTGGTTTCTCAGAATAGACTGTACCTTTTTATTTGTAGGAAAAAGTATAGATACATCAGATGACAGAACTGGGGAGTATTAATGCCTATCATTGATTTCTCTTGCTTCTCCTTCCAAAAAAGGGATTGCAATACATGTTTTCCAAAAGAGACGTGGTAGATCACAAGTAAATATGGTGTGAAGAATATCTCAGCACCCGCCATACCCTGACACACGCGTCACACATTCACTGGTTTGTTTCAGTTATTTCTGAGATGAAGTCCAAAATATAACTTCCTCCAATAGGAATTCTTTGGTTCAGATTTCTCTGCTCTATATTCCTATTGTACCCCTACCTTCTCCTTTTATAACATTCATGGCACTTTATTTTAATTACTTCTCTTATTGCCCATATCCTCCAGGAAACTAAAATCTCTAAGGGCAGGCACTAAATGTGTCTTGGTCAGTATATTCTTACCACTCAGGACAACTGATGTGAGCCTTCAACAAATATGTTCTTGAAAAAATACTTGTCAAAGGAATAAATAAATAAATATACTGCATTTGCAAATATATCTAGTATTGTTAATGTTAAATTGTTAACCCATTTGTGGTACTAATATAAATGGCATTATATCTACATTTTTTTAATACATGCTGGTACTGTAACTCAGCAAATTTAAGATAGCATCAATTGTACAACACTCTATTATCTTCTGTAACACTAAGAAAGGAAAAGATCCTGCCAATTACAGTGTGACCCAATGCTTTCTTATTTTTATATTAAAAAAAATCTCAAGTACAGTAATAACTCATTTTAAAATTTATTTTATTTATTTATTTAAACATCTTTATTGGAGTATAATTGCTTTACAATGGTGTATTAGTTTCTGCTTTATAACAAAGTGAATCAACTATACGTATACATATATCCCCATATCTCCTCCCTTTTACGTCTCCCTCCCAGCCTCCCTATCCCACCCCTCTAGGTGGTCACAAAGCACCGAGCTGATATCCCTGTGCTATGTGGCTGCTTCCCACTAGCTATCTGTTTTACATTTGGTAGTATATATAAGTCCATGCCACTCTCTCACTTCATCCCAGCTTACCCTTCCCCCTCCCCGTGTCCTCAAGTCCATTCTCTATGTCTGCGTCTTTATTCCGTGCTTTCCAGTTAAATTAGGAAATGCTCCAAGTGGAAGCCCTCCTGCCTGATATTCTATAGCTGAGGGTTTGGTCACGTGTATATAAATGTCCCCTGTGTGCAGTAGGTAGAGAGGGCCCAGGCCTGTTTTGAAGCTGAGCTTGGTGGGTATCTGGGGAAGAGCCAGGCCCAGCCTCATGTTTCTTGCAAGTGGCACTCTTTATATAGATTGTTATAATCCAGCTGAATTTTAACCTCTAGTGTTTGAGAGTTAGGTTAATAAAGTCTATCCCTTAAAAAAAAACCCAAAAAACAAAAAAGAACCAAACCAAAAAATTGTATCTCACTAAATGGAAGAGATTAAAACCAAATATGGGTACTGGTAAGCAATGACTTAAAAATGGAAGCCCATATAAACTTTGTTGTATATCTGGTACCGATTAAAGAATACATGAAAATGATTTTTTATTGCCAAAGATTTTTTAGAAAAGTTATAATGAATTTTCTTTTTAAACTTCTCAGTGAATATATGCAAGAACAATGCAGTTGCCCTTTCAAATATATCCATTTTCTTATTTCATGATGAAAACACGGGCCTCTGGTCTTTCTAAGATCCAAAATATTGTATACATTAATTGTATATTGTGAAATGATATCTTCGGCTTCCTGGTCTTCCCCAAAAGAAATGTAAAGTGGTGGTAACTATTTTCCTCTAATTATTTTCACAAAATTCTGATAGTAAGAATTTGATTTGGGAGGAGAAAACAATTATTTAAAATAGATGTATTTTATCTTTAATTAGGTCACATACCAGAAGTCAGCACGATTTAATTGATTACTAGTGAGAATGTTTAGAGTGGCCATTGGCAAGCTTATGGAATTAGCAGGAGACACAAAGAATTGAAAGAGGAAAGGAAGAGGGAGAAAAAAGAGGAAGAGAAAAGAGGCAAAAGAAAGAGAAGGAAAAAAATGAGAAAATAAAAATTGTTAAGTGTTGGCTTCTTTTATTTTTCCTACACAGAGATATTTCCAACTGCAGCTATCGTGTAACATAACGAAAGTCCATACATTGTCTAGAATTTAAGAGTATTGTCCAAGAACGTATCAGTGTGAAATCCATGTTTTGGTGCTGCAGTTGAATTCTTCTTGCTTTTATCATTTATTGTAAAGCCTCTCACTGATCTATCATATCATTTGCTACAGTTACTCATTCTCAATAAAGTCTTTTTTTTATTTGGACCCTAGGTTTTCCTCCTAATTTGTGGGTAACTTAAAATCTCTATTTGGATGCCTGTTAGGCATCTCAGACTCATCGTGGTCCTGATTTCTACTCTCCCCTTCATTGACCTTCCTGTCATCTTACCCGTCTCAGGGAATGGCAATGCCATGCTTAGATGAAAAATCTAAGAAACATCTTCGACTCTTGCTCATCTCATGTGCAACGCAAGAACAGATCTTGATAGATCTATCTTCAAAATATATCCAGAACCTGACCACTTCTCACCACCTCCACTGATGCCACTATGTCCTAGCTACCATCATCTCTCACCTGGGTCTCTTCTGTGGCCCCCAACAACTTCCCCTGCTTTCACTCTTGTTCTATACAACCTGTTCCCAAAACTTATGTCAGGACCTCCAGTGGCTCTCATCTCACTGATGTTGACATACAAGCCACCCCCTGGCCCCGCTGCCAATCTGTCCCCCCATTGCCTCTTAGATCTGTTCTACTATGTCCTGCCTTACTCACATTGTTGTGTTTCACTAGCTTCCTTGCTGCTCCTTGGAGAAGCCAGGTCAACTCTGACCTCAAGTCCACTACTGTTGCTCTCTCTGCTTAGAAGAGCTTGCACCCAGATATCCACAAAAGAGCTCTTTGCTACACCTCCCCAGGTCTCAGTGAGGTCTTCTCTGATGACTCTCTTTAATTTTTGCAATACTACCTAGTGTTCTCTATCTCCCATTCTTGCTATAGTATATAACTGACTTATGTACTTTGTTTATGTCTGTTTCCCCCAACTAGAATATAAATTCATGGAAGAAAGGAATTTGTTTGTTTTGTTCACGTAGAACAATGCTGGGCATATAGTAGGCATTCAATAAATGTCTGTGTTATTATTGTTGCCTCTTCGGTGCTGGATGTTGAGCTGGCCACAGAGAGCTGAGAGTGACAAGATAAGGATGAGAGCAGTGTCATAAGAGTAGATGTGCAGTGTTTTACAGAGAGGCTGACATTTGAGCCATGTAGGAACTTGTTAGGAGGAAAAACAATGAATGCACTCCTGTCAGAGGAAGCCATGTCTCTAAATGCAGAAAAGTATAAAAAGAATTCCAATTTAGAATGCACTGTTTATTCACTCATTCACTGCACCTACTATGTTTCTGTTACTATTCTAGGCACTAGGGAAAAGGGATAAAGAAGAAAAACAAGGTCCCTACCCTCAAGAGACATTTGAGCAGAAGTTAAGTAAGCAAATAAATAATGCCACTTGTGATTAGTTCTATGGAAGAAACAAGCAATATGACAACAGCCACAAGCAGGTGAGGTGTGAGAGCTTCTTTAAATAGGGAGGTCAAGGACATAGTTTTGTGGCTGTGATATCTGATCTAGGACCTGAAGGTGAAGGAGTCAGCTATGCCAAGATCCAGAGAGTGTTCCATCTGGGCAGGAGAACAGCAAGTACAAAGTCCCAGAGACCAGTGTGATTAGAGGACAGGAGGTGGTGAGTGGAGTGCCTATGTTACAGACATGGGCAGGGTGAGATCCCGGAGGACCTTATCAACTACTGCAGGAGACTGTGCTCTGCTATCCAGATCCGACTCCCAGCCCACTACTTATAGGACTGGAGCACTCATTCCCCAGCTACTGAGAGCGTGGCAATGCCAGATTGGAGCTGAACTCCCTCTGGGGCTTGCCCTTGTCTGAAGAGAGGCTGGTCCTCCAGGGTTACACTGTCTCCCTAAGAGCAGCCACTGAAATACAAAGGCTCAGCCCCTTTTGCTTCAATAAGGGCCACTCTGCACCATCATCCTGGCTCTTGGTCAACTGAGGCTTCTGTTGTGACTTCATTGCAGCCCAAGTTCTCTCTGTCCAATCCTCCTTCCTTCATGTCCTTCATGGGAGTTGATCCTGAGAGCACCTCCCAAAACCCTTCTATACACCAACGTCCATTTCAGGACTTACTTCCTGGGGAAACTGACCTGTCACACCACGGTTTGTGTTTTAAGTTCAAACCAAATCCATGTAAAGCTTTTATGCAGAAAGATGACAAGGTCCGATTGACGGTTTCGGAAGAGCCCTCTGGCTCCTGACTGGAGAATGGATCGTAAACAGGCAAGAGCGGAGGCCCTCCCGTAACTCTCAAACATTGTGGTGTTTTCATGGGGAGAAGTGTCTATTTTTATTTGAGCTGTTTTGCAGGAGATTAAAAGTTAAGATGGATACGCTGGCTGGCAGGATATGCAGACCCAGCCCTCACGCTGGAGGAAACACTGTTCAAAGGACAGGATCTACAGTTTTCACTGATCAGTTGGGACAGGGCTACAGATGTCTGGATGCTGGGAAATGTGCAAATGTTGGACCACTATGTTTTAATGTTACTGCCCTGTTGGGACTAAAGGAGAAAGCATAAGTGTGGTTGAAAAGAGTGGATATTCACACTACTAATCGTACATGAAAGCAGGCAGTTCCTGGGGAGGAAATTGAATCCTCGACAGCAGGTCCTGGAGAGAACAAACTAGAATTCCTCTCTCTGAGCCTCAAGGCAGTTAGCAATGGAGAGGGTCACAGCCAGCCTGAAACCAGCCTCACCCCACTTTCCTCTGTCCTCTGATCTCCTGCTACGGCTTCTCAATAGCCAGACCTAACCAGCAGCCAGAAAGTGCTGAAGCCATGTCGGTGAGGTCCACGGAATTCTGCATCCTGGGCAGAGAACAGGACAGAGAAGCAAATGGCAGATATCTGGCATGCAGATGAAAGTTCCTCTGTGTTGACATTCGGGCTCCTCTAACTCTGATATGCATATGAATTGCTGAGGATCTTGTTAAAATGCAGATTGTGTTTTAGGAGGACTGAGGTGGGACCTGAGGTCCGGAATTGTTAGCACATTCCCAGGTGATGCTGTGGCTTCCTGGTGCATGGATTGCTTATGGACCAGCGAAGTCACAATTCCCTTCCCTAAACTAAGTCTTGTCAAAAGTCACAGCTTGGTCTCACCTGTGGAAAGGAAGCATCCCTTGACCACCTGGCAAGAAGGGAGCTGGGAAGGAGCACATTCCTTTCTTCCTGTCCCTCCGCAACCCAGCCCCGAGGGCCTTGGGGAAACAGCATTCACCAGGGGTGGGGCACTTATGAGGGTCAAGGGTAACTGGCAGTTGGCCTAAGTGGCCTGTGGATAGAGAGGAGATTGATGACTTGAGCCCGGAGAGGCAGAGACCAACTGATTCAGGAAAGAACATAAAATACCAGCACCTTTGAGGATTCCCCGGAAAGGGAGCCTTGAAATCACTGTAAATAATAGGAAAATGACCTTATTTATGTTTACAGGCAGGGAAACCCAGACTTACAGGGAATGAATAAAGTTTGCTAGTTCAGGCTTGAAATCCGTTGCAGAAACCCCTTGTGCTTTGCTTTGTATTTGCTCCATTAACAGCTGCTTTTCCCAATGGTTTGTGTTTAGTCCGTGATTATCGAGAACTGCTCATCCTAAGTGGGACAGGGCCTCTCCCGTCGAGGCCTGTGGTCCTCTGCAGTAACAAGGCACACAAACATATATATATATATAATTTTTTTTTTTGCGGTACGTGGGCCTCTCACTGTTGTGGCCTCTCCCATTGTGGAGCACAGGCTCCGGACGCGCAGGCTCAGCAGCCATGTCACACGGGCCTAGACGCTCCGCGGCATGTGGGATCTTCCAGGACCGGGGCACGAACCCGTGTCTCCTGCATCGGCAGGCGGACTCTCAACCACTGCGCCACTAGAGAAGCCCACACAAACATATTTTTGACCACATGCAGGCTGCCTCAGCTTTTAGCTGTTTTGGAATCCCGGAAATGTCATTGAAAGGAGAATGGCAAGAAATGAATCGTTTTTTTCTTCTCCCACCACGGTGTGGCCACCACTTACCTTCTTTTTCCACTCAGTGTTCCTGAATCGATAAGGCAAAATGTTGACAAGTTAACGTTAAGACCAATGAATCAGCAGGAAGACTGTTGAGTGAGTGCCTCAATAAAGTGAAAAGTGAAATATAGGGGTCTGTCAGCTCCATCAGGCCAGCAAATGGATGAAATGTTGCAGGCGACACGAGTGAGGACTGCCTGCACATTTTTCTTTTTCTTGGCATTAAGAATTGAGAGTAGTTCAATCTTAAATTCCTTCTCCAAGAGCTACATAAAGAGACGAATCTTTCCAATCCTTCATTGGAAGCAATGATTTATTTTATTTTATTTTATTTTGGCTGCATTGGGTCTTCGTTGCTGCACATGGGCTTTCTCTAGTTGCAGCAAGTGGGGGCTACTCTTCGTTGCGGTGCGCAGGCTTCTCACTGTGGTGGCTTCCCTTGCTGCGGAGCATGGGCTCTAGGTGCGTGGGCTCAGTAGTTGTGGTACATGGGCTTAGTTGCTCCATGGCATGTGGGATCTTCCTGGACCAGGGCTCAAACCCACGTCCCCTGCACTGGCAGGCGGATTCTTAACCACTGTGACACCAGGGAAGCCTGGAAACAATGATTTTAATCAAAGCATCCTGGATAAGTATCTATAGGCCATCAACCCCTGGATGGTGATGAGGGCAAGGGTATGAGAGAAGGTGGGAGTAGACTGGTTTGTGGACAGGGAATTCTACATTGAAGATACAAACACTAATGCAAATACTACTACGAGTCTCAAATGCCTATACAGCACTTGCTATGTGTTATGTGCCAGTGAAGCACTGTTCCAAGGGCTTTACATGAAGAAAGCTAGGGCCAAAGCCACAGACACCTCTTGCTATGGACTGAATGTTTGTATCCCCCACCCCAAATTCATATGCTGAAATCCTAATGCCTAACATGATGGTATTAGGAGGTGGGGCCTTTGGGAGGAAATTAGATCACGAGGGTGGAGCCCTCATTAATGGGATTAGTGCCCTTCTAAGAAGAGACACTAGGGAGCTTGCTTCCTCTCTCTGCTCTCTTCAAGAAGACAACCATCTGCAAACCAGAAAGAGAGTCCTCACCAGAACCCAACCATGCTGGCACCCTGGTCTTAGACTCCGGAACTGTAAGAAATAAATGTTTGTTGTTTAAGCCACCCAGTCTATGATATTTTTGTTGTAGCAGTCCAAACTGACTAAGACACCTCCTGATACAGGAGCTTTGAAGATGCAAGTTCTAATAATTTAGTAGCTTTGTCCCCATCCTTCCTTCAGCATGAAAATGCAATAGGTAGGGAATGAAGAGATGGGGATGATTTATTTTTACTTTTTTTTCCTGCTTCCTCTAGCAACTCACAGTTTTACCAAATACAGATTTAAAAAAAAATAAATTTATATGACGACCATACTCAGTAAAGGTGGATTAAAAAGGGAAGAAAGGAGACATTTTTATTTATTTTGTGAAGTTTTGTGACAAATTCTTTTGAGCCTTACACTGAGTCTGAATTCTCTCTATGCTACACTTGCCTCCCTCCATTCCCTCTACCTGCCTCTCCCACCACAACCAGTTTTTTAAGCACAGCTAAAATCAGGGGATGAGCATAGTGATAAACCTGACCCTGGGGCCCTCCTAGAAATGTTCATTAAGAATTACCTTCCCCTTTGCCAACTGCTAAATAAACCAGTCTCATCAGATGATGTTTACTGGGACCAGATAACAGATTTATTTCAGAATGCATGACTAGTCCTCTCCTTCCTCCCATAGACAGACCAGCCTATCAATGCCCTTCTTTCTGAACCTTGATCTTAGCCCATCAGAAGCATGCACCCCATAGGAACTGTGGCTTTATCCTTGTTCCTGGGGAACCCCAGTCATATCCTGTCACAGGGTAACTGAGGAGAGGGACAAGAGAGGGTACTAGGGAGAGGATAGGAGGGGGATAGTTAATCAATAATCCATCATAAATTTTGACCAAGCCTCTCCAGGTGTGCTTGGTTCCTTTGAGCAGGGGAGATGTGGGAAAGGTGAATACATACTGGGTTTCCATTTGGCTTATTTTAGAAAATACCACGCAATAGGGCAAGCCCATTTTGGGTAACCTTGTGAGATCTTTCTACCCAGAAGGCTAGTCCAGCAGGTAGGAGTGCTTAGGGGCTGGTAAGTGTGACTTGGGGATTCTGTCTCCATCTGATCTACATATTTAGTAATATTTCTGAGTCAGAAGGTTAGGAAAGATTTCATGCACTTCATTTTTATCTGTATGGGACTAGGTTTGTGAGTTGCCTGAAGAAACAGACAAAGAAATACAGTTCTCTCTCTTCTCCACCCACGCATTCTGCTACGTGCAGGATGAGGGCTGCAGGCCCTTGATCTACTTCATGCTTCCCTGCTGCCCTTTCTTCTTGGCAGTTCAGGGGCTGAGCAGAGGCCCCAGGACTGTGACACTGTGGATAGAAAGGCTGGGAGATCACAGTGTGAACCCTGTATGCCTTGTTCCCAGACCCCTGCCTGCAGCCTCAGCCTTACTCTCCAGGCTCCTGGAGCAGGCCCATCCCTCGTTGGGAAATTGAGTCCAGAAGGGCTCATGCGCTCATGAATTCTCCTGCTGTGACCTGATGCTCCAATTCTGGTAATTCAGCTTCTGCTTTGACCTGTGACCCAACTGGGTCATTGTCTTGTCACCCTGGACTTCTGTACCTGTGCTGAGTTTCAGTTTGTCTAAGCCTGAGATCAGTCCGCTGAACTTTAACTCCTTGGTTAAAACTCTGTTTGTAACTGTCAGATTTCCCCAATTTTGATCATTATCAAAATAGGCTACTTGCTTATCCATTTGTTCTTTGCCTTTGGCTTAGGACTCATCTGCTTGTCCATCAAAGCTCCTGCCTCACCCAGGCTAACTCTCCCCAGACTCTGACCTGTGGGATATATCCTGATCTTGATAAGCGTACCTCCACTCCACTTAGGTGAACCTCCCAAGTGATCATGGTATGGTAAACTTACAGATGGAGAGGGTCATCAAGTTTGCCAGCTCTAATTCTTATACTCCACCATTTGCCTTGCCTTTGGAGATCTTTCACAAAGAATGACTACTACTATCATGTATTAATTAGATTTATTTGGTTAAAGGGAAAGAAACAGACTTTGTTTAGTTTGTGTAAAAAGAAAAATTTACTGGGAAGATCTGAGTTTATAACCAAAGCACCAGGAGGGTTGAGAAGTAGGGAAGCTCTGAAGATCTTAACTTTAGGAGTTCCTGGACCTGCAGTTTAGGACACTCTGTGGTTCAGCTCCATGACCCTCGGCAGCTGTTTCTCCTCATATAGATTTCTGTATTTCCTGGAGAGACAATCTGATTATCTTAGCTTCATTTAAGCATTTTCCTCTGGAAAAAAATCAGCTCTAGTTCATGTCCCGAGTAAAGACTTGGCTGCTGGGGTCCACCTCTAGGAATCAGGGCCAGTCCCCAGGAAAGGGCCAGGGTTGTGAACTGAGGATTCACCCCAAGTGTCATACCAGATGCTGATCACGCTGGCCCCAAGTGACTCTCTGCCTCTCCTACCCCAGGAGCCCAGCACTCATCTCAGTTCCCTTAGCACAGCTGGGGGATTCTTCACTGCTGTCACCCAAGGCTAGATTTTTAAAAACAAAAACATCAAGTAAAAGAGGAACATACAACTGGAAATCTACTTTGTAGACTTGCTGGTCTTCAGCTTGAGATATCTTGCAGGGATGCTTTCTGGACTTGCTCATGGTTGAGGACATGTGTTTGAGATTCAGAGGGATCCAAAGAAAGGCTAGAAATTCTCTCCTATTTGGCTAAGGACTGCCTTCAGAATGCCATTTTCCTGGCTCTTCCCAGGTGAAAGGTATGGGACTAGCCTCTCTTCTCAGGAGTAATCTCCTTCCCTTTCTCCAGGCGTGTGGTCTGGCCTGATGGCCTCATAATATAGTCTACCAGAGCATTACATGATAGGCTCACCATTTTCCACAGGATGGGCACATCTAGTAGTAGGAGACTTATTCTGTTACCCAAATGCTAGGCCATCGGTGATTTCGGTCCTGATCTGTCCCAGTGTGGCTTGCTGCCATGACTACTGTGTAATGATCTGATTCAGAGTCAACATATACTGATTACTTGTGGGTGGTCTGCCAGGCTCTATGGGCAGGGACTTATACTCGAATGATGTAATTCATTATTTAACACAAATCCCATGAAATTCTCATGGAAAATGAGTGCTGTGGTCAAATACATTTGGTTAACACTACCTGATGTCTTCTTTTTGCACACACGGAATGCTAAGTACCTCACTATACACTCTAGAAGATGCAGAAAAAAGAATTGTTTAACTCTATGTAACCTCGCATTTCCCAAACTGAATGGGTTGTGGAAACTTTTTTCCCACCTATTCACATCCTGTAGGACTGACTTTCAGTAGAACACTCGTAAGGAAATGCGATTTAGTTTAATGCTCCCAGCATCCGGGGAGCAAACCTGAAAAATTGTTGTTATGCTCATTTTTCAGACAAGAAAACAGAGGCTCACCTCAGAGAGCTTGTGTAGCTTGACCCAAGTCTACCCAGGGAGCAAGTGCCTCTGCAGAGCTTAGAACCCCGTTCCTCTGAGTCCAAGTCCAGGCCTCTTTCTGCCATGCCTGGACCACCATCTCTGAGACTTACCAGATACTCCTGAAGGACTGTCTTAACAGATTCTGGCTATCAGCCAGATTCAGATGCCAGAGACCCAGGAGAGCCTCCTGTCTGAAGGCGTGCAGGCTCATGACCCAGGAAGAGCTGATATTTCAGTTCAAGTACAAAGACAGGGAAAAGCCAATGTTCCAGCTTGAAGGCCCTCTCTTATTTGGGTGAGAGTCAGGCTTTTTGTTCTATTCAGGCCTTCAACCAATTGGATGAGGCCCAGCCACATTAGAGAGGGCAATCTGCTTTACTTAGTCTACCAATTTAAATGTTAATTTCATTTAAAAACACCATCACAGAACCACCCAGAATAATGTTTGGCCAAATATCTGGAACCTCTTGGCCCAGTCAAGTTGACACATCAAATTAACCATCACGGGTTACAAAAATCTTCTCTGACTTCCGCCTTGCTCACACCCTCTTCCTCTCTCTGCATCTTCTTGCTTGCCTCCTCCAATGAAGTCAGCTGCCATGTTGTGAGCTGCCCTCCATGACAAGGAACTGTGGTAGCCTTCAGCCAACAAACAGCAAGAAGCTTGGGCCCTCAGCCCAACAGCCTTCAAGGAACTTCATCCTGCAAATAACCACATGAGTGAATTTGGGGATGAAGCCCGCCCTGTCTGCCAAGCCTGGACTTGACCAGAGCCCTGGCTGACACATTGGCTACAGCCTGTGAGGGATCCTGAAGCAGAGAGCCCAGGTAAGCCATGGTCTAGATTCCTGATCTACAGGAACCATGAGATAATAAATGTTATGTTAAGACTTTTCATTTTGAGGTCATTTTTTTCTCAGTCACAGATAACTAACACATGTGTCATCCATTGGCTAGTCTCCACAAATGGAGCTTGAGGGTATCTGACGTTTTTGATCCTTTCATCCACTGTCTCTCTTTAAGAGAGGACCCAGACAAGCTTTCAAAATGCCTACCTCCAACCTTTTGTGAGAAAGGATGCCCAAGTAACTGAACAAATTCTATCTGTGGCATTTAGACAGTATAGTTCAGGGGAGGATACTTACAAAAAGAATGGGGCAAGTTCATAAGAAACAGAAATGTTTCTTTTCTGGTTATTGTGTTTTAACACATCTCTCAGTGTTTCCTTTTTTTCCACCATTGTTTCCACCAACCAACACTCTAGGTCCCTGGTCTCACTGGGTCCTGTCCTACCTCATCCCGTAGGTAAATCAATCAACAGGACACCAACCAACCTAGAGACCCACTCTGTGATTCTTTGTTGGGTATGGGGTGATAACTGATTGTTTCACCTTTGAACTTGTAAATGAACATCAGGGATGATGGTGATTACATGTTGGGGGGTCAGGGGGGAGGAAAGGAGCCCTGTCTCAGTTTTCTTGGACTACGTAATCCTTGAGGCTTCTGACTTATAGGTATAGTTCAGGGAGTATGGGCAGAAAGAGATAGGGAAAAGTTGTATGAAAAAGAAAAAATTAAATTCCCCATTGACATGGGCAGATGTGGGTGAGCCAGTCACAAAATGACTTAGAAAATGAAGAGATATGATATTTCTTGTACCCTAGTGTCAAGGAGAAAACTCTTCCAAGGGTCCTCACTATTAATGCCCAGGACATACTTGAGATGAAACAGGGTGTTTGTGGACAGGTGTGCCTATATACTGGAGCTCCTGAGGAGCTGTCCCTTAGTTGTTTTTTTTTTTTTTTAATTAATTAATTTATTTATTTATTTATTTTTGGCTGTGTTGGATCTTCGTTGCTGTGCATGGGTTTTCTCTAATTGCAGTGAGTGGGGGCTACTCTCCATTGAGGTGCACGGGCTTCTCATTTCAGTGACTTCTCTTGTTGTGGTGCACGGGCTCTAGGTGCACGGGCTTCAGTAGTTGTGGCGCACAGGCTCAGTAGTTGTGGCTCGTGGGCTCTAGAGAGCAGGCTCAGTTGCTGTGGTGCAGGGGCTTAGTTGCTCCGCGGCATGTGGGATCTTTCCCAGACCAGGGCTCGAACCCGTGTCCCCTGCATTGGCAGGCGTATTCTCAACCACTGTGCCACCAGGGACACAGTTCTCTTAGTTCTTTAAGCCATCCTCCTCCTCCTACCTGCTCATCTAACCATACGAGCCAGCAGCTGGTCCCTATGTACTCTCTTAGCTTTAGGAGAAAAGGAGCAACCCACTTGACATGGCTTATGACACACCCACTGGGTTTTCTCTAAGGCAGTAGTTCTCAACTCTGGTTGTACATTAGAATCACAAGGGATGATTTGGAAAAAATGTGACCATGCCTGGATCCAGCCCCCAATCAATGAATCAGAATCTCTAGGGGAAGAGCCAAAGCATGGGAGTTTTCTGAAAAGTTCTCTACATAATTTTAACACACAGCCAGTGAGAGCCACTGGTATGGGCCCCAAGACAGACTATAGTATTGTAATTCAGAAATGGGGACTCTGCTAAGATAAAGTGTCACTAAGTTGAAAACCAGATTCTTTTTTAAAAAAAGTCTTGAAATTAACATCCTAAGAAAAATAAGTTGAGTGGACACAGGCGCCTGACCCTTCAGAAGGAAGGCCAGCCAGTGAGCATGGCGAGGAAGGGAGGCTCTATTTGACCAGGGGATTTGCTGGAAGCAGGGTCTTTTGGAAGACGCTTACTGTTTGAGATAATGTCTGAAGGTTGAGACTGATATGAATTATTTAGACCTTTAGGGAGACTTTTTGCAATGGAATCAATTTTCCTTATCCTTCTCTGCGTAGTCAGACTGAAATGGTCAAACCTCTAGAGTAAAGCTGACTTTACAAACAGCAGCCGCGAGAAAGTTCTGATGTTCGCTACCGTGTTGCTGATAAAACTAAAATTGATTGAGATGCCCCTTGGGAGGTCTCAAGAAAACCTAAGTCTTGTTGTTATGAAGTGTTATAATAATTTCCTTTGTATGTCATATTCATGAGACATGTGATATGCATTTAACGAGAACTCAGATCAGGGGGTAGAAGCTTCGTGTTTTCAAAATGCTGTAGAATAGAGATTCAGAGGCTATCTCGCAAGTTCACGTGTTCTTCTTTCGTGGGAGATTTTGGCCTTCTGGCACAAAAAGTGTCAGGCTCGAGACTTTCTGCTTTGGTGTGACAGGAGCGACCACGTGTCCTGGTTTGCCCCACATGGTTCCAGTTTACACGTGTTGTCTTAGCCTAATAATTCACAGCCCACTTTTCCAGTTTCAAAAGTGCCCTGGTTTAGGTGATAAATCACATGGTCTTCCTGTCATTTTATAGTGTGCCTCTGGTCTGGGAAGAGGAGACCTACGGTATAGTACTATTGTTTCCACTAATTGGTTTTGTGCTCCTAGCAGATGAGTTTTCTCTGAGGGACTCAGTTTCCTTCTACGTCAAGGAAAGGGGGATCTAAACCAGAGACCCAGGGTCTGCACCATGTTAGTTGCAGATTTCTGTATGATTTTGTTATATGTCTGCATATATACCATTGTATGTACATTTTTCTGGGGAGTTTCAGATAGCAGTCATCATATTTCTGAAGGGGGGTTTCATGATCCCCAAATGGTAAAGAACCACTCTGGATAAATTCTGCAGTCCTATTCAACTCCAGGATCGTGCACTTCTGTCGTTACGATGCTTTTAAAACAGAACTTGGGAGTCAGTAAAAATATTGCCTGAGAATATTTCCACAGTAAGAACTGTATGACAATTGATTTCCCTTGTACCAAACAAATAAATGGAATTTTATTTTTAGAGGCAAGCAGCCCACACACTGCAATGATAAAAGGACTCTTCTATGAGACAGACAGGAACCCTGCAGTTGGGAATACAGGGCCTTCTCCTTTGGGAAACGCACAGGAAGGGAAAGAGAAACACCCCATGGGAATGCAGGGGTCCTTGTGAAGTAGGGATGATACACAAGATGACAAGGGAACTGTTTGGACCTTCCTGTCTAAGACTGATAGAAAAGAGGATGAGAGATAAGCAATTAAGGAAGTAATTATACGATAGACTTGAAGAAAGGACCAGAGTCTGCAATCTGTTTTCAGCTTTGTCATGAAACTGCTGTGTGACCTTGGGTGGATCAGTTTCCTCTGCCTCAAAACCAGATGGAACTGTGTGATCTCCAGCCGCTACGCTTTGCTTCCCTGCACTTGCTCATTCCTGGCTCTTCCCCACTTTCAATGACCCTGAGGAAATCTTTCTGTGCCTGTTTTCTAAAAATCAATGCACTTGCCAAAGGCCTTGCTATTCTGTTTTTTCTTTTTTCTTTTCCCATAAATTACGCCTCATTGAGAACATTTACCATTTCTCACCCATTTATTGTGGAGAGAAAATTTGCTTTGAAATGATGGCCAGAGTTTCCCCAATGTTTTCTTTTCAAGAACATCTCACTTGAGCAAGATAGCCTAGAGGCTGCTTTTCTGGTTCAGAGTGGCCACTGAACCAATTATGGAACTGGGTAACGAAGGATCAAAAGATGACTTGGGCAAAATTCTCAGTGGATCAGAGTAGAGCCTCAGAAGCCCCAGAGGCTTTGCCCTGATGGTAATGGGAAACATTTGGTACCAATCTATTTCCTTAGACTCTCATGAAGTAACTTATGGTGATGGTGAGGAATTAGCTATTGACCTTGTATGTACTGCTCTGCAATCCTCAGTAAGAATTTCAAGTATAATACAATATTCAAGTATATTTATTTATATATTATATTTATATATAATACAATATTCAAGTATAATACAATATTCAAGTATATTTATTTATATATTATATTTATATATAATACAATATTCAAGTATAATACAATATTCAAGTATATTTATTTATATATTATATTTATATATAATACAATATTCAAGTATAATACAATATTCAAGTATAATACAGTACAATATAATACAGGGATAACGCAAATCACAAAAGTAATAACTTTTTGTCAGCATTATACCGTAGGCTACATCAATGGTCTCTGGAGTGAAGTTTGAGGATTTTGGGGGTTGGGGGGGGGTGTAGTATGATCTATTGGGTGATAGGAAAAATATTAAACTTCTATTAGGCATGCTGAAAGATATTTTACTGGGGGGTGTGCTATCAAAAATATTTAGGGTACCCCTGGGTTAAGCCATTGTCTATTCTATGCCAGGTATTTGTTTTGGGAGCTACATATATAGAACGTGCTATATTGTAGTGAGTGGCAAGGTTCAACTCCATAGAACCTTGGACTCTGGACAATACAGAATGGAACTTTCTTAACATGATAAAGAATGTCATGGTTGTGTCTGATATCATTTGGTAATAGACTGGTGTTATCAAGAAAGGTGAAAACACAAAACGGATGACTGATAGTGGATTGGATACTTGGTCTTTTGAAAGCCACGTCTGGGGGTGAGAGTCGCATAATCCAGACATCCAGAAATTCTGGCAGGTTCACCATAATCAGAACCTGCTGCGCCCCACCCCCAAAAGAACTTACACTCTTCCTCTTCCGTTATTTCTTTTATCAATTGGCAAGCAAAACAAAATCTTAAGTTCATCACAATCTCTAGTAGCACTATGTAAGTCTCACTCAAAAGAATAAAGAGTGAGGAAGAAAAACGGACAAACCCCTATGAAGAAAACAACCGACTTCAATGGAAGTATTATATATAATCATGCACAACAACTATATATATTAATTACATACTTATATATAGTAATATAATTTAGGACAAACTCCTAATTCTTGGTCAAGGCCAGTGGCTGTCTTCACTCTTCATTAAAGTCATGTGGGAGATTAAAAAAAATACTAATACTTGGGACCTATTCCCCAGAGATTCTATTTTAATTGTCTGAGGCGGAGCCTGGCATCAGCATTTCTCAAAAGTCCCTTTGATGAGTCTGATATGCATGTGGGGCTGAGGACCACTGGTCTAGGCCTTTAAAAACTCAACCTCCCAGACTTCCCTGGTGGCGCAGTGGTTAAGAATCTGCCTGCCAATGCAGGGGACACAGGTTCGATCCCTGGTCTGGGAAGATCCCACATGCCACAGAGCAACTAAGCCCGTGTGCCACAACTACTGAGCCTGCACTCTAAAACCTGTGAGCCGTGGGCCTAGAGCCTGTGCTCTGCAACAAGAGAAGCCACTGCAATGAGAAGTCCACACACTGCAACGAAGAGTAGCCCCCGCTCGCCGCATGTAGAGAAAGCCCGCGCACGGCAACGAGGACACGATGCAGCCCAAAATAAATAAATAAATAAATTAAAAAAACAAAACAAAAACAAAAAACTCAACCTCCCATGTCCTGTTGGTCTGAAGATCAACAAGGAATGCCTTGCGGTCAGCTAATTTCTGTGGGAAACATTAAACATTAAATATTCCAGCTCTCTTTCTCTCTGATTCTCAGGAGAAACCATATTTTCTCAGCCAGTTGAATATCCCATGCCCTTGAGAATTGACAAAAGTAGGAGCTGACACTTACCTAACTTAAAAGCTACATTTGAGGAAGCAAGAAACTTGGCATTTGAAAGAAGAAATATTGGTCATCCTATCAGAAATTATTTTCTCTCATACTGACCCCCTGGAGAGAAACTTTGTGACTTAAAATCACCCCCCTCTCTCTCTTGCATAGCATGGCCATTACCTTCTTCCTTTGTTCTGGTAGTGCAAGTCAGCAAAGGAAAATGTTGTTGAATCGTATAATGTTGGGGGAACTCTAGGAAGGAACAAAAGAATTGGTTACCTCAAGTTATCTGCCATTTTTCAAAGTAAATGCATGTCTGGATTTTTCTTTTACACTTTTGGTGGCTTTGGAGATGATGGGGTTGAGATATCTAAGGAAACTCAGCCATTCTCCTCAAATTGGAGTCTGCAGACAGAACTCATCCGTCATTTGGTGCTCTCCCTTTGTGGAATAACCATATTCCTGTTGAATCCCCTCTGATGACTTATGGAGTCACAGGAAATTTGGAGAACAGAAATGATTCCAACATAAAACAGTAGCATAAACTCTTGGGGGCATTTCCCTTTTGGGCCTATTTCTAGGCACTTTGGAATGTAAAAGGGAGGGAAGTTAAAATAATAACTGATATAAAAAACAAGTGGACAAAAAAAGAAATCTGATTACTGGTGAACTCTCTCTACCTGTTATCACTTATGTATCCATAGGGACAGCCAGGAGAAAAGAGCTTGTGCCAGGTCATTTAATAAAGGGAATTTAATATGGGGAACTAGTTAAAAAAAAAAAAGGGTGTTGAAAGAGAAGAAAAAGCCCAATTGGGGATAGAGAGGCGACACAGGGGTTAGTGACAGCAGCAAGTTACTACCAGGACAGATCTGAAATAAGAAATGGCAGCATTTCTCCAAAGTCCCTACAATGATTGTGATATGCATGTGGGGTTGAGGACCACTGGTCCAGACTCCCATGTCCTGCTGGTCTGAAGATGGATGGACAAGGAATGTCCTGTGGTCTGTTAATTTCTGTGGGAAGCATTACACATTTATTCCAGCTGTCTTCCCTCTGAGAGGAAGAGGAGGTCGTCTAGAAGAGGCAGGGAACCAGGGCTGCCCGATGCAAAGAGTAACCATGGTGGAAACTAGCAGCAGGAGGTGGGACAATGGAGGGAAGAGCTTTTTTGCTAGATCAGAATCAGGAAAGCGGAGGAATAAATAGCCGGACTTCTTCCTTCCTCCTGCCTCCCTACATGCCTCTAGTGTCTTCCTTCCATTGGCTGAAACAAGCGGGAAGCCAATTGTTTCCAACCGCAGCAATTTTAGAGCAGCAACACAAATTGTCACCTTACATTAAACTGGTTAATTTGAACTTTATTGGTTTGGTAGTTTTATCTCTAATTTGTAAATTTGTTGTTTAGCATAATGAGTTTATAACTAGTTTTTCATTTGTATGTTTATTTAAATAATAGTTTAATGAAAGTCATTTGTCAAAATTAGGGGCTCTTGAGAACATTTTTCCTCCAAAAAGAGGGCATACGTTACTCAAGTTGGACAATAATAGTATAAAATTCTGATAACAGGAATCACCCAGGATTTAACTGGGGGAACTGGGAAAGAGGATCTGAGGGTTGCCTAAGCTTTGAGTCATAGGAAGTAGGGAGTTCTCAATTTTGCTTAGAACAACTCTTTTAAACACACACTTAAAGAAGGGAGGACTATTCACCAAAACTCCAACTCACAGGCAGATTTTGCTTTTATATCAGAAGTATTTAGTAAAATACTTTTAAGAGGGGTCAGTATAAATGTGGTCAACCACATGACCCACCCGCATGGTTGACTCTGTATGTGGGTGATTTTTGCAATATGTTCTCTTTTCAAATGATGGGCTTTGCAGCCTTTTCTGCTCATCAGTAGGAATTATTTTTGACAGACTTGAAGGTGACCTCAGAGTCCAGGCTGGGAACAGCTGGCCTTGAGCTCCTGGTGATGATGAGACATGGAGATTGGGGACAATGGGGTGCCCCAGATTGGGCCATGCCTGTGTTCATGATGAAAACGTTTTTTCTAGGTTCTGTGTATAGTACACAGAAAACAAAGCCAAAAGCAAACCAATCCCCAATTTCTCTATTGACTGAAGTACAAACAACATTTGTGTGAAACAGAATAAATAGCTTTATTTTTTAATTGGAAATAAGTATGAAACATTTCAAGTATGCAGAAAATAATATAATAAGTATTCACGAATTTAGCATCCAGTTTTAAAAACTGCTAACATTTTGTTATGTTTGTTTCAAATCTATCTCTCCTTCTCTTGCTTAAAAAAAAAAATACCCAAAATATTATAGCTACTACTAAAGCTCCAATGTTCATCATTAACCATTTCTTTACACTTTAATTTTCCATTAGGGTTCTTCTCTGACCCATAAATTATTTTGGAAATTTCAAATTTACCAAATGCTTGTGACTTTTTGAGCTATCTTTTGGTGGCATTATGGTCAGAGAATGTAGTCCATTTGATACCATATTTCTGAAATTTGATTGATTATTTTGGTATTTCTTGAGATTTGCTTTCTTGCGCAGTTTAATTTTTAATTTTGTTATATTTGCTCTTGAAAATAATGTTTATAATCTAATTGTTGTGGTAGGGCTCTATATATTTCCATTAGGTCAATCACGTTCATTGTTTTGTTCAAATAATCTATGTACTCATTAATTTTTTTGTCTTTTGATCTATCCATCTCTGAGAAGAAAGAGGCATTAAAATATTCTACTATGGTCACGTATTCATCAATTTCTCTTTGTATTTAAATTTTTGTTTTATGTTTTGGAGCTAAAATGTTGTACAAAATATGCACAGGTTTATGTTATTTTCCTGGAGAATTATTATTTTTTTTATTATTAGATAATGGCCTTCTTTATTCCTCAAAATACTTGAAGTCTGTTTATCTACTATGTATATCAATACGCTAGCTTTCTTTTGTTTAGAATTTGCCTGGTATATATTGTTCCAATCCTTTATTTTTTGCCTTTCAGTGTCATTATGTTCTAGTGAGTCTTCTGGAAGAAGCATTCACCTGGATTACTATTTTGACTATTTTTAATACAATCATAAAAGCTCTATCTCTTAATAGATGACTAACTGCATCACATTTTTTATGATTATTAACATAATATCTTTTATAATCTCTTCATCTTTTTTTGAAAATCAAGTTATTACTAATCTACACATATGACTCTAACACTTAGGGCATATTACACATTTGATTTAAAAACGGATTCTATGTTGTTTTTTACTTTCCTCTCTTTCCTTTGATTGGATTAATCAAATTTTCTTTATTCCTACTTTTCTCTTATACTGATTTAGAAGTTTTACATTCTTTTGCTTTATATGTCTATTCTGTTTTCTGCGTTAGTGGTTAACACTAATACTTGAGTATTGGTATTTTTTGGACACACATACTTTTTTTTTAACTTTTTATTTTATATGGAGTATAGTTGATTAATAAGCTTGTGATAGTTTCAGGTGTACGGCAAAGTGATTCAGTTATATATTTTCCCCTTTAGGTTGTTACATAATACTGAGCAGAATTCCCTGTGCTATACAGTAGGTCCTTGTTGGTTATCCATTTTAAATATAGCAGTGTGTTGACACACATACTTGAGTTACATAGTCTAAAAGGTTTACAGTCCTTTGACTGTACAGAGTCATATTTTTCACATCTGGTGTTTTAGATCTACCTTATTTTATAACTCTACAAATGAAATTTTATAATTTTTTTACATTGAATGTCTACTTAGATTTATGCACAAATTTACCAACTTTGCTTAACAATTCTTCTTGTTCCCATTTGCTCCTCAATTTAATTTCCTCTTATTCTGTGAGAGCCTTTAGGTAGTATTTCTCATTCACTGTTGGTCTGAACATTTGTTTTTATTTTACCTTCATTCCTGAGTGACAGTTTAACTTGGTAAAGTATTCTAGGTCAAAAGTTATTTTCCCTTAGCTCTTTGAAGATATGATATCATTTTCTTCTGACCCCTGTTTTTGCTGGTAAGAAGTCTGCTGTCAGTCCTATTATTCCTTTTAGTAAATGTATTATTTTCATTGACTTTTTAATTATTTTTTTAACATCTTTATTGGAGTATAATTGCTTTACAATATTGTGTTAGTTTCTGCTGTATAACAAAGTGAATCAGCTATACGTATACATATATCCCCAGAGCCCCTCCCTCTTGTGTCTCCCTCCCACCCTCCCTATCCCACCCCTCTAGGTGGTCACAAAGCACCGAGCTGATCTCCCTGTGCTATGTGGCTTCTTCCCACTAGCTATCTATTTTACATTTGGTAGAGTATATATGTCCATGCCACTCTCTCACTTTGTCCCAGCTTACCCTTCTCCCTCCCTGTGTCCTCAAGTCCATTCTCTACATCTGCGTCTTTATTCCTGTCCTGCCCCTAGGTTCTTCAGAACCATTTTTTAATTTTAGATTCCATATATATGTGTTAGCATATGGTGTTTGTCTTTCTCTTTCTGACTTCATTCTGTATGACAGACTCTAGGTCCAACCACCTCACTACAGATAACTCAATTTCGTTTCTTTTATGGCTGAGTAATATTCCATTGTATATATGTGCCACATCTTCTTTATCCATTCATCTGTCAATGGACACTTAGGTTGCTTCCATGTACTGGCTATTAAATTGATTTTGGACCTTTCAGTCTAACTTCCATCTTATTTTCTGTATTTTTTATTTTTACCTTTAAAAAATTCTCTCCATGCTACATTCAAAGTAATGTATCCTCAGATTTTTTTCCCCAGTTGGCTAATTTTCTCTTCATCAGGGCCCAATCTGTTTTTTAACCGATCCACTAAATTTTTAGATTTTTATCTTTTGTTTCCAGATTTCTATTTGATTTCTTTTAATTTTTAAATTTATTTTTATTTATTTTTTATTTCTTCTCATAAAGTCACTTTATTTAGATTCCAAAGAAACCAAAACAGAGAGAAGAGGTGACCCTGAGTCAATACTTCCACTCGAGAGCTGGAACCCCAAGTCTCTGCCTCTGGCCGGTGGGTGGGGCAGGCGGGCCAGGGTCCCCAAGCAGCGTCAGGCCCCAGTGGGTACCTGGGGACGCAAGCATAGTGGCCTCCTTGGAGGTGGAGGAGATGCAGCAGATGGCAGGGCCGGCCCTCGCGGCGCCCGGAGGTAGCGGCGGCAGCAGTCAGGTTGAATTTATTTTGTTTTAATTCTGCATGTTCTTTTGTCATAGTGACTTATTCTTTCATCGCGGATTTTATTCCTTCTTTAATCACTTTAGCCGTTTAAACTGCATATAGTATAAAGTTATTTGGAAGCAATATTTGCTTTCCTCTGGGACTTTTCTGAGGGAAACTTTGGACCCTTATTCATGTTAGATCTTTATTTCACGTATTACATAATTTTAAAAATTGTAACCTTATCTTTAGCAGTTTTATTTTCTCTCTGTGGGAGTTCCTTATGGTATTCCCAGTGGAGTTTCCTTCTAGACAAGTTTTGCATTTGCTTCTTCAAGGAACTCTGTGCAACCAGCCCAGGAGAAACGCCTATGTCAGTCTCAAACTGGGGAATCCCATATGCCAAGGAAAGTGTACAGTCAGACTCCACACTCAGGTGTGGCAAGGGCTTGGGGCTTCAGGGGTGTGGGAAACTGTCCTTTGCCCACCCAGATCCTGGGCACAGACAAGCCTCACTGCTGCTTCCCTGGGCTGGTACATGGACTTTGTCTGGTTCCTTCATGTTGAGGCTGTAGCACTTTGGGGTTTCAGCTTCATGCAAAGGTCTCAGCTGCAGCCACCCTCCTTGCTCAGCCCCAGTGCAGATGCCACCCTTGTGCAGATGCAACAGGACCTATTTCTCTATCTGACGCCAGTCCCTCTGCACCTCCCATCCCAGGGCCTCTGCCACATTGGTTTGTACACTCTAGCATTTCTCACCCCTCTTCCTTTCTGTGCTCTTGGAATTCCTCTTTATTTCTGATGAGCTCAGCTGGGCATTCTAAAAAATTGTCATCTGTTAAGTCGTTTTATATGCAGCATTTCTAGGTATTTGTGGTTGAAGTCATTCTACTTCACCTCAGTTGCCCATATTGACAGGAATAATTTATTTTCTACAGAAAAATACAACATACTGTATGTACTATAGGCTCCTAATGAAAACTTTATATAGAGTGTTGAGATATATTTACACAGTGCTTGAAACTACTGGTAACTTATATGAAAAAAGTCTGTTCAATGCAATGTTTGGCACCAAAGACCAAAAGTCTTTTTTATTAACTGTTTCCTTTTTAAAGCTTTTAAAAACTTACTTTAAAAATAATTCTGGGGCTTCCCTGGTGGCGCAGTGGTTGAGAGTCCGCCTGCCGATGCAGAGGACACGGGTTCGTGCCCCGGGAAGATCCCACATGCTGCGGAGCGGCTGGGCCCGTGAACCATGGCCACTGAGCCTGCGTGTCCGGAGCCTGTGCTCCGCAACGGGAGGCCACGGCAGTGAGAGGCCCGCGTACCGCAAAAAAAAAAAAAAAATAATAATAATAATAATAATTCTGCATTCTGTGGATATACTTAAACTATCTAACTAGCATAATGGGACTATTGCTTTAATATAAGAAAAAAAAGGCGAAATAAATTTCTGTTTTATTTGCTCATGTTTTATGGCTAGACACTATTCATGTTATGTGTAGAGAGGTAAGTAAATTGCTTAGTGTATAAAATGCATCACATAAAAACCAGCCAACCAACAACTATGTTTCTAGAAGATTCCTCAATGAAACAGGTTCTAAAAGTTGCGACTGATGTCTTCAGAACAAAGAGGGTCACAGAAGAGTGAAGAAGGACAAGACAAAACTCAGTGGAAGCTCTGTATTAAATTGGTATAGTGAGTCAGGACCGATCACAGCGTATCCTTAGGAATTAGGATGGATAGTCTTTGTCTTCTGGCCACTAGCATCCATTCTAAGCTCTTTGATAACAGTGTTAATTTTCTTTGAGGAAACCATTCTGCATGAGTCTGTGAACCTCCTTGAAACTGTAATTTAAGGTGTCTGGCTTCCTCTGGGCAACTATCCCAAGTTGGTCCAATCATACCCTCTATCCTGAGACTTTGAAGCTTGAGGTGAGTGAACAAGATCAGAAGAATAATCAGCAGTGACATTTTTCATCAATGCCTGCTATCTGGATTCCAGGTACATGCTCTCTTTTCTGAGGGGGGCACTTTTTTGAGCTCTGTTTCCAGCTTTCTCTTTTATCTGGTGACTTGCACATTATTCTTACAAGAATTTCCTTTTCAGCTTAAGCTAGCCAGACTTTCTCTCTGTTGCTGGCTACCAAACAAACTCTGGGGTGCTTTGCTCTATATATGAAATATATTTCAGTATGAAAATAGTTTTTGGTAAATTAAACTGCATTTAAAAACTCACAGTTTAAGTGAAGCCAATGGTGAAATAAATGTAAATCAATTATCTCTTAATATATAAATTTTGGAAGTCAGTTATTTCTACATTTTGAGTTTTCTTCAAGTGAGTTCACCTGCACTGTGCTTTTAACAAATGTAGTTGATTGTATCTTGGCAGGCATAAGTTGAATTGGAGTCTAAATCTGTAAAGTAATTTATGGTGCACATATAAGGCTCCACTGTATTCATAAAGCAGAGATGCTCTTATTATTAAGCTTGTTCAAACAAGGCTGGATGAGTGCTGTGTGCAGGGTGGTCAAGAACCTCTTGTGGTCATGTATTTGCTGAGTTGAAAGAGTGAATTTGGTTCAAGTTCCCCTTTTTTTGAGCTTTTATAATTAAGAAAGGGTTCTAAGCGTTTTATGTTTTGAAATTGCTGTGTGTAATAGGAACTAATGAATCACTTTGTCATTATGAAAGCCAAAGTAAAATTAGAATGTTGTTTTGCAAAAGCACATTGGCAGTTGTTCTGTTCAGAGTTGTGTAAGTTGCTCTATGTGTGGCTGTTCCATGAGCTTTTAAATATATATACACCCAAATTTCAGGCCTCTGTGGCTTAGATCAGAGTGTTCTTCATGTCTGGAGTACCCCCTTCACTGTTTCTTTGCCTTTGAAGTCCTACTCATCTCTCAAGGCCAAACCAAACATTACCTTCCCCTGAAACCTTCCTTAGTTCTGCCCAGCAGAATTAGTCACTCTGTCATTTGGACTTGCTAATCCTTTCTCTTTCTGTTGGAGATCCTACCTCCTCAACTAATAGACTCTGGGCAACATAGGAAAGGGGAAGGCACTGACTCAAAGCTCTCTGGAGAGTAACTGCTGAATATCTGTAATCAAATTAGTTTGTCTCCTTAGGAACTGAATCCTCTGCTTCTTTTATACAGGTAATCCCTTCAATGTATTTCTCAGAATATCTCATATAAGGATTTTAATAATGTACATGGTGGAAACTAACAACACTTTCATCTTGTTTTTTCTTTGTTTCCATTTAAATGTTACCTAGTGCTTCACACGTTGAATACTCTAACTTGGGGGAAATCTAACAGTCTTTTTCAGCGATGAGCCTTTTATTGGAGGTTAAAGAATTTCAATTTATCAGTCATATGGGGGGGCTTGAGGAGAGATGTGTTTTAGTTAGTTCTTTTTTTTTTTTTTCTATTTAAAAACAAATCTGTCCCAACTTGGAATTAACCATGCCCATGCTCATCTTCCGGTGATAGACATTTGAATAGTGGCCTTCATAGGTCCCTCTGGTTCACATGGTATAGGCTAGGAGCTCCACATGGCCCAAATGTCTTCCAGCACCATGCTGGCCACTCCCTGATTTGGGACTTTTGTTTCATGCACCCACTATCTTTCCATGACCAGAGCGTTCTTTCTATTTCTGCTTCCTGTGCTCAAAATATTCTACCCCTAGTTCTTTGCCTGGCCAACTCCTACTCATCCTTTAAGACTCGACTTTACTGCAACTCTATTATTGATTTTCAAACAATATTTTCTGAGTACCTATTGTTTGTCAGTGATGCAAGACAGATAAGAATGTAAAATTCTAGTAAGGGACACGTAGAAACAAGGAAAATTAAGTAAAAATAATCATCAATTGTGACAACTGCTTCGAAAGAAATGAATAGTGTAGATAGAATGTCTGGAAGCAGGGTTGCTTTATGTAGTTGTATGGGGAGGCCTTTCAGAGGAGATGACATTTGAGTTTAGCTCCAAAAGGGAAGCCTTCAGTGACCCCTTCTAATTAGGTTCAACTCCCCTTCTTAGTGTTGCTATTGTATCTTATGCATACATATCTTTAACACTTATCACATGGTTAAGCTATGTTTATGTACTGCCATGGTGCACTTGTAAATGTTATTACAAAAAGCCCAGATTTATAGTATTTGCCAGTTTCCATAGAGTAAGTACTCTCATCTTGGCTGATTTCAAGCTACTAACTTGACATCACTGAAGTTGGATTGGGAAGATATGCACAGAATTGGCTCTTGGGAGCCAGTATAAGGCAGTTTGAGGTGGCTCCAGCATACCACAGTGGTTGTCTCTCCCATCAAGCTGTTTACTACTTGAGGTAGTAATAAATTCTTATTGAATCAATGAATTCACCCATGTACCTGTACCTACTCAACCTAAATCCATTGATTATGGTGTTATTATCAAATATGGATTCCAAAGGTGACATAAATGAACTAAGAATTATGTAACTGTTGTATGTGCTTATTGTAATTCAGTTTTGAAATAATTTACAAAGGTATCAGTATTTTATATAATATTGATTCTTATTACAAATCAAAAGGTTTGAATGAATTAGGAAAGAAAAGAAGAAAGATATATATTTAAATATACAAATATCAGTATTACAGCCAGTACTATGTTGGAAAAGAAAAATAAATCCAGACAGGTTATGCATTCTCTTAAGACAAAGAAGAAATAGGAGACTATATTTCAGACATGGTGATGAGCAAAACAATTGGCTTAACTTAGTCATTATTGTCTCCCACCTTTTAGTGGGGGACATGACTTTATTCTCTCTTATTTATTTAAGGCATACCTTAAATAAATTTGCTTTACATAGAACCTAGAGCAGAGCTTTATACATAAAACAGATGAAAACATGAACTAGTGAGGTTTTTTTTAATTTTTATTTTATATTGGAGTATAGCTGATTCACAATGTTGTGTTAGTTTCAGGTGTAAAGCAAAGTGATTCAGTTATATATATACATGTATCTATTCTTTTCCCATTTTGGTTATTATAGAATATTGAGCAGAGTTCCCTGTGCTATACAATAGGTCCTCTTTGGTTATCTAATTTAAATATTGCAGTAGGTACTTGTCAATCCCAAACTGCCAGTCTATTCCTATCCCTAACCCTTCCCCACTGGTAACCATAGTTCATTCTCTAAGTCTGTGAGTCTGTTTCTGTTTTGTAAGTAAGTTCATTTGTAAAATTTTTTTTTAGATTCCACATGTAAACAATATCATATGATATTTGTCTTTCTCTGTCTGACTTACTTCACTTAGCATGATAATCTCCAGGTCCATCCATGTTGCTGCAAATGGCATTATTTCATTCTTTTTAATGGCTGAGTAATATTCCATTATATATATATATATATATATATATATATATATATATATATATATATATATATATACACACCCCACATCTTCTTTATCCATTCCTCTGTCGGTGGACATTTAGGTTGCTTCCATGTCTTGGCTATTGTGAACCCTGGGGTGTATGTATTCTTTCAAATAATGTTTTTCTCCAGATATATTCCTAGGAGTGGGATTGCTGGATCATTTGGTAGCTCTATTTTTAGTTTTTTAAGGAACCTCCAAACTGTTCCCCGTAGTGCCTGTATCAATTTACATTCCCACGTACAGTATAGGAGGGTTCCCTTTTCTCCACACCCTCTCCAGCATTTATTACTTGTAGACTTTTTGATGATGGCCATTCTGACTGGTGTGAGGTGATATCTCATTGTAGTTTTGTTTTGCATTTCTCTAATAATTAGTGATGTTGAGTATCTTTTCATGTGTCTCTTGGCCATCTGTATATCTTCTTTGGAGAAATGTCTCTTTAGGTCTTCTGCCCATTTTTTGATTGGGTTTTTTTTTTGATATTGAGCCTTATGAGCTATTTTGTAAATTTTGGAAATTAATCTCTTGTTGGTTGCATCGTAAAGCTACAGTCATCAAAACAGAATGGTACTGGCACAAAAAGAGACATATAGATCTGTGGAACAGGATAACAGCCCAGAAATAAACCAATGCGCCTATGGTCAATTAATCTACAACAAAAGAGGCAAAACTATATACAATGAAGAAAAGGCAGTCTCTTCAATAAATGGTGTTGGGCAAACTAGACAGCTACTTGTAAAAATATTAAATTAGAACATTCTTTAACACTATATACAAAAATAAACTCTAAATGGATTAAAGACCTATATGTAAGATCAGATACTATAAAACCCTTAGAGGAAAATGTAGGCAAAACACTCTTTGACATATATCACAGCAATATTCTTTTCATTCTGTCTCCTATAGTAATGGAAATAAAAACAAAAATAAACAAATTGGACCTAATTATCTCAAAAACTTTTGCATAGCAAAGGAAACCATAAACAAAACAGAAAGACAACCCACAGAATGGAAGAAAATACTAGTGAGTCTGTGATTCTTCATCTTGATGGTAATTTCCATAGACTTTGACATTGAAAAATGATAGAAGAAAAACAAACAAAAAAGTGTATCTAAGAATGATTCATCATTTCTAAAACAAGAGGGATTTCAAAATGATTTCCCAGACTAATATAAACTCGTCAGAATGTTCTCTGAGTATTTGACAGGTGCTGGAACTACCCCTTCCCCTCATCTCCAGTTTAGATGGCTTTCATCATGCATTCCTTGATAACTGAAGTTTTATATGTAGAGATCATAGAAGGTTAAAGATGGCTTCAATCTCTTTGCTATTTCTCCTGCAGAGAGGTGGACTCCAATTCCTCTCCACTTGAATTTGGGCCAGCCTTAGAGACTTGCTTGACCAGTAGAATAAAGTAGAAGTAACATTGGGGTTTCTGAGACTAGATCAGAAGACACTTACAGTTTCCTCCAGTCTCCTGGAACACCTTGTCTTGAGATCTGAGCCACCATATAACAAGTCTGATTACCCAGAGACTATGATGTTGGAGAGGCCACATGTGAGCGTTTTAGTTGACAGTCCCTGTTGAACTCAGTGTTCGTATCATCACCACCAAAAAAGCAGTCATGTGAGTGAACCTGTCTATGTCTTCTAGACCATCTCATCTGTCAGTTGAATATTACTGAATGACCTCTATCAGTATCACTTGAAACAAAAAAACCCCGATGGTCACTGCCCAATTGCCTGACCCACAAAATTATGATGCATGAAAAAAGTGTTTTGTTACAAATGAATAGAAACTAGAACAGAGATATTTCCCTTCCTCCTCCCTCCCTCCCTTACTTCCTTCCCTCGTTCCCATGGTAGGCTGAAAAATGGCTCCAAAGATGTTCACATCTTAATGTCTGAACCTGTAAATATGTTACCGAATGTGGTAAAAGTGATTTTGCAGGTGTGATTAAGTGAAAGATTTGGAGATGGGGAGACATGCCTGGATTATCAGGTGTGTTTAATGTAACCACAGGATTCTTTACAAGAAGCAGGCAGGAGGGTCAGAAGATAGATCTTAAGTGATGATCTGAGTGGAAGAAAGATGCTATGCTGCTGGTTTTGCAGATGGAGGAAGGGGCCCTGAGCCAAGGAATATGAGCAAGTTCTAGAAGCTTGAAGAGGCAAGGAAGCAGATTCTCCTCCAGAGTCTCCAAAAGGAATGCAGCCTTGCAGACCCATTTTAGTCTTCCTCCAGGTCTATAAGATAATACATCTGTGTTTTAAGACACTAAGTTTATAATAATTTGCTACCACTGCAGTAGGATGCGAATACACATCTTGCTTCCTTTTTTAATTTTTTATCTTTTAAAATTTTTTCAATAGGTAGTACACTATAGTGACTAAGATCATAAACTCTGGAGCCAAAATGTTTGAGTTTGAATCCTAGTCTCACTTGCTGTCTTGGGCTGGATACTCAACTTCTTTACACCTCTGTTAAGTCAGGTATAAATGAGAATAATTATAGTATTCATCTTAAAGGGTTGTAAGATAATGTATGCTATGTCTTTAAAACAATGCCTGCACTAGACACATGTTAGCTATGATTATTATTTTGTATCTTCATCTGTGCCCAAATATAATAATTAAAAAATATTATATAATTAAAATAATAATTAATAAAATAATAATTAAAAATAATTTATGATTAGAAATTCACTTTCTATTTCATTAATTAGTAGCACCTTCATGGAGATTAGCATATGAACCATAGTTTATTTTTGTTTGTAATTATTGACTTCTTTTTTTCTCTATTAACATGTGCTAATTTTAGAAAAAGTTTGAAAACCTTTTCAAAGTGTAAAGAGAAAAGAGGAGGTTCTGATAATCCTACCACTCTTCTAGAATCCACTACTGGTAATACTTTGACATGCAGTTGGCCCTCGGTATCCATGGCCCACTGTACTATACCACTTTCTATAAGGGACTTGAGCATCTGAACTTTGGTATCCATGGCAGGGGGGGTGGGTTTGGTGGATGGGTGGTGAGATGGGGGGGTTGAACCTGGAACCAATCCCGCACAGGTACCGAGGGATGTATGTATTCTAGATTATTCTATATTTGAAGAAATGGCTGAGGTAATATTGTATATATAGTTTCACATCCCATTTTTTTCTCACTTAAGTTTATATCATAAACATTTTCCAAGAAGCACCGTAATGTAGCAATAACTCTAATGTTATACATTCAGCATTCAAAAATTTTGTTATCATGAAAAACAACGAAATGAATAATTTTGTGCACAAATCTTTTTTTTATAGTAGATAAAATATACATAGTATAAATTTACCACTGTAACAATTTTAAAGTGTGCAATTCAGTGGCGTTAAGTATATACACAATGTTGTACAACCAGAGCCACTACCTAGTTCCAGAACTGGACATAAATCTTTGCCTGAATTTCAGATTGTTTCTGCACAATAGATTCATAGATAGTAAAGTATTGCATTAAAGGAAAAAAATATTTTAAAGTACATCCAGAAAGGCTATATTCATTAGCTTTCCAGTGCATAAGAATGTCGGTCTTATTATATCCTCATTTGCACTGAGTATCATTCAAAACATCTTTGCTAATTTGATAAATAAAAAATAAGATCTTATTCTCATTTTATTTGCATTTGTTTCATTACTATGAGACCAAACATTTTCTAATATGTTAATTAACTATTTTATCTTGTGAAGTGTTTGTATGTTGTTAAATCCATTTAGCTGTTAGGGTATTTGTATTTTTATTTTGTAATGAAATGAGTCAGGTTCAATTCAGTACAATTTAACACATTTGTATTTGGCTTTCGTGCTTCTTTGCTGGGTAACATGGAAGACATAGACGATTTCTCAATCTGAAAATAAGCAAGCCACAGGCAATTTTAGTTGGTGGGGGGAGTAAAGGTTGGAGAAAGGAGAAGTAAAGGGAGAGAGAGAACAGGAGCTCCGCGGAGGTACCCGAGGGGCTGCCATGGGCCAGGAGGAGATGAAGCTGCAACTCTGACCCTTTGCCCCATCGTCCTACTTCAGCTAGAGGGTCCCACTCTTCTCTGCTTTATATCTTAGTTTCTCTGCAGAACTTTGTTGGAGGAAAGGATCACTTAACTAGTAAATGTTTGAAAATAACAAATCTGGACTAATGGTTTTTATTTATCTATACAACTATCATCTGGGAAGCTTGCTAAAAATGCAGATTCCTAAGACCTCGCCCAGAAGACTCTGCAGGTGGAGCCATGGAATTTGCATTTAATCGGCTGCCGGATTATCTCCTAGATACACACTCAGGGAAACACTGCTCTGTCCTGTTTCCCAAAGTGTGAGATTTACAAGATGATTCTAAGTGGCACCCAAGATAATACTGATTAAATAAAATAGACATGGCATTAAATAAAATGGAATCACACAAGATGAGTGCTTTTCCTTTGCCATTCTCTTTCAACCCTTCTGAATGGATCAAGGGGAAGTTTTACTTTGGTGCTAATGTGTCTTTAACACCTTTCCAACACATATTAACCTCCTTTTTAACAGACAGAATAGGCCTTAGGTTCAGTGCTTTTAGCATGTAATAATATCTAGTTAAATTATGATGCTATTATTTTGATTTTATGAGGTTTATTTACATGATTGCCTTCTAATTATGAGAAATTATATCAGAATTTAAATGATGATAGGGTCGTAAGATACTGGAAAATGATAGTAGAGGTGTTACAGGCCAAAGCAGTGAATTCTGAAGTCAAATGACTTAAATCTATGAATCACTGCTATGGAACATAAGATTTTGTCCAGAAAGAGCAGGTTTCATTCCCGAGGTTGGGGTAGTAGAGGAGGCTAAGAAGCTTTGGGAACAGTACTGGACACTATGCTTTTGCTAGAGGTATAAAGGGGAAACTTCACAGTTCACCCTGTGGCTCCCACTGCCGGCCAGAGGGGTGGTGCCCTATGTTGTTTATTCTTGAAGATGATTCAGAGTGAAACAGAACCACTTATGTCTATCTTCAGTGACACATACGTGATCCTTTGCAGGACTAAAGAGTGCTAGGACTTGCCAGCTGGCAACCCAGTTATTTGGCAGAAGGTTAAAGATGCTGCCTTGAGCAGTTACAGACAATTTCCCTCCGTCTCTTCTCTAATGCTTTGGAATGAAGAAAACATCGCAGACTCACCATACCCTGTAAGGCAAGAGGAGGATTCTGAAAGGGGTTGGTAATGGGTTCCCTTTTAAAGCATGATAGAGACTGAATTATCAACCATTAAGAAAGTTTCAGTTAAAAAAAACAACAACTCATTCAAATATTCTGGATTTGGAAAAGCTGATTCTAAATGAATCATGGCATTTTCTGACTGAGAATTTTCTACAGGAGATGTTATACTATGAGCAGTTCCCTTGCAAAACAATCATTTATCTTACTAGCTGTAGTCTACCCTTGTATAATTTACTGAACAGAGCTTGGGTTTTAAAATGTTAAATCCTTTTCTTTAGTAAAAACATTGTAAATGGAGGTTATCTGCTACCAGATCTAATAATGGAATTAGTCTACAATTCTTATGTTTGTTTATGTCTAGGTAAGAATTATAAGGGAAAATAACTCTTACAGTCCTATAATAATTTCACCCGTTATAACCAGGGCTGGAAATAAAGCAACAGAAATATATCTTCCATGCAAACTCCGTCTCAGTGTCTTGTAGCTGGTTCTCTTGGAATTTGGACACTTCCTGGAACCCCTGGGATATTGGAGACCTTGGGTTAGGCACTTAGGAGTTTAAGTTTTCTTAAACTCCATTCTCTCTTTTAATCCTTGAGAATAACGTGTCAGGAAGAGGAAGATAACAGCTTCCTTGCCCCTCCCTTCACTTCCCCTCCAATGTGGACTGGGTGCTGCACCCACAGATCAGCAGTGACGATTCTCCATCCTGCTTCGTTGGAGCTTGATGCCCAAGGGCATGTGAGGGCATAGCCTTAGTTTCCAGAGATCTTATCCTCAGGATCTCGGGTGGTAGAAGAGAGAGAGAGATTTTTTACCTACTCAGTATGATCATCAAAAGCAATTATCATGTAAATTTTTGAGTGTGGCACTGTGCTGGCACGTGTGCCAAGAGCACGAAGGACCTTTCTAGTGGTTGAGTGTCTACACCGTGTTCACACTGGTGTCCACCTGGTGGAAAACTCATTTTCATGTCATGGCAGAAATGGCAACATTTCCCCTTTCTCCAAATTTGTGGGTGGAATAAAAGTTAGCCCTAAATGTTATAGGCTTCTTTGGTCTTCCATCTGAGGGGCTTGAAAGCATTCAGAAATAGGGATCCTGTGACATTTGAGAGTGGTAAGTGGAAGCAAGAGCGTAGATACGGTAGCATCTGTGGGTGTGGTACCAGAATTGTTACAAAACCCTTCCAGCTGCTGTTTCAGAGAAATCACCCCGAAACTCCCTGTGTGGTTCTCTTATTTCAGTCTCTCTCCAACCTTGACTCTGAGTTGATGAACAGAAACTGACGGATTCATTAGATATTTTTCACTGAACTTGTCGGGTATGATTTCTCTTTCGCCAAGAGTATGGACAAAGCTTTTGTTCTCCTTCCTACACTCTCTCCTCTGCTGTCCCTACTCTTCCCATTAAGACATAGAAGGTTACTCAGCAGGTGAAAACATTGCACACTGTTTGGTTTTTAACAGGAGAAAGCCTCCTGTCTGAGATAAATCCTGCTTCGAGTCTAGGTGGTTGTAAGTCTGAAGTGAAATGTCAGTCTGGCATTTCAGCACTTTCAGTAAGATTCCCCCAGGGCCAAATAAATCATACTACATGGCTATAAGACCCTGAATTTGGCTTGAAATATGATCTCAGCAGGTGATTCTCTTTCACCACACCGGAGGCCAAGTTCATTCTGAAGCAGCCCGTCAAGATGAAGGTAGGCTTCATCTGGAGGTTAAGATCTGAGAGAATGAGGTTGGAAGTCATTAGGAGAAAGAGCCCAGTCCCCAGCCAGTCCTTGCCCAGAAGAAAGATAGAGCTAAGCATGGGTTCTCTTGTCTCCATAACCTAGACCACCCCCTAGTAACTAGTCTGTGAGGAATCCAGTTTATGTAAATGGTGGTCATGTACCGATCTAGCATACACCAGAACACCAGGTAACTCCATGGTCCGAGAATCCTTACCGCACATGCTCTGTGATGTGTATAAGTCAATTCCAATCTTTTTTTAGGTAATGTCCAATCGTGCGTAATCTTCATGGTCCCTGGAGAACAGGCCACACCATGTAAGGGGACAACCTGCTAAGATTGTCACTTTCTGGAAGAGATGCAGTTGCAAAAGAAGCATTGTAAAAACAATGGACCATGATCGGCTGATTGGGTTTGGACTCAGACCCTAGACTTTGGGCACCTGACCACTTTTTCACTTATCCTCCAGCTTTGATCAGCTTTTTCCTGTGATTATGCAACCAGGAAAAAACAATTCTCTTGGTTGGCACTTGGGAAATGGCTGCCCTTTAGACCTCGACTCTGTTCTCCTCTTTGGTATTTGCCTGATCTATACTCTTGAGCTACATTTTACTCCATTCTTCTGAGCTCCTGGTGTCTTCGATTCGCCCTGGAGTTAAGAACACTATCAATCCCTCAAAACCTTATCCTCTGTCAACTGATATATTAAGTTTAAAGAAAAATCTTAGGCACCTGTTTAGGGTCCTCCTATGGAACAGCATTTTGATCAGTATACCAAATATAATTTTGAAAAGTCATACAAACTCCACCAGTTTCAACGCAAAGGGGGTAAAAATGTTTTGCATCACATTCTTAGGGCTTCTTAGAAATTTCGTATGAAAACCACTTTTTATTTGCTGGCCAGCTAAGAACTCCAGCTGATTTTAGCTGCTGTTACTTGGTGTGTACAAAAACAAACAAGCAAAAAGACTTTTCCAAAGAATTTTGTTACCAGTAACGCTCTGCAGCCTGGCATAACACACTTGACAATATCAAAACAGATGGTATCATATCAACGTAACAGGGAGCAGAATGCAGTTCTGTTTCATGATTCGGCTAGAAAAAAAAAAAATTACATTGATTGACCTGAGGCAATCTGACTTCATCAGACCCCTGGTCGTTATACACATTACAATTTTGCCCCAGTAAAGAGATTATAAAAGGAAGCTTACAAGAGCTTTCAGAAAGGAGACCCTATCCCTTTTCAATTACATCTGATTTATGAACTGTTTAAACTATTTCCCAAAGGCTGCCTTCTCAGCCTCTAGCTTATTTGATAAACACTGCACAAAAATTCTGCTGGTTTGCAAAATCTGACTCTTTCATGTCTGAAGTCCCCTTTCGGACCCTGGGAGGAAGGAACATTGAAGTCTCCAAAGAGCTGCCAGTGACAAATGTCTACTGCATTTCCTGATGGCGGGGAACAAAAGAAATACTAGAAAGAGAAAGCACACATGCTGTTGAATCCTCCTTCCTTCACCTCCTTTGGAGCCAAATGCTGACCTATCACATTTTTAGACCCCCATCTCCACCCCCTCAGCCATTCTCCCTCTCATGTCGTGGTCTGTTCTCCAGAAATAGATCCTTTTTGGTTTTAAACTAGATGGAATTGTAGAAAACAAACTGTGTAAACTCCCAGGCCCACAATTTTCTCACAGGCAGGAAGGGAGTAGGTGAGAGGGTCTGGATTACCCTCCCCCCCCACCCCGAACCCAACAACCTTCTTTTCAAAAGAAAATTCTTTTAAAAGTATATAGAGAACACAACTCAGCAGTCATCTGGCAACGAGTGGGCTCGGTTATCTTTCAAAATAATAATGACGCCAAACTTTGGAGAAAGAGGAAACTGCTCTCATTGTTCCAAAGACCCCAAGTGATATAGATAAATATCTCTTAAGGCATAAATACAAAAACTTGGTGTTTTAGAACGGGTCCATCTGCCTGTCTAGACTTGTAGGAAGGCATCATAAAACTATGATTTTCAATGGACCAAATGTTTTTCCGCAACCCTATCTGCCCCAGAACTGAAATAAATCCCAGTTTTAGAATGGATTTGGCAAGCCTAGGCTGGTTCTTTTCCCATTTATCTGATGTAGATCTTGATTAACATCATATTAACAAGGGGTTTAAAGGGTTTTTTTGTTTGTGTGTTTTGTTTTTAACAAGGGCAGGGTCTTCTACCTATGTCAGCCAAGGAGATGATTTCTCAAGCTCTGCTGAAAAAGGACGTTGGGTGTGAGATGGTGTGACTGTCTGGTAGCAAGGGCATGTTTGCTCCCCTTGGAGCTAACATCTTGGTCTTAGGGGGAATTTTGTAGGGTCCCGTCGTCCCCTGTGCAGGCTCCATCAGTATCATTTGCAGTTTTAGGGTGTTGGCTCAAAAGGGACATAACTTATTATTCTGCAGAGAGTATGAGAGCATCTGGGAATTATGAGGGTGTTTATGAGTAACATGCCTGGTAGACACATGAGATCAGCCTTCTTCCCTGTCTTCACCACCACCGACGAGCTGGGGGTGGGTGGAAAGAGGCGAGATGATGTGGTGTGGCAGCTGCAGCCCAGAGTGGGAAGAGTCATTGGCCATAGTTAAACCTTATTTGCCATCTATGTGTGAGATTATTGCAGTGTTTG